>NC_065445.1:111954831-114354831 GCF_917563875.1 Diabrotica virgifera virgifera
AAATATTTCAAATTGTGCATTTGACGAAAAAAGCTAACCTTTAACATGTCGTATCTCGGTTTATGCTGGTCTTAAAGATATTATATGAAAAGAATTTGGTTTGTGTTACTAAAAGATACAATTAAGATATTTACAGTTTTTTTCATTAAATGCATATTTTTCGAGGTAATCTCAAAAAAACCCTTTAAAAAAGTCGATTTTTTCGTCGAAAAACTGTTATTTTCAAGCGCGAATCACTCGAAAAATATTAGTTTTACGAAGAAAATGTAAAAAACATTTTTTTCTTGGAATCACTTTTTCCACCGAATTACATGGTTAAAATGTAATAAAAAATTCCCACCCCCGAGATGGGGTGGCAACCACTCCCAAGGTTTTAGCGTATGATAGCGGCATGATATAGAAAATGATCCTTGGACTATTCCCTACCTTCTGTGAACATTTCAAGTAAATCCATGCTGGACGAAAAAATTGCGAGCCAAAATGCTTCATTTCCTCAATCGACTATTGGAGCTGACCGACCGGCTCTGTCCCGTCATACAGCTGCCCGACTATAATAACTTTTATTTATATTTCATTTAGAATGTGTGTACTGATTTTCAGCCTTAGTAAATGGAAATAATTACTTTCGTAGGAAAGCAATTTGGATAACCTCTCAGTAACCCTTGTTCTACGTTTCGCTTGACCGACCGCAGTATGTTTCTCTACACACTCACAGTAATCAACTGCGAAAAATCTAGCTTTAGTAAATTCAAATAGATTTTTCAGCGCTGCCTCTTGGTCTAATAGGCCTGGATTCCGCGTACCAAAAAAAAGTTTATTAATAGCAAGCTGAAAATTTGTTAATAGTTTAACGGTGTCTAGTCGGACAAAATTGATGTATGGGAACACTAGAACAGGGGAAGTTTTAATTGTGGAACGTGATTTTAATTGTGGAATTTGTCATCCTGACAAGTTTATGATTTTGAAAACTAGGAGGTTTTTTTAAGGTTATTCAATAGCAAACTTTATATAATATATGAAAAAATGCTTGTCCGACAAATATGTTGTGCATTTTAATAAGTCCGACACGTAGAACATGTCAAATGACAGGAATTATGTAGGTGATAAAGCAGTCTGATTTTTACATGAGAGTTTAATGCAAGGGTAACAAATCAATTGGAAGTTATGTCCGATAAAGTACATGGGACGTTTTCATAGTCTGACGTTCCAAACTTGTAACCAGATCCACAACTAAAACTTCCCCTGTTCCAGTGTTCCCGTACATCAAAGATTGTCTGACTAGACACCGTTAAACTATTAGCAAATTATCAGCTTGCTATTAATAAACTTTTTTGTTTTATTATTTTGTGATGTAAAATTTAAGCTAAATTACATTTATTCAGGTATGGTATGCTGGCGTTGTCAGTCGAATTCCGCACATTTTCGATATTTTTATGTCTGAGTGCCTGAGTAAAGTTTGTGCAGGCTTGTATTCATTACTCTTAGACATATTCTACTTTAATAAATGTTTAAATGGGAGAATTAAACGCATTGTGAAATTGTGACAATTTCTATATGAACGATTTCGTTAGCATCCGTTAAGCTTGAACGACGGTTTAATAGGTATTTATACACGGTAAATACAGACAATTAATGTTTTCACATCTTTTTTATTTAATGCTTCAAGACGTACTGGAATTAGCACATAAACACTGCTCCTATATTGCACTATTTTGGTTGCGTTCTATATAAATATATTATTTTTTTAATTTCATGTAAATTTAAAGTTCTTCTTCTTCTTCCTTCTCTATATAAGCAATTCTGCTTGTTCATTGGCGGATTGATACCTCTATGGAAGGTTGTCACTTCATTTTTATTTCTTGCTATTTTGACCACACGTGTCTCCCCCATTCTGTTTATGTGGTTATCTCATTATTTTTTCTATTTAGTGTCCATTCGTTTATACACTCTATGTTACATTGTCTTCTGATGTCTTCACTCCTTTTTCGATCTCTCCCCGCATTTCCTGTAATCCTTCTCACTACTCTCATCTCTGCCGTCTCCAGTAGTCTTTGTGTTGTGGCTGTATCGGGTCTTGTTTCTGATGCATATGTCATTATTGGTCTTACACTGGCTTTATAAATTCTTGACTTCATCTCAGTGTTAGTATGTCGATTCCGCCATATCGTCGGCTTAAGATGAAAATGGCCTAACTCCACTTTTAGCTCAAATTAACATTTTAGGTTGGTTGGGTTCATAAAAATTAACCGCGTCGACTTAAATACGCCTAACAACCGAAATGTAAAAAATGCCGCGACAAAATACCAGTCGAAACTCGCCTATCTCCGGCTTGATTTTCAACAATACGCAGTTGGCCTAACTCCCAGTGTGTAATGGTAATAACAGGTGAAACGTTGTTGTTCTTAATTTTATGTGCATAAAACAATATCTGAGGTAAGTATCAATAATTTTTTAATGCTTTAATTACCTTTGACGTTCAAATTATCTAGAGAATATAAATTTAGTATTTAATTTTTGTGCGTTCTTGGGTAAATCTGATGTTAAAATATCGTGTTGGAGTTAGGCAATTTTCATTTTATATTTACTTAGTTTGGATAGGAGATAGGCCATTATAGTTTCGATGATAAACCACATAGGTACCTACCTTTAATATTTTTTCCCTATAATAACATTCTGAATTTTTGCTTAGCTAGGTACATAAAAGTATACTTTCTAATTAACGCTGTATATTTCAGAATGAATCCGCAATCCCGTGCGATGAAAATGCTTTTATTGGCTAAGCAAAACATCCAGGAAAAGCCCAACAGACAAAGCGATGCCGAAAGCGATGTAACAAGAGATTTGTTAACATATTGTGATACTTTTGATCAAGATAAGGATTTATCTACACTCTTAACTGATAGTACTAATCTAGCAAGCTCCTCAGCATCTAATCACCACTTATTAGCTGACGACAATTTAATTACTGATGATGATTTACTCACCCTAGCTGAAGAAAAAGTTGCTAACCTGAATTTTATCTCCTCAAATTTTCCTGAAGATGAAATCAACATTGAACCAGAAGATCGTCAGAATTTCGTTCCAGAATCAATTCATGGTGAAGAAGTGCCAACCTCCATTTTGGAAGAAGAAGTTATTGAAGCTTCTTCTAGTCGTTCAGATAAATCTTATGAACCCAGTGAAAATGAAACAAGTTCAAGTGAAAATGAAAATGAAGTAGTAGAAGAGCTACAAAATAACACTCCAATGCAAACCCCTTCACGGACACGCAGAAAGAGACGTCATGTAGATCAAAAGGAATGGAAGAAAAATAAAAATAAGATTTTGAGACAAGAAGGAAAGGAATATTTTGGAAAACAAAAGCAAGAAGAAAAATGGAATTATGATATTAAAAAAAAAGCAAAAGCTATAGGACCGAGATGCAAATGCAGCGGTAAATCAGTAATGAATAATGGGAAATCAGTAATGAAGTGCAATGAGATAACAGAAGATCAAAGAACAGAAATTTTTACAAGATTTTGGAATTTTTTGTGGAACGAAAAACAATTGTTTCTAAGGACGCTGGTTGAAAAGAAAAGTACTTCAAGAGCTAGGGATCGAAAAAAAGAGAACGAGTCAAGAAGGGAATTTTCCTATATATATTTTCTTCAAACAACATCCAAGATAAGAGTGTGCAAAACAATGTTTTGCAATACTCTTTCAGTTGCACCAAGAACTGTTGCACATTGGTTGATTGAAAAAAATAAATCACAACACACTGCAAATGATTTGGTGGATGATGACCTTAATGATACGCGTGATAATAATTCCTCCCAAATAGTTATTCCTAGAAAAGCGAAAATCGACAAACAAAAAGAAAATTTGTGCAATTTCTTTACAGTTCTTCCAAAACTAGAGTCACATTATTGTCGAAAGAGCACAAAGAAATTATACCTTGAAAGATCTTGGCAAACAAAAATGGAATTATACCGGTTTTATAAGAATGACTGGTGTACATAAAACGATTCACAACCGCTATCTATTGCAGCATTTAATAACAGTTTCGACGATTTTAATTTAGCACTTTTTTCACCTAAAAAGGACGAATGTGATACGTGTGTAGGTTACAAGACTGGTAATATTGACGAAGCTACCTATCAAGAACATCAGAAGAAAAAGGAGGAGGCACAAAAGGAAAAAGAGGTTGACAAAACAAAAGAAGATGTAAAAGTTTTTTCAATGGATTTGCAATCAGTTCTACTGAGTCCAAAATCTAATGTCAGCGCTCTATATTATAAAACAAAATTAATAGTCCATAATTTTACAATTATGGACATTAAATCCTTGGATGGATATTGTTTCCTCTGGCATGAGGGTCATGCTGGACTAACTGCCAACACATTTGCTACCATCATTTACAAGTTTTTAGAGACTAATATTATACCCCAAAAAAACTCTACTAGTAAAGTCATTTTGTACAGTGATGGTTGCACTGGACAAAACAGAAATGCAATTCTTGCCAATGCACATTTCAACTTTGCACAAAAGCATGGGATTACAATTGAGCAAAAATTTTTAGAAAAAGGGCATACGCAAATGGAGTGCGATTCAATGCACTCCACAATCGAGCGAAAACTAAAAAACCGAGTCATAAATGTCCCAGCAGACTATGTCAATATTTGTCAAACTGCTCGTATAAATCCGAAACCCTACGTGGTGGAGTACTTGGATCATACATATTTCAAAAACTTTCAAGAAGTTCAATACATTAGTTCCATCCGTCCTGGTAGATCGTCAGGTGATCCTACTGTAACAAACATTAGAGCACTTCAGTATAATGAACACGGAATTCTCTTTAAAATCAGGCATACAGAAGAATGGATGCCTTTGCCTTACAGAATCACGAAAAAAGATAAAAAAATCTGGAATTTAGAAGAGTTGCCGTTAATGTATCCGACTCCAATACCAATTAAATCGGAAAAATTTCAACACTTAATGGACCTTAAATCGTCAATTCCTAAGGACTTTCATTTTTTTTATGATAACTTACCACATTTGTAAAATGCCTCTTTCTTTTTGTCTTTTGTCTTGTGTTGCCGTCTTTAAATTTTTTTTATACTTAAGTTGCACAATTAATTAGATTATTGCCTATCTCCTGATGCCAACCCATGCTCAGGGAACGCATATTACCTAACTCCCAATTTTTCAAGAATAAAGCCTATTTTTGACAAGAGCAAGTATTTTCTATGTTGTAGCATTAAACAAAATAAAATATTTTGGAAACTTACCTTGTTTTATTATTATTTTCTAATTCTGACAAGTTTTTGCATCTCCTGAATAATTTAAATTTTTGGAGTTAGGCCATTTGCATCTTAAGCCGACGATATAGTGTTATTGAGAGATCCTGCCAATATATTTGCTTTTTGTACTTGATTTCTCACTTCTTTGTCCAGGTCTCCGTAGCTTGACAATGTAATTTCAAGGTATTTTATTTCCATTACTTGTTCAATACTGATAGCATCCATTTCTATTTTACATCTGATTGGTTCTTTACTGATTACTATCGTTTTAGTTATCTGAGACGAAATTGTCACATTGAATTCTTTTGCTATTATATTAAAGCTGTGGACTAATCTTTGCAGACTATCATCATCTTGGGCTATCCATATTGTGTCATCTGCGTAACAGAGTATTTTTACCTCTTTGTTTCCCATTCTGTATCCTATTTTTTTTGACGTTTTTGATTATTGCGTCCATAATTAAACTGAAGAGCATACGACTCGATGGGTATCCCTGCCCTATTACACTTCCTATGTATACAGGGTGCGCCAAACCTCTGGTCTTCTTTGATTACGGCTAAACTATGAGATATACAAAAAAATGTTTATAACAAAACTAATGTGTATCAAAGAGGTCTATAATTTAAAATTATTTTCAATCATACAGGGTGAGTCAGAACGACGGTATGAACCAAAGTTTTATTTTTTTAAATGGAACACCCTGTATATTAAATCATTTTTAAATATATTATTTAAAAATATGAAAAATTTTTATAAGGTCTTATAGGCCTAAAGTTAATAATTTTCGAAATATTTACATTTTTATTGAGAAAAATGGTAATATTTATAGGGTTGTGGATTATGTTTCCAAGGAAATAAAAATTTAGGTGATAGGTCAAAGTTTTTAAAATATAGTGTTATTTTTAAATAATTTAATATTTTTTACTTTTAGCCATAAAATATACAGTGTGATCACTATTTGCAAATACAAAATTTTCTCATTTTTTTTTAAATGGGACACCCTGTATATTAGTTTTGCGTTTTGTAGTAAATATTACAACCTTTCTTTTGGTATAAGGTTGTATGTACCTAGCATATTTCGTTTTGTAGATATTTTAAAAAAACTATAGATTTTACGTTTTTGCGGATTTTTTATTTAAAAATTTTTTTTGCAAAAAAAATAATTATAATCTGGTTTTAGAAACATACACTAAAATATAAAATATGAAAATAAAAACGTAATTAAAGATTAAAATAAATCGTATGCTAGTACAATTCAATTGAATTTAATAACTTTAAATTATTTTACAAAAAATATTTTACCATATTAATGAATACATAAATTAGTTACTAAATTAAATAAACAACCAAATTTTAAATCAATCGTAGTAATTCTTCTACCGCAGCAACTTTCCTGTACCAAATTAATTGTTAGTTATATTGTATTTACGAGTAAGATCAGTTAATAACTTTTTAATTTACCTACATCTTGAGAACGTATAAAGTATGCTTTGAAACAAATGAACGTTATGGAAGTATATTAAGAAGTAAATAGTATCTATGTACCTACTCGTGTCAAAAAAGCTGGTAATACTTTCTACTGGTTTCGCCAAAAACACAATGTCATATCCAAAAATTTTTCGGTCAAAAAATTAAAATTTAAAATATAAAAAATTGTTACAAAAATTTCAACTACAAAAGTATTACCAGTTTTTGTGACACCAGTAAATACTATTTATATTAATAAATAATTTGGCTGATACATTTAACATTCATTTGTTTCAAAGCATACTTTATAATAATTTTTATATTCTCAAGATGTATGTAAGTAAATTTAAAAGTTAAATTAAAAGTTTAACTAAATACAATTTAACTAACAATTAATTTGGTACAGGAAAGTTGCTGTAGTAGAAAAATTACTACGGTTGATTTAAAATTTGGTTGTTTATTTAATTTAGTAACTAATTTTTGCATTCATTAATATGGTAAAATATTTTTTGTAAAATAATTTAAAGTTATTAAATTCAATTGAATTGTACTAGCATACGATTTATTTTAATCTTTAATTACGTTTTTATATTCATATTTTATATTTTAGTGTATGTTTCTAAAACCAGATTATAATTATTTTTTTTGCAAAAAAATTTTTAAATAAAAAATCCGCAAAAACGTAAAATCTATAGTTTTTTTAAAATATCTACAAAACGAAACATGCTAGGTACATACAACCTCATACCAAAAGAAAGGTTGTAATATTTACTACAAAACGCAAAATTAATATACAGGGTGGCCGATTTAAAAAAAATGAGAAATTTTTGTATTTGCAAATAGTGATCACACTGTATATTTTATGGCTAAAAGTAAAAAATATTAAATTATTTAAAAATAACACTATATTTTAAAAACTTTGACATATCACCTAAATTTTTGTTTCCTTGGAAACATAATCCACAGCCCTATAAATATTATCATTTTTCTCAATAAAAATGTAAATATTTCGAAAATTATTAACTTTAGGCCTATAAGACCTTATACAAATTTTTCATATTTTTAAATAATATATTCAAAAATGATTTAATATACATGGTGTTCCATTTAAAAAAATACAACTTTGGTTCATACCGTCGTTCTGACTCACCCTGTATAATTGAAAATAATTTTAAATTATAGACCTCTTTGATACACATTAGTTTTGTTATAAACATTTTTTTGTATATCTCATAGTTTAGCCGTAATCAAAGAAGACCAGAGGTTTGGCGCACCCTGTATAGGCTCTGGAGGTTGTCCATCTATTCTGACTTCCATTTTGTTGTTTTGGTAGATGTTTTCAATAGTTTGTGACATCTAGGGGGACTTCTCTATTTTACAGACAATGGATTACATCATTGAGTCTTACTCTGTCAAATGCTTTCTTCAAGTCAATCAGACATAAAAATGCTGGTCTATCTTACACCATACTCTAGTGATTTCTCAGTAATTTACTTTATGACGAATATTGCATCTGTACACGATTTTCCAGTACTAGTCTAGTCGCAACATAAGGGGTCCCGTGGGCACTTTTAGCTCGCCGCGATTTGATGGTGGTATTATAGGTTTTTTGGGTCGCTGAATCCAATGGAAGTGGTCTGGAAGCCCAAAGTGGTGCGTTTAATTGTTATTAACAAATTATGGTAAAATTAGGTGTTTTTTAGGAATTATTAGAAGCCCTGTAAATAAACTGATAGTGTTAAAGTCTTCTCTGGTATATTTTTGGTCACTGAATCGTAGGCGACTAGTCGTGATTACTCAAAATGTGTTCTTATTTTGTTGATAACAAAAGCTCGAAATGCGTTATATACAGCAGGTTTGTAGTCTTTTTCATAGTATTTTTACACGCTAAATCAATTGTCACTAGTCGTAATAGCTTAAACCACGTTCCGACTTTGTTATTAATAAATTATTGCAAAAATACCGGTTTATAGTACGTTTACTCACGGTTTTTCCTCTAAATTTTAAAAAACCACTTGGAATGACATTAAATTTGGCATGCGCGTAGCTAACATGTCAAACAAAACAAGTGATATTGTGCCGATGTGTGTTTTTACCCTGGGGTGAGTTTCTCCCCGTTTCGGGGGTGAAAAAAGAAACCTTTGTTACCTGTTACTGTTACCAGTCGTAACAGATTAGACGTCTAAAAATCATACGAAAAAGCTGAACTTTCCTGAGAATGTCAATTTTTGGGACCCCAAAAAAGATGAAAAAAAATTTGCTACTCCTCCCCCGGGTTTCCCTGTAAACCCCCTTCTCGCAGGGGGAAACCTAAAAACATCGATTTACTACGAATCTGTAAAAAATGCTGTTGAAAAAAATGTTAATCTACTCAAAAGTAAGACAAGATATATTTTTTGACTACGCTGTTTGGCAAGTGGTTTACTACTGTAAATAGTAGTGATGTGGATTATAGTTACTTTCGAGTATTCGTTACAAATCGTTACTTTTGTATAAAGTAATCATTTACAGTATTCGTTACTTTGATTATATACTATGATTACTTTTGTTACTTTTGTATTTGAGTACCGGTAATCATATCTAGAATTGTATTTCTCAGTAGGCAGCTATTTTGTATAGGTATTCCGATAACAACGACCACCGATCTGTTTAAGGGATAAAAATGATTTGATAACTATGACTACTTTTGTATTTGAGTACCGGTAATCATATCGAGAATCGTATTGCTCAGTAGGTATGTATTTTTTATAGGTATTCCGATATACAGTCGAACCCGCTTATTGGAATAGCCTTTGTGCAAGGCAAAAATATTCTTATAACCGGGATATTCTAATAACCGATCATTGGTGGCTAGTCGAAATAAGTGTTACCGAATATACGTAATAATATTATTTACATACTATGCCAATATGTAGTTTTACATATTATGCCAATATGTAGTTTTATTACATACTATGCCAATATGTATATCATATATGTACCTACATAATCAGTGTATGTAAATGGTTTTAGGTCTTTTTACGTCAATAATACAGTAGTGTAACTAGTACTTATCTATGTATGTGTTAAATACCACATTACATTATACCAAATTACATTACATGTATGTGAATGAATACATTAGGTAATTAATATGAAATGTATGCAATATGTAGATATGTAAATATTTTCTTATTAAAATGCATATATAACAAAATTACTTTTTTTCCCTTGAGAAATTATTGGTAATTATAGCTTTTTCGTTGTTAATCCGTGTGGTCATCCTTAATCCATTGGTTGAATAGAAGTTTTATTGGCGTCAAGAAATGGATTGTTACATTCTTGTTCTTTTCTCTTCTTTTCGAATTTAACAAAGCCATAATTCACATCTTGCATACAAGTAGGTACTCTCTGAGTGAATTCTAAATAAACTGCTTCTAACAATTTTATAACAGGCAACAGTGCCTTTGTGTAGACAAACAAAAATTATTTTATGACCCATGCATTTGTCGGCCATGCTAAAGATCGAATTGGTATTTGTAACAAAGTAATAAACATTTATTACCCTAATAATATCTAATCCAGCACTACAGGCCATTGACGACAAACCATAATACCAAACATAATTTAAATTTTTAGTAAATTGTAAAAAAAAATATTCTTTGACCTGCAAAATATGCTAATAAGCGGTATTATCTAGTTAGATCCTATTCCAATAAACAGAAAAATTTATTAAGGAGTAAATGGAAATGTTTCGGGAACTTGAATTTATATTCCATAAACCGGGATATTCCTATAACAGGGATTCTAATAAGCGGGTTCGACTGTAACAACGACCTTCACCGATCTGTTTAAGGGATAAAAATAATTTGATTACTATGATTACTTTTGTTACTTTTGTATTTGAGTACCGGTAATCATATCGAGAATCGTATTTCTCAGTAGGTAGGGTTGTATAGGTATTCCGATATAACAGCGACCTTCACTAATCTGTTTAAGGGATAAAAATGATTTGATTACTATGATTACTTTTGTTACTTTTGCATTTTAGTAGGTACCGGTAATGATATCGAGAATCGTATTTCTCAGTAGGTAGGTATTTTGTATAGGTATTCCGATATAATAACGACCTTCACGAAGTACGAAGTAATCAGAGTAATCAAAGTAATCAAAGTAGATACAGTAGTCGTTACTCGCTCTGTACGAAGTAATCAGAGTAAACAAAGTAATCAAAGTAGATATAATAGTCGTTACTCGCTCTGATACGACTGGTACGAAGTAACGAATTAATCAAAGTAATCAAAGTAGATACAATAGTCGTTACTAGTCTGATACGATTGGTACGAAGTTACGAAGTAATCAGAGTAATCAAAGTAACGATTTGCTTCTCTGTATAGTAGTCGTTACTTTCGGTATTCGTAAGTAACGAGTACTTTGTAACGAATAGTTACTTTTTTAACATCACTAGTAAAGAGGCCGAAATCATTAGACCGAAAGCAGTAGACCGAACTCATTAGACCGAAAAGCATTTTACCGAAACCTCACTAGACCGAACAGTAGGAGACCGAAAAGCAGGAGACCAAAAGCATTAGGTACATAATACAGGGTGCTCAAACAGGATTGTAATATGAGCAAGGGTAACATTTACCTTTTCTCAGATTATCCCGTTTACCCTTTATCCATGCTTAGGACTGGCAGCACAAATTACTGGCGAGTTTAGAGGTTTTTTTGCTTTGTTTTTTGTTTATTTTTTGTTTTTATTTTTTTGGGTTTATTTTTTATTTTCTTCATGTAATATCTCCGCTACGAAGATTGGCAATCACGCCAATTGTGACCCTGGAGGTTGCTGCTCGGAACAATTGAATAGAACTGTAAGCGAACAATTCCCTAACGTTTCTTATCCAACACATTCTTTTCTCCAGGCTGACTTCCAAGCTTTCACTGTTATTAACAGTAGGTATTCTCGTGATTGCTCTTGTTATTGCCTCATTATAAATACATATAGCGTCGATGCATGATCTTCCCGACCTAAAACCTTGTTGTTCTTCTGCTGGTGTTATAATTTCATTCAATTAATTTATTTAATGTTGTGTTAATACGTTAATTTCTCTTAGTTCAATTTGTCTCCATTTCTGTAGAGACTTGCTTGATCTTACTTGATCTTCTTCTTCTTCTTCTTCTTCTTCTTCTTCTTCTTCTTCTTCTTCTTCTTTTTCTTCTTCTTCTTTTGTATAGACATGACTCTGTCTGTTCCTTAGAGTCCATAGAGTCCATAGAGTTCCACTCGTCTAGAGTTCCATAGAGTATTACCATCGATTTTTCGGAGGGTTTTCATCTCCGCTGTTTCCAGCAATCCTTTTGCCCTCTGTGTGTCGGGTCGTATTTTTGCCGCGTATGTCATTATTGGTCTGATGACTGTTTTGTAAATTCTGCCTTTCATTTCTTTACCAATATTTTTATTTCTCCATATTGTGTCATTCAGATGCTTGATCTTAGAGAGGTAATTTGATTGACCTTGGTTTAAGCTGCCGGCTTGCTTTAACCATAACTACATCATGAGAGCATAAATCAAAATCGGTTCGTACAATATGAGGAAGGAAAAAACTCATATAGCTTTATTTCTTCTTCTCTTCTTCTACGGCACTACAGCCCAAATTGAGCCTTAGCCTCCTTTATTTTTTGCCTTCACCCTTGCTTCTCTGTGGCTGCTCTTCTCCATACACGGACTCCTAAAAGGGCTTGTGCGTCGCTTTTTACTGTGTCTCTTTAGCTTTATTTACATATCGTAAAATTGTACATAGTATTATTAGCTTTTCTGTGTTCTCACAACCTATTTAATAGGATTTACTTGTACAGACATTATTATAAAATGCCAATTAGTGCGATGTGTTTTGTAGTACATGATTTGTAGCACAAATCAGTAAATTCGTTTTAATTTAAAACATAAATAATTATTTTTAATAATGTGTTTTCCATTGTTTCCATGTAAGCGTGATTTACGTCATAATTATATTAAAACGTATTAAAATATATAATATAGATATATTATTATATGGATACACTTGCGAGCAAAAAAATCGACACACTCGATGAATTGTAGTTTATGTTTTGTTATTTCATGTTGACTTCTTTGAATTAAAACCGATAATGCAAAAAATATTGTCTATTATAGAACTGCCAAAAATGTGTCTGCTTTTCTATGGCATAGCGAATGCAGCAAACATTTTAACGGACATGTTCTACGCCAGCGTTTCCCAAACTTATTTTTCTGTGGCCCGGATATTTTTGTGCTTATCCTTCGTGATTCACATATTTTTTTTGTATAACCTGGTATGTGTGTACAAGAAAACATATATTTAAATATTTATTATAGTTTTATATATTTTAATAATCATAAGCTCAAACAAAATGTAATAAAATAAAATAAAAATCAAACAAATCAAAAGAAATTAGAAATTGTATTGCTTTCCCTGCTAAAACTGGGTACTCCTGGCGGCAAGGCAGTCAATAATCTATCAGTGGTAATCATCTAAATCAGGAAGGACTGTCCCGGATTCTCTGTCCATTGTAAATGGATTCCTTATCCATACTTTGTTGCTGTCGATGGGGGAATATTCCTTCAGATTTGCCTCCAGAACAGGTGTTCCTTGAAAGCTACTGAAATCTCATCCTACAATGAATTCACGTTATTTTTTTTGTAGTTCTGTTAGCTTTTTAAGAGCTTTGTAATTTCCTGCTTGCGCGCGACGTGTACTCAAATTAAGTTTTGTTGTTGCACCTTCCACCTCTTGTATTCTAAATACATTTACATTGGTACCTTGTAATGTCATATTTAGATTGTTCAAGAAGTCAAAAATATCACAAAGATTGCGGGGGGTGGCGTCAGTCAGAGCGCGGCCTTAAAATGCAAGATGTGAGACGGCGAGACGACGTGACCCGGCATTTTTCTTTCGTGGACCGGTGCCGGGTCGCGACCCACCATTTGGGAAACGCTGTTCTACGCTATTTAGACCGCTATGCATTTGTCGGTGGTCGTCTCAGTCGCTTTTCAAACGTTGACGTGTGTGTACACTTCGGAATGCAGTAAGTGAATATTTTTTAAATGGATACTTCACTAGCGAAGGCGGCCCAGGTAATTGCATAATTACGATGGCGCTTTATTGAGAAGACTGTCACCCGTCGCCTCCTTACCACGCAGTCTCAAGGGCTTACCGTCAAAAGCAGGAGACTGGTAGTTATAGTCGACAACCAGGTTCAGGTCGGCGACGTGTTATGTCAGAAAGGATGATCAGTTCATTGTCCTGAGTGCCTTGCGGGATCGACACGAGACAGGAGTTGAGCTTCAACAATCCTTGAGAGATGTTCGAGGTGTCACCGTCACTCAGTGGATAGTTAGGAGAGGACTGAAGGCTCCCACTTTGACTCCCAGACAAGCTGACACGAGGCCCAAATTGAACTAAAATCAGAACCAAGCTCGACTTCAGTTTGATCGAGAACACGTCAAATGGGACCTTGGCCAATGGAGCAGAGTTTCATTCTCTGACAAGAGTCAAATGTACTCGTAAAGCAAATACAGTATATGATGCGTCTATAAGAGGCCCGGAGAACCATTTATCCAGTGCTGCAGTGTCGAAATAGTGAGATATAGAGGTGGTTCGTGTATGTTTTGGGGTGGTATATCTTTAGAAGGAAAAACATGGACAGCGGATCGTTAAATTACAGATATTCTCTAAGACCATGTTGTTCCTTACGCCGCACCGGTTACATAGGTGACGGATTCATGCAAATGCATGATAAAGCTCGATGTCACACAGCGCGGATTACGAAAGATTACCTATTAACACCCATATAACAACAATAGACTGACCTCCATTGAGTCTGGATATGAATCCCATTGAGCACCTATGGGATGAGCTCAAACGCAGGATTTGGGTCCGTGATCCAGCACCAGCGACAGTAGCGGAGCTAAAAACTGCGTTAGATGAAGAGTGGGAAGCGATTCTTCGAGAATCAGTCAGAAACTTATAAGTTCCTTAAGATATGGCATGATTTTTATGTTAATTTACTTTTATATTCATTACAATAATGACTTTCATTCATCAAATTTTTTCTCACATACAACATTAAGGTAGCTTTGTAATGCTCTTTAGTTACTAACTTTATGAATATTGGTGTCATTGCAATAAAAATTAATATTGTTTACAAAATTTTACTTCTATTACTTATTTTATTTACATTATATTATGTGGATACACACTTGCCAAGGTACACGACAATTAGACCAAAATCATGAGACCGAAAGCAGTAGACCGAATTCATTTTAGCGAAAAGCACTTTACCGAAACCTCACTAGACCGAACAGCATTAGACCAAAATGGTACATAAATTAAAAAAGATTGCAGTAAGGGTAAATTATGCTAGATTTTGTATATCTGTCTTTTTGTTTATTGTATTTTTTTGTACTAGTGCGGCCGATATGTGAAACAATTGCACATTTAATGATACAAGCATATAATTTGGACCACATATACTACAGATATAAAGGTTTAAATTTAGATATGAGGCCATTTCAGATTTTGCTTTTTACAAAAATGGCGGGCATTCAAAATGGCGTCTATACATATGTGTTTAATAGTATCATAACTTTTGAACGAAAAGCCCGATTTCAACCAAATTTGGTATATAGGTTCTCTTTCTGATTTATAAGATGGATGTGGTGAACCAGAAGAATCGGTTTACCAGAAGTTGTGTTTTTACTGGTTGTTTATGTAAAAATATGTTTTTTTTTCAATTTTTTCCCTCTGTATATATTAATTTTTCAAAAAGGTAATGCCGCAATTGAAAAGAGCGTAAAAATATTTTGTAGAAAATATTTTGATCGTTTTAGTTATGTTAATTACCATTTAATAAATGCATAACGTATCTTCACATGTACCTATGTGTGGCAGATTCGTTCAAATATTATAAGAAATATTATGCATTTAATGGTAGAAGCATATAATTTGGACCACATGTACTAAGCACATCAAGGTTCAAATTAAGATATAAGGCCATTTCAGATTCTACCTTTTACAAAAATGGCGGGCATTCAAAATGGCGAATATACATATGTGACTAATAGCACGATAACTTTTGAACGAAATTTCCGATTTTACCAAAATTTGGTATATATGTTCTTCTTTTGATGTGTAAGACCAAGATCTTGAACCGGAAGAATCGATTTACCAGAAGTTGTTTTTTACCGATTTTTATGTAAAAGCATGTTGTTTTTTTACCAATTCTTTCACCCTGTATATATTAATTTTTCCAAAAAGTTAATACCGACGTTAAAAAGGGCGTAAAAATATTTTTAGGAAATATTTTGAACTCTTTAGTTATGTTAATTACCAATTAATAAATGCATAACGTATTTTCACATGTACCTATTCACCCATGTGCGGCCGATTCGTGCAAATAATATAAGAATTATTGTGCATTTAATGATAAAATCATATAATTTGGACCACACACACTACACACACAAAGATTCAAATTTAGATATGAGGCCATCTCAGATTTTGTTTTTTTTTACAAAAATGGCGGGCATTCAAAATGAATCTGCCGCACATAGGTAATAGGTACATGTGAAGATACGTTATGCATTTATTAAATGGTAATTAACATAATTAAAAATTTCAAAATCTTTCCTAAAAAATATTTTTACACTCTTTTCAACGGCGGTATTACCTTTTTGAAAAATTAATATATACAGGGTGAAAAAATTGAAAAAAAACCAACATATTTTTACATAAGAAATAGTAAAAACACAACTTCTGGTAAACCGATTCTTCCGGTTCAGGACTTCAATCTTATCCATAAAAAAAAGAACCTGGATGCCAAATTTGGCTGAAATCGGACTTTTCGTTCAAAAGTTATCGTGCTATTAGTCACATATGTATAGCCACTATTTTGAATGCTCGCCATTTTTGTAAAAGGCAAAATCTGAGATGGTGTCATATCTAAATTTAAACTTTTGTATGTGTAGTATATGTGGTCCAAATTATATGCTTCTACTATTAAATTCACAATAATTCTTATAATATTTGCACGCATCTGCCACACATAGGTACATGTGCAGATACGTTATGCATTTATTAAATGGTAATTCACATAACTAAAAAGTTCAAAATATTTCCTAAAACATATTCTTACGCTCTTTTCAATGGCGGTATTACAATTTTGAAAAAAATACTATATACAGGGTGAAAAAATTGGAAATAAATTATTTACATAATATAAAATAGTTTTACATAAAAAACCAGGAAAACACAACTTCTAGTAAACCGATTCTTCCAGTTCAAGACAACGATCTTGTAAATCACAAAAAGAACCTATATACCAAATTTGGTTAAAATCGGACTTTCCATTCAAAAGATATCGTGCTATTAGTCACATATGTATAGTCGCCTATTTTGAATGACCGCCATTTTTGTAAAAGGCAAAATCTGAGATGGCCTCATATCTAAATTTGAACCTCTATATGTGCAGTATATGTGGACCATAGTATATGCTTGTATCATTAAGAGGATCGGTACGTATTTTCGGCTGCAATGCTATTCAAATGGGGATTCATTTTTTTCGAATCCTGAGAAAACTAATAAGTATTTTTGAAAAATTTAAATGCAGAATGAAAGATTACGTTATTAGCGAGGGCCGAAAGTCCCTGAGAACTTCTATAATGTTTATTTTAATAAGTTACAGGGGTGAAAAACTAAGGAAAAATTTAGTGTGATTTTTAATTTCAAATATCTCATTCAAAATAAACTTTTTATTTATTCTAAGGGACTTTCGGCCCTCGGTAATAATTTAGTCTTTCATTCTGCGTTTAAATTTTTCAAAAATATTTATTGGTTTTTTCAGGATTCGAAAAAAATGAACACAATGCCGTGGTAATATTTTCCAAATCTGTCTTTATCTTACAACGCACTCAGCCGAATATAATATTGTCAGCATATATTGTCAGTCACACACTGACAATCAGTGACAATTTTAAATATTTGACATTGCATCGGGAATATTTTGAGAAATTGATTAAATATTATTGATATATAGTGTATTTGATAAATAATTGATTAAAGACGTGAACTTAATAAAAAGTTATTTATTGTGTATTATTTGTGGAAGATCCAAGCAGAGAATACATCAGATATATCCTGTGATCCAAGTATTTTTTTGTTGAGATGTTCAAAATTGTAAGCGTTCCATAATAACAATATATTATTAAAAAATCACTTTAACACTTTTCCTCTTTTCTCGATTGATTATTAGTTTTTGTTGTACAAATAAATTATTACAATCACTGAAAACATAGTTAGTGAAAAAATTATCACATTTATTAACTGAATTAATAATTTGCAATTATAAAAATAACAGTTATCCAAGAACATTCAAAAGCCATCTTTTTAAATTAATTATGACATTTTCAAGTAGAGTGACATTCTAGTAATGTTTACATATCCATACCAGTGTGAATTTTACTACACGTAATTTGCCGTGTAAAGACAGAAAAAGTAGGGATACACGTAAAATATTTGCGAATTATGTACCCATAGCCTTAAATGTGCAATTCTTCATAATATTTGCACGAATCTGCCGCACTATACCTATTATTTTATATATAGACTGTTAGACCAGGGCGCATCTGTAAAAATATTAGTACATTTGGACGTTGAGAGGTGACTCAAATTTTTTTGCAGAAATTGCTTGAAAATAACTCAAATAATAATATTTGAGTTATCCTACCTCTCAAAAAGGTCCGGAACATTGTTTAAATAATCAAAATGTCAAAAAACTAAGGAAAAATTCGATTTTTTTCTTCGTTTTTGAATTATAACTTTAAAACTATTCATTTCTGAGAAAAGTTGGACTGACATAAAAGTTGCGTAATTAAATTTTCTACAATATATAATTGGTTAAAAATTTAATAAATAGTCACCCTTGTTCCAAAATAGCAATAATTGCCAAAAAAACATACAAAAACAAGTATTCGCATTTTACGTTTTCAACCATTTATGCTACACTTAGGACCTTCATATTTCACTCAGAAAAACTTTATGATGCAGTAAAACAATACTATAAATTTTATTAAGATCGGTTTAATAGATTTTGTAAAATAAATTTTGAAATCCAGCTTTCGCAAAAAAAATTCATTTTTCAAAATGTTACAGGACTGAAAATAAAACAGATAATAAGTTGAAATTTTTTTGCTTATAGAAGTGTACTGTACCTTTCATTTGCAATTTGCGAAACTAAAATCGATTAACTACCACGGCGCTCAGGAATTTTTTTAAATAAACATTAATTATTGGTGCTACGCGCAGGACAGCGGATAGTTTGCTCTGATTGGGCGTTACAATGACCTTTGATAATGATTGATACATTTTAATTTTTATTACATTTCGGTATAAATAAACAAATTTGTTTATTGCAAAATAAAAACACATACTCTATCCTTTGAAATAACACTTTTTTTAGCAAAAAATTTCTTTGTTCATATATTTTAACTTAGAGAATAACAGTTTATTATTTTTAAACATATGCAATTGTTTAAACAATATTTTACAAACAATAATAAAATTAGTTTGATTTTTGTGGAATTAAAATATTAAAATACAACAAAATATAGAGTAAGAAAATAATATATTAGATAAAGATTGGAAGAAATTTTGGTGGAAATCAACTTGTGTGAATCGAACACCGCTGTCCTGCGCGTAGCACCAAAAATTAATGTTTATTTAAAAATTTCCTGACGCCGTGGTAACTAATCGATTTTAATTTTGCAAATTGCAGATGAAAGGTACAGTACACTTCTATAAGCAAAAAAGATTCAACTGGCTATCTGCTTTATTTTCAGTCGTGCAACATTTAAAAAAAAATGAATTTTTTTTTTGCGAAAGCTGGATTGCAAAATTTATCTTGCAAAACTTACTAAACCGATCTTAATGAAATTTACAGTGTTGTTCTACTATATCATAAAGTTTTTCTGTGTAAAATATGAAGGTCCTAAGTGTAGCATAATAGGTTGAAAAACGTAAAATGCGAATACTTGTTTTTGTATGGGTTTTTTCGCATTTATTGCTATTTTGCAACAAGGGTAACTATTTTTTAAATTTGTAACCAATCCTATATTGTAGAAAATTTAATTACGCAACTTTTATGTCAGTACAACTTTTCTCAGAAATGAACAGTTTTAAAGTTATAATCAAAAAACCAATAGAAAAATCGAATTTGTCCTTCATATTTTGACATTTTGATTATTTAAACAATGTTCCGGACCATTTTGAGTGGGAGGATAACTCAAATATTATTATTTGAGTTATTTTCAAGCAATTTCTGCAAAAAAATTAAGTCACCTCTCAACGTCCATCTCAAAACAGATGCGCCCTGGACTATGTGTAAATTGTTACTCTGTACAGTCTGATATGAGATAATACAACCTCTAAACTATTTTTAGTATTTAATTTTTAGTATTGTACAAGAAAAAGAAGCTATATAAGCTCTCCAGCAACGCTTAATAGACGCTTCATTTGTCTCTGGTATCTGGTATCTAAGACTGTCACTAATTTCCAGGTCCTCTTCTGGGTTTTTTCTTTTTCTTTTATGGCCATTTTATTTCCAATAACTCGGTCAAAATGGTAATAAATAAATCCCCAGGCATTGATTCAATACCATGTGAAATACCTACTACAGTTACTAGGTGACAAAGGATTACATATCATCCATTCTATCTGTGTCGCTGTTTGGAATTCAGGAAAATGGCCATCTGATTGGTGTACCTCAATTTATATCCCGCTACACAAAAAAAAAGGAACTACTACCAGATGTGAAAACTACCGCACACTGTCACTAATAACACATGCTAGTAAAATCTTGTTGCATAATATCATCAAAAACAGATTAAAAACCTATCTACATTACCAAATACCTCAGGAACAAGCGGGGTTTGTAAAGGGTAAAGGTACAAGGGAACCAATCCTGAACCTAAGACAACTCATTGAAAAGTCTAGAGAATTTCAAGAACCTATGATTATATGCTTCGTTGACTACCAAAAGGCATTTGATGGTGTAAGCTAGACAAATTTGTGATCAATTTTAATAGAAATGGGCGCACCAATGCACCTGGTGACACTTATTAAAAATCTGTATCAGTCCAATATAGCAACAGTACGACTAGATCAAAAGTTCTCAAGCCAATTCAAGACCGAGAGAGGTGTTAGGCAAGGATGCGTGTTGTCACCTGACTTATTTAACATTTATGGTGAACATGTCATGAGGATGGTTTTAGAAGGATGGGCCGGTGGAGTAACAGTAGGTGGTAGGAAAATCTCCAATTTAAGATTTGCTGATGACACGACACTTATAGCAGCAAATGAGCAAGAAATGTTTGATCTCCTGCGAAGAGTTGAGTACGAAAGCAATAAAGTTGGTCTGAAAATCAATAAAGCTAAGACAAAAATAATGGTGGTCGACAGATTCGACACTATTCAACTAACATGTTACAGGAATACCAGATAGTAAACACCTTTGTCTATCTCGGGTCTAGTATAACTACCGATGGTAACTGTGTAGCAGAAGTTCGGAGACGTATTGGTATGGCAAAAAATGCAATGAGTCGCCTAACTAAAGTTTGAAAAGACAGATCTATCTCTAAAAATATCAAGATGAGACTGGTGAATGCCCTTGTATTTTCAATATTTCTATACGGAGCAGAGACAGAATCTCTTTGCGCATTCAAGCGCCAAAAAATTGATGCCTTTGAGATGTGGTGCTGGAGAAGAATGCTGCGCATACCTTGGACAGCTCAAAGGACAAACGTTTCCATTCTAAACCAACTCAAGATTAAAAAAAGGCTGTACACAATATGTCTGCAACGAATACTGCAATTCTTTGGTTACGTGGTTCGCAGAGGTGACGATAGTTTGGAGAGATTAATTGTTTCTGGAAACGTTCAGGAGAGAAGATCAAGAGTACGATCACCAACTAGATGGTCCGACCAAATAAAGAATACAGCTGGAAACTCATTCTGCGAAGCTCTTGGAGCAGCTGAAGATAGAGACCAATGGAGACCAATTGTTAGGAATATTGGAATAAATCACGATCCTCAGTAATGGGGAAACGACAAGAGAGAGAGAGAGAGAGAGAGAGAGAGAGAGAGAGAGAGAGAGAGAGAGAGAGAGAGAGAGAGGTCAAAATGGTGTCAGGCATGGCAGTCCTCCCATATTGTACCAAGGCTATAATCCCTCCGAGTTCAACAGCATCTAAAGCAGATCTGTATTGGTAGACCTGCATAATATCTACATGCATACATAATACAGGTATTATCCATAGGAGATAGCTTAAATCAACATGTATTACATTACTGAAAAAGTCTAACGCCATCAAAGAATGTGATTACAATGACCATCGAATGATCATATCTAATGCACCATACACTTAAAATGTTCATAAGAATTATACATTAAAAAAATGAATATGTATAAAATTGGAACAAGATATTATGGGTGAATTCCAGTTTTTTTTAGGAATGCTACGGACACACGAGGTAGTACATTCTTTCACGGTTTTTGCTGTAAATTTTAAAGAACCGCTTGGATTGACATGAAATTTGGCATACGCATAGCTAACATGTCAAAGAAAAAAAAATGATATGGCGCCGATGTGTGCTTTTGCCCTGGGGGTGAGTTTCACCCCATCTCGGGGGTGAAAAAATATATGTCCAAGATAAGTCCCGAACTGGATAAACTGACTAATTTTAAGCAACTTTTGATCTATAGAGTTTTTTCACGAAATCAATACTTTTCGAGTTATTTGCAAGTGAATATGTTCATTTTTCAACAAAATAACCACGTTTTTAAACGGTTTTTCGCAAATAACTCAAAACGTAAGCATTTTGTCGAAAAAAATATTCTTAACAAAACTATAGCCTATTAAAAAGTGAAAAAAACGGTGTATATATTAGGTCTCTATACCCAGCAAAAGCAGAGTTGTAGCTAAAGAAAAATAGATTCATATTCGAAAAATTCCAAATAGAATAATTCAATGTGAAATATCCAAATAATGAAACAATAATGAAACAAGTTACGCTCAAAATAAAGATGGTCCCTTTTGTTTTGCCAAAAAAAAAATCAGGAAGATCACCCCCCAATTAGCAACTTAAATGAAATTAATCATTACCGCTTCACAAGTGACTTTACTTATGCTGTGTTTATATGGTCTGTAAGTTTTATCGATTAAAAGTGCTTATTTTTGAAAAAATTTGGTTTTAAAATCAAATTTTTAAAAAATTTAATTTTGAGAAAAATGCTTTTTTTTCAAAATGACTTAAAAATTGTAGAGACACCAAAAATCTTAAACAATAAAAAAAGTCAGCTCTACTTTTCTGAATATTTTGAATTTTTTTGTTTTTCTGTAAGACAAAAATTGGTTAAGATGGGTCAAATTTTTTTTAAGGTTTTTTGAATCAATCCAAACAGAAAAGGTCTTTGGTGACTTTTCTCTTAGTTTAATAGTTTTTTTTATATAAGCGATTAAAAATTTTGAAAATTGCGAAATCGGCCATTTTTAACCCTAAATCGGACATTTATCTAAAAATTTCAATGTTGCCAAGGTACGTAGATATTCTTTAAACATTGATTGATGAAATCCCGAAGAGTTTTTTGCAATAAAATATCGAAAACCCCTTTGTTTTTTTAATTGCTAATCAAGCGGGCGCGACACTGTAGTGAGGACGTTTGAGTTTGCATAAATTCATTATCTCGAGAATGGGCAAATTTCAAGAGAAATCCTCAGACAGGTCGATTTTTATTTTTGACATATATATTGATATATATATATATATATATATATATATATATATATATATAAATAAATAAGCAAAATCATTGGCTAATACTCGTAAAGTGAATGTGAATTTAGTTGGAAATATATAAAATGATGAAGGGTCATCATTCCATACATTTCTGTGCAACTATATACACCGGTGTTTCGGCCTATTTGGGCTTCGTCAGTATAGTGTAGCAAGTTAAAAAAGTTGTTTGTTAACTTGTAAAAGGATTACTACAGGAGCAAGGTTACCAATTTTGGTCAGGTTGTTAGAAGACCCGCAGTCGGAAGGCTACAACTAACATTGCCAAGGAGGTAAAGCTACCTGAGGAAATGAAAAGCCATAACATTATTAAATAAAATGATGTTGGATAATCGAGTACAAATATAAAAATAAATAAGCAAAATCATTGGCTAATACTCGTAAAGTGAATGTGAATTTAGTTGGAAATATATAAAATGATGAAGGGTCATCATTCCATACATTTCTGTGCAACTATATACACCGGTGTTTCGGCCTATTTGGGCTTCGTCAGTATAGTGTAGCAAGTTAAAAAAGTTGTTTGTTAACTTGTAAAAGGATTACTACAGGAGCAAGGTTACCAATTTAGGTCAGGTTGTTAGAAGACCCGCAGTCGCAAGGCTACAACTAAGTATTAGCCAATATATTCGAGTATTAGCCAATGCTTTTGCTTATTTATTTTTATATTTGTACTCGATTATCCAACATCATTTTATTTAATAATGTTATGGCTTTTCATTTCCTCAGGTAGCTTTACCTCCTTGGCAATGTTAGTTGTAGCCTTGCGACTGCGGGTCTTCTAACAACCTGACCAAAATTGGTAACCTTGCTCCTGTAGTAATCCTTTTACAAGTTAACAAACAACTTTTTTAACTTGCTACACTATACTGACGAAGCCCAAATAGGCCGAAACACCGGTGTATATAGTTGCACAGAAATGTATGGAATGATGACCCTTCATCATTTTATATATTTCCAACTAAATTCACATTCACTTTACGAGTATTAGCCAATGATTTTGCTTATTTATTTTTATATTTGTACTCGATTATCCAACATCATTTTATATATATATATATATATATATATATATATATATATATATATATAATACTAGTGACGTCATCCATCTGGGCGTGATGACGTAATCGATGATTTTTTTAAATAAGAGGAGGGGCTGTGTGATAGCTCATTTGAAAGGTTATTTAATTCTCAATTCAGTAATATAAACATTAACATAATCATTTATACAGGGTGTACAAAAAAATTTTTCTTCTATTTGTCAAATTTAATCAAAGTTATAATTTAATAAAAAAAATTTTTGTACACCCTGTATAAATAATTATGTTAATGTTTATATTACTGAATAGAGAACTAAATAAACTTTTAAATGAGCTATCACACAACCCCTACTCTCATTTAAAAAAAATCATCGATTACGTCATCACGCCGAGATGGATGATGTAACTAGCATTATATATATGCCAAAAAGTCCTAATTCAAAACTAAAAATCGACCTCTCTGAGGATTTCTCTTGAAATTTGCCCATTCTCGAGATAATGAATTTTTGCAAACTCAAACGTCATCACTTATACTACAGTGTCGCGCCCGCTTGATTAGCAATTAAAAAACAAAGGGGTTTCCGATATTGCATTTCAAAAAACTGTTTGGGATTTCATTAATCAAAGTTTAAAGAATATCTACCTACCTTGGCAACATTGAAATTTTTAGTTAAATGTCTGATTTAGGGTTAAAAATGGCCGATTTCGCAATTTTCAACATTTTTAATCGCTTATATAACAAAAACTATTAACCTAAGAGAAAAATCACTAAAGAACTTTTCTGTTTGGAATGATTCACAAAACCTAAAAAAAATTTGTTCGATGCAAAAAAATAATTTTAGGAAAAACCCCTAATCTTTCCCGTCGCCTGGCAACGTCTTATGCTCTTCAGAATCGCCTGTCATTGTACACATTTCTTCTAAATGACTTACTCAAACACATACTTAAATTTAAACTTTACAGGAGAAAGTTTATTTTTCCCCTAAACTATGCACTTTTCGATTCACCTGGTAGATACACGTGCAGGGCTGATGCCTGCCAGGTCATGGTTTTTAGTCTTGGTGTGCTATGGATTATCACTATACAAATTTCTAGCCTTACAGGAAGACCGTTAGTCGGAGGGTTCACTAGCTCTTAGACAATACAGGGAGAGATATGGAGAAAATAGACATTCATAAATTAATTACTGATACTATTATTTATGGTATATTTTAATCAGATTAGATGACGACAAAATTAAAATTAATTCATGAATATCAAGTAAGTTTTTGTTTTTCATTCTCCTATTTTTCCTTAGGTATTTATCTAAATTTGATTTATTATTTTTATCGTCATTACCTTAATTTATTTAGCTATCATTTATACATTCTATTACCTTGGTCGTGAAACTGCGCATATTGAGTGATTTAGTACTGACTGGCATTGCTAGAGGTGTACTGATGATTGAAAGTGGTTGGCGTAGCCGACATGATTGGAACATTAAAATTGATAATCAATCGTTATTTTATACGGTAGAGACAGGCTGTAGAAGATAGATGATATTGTGGTAGAAAATATTTAAGTATGGTGATAAATTTATATACACTTATCTTCTTCTTCAAGTGCCATCTCCGCGACGGAGGTCGGCAATCATCATAGCTATTCGGACTTTGGTGATGGCTGCTCTGAAAAGGTCATTTGATGTACCTCAGTACCATTCTCTCAGGTTGTTCAGCCACGATATTCTGCGTCTCCCTATGCTTCTTTTTCCTCGAATCTTTCCCTGCATAATGAGTTGGAGCAAGTTGTATCTCTCACCACGTGTAATATGTCCGAGATATTCCAATTTCCTGGTTTTGATTGTATTTAAGACTTCCATTCCTTTATTCATCTTTCTAAGAACCTCTTTGTTTGTCACGTGTTCTGTCTATGATATTTTTAGCATTTTTTGTATATACCCACATCTCGAATGATTCCAGTTTTTTCATTGATGCCGCATTCAACGTCCAAGCTTCCATTCCGTAAAACAGAGTCGGGAAAACGTAGCACCTAGCCAACCCTACTCTTAGCTCTAACTTTGTATCTCTTGTGCAGAGCACTTTATTTCTCATTTTGTTAAAATTCGCTCTAGCCTTTTCTATTCTAATTTTAATCTCCTGGAAGTAATCATTTGTGGAGTTGATCATTGTTCCAAGATATTCATATTAATCTACTCGTTCGACGTTGGTTCCGTTTATGAGGAAATTCTTGTTATTTCTTTGAGTTTTAGATAATCTCATAAATTTTATCTTCTTGATGTTCATTGTTAGACCGTATTCTTGGCTATATGTTGCTATTCTGTTAACTAGTCTCTGTACCTCTGTAACTGTCTCTGTAGTGTACCGATAAAAAAAAACCGAAAGCAGTAAACCGAACAAATAAAAAAAAAAACAAAACTTCCGACACGTAATTGAATAGTGTGAATAGTATTTTCTCGATAACATCAAATTTCGATCGATTTTATAAATCACGTAAAACAATCACCAATTTTTTTCTCCACGTTGCTGTTTTGAAATGAACTCCTTGTATTTCTCTTTCATGCCACGATACCCACGCTAATGATACATTTCATGACAGTTTCTTAAAAAGTGTCTTCTTAAAGGTTTTTACCGGGTTCTGTGACACTAATACCATGTACTAATTGAAAATAAAAATACTTTTTTCTGTTGTAGATCTTCGCACCTTCCATCGGTGCAAGATATCGTTACAAAGACCTCAGCCTGAAACAGTGTCGATTAACTTCCCAAAACTTTCGTATTCACTGAATTTGATTATCCGTTTTAAGGCACAAGAGCCCAAAAAAGTATAAAATCAAGTGGTATAAGATCAGTAAATCTTGGGGGAGGATCCAATACCCAATGTTTTGCCGATTTACTATTCCCATATAAAGAGAAGGTTGCTTTATCAGAAAAAAGGATTTGGTGAATGAATGATAACATAAGTTTTATATTTACCCCTGTAAATGAACGGGAAATTCGGCGATACCGTGTAATTTTCAGGGGCAACTCCGAATTGCATGAAAATTTGGATTTAGGTTCTACTTACCCTCCACTTTAAAGTTGAAATTGTGCCGTTGGTTGCTTTTACTTGGGGGTGATAGTCACCCCTTCTCGGGGGTGAAAAAACATACGTTCAAGATAAGAGCGGAAATGGATAAACTGACTGATTTTAAGCAACTTTTGTTCTATAGAGTGTTTTACTTAAGTCAATACTTTTCGAGTTATTTGCCATTGAAAATGTTGATTTTTCGACAAAAAAACTACGTTTTCAGACGGTTTTTCGCAAATAACTCAAAAACTAAATTTTATCGAAAAAGATATCCTAAGCAAAAGTGTAGCTTATAAAAAACCCCAAAAAATGGTGTATCAATAAAGTCTATCAATCAAATAAAAAGAAAGTTGTAGCTCATGAAAAATACGTTCTTATTCGTCTAATTCCAAATCGAATATTTCAAGGTGAAATCACCGAAAAATTAAGCACTTTTCGGGAAAAACCCATTAAAACTTTTTTAAAGTGTTTGTAAAAAGCTTTGTTTTAATTTTTAAACAAAAGTTTTAGCATTAAAAATAAGCGAGTTCCGCTCAAAATAAAGTTGGCCCTCTTTTTTTTGTAAAACATCATGAAAATCTCACCCTGTTTAGCTCCCCAAATGAAATTAATCGCTACCGCTTTACAAACAATTTACTTACCTATCTATTTTTTATATGATCTGTCAGTATCACCGGTTTAAAGTGTTTATTTTTGAAAGGGTTATAATTGAGAAAGCTTGAATGGGTCACTAATCACGAGCGTATGCAAATTTTGAACAGCCATATCTAGACCAATTTTTGTCTTACGGAGAAACAAAATAAAAGTAGCATATTTATAATAGCAAAATCTACATTTTTTTACTCTTTAAGATTTTTCTTATCACTAATACTTTTTAAGTTATTTTGAAAAAATGAAATTTTTCAAAAATTTTTAGAAAATTTTATTTTACCATAAAACCAAATGTTTTCAAAAATAAGCCCTTCAAACCAATCAAACTTACAGATCATATAAACAATACACATACAGTTAAAATAAATGGTAAAGCCAAACGATTAATTTCATTTAGGGTGCTAAATAGAGGGAGGTTTTCACGATTTTTTTTACCAAAAAAAAGGGGCCAACTTTTTTTTCAGTGTAACTCGTTTATTTTTGATGCTGTAAACTTTTGTAAAAAACAAATAATAAGCCTTTTTCGATACTTTAAAAATGTTAATAAGGTTTTCCCGAAAAACGCTTGTTTCTTCGGTGATTTCGCGTTGAATTATTCGATTTGGAATTAGACGAATAAGAATGTATTTTTCATGAGCTACAACTTTGCTTCTACTCAATTTGTAGACTTTACTTGTACACCATTTTTTTCGTTTTTTTGTAGGCTACACTTTTGCTAAAAATATTTTTTTCGATAAAATATTTACTTTTTGAGTTATTTGGGAAAAACGGTCTGAAAACGTAGTTTTTTTGTCGAAAAATCAACATTTTAAATCGCGAATAACTGGAAAAGTATTGACCTACGTAAAAAACTTTATAGAACAAAAGGTGCTTAGAATAAGTCACTTTATCCATTTCCGACCTTATTTTAAACACGCGTGTTTCACCCCCCGAGAAGGGGTAAATGTCACCCCTCAAGTAAAAGCAACCAACGGCACAAATTCAACTTTGAAGTGGAGGGTAAATAGAACCTATATCCAAATTTTCATGCAATTCGGAGTTGCCCCTGGAGATTACACTCCAAAACGGTCATTTATTGGGCTAATTACCATTTATTGGTATACAGCCAGCGCGCAGCCAGCATTACAAACGCCAAGCGTTTGTAATACGTTTGTAATTGTTTCATATACTACAAAATTATGTAAAGTTTCTCTAAATTTTACTAACAACTGACTGTGTGATAGGCGCATTATAACATTTTATATTAAGGAAATTAAATACTTCTTGTCTTGTCTTTGCTTTTATCCACATATCCAATTATTACCAATGCTTCGCTTCTTTGGGTTTCTGATAATGAAGTGATTATTTATTTATTCCATGCAATAAACTAGTCCTTATAAGAAAATGCAAATAATTGATTTAAATTGGATCCAACTCGATTTTTAAAAGCTAGACTTTTTGCAATAGTTCTTTTTGGTTCTCATTACTTAGGTGGCTAATATGTAAATTTATTGTTGTCTTTTCACACTAGTAGAAAGAATATCAGTACCTACTCAATATTTAATAAATAAATAAATAATTATTCCGTTATAAAACGAAACAATAGCCGTCTTATTTAAGTTAGTTCAGAGAGCGCCAAAAGCACCCTGACCGATTTCAATCCGGTCAAATAATGAAGTGTTAGTAACAAGTCACTTCTCTTCGCCTAAATATGGTTTTGAGGTTTTTATATACATACCTGGAAATGGGCAACAAATGTAACTTCTAAACCGTTGCACTAAAATGTTGCACTAGAAGTAGTTCACAATTCACAGCAATGAGACCCAGTCAGTACAAAATACAAATATTGATACAAGAAATGAGGGTTCATTACAAGACTCTGATCCTTATTCCAGTGACGATTCTGTTAAAGATAGGACTTATACGATATCTAAATCGCATGAGTCGAGTAATACTGATTCGTTAAATGACTCAAACAATAGTGAACCACAAGTACCTACCATTTAAAAAACGGAAGCGTGAAGAAGGGCGGTTTCAGAAAAGTTTGCTAAGAGCAAGAATTGATGGAATAGGGACCGGTTCAGAATATGTCACACAACCAGGAAAGACAATTTGTAGCAAAACAGTTGTCTTTCTTACCTTGTCGATTGAAGTGTAACTGTCATATTGAAGATGAAACGAAAACGATATATTTTTGTGACTATCGAAACTTAAAATCTCGGGATGAACAACGCCAATTTTTAAGTTCTTTGATTGAACTTGCCCTACCAAAGCGTAAGCTACAAGTATTATGCCGAAGCAGATCTGTTACAGCAAAATATTTATTGAAGTGTGAAGGGCTTTTCTCTTGATATCTAGATTCTCGATGATATCCTTTAACAATAATCATTTGGTCAAAAAACGATAGATGCATTTTTTTTCAAATTTTTCTTTTGTTTTCAAACTCTTGTTTCGTTTGTTCGAGTTCGTAAATTAAATTATAACATATAGGGGAGTCAAGATTCTATTGATTCTATTTTGATATACATTTTGATTCTATAAATAGAGAAATAATATGGTCAGTAATAGAATACCTGCAAATCCCGCAAAAGATAATTACGGGTGTCAAGACAGAACCAAATGATGCATTGTTTCGGAAAAATTCAAACAAGCTTCTAATTTTCTAAAACTTTTTTTTGTTGGTTTATATTCATGTTAAAGTAAAAAGTTCCACTCACAGATTTTGCCACTAATCGTTTATTAATTGTTTAAACAATAACAATTATTTTGTATATACTCCATCTAATTTACTTACCGTTGCACGTCATCCGTGTATATAATAATGATGATTCTAAAAAAGAACACACCTACCGCCTAAATATTTCGTGTTGGTATCATGTTACAAGCTATGACGCGGATGACGTGCAACGGTAAGTAAATTGGACGAAGTATAAATAATTTTAAAAATATCGTTGAATTCATCATTTTACTTTGATCCAATAATATTTTTCTATTTTGTTTTTGATTATGCTGAATCCGAATATGGCATTACAATTTGAAAATTCTTATACATAAGCTCTTATACAGTATGTCTGATTAGCAAGGAATTATATGGGAAACTTTTTTATTATTCATTTTTCGAAAAAAAAGGTATTCTTCATAAAATGCTTTGCATAGTCTAAAATCTAAAACTCAATCATCAGCTATCAAATTTTATCAATTTTATACGAGGTATGTCAAAAATATGAAATTTGTTAAAGAGTAAAGTATTTTTATATTCCAGAATATCAAAAATTGTTATTATGAAAAGTTGTTTGGAATTAAACACTATGTTTCAGTATATAATTACATCTTTCTAGTTAAAAAAAATCAATTTTTCTCAAACTACGGATACCCATCATTATTTTATTTCAATTTTGATAACTATACCTCGACACCGTAAGGTAAAGGACGGCTTAAGTAAGTAAGTAAGTAAGTATCGTAACTATTTTATTACCAATTTTACGCAAAAAACTTATTCGTCGTAAAATACTATATCTCGTCTAAAGTCTAAGATACAATCATCAGATATCAAATTTTTTCAATTTTATACGAGGTATGTAAAAAATATGAATTTCTCTTAACAGTTAAGTGCCTTTATAGTTCAAAATATTTTAATTACAAGGATGTAATTGAACACCGAAACATATTTTTTAATCCCAAATAACTTCTATTAATAACAATTTTCGATATTGTGAAATATAAAGGTACTTTACTCTTGAGTGAAATTCATATTTTTTGACGTAAAACCTTAAACGCAAACTCCTATAAACGGTTTTTTGTTTCTCTTATATATAAATTAGTAAAAATGGACATAACATCATCTGATCAAAATGGTACAGAACTTCATAGTAAAATTGCAGGTTTCTGCACTATTCTGCAGTGTAAATTAATGTCGGGATTCAGTTTTAGTTTTTAGTATGTACATTTATCACAATAACCTCTTTTAAGTAATTAGAGCTAAGTGTTTGCTTGGCCTTCATTTTAAATTCCTAATCATTGTCCTTCCTTTTCCGTTTCTTATTTTTAGACCAGTGGAGGTCTTTAATCAAAAACTTATCAGTATATCAGAAGTTGCAGTAACAAAACGTTGTTTTAATTATTTTCAAATACTAATTGTGGTACGATATGAAATAAATATACCACGGAGGTTTTTTTTTAGTGACTCAGACACGTGTAAGGTAACAAAAAAAAAACAAAAGATAGATATGTGTTAATAAGAACTTAACTAATTATTTTGTAAATATTATAATTATAATATATACTATGCAACGAGCATTTAATGATGGTCATTATGATGCGAGTACGACGGATAAGACACGAGCAAAAATTATGGCTGGAAGCATTTGAGAACATATATTGAAAAAGCATTTTATAAGAACCTAAACCAGTAAAAAAGAAAATAAGAAGGACGAAAGGATGACGACAATGGAGTCACCAAGTGATAATGCAGTAAATAAAAAGTGAAGGAAATAAGGCTAGTACTTGCGAAACAAGATAGAAGAATAAGACAGAAGAAAACAAAAAAAAAATATATGAAAACTTGGAATGAAGTAGAAAGAAATTTAATGCAAACATATCAGCAACAATGGATAATATTGTCACTAACTGCACCAACCGCAGTTGATAACGGCGGACACTAAATCCATTCGCCAACTTTACAATAATGGATAAGTCAATGGATAAATAGTCAAGAAAAGAGAAAAGACCCAGATACAAAATTTATTAAAATAATAATAAATAGATAAAAAAGATAAAAAAGATCAAGGCAGGTTTTGTTTATATTTGATTCAGAGTTGGACCACCATCTCCATATAGCTATTTCAGCATCCTTATGCCTCATCGGTGAAGCTCAGAAGTCTCAACTCTCATCTCAGAAGTCTCAACTCTCTTTTCCTCGTAATAATAATAAATAATTATTTAAATCTGAAAACTTTTCTTGTTGGAACCCCTTTCTGGTAACATCTTTAATCTCTGACTTTTACAATTTATAAGATAAGAGACGACGAACAAAGAAAGCGAATAGGCCTGGATCCCGCGTACCAAAAAAGGTTAATTAATAGCAAGCTGAAAATTTGTTAATAGCTTAACGGTGTCTAGTCGGACAAACTATGATGTACGTCAACACTGGAACAGGGGAAGTTTTAATTATGAAAGAGTTTAAAAATTTGAAACGTCAGATTACGAAAACGTCCCATGAATTTTGTCGGACAGAACATCCAATTGATTTGTTACCCTTTCATTAAACTCTCATGCAAAACGTCAGACTGCTATTACTAACAACATGATTCCTGTCATTTGACATGTTCTTCGTGTTCCACTCATTAAAATGCCCAGTTGGTGATAAACACCAGTCTGATTTTTGCATCAGAGTTTAATAAAATGGTAACAAATCAATTGGAAGTTCTTTCCGACAAAATACATGGAACGTTTTCGTAGTCTGATGTTCCAAATTTTTAACCTGTTCCACAATTAAAACTTCCCCTGTTCCAATGTTCCCATACATCAAAGTTTGTGCGACTACACACTATTCAGCTATAAACAAATTTTGCTATTAGTCAAATTGAAAATAATTTACATGGAAGAGAAATTTATGATTTACATGGAAGAGAAATAGACCTGGATCCTGCGTACCAAAATAAAGTTGATTAATAGCAAGCTGAAAATTTGTTAATAGTTTGACGGTGTCTAGTCGGACAAACTTTGATGTACGGGAACACTGGAACAGGGGAAGATTTAATTGTGGAACAGTTTAAAAATTTGAAACGTCATACTACGAAAACGTCCCATGTATTTTGTCGGACAGGACTTCTAATTGATTTGTTACCATTTCATTAAACTCTCATGCAAAAATCAGACTGGTGTTTATCACCAACTGGGCATTTAAATAAGTGGAACACGAAGAACATGTCAAATGACAGGGATCATATTGGTTAGTAATAGCAGTCTGACTTTTGCATGAGAATTTCTGTCCGACAAAATACATGGGACGTTTTCGTAATATGATGTTCCATAATTATATAAACTGTTCCACAATTAAAACTTCCCCTGTTCCAGTGTTCCCGTACATCAAAATTTGTCCGACTAGACACCTTTAAGCTATTAACAAATTTTCAGCTTATTATTACTTACTTAATTAAACCAGAACTAGTCTACCTTTCGGTGTGAGTTATTACGGAGTTAGGTACTCCGTCGTTTTCTTCCACATTTTCTTCCATTTCCTTCTATCCATGGCCAATGCTTTTGTTTCCTCCCATTTTATTCCTTTTTTGTCGGCCGCTTCCCTCACTTCTTCTGTCCACGTCTTTCTTGGTATTCCTCTCTTCTTTCTTCCCATATCTCTCGCTTCATATATTTGTCTTACTATTTTCTCTTCTCCTCTTCTCAGTACATGTCCGAGCCATCTAAGTTGTCCTTGTTCGATTGTTGTTGTAACTGGATGTATTTTAAGATTTTCTCTAAAGGTTTGATTTCTAATTTTATCTTTCCTTGTTTCCCCTCTATTGTTCTCAAAAATCTCATTTCTGTGCTTATTAGTCTATTCTTCATTATTAATGTATTATTAGTCTATTATTAATCAACCTTTTCCTGGTATGCGGGATTCAGGCCTAAAATTCCCATTTCTTCTACATATTTTTTTGTATAAAGTTTGCTGTTTATAAATTTTCTTTGATTTCTTCATTATCAATAAAACAAACCATGATAAGGTTTACTAACTTTCTTCTTTTTTAAAAAAAGTTAGTGGCACCCTCTTTCTATCTTTTTCTTCTTATTTGTGGTAATCTGATTTTATCTATCTATCTTACTGTAATATAAATAGGACATTCTTTATAAAATATGTTTAAACTTCATTCAAAATCATTAATCGATGTAGTATCTGTTCTTGGATTCAATAACCGCAAGTAACATTGAATTGTCATGTTTGTTATTATTTAAAGGTGTATATAAACATTAACTCGGGTGAGAAAGATATTATTAAGGTAGTTAGCAAGTATTTACGTTTAGGATAGGTCGCGTTATTATTGTAAACAACTTATGGTTGAATCACTGATTGTTCGATTTAAATATAATGTTATCTGAACAACTGAGTTTTAATTGATGTGGACCAGAAAGGCATTTAACTACACACTTATTTATGACATTACTGCATATGTATACTATCTTATCTGTGGTAATTTATTCTGTTGAGCTAAATACCTTTTTCTTCTTCTTCCTGCTTCTTCCTTAATAGGCTCGCGCCTGTTCCATCTTCGGATGCCTCCTCATCAGATATCCAGGTTGTCACTCCACCTCTTCCTTGGCCTTCCTATACTACTTCTACCATTTGGTGATCTATCTCGTGCTATCTTTACCAGTCTTAATTCTGTCATTCTGCTTATATGGCTATACCATTCTTTTTTTCTTTTCAGTGTCCAGTCATTTATATTCTCAATATTACAGCTTTGCCGGAGGTCTGTGCTACGTTGTCTATCCCATAATGATTTTTCTGTGATATCTCAGATTATTTTCATTTCACACGTTTCCATCTGTCTTTTTGTCCTTGTGGTGTCAGGTCTTGTTTCCGCAGTGTAAGTTATAATTGGCATAACTACTGTTCTGTAGATCTTGGCCTTTGTTTCTGTCTGTAGATGTGTGTTGCGCCAGATACTGTGTTTAAGACATCCTGCTATTCTGTTGGCTTTGTTTACTTTTTGGGCAACTTCCGCTTCTGTGTCTCCATAACTGCAGCAAATCGGGAAAAACATATCTCTATGCAGAATTTAATTGCGGTGAATTTTTATTTGGGTGTTTTTGTTGTAAAGTTAAAATCTTCGGAGTTATAGAGCAATAATTGAAAAAAAAAATACGATTTGTCGGCACCATTTTGTTTATAAAAAAAGTAGCACACTATCTGCGGACTTTGCATACCTATATTATTAATATATAAGATCTTATAATTCGATTCCAGCAATAAAATTGCTGGTAAATAACTTTTCCATGAATTTTGCTAATTAGCCCACAGTATACTTGAACATACATTAAGCACCTCACAATGTAACCTTGCGATCTTATCCAAACCTAATAGAAACAACTTTTCTATAATTTTTACCCGGAGTAAACCTTCTTTTTCATCTTTTAATATCCGCATTCGGTTTTGGTGGATCTTTCCAACATTTTGGTTTCGTTTCGCTTCTTACTTTAAAGCACAAGCAGTTTATATTGTTGGCTAAAATCTCACCTCGCAGTTCTTAGATTCACGTATACTTGCCAACAAAATAATTGAGAAAACCGTATCTTAATCCTATTAAATAGTCATTTCTATTTGAGTAGTATATATCGTTAAATTTCGAGAGATAAACATACTGAATAGCAGGTATAATAATTAAAAGTACAATAGATTAACAATAGATTACTTTATACCTGTACCGGAAACTTAACCACACCGTTTAAATACAAATAGTGTAATACTTTGTAATAAGCTTAAGATTAAGTCTTTTATGACATATCTTGATATTTATAACCTATAGCAACTATACAGTTTGTTTTTGTCATAAAATAGTCTACTCTGAGAATCAATTTGTCGACTTTTTTATGTCATAAGTTGACATTCTCAATGGGAATCATAGAGAGTCCCTAATGTACAAAAAAAAGCAATACATAAGATGAAAAAGATGGAAATGAGCAAATTATACCAAAGACAGATAAAATACTGGATCAGACAAGTTATGGAACACTGCAAAACAAGTGTGGGGAAGAAGAAAGAATGGGAAGAATAATAGAATAATAGAATAATTGGATGGTGGAATAAGGAAATAAAGCCAGTATTAAAAAAGAAGAAAGAAATGTGGAAGCGATACATAAACACAAATGAAGACAGAGACGAATATAGAAGACACAGAAACATAGTGAAATAACTAGTAAAAGACGCGAAGAAAAAGAGCTGGAATGAATTCGGTGAAGAATTGAACGGAGGTTTTGGGAATAAAAATACCTAGTTTTGGAATAAAATAAGAAGCATGAAAGGAACAAAAAGGAAACAAATAAAAGAATTAGAAATGAGCGAAATGAATTGAAAACAAACATACAAGACATAGTAACCATATGGAATAAGCACTACAAAGAAACATATGAGGCAAAGAAACCAACCAAATGAGGAGAAAGGGCAACAAGAAAGAGAAGAGGATAGGGCAATTGAGTAGAGGAAATTAATATCAAAAATACTGAAGAAGGATTGGCAAGAATAAAGATTGGAAAAGCGGGAGGTGCCGATGGCATAGATCCGGAGATGATGAAGTACGTGGGAGGAAAACGCAAACTTTGGCTACTGGAAATAATAAGGGAAGCATGAAGAACAGAAACGATACCGAAAGACTGGAAGAAAATTTATTGATACCAGTACACAAGAAAGGATATGAAACGGAATGTGATAACTATAGGGCCATATGCTTATCACCAGTGGCATATAAAGTCTACACCGGGATAATAGAAAGAAAGCTCAGGAAAGGACGGAAGGAAAACTAGAAGAAGAACAAGCGGCTTTTATGAAGGAAAGAGGAACAGCAGAGAATACATACTGAACAATACATACTGAGAAATATCATTGAAAGGAAAAATGAAATAGGGGAAGACTTATGTAATACGTTTATAGATATTAAAACTGCTTTTGATTCTATAAATAGAGAAATAATATGGTCAGTAATAGAATACCTGCAAATCCCGCAAAAGATAATTAAATAAGCTTGGCAAAAAATAAATAGTATAGAAACGTACTCGTGAACGTACAAATACACGGAAACAGATTGCCAATAATAAATCTAAGGAGAGAAATAAAACAATGGGATAGTCTCAGCCCAGTTTTATTCATATTATCAATGGATAGAGTAATGAAGAGCGATAAAAAATGTCAAGACAATTACAGTCAACAATAGAGTATAGGAATTTAGTACCAGTGAGAATGGAGGGATTACTATATGCAGATGACCTAGTAATAATAGCAGACGATAAAGAGAAAATGCAAAAATTAATCGATACCTGGGTGGAAGAAACAGAAAAGCTGAAAATGGAGAAAAATTGAAGAAACAAACCAAATGATATTTAGCTGCAAAACGAAAGAATAGAAACAGTCTCGACGTTTGAATACCTGGGAGTAATAATATCAGAGGATAGAAAGCTAGACCAAGAAATCTCATACAGGGCGAGGAAAACAAATAAGATCTAGTATGCACCAAATAAAACAATATTTGTAAAGGAAAAATAGATAAAGAAATGAAACTGAAGGTATACAATGCAATATCTGTACCAACTTTAATATATGCAAGTGAGACATGGGTAAACAATGTAAAAATAGACAGTACAATAAACGGATGGGGGGAGATAAGCAGTTGAGAAAAATAGCAGGAAAAACGAAATTTGACCGAATAAGAAATGTGGATATTAGAAAAAGACTGAAACAGGAATCGATAATAACAAAGATGCAAAAAAGAAAATTAAAAGGTGTGGACACATTAACAGAATTGACCAGAGAAGACTACCAAAAGCAGGTGATGGAATCAAAAAGATATGGTAATAGAAGAAAATGGAGGTCAAGGAAAAGGCGGATCAATCAGATTATAGAAATTGGACAGGAAAAAGGAAAAACACATCAACAAATGAAAGAGTTAGCAAAGTATCGCAAGAAATAGAAGACATGGATAGAAGATGAATAAAACCTCCGACGCCCCTGAGGGCATAAGGAGTTTCGAGAAAGAAGAAGAAGAAAAAGATGACATTCTCATAAACGTAAAATCTTTATATAAATATGTCTGTAAATATTGCTTATAGTCCGATATAATACTACGATTTATCACAAAATACCTGCTTTTCAGATCAAGACAAACTCTTCGCATTCTCTTATCGGCACATAAATTGTTGCTTGATTAACATTTTGATCTCCGAACAAGTTTATAATTTCACGTTTGGGCAGCCATCCTACACGGCGATAAATACTTGGCAAATTTCAAGTTTGTACGAGATTTTAAATGTATATTTACTGAAGGTATCAATAAAACAAACCATGATTTGTTTTTTGTTGTCATGTTCACTAGATCAGATCAAGGAGAAGAAATTTCAAAGTAAACTGTTCGTCAAAACGTATGTCCCATATGGTAGGGGAGCCCAAGCGGGGATTGTTGCAGTAACTCGAGCGCGTTAGATTATCATATGAAGAAAATCCTGGTATCCTGTAGATGTACCTCTACCATATATTGGCTCTAAACACAGGGGCGTTCGTTAAGGGGGGAAAGGAAAAAAAATCTATCCTTAGAAAAACTCAAAATCGTCAGATTTTTTTTTCATCTTTAAAGAGGGGGGGTCTGGAATCTTCACAAGACATCTCAGTCTAGAACGCCGCCTGACTGACCTTAGTGCAGGATTCATTCTTCGTAGCCCCAGCGATAGTTCCCGAGGTACCTTAATAACGCTCTCTCGTCGCCGAGGCTACGCCGAATGCCTACCTGCTCAACCAGACCCTCGTATGTCATCCAGCGCCACGAAAGCGAACTGGCCGCTGAAAGGTTGACATCGTTTCCGAAGCACTTTACCTTCATTTATCCACAGACTGTAAGCAAGGATGTCCTTCCTTTTCCCCGTTTTCCCCTTTTTTTGGTCCCAAAATTGGGTTTTTGTTTGTATGGTTTTTTTTAGGGCTTCTTTACCAGAGTCTGTCTCATACACTCTAACTCACCTATTCGCCTCTCATAAAAACTTATTCCCTCTACGTTTTTTCTTACAATATATTTCCCTCTCACCCCTATCGTTTACAGCTGTTTTTCTCCTCTTCTTTCTTCTTGATCACTACACGGATATAGTTGTGTATACTAGTCCAACCAGATTTATTTTCAGTCATTCTCTCAATCATCTCTCTCACTGTCACAAAATTCATACCTGTCTCTCTTTCCATTCTGTTCCTTTCTATTATTCATCTGTTGCACTCTAGCATCGTATGTGCAACGGTGTCCGGGTGTCCGCAGTATAGACATTCATCAGTGTCAGCCTTTCCAAACCCAGAGAGGTAGGCTCTAAAACACCCGTGTCCTGTGAGCACCTGCGTCAGGAAATAATCCAGTCGTCTGTGACCACAGTCCATCCAATCATTCAAGTTAGGTGGCAGAATCTTTGTCCACTGTGCCACATGCTCCGTGTTGTTCCATTCTTCCTGCCATCTTTCAATTGACCTTTCTCTTTCATGTCTTCTCTCGACCATAGTGAGCTCAAGGTCTCTTCTCTCATATAGTTATTTTCTTTCTACTACCAAAACATGCAGCGGAACACACCCAGTGATGGCCCACAAGGCTGCGGCAGACACAGTCCTGTACGCGCATGCCACTCGCAGCAGACTTGTTCTATCCACTCGTGCAATGAGCCCCCTGTAGGCCTGTATCTCTACTGCCTCACTCCAGACTGGTGCCGCGTAGAGGACGATCGATTGCACAACAGCGTGCAAGGCCCTCCTCCTTTCGGATTTGGGTCCTCCAATGTTGGGCATCACCCTCCTCAACGCAGCCGCACTGTTTGCAGTTCTCCGGGTCACCACCCGCACGTGCTCCCCCACTTTCCATTCTGGTGCAACGTCACTCCCAGGTACTTTACGTGTTTCTTGGGTATTAGACACGCCCCTGTACATTATAGTTCCACACTTTGCCTGTTCCTTTTCCCCTTCAAAATGATGGCTTCGGTCTTCTCTGCTGCGAGTTTCAGTCCGTTCTGTGTCCGGTATTTAAGATCTGGCTCGTCCCGCGCCACCACCAGCACAGCAAGATCATCTGCGAACGCGAAAGGAGTCGTACCCTCTCCATATTCACAGTTCATAATCCCGTCATATGCCAGGTTCCATAGCGTCGGGCCCAAGACAGACCCCTGGGGAACACCTGCCGTCACATCCACAATCGTGCCTTTCTCCACCATAATTCTTCTCTCAGACAGATATTCTGCTACCACTTTAATCAGGTATCCAGGACATTCTCTCTCCTCCATTGCCTTCATTACCTCGTTCCACTGCAGCGTACTGAATGCATTCCTAACATCGAACAACAACAGGGCCGCCCAACGGTGTTCATCCCCTCTACTGCGCAATGCGTCGAATACACACACGATTGCGTCAATCGTGCTTCTCCCTTTACAAAAACCAAATTGCCTCGGGGAAAAGCTTCCCGACCTCTCAATCATGCCATCGATACGTCCCCGTAGCATTCTTTCATACAGCTTACCGACGCACGGAAGAAGACAGATGGGTCGATACTTTCCCCAGCTTTGGGAAGCAGTACCAACTTCGATGTCCTCCAAGGCTCAGGAAAGGTCTGTGCTTCCAGCAGTGCATTCATGTGCTCCAGAAGCCACGCGGGCTCCGTCCGTCCCAGACACCTCACCGCCTCAGGTGATATCTAATCCAGACCGGGGACCTGTGCGTCTTGAGTACCCCCATCGCCTCGACGAGTTCATCCATGGTAAAGGGTACAGCCCGGGTACAGCCAGGGTACAGCTTCCTCGTCCCTCCGTACTCCATGCCACCTGCCGGCTGGAAAGAGCTCTCGTGTTACCTCGAGCTTCTTATCCATAGGCATTTCATACGAGGGGTACGCATGTAACTTTTTCATGGCGATCCTGTATCCCTGACCCCAGACGTCTTCATCCAGTTTTTCACACAGTTCTCTCCTCTTTTCTGTACGAATTTTCCTGTAGAGTTCTGTAAAAGTAACTTTTCTTCTTCTTCTAGTTCCATGACCTTTGTGGATCGGTGGATATCATGTTGGCTATCATATTCGCTATCGTGACTTTCTTGACAGCAGTTCTGAATAATGATGTAATCGATTTTCCATACCATTGCCTTAGATTTTTCAGCCATGATGTTCTTCTACCATGACCACGTTTACCTTGAATCTTTCCCTGAATAATCAAATGTAAAAGATCATATTTTTCAGGGCGTTTCATAATGTGACCGAAATATTCCAGCTTGCGTCTCTTTGTTATATTGACCACATGTTTTGTTTGGTTCAGCCGTCTGAGGACCTCCTCATTTCTAACTCTGTCGACCCAGCTTATTTTTCGTAGTCATCTGTATACCCACATCTCAAGAGCTGTCAGGCGTTTAAGCATAGATTCAGTTAGAGTCCATGCTTCTACTCCATATAGTAGGACAGGAAAGATGTAGAAATATGTCATTAGAACTCGAAGATCTACTAACAGTAACTTTTAGTATTCGAATACGTCATAATTTAATATTCTAGTGTCAAAAATCAAAAATGCTTAAAAATCAAAGACACAAAAAATAATGCAATAAAATAACCGTTGACCTACCCAAAACGGACTCCCATGACAGGTAGGTACTAGAAATTCGCAGTTTATGGAATGTAAATAAACGGTTTATCTCTGCAATGTAAATAAACGTACCAGTTTTCGTTTTTTCTAAACAGTGTTTTTAAATTTTTTTCAAATTCAAAAAAACGAAACATTTTCAAATCGATTTTTCTAGAAAACGGTGTGTCTTACTGACTTAAAGCAAGAGTACTTTAGTAGGTACTAGATACCTCACAATTTAATATTTCAGTATCAAAAATGCTTAAAAGTTAAAGATAAAAAAGTTATGCTATAAAATGGACCGCGTTATGTAATAACGGATTAACCGCCAAAAATTCAAAATCGAGATAATATGCCATCTTGCAGCTAGGGTGTAAATCTATGTATAAAAATTATGTTTTTTGTAAAGAAATTTAAAAAAACGGTTTTTAAACGCCTGTATTAAGCAACATTTTTTATTTTATTAAAAAAATCTCACATTAAAAAACTAGAATCTCACATCAAAATTGGAATATTAAATCAAGCGCCAATAATGGTATATAATCCATTGTCATAAATAAAAATCCGCATCTTTTAAGTGTAATAACGAATCAAGCGCTCTGAATAGTCGGTAATTCTTTCGGTATTTACAAAATTATTACAAAACACAACATATTTTCTAACGTTCAAGATATCGAATTAAAAGACATCCTTTGTCAACTAATTTTAATTTGCAAAGAAAACGACTTAACAATGACACATGCAATAAATACGATAATTTTACAGTTAAAATTCAAAGTTCTAAATCTGAGCAAGAGAAAAAACAGTTTGAGAGACTGAGAGATACTCATCAAGATGAAGCAAAAGAGGCTAGAAATCTCATGAATTCAGATCTTCAAAAAGCTGAAAATGAAGAAAATGTGGAGGTACTGACATTTGATTTGGAAAAAACCCTACCCCTACATTCAGGAAAAACTGGGCGAGGTCATTGCTATGTTTGGGTCGAAGGCACAGCAGGAAAAGGACCACAGGAAGTAGCTTCAGTTTTATTAAAATATTTGCAAGAGAACTTAACACCTCGAATAACTGAATTGATATTATGGTCTGACAGTTGCGGAGGACAAAACCGCAATATTAAAATTGTGATGCTTTTAAAATCTGTGCTTGAGCTTATACCTTCTTAAAAAAATATCGATGCGCTTTCTAGTATCAGGATACGGTTTTATGCCCAATGACTCCGAATTTGGGGACATAGAGTCAGCACTAAAGCTCCAAAATCGGTTGTATACTCCAGACGATTATATAAACGTTATGAAAAATTGCCGAAAACGAAACAAATTAACGGTTCAAATGGTACAAAAAGAAGAGTTTAAAGGAGTGCGATATTTTAAAAAATATTGTAAATAGAAAGAAAGATATAAATGGGAACGCGATTAACTGGCTTCAAACTAAAGAAATACTGCTCTCGAAAGAAAATCCGTTTAAAAGATATATATATATATATATATATATATATATATAAATTCGGGTTCAAAACGTCCTCCGACGTTGTCCGATGCCTTGTTGCCAATATCTTCTATCATTGCAGTTTTCATCTTCTAATCCTCGTACACTCATTGATCGTCTTACTCCTTGTATCCATGTCGTTCTTGGCCTTCCTCTTTTTCTGTTTTCTGTGGGTATCCATTTCATAATTTTCTTTGGCAGTCTTTCATCCCCCATTCTCTGAACATGTCCGTACCACGTTAATTGTTTCTTCTCAATGCATTCTACAACCGTTTCCTGTAAATTCATTATTCGCTTTACTTCCTCATTTCTAACCCGGTCCAATCTCGATGTTCTACTTGCTCTTCTTAGGGCGTCCATCTCAGTAGCTTCTATTTTTCGTTTTAGGTGTTCCTTTATTCTCCATGTTTCGGATCCGTATACCAATGTGCTCTGTAAATGTAAATGTAAATATATTTTAGCAAAAATCAAGGCGGAAGTTTTCAAGAAGTAGACATAAGTAATCGAGTCAGAAGAAATGCAACAAGAACTACAGAATTTTTGTATTCCTCCAAACTTCAAATTTTGCGGCCTAATAGAAAACCTGTCTCTATCCCAAAACTTAATGACATAATGTCATTATTAGAACTTATGCCATTGGATGCTAAATTAGTGAATTGTTTTTGGTGTATTTTCTATGTAAACGATATAACTGTTTATATGTATTAACGTGAACAATTTAATAAAACAATATTATAACGCGCATTTTTTATTTTGAAATATCAGATTACGCGCCAAATATGTCTTTTAATCCGGTATTCGGATCTTAAGTCGTGCAAATCTTAAAAAATCATTAACGAATTAAGCGACATTTGATCGAATAACTTTTAAAATATAAATTATTTTTAAAAAATTTAAAACACATATAAAAGTCTATTTATATTTGCATTAATCTGTTAAATACGCAACATGTCAGTACTATATTTTAGAAATAGCACCAAAAACCAATTTAAAATCTTTAAACCGATTTATCTCAAAACTACATTTTGGCGCTTAATCCGCTATTACATAACGCGGTCCAAATAACTGTTGCCCTACCCAAAACGGACGCCCATGACAGGTACTAGAAATTTGCAATTTATGGAATCGGTTTATCTCTGGAAGATAAATGGGCGCACCAGTTTTAGTTTTTCTAAATAGAAACGTTCTGGAGGTATTAAAAAAACTAATTACAAGACGCCATATTAGGAAGTTCTAGCTTCCTTGGAAGCATTTTCAGGCTAGGGGATTTGGGTTAAACCTCAATATTTTGATCCCAGGATTCTATAGTTATCATCTCCAATAATTATTAATGAAACACTCTATATAATATGCAGTTTTTAAACCGTTTTTATTCCTAAAAATAATCCTTATATTTAAAAATTAATAAACATTTTCAATTTGGTTGCAATCCGAAAATGCAGTCGTATTATATTTTAGTTCAATCAGAGAGTACAGCAAGCATCTCTACCGGTTTCGGGACTTCTTAGCCCCTCATCAGGAGGTACATATGCTCTTCTCTCTGACTGAACCAGGATAATACTCGACATGCAGTCACTGATTGCAACGAGCGAAATGGAAGGGATGCCTTAGCGACATCTGCTAGAGAAAAGTATCAGTTTTTAATCTAATAGCACGTAAAGTGATTATATTTTATATCCTACCAGATTAAAAACAATAGAAAACCTTCTCTGGTTACACCATCCGAGGCTTCTAGAAATGCAAGCCATACGGATTCTGAGACTATAGGAATATGAGGGAATTTTACAATTTATAATTCACATCCCATCTCCTCAGGCGCTAAATTTCCAGCGAGAATGGTTCCCTTCGTACTCCAAATAGAGTAAATAATATAAATAACAATGAATAAACATTTTCAATATCGTTGCAACCCGAAACTGCAGTTGTATTATATTCTAGCTCAATCAGAGTACAGCAAACCTCTCTACGGGTTTCGGGGCTTCTTGACCCCTCATCATCAACGAACGAAATGCGTTGCAATCCCTGACTGCACGCGGAGTATTATTCTAGTTCAGTTAGAGAGATGAGCATATCGTCGTGGTAACTGCAATAGGCTGCATGTCAAAATTATATGGATTTTGGTTTATTATAAGTTATCGATCAATTCAGTCATTTACACAACTTGGAAAGGTCGTACGTCAATAACCCAATAGGAAGTCCACATAAAGTCGAGTTTCAAAAAGTCGAATAGTTTGACAATGTTATTTGGCCACTGCAATAATCTTATGTCAAGCTGTGATGCTGCCAAAATTAAGTTGAATCATTTTTAATCATAATATAATATACTCACAAAATATAAAGGTAAGTTTATGTTTATACGATCAATGCTTACAGCAAGGTATAATCAATTTAGATTATTTTTATGCTCCAATATTTGACATAGAACTTTTTGCCACTGGGAAAGTATGAGATCGTTTTTTGTCCTTCCTGAAAACCTCAAAGGTTTTGACATACTACCTATTGCAGTTACCACGACGATATGTATCTCCTAAAGAGGGGCTAAGAAGTGCCGAAACCGGTAGAGATGCTTGCTATACTCTCTGATTGAACTAGAATATAATATGACTGCAGTTTTGAGTTGCAACGAAAAGGTTTATTAATTTTTAATCTATATATTTACTTTATGTGGAGTACGAAGGGAACCATTCTCGCTGACAATTTACCGCCTGAGCAGATGGGATGTGAATTATAAATTGTAAAAGTCTCTCATCTTGCTATAGTCTCAGAATCCGTATGGATTGCATTTTTAGAAACCTCGAATTGTTTTTAATCTTGTAGGATATAAAATTGTATTTTAAATATCATTTTATGTGCTACATATTAGATTAAAAATTTAAACTTTTTTTAAACCTTATATTATGTACCTATTTATTTAATGGTCATGAAAGCTTACAATAAAACTTTATCAGTTTTTGTGACAAAACGTAAATCATAAAAATATTGATAGTGAAACAAATTGCTATTTGGACAATAAACACTTAATAGTTTATCACATCAAATAAAACAAACAATAAAACAAAAAAAAAATATTAAGACTTAAACAAAGGTGAAACGCTTCTAGTGACGCCTACAAATAAATTTTAATGTTCTGTCAGAATAAACACGGCATGTACTCGTACATACTTTTGTAAATCTACAATATCTGGAATAAAACCAGTGGAATCGAATCGAACAGCTTTGTGCTTCAAATATTTAGCAATAGTATATTGTACAACAAGAGAGAAAAAAGACATATTTCTCACGAGCGCTGAAGTTTCACGAGGCGAGTGCCGCAACTCCGGTCAACTTACGCATCCGAGGCTACAAAAATTACCATCAAGCTGAAAATTGGCAGGATTGTTAAAAATACCATCATAAATTAAATCTAAAAGTCCTCATAAATCCGACCCCTGCTAAAAATTTTACGCGGGGTCAAAAGTCAGCAAATATGGTTTTTAGCGATTTTCAGCGAAACGGTACTTTTTATGGTAAAATTAGTGCTAACAAAAAATGTAGATTAGATAATTATCTATAAAAAATGGCTTATTACTTTTTTTTCCTGGGAGCCACCGTTTTTGAGATATAACGATTCAAAAAGTGGTAATCGTCATAATATGCGCACACGTTTCCACACGAAATGGGACGTTTCAATGTCGCCGGTTCATCGCCGGCCGTTTCGATGCCGCCGGTTCATCGCCAGTCCATTTCATCTCCGTCATATCTCGCATTTCCTAGAATTCCTAATTAATACTAAAAATAACTAATAATAGTATAGTATAGTTGATCCAAAAGATGGCATAACCCAGACATCCAAAGTGAAAGTTATCCTTCAACACCAAATTGTTCTATATGGTCCACACAATGTCCAGAAAAAAGTCACACCATTTTGAACGTCGGGTTTGGGGGGGAGAGGGGGGAGAAATCGGTAAATTCGTAGTATTTTAAGTTTTTCGCCAATATTTCTAAAATTATGCGGTTTAGCATGAACAACCCTCTATACAAAATTGTTCTACATTAAATTTGAAATAAAAAAGGCCCTATGCATAATCTTTCTAAAATGAATGGTTCCAAAGTTACGGAGGTAGTATAGTATAACTGGTCCAAAAAAAGGCCTAACCCAAACATCCAAAGTAAAAGTTTTCCTCCAACAAAAAAATGTTCTATTTAGTCCACATATTGTTCAGTAAAAAGTTACACCATTTTGAGCGTCCGGTTTGGGAGGGAGATGGGAGAAAAGCCGGTAAATTAGTAGTTTTTTTACGTTTTTCGTCAATATTTCTAAAACTATGCTTTAGTGTAAACAATGTTATATACAAAAATGTTCTACATGGAATTTAAAACAAAAAATGTTCTATACATAATTGTTATAAAAGCAACGGTTCCAGAGTTACGGAGGGTGCAAGTCGAGGTTTTCGATACTTTTTATATTTTTTGGGGAATATTTATGATATAACTATACCAAAAACCCAGACATCCAAACTGAAAGTTATCCTCCAACACCAAATTGTTCTATATGGTCCACATAATGTTCAGAAAAAGTCACACCATTTTGAGCGTCGGGTTTGGGGGAGAGGGGGGAGAAATCGGTAAATATAAAAAGTATCGAAAACCTCCACTTTTCACCCTCCGTAACTCTGGAACCGTTGATTTTATAACAATTATGTATAGAACCTTTTTTGTTTTGAATTTTATGTAGAACATTTTTTTATAGAACATTCTTTACGCTAAAGCATAGTTTTAGAAATATTGACGAACAACTTAAAAAAACTACTAATTTAGCGACTTCTCCCCCATCTCCTCCCCAAACCGGACGCTCAAAATGGTGTAACTTTTTACTCAACATTATGTGGACCATATAGAACAATTTGGTGTCGAAGGAAAACTTTCACTTTGGACGTCTGGGTTAGGCCTTTTTTTGGACCAATTATACTATACTATCTCCGTAACTTTGGAACCGTTCATTTTAGAAGGGTTATGCATAGGGCCTTTTTTATTTCAAATTTAATGTAGAACAATTTTGTGTAGAGGGTTGTTTATGCTAAACCGCTTAGTTTTAGAAATATTGACGAAAAACTTAAAAAAATACGAATTTGCAGATTTCTCCCCCCTCTCCCCCCAAACCCGACGCTTAAAATGGTGTGACTTTTTTCTGAACATTATGTGGACCATATTGAACAATTTGGTGTTGAAGGATAACTTTCACTTTGGATGTCTGGGTTTGGGTCTAACTATACCATACTATAATTGTAACTGTCGAAAATTCGGAAATATATCAGATAGCGATTAATTGACTGGCGATGAATCGGTCGGCATCGGCATCGAACTGGCGGCATCGAAACGGCGGCGATGAAACGTCCTAGACCCTTTCCACACCACCTTTGAGGTAGTGTACTTAGCGCGTTTTTTAACGTGGTTTCCCCAGTAGACCTATTCCACGGATCTGTTATGATTCTGTTTAATTTAAAGCTATTTAATAATTGATATTGGCAAGGGTTAAAAATGATTAAACTTTATATAAAGCGGTATAAATTAAAAAAAAAAGGGAAATTTATCAAACTGGTTCATAATTTTCTAATACTTCTGCTTCCCTTGTTCTTCTTCTCATTGTTCTTCTTCCCCTTCTTCATCTTCTAGTTCTTCTTCTTCTTCTTCTTCTTGTTGTTGTTCTTCTTCTTCTTCTTCTTGTTCATCCTGGGTGCAAGTAAATTGTCTCAATAATGACACATCGCATGGCTCCTCGATAGAATCAAATGAATCCTCAATAGTTGGTGATTCAACATTGGAGCACGACCGGTTTTGACAATTAGTGCATGCTACCGAACAAAACAGTCCAACTTTTTTGCAACCACATTTAGCGCTACATCTCTTTTTACAGTTGCAAAAAACTGTGTTCAGGAGTTTTCCGGCGCAGGGGGGAGTAAAGTTTGAATTGGTTCTAATGAACTGTCGACTAATTTCCATCCGCAGTCTTTTGGATCTAGCTGATAACCAAGCCACACTTGAACTTGGTAATACACCCGAAAAAGATGTTGATGAGCAGCCGCTGAGGTTGGAGGAAGACAAGATAACTGCACTTGTTTTTTGTTTCGAGTACTTTTAAAAAAACATGCATATCGAAACTTATCTAAGCACGTAGTTTTCTTAGGCACTCCATACATAGAGAGAAGAAAGCTAATTCCGTTGGAAATAACTTCTTGTGGAGTTGAATTAGTTTTTTTTTAAACTTCAGCACATTCAAGTAAATCTTGTTTTTCAAACATTTTAAAAACAGTCGTTTTACCCCTCCTGAAAAATGCAGATGTCGTATCACAGCCAGTTATTGCGTGTAAAAATAGTATATGATTTTGACATTTTGCAAAAGTAGATAAACTTTTCGATGATATTTCCGATTGGTGTTGAGCTTTTCCAGGTTGTAAAAAAAAGATAGTTTTTTCGATTGGAGTTCTACCAGTGAGTAATACGAGCAAGTCTACATCTTCACCTACAACAATAGTTGTATTTGTTAAATTGAATTGCTCTATGGCTGTTTCAATTATCATTACGTCAAATAATACGCGCAAATACACGCAAATAAAACAATATTCTGACATTTTTGTTATAACAATGAAAATAACTCGTAATACACGATAAAAAAAATATAGGTTTAACACGTATTTTCACTCCGGAGTAGTACTCAAGACTAATTAATACCTCGAGGGTGTCATCTACCTGAAGGATTTCGCAACCCAGGAAACTTACGGTGTAATTTGCATAACTATTTATTAGTACTTAGCAATAAACATTTTGCCTAGAAAGTTGTCTTTCATTATTACGTTCAAACCCTTCGGAGAAGAGAATAGGTAGAGTGATTAGATTAGCTGACGAACGTGTTTATTCCGACAAAACCCATATTTGCAAATTGAACTAAGGCGCATAAATAAAAAGAATTATTATAAGTTAATACTTTGTCATTTGTTGTATTTTGTTGTGTATTTTTGTTGGGATTAAGCCGTAAAATTCAAATAATTCTTATTATTTTCGCGTTACATTCACTTTGTATAGATTTTTTTGTTGGTACTGTAATATAATACAGCTTATAGATTGCATCCCTCGGTAGACCGCAAGCTGTATAGTCGAAACATTATCATATTTATAATCTTATATTATTATGTGTAATATAAGTTAAGTTGACCGTAGAATATTATGTTTACTTGTATTACAGCTTCAGTGATGTATTTACCTGGTGTACTAATACATATATTATGACGATTAGAAGTCTTTCAATTCTTTGAATCGTTGTATCTCAAAAACAGTACCTCTTAGGAAAAAACTATTCAGATATTTTTTATAGATAATTATCTAATCTACATTTTTTGTTAGAGCTAATTTTACGCTAAAACTTACCGTTTCGCTGAAAATCGCTAAAAACCATATTTGGTGACCTTTGACCCCGCGTAAATTTTTTAGCAGGGGTCGGATTTATGAGGACTTTTTAGATTTCATTTATGATGGTATTTTGAACAATCCTGCCAATTTTCAGCTTGATGGTAATTATTGTAGCCTCACTCCTATTTTTGAGTTTAACTAGACCGGTCTAAAATATGTCATTTTCTCTCGTGTTGTACACTGTACTTTTTCTATGGATGCGTTTTTGTCAAGAGTTCAAACTTCAAAATGAAATAATTTAGGTGTTTTTAGGTATATTATATGCCTAAATTGAAATAAAATACATATACACATAGGTATTTAATATTCTTAATATTTATATACTTTATTTATTTAAAATTATAATTCATAGTTGAACAGTTTTAAAAGGTATTTTTTGATAAGTTTTGACAAGTTTGAACACATTTTGTTTGACAAAAATAATTGTGTTTGTATTGTGCATGTTACCATGGAAATGGCGATCATATGTATGTAAACCGGCGGTGAACCAGTAAGAAAAAATATTTCTCACTGCAGTGGTCGACTTTTCTCACTGCCTGAGAAATTGTTCATTTTGAATGTATGTAAGTAGTGAGAGAAGTTGCACATTGTAAAGCATCCATAGAAAAAAGTATTTATTCCAATAATATTAACCATATTATTTTATAAATTTTCTTTTTCATATTAAACTGTCTCCTTTCGGATCCAAATGGCAATATTGTAGGATGTTTGGAAATTTCAGCACAAAACATTTGTGCAGATTATAGGTCAAACCATTTCCTCATACCTTTTAACCATGAATTATGGTGTCTTCGTAATTTTTCTCTGTATTTTACACTTTATTATGAGTCGAATTAGCAATCTATTACGTAGAAACATGGATCATGGCAGAAAAGACAATAAACATTATCAATACTTTTGAAAGGATAATAGTCCAGAGAAATAAGATTTTTCTCGTGACACATCCCTCTCTAGGCCGAAGCCAATTTTTTTGAGTAGCATGGACATCTACATTAATATATTAATAACTTATATGTTTCCTGCAGCCGATTTTGATGATATACTTTTGATGATAGTTATAAACAAATGAAGATAAAAAAAGGTAAATTTTCGCTTTTTTCGTCTATTACTAAAAAGTGAGGCGTTCTAAACAAATTTGAGAATAAGAAACTCATAAATAATAAAAAACTTCAATATGGCGTTCGCTGAATATGTCTATCCTTATTTGTTGCTTAGAAAATTGCAAAATAAGTCATTCATTTTGAGATTTTATAAATGTTCATAACTTATGTAAAAATTAAGTTAGAACCTTCTTATTACACAGAACGCTGAGTGCTTAAATAATATTTTAAATTTCAAAGCAATTGGTAAAATAGTTTAAAAGTTATTTAATTTGTTTATCCCAAATTCATTTTTTTGCAACACTGTAAGTCAGAAAATTGTGAGGTTACAGTAATACTTCGGACAGTTTAAGAAATAATCACATTTATACTATTTAGCCCATGAGGTGAGACCGCTCCCGTCTGAAAAAAATTTCTGATTCGGTTTCTTTGTGGATTCTTCTTCTTCTTCATGTGCCGTGCTCGATTATCGAACGTTGGCTATCAAATTGGCTATAGTAATTTTGTTAACGGCAGCTCGGAAAAGGGATGCAGAGGATCTGTTATACCATTCTCTCAGGTTTTTAAGCCATGACGTTCTTCTTCGACCTGGCCCTCTTCTTCCGTCTACCTTGCCTTGTATTATTAAATGGAGTATATTATATCTCTCTGGGTGTCGCATAACATGGCCAAAATATTCAAGTTTTCGATTTTTAACTGTTCTGACGACTTCTGTGACTTTTCCCATCCGGTGCAAAACAACTTCGTTACGAACTCTATCCACCCAACTTATTCGTAGGATTCTTCGGTATACCCAAATTTCAAAGGCTTCCAGTTTCTTGAGAAGAGTATCTGTTAAAGTCCAACCTTCGACACCGTACAAAAGACTAGAGAACACATAACATCTCACTAATCTAATTTTAAGATTCAAAGTAATGTTGTTTCCACATAAAAGTTTCTTTATCTTAAAGAATGCAGCTCTGGCCTTCTCAATACGTATTCTAATTTCTTTGCTCATGTCCCAGTTCTCATTTAGATTACAACCAAGGTAGGTGATACTGTTAGTTCTTTCTAATTGTTCACCATAAGCTGTTACTACTTCCGGTTGTATTGGCGTCTTACTGACAACCATCACCTTGGTCTTTGCGGTGTTTAGCTTGAGTCCATATTCATCACACGTTGTGGTAATCCTATTAATCAAATGTTGAAGTTCTTCATAATTGGTCGCAATTAACACCGTGTCATCCGCATATCTCAAATTATTAATATTGACGCCATTCATTTTGATACCACATTGAGCATTATCCACTGCTTTATTGAAAACAAACTCAGAATAGATGTTAAATATTAGTGGGGACAAAATGCAGCCCTGCCTTACTCCTCTTCGTATTTGAAGTTCTTCAGACGTGTCCCAGCCAATCCTGATGTTTGCACGTTGATGCCAGTAAAGATTTTTGATAATGCGTAGGTCTTTATCATCAATACCCACTTTCTGAAGAATAGCAATCATTTCCGTATGTTTTACCCGATCAAAGGCCTTCTCAAAGTCAATGAAACACATATAAACTGGATGTCCGACATCTCTGCATCTCTGTACCATAACCTGAATACTAAACAGTGCTTCTCTGGTCCCAAGGTTATTGCGGAATCCAAACTGTGTATCACCAAGCTGTTCTTCTATTTTTTGGTACATCCTAGAGTGCAAAATTCGTAGAAATATCTTTAAAACATGACTCATCAAGCTAATGGTTCGGTAGTCACTACATCTTTTCGCGTTTGCTTTTTTAGGTATCGTCACAAAAGTCGACAGCAGCCAATCCGTTGGTATATAGCCAGTTTGATAAACTTTATTAAAAAGATGAAGGAGAGATCTTTTACCTGAATTTTCGAAGAGCTTTATTATTTCATTCGGTATTTCATCTGGTCCCGTCGCTTTTCTGGTCTTTGCTAATCTTATTGCTTGTTCAATTTCGTCCATAGTTATGTCAGGTCCTGTAACTACTTCGTTAATTTCAAGCTCGGGCCTTTCATCATTAAACAGTTCCTCAATGTATTCTTTCCATCTGTCTATTTTATCCAAATCAGTGATAATCAGTTTTCCGTCTCTATCAACGATGTTATTCGCATGTTTTTTGTTCTGACCGGTGAGTTCTTTTATTTTTTTATACATATTAAATGAATCATGTTTTCTCTGCAACTCTTCAATTTCTAAACATTTTTTTTCAAAATCATTTGTGGATTCATATTCAAAAATGTCCCCTTTAAACAAATCTGAAGGGTGCCGGGCGGAATTTTTGGGCAGAAATTGTTTAAACAATTTTTTTAAACAAATACAAAAGATCATGTTTTTTTGCTCTGGAACATATATTTTTAGATTTTTTGGGTCAATCTAAACAAGAAAGGTATCTTGTAATTTTTCTCAGAAATTGATAGTTTTGGAGTTATAGGCGATTTAAAATCTGAAAAATGCGAAAATACGCATTTTCGAGGCTTAAAAACTCATATTTAAATTAGTATTTTTGAGGTCGCCAGATAATTAGATTGAAGACTGAACATTCAGCTTCAAGATTCTGAAGAGTGATCGCGTCTAACTTTAATTTATACCGTTGTTTTTTAATTGTTAAATATGCGTGTTTATCCGATTTTTTTGCCGGTGCGGCGCGCTCCATTTCAAAAATCTCCTATTTTCATCCAAAAAATATTTTGTCTACATTCGTTGGGACATTCTAAATAAAATATGTTTCTTGACATTTTTTTAAAAGTTAATAGTTTTTAAGTTATAAGCGATTGAAAATCCGAAAAATGACAAAAAACGCATTTTCGGATTTTAAATCGCTTATAACTTAACGCAAGAAACTTAATTTATTTAGAATGTCCCAAAGAATCTAGAAAAAATATTTTTCGGAGGAAAATAGGAGATTTTTGAAACGGGGCGCGCCGCACCGGCAAAAAAATCGGATAAACACGCATATGTAACAATTAAAAAACAACGGTATAAATTAACGTTAGACGCGATCATTCTTCAGAATCTGGAAGCTGAATATTTAGTCTTCAATTTAAGTATCTGACAACCTTAAAAATACTAATTTGAATATGAGTTTTTAAGTCTCGAAAATGCGCATTTTCGCATTTTTCAGATTTTAAATCGCCTATAACTCGAAAACTATCAATTTTTGAGAAAATTTACAAGATACCTTTCTTGTTCAGAATCACCGACAAAACTCAAAAATATATGTTCTGAAGCAAACAAACGTGATCTTTTGTATTTGTTTAAAAAAATTGTTTAAACAATTTCTGCCCAAAAATTTCGCCCGGCACCCTTCAAATTTGTTTAAAGGGGATATTTTTGAATAGGAATCCACAAAGAAATCGAATCAGAATTTTTTCCAGACGGGAGCGGTCTCACCACATGTAATAATTAACTTAATTAAAAAAATGACAAAAAGTAATTTTAAACAGTGTAAAATTATTTTGCAAAAACATGGCGATTTTTTGCTTACTTATAAACAATTAGAATAGCTTTTTAACCGTTACCGTTAGAAAAATTATTTTTTCATATTGAGAAAGAATGAATTTTTATACACATTTAGAAAGAAAAACAATTGTCCTACGACAATTAGGGACGACGTTAGCCCCCCCTCTTTTAATTCACATGTTCTTGCAAAATAATTTTGAAATATTTAGAATTATTTTTTGTCATTTTTTCTTAATTAAATTAGTAGTGTAAATCTACTTCTTTCATAAACTATCCAAAGTATTACTGTAACTTCATCATTTTCTGAGTTATAGTGTTGCAAAAAAAATTAATTTGCAAAAAACAAATTAAATAACTTTCAAACTATTTGACCAATTGCTTTGAAATTTACGGTATGACTTAAGTCTCAGCATTCCGTGTAACAAGAAGGTCCTAAGTTAATTTTTACATAAGTTATGAATATTTATAAAAACTCAAAATTTATGATTTATTATGGAACGTCATATTGAAATTTTTATACGATTTATGAGTTTCCTACTCTCAAATTTGTTTAAAATGCTTAACTTTTTGGTAATAGACGAAAAAAGCGAAAATTTACCGTTTTTCGATCTTCATTTGTTTATAACTACCTACGTATATCATCAAAATTGGCTGCAGGAAACATATAGGTTATTATAGATGTCCATCCTACTTAAAAAAATTGGTTTCGGCCTGGAGGGGGTTGTGTCACCAACAGGATATTTTTTCCTTATTTCTCTGAACTATAATATTCAGAAGGATATTGGGACCCATCTGCGACAATGTTATGTGGAGAAGGTTCAATCACATAAGGTTACCTTTTAGGAATGGATAATAACAGAACACCTATAGACTGTGGGCTCACTCTAAAAAATGATTACCTCCCTTATGAGACTTCGTTTATTCAGCTATTCATGTCAAATCGGACAACTTTTCTAATTCGGAAATTTTCCGGAGGGGGCGTTTCGTAAATGTTTATAAACTTTGGTGCTTCCACCAACTGGAGTACCTACCCTTAAAAATGTCTTCTCTTCTTCTTTTTGTATAGACATGACTTGGGGAACCGTCTCTCGCTGTCCTGACTAGGTACCCTATTTGTTGTCATTCGGCTTATATGGTCATTCCATTATATTCTTCTGTTTCTTACCCAGTTATTAATGTTATCCACCTTGCATCTTCGTCGTATATCTGTACTTCTAGCTCTGTCCCTAGAGTCTTACCATCGATTTTTCGAAGGGTTTTCATCTCCGCTGTTTCGAGCAATATTTTTGTCCTCTCTGTGTCGGGTCGTGTTTCTGCAGCGTATGTTATTATTGGCCTGATGACTGTTTTGTTAATTCTGCCTTTCATTTCATTTCCGATATTTTTATTTCTTCATATTGTGTCATTCAGTCAACCTGCGGCTCTGTTTGCTCTATTCACTTGATCTTCCACTTCTGTTTCGAGCCTTCCGTAGCTAGATAGTGTGATGCCTAGGTATTTAAACTCCATCACTTGTTCTATTATCTGACCTTCCATCTCCAATTTACATCTTATTGGATCTGCTGTTATAACCATGCATTTTGTCTTTTATGAGGAAATTAACATGTTAAATTTTCTGGCGATTATGTTGAATTGGTGCAGCATACGTTGTAAATCATCTTCACTTTGAGAGATTAGTATTGCATCGTCCGCATAGCAGATTATTTTAAGTTTGGTATCCTTTTTTAGTTTTTACTTTTTTTATTATTTCGTCCATGATCAGGTTGAACAATAAAGGACTCAAGGAATCCCCCTGTCTTATCCCATTGGCGGCTTCAATTGTGTCAGTTAGTTCATCTTCCACTTTTACTTTTATTGTGTTGTTCTGGTAGATGTTTTCGATCGTTTTAATTATTCTAGAGCTACCTCTCTCGAGTATAACAAATGGATGCCGATTTGTTGTATTCCAACGATATCTCTTGAACTTGCCTCATAATAAATATAGCGTCAGTGCATGACCTTCCCGACCTAAAACCTTAAAATTTTGTAGGACAATATTACCAGTAAATTTTTATCAAACAATCCTGCAAAAAAATCATCATTTATGAACCCCCATGGGGGAAGCGGACGCATCATAAAGAGTCATAACCCTCATAACCATTTATACTCTCACAGCTGATTGTGATGACAGAGACGACGAGAGTGGAATCAGCATGTGACGAGAATGGACAGCGAGAGAATAGCCCGTATAGCCAGGGATTCGAAGCCAACAGGCAAGAGACCAATAGGAAGGCCCTTTAAAAGGTGGCGAGATTAGTGCAGTCACTGAAGTTTTTCGCCTCCGATTTCGTTGAACCATCATCCATTTTCATCAAAATTGGTGAGTAGTTAGAGAATACCTCAAGGAACAAAGGTGACATAATGCCAACTTGCGCTATTACCCTGGGGGTCGATTCCACCCCTTCTCGGGATGAAAATTATTTTATTAAAAATAATACCATAAATCGATAGAGGGACATATTCTAAGTAAAATTTGTTATACAAAGTTATTAAAATAAATCAAAACTTTTTGAGTTATTAAAGATCAAAAATTTTAATTTTTCGTGAAAAAAATCCATGTTTTTACCCGATTTTTCATAAATAACTCAAAAAATATAAGTTTTTACAAAAAAGTTGTGATTACCAAAATTGAAACTAATAAAAAACTAAATAAACTCCTCGCTTAAAAAACTAAACTAATGTTAATTGAAAGTGAGTTAGGGGTAATTGAATGTATATTTTTTTAGACGAGTACTCAAATCTAAGTATTTAGGCTTAAATAACGGGAAAACGATGCATTTTATAAAATATACGTGCAATTCACTTATCAAAGTACTTCGGAATACCTATCAAACGAGTTCCAGGAGAAGTTAATAGCATCAAAATTAAGCAAGTTATGATGACAATAACAGAGCCCTTTCGAATTTTTTAGGAAAAAATGGAAAATAAAACATACGCCATTTCCACAAAAATTAAAATTTATAGTAATCCTTACTAAAATTTCTTTATATTAGTATAGGTAATGATTTCAACAATTTTGACATGTTTAGAATGCATATTTTTGAAAAAAAGATATAATTTAAGAAAATCAGAATTTTAAAATTATTGTAATTTTCATTTTCTTTTGATAATAACTCCAAAAATACTAAATATGTATAAAAAATGATATTTAACCAAATTTGAGTTTTTTTTGTACCAAATATTCTACTGTTTTTACTATTTCCCTAGGGTAAAAAATAACCGAGATAGAGACGTTTAAAACTTAAATTTTGCTGCGACAACCATGTAACCGGGACTATTTAACCTTTTATTTTTAAAAAAGTAAGCGGTTTAAAAGGATAAATTTGACTTAGTTTATTATCCCTTGAAATTAGCTTTCAAATGGATTTTAGGTGAACCTGATATTCTAAAAATTGACGGAGTTATTAAAAAAACACCATTTTTTGGAAAAAATTTTAAATGATAAATTTTTAAAAAATTTTGGTGTATAAATTTTAATGCTATCATCTTGTTCGGGGGCTAATTTGGTAGATATTTTAAGTACTTTGACGAATGTTTAATACTTTATGTTATAAAATGCATAATTTTCCCGTTATTTAAGCTTGAATATTTGGATTTGGGTACTCGCCGAAAAAAATATACATTCAATTACCCTACAATTTGTAGCAATCACTGATGATGGTATAAAGGCAATACCGAAATATATCTGATATTGAAAAAGGAGTACTCTTGGCTTCGTTATTTCAGCTGCTTACCCATTAATCCTTTCCATTTGCATCCAATTACCTATATAACTCACTTTAAATTAACACTAAAATGTTTTTTTAGTAAGGAGTTTATTTCATTTCTTATTAGCTTCAATTTTGGTAATAATAACTTTTTTCTAAAAACTTACACTTTTTGAGTTATTTATGAAAAATCGGTTAAAAACATGGATTTTTCTCACGAAAAATTAAAATCTTTGATGTTTAATGACTCAAAAAGTTTTGATTTATTTTAATAACTTTATATAACAAATTTGGCTTAGAATTTGTCCTTCTATGGATTTATGGTATTATTTTTAATAAAATAATTTTCACCCTCGAAAAGGGGTGGCATGCACCTCCAGGGTAAAAGCGCCAGTTGGCATCATGTCACCTTCGTTCCTTGAGGTATTCTCTAACTACTCACCAATTTTCATGAAAGTCGATGGAGGTTCAACGAAATCGGAGGTAATAGATCATATCCACCTTCAGTGGAAAACAAGCTCAAAATCGGTTAAGAACAGGCCAAGGGGCCTAATATAAGAAGAAGAAGAAGAAGACAGCTGATTTTTGCAGGATTTTTTGATAAAAATAATTACAATTTAGTAATATTGTTCGACTTATTTTTAACTTCTGCTGTAGTAAATATTCCGTATCAGAAAAGTTGTCTAACTCGACATGAATAATTGAATAAACGAAGTCTTATGAGACAGGTAATAATTTTTTAAGTATGGGCCCCCAGACCCAGACTTACTCGTAGAACAGTTACTGGAACGATGGTGGGACGTCTGCCAGTAGAAAACCCAAAAAAGAGGTGAATAGACAAAGTCCAGAACAGACGCTACGAGATATTGATGGTGGATCCTTGAAGGAGAGCAGCCAAGGAAAAAGACACTTGGAGGCGTAGCCTGGGGAAGCCAGGGCCCGGCTTGAGCTGTAGCGCCATAGGAGAGCAGAAAATGGTGTTTAACTTGAACTTAATGCCATTTTACTTAACTCACATACTACAACATTGATGAATAGTATCTTGGCCCTTTTCTAGATATTGTTTTAATAGTAGCGGACGTCGCGCCGTGCCATCGCATATTATCAAAACATATTTTCTTTACTACTACGAGTTATCTTATGCCGCGTCCGCACTGGTAAAAATTTGCGTCGAACCAGCTGTTCGTCGCAAATATTTGCCTGCTTGAGGTAAATTGTGCTAGTAGGCCAATCAAGTTAGGTTTTTACTAGACATAACGGAAAAGACGAGGTTTGACAGTTGAAATGTGTAGTATGAGATATTACAAAAAGACTACCATCTTTGGATTCATCAATTTTGTAGTGGAACATTTTTTAAATAAACAATCAAAACGTCAAACTTAGTTTTTTACTCATAACTTAAAAACTTGTTTATTTAGAATTTTGACGTCCACAGGTAACTTTCTCAGAAAAAAAGATACATCGAATGAGATACGCTAAATAAAAATCGGTTAATAAACAAAAAAGTTATTGCAAAACGGATGACAAAATCACTGTTTTTGAATATAGTTAATAACAATTTTATTGTTTGTTAAAATACGTTTTAATATACCCAAAATTGAGGGTACTATGGTGTTTGAATGGTGTGCAAAAAATGGTCCAGATCTGTTAAATAGTTTTCGTAAAATTGAATTTGTTTATAATTTTTTTTGAAAAACGAGCTAATTTCTGAGGCTGGTCCAGTTAATATGGCTGAATGTATCTCAATCATCCGGGGCTCATTTCCTTTGTTAAGATGTATGCTGTTTATGAAAAAAATAGTAAAAAAAAAATACATATACGTACACAAAATTATTTGTTAATAAATAGCAGTTTTTAAGCTTATAATCAATTACAATAATTTCGTAGAAATTACATCAAATTAAATGGCAATAAAAATACTGAAAGCTGGTTAAAATACACAACTTCTAAAAAAAATTTTTAGGTCCTACGACCCTTGGGGTCTGAGATAGCCCCCTTTTTTTTTAAAAATCACTGTTACGTTAATTAACAACACTAAAAGCTGAAATTAACCAATCTTTTATAAGAAAAAATGTTTTTAACAAAGTTTTTAGTAAGAAAAAATGTTAAAATTTTTTTAAATAGGAGTGTTATAAACACAGAGTATTTTGCGTACCGACTAAAGTAAAAAATAGCGGGCGTAGTCGACTGACTGAATAGTGGGCGCGGTTGGCGACCGGCATGCGGCAGCAACTATTAAAATTACGTTATCCCGACCACAAAAATCCACTTTAAGGTGAATGACAAATTTTCGTCATTCCTTATGTTTTCGGGGTCTCTGAATCCGAATATGGAGTTAATTTTTTTCTAGAATTAGTGGAACATGTTCAAAAATCAAATTTTATGCAAAAATGTGAAATATCAATTTTGATGATTTTTCAATTTTAACTCACTGTATTTTTGGTCGCTGTAAATATTTCCCTTTGAAAATTTTACTGTGTTATCTTTGAAGCATTTAGATAACAATGAGATTTGTCCAAAATGACTCAACACGTTAAAAGAGAAGTTGTTAATTTTTAAACATTTTGTCGTCAGATTTCGTTAGTTTCATGTTTACTTAAAAAAGTTGAGTGACAAACTTTTTAGTTTATAATTTTAATTAACACAGAAATAAAATATAATTTATGAAGAAGTTTTCCAAAAAAATTTAATTTAAAATATGCAATAGGAAAAATGTTATGTGACTTTATAGACGAGCGGCACACCCCAAAAAAGCTTATTTCTCGAGATACTGATACTAATTTTGGTCATACTTTATATTTTGATGGTGCTCAAAACTAAAATTAGGGTTGTTTTGAATTTTACGTGGGGGAACATTATCAAAATCGCAACTTTACCCTAAAAATAAAAAAAAATCACGTTTTTTTGAGTTTAACTTGCTACGACTCTGTTACATTGTAATATTTTTTTTCTGATACTTTTATAGTATATATTTCTCACCTTTCTGAAGACAATGGGACCTGCTTCAATATTTCTGTCTTGCCATAAAGAAAGTTATAAATTGTTTGAAGTAAAAGGTGCAGATTCTTGAATTGCCAAAGTTAATCGCAAAAGTTGAGTAACAAAATTTGAAATTTAGCTGTTTAATTAATTTTAAGTTAAAATCTAGAGTACACAGAACAAAATGTTTTATAGAAAAAAAGTGGTGTAACTTTTAATTTTAAGAAAAACGTGATTTCATTTTTTTTATTTTTAGGGTAAAATTGCGATTTTGACAATGTTTACCCATCTAAAATTCAAAATAAATCTCATTTTCGTTTTCAGCACCATAAAAAGTACAAATTAAGACCAAAATTAGCCATTCACCACACCATGGTTGATATCTCGAGAAATGAGCGTTTTTTTGGGGGGAGTACCACGTACCACTCGTCTATAAGGTCGCGTAACTTTTTTTCTGTTGCATATTTTGACTTTGTGGCCTTTTTATTGTTATTTTTTAAATTTATTTATTTAAAATATAATTTTACTAAATAAATGTGCAACATAATAGTATTCATAAAATTCAAGTTTCTACCAAAATATATAAATATAATATTAAGCTTCAAATCCGGTATACTGTCAATGTTAAAAATGGGCTGCAACGGACTAGCGCTAGCGAATGCTAGTCCGCGAATTTATTCTCATTCGGCTGCGCCCATCATTTTTTTTTACTTTAGTCGGAACGCAAAATACTCTTTTTTATAACAATACTGTTTAAACAATTTTTAACATTTTTTCTTGCAAAAACTTTGACTTTTCTTATAAAAGATTGGTTAATTTCAGATCTTAGTGTTGTTAATTAACGTAACAGTGATTTTTTCAAAAAAAGGGGCTATCTCAGACCCCAAGGGTCGTAGGACCTAAAATTTTTTTTAGAAGTTGTGTATTTTAACCAGCTTTCAGTATTTTTATTGCCATTTAATTTGATCTAATTTCTACGAAATTATTGTAATTGTTTATAAGCTTAAAAACTGCTATTTATTAACAAATAATTTTGTGTACGTACATGTATTTTTTTTACTGTTTTTTTTCATTGGGTATTAGTATACATCTTAGCGAAGGAAATGAGTCCCTGATTATTGAGATACATTCAGCCATATTAACTGGACCAGCCTCAGAACTTGGCTCGTTTTTCAAAAAATTTTATAAACAAATTAAATTTTGCAAAAACTATTTACCAGATCTGGACCATTTTTCGCACACCATTCAAATACCATAATGCCCTCAAGTTTAGGTATACTTAAACATATTTTAATAAAGAATAAAGTTGTTATTAACAATATTCAAAAACAGTGATTTTGTCGTCCGTTTTGCAATAACTTTTTTGTTTATTAACCGATTTTAATTTGGTGTATCTCATTCGATGTATCTTTTTTTTCTGAAAAAGTTACCTGTGGACGTCAAATTTCCAAATAAACAAGTTTTTAAGTTATGAGCAAAAAACTAAGTTTGATGTTTTGATTGTTTATTTAAAAAATGTCCCACTAAAAAATTGATGAATCCCAAGATGGTAGCCTTTTTGTAATATCTCATACTACACATTTCAACTGTCAAACCTCGTCTTTTCAATTATGTCGAAAAACGGCTTATTTTTTACTAACTTGATTGGTCTATAGTGTGGACGTGTTCGTCTCATAAATCTGACGCATTCGACGCACACAACGCACACGCTCCATCGGTTGTCGACTTTCGAACGAAGATCAAATGATTTGAGCACCGCGTCCCCACTGGTAAAAATTTGCGACTCAAATTCTTGCGACGAACCATTAGTTCAATACGCACGAAAAATTTACCAATACGGATGCCCCATTACATTACACATATTATTTTTTTGTGTTTGAAATAAAACTATTGACCGACGAACTGATGCTTAACAATAAATAGTCTTCCTCTTCTTCTTCTTCTTCATCTTCCTCTTTATAAGCAATTCTGCTTGTTCATTGTAGATAGATATTTCTATGGAAGGATTGGAATGTTGTCACACAATGTTATTCCATTCTTTTTTTCTATTTAGTGTCCATTCGTTAATACTCTGTACGAGTACCAGGGCTGCTTTATCCATTAGGCAATATAGGCAGTTGCCTAGGGCGGCAAATTATGAGAGGGCGGCAAAAATAGTGTACAAAAAAAATATTTGTATATAAAAATTAAAATCGAATAACATTTAAGTACATAGTACATCCATCAATGGAATATAAGTAGGCATTCATTTCTAGAAAACAAATTGCATTTTCTTAACACTATTCATTCAAATAGGACAGAAGTCGTAAATTTAGGGATTATTGGACCGTCGGCAGCACCGCAAAGGCGGCGGGCGCACTGTTCTATATTTTTTTTTAAACTGAATCCTTTTGGGTTATTCGTGGTTGAAAATTTGCTATTTATATTGAAAAATATTGCCTTTTCGGACGGTTTTTTGCGAATACCTTAAAAATTATACATCTAACGAAAAAAACTATATAAAACATTTTTGTAGCTTATGAAAAATCAAAGAGATTCGTTCCTTCATAAGTCTTCTAGTGATAACATAAAAAGAGATATGGTAGGCGAAAAGAAATTTCTTTTGCATGCTCAAATGGGTGTGTTCAACTTAATAACAGAGAAATGGTCAATTTTAAGGGTATAATGCTATCAATATCTTTTGTACGTACTGCCTGAAAAGACCTTTAAAACGACCGCACTGTTAAATTTCGATTACATTCAAACTAAGCGAGATATGGTGCAACAAAAAAGGATGACTAATTTATTTTAAGATAAAATGCGAAGTATGTATATTTTAACCCCTCATCCACCAGATTTAAATGCATCGTTTTGATTCTACAATACCTTTTACTATAGTGTTATTTCTATGTTAAACAAGTTGGACGGGTCTAAAATGTAGGGTTTTTGAAAAAAATAAGATCAAATTAAAGGGAGCCTTTTTAATTTTTTTCTTAAATCTTCCTTTTTCTCCATGTAACTCGAAAATGATAATGAGATACAGTAATGAAAGAAAAATAAAATTGTTTTCTAAAAGAAAACCTACATTTTTGTAAGGTATTTTTTTACGTATCTCTTATCACTTTCGAATTACATGGAGAAAAAGGAAGATTTTTAAGAAAATTTAAAAATGCGCTCTATAATTTGATTTTATTCTTTTCAAAAACCATTCATTTTAAACCCGTCCAACTTTTGGAATATAGAAATAATACTATAGTAGAAGGTATTCTAGAAGAAAAACGATGCATTTAAATTCTGGTGGATGAGGGGTTAAATATACTTCTCATTTTTCCTTAAAATACATTAGTCATAAGTTTTTTTGCACCATATATCGCTTAGTTTGAATGTAACCGATATTTAACAGTTTTCGTTTTAAAGGTCTTTTCAAGCACTACAAAAGGCATTCGTAGCATTATACTCCTAAAATCGACATTTCTCTGTTATTTTAAGTTGAGTACACCGATTTGAGCATGCACCAAAAAAATCTTTTTTCACCTGCCATCTCTTTTTTTATTTCTCTGTTATTTTAAGTTGAGTACACCGATTTGAGCATACACCAAAAAAATCTTTTTTCACTACCATCTCTTTTTTTTATTGAAACTAGAAGATTTATGAAAAAATGAATCTCTCTGATTTTTTATAAACTACAAAAATGTTTTATATAGTTTTTTTGGTTAGATGCACAATTTTTATGATATTCCCAAAAAACAGTCTCCGAAAGGTGTCATTTTTCAATGAAAATGGCAAATTTTTAACCACGAATAACTCAAAAAGTATTGAGTTTAAAAAAAAATTATAAAACAGTAGTTATTGCTTAGAATAGAATTAGATTCTTTGGCCACTTCCGGTTTTAGTTTGATAAAAAAAAATTTCCACCACCGAGAACGGCTAGGAACCACCCCTAAGTTAAAAGCGTCATAGCGTAGACTTTGTTTCTTGAGCTATTCCCTACTTACAGTGAAAATATCAAGTAAATTGATGCAGAAGGATGGAATTCGAAGAAAAATACCCTGACTGCACTAATACATAGATACCTACATCATTCATACATGAATGCATTCACTTAAAGGTTCATTTGGATACCACAATAAAATCACCAATCACCAATAATTGACATATTTAAGTATTTAAAGAAGAGTGGATTGAGAGATATTTTCCCTAATTTTGATATTGCTTTGCGCATTTATTTGTGCCTCCCAGTTGCCAACCAACGTGTCCGCTGAAAAGGTCATTTTCGAAAATGTCAAGAATTTAAAATAGACACGAAAATAATTTCCGATCAAGTTTGACGCAAGAACGTCTTAACAATTTGTCGATTGTGTCCATAGAAAGTGATGTAACAAAGACGATAAATTATAACGACATTATAGATGATTTTTCCGAAGAAAAATCAAGAAAGAAAACTGATGTGATCGAACTGGAATGACAATTTTTATGTATTCTTATTTAAATAAAAAAATCTGCTTGCAATTTTTTTTTCGCAAAATGGTACATGCTTGAAGGGCGGCTACTAGAGAATTGCCTAGGGCGTCAATTGACCTAAACGCGGCCCTGACGAGTACGAGAATTGTCTTCTAATGTCTTCACTCCTTTTTCGACCTCTCAGCGTATTTTCTGTAAGTACTCTCAGCTCTGTCGTTCCAGTAGTCTTTGTGTTGTGGCTGTATCGGGTCTTGTTTCTGATGCATATGTCATTATTGGTCTTACGCTGGCTTTATAAATTCTTGACTTCACCATAATTTAATATTTCTTATAATAAATATTAGGAATATTACTCTAATTACAAAATATTTATAAAAACTGTTAAAAATAAATATATGAAGTAATTATTATACTTTACAAATCCTCCATGTAATTATATTTTGCGATGAACTATTACGACATACATAATGAAGTGGCAGCTATGAAATATAAATAACTTTCTTCTGAAACTCATCTTGATATTTGCAATGAAATGATATTATAAAACAGATAAACAAAGGTCAGAGGTGTATTTTCGTAGAAATTATACTGCGAATTCTATTCGTCTTTCATGAGAAGACTAGTTTCATTCAACGCTTTGCTTTCTTTGTTACAGGATTCGCTTTTGTAGTTGGCACAGATAAATAATGCAGTATGATATTAAAAACTGAAGAAACTAAAAATAAATCAGGTGACATTAAAATTGCAGTTTTGTAAAGCTAAGTAACAGCATTGTACGGAAAGTTTCAGAACTTCAATTATTTTGGTCTTGGTCTGAACGGGCAATAATAATATCGTCTACAAATTTAACATTAATATAGTGAGCGTTGTAACCCTTAATTTTTTAAATGCAGGACTTGTAACACATTATTATGAGAAAGCTCATAAGAAATTTAAAGTGACCAGGTTACCTCAAGACTATAATGAATTTTCTAGATTAAGGTCGATATGCAAGTCCTTATAGTCTGGGCTGATTATAGGAGAATATGCCATTTTTGGGAAAAGTTATTTACTAGCAATTTTATTGCTGGAATCGAATTATAAGATCCTATATATTAATAATATAGGTATGCAAAGTCCGCAGATAGTGTGCTACTTTTTTTATTAACAAAATGGCGCCCCCAAATCGTGCTTTTTTCAATTTTTGCTCCATAACTCCGAACATTTTAATTTTACACCAAAAATACCCCAGTAAAAATTCACCAAAAGTAAATTCTGCATAAAGACATGTTTTTCCCGATCTACTCCGATGAAAATTTTCCTCGGAAAATGCGGGTTTTCCCAACAAAATCTTTAAATTTCAAATAAAGTTTTAGATAAGTAATTATCTACCAATAATTAAATAACTCGGTGACGTAAAAGCTTTCTTGGCTTAGATTATAGTTCCAGAAGCCGGTGAAAATTAAACGAATATTTTAGCAACAATTCAATTGTTAATTAATAATTTACGGTCGCAATAATAACCAAAATAATTATGATACACTGATCAAACTTTGAAATCTTATAAAGATGAGACGTCTATTTAATATTTTGTCGACAAAATATAAATGTTTAATTTTTTTGAATAATCTTTAAATGTTTAAAAAAAATAGTTATAAACAAATTAACGTTTCTCAGAAAGTTTTTATTATATTCTTATTTTAAAAAATAGGTAAAATGCATGTTTCAGAGATCTTGAAAATGAGTGCTTAAAAACTTTTTTCCAGCCATTTTCAAAAAAGTTATGAAACAACAAAGTAAACATCAGAATACTACGTTGTTTATAATTTTTTTTAATTCTTTCAAAGCGTAAAAGTGAGTCTAAAGTACAAGCTAATTACTTACAGAAAATTCCGATTATTAGTTTAATGGTTATATTTTAATTAAAGGTTATAAATATATTTTTTTGTAATTTACACGCGCGAAAGGAGACTAATACACTACCGTAGCTATGCATTATGTATTATACCGTCCACATACACAACTCGTGCGAGTTTAAAACGTGTCAGTCGCTTCGAGTGAACATCTCCGGCTCTATATCGAGCCTACTTTCGCACTAAAAATTACAAAACAAATCATTTTTAATCTTTGATTAAAATATAAGCATTGAACTAATGTTTGACATTTTTTGAGAGTAATTAGTTTGTACCATAAACTCACTTTTAAGCTTTGAAACAATTAAAACAAATTATAAAAAACGGAATGAGCGTATGTTAACTTTTCACTTTTATAACTTTTTTGCAAATGGTTGGAAAAAATTTTTAAAGCATTCATTTTCAAGACCGTTGAAATACGCATTTTAAGTATTTTTTAAAATTATAATATAATAAACAGTTTCTGAGAAATGTTAATTTGTTTGTAACTATTTTTTTAACATTTAAAGATTATGCAAAAAAATAAAAAAATTGTATTTTGTCGACAAAATATGAAATAGGCATCACATATTTATAATCTTTCTAAGTTTGATCAATGTCTCATGATTATTTTGGTTGGTATTGCGACTGTAAATTGTTAATTAACAATTAAATTGTTGCTAAAATATTCGTTTAATTTTCACCGGCTTCTGCAGTTATAATTTATACCACGAAAGCTTTTATTTTACCAAGTTATTTAATTATTGATAAATAATTACTTGCCCAAAAATTTATTTGAAAATTCGAGATTTTGTTGGGAAAACCCACATTTTCCGAGGAAATTTTTCGTCTGAGCAAATCGGGAGAAACATGCCTCTATGTAGAATTAAATTGGATTGAATTTTTATTTGAGTGTTTTTGGTGTAAAGTTAAAATCTTCGGAATTATAGACCAATAATTGAAAAAAAAAACACAATTTGGGGCGTCATTTTGTTAATAAAAAAAGTAGCACACTATCTGCGCACTTTGTATACCTATATTATTTATATATAGGATCATAATATTCGATTCTAGCAATAAAATTGCTGATAAATAACCTTTCTTTGTACTTTACTAATTAGACCAGCGTTGTATAACTATTTTTTTTTCAAATTTAAAGATTATGTAAAAAAACGAAAAATTTATATTTTGTCGATAAAATATTAAATAAGTATCTCATCTTTATAATCTTTATAAATTTGATCAATGTATCATGATTATTTTGGTTATTATTGCGATCGTAAATTGTTAATTAACAATTGAATTGTTGCTAAAATATTCGTTTAATTTTCACCGGCTTCTGAAATTACAATCTATACCAAGAGAGCTTTGATGTCACTAAGTTATTTAATTATTAATTAATAATTACTTACCTAAAACTTTACTTGACAATTAGAGATTTCGTTGGGAAAACCCGCATTTTCCGAGGAAAATTTTCGTCGGAGCAAATCGGGAAAATCATATCTCTATGCAGAATTTAATTGCGGTGAATTTTTATTTGGGTGTTTTTGTTGTTAATTTAAAATATTCGGAGTTATAGAGCAAAAATTGAAAAAAATACTATTTGTCGGAGTCATTTTGTTTATAAAAAAAGTTGCCCACTATCTGAGGACTTTGCATACCTATATTATTAATATATAGGATCTTATAATTCGATTCCAGCAATAAAACTGCTGGTAAATAACTTTTCCATGAATTTTGCTTATTAGCCCAGAGTATTATCAGGTCAAGCATACAATCAGTTTGTAGCAAAGGTTAAACATACACTTTCCAGTAATATTAAAAGCTTCTGGAGGTTCGTAAATTCTAAAAGGAACAATAATAGCATTCCGAACACTTTAAACCATAATGGCCAAACCAGTTCCGATGGTCCTACCATAGCCAAGATGTTTGCTCAGTACTTTGCTGCAGTATATAGTGAGGACGAGTGTCCTATTCCAAATAGTGCAAGGGATAACACTAGTTTCAACATTGCTGGTTGTGACTTATCTATTTCAGAGGTATGGGCCATTTGCCATTCCACGAACATACGCCTGTTTTGGATTACTTCGACAACGAATATTTTACTGTGCAACATAAGAAGTACGAAAGTAAATGGCGCTAATAATTATTCCAATAAACAACAATATAATTTGCAATTTACTTTCGTTCTTCTTATTTTGCACAGTAAAATATTCGTTGTCGAAGTAATCCAAAACAGTCGTATGTTCGTGGAATAGGGTATATATACCAAATTATCTTAGCTAAACATACATAAGGGTCCAGGGCCTGATGGAATCCCACCCAAGTTACTGAAATACTGTAGTTTTAATCTTGCTCGACCCCTATTCTTTATTTTTCAAAAATCATTACACACGAGTGAATTCCCTTCCGTTTGGAAAGTTAGTTTTATATCACCGATATTCAATAATGTCGATAGAAGCAGGGTTCAAAGCTACAGACCTATTAGTATCCTTAATACTATACCTAAACTATTCGAGAGTTTAATATGTGACACAATTAAGCCTACTATACAAAACGTAATAATTGAACAACAGTATGGTTTTGTTATGGGGAGATCAACTGAAATGAACTTGTTAAATTATACCTCCTTCTTAAATGAAGCCTTGGAAAGCAAACAACAGGTAGATGAGATTTATACAGATTTTTCCAAGGCATATGATAGGGTCAACCATACGTTATTGTTACATAAGATCGAACAGTTGGGTTTCTCTGATCCTCTGCTTAGTTAGATTCGAAATTATCTATTAGATAGAAGGCAGATAGTTCGTATTAAGGATTATTTCTCTAATGAATTTATAGTTAAATCGGGGGTACCTCAAGGCTCCCACTTAGGACCTATCTTTTTTAATATATTTATAAATGACATAAAAAAAAGTTTCAATTTTGCTCAATTTCTTCTATTTGCTGATGACATTAAATTATTTCACATAATTACCTCTGATTTAGATCGCTACAATTTGCAATCAGATCTTAATAATCTTGCGGAATGGTGCTCACTTAATGGCATGGACTTAAATGCAAACAAATGCCATGCTATAACTTTTACTCGACTGAGAAATTTTGAGAATAATTCTTACTATATACGGGACACTAGGTTACAATTAGTTAACTCAGTTATAGATCTGGGTGTTATTCTTGACACTAACTTGAATTTCAACCTACACATTAATAACATTGTTTCTAAGTCATTAAAGATGCTTGGCTTTGTTAAAAGATGTAGCTATGACTTTACGACTGGTCGTTCTTTAAAACTTCTTTATTGTTCTTTGGTTAGACCACATTTAGATTATGCATCATGTGTTTGGTCACCTCAATATAATTGTCACATTCTTACGATAAATTCTTACGTTATTATGCTTATAAGATGCATTTCACTGGTCAAAGTTATGTGTCTTTACTGCAAATTATTCGACTTGACTCATTACAGAGTCGTCGTCAACATAAAGATCTTTGCTTCTTATATAACTTAATTCATGGTCATAAATTCTGTATCTCACTCTTAAATAAATTTGGTCTACGTGTACCTTCAATAACCACCCGTTCTGTGACCACCTTCCACGAAGTCATTAACCGTACAAACTATGGTTCAAGTTCCTATCTCTGTAAAACTATTAAATTAGCAAACACATTATCTCCGCATGTTGATTTCTTTGTGAACGACTTTACTGCGTTTTCCACACAATTACATTTATATTTAACTTAATGTTTTAATTTCAGGACTGATTTGTCAATTACTGTTATTGTCTTCGTTCTAAGCTAAGTTGTATTTGTCAATTGCAAAATGTTTTAGATATTTAGATAATTAGATATTTAGATTTTATTACTTTATATTATAGGACTAGCTCTCAATTGTTAAATGAGAGCAAGTAATTTTATTATTGTTTATTATATATTTACCAATTTTGTACTAGATCTTATTTTGAAGTGTTTTTCTAGTTTGTGTGACATTTTAATTGTATTATGTACTAATGGACTTCGGTCCGTCAATAAATAATAAATAAATTATTCAAACATAGGTACCTTAGTTTTCTATTCAACATTTTTTTTTTCAAACTAAGTTTAACTAGTAATATCATTCTACATACCACCAGATTGAAAACAGTGGGAATTTTCTCTGGTAACAACCTCCAGGGCTTTTAAAAATTATAAGCCATGCGGGTGCCACAACTATCAGAAGAGAATTTTAAAATTTGTAATTCACGTTCCATCTGCTCAGCGTGGTAAAAGCCACAACGAGAAGGTTTCCTACGTCCTCCAAAAAGAGTAAATAAATTAAACATTAAAAATGTATAAACATTTTCAATTTCGTTGCAACCCGAAACTGCAGCAGCATTATATTCCAGTTCAATCAGAGAGCACAGCAAGAGTCTATACCGGTTTCGGGGCTTTTTGACATTCATCAGTAGACACATATGCTCTTCTGTCTGACTGAACTAGGATACTCCGACGCGTACCGTCCCGGATTGCAACGAACGAAATGGCTGGGGTGTTGTAGCGGCATCTGCTAAGAAACAAACTAAGTTTTCAATATAATAATACATAAAACGACAATAAATATCATTCTACATACCACCAGATTGAAAACAGCGGGAACCTTCTCTGGTAACAACCTTAGAGGGTTTTAAAAATTATAAGCGATGCGAGTGCCAAGACTATCAGAAGATGAGAGAATTTTACAATTTGTAATTCACGTCCCATTTGCTCAACGTGGTTAAAGCTCCAACTAGAAGTTTTCTTACGTACTCCAAAAAGAGTAAATAAATTAAACATTAAAAATGGTATAGACTTTTGCTGCACTCTCTGAATGAACTGGAATATATTGCTGCTGTATTTTTGGGTTGCAACGAAATTGAAAATATTTATACATTTTTAATGTTTAGCAGTAAAAAATAAAATCATCTGTTCGATGATTCGAACGAAAACGAAATTTGCTAGAGCCTATTAGTAATATATGTAGGTAGTACACTTTTAGTTCTAGATAATGTGGATAACAATAAGAAAAAACCATTAATTTTAACTTAGTAAATGATCAAAATGGACATATTCGCTACCAGGGGCGTAGTTGAAGATTGGGGCCTCCCCCGCGACAATTTTTGGTGTGCCCCCGTATTATAAACATAACGACCACTAATAACAGTATAAGTACTAAAATATGTGTAAATGGCACTATTTGGCCTTTCTTTAATAAGTCTTCATCTTCTCCTTCTTCTAGTGCCGACTACACTAATGAAGGTTGGCTATAACCCATATAACCATTGCAAATTCGTCTCTATCTTCTGCTTTTTTGAAAAGGGTCTGTGTGTTTAATCCGGTCCAGTCGCGAATGTTTTTCAGACAGGATATTTGTCGTCTACCAGGATCCCTTTTCCTTCGATTTTACCCTTCATAGTCAGCTATAATAACTTATAGTTATCATTTCTAAGTATGTGGTCCAAATATGCTGTTTTTCTGTTTTTAATGGTGGTCATAAGTTCTCTGTCTCTTTCCATTCTGTGCAACACCATTTCGTTCGTAGGGGAAGGACGTCGAAGATGACGCACCTAAGCAAAATACATTTTATTTAAGGGTAAAAAATATTTAAGCTAACTTTGAATGCTACGAGCCTGTAATTTGGACATTTCTATAACCAATTTCTAGGATTATTTTTAAATTCAATAAAAGGAAGTATTTTTTATGCGGCTTTAAAAAAAAAACGCTTTTGCGCCATCTTACCTTCCACCGCGGGAAAGATGACGCACAGTGATGGTGAAGATGGCGCATGTAGGTATCTATATTAAAAGCGCAAGTGATATGAAAAGAAAATTTATTTTTTAATACTGAAAGTAAGAAAATGTAAACAAAGCTTTTTTAACATATTAACAAAAGTCACAAATGTAGTTTTCGGGACTTTTGGCTCCACTGCATTCTTTATGCACCCATTGTCCACAACTTGTGCATCTGAACCATGTTTCCGTCTTTTTGCCGAAGTCTCCACATAATATGCAGATATCAGTTTCACCTCCCTCGTTGATTATGTCATCCAACTCATCGTCATTGCAAAGACCTTCTTCATCAAAATCGCTTTCTTCAGTATCGCTATCCTCCAAGATTTTTTTGTTTATTTTTTGTTTGATTATTTTTTGTACTTTGGCTTTCCCTTTATTTTTATTTAGTTTTAATCCTGCATCATTAACCAATACTTGTCTGGTTACTTTTTTCTTTCCTTCTTCCGACTTCGCCAGTTTTTCTTTTTTTTTATTCTCTTTTTCTTCTAAGAATTCTTTTAAAGGGGTGCTTGTTAGAATTTCAGAATGTTGCTTTTGTCGTCCATATTTTCTTTTAATTTTTTTATTGGGCAAAGGAACTGGAGAAATAAGTGAAAGAGAAATATGTGGACGTTTGGTTATTTCATTTTGTTTTGTGGGGGTTGTGTGACGACTTTCAGGAGACTGTCGGCTGGTTGATGGACGTGGTAATTCTGGTTCTCTTATAGATGGTGTTGTTATTAGTGGAGGTGTTCCCTGAGGTGCAGGTTCAGGAGAAACATCTCTATCCAAGCTATCATTGTTTAAATTATCAGCAGGAAAAAAGTCATCTTCTGTGAACTTATCAGAGTTTAACGGAAAAATTCCGCACGTTCCGAAACCAGAAACGGCCTTATCAATATTTGCCACCTGATCATATGCTAACTTAAAAATCTCGGCGACATCATATGGAGTAATTTTATCTTCAAACTCTGAGTTGCTGATCTTAGATTTTAGAAAGGAATTGCAATGGCGACCATACGCATATTTTAATGCAGAAAAAAATGACACATCAAGAAGTTGTAATTTGTGGGATGTGTGGGGTGGAATACTAACCATTATAATCCCATTCTCTTTGCAGTAATTATAAATATCCAGTGAAATATGGCTCGAGTGATTATCTAATACTAACAGCACGGGATTATCTGGACTAGACAGGACTTTTTTTTGGAAATGCTTCAGCCATAATAAAAACATAGACGTATTACTCCATCCATTATCCGTGCAGTTGTAAATCGCACCGCTTGGTCCATTTTTCTGAAGCTGTGGGCTCATCCTCTTCCTGGGAAATATAAATAATGGAGGTATGTAGTTACCGGAGGCACTGAACGCCATTATTACCGTGATATTCTTCCCTCGTTCCCACGAAGAAATGATTCCAAACTGCTTTACTCCTTTGGGTCCAAGTCTTTTACATGATTCTTTAGGAACCGTAGATATACCGGTTTCATCAACATTGTAAATGCGATCTGGCAGAAATTTATATTTTTCTTGCACCGTTTCCAAATTTTTAAAAAAGCGGTCTACTTCTATTTTATTGAAGGCTGTTATTCTATTAATGCTTCTGGCTTTCTCAAGGAAATTTGAGGATTTCGTTTTATAAATCCTAGATACCAGTCTTTTCCAGCCATTTGTTTATTCTTATTAAAATTGTGTTTAATTTCATTGCGTTCTGCATAAGCAAATGCCATGGTTCTCAGCTCTATGCAAGTGATACCAAAAAATAAATTGGCCAGCTTGAGAACATGATCTAGTATCTCCTTTTCATGATGTGCCGAAAACAATGGGGCTCTACCAAGAGACTCTGATTTGACTTCCTTTAATAAATTTTTAACCTTAAGTTTTCTCCTCAATGTAGCTTCTGGTATTGAAAATGCCCTTGCCACTTCCCGAATTTTACGACCATCTCTACAAATTGCATTCAATGCTGCATTAAGAGCTGCTGCAGAAAATGATCCTCTCTGTGTTTTTCGTATATATTTTCCCATTTCTAAAAAAGAAAAAGATGCCTCAAAATGCAAAATAGACACTAAATAATAAATATTCTATACTCCATTGTTATTTAAGGTAATGAACTGAAAAGGCAAAGATGACGCACTATAACAGCAAAGATGACGCAGTCTGCGTCAACTTAGCCTGTTCAGCATAACCTACAAAAAATGGTTATCAAAATTATCCATCATCAAATATTTAACAGATAAATCCTCGCTAACTGAAAATAAATATCACCTACTCCCATGAATCTGAAGAAAATCCAATGGAACCATTTTTAAACAACTTACCATTAATATTCGCAGTGTCAAAAATAACAAGAAATCAACGTGTATCGCGTTACTCTGCCTCACAGATACTAAACAGTACGAAAACGAAAGCTGAGCGATGAAGTTTTAAAGTAATAGTAGTTTCTAAAGGAGGGCGCCACGGGTATAAAAACTGAATTTAGTGAAGTACTTGATAAAATACAGAGGTGCGTCATCTTAGACGCTGCGTCATCTTCCCCGTCCTTCCCCTAATATGATCGGTCCACGATATTTTCAGTCTTCATCAGTTATTGTTAATAGGTTTTTTGGGAATAGACATGATAACATATTATCTTAATCTGACAAACGAATTAGTAAGTTGTTGCAATATTATATCTCAATTTACATTGGAAACATTACTTTCAAAATTTTTTTGCTACAAGTTATTTTTTCGTCACAGCTTAGCCCATCGTAAATTTTTTTTTATAAGTTTTATCCGTTTATTTTTAAATTCCGGTATAATACCCCACTATTCTGCTATTCCTGCTGCTTTTACTAAAGGTTCGGAAAACGAATTTCTCATTTCTCGAAGATTATCACGAGTTTTTTCAAAAAGTTGAAGTGCGACTGTTAACTCTGTCAGTTCAGATTGCAAAATTTTGATGTTAGATTAATAAAGTTAAGTATTTTAGATTGAATAGTAATGTTAACGACAAAATTATTCATATATATGCTCTAATAATGCATTAGCTTCTAATTATTATTCATCGCTTCGGAAACCTCGACGCAAAGCCACAAGAGCATCATGTCTGGATGACCTTTTAAGTCAAACGGGCGATAAATCTAAAGTCATAATAGTACATAGTAAAAAAAAATCTTTTAAGTATAACCTAAAAAAACCAGCTTCTGTACACCAGCAACAGCATCATTCAACACTAGGTTTAGATTATGGGATGCACAATGAACATTGGAAGCTATCTTTTCAATGTCAGTTATGCGACTTTGTACTCCTGAATATACACCATGACGCTTGCCCCACCATACCCCTTTCCACTGGGAAAGGTGCTTTGATTTTATAAATTTTAAAATTTCATTTACAAGACCTTCTGCACTTTAGTCTGATATGCGAATAAATCCCAAAATCTGTTAACAACTTCTGCTTTGGAAGTTAATTATTTTCATCGCAAGTTATTTTTACATACCGGAAAATAAAACTAAGCTGATCATCTTTTGAAATATCGTGAGCAGTATCAAGAATTATTGAGTAACAGCAACTTTTTTTAATTAAAATAATAGTATGGTATAACTAGACCCAAACCCAGACATCCAAAGTGAAAGTTATCCTCCAACACCAAATTGTTCTAAATGGTCCACATATTGTTCAGTAAAAAGTTACAACATTTTGAGCGTCCGGTTTGGGGGGGAGATGGGGGAGAAATCGGTAAATTAGTAGTTTCTTTAGTTCTTCGTAAATATTTCTAAAACTATACGATTTAGCATAAACAACCTTCTATACAAAAATGTTTTACATTAAACTTTAAATAAAAAAGGCCCTACGCATAATCCTTCTAAAATGAACGGTTTCAAAATTACTGAGGTAGTATTATAATTGGTCCAAAAAAAGGCCAAACCTAAACATCCAAAGTAAAAGTTTTCCTCAACACCAAATTGTTTTATATGGTCCACATATTGTTCAGTAAAAAGTTACACCATTTTGAGCGTCCGGTTTGGGGGGGGGGAGATGGGGGAGAAGTCGGTAAATTAGTAGTTTTTTTACGTTTTTCGTCAATATTTCTAAAACTATGCTTTAGCATAAACAATGTTCTATACAGAAATGTTCTACATAAAATTTCAAACAAAAAAAGACGTATACATAATTGTTACAAAATCAACATTTCCAGAGTTACAGAGGGTGAAAAGTGTAGGTTTTCGATACTTTTTATATTTTTTGGGCAATTTCCTACTGATTTTTGAAGTTATACTAATTTACGCGCGATATGAGGGTGAATTTTTATTCACGCGGCGCATGCGCATTATAACTTTGTTCTGATTGGATGTTCAAATAACATGTCAAAAATTATCCAATATGGCAGCTGTAGCGCAGCTGTGGTTTGGACGGTTGACGGTTTGGTTATGTATGGTTGTTGCGTTTTAAAATTTGTGGGAAGAGAAACAACAAAGGTTAGTTAATAGTTATACTGCCTTTTTAAATAGTTTTCATATTATATTTTTGAAGTTATACTTCAAAATGTTTTAATTTATGTATGTAGCAGTCCAGAAAAGGTGTGGAAAGAATATATTAGTGTTTTTAAATATATTTTTCTACAAACGTGTTAAAAATGCAATTTTTAGGACTCCATAGGAGCGTTAAAAATGATACTTTAAGGCACTAGTGCTTTAAACTTTTTAAGGCACTGCAGTTAAAAGTGAATTGTCAAATTGTGAGACGTCAAAATATTTATATTTCATTTATTAACATTAATATTAATAATAAAACTTGCGCAATTTGAAAAAGGTGGTTAAAAAGGTTTTTTATTATAATTTTTTGTCTTTGGATTTGTCTTCCTTGGGCGTAAAATAATAAAACATCTATTTTTATATTTCACTTGTCACCGTGATGTATAATTACGTAGATCTGAAAGGTAAGTAGCATGCGTCTTTATGGCCTTGTTGGTAGAGCATTGGACCAGAGATCAAAAAATCGCGAGATTGCGGGTTCAAATCCCGGACGATACATACTTTTTTCTTTTTTTTTTAATATTTGGCATTGTTCAGTTTTGGTTCATTTTTGGTAATTATTGTTAATTTTTTGTATTGTAACTGTTAAGTAGGTATATTTATTTCATTGAAATTATATTATAATAGAAGTATAACTTACGTGCGTAAAAAGTACACACACATTCTTTTTTTTTTTAACAGGATTGTGTTTTATATACACATTTAGTATTTCAGTGGCCGATGGTATACTAGTGATAAGCCCTTGAAGAAGAAACGTCAACCTCACCACCCAAAATCATCATCAATTGCCCAAAAAATATAAAAAGTATCGAAAACCTCCACTTTTCACCCTCCGTAACTCAGGAACCGTTGATTTTATAACAATTATGTATCGGACCTTTTTTGTTTTAAATTTTATGTAGAATATTTTTGTATAGAACATTGTTCACGTTAAAGTATAGTTTTAGAAATATTGACGGAAAACGTAAAGCAATCTACTAATTTACCGACTTTTCCCCCATCTCCCCTCCAAACCGGACGCTCAAAATGGTGTAACTTTTTACTGAACCATATGTGGACCATACAGAACAATTTGGTGTAGGAGGAAAACTTTTATTTTGGATGTCTGGGTTAGGCCTATTTTTTGGATCCATTATAATATACTACCTCCGTAACGTTGGAACCGTTAATTTTAGAAGGATTATGCATAAGACCTTTTTTATTTAGAATTTAATGTAGAAGATTTTTGTATAGAGGGTTGTTCATGCTAAACCGCACAGTTTTAGAAATATTGACGAAAAACTTAAAAAACTACGAATTTACCAATTTCTCCCCCCTCTTCCCCCAAACCCGACGCACAAAATGGTGTGACTTTTTTCTGAACATTATGTGGACCATATAGAACAATTTGGTGTTGGAGGATAACTTTCACTTTGGATGTCTGGGTTATGGCATCTTTTGAATCAATTCTATCATACTATAATCAATTTGCTTTCAGTTTCTTGATCCAGCAAATTTATAACTTCGTTTTGTGTTTGGGGGCTCAAGTAAGTAATTTGTTTTCAAGTTATTGTTTTTATCGATTAATTTAGCTAAAACAGGATCAAATTTAGCTAGTAAAAGAACCACCAATAAACAAATTACCTTTTTGGGATTCACTTTTATCTAAACTACCAACATGTCCACGAAACGCTAAATTGCATCCGGAAAGAGTAAAGTTGTGCTCACAACGAGGCGCCGACCCTCGCTCCCTGGTATCAGTCGTACTGCTCGTATTATCGATCGCCAGATGCATTATTTTAAATGCGAGCGTGCACCAAAATGAAGAGTAGGATACTAAGCTCTAAGCTAGGGTACCATCCTTTGGTCTCCGTAGTGAACAAACCCTTAGATTTACGTCAATTACCCGCTTCATTACTTCCTTCCAAAACTTCGTCGTCAAAACTTGACCGAAAACGGATGTATATAAAGCATTTACCTGTGCTAAAAATAATAATTACTGTTATCAGTTTCCCATTAATACCTAATTATACTTTAATGTAATTGAAGTGTTAAAATAAATCTGTTGTGATATGAAACAGTTATTTAGACTTTAAATTAAAGTTATTAATTATAATAAAACAAACTAAATAATAGTGTTTTTAAGAAGAAATCTGCGCCTTTTGTCGAAGTGGGCAAAATTTCTTCATACGCGAAATTTACAAACTATTGTAGTTTAAGTGCGGTAAATTAAAAACTCATAAAGTGCTTAACTACTACTTGGACAGAAACTTCTTTTTGTGGACCACTCGATTCAGGTCGGTAAGTGGTTATTTTAAATAATATAATTTAAGAATTACATTTATCGAAAATGTTGATTAAAGTTAAATTCAAAACAAATACAGGTTAACCGTGTTTGGATAAAGAATAAAATATAAATATGGCTGCAGGAGGAATGCAACCGACTACAATAAACGAAGCGTTTTTAATGCAACAAAATAATAATTTATTTCAAGAAAATTGTCAACGTTCCCAAAACGAACAATTATTATATACAGAATGGGTAAAAGTCAGCAAATGAAAAAGATCAACTACGTAGTATGATCACGCAAATGCAAACACATATAAGTATGCTAGAAAATCAAATCAAACAGATTTGCAATAAATCAAATAATAACGCTAAAAATACTGAGGCAACGCCTCCTCCCAGGCAAGAATACGAGACTGATGAAGAGGAACTGGCTAAAGAAACAGAATGGGTAAGGGTAAGAAACAGGCAAAAAAAAGGAAAATAATGAATACCTCATTTTCTCCACCTACTCCTACAAAAAATGAAGAAATAACCAATAGGCTTGAACCTAAACAAAAAAAAGTCCAACCTCCACCACCAATAATAGTGGAAGGAATTAAAGAATATAATAAATTTATCGAACTGCTCACAAAGGAAATAGGTATAAATAAATTTATAATCCAAATGGTAAATAAAGAGAACTTCAAAATTAAAGCCAACGATGAGGATACGTATCGTGGCGTGACAAAAATACTACGAGAGCAAACACCACACAGTTGGTTCACATACGAAGATAAAAGAACCCGACCAATTAAGGTAATAGTCAAATATCTCCCGCATTCGTGCAAACCAGACAGCATAATTGAAGAATTGGTAAGGAGAGGTTTTAAAGCAGTGAATGCTATAAATAAAATTAAGTGGCGTACCAAGGAACCACTTGACATGTTCATAGTGACTTTTGACAATAGCGAAGATATAAATAAAATACATAGTATACAGCATATACTACAATGTAAAGTCGAAATCCAACCATTTAAATCCTCCAAATTAATATCTCAATGCAAAAATTGCCAGGCATATTATGGGCATACCCAAAAATTTTGCGCCAGACAAGCGAGATGTGTCAAATGCACAGGGAAGCATCATACTAAGGAGTGTACCAAATCAAAAGATGTCAAACCTAAATGCGTACACTGTGGACAAGAGCATCCAGCTAACTATCGTGGCTGTAAAGTGGCTATTGAATTACAAAACATGAGGAATAGAGCAATAGATAAAAAAAGGGGGGTTAATAAACATCCTTCAGTAAGCAGGCAAGTTAACGAAAATCTAACATTTGCCAATGCAGTAAACAACGAAAAGGAAAGTAGCAAAAAGGAGGAACGAACTAATAATATCGAACAAAGTCTGCAACTCATATTAGCGAAGCTAGAAAATCAAGAACAAATCATAACAACACTGGATGAGAGGCTAAAAAGATTAGAATATAGTGCCAAAGGAGCTATACCTAAATCGAAACAATATTAATTCAATTAAGGTACTAGTGTGGAACGCAAACGGACTCCTGAACCACCAGCAGGAGCTTCAATTAGTTCTACAGACAGAAAATATAGATGTATGCCTCATCTCAGAGACACATTTTACTAAACACTCATTTATCAAATTTCACGGTTATAGAGTCTATCATGCGATTCATCCTGATAATAATGCAAAAGGAGGAAGTGCAGTGATAATTAAAGAAAATTTACAACATTACGAAGAAGCCAACTACGTAACAGAAAAAGAGCAGTTAACTGCAGTAACACTTAGAACTCTTAGATACCCACTGATAGTGGCAGCAATCTATAGTCCTCCGAAACATGCAATAAGTAAGGAGGAATATATTGACCTCTTTACCGAGCTGGGAAATAGATTTATAGTAGGAGGCGATTATAATGCTAAAAATACCCACTGGGGCTCAAGGTTAACCACAACAAAAGGCAGAGAACTTTTAAAAGCTGTGAATGAATACGGAGCCATAACCTTGTCAACAGGGAAGCTAACTTATTGGCCTACTGACCCCAACAAGATACCTGACCTAATTGATTTTTTCATAACCAAAAATATATCGCAAAACTACCTGAAAATAGATGAATGCCATAAGTTATGTTCTGACCATACAGCAATAACACTAACACTAAGCGAAAACATAATATATAAAGAAAATAACCCTTCGCTAACTAATAAGTACACCGACTGGATAAGCTTCAGACAAATGCTAGAAGAAACAATTAATTTAAACGTTTCTCTTAGAACCGTAAAAGACATTGAAAAAGAAGTTGACCAATTCAATAAAGACATCCAAAGAATATCTTGGGAATGTACTCCAGACATCAAAAGACGCCTAAAAGGATGCAACTAACCGGCAGAAATTAGAACGCTGGTATACGAAAAACGGAAAGCAAGACGAAAATGGTTCCAAAGTAGAGCTCCTCAAGATAAAACAATTGTAAATAATCTCACCCAACAACTAAAAAGAGAGATAAAAGAATTTAAAGAAGAATCCATTAGGACATACTTAAACAACCTAACGAATGAAAGATCCACAGAATACTCACTATGGAAGGCAACCAATGGATTAAAAAGACCAATGATGCAAATACCACCCATAAAAAAAGAAGACGGCACTTGGGCTAGAAGCAGCGAACAAAAAGCAGAATGCTTTGCTACACATCTAGAAAAAATATTTCAACCGCATCAACAACAACAAGAAGAAGAAGCATTACAGAGCAACCATTTGCAAGAAGAAGAGAACATAATGCCAGTAACTGTAGAAGAAGTAATAAAAGAAATCAAGTATAATTTAAACCCGAGAAAAGCTCCTGGCTTTGATTTAATAACAGGACAAATATTAAAACAGCTCCCAAGAAAAGCAATTGTCAAGTTGACCTATTTAATTAATGCTGCGATCAGATTAAAATATATTCCTTCATTGTGGAAAGTGGCGGAAATAGTAATGATACCAAAACCAGGCAAACCACCACATATAACCTCTTCCTATAGACCAATATCACTGCTACCCACAATGTCTAAATTATTTGAAAAACTTCTCCTCAGAAGATTGCAACCAATTATAGTAAACAAAAAATTAATTCCAAATCACCAGTTTGGTTTTAGGCAAAAACACTCAACTATAGACCAACTCCACAGAGTCACCGATATTATAGAAAATGCACTAGAGGAAAGAAAAGTTTGTTCAGCTTTATTCTTAGATGTTGCCCAGGCATTTGACAGAGTTTGGCATGAAGGACTATTTCATAAATTAGAGACTATTCTTCCAAAATCATACACAGACATAATTAAATCGTACTTAACTGATAGATATTTCAGAATCAAGCAAGATGATGCTTATTCTGAACTTAAAGAAATAAAAGCCGGAGTCCCCCAGGGTAGCGTATTGGGCCCGGTCCTATATCTCCTTTATACATGTGATCTACCAGAATTCGATAACTACTGTTTAGCTACCTTTGCCGACGACACCGCCATATTAGCAGTAGGTAAAGATAACGTAGAAACAGCCAATAAACTACAAAATGCGATAAGCAAATTCCAAAAATGGACTAAGACGTGGAAGATTACATTGAATGAAAGCAAATCAGTACATGTTGATTTCACTAATAAAAAAATTCTGTACGCACCAATAAAAATTAATGGACAAGACATTCCGTATGCCAACACAGCCAAATACCTGGGCTTAACCCTAGACACGAAGCTTCGCTGGAAAGCCCATGTAAAGAAAAAGAAGAAAGAATTAAATATTAAATATAAAAAATTGTACTGGCTACTGGGAAGATACTCAGGGTTGTCAACGTATAACAAGATGCTAATCTACAAACAAGTTATAAAACCAGTATGGACGTATGGTATCCAACTGTGGGGATGTACAAAAAAGACAAACTTGAAAATAATACAAACTTTTCAAAACAAAGTATTAAGGGGCATAGTTAACGCACCCTGGTACATCCGTAATGACGATATCCACAAAGATCTACGAATGGAGCCCGTCGACAAAGAAATCCGAAAACACGCAGAAAGTCATGAAAAAAGACTTCTTCTCCACGAAAATATTGAGGCCATCCAGCTCCTGGACAACTCAAACCAGAAAAGAAGACTGAAGAGGACCAAACCTCACGAGTTGGTGTAGTGTGCGACAAAGCTAATAGCGGAGCATTGCGCGACTAGTGTGCAAGCAACGTGTTGGTGTAGTGCGTGATATAGTGAAAAGCAGCGCTTTGTGTGATAGTGCGCAATCAAAAAGTGCGCCAGTAATAATAATAAAGACAACTAAGAAGACATCAAAGGGTGACTCTTAGATATTAAGTAGTTAGTAAGATAGGATAGATAAAAAGTTACTCATTGGTCAAAGACCAGATTGTAGCACTTAGCAAATAATAAAAAAAAAAAAAAAACTTCCTTCCAAATTCCCTATTTTGATGCTTATTAGGAAAATATGTTTTGGTCCCCAATTTAAAGAAAGTGGAAGTATTAAGCTTGAAGGCTTTAAGGGGCCCCTCCTACCGTCCGGGCCACCGCCTTGCGGGCCCTGCGGCCTGTCAGCTACGCCGCTGTTCGGTACATCTTAAATAACTTTTTATTTATGGACCAACATGAGAAGTTTTGAATTTTCAAACATCCAGATTTCCGAATAGCGGCGGATTCATGTACTAGTAGCAAAATATCTAACGAGCAGAATTCTTCCACCGTTTCTATAGTTTCATGGTGCACCTTTAAGCTATTTTCTTGCATTCTTGCTGCAAACAGATAAACAAAGGTCAGAGGTGTATTTTCGTAGAAATTATACTTCGAATTCTATTCGTCTTTCATAAGAAGACTAGTTTCATTCAATGCTTTGCTTCCTTTGTTATAAGATTCGCTTTTGTAGTTGTCACAGATGAATGTAGTATGATATTAAAGACCGAAAAAAGGAAAAATAAATCAGGTGACATTGAAATTGGAGTTTTTCAAAATTAAAATAAATAATATACAGTGGGAACAGCTAAACGGTATAATATTGTTTATTCCAATAATAGTGCACATCAACGTTAGATTTCAAAATACCATTCTACTGCAGCAGCATCCAGACCAAGATTGTAAACCATTCTCCTTTTTTTCTTCTTTTTTTTTGATATTTCTATGGAAGGTGGTCATTTCATCTTTTGCGCGGTCGACCGATACTTTTTTTACCGATTGGCAAATTATCTCTTGCTATTTTGACCACACGAATCTCCCCCATTCTGCTTAAGTACTAATTCCATTCTTTTTTTCTATTTAGTGTACATTCGTTTATACACTGTTCGTTACATTTTCTTCTAATGTCTTCACTCCTCTTTCGATCTCTCAACGTATTTCCTGTAATTATTTTCCGTACTCTCATCTCTGCTGTTTCAAGTAGTCTTTATACAGGGTGAGTCATGAGGAACTGTACATACTCCTAACTCGTGTAGAGGCTCCTATGGGGAATAACAAATGACCATTAAAAAGTGTCTGCTCCCATTGTTTAATAATATACAGGGCGAGTTTCGCATTTTGACAGAAATTTGTATTCGTCATAATTTTTGAACGGTCAGAAAGATGTGTCTCTTAGTTTGGTAAATCGTTACACTATTACCACCTAATCAACTGATTTATTCAAACTAAAAAAAATCAGGTCCGGCTTCAAAAAAATTTGTTCGTTCGGGTCTTAGAAAAAATTTCACACTGTTTACGCTTTTTGAAAACTAATATGAATTTTACAAATTAGACAAATAGGCAATTAAAATGACATATTTATTTTTTTCCCCACACGATTACTTAATTTTTTTATAAAAAAATCAAATTTGAGTAAGAATTAAAAGTTTGGTAAAGTGAACCATAGATTTAAAAATTAAAAAAAAATAACTTTTATTACAAAAATTAATTTTTTTTTGAACAAATATTTAATTTATGTTACCACCCATTCAACTGATTTATACAAACTAGAAAAAAATCAGGCCCGGATTTAAAAAATTAGTTCGTTTTGATCTTAGAAAAAACTTCACCCTGTATTAGATAAATTAGACAAATAGGCAATTAAAATGGCATATTTATTTTTTTCCCCACACGATTACTTAATTTTTTATAAAAAAATCAAATTTGACACTGAATAATTAAAAGTTTGGTAAAGTGAACCATAGATTTTAAAAAATTAACTTTTATTACAAAAATTAATTTTTTTTGAACAAATATTTAACTTATGTTACCACCCAATCAACTGATTTATACAAACTAGAAAAAAATCAGGCCTGGATTTAAAAAATTAGTTCGTTTTGGTCTTAGAAAAAATTTCACCCTGTATACTCTTTCTGAAAACTCTAATATGAATTTTACAAATTAGACAAATAGGCAATTAAAATGGCATATTTATTTTTATCCACACGATTACTTAATTTTTTATTAAAAAATCAAATTTGTCAAAATCGGAATTTTAACCTAAAACTGAAAAAAAAATGAAATCACGGTTTAACTCGCTACAACTCTATTCCATTTTAATATTTTTTTCTGAAATTTTACAGCACATATCTCTTACCATTGTGAATATCAAAATTGTTGTAGACTTTCCGTCTTCTTCTCATAAAAGTTATGAATTTTTAAAAATAAAAAGTGCAGATTCGTGAATTCCAAAGTTAAATCGCAAAAATTAAGTGAAAAAATTTAAGATTTATCTATTTATCTATATCACGTCTATGTTAAACTATAGAGTCCAAAGAGTAGTGTTATGGGTTTTAGATCTAGAACGTGGTATAGAAAAAAAAATGGTGAAGCTTTTAATTTTGAGAAAAACGTTGTTTAATTTTTTTAATTTTTATAGCAAAATTCCAATTTTGACAAATTTGATTTTTTAATAAAAAATTAAGTAATCGTGTGGGGAAAAAATAAGTACGCCATTTTAATTGCCTATTTGTCTAATTTGTAAAATTCATACTAGAGTTTTCAAAAAGCGTATACAGGGTAAAATTTTTTCTAAGACCAAAACGAACTAATTTTTTTAAATCCGGGCCTGATTTTTTTCTAGTTTGAATAAATCAGTTGATTGGGTGGTAACATAAATTAAATACTTGTTCAAAAAAAAATTAATTTTTGTAATAAAAGTTAATTTTTTTAAATCTGATTTATAGTAAATATCACTTTAAGTTCTAGTAAACATCACTTTACCAAACTTTTAATTATTCATAGTCAAATGTGATTTTTTTTATAAAAATTAAGTAATCGTGTGGGGAAAAAAATAAATATGCAATTTTAATTGCCTATTTGTCTAATTTGTAAAATTCATATTAGAGTTTTCAAAAAGCATATACAGGGTGAAATTTTTTTTAAGACCGAAACGAACAAATTTTTTAAATCCGGGCCTGATTTTTTCTAGTTTGTATAAATCAGTTGATTGGGTGGTAACATAAGTTAAATATTTGTTAAAAAAAATAATTTTTGTAATAAAAGTTATTTTTTTTTAATTTATGGTTCACTTTACCAAACTTTTAATTCATACTCAAATTTGATTTGTTTATAAAAAATTAAGTAATCGTGTGGGGAAAAAAATAAATATGTCATTTGATTGTCTACTTGTCTAATTTGTAAAATTCATATTATAGTTTTCAAAAAGCGTATACAGGGTGAAATTTTTTCTAAGACCCAAACGAACTAATTTTTTGAAGCTGGACCTAATTTTTTTCTAGTTTGAATAAATCAGTTGGTTAGATGGTAATAGTGTAACGATTGACCAAAATAAGAGACACAGCGATCTGACCGTTCAAAAATTATGACGAATACAAATTTCTGTCAAAATGCGAAACTCGCCCTGTATATTATTAAACAATGGGAGCAGACACTTTTTAATGGTCATTTGTTATTCCCCATAGTGGCCTCTATACGAGGTAGGAGTATGTACAGTTCCTCATGACTCACCCTGTATTGTGGCTGTATCGGGTATTGTTTCTGATGCATGTCATTATTGGTCTTACACTGACTTTACATTATAAATTATTGATTTCATTTCACAGAGCTTTTCAAAGATTGTCATTTATTTCGAGCTTCTCCAATATGTTGTACAATCTGTATACAGTGATGAGCGCACTAATAACCGGCAAAATAACACAAAAGATGGAAAACGTATTTAAAAATATATAAAAAAAAGTTGTGAGATAAACAGGGATGAACCTAGTAGAGGTGTTAAATTTAGCGATAGTAACTTAAAAATTGACCTTATACCTATTGATTGTTTCCCACCTTTAGACGTATCGGACGAGTTTGAGAAATGCCACTGTCACAGTGACAGTTTTAGTTGACATACTCCTCTGATACGTCTAAAAGTGGGAAACAATAAATATATTGTTAATATATATGTTACTATCGCTAATTTTACCAGCTCTACTAGTTTTCTTGATTGGAATGGGAACTATATTGACAAATTTTAGTTACGTGAGAATTTCAAATTATAAATTTTGCTGGATTTTTGATGAAATTTCGCAGGAAATTAAAACAACAGAAATACAATTTAATGTTTTATTCCATATTTTACTGAAAACTTCAAATATTCCAATTTGTTTTCAAAATGCTAAACACTACTGCTATGTGTCACGTGAAAGCACTAATGTGTATCGAGTTGAATGAAAATTTTTGAAAGAATCTTGTAGATAGGTTGATTGTTTAGATAAATATTACCTTATAATCTTTTACAAACTGCCAAAAATATATAGGTCCGAAATGTTGATGACACACGTGTCTATTGGAATAAACTGTTTCAGGATCTATTATATTGTTTTTTTTTTAATGTGGAGAAACACAACACGGGATGATCAATGTAAACTAAAAATTCTACTCATAAAAATGGAGAGGAGGTTAATACACTTATTAAAATTGTGATTAAATCTAATTAAGAACGTAACACCACTATAATAAAATAATTAAGCCACAAACTGTAAAATAAAAAGTAAATAACAAATTAATTTAATTGTCAACTGTCAGTTGTTAAATATGACAAGAGAATTGACTGACAGCGACATCTCTGGATTGGAATCGTAACTAATTTGCTGTCTTGACCTTGACAATTTACGTGAAACGTCTATGAGTATGTATGGTTTGTGGTATACACGTATTATACGATATATGACAGTAGCTCGAAACAAATGAATAAGAATAAAAAGCCCTATTGCATTACTTGTTTATAGAACAGGTGATGCAATTCAGATATCTGGACATAGATATATCAAGCACACACGACCCAGTAAAGGACCTGAGGAGTCAGATCAACAAAGCATCTGCATTGTCAGGATGTCTGCGGGAAATAGTCTGGTTAATTCCGTATATGCGCACAGATAGTAAAGTTAGAATCTACAAGACTTGCATACGATCGATCATGACATATGGCATAGAAGTGCGCGAAGACACCAAAAAAACGCAACAGATGCTACGAGTTGCCGAAATGAAATCCCTAACAACAATAGTGGGGAAAACAAGAAGAGACAGAAATACAAACATTAGACAGCAATGCAAAATTCAAGATATTGTAAGATGGGGAAGGCAGCGCAAGAGGATGTTGTACAACCATGTAAGACGAATGGATGAGAGTAGACTCCCAAAAATTGCCCTAGAAAACAACCCGCCCGGTTCAAGACCCCTACCTCATCCCCCCCCCCCACGAAGACCACCTAAAGGATGGTGGCATAGTTGGCAATCTACCTCCCAGGAAATTAACCAGAGGCAGCTTCAGAATTAAACAGATCGAAAGATCTTCAAGAAGTCAAAGAAGAAGAAGACTTCATTTTAGTGTTAATATATCGGTTACGCCATGTAGTGCTATTAAGCCATCCTGTCAGTTTATTTGCTTTTTGTACTTGATTTCTCATATTCCATTTTCATTACTTCAATACCGATGTCATCAATTTCTATTTTACATCTGATTGGTTCTTTGCTGATTACTATTGTTTTAGTTTCCTGAGATGAAATTTTCATATTGAATTCTTTTGCTCTCGTATGAAAATTGTGCTGTGATTATAAACCAGAAACCTGAAGAAGAATGCAATTAGAGACATTTCTGGGGCACCACAAAATGCCTGGGATGAAATCAAGAAAAAAAGTTAGGAGTCATTTTGGCGCAGTATCGGAGGGCCAGAGTAAAAGCACTACACAGGAAGGTATCGAGGATGGGCACAAATGAAATAGACTCATACGCAGTGGCGACGCGTGACTTTTTCTAAAGTGTTACCAAAACCAGATGTAAAAAAATCTTATTTAAAAAAAATATTTTGAACCTCCCAAATATAAGTTTTTGTTTTCAATCCTGTGGGATAAAATTAAACAAATCACTATTCCCAAATTATATGTAAGTAATTATGAATATGTAATAGGTATAACAATAAATAATAAACAAACGAAACATATTATTCTACCATAAAATTAACATAAAAAATTAACAAGTAGGAAAAAGAACATATTTTGAAAACTATTGTTTATATTTTAAGTCTTCCATTTTCAATAATCTCATTTTTTCTTCAAAATTATATATAAAATAATATACAAGCAGAAAGACTTTTCAAGTAGTTGATCAATTACGCAATACGCAGCAACACTCTTCCATGTCTAAATGCACGCACACTGTAATCTCTAATAGGTGCTGGTACTAAACCAACGTTACCAAACCAAAAAATGGTTACAATACTGATATACACAGCGTGCCCACGCGCCGTCTCTAGAGCCGTCGCTCCTTCAAAATTTTCATAAACAAGCTAGTCCCGAGCGATAGCGAGGTTCCTCCTGCGTTACCACTGCCAAAATTGGTAACAACGTATAATAACGTACAACGGATTCACATAATCTCACCAATATTTTCGTGCGTATAGTTGGCTATTTACTGAATTAGATACTATGTATTAACAAATATTTCTGTTGGTAAAAAATATAAATGGAATTATTTCATAGTAGTCATAAAATATTTATTTGCAAGATTTTTAACTGTTACCAATGGTAACAGTGGTTACATGGAAGCTTCGTCAGTGCTCATACGGTTTAAATTGTTTAATAAATTTCACCCTCCATTAGCAAATTATTTAACAGATGAGATCTCTAAGTTCTGAACGACCTCATAAACAATGTGCGGAAAGACCAGATGGAGAAGTCTTGGGAAAGACCAGATGGAAAAGGTCTGTAGGACGTCCTAGAAAAAGGTGGAGAAACGCAGTAAGAGAAAATCTACAGAAAATGGGAGTGAGACAATGGGGAATAGTGACACAGGACCGCAAACATGGAAACCAACAGTAAACGCGGCAAAGACTCACGAAGAGTTATAACCCCATTGATGATGATGATGATTTTTATTCTGTCTCCAAAAAATTATAAAAATTCGGCCTCGAACTCAAACAAAATTTAAAATCAACATTTGTAAGCGACTGCTTTTAAGCACATCATTATCATCAGTTGCATCACAGTTCGTTAAGAGCCAAAGCTTCTTCAGAAATATCCTCCATTCAACCCTGTCTCTTAAAAGTCTTCTCCATGCTCTGAGTGTATGTAAAAACGTATTTATAAAATAGTATCTTATGCAACGAGCATTAAATGATGGTCATTTTGATGCGAGTATGTATGAAATAGAATACGAGCATCATAATAATAATTAAATGCAAGTTGTATACAAGATTTTTTCTATGATTATTCATAACAAAAAAATATATTCAAATGTACTTATTTTATAACACAAACAAATTAAGTAGCTATGTGATTAGATTAATTATTTTGTTGATACATTTACGTTACACTTGGACCATTTGTCTACGTATCAGCCTACATACTGGCCATCAGACCCGCAGAAAGTTCCCGACTGTTTAGATTTCTTTGTTACAAAAGGGTTCTCAAGGGGATATCTAAGTATCGAATCAAATTTTGATATAGAGTCTGATCATACTCCTGTAGTAGCAACTGTACATTCAGGAATTAAAGAAAAAGAGCCTCTGCCCAAGTTGCACAATTACAAAACCAACTGGCAAGCTTTCAGAGAAAGGGTTGAAGCAAATATTGAACTAAACGTATCACTAAAGTCACCAGAAGAACTAGAAAAAGAAATCCAAAATTACACAACAACGATTCAGGAAGCTGCATGGAAATCAACACCTCCACCAACAAAAGCAAAACAAAAAATTAATTTTCCAATAAATGAGAAAAAATAATTGAAAAAAGGTATCTGAGTAGAATTTGGAAGCAAACTAGACATCCAGATGACAAGTTAAGGCTCAATAGAGCAGCACGACAATTAAAGGAACTACTAAAACAACTAAAAAATAACAGCATTCAAGAACACCTAGAAAATTTAACGCCGTCAGATGCCAGCGATTATGCGCTATGGAAGGCTACAAAAAAATTAAAAGAGCAACATCGTCATATCCCACCAATTAGAAAATCCAACGGAACATGGGCCAGAACAAACAATGAAAAGGCAGAAACTTTCGGGGGATACCTAGAGGAAGTTTTCAAATCTATACCAGCTGCTGCAACAAATAACGATCAAGAAATCTACAATTTCCTACAGAACCAAACCGCGACAGGAGAAAACACACTACACGCTTCACCCAAAGAAGTTCAAAACATAATCAACAATAATCTAATAAAAAAGAAAGCACCTGGCTATGACTTAATCACAGGTGAGGTAATTAAAAATCTACCTACCAAAGCAATTAAAATGCTAACTCAATTGTGTAATGCGGTACTAAGGCTAAAACATTTCCCAATGCAATGGAAAATTGCGGAAATTATCCTTATACAAAAATCAGGAAAACCTCCAAATGAGCCCACTTCATATCGACCAATTAGTTTAATGCCAGTAATGTCTAAGATAATGGAAAAAATAATAGAAAAAAAGACTTCTACAAATACTAACAGACAGAAATATGATACCCGACCACCAATTTGGCTTTAGGAAAGAGCATGGCACCGTTGAACAAGTTCACAGAGTGGTCAAAGTTATAAATAAAACATTTGAAGAAAAAAGTTACTGTTCAGCAGCATTCCTCGATGTTAGCCAGGCTTTTGATAAAGTTTGGCATCGAGGACTGTTGTATAAACTGAAAAAGAACTTACCAGAGGAACTATATACACTCCTTAAGTCGTATTTATCAGAAAGATACTTTCGAGTGAAGTTTGAGTCAGCCTATACAAAACTATATCCCATCAGATCAGGGGTACCGCAAGGAAGTGTTCTGGGACCACAACTGTATCTGATTTACACAGCCGACTTACCCACAAATCGTGATATAACGACCACCACCTTTGCAGACGATACTGCAATCCTAGCAGTACACAAAAATCCCGTCGAAGCTGCTGCAAAACTCCAGAGAGTATTAAATCAAATAAATACATGGGCACAAAATTGGAGAATTAAATTGAATGAACAAAAATCAAACTATATTGTTTTTACAAAATGTCACGGTGAATCACCTACAGTAACAATAAATAATAAGGTAATTCCCTCAGTTACCTCTGTAAAATATCTGGGCATGCACTTGGACAGGGGATTAACCTGGAGAACCCATATATGGAACAAACGGAAACAACTGGGCATAAAATTTAGTAAGCATTATTGGCTTCTAGGGCGTAAGTCTAAGCTCACGATAAGAAATAAACTGCTAGTCTACAACACAATATTCAAATTAGCCTGGCCATATGGTCTGCAGCTCTGGGGAACAGCATCCAAGTCGAATGTATCCATAATTGAGAGATTCCAGTCCAAGGTGTTACGTTCAATAATCGATGCTCCGTGGTTTGTTACTAACTGGGATATTTACAATGATCTGGAAACCAAAACTGTCAGTGAAGTGATAGTGGAGTTAAGTGCAAAATACATCGTACGTCTTGAAAGCCACGCGAATGTGCTTGCAATTAATTTGTTAGACAACAGTCAGGAAACAAAACGGTTAAAGAGACAGACACCATTAGATTTACCGCACAGACATTAATATTGTTACAGTAGCTAAGTTAATATATGTAATACAGTAATTTATTATTAGGTATCTCTATAGAGATTTGTGGCGCTGGTCACAATCTCTTCATATCATTATTTCTCAGATAAAATGTGCCTATTGTTATATGTTATAACAGATTGCCTAATAAACATTAAAAAAAAATTTACGTTTTGAACATTACAATTATTATTAAAATAAATTTTTAATATCCCTATGTAGTCCATTGAAATGTTACATTTAGGGTTGCATTTCTTAGAGGAGTCAATTTTATTTTTTTAATGTGTAGGGGGGTTCAGTAGAAGCTTAAGTTCAAGTTTTTGGTTTCGCATCCCTTGTCCCCGGCCGCCATCTTGGAAAAAGGGGTGCAAAGGGCTTTCGCGCTGTATCTGCTAAACTAGCAACTATACAGAAAATTTAATAACACATAAACTGTAGCAAATTAAATTTTATACAATTTTATATCTATTAGTTTTTATCGTCAAGTGACCAACAAAAAAGTTATAAACAAAAATAAGAGAGAATGTTGTAAGAAGTTTCCTTTTGGAGGTTTCACATAACATCATAGCGATTTTATAGAGGATTTTTCAACGAACAATTTACACTATAAAGTTGTTTAATTTTATTTATTTATCTAGGTCTTACAGCGCTCCAAACTTGACCAGATTCTCGAATTCTCATAGGAATACAATAAAAACAAAACCTTGGGCTTACTTTTCTATCTATATTATATTTATTTATTATGATTTGAACATTCCTATGCTATTATTAAGCTATTTTTGACCCTTTTCCCCGCCACCTTTGTGGTAGAGTCTGGAGGCGCGGTTTTTGTGTGGTATCTCCAATAGGCCTAATCCACGGACAATTTCTAGACAAAATAATATTATTTAATAATATTATTTATTATTATATGTTGAAAATGGTCTATCATAGTTATTATTTTTTTATTTTTTTCGATGGTACAGGCTGTGAGTCAAGATCTGAATCAGTATCCGAGATGAATTTTTGTGGTATAATAAGAGTTGGCGTCATTGTCGGTAATTCATCTACCAATTCATTTTGTTCAATAATTACCTATTGTTGATATGTCCACGATGTTGCTGCAACTTTCACCACCACAATAAACGCACACTGCTGAACATTTCGGGTCTGCTTTTCGGCAACCACATGCACTTCCAGTTTCCACTGCGTCTGCTAAAGATGAATTTCATAAGTTCGGGGTACTGGAGGCTCGGAAGTATGGATTGGTATCCAAAATTTTCCATGCTTTTTCCATCCCCAATTTTCTGGATCACAATGTTTACCGGGTCATGACTGAATCTGGTGATACACTCGGAGTCTGTGGAAACTGCATCTTGTGTTGGAGGAAGTGAGAAGAGATTAAATGCATTTTTGTCGCTGTTTTAGCGAATCGTTTGTATCTCAGGGTTTCCAGAGAATCGTCTTTATTTCTGTCATATAAAGAGACGAAAAACGTTCGCCGACAACAGTGAGTAAAGATGGCTCGACTTTCCCACTGACAAATAATTTTCCCCAGAGGTTTCTTACAAATAAAATAACCATCACTCATGATGCGCTCTTACAAAAAACACAAAATGCCTATCTAATCACAAAAAAATAAATTTTACCCACAAGACTCTCAATAGTATTATCTATAAAACACAAAATACTTTTCACAATTTTTAATACGACTGCACGTGGTCAAATAGGTAGCACAATGATAAGAATAAGTTAAGTAGAGGGAGACCGCCTGCTGTGCCACCTAGGATAAATTATAATAATAAAAGTAATAGTAAGCAGATATTCAGTCCGGTACGGAAGAAAAATGGCGTAACTGCAAATTTTGTCAGTTCCTGTTTATTGCGCAATTAACTTCTAAAATACTATGTAAAGATGATACAAAAAACCGAACTGTAAAAATGTGCTGAGCCACTATACGGTAGTTGCGTCGTTACTGAAATACGCTTGTATTAAATAGTGTGATGTATAATGCCTTTTAGGTCCAAACTAATTAAAAGTCTCTTTCTTGGTTCAGATACATTATATTTACATTTAAGTCCATCAATGGCTAACTATAACAACGTGTTTACATATAACAGTAACGACCTAGTACAATAATTAAATACTGCGTACAATAATCTTTCTCCACCGAGTTAATGTTTATATACACATTTAAATAATAACAAAACATGACAATTCAATGTTACTTGCGGTTATTGATACAAGAACAGATACTACATGGATTAATGACTTTGAATGAGTTTTAAACATATTTTGTACAGGGTGATATTATAATACCACACCTCCCCGTTTTGTTAAAATTACATATTTTTAAAATAAGATTGATTGTCTATCATCGCCGTTTTTTTAAAAAAAAGAAAGTCCTAAGAAGAGAAGAAGAATATCTGAGTGTATATCCCTCTTTCCCTTTCACAGAGTGTTTATGATTACCTAATACTATTTTCAAAAATTAAATTTCCTAACTATCCTAACTAACTGTAACATGGTACATTTCAGATCAATCGATTTTTCCCTAAACATGTATATTCTTTTTCCTATTTTACACAAAAGTTCATATTATCCCTATACTAAAACTGGTATTTTATAACCTATTACTAGTTCACGTACTTTCACGTCGTGTCTTTTCGTCTTTTTTTTTTCGTTCACTAATTCACTTCATCAAAACAGTGTCCACAGTGAATGAAATTGATCCTAACTTTTAAATAGTCTTTTAGTGCCTATAAGCCGTAACTAATCTAATTGTAATAAAATCTCGACTTTAATACTTCCTAAGCTAAGCTAAATATTACCTAAACTTCTATTAAATGGTATATAAAAAAAGAATTTAACGTTACTTTACTATTTCATCTTATTATTTCAGTCTTATTTTGATTTATTTATATACGCTTTACTAACTTTAAAATATTGTACCTATAATAAAAATGTAATCTCTCTAAAAATTTCTAATATTTCTCTAAAAACTTCTAATAACTCTTTTGTAGCTATAATAAAGATTTAATCTCTCTAAAAACTTCTAAAATGTCTCTATAAAACTTTCAATATCTCTCTTGTACCTATAATAAATATTTAATCTATGTTTCTGAATGTCTAAAAATTTCACTTTTTGTGTCCCTTTGCTTACTATCTACTAACACTTATTGTAAGATATTGTCTATCCTTAATTCAAACACTTCCATTTTCCGCGAAAATTTAACCTGAATTCATTATCTACATTTAAAAATAAGTTATTTATAATTTACGTTACTTTAGAAAAAAAATTTCAACTTTAATTCTTAGACAAAAATTCAATGATTAGCTACTTATTTGCTTAGTATCTTCTTAATTTTGCTTGTTTATTTTGGCATTTTTTATGTTTCTTCTTTCATTTTTCCCACATATTTTAATAAAATTATTTTTTTTCTCTCTCTCTTCTTCTTGTCTGGTACTATAACTATATTTCTTCATTTTTCTCCACATAATAACACTTCTACAGTGTACATAATTCAACTTCATATAACAATCATTTGTCATTTAATCATCAATATATCATTTCATAATATAACATCATAATAATCACTTCCTTTACTTATCCCTCAATGCCTACGTTCGACTAATCAAAGTGGCTTTACTCGAGAGAAAAGTTCCAATTCTTCTACATATTCCATATAACAATCATAATACTCAATACTAGCCACGAAACCTCTACAATCTACCTTAACAGAAGCGGGTATAACATCGTTGGCTAGATCAAATTCTTTTACAAATTTCACAACCTCAATGCCTTGCTTTGAGGCCGTTGTTTATTCACGAATAATCATGAATAAAATAGGTACTCTCAAAACACAGAGTGGGTCTCTAATAAGCTTTCAAGCTTCTATAAATCACTTAGTACCTTCCCAATTTGACAAGAGCAGTGGGTTTCTTATTGTCTCAAATTTCCTCATAATATTTAGCTTATAATATTGTTAGTTCTTCTACTTATCTGTATGGTTCTCCAGATTCCTTATCTCGACTCATCAGGTAGGTTCGTTAAAAGTATATTTCTTGTTTACCGCAAAGTTTATCTTAAGCTCTCATATCAACGTATGTCATCACTAATCATTATTAAAAAATCATTTATATCATTTATATATCATTTATCGCACAAAAATTATTAATTCAGGTTCATCTTATACAAAATTTAACACGAAATCGATGAAAATGTATCTATATAATCAATAAATATCAATAATAAAAACAACTGGCTAATAAAAATTCAATAATAGTATACATATTCGACAAAAATTCAATAAAATTCAAAAATAGCATATGCAAAAGTTAGATAAAAATATTCAAAATAAGTTTATATCTCAAAATTCATAGAAATTTTTGGAAAAAATTCGATATTCCATAAAATATTCAAAAATAACCGTACTAAAAATCGAAATCGGATAGAGATTTTTCAAATAAATTCAATAAAAATTCAAAATTCAATAAAAATTCAGTAATAGCATATATAATAAACTTTGATAAAAATATTCTCAAAAATCACTTCATGTTTCAAAATTCATAGATATTCTTAAAAAAAAATCGATACTTCATAAATTATTCAAAAATCAGCAAAGATAAATATTCAATGTTCAATAATAATATGTATATATAAAAACGAGGGAAGCATTTTTAATAAAGATAGACATTCTTACTTACATTTTATTTCCACTTGTGTCTTTGTTCACTGGGTTCTCTGCATTCTTCCTGTCCTGGTCTGTTTTCGCCGTCTATACTTCCAAGCTGGTGCCGCCATCTTTGTTCCTTACAGAAGATTCTCCTCTAGTCTGCAGGATCAGCCATGTATTAAATAGTGTGATGTATAATGCCTTTTAGGTCCAAACTAATTAAAACTCTCGCCTTCTGGTCCCAATTAATTAAAACTCTCTTTCTTGGTTCAGATACATTATATTTACATTCAAGTCCATCAATGACTAACTATAACAACGTGTTTACATATAACAGTAACGACCTAGTACAATAATTAAATACTGAGTACAATAATCTTTCTCCACCGAGTTAATGTTTATATATGTTACAGTGAAAGCTGAATATTAGTCAAGGTGTACCGTCGCTAGTGATTGTCGACCTTCACTGAAATGACCAGTGAATGTTGATAGTAGAAAATATATATCAGCTTTCACTAGGGAAGGTGAACCTTCACGGAATCAGCCTAGGGAATGTTGAACATCTGGCGGATGTGCACGGCGGGCGAACGACCTTGACCTGTCGTCAATTTAGTTTACATTTTTAATACTTTTATGAAGTTTAACTTGTTTGAACGTATTTAATACCGCATAGTATAATAATTAGTAATTTTACATTTAAGCCTGCAAGTATCTTTTTATTTGCAGATCCCAGTTTAATACTTGTCCAGTAAACATTATAAAAGAAGATGAAATTCCAATGGAAAAGACACTTACTTTACGAACAGTTGCTACTACTCAGTCAACCGGAAGTGGGCAAGGATTTTTTAAGTGCAGTTGTAACAAGAAGTGCCAAACAAAGAAGTGTTACTGCATAAAAAACAATGTTTTATGCAATTCCAAATGCCATAAAGCATTATCATGTTGCAACAAATAATTTTATTATTGTTGACTATAGTATTTTCGTCTCTATTATAGTCTTTAAATTGTAGACTATAGTTTCACGTTTTATTTTGTTCTTATTTGTTCATCTTTCAAATTCTAAATTTACTTTTGTTATAAAAGTATACGTGATTTAAGATTAGTCTTTTATTTCTCTCTAACTTTCCCTAGACTGTTGTAGAGGAGGTTGTCATTCACTATAGGAATTGTCAACCTTCACTAGTGGATGTTGATCTTGTTTGTACGTCTGTGTAACTTTCCCTAGACTGCTGTAGGGGAGGTTGACGTTCACTAAGAATGGTCAACCTTCACTAGTGAAAGTTGATCTTGTTATTTCAGAATTCAACTTTCACTAAGATGCCCAGCGAGAGTCGACCGTGACTAGTAAAGGTTAACCTTCCCTGAAACGTCAACTTTCACTGTAACATATACACATTTAAATAATAACAAAACATGACAATTCAATGTTACTTGCGGTTATTGATACAACAACAGATACTACATGGATTAGTGACTTTGAATGAGTTTTAAACATATTTTGTACAGGGTGATATTATAATACCACACGCTCTATGTTAAACCTTGTTTCAGATGCATAATGATTCAACTGTAGATAGGGTTGAAAATGGTGCGATTAAATTAAGATAATGAAATTCGAACCAATATCGATGAAAATAAAAGCCATCGTTGTCAAAAAACAAACGCAATACCGATGCTTCTGGACGATTACTCTTCATTTAATCCCTATTTTAAATATTTAAAAATCGTTTTTTTGCTCTTCTGAAGAATTTTGCATTTTGCGGTTGAGTAGTTCTTCTTCTGGACATGCGAATGTGTCCTCAAACAACTTCTTGGGCCTTTTTTATATATTCTTAGGGTTCTAAGTTTTATGTTGGGAGAAAGGTCAAAAATAGATACATTATAGAGTATTAATGTTAAAATCATAATAAATTGTATGAATAAAATAATATTAAGATAGAAAAGTAAGCCTAACGTTTTGTTTTTATTGTATCCCTATGAGCATTCGAGAATCTGGTTAAGTTTGGAGCGCTGTAAAACCTAGATAAATAAATAGAATTAAACACCTTTATAGTGAAAATTGTTCACTGAAAAACCCTCTACAAAATTGCTATAATGTTATTTTATTGAAAAATGAACTGAATAAAAGTTATAACCTCCAAAAGGAAACTTGTTAAAAAATTTTTACTTATTTTTGTTTATATCTTTTTTGTTGGTCACTTGACGATAAAAATAGAAAAAAAAATTGTAGAAAATTTAATTTGCTACATTTTATGTTGTATTAGATTTTCCGTACGGTTGGTAGTTTACGAGATATAGCGCGAAACCCCTTTGCACCCCTTTTCCAAGATGGCGGCCGGGGGACAAGGGTGGCGACTCCAAAAACTTGAACTTAAGCTTCTACTGATCCCTCTTACACATTAAAAAAAATCAAATTGACTCCTCTAACAAATACAAGGTATGGCTTATAAAATGTAACATTTCAATGGACTAATTGACTAATGTATCAAAGCCATAATATTATTAAAATGGCCCAATATGATACAGGTATCAGTGCCGGTTTATCCACTGGGCGCTTGGGGCGGGCGCCCAGGGGCCCGGGCCCCGGAGGGGCCCTAAGTTACCTTCCTTTTATTAATAACAAAATAAAGTCAGATAATAATCGAGGTAGATATTATTTGAAATAGAGAGAAAGACTACGAAATACCTTATAACTTTGTAAGAACGTGATAACTTTTAAACCAGAGTGATTCCTTAGAAAATTGTATGAAATGTATGAAGCTGGAGACAAAGCTTGTTATATACGATTAATGAAAGCACATCTTATAGAGTAAAAACCAATGGAGGCAAAGAAAAGAGAGGTTGGCTAATATAATACGAAAGTGTTAAAGCTGTTTGTTGTTACCCCTGTAAATCATTTTCAATTGAAAAAAATAGTTTAACTGATTTTGGATGTATTTTACCCACTGGAAGCATTTGAATAGTTGGCTCAAATCTCAGGAAGAAAGTAAATTTTATCTGAACTCTATGGTTATATTAGTAACAAGATCATCAGTTAGATGGAGTGATGTAAGTGATGTTATATGGATCATCAGTTAGATTGGAGTTATAGATGCTGGCTTGAAAGAGCAAGTAGAACGCGAAGCTGACTATTGGCTAAAGGTCCTAAGAAGAGTTGTTGTCACCATTAAATCACTTGCTTCTTAAAGACTAGCTTTCCGTTGATACCATGAGGAATTAACGAGTCGTCATAAAGGTAATTAATTAAGTTGTCTTGTATACTTGGCTTTTGACAACTTCTTAGATGAGCATTTACAGCGGAATACGAATAAAGCAAAAGGTTGAGTTAGCCACAGTGTCTGACCAAATTTGTAATGAATTCCTGGAAGTGATGAAAACAAAACTTGTAGAAACTTTTGACGCTGTAAATGCTTTACTTAAAAACTACGGATCCATCAAACGTATTTTTTCCAATTAAGCAATAATAGAGACAAAAAATCAGCAGTTAGAAGTGAAGCTAAGGCACTGCAGAATAGGTGGATACCTTTGAGACAGTTCCATTGACACTGATTTGGGCAAAAATTTTAAAACGCGTGAATGCAACAAGAAAACGTTAGAAACTGTGGACTCGAATGTGTCAATTGGAGTAGAATTAATGACATTTGAGCTTTGTTGGAGACTTGAGAAATAAATTAAGCGAAATTGAACAATCCAAAATATTTTTTGCGAAGGCGAGGATATCTCAAATATATTCTATAGAATTGATCTTCAAAGAACAAAGAAAAGAAAAACAGTTTTCGATGCCGAAGTTGAAAATGAAACAATTTTAAAGGGGCAAGAAAGATTCAGAATTGAAGTAGGTACCTGCCTATTTAATGTTATATGCGACAATATTACTCAATATCTTTTAAAGAGAACATAATGCCACAAACATGTTACATCAGCTGTTAGATGTTTTTTACGCTAAATAAAGAAGAAGTCAAGACGTGAGTTATTATTTTATGCGAGAAATATAAAAAATATTGATGAAACCAAAGAGAACTTGAATAATGAAACTACTCATTTTGTAACGTTAAGCGAAAATTTTAATAAACATTTGAAAAATTTGGTATCATCCAGGATGTAAAGGCAACTTTTCCCAATTTTGAACATTACTGAAAGTTTGTTTGATGATACCAATTATGTCTAATGCGTCAGGCGAGCGCTCTTTTTCGGCTTTAAAAAGAATAAAGGTACATTATATTAAAGTTTACATTTGGGTCAAGAAAACCTAGAAGCATTATCACTATTGTATCATAGAAAATGAAGGACTGGAGCAACTGAATTTTGATAGTAGGTGTTAATATGGCAGTTTGCTAATGCAAAGTGAAGAAATAAAGTGAGCTAAACTTTGTCTTATGGATTTTTTAGAATATGTGTTTTTGTTTGTCATGTGTTGTTTTGTAGAACTTTCTGTTTTTTTTTGTATTTTTAAATGTATTATTTGGAATATTTTTTACGTTTGCTATTTTCTTGTTTGCTTTAAAAAATTTATCGTATGGATTTTACAATAAACATTTATAGTTAATGCATGTGTTCTTTTGTTAAAAAACTGACAACGAATAGCAATAAACCGGCACTGACAGGTATTCAAATATGAGAATAGAAAAACGAAAGTACTAAAACCTTTTCACTATTAACTCTTACTGAATATCTAAGCCTTGTATAACATTTAAATTTATCAATTGAACAGGAGGAGAGAGTGATTATTTTTTAATATTTAGTATTATATTAACATGCCTTAAGTAAAATTTTGAGAAAATGGTGACGTGTAGGAAAGAACGTGAACAATATTGTTTATATAACGTGAAATTAAACCTTTATAATCTTAATTTATTAACACTAAATAAAATAAGAGAAAGCGATAATATACCTACAGTCGAAACAATACTGCCTACGATGTAAACATATTCGTAAAAATCGTATTTGTTTTCTCGATGTGTTTTCTTAATTTAATAATCATAAATAATTGAATTTTTTATCACATTTACAATAAAAAAGTAATAACTTCTGTTATGTTTGGATTTATTATCAAATAATAAATACGGCAGTAAATCCCAAACTTTGAACAAACGACTATAAATTGTGAAACAAAAGTGAACATAGCATATTCGATAAAATAAGAAAAAGTTATTCTACATTCTAAAACTTATACCTATGTCCCTGTAAGTTGGAACCATATGGAAAACTTTTTTATTATTAATTTTGCGAAAAAAAGTTATTTTTCATAAAAAGCTCTGCATGGTTTAAAACCCAAGATTCAACCATCACATATCAAATTTTATGAATATTATACGAGGTATGTCAAAAAATATGAATTTCGCTTAAGAGTAAAGTAGATTTATTTTTCACAATATTGAAAATTGTTGTTATGAAAAGTTGTTTGGAATTATGAACTATATTCTAATATCCCATTTCATCCTTCTAATTAAAAAAAATTGAAATTTTTTTTTAAAATTATGGATAACAGCATTATTTTCAGTTATTGCAATTATGACTCTTTTATTATTAATTTTACGAAAAAAGTTTTTCTTTATAAAAAGTTCTGCATGGTCTAAAACCTAAAGTACAAAACTCTTATATCATATTTTATCAATGTTATGCGAGATACGTCAAAAAAGATGAATTTCCATCAAGAGTAAAGTACCTTTATAGTTCAGAAAACTTCAATTAGAAGCATGTAATTACATATTGGAACATATTTTAAAACGTTTTTATATACTTAGCTTGGTTATTGTCACGGTCTCCGCAAATTTTGTAATCCATTTTAAAAATAGTTCTAGGCTACCTTGAAATTTTCAGAATAGCTTAGAGCTAGCTAACAATGCAACATTTAACTGCTGTTATACAGGGTGATTGATTAGTGGGGTAAAGCTCCGTAGATCCGTTATAGTAATGGATAGCGAAAAAAGTTAATAACAAAAATTATAGCCAACTTTGAACTTCACATTACGAAATTAGTTAGAATGTTACAAGGTGTTCGATAACATAGTGACAGATCAAAGTTATGTTTTTTTTAAATGGAACACCCTGTATTTTATTTTATATTGAAAATCTTCTTAACTTCTCCATTACAAAAATATAAAGGTTTAGTATGTTATACAGGGTATTTACAAAGTTATAACCAATTTTATATGAAAATCGTAACAAGTTTATCTTCCTGTATAAATAAAAATAAGCACAACGGCAATGGTTTATTAATGCCATATTTTTTATTTATTGTCAAAATTTTCATAAATAATCGATATTGCTAATTTTCTATATATTGAATACAGGGTAAGTCAAAACGCAAGTACATTATTTTCTCAGTAATTTTAAATGAAACACCTTGTATTTTATATCACTATCGAAAAGTACCATTAGCGTACTTTAATTTTTATATAACATTCCCTACCTATGTGTAAATTTATTAGTTTTCGAGATATTTTTATTTTTCAGAGCAAATTATTAATTACGGGTGTAAATCTATCCAAATTTTAGGCAAGCCATGACTTTTATTGCTATCTATTACTATACCGGATCTACGGAGCTTTATCCTACTAATCAATCACCGTGTATAGATAAATCGATTTTTTTTATTTAAAACTATTTTTAAAATGTGACTAATGCAATTATTGTTGTTCTGAAGCTATTTCCTTGTGGCATTTTTATGATTAATTATTTATATGGGAAATAAGCCACAATTAAAATGAAAAAAATAATTTTATTAACGTTTCGACGCCCAAATCGGGTGCCGTTGTCAAAATACAAAATATTACTAAAATAAACTAAAGTGTTGTTGCTAAGCAAAAAAATTCTTCTAATAATTTATTTAATCTCACTCATTTATATTGGCAATTCAGACATATATTATATATTTTAAAGTAGAAGACTTTAAAATGATATTGCCAATATTTATGAGTTGCGTTCCTGGGACGACTTACTGAAAGATAGTTCATTCGATTACATGAAATTAACCCCAACTCAAGAATATCCGTCATAAAAAATTATAGCATGTGATATGTCTTTAAAAAGACAACCAAATGCAACGACAGTAAAATTCTCGCGTTAGAGACTTCATAGTAAATCACAAGGGAAAACCAGGAAAAACCCTGTGATACTATCCCGACATCGTAAGTATTTGGTCTTACATTAATTTACTCTCAAAAAATAATACCAAATTCTGACTTGTAACATGTTTAAATTATAAATAATATTAATAATACTAGATATATAAGTAATACTAAAATATAAAATATGTACTAGCTCGATATTATTGACTTACTAATCTTGGTATTTTCTTTCTATTGACTTCCTCTTTCAGTATGGGTAACCACATCCTACTGCATTCTACCGAGGAATTTGCGACACAATTGAGACAATAAAATTTACAATGGAAAAGGAATACAATAACAGCCTACCTTTCCTCGATGTTTTGATCTCAAAGAAGGATATTGGATATGAGACTCAAGTGTATAGAAAACCAACACACACCAACAGATATCTCAATTACAAGTCAAATCACAACATCAACGTTAAAAAGGGAATCATTAAATCCTTATATGATAGAGCCAAAATTACTTGTTCTAACGAAAATTCCTTTTTAGCAGAAAAACAATTGTTAACATCTGTTTTATTAAAAAATGATTATCCTTTATCGTTTATAAATAAGGAATTGTCAAGATTGGATCGAATGGAACAGAACAACTTAGAACGGGATCCTACAACATTCACCAGAAATAATACGAGGAAAATATCAATACCATATATAAAAGGACTATCCGAGAAACTTAAAACAATAGGAAATAAATTCAACATTTCAACAACATTCAAAACAACAAACACATTGAGATCTATTCTATCTAAAACTAAACCTAACAATGATCAAGAAAGAACAAAGAATTGCATTTATAAAATACCTTGTGAATGCGAACAATTTTATTTAGGTGAGACATCAAGACCATTAGACGTTAGAATAAGTGAACATCAATCTTATATTAAAAATAGAGAATTTGAGAGATCTCAAATATGTCAACACGCATGGGATAATGAACATAGAGTTCAGTGGAGAGATTCAAGTATAGTCCTGAAAGAATCAGATAGTAAAAAGAGAAAAATCAAAGAAGCGGCTCTAATTATGCTAAATGAAACCAATTGTGTCGCAAATTCCTCGGTAGAATGCAGTAGGATGTGGTTACCCATACTGAAAGAGGAAGTCAATAGAAAGAAAATACCAAGATTAGTAAGTCAATAATATCGAGCTAGTACATATTTTATATTTTAGTATTACTTATATATCTAGTATTATTAATATTATTTATAATTTAAACATGTTACAAGTCAGAATTTGGTATTATTTTTTGAGAGTAAATTAATGTAAGACCAAATACTTACGATGTCGGGATAGTATCACAGGGTTTTTCCTGGTTTTCCCTTGTGATTTACTATGAAGTCTCTAACGCGAGAATTTTACTGTCGTTGCATTTGGTTGTCTTTTTAAAGACATATCACATGCTATAATTTTTTATGACGGATATTCTTGAGTTGGGGTTAATTTCATGTAATCGAATGAACTATCTTTCAGTAAGTCGTCCCAGGAACGCAACTCATAAATATTGGCAATATCATTTTAAAGTCTTCTACTTTAAAATATATAATATATGTCTGAATTGCCAATATAAATGAGTGAGATTAAATAAATTATTAGAAGAATTTTTTTGCTTAGCAACAACACTTTAGTTTATTTTAGTAATATTTTATATTTTGACAACGGCACCCGATTTGGGCGTCGAAACGTTAATAAAATTATTTTTTTCATTTTAATTGTGGCTTATTTCCCATATAAATAATTAATCATAATGCAATTATATTGTAAAGTACGTTAATAAATCGATATCTACAAATTGATGGTGGGTCAGTGGCATTAGACTTCAGATCGAGAGTTCCCTAGTTCGAACACGGCTGTTGCGTATCTTTTTTATTTTTTTTAATAAATAATTAAAAGTTGATATACAAAATTAATATTTTATAAGTTAATTATTATATATACCATTTTAAACAACCGTGGTATTATAAAAAGTACTTTTTTATACTAGTGTAATTTTTGGAATTATAATTTTAACACCTACTAAATTAATACACGTACTAAAAATTCATATTTTATTCTTTCGAAATATGTTGTGTCCTGTATATAACAAAACCGTGTTATTATAAAAAGTACTTTTTTATTATAGAGTAATTTTTGCAATTTTATGTATTTTATATCGTCAAATTATTTTATATTCTCTCCATAATAAATTCTTTCAATTTCATTTTATTCTTTCAATAATAAAAACGTTTTATTATAAAAAAAGTCCTTTTTCTTGATATTGTGAAAAATAAAGGTATTTTATTTACTCTTGATCGAATTTTATATTTCTTGACAAACCTCGTATAAAATTGATAAACTTTGATATAGGAATGTTGCATTTTAGGTTTCAGGTTATGCAGAACATTTTATAAAGACTAACCGTTTTCCGTAAGATTATTAATAAAAGAGTTATCATAATTGAAATAACAGAAAATAATATTGGATATCCATAATTTAGGAAACATAAGTTTTTTTTTTTTTTGAATTAGAAGGATGTAATTGCATATCAGAATATAGTTCTTAATTCCAAACAATTTTTCAAAATAATAGTTTTCAATATTGTGAAAAATAAAGCTATTTTACTATTGAGCAAAATTCATCATTTTTGACATACCTCGTATAATATTCATAAAATTTGATATCTGATCATAATATGGTTCCAACTTACAGGGACATATTATTGTATATTTCATACTAGTGACGTCATCGATGATTTTTTTTAATGGGAATAGGGGTCGTTTGGTAACCCATTTGCAATTCTCTATTCAGTAATATAAACAATAATATCATTATTATTTATACAGGGTGGGCAAAAAAATAATTTTTTATTAAAATTAATTGACGCAAAAAGAAGCATGCATGTAATTTATTTAACTGAAAATACATTCTATTGCTGTCAGAAAATATAAAAAAAAATGTTTATTTGGCAAATAAACATTGCTTTTCGCTTATATTAAATGTTCAAACTGTCAAGAGATAGGTGGAAGGCTGTATGTGATAATTTAAGCGAAAAGAAATGTTTATTTGTGAAATAAACCTTCTTTTTCTATTTTCTGACAGCAGTACAACGTATTTTGAGTTAAATAAATTACCTACATTCTTCTTTTTGCGTCAATTAATTTAACTAAAAAATATTTTTTTGGCGACCGTGTACAAATAATGCTATTAATGTTTATATTACTGAATAGAGAATTCAACACCCTTTCAAATGAGCTACCACACGACCTCTTTCCATTTTAAAAAATCATCAATTACGTCATAACGCTCTTATGGATGACGTCACTAGTATGAAATATATGCCAAAAAATTGCAATAAAAAAATAAAAATCGACCTATTTCGGCATTTCCTTAAAATCTAATAACTATTGCCAAATATCGAGGTGGACTCTTTTCTTTGGCCCACCCTGTATTTAACAAAATATAAGTGTCTGAATAATACCCCCTTGGTGGTTAAAGTCGAACTTCCTACCTATGTATACCCACAAAATTAAATGCAAAACATGCGAAGACTACAGAACAATTAGCCTAATGAGCCACTTACTTAAAACGTTTTTAAAGGAGATAAACGACAGAATACAGGGTGTCCCAGATTAATTTATCCAGGCTATATCTCTTAAACGAATAGAGATTTTCGAATGGAACCAAAACTGATCTATTTCATTTATAATATACTTTAACTTTAATATGGCGTAGAAAAAATCATCCCCTAAATATTCATCTCTTAGTTACAACCCCTAACTTTAATTTTTTAATAGCACCCCTGTACATTTTTTTACAGTTTTGGATGTGGTCTTCTATCGTCTATTCAACAGATTTTAAAAAAATAAAATCGGCTCGTAAGTAATCAAGAAAATATCAGTTTATTTATGTTAATAATTATGAGTATCCCAGACTAAACTATCCAGGCTATATTTCGTAAACGAATAGAGATTTTCGAATGGGACAAAAACTGATCTATTCTATTTGTAATACATTTTAATATGGCGTAGAAAAACAATCATCCCCTAAATATTCAACCCTTAGTTACAACCACTAACTTTAATTTTTATAATAGCACCCTGTAACTAAGGGATGAATATTTAGGGTATGATTTTTTTTTCTACGCCATATTAAAGTGTATTACAAATGGAATAAACCAGTTTTTGTCCCATTCGAAAATCTCTAGTCGTTTAAGAAATATAGCCTGGATAAATTAGTCTGGGACACATAATTAACAAAAATAAACTGATATTTTCTTGATTAGTTATGAACCGATTTTATTTTTAAAAAATCTGTTGAATAGACGATAGAAGACAACATCCAAAACTATAAAAAAATGTACAGAGTGCTTTTAAAAAAATTAAAGTTAGGAGTTGTAACTAAGGGATGAATATTTAGATTTTTTCTACGCCATATTAAAGTGTATTACAAATGAAATAGAGTAGTTTTTGTTCCATTCGAAAATCTCTATTCGTTTAAGAGATATAGCCTGGATAAATTAGTCTGGGACACATAATTAACAAAAATAAACTGATATTTTCTTGATTACCTACTTACAAACCGATTTTATTTTTTAAAAATCTGTTGAATAGACGATAGAAGACCACATCCAAAACTATAAAAAAATGTACAGAGTGCTATTAAAAAAATTAATGTTAGGAGTTGTAACTAAGGGATGAATATTTAGGGGATGACTTTTTCTACGCCATATTAAAGTGTATTACAAATGAAATAGAGTAGTTTTTGTTCCATTCGAAAATCTCTATTCGTTTAAGAGATATAGCCTGGATAAATTAGTCTGGGACACCCTGTATATAAAAATGTGAAAAACAAGTATCATGAATCATCCATGTGGATTCCGAGATGCGTTAGGCATTCGAGATGCTCTATTTGCTGTCCATGTGCTTATCCAGAGGTGCACGGATGTAAACGTTGACGTATATATTTGTTTTATCTACTACAAAAAAGCATTTGATGGAGTTAAACATGATAATTCACAACTATCTTGAAAGAAGCGGGATTAGATGATAGAGACTTGAGACTTGAGTAAATAAAATAGAATTTATATTACAACGAAACTGCCAGCATTAAAGTGGATGACAAGTTGATATAGGCAGTCTCCATAGATAGAGTGAGACAAGGATGCATTCTGTTCCTGGTGCTATATGTACTCTGAACAAATCTTCGAGCAAGTACTGAAAGAACTATAGGAAGCTGTATTAGTCAACGGAGTGCGTTTAAACAACATTAGATACGCCGACTTTCTCTCTCTCTCTCTCTCTCTCTCTCTCTCTTTCTCGTCGTCGAGAAAGTAAAAACGGCAGTCGTTAAATCAGTAGTTAGACCAACAATCATGTATAGCAGCGAGACATGGACATTGACGGGGAGACAAAAATCCAGAGTCAATGCTATGGAAATGAGGTTCCTGAGGAAAATAGCAAACAGAAAGAGGCCAGACACAATACGAAATGAAACAATTAGACAAAACCTAAAACTAGAACCAATCAATGAAAAAATAGTGAAGGGACAACTTAGATGGTTCGGGCACGTGTGTAGAATGTCGAACGGGAGGCTTACAAACGAGTGTTCGAAACGAGAGTGCAGGGGAAAAACAAAAGAGGAAGACCAAGAGTTATGTGGGTAGATGAAATCATGAAAGAAGTCGAGAACAAGAGATTGACATTGGAAAGTGCAAGAAACCTAACGCAAGATTGAAAAGCATAGAGACTACAATGCCAAACTCAACTTCACCAGCCTTACACCTAAAGGTATAAAGGCTTAGGACTAAGTAAGTAAGATACGCCGACGATGCAGTAGTTTTTGCAGTTGGCTTAGATGGTTTACCAAGAACAATATCACGCATATCAGATATAAATAGAGAACATGGAAAATGTTGGTTAGTCAGCAAGCGCGAAATATTAAATATACGGCATTTCGTTAACCAACATCCAATTGGTAGGGTGGATAGCACACATACCGTGGTATGCCAATGGAATCACTCTACTGAAATAAAACAATGCCTAGGAAAAGAAAAATCAGTGTTCGTAACGATAAAGTCTCTTCTCAGAAGTGACGATTTGCCATTTGGTTCCAAAATATCTGTGTCATCTGAGTTTCGCAGGTCATAACGGACAAACGGACAATAGGCGTAATACCACGATACAACAATGGAGACTGTGCGATAAAGCATGCACATAATATATGTGAAATTATTATTAATTTCAGAATTTTGCGGACTGTATATTTTAGGTGAGGTTTGCTAGTTCAAAAAAGAAATTTATAAGGGTGTACATTGTACATCAACAGGCAATATTATAAATAAGTTTATAACACTCTTACCAGGACTTCTTCTTTAACTTTCCACTGCTCGCGATTTTTACACACGTGGACCAGTTCGGCAGTTCGCTCGCGTTAAACTGGTGTATGAGTTCACTCACGTTTTGACTAATCAGGGATTCGTGCACGATTAACCCTTATTCGCGGATTCACGAGTATTTTTAAAGTAAACAGCGTTTGTTTCACGTCACTGGAACCCAGATATAAAGGTCCAAAACGATAATATTAGTGTAGCGTACGGGGTAGCACAACCGGTTCATATGCTATGGATAATAGCACCAAAGAGAGCGAATGTACCCTCAACGCGAGGTGAGTGGTACTCGATATACAACTTCACTCTTCAACAGGCAGTACTGGAAGATAGTGTTCTCTCTCTCACAAATGTCCAAATATAATTTTGTCTGTATTGGAAGGGATGAAATTAAGTAGGGATGGCTTAAGCGTTATTTAAAATTAAGGGTTGTAATTACGGACTTAATACCGTAAAACATAATATTATTTTCACATGTGAAACATTTAACAGAGACCATGAACAGGAAAGAGAGTAAGAAGACGACCCCAGATGAGATGGGAAGATGACATTAGATAGATAGGAGGAAAACACTGGAAACAGAAATCACAAAAAAAGAAGCGAAAGGAGGAAACTGGGAAAGCCCATGTTCAAAATTGGACAAACTAAAGGGCAAAAGAAGAAGAAGAACACAATATCAAGAAATAAGGATGTATGAATATTTCAATTTAATATTTTCTTTCAATGTTGTATTTGTTCATCTCTAACTAATAGTCATCTGCTATATAAGTTTGATGTGATCATGCGGTTTTGTTCAGTGGTACTTACTGTATATCAAAAAATTGTAATTTAAAGATAAAAATCGACCTCTTTCTAGATTTCCTTAAAATCTAATAACTACTGCCAAATATCAAGGTGGACTCTTTTCTTTGGCTCACTCCGTATACTTGTTATCCATTTTATTCCGGGTTCATCCGTAAGTTTTAGGAATTATGCACAAAACTTTTCAGGGCCTACAGCTTTACTAGCTTTACTTCTAGGATTGTATAAGCCCGTAGCTTATTTAACTTTTGTGTTTATTGAATGAATCGCGTTGTCAAAAATAAGTGTGATCCATAATGTCTTTTAGGTCCAAATTAATTAAAACTCTCTTTCTTGGTTCAGATGCATTATATTTACAATCAAGTCCATCAGTGACTAACCATAACAACGTGTTTACATATAACAGTAGTGACCTACCTCACACTAACTAAATACTGAGTACAATAATCATATCTATATCATGGGACATTCACTTTTATATAGAATAAACTATTTCACGCGCGGCCTCGGTCATGGGCGATCGATTATTTTACTTTAGCTATTAACTTTCAATAAAAACATATTTTTGTACAGGGTGATACTATAATACTACATCTCTCCCCTTTGTTAAAATTACATATTTCTCTCCGTGTTTTAAAATGAACTATATCCATCATCGCCTTTTAGGAGATAGACCTTATATTACTCATATAGTTAAGGTCCTATATCGGCCGCTATAAGACACTTAACAAAAATCCTATTATACACAAAAGTTCATATTTTCCCTATACTAAATTGGTATTTTATAAAACTAGAAATAATTGTTTATAAGTAATTGTCACCAAATCACGTACTATTCCTTCGTGCCTTTTAGTATTTTTTTTCGTTTACTAATTCACTTTCGTAAAACAGTGAATAAAACTTATCCTAATTTTTAACCTAGTCTTTAGTCTTTTTAATGTACTACACTAATTTACGTCATATAAGCAGTGAATAATTATATAATGTTTTGAATCTACCTAATAATATTTCCTAATTTAACTAAATTTAATGTTAAACTTCTTAGTAAAAATTTAAAGTTACTTTATTAATTCCTACTTCAGTCTTCTGATTAATTACCATTCGTCCCTTCTTTTATAATACTTAATAATAAAAAAAATTAATGGCTCTTGCTAGAATAAATACTACTAAAATAAATCATATCAAGTTTAAAGAAAATTTCTGTTAGGGTTCTTTTTTTTTCTAATACTAACACTAAGGTAACTAACACTGTAAGATATTCTCTATCTTTAATTCAAACACTTCCATTATTTTCCGCGAAAATTTAACCTGAATTCATTATCTACATGTAAAATTGAAGTCATTTATAATTTATGTTACTTTAGAGATTTCAAAAAAAATTCAAGCTTAATTCTTAAATATATTTCAATGATTAGCTACTTAGTTGATTAGTATCTTCTTAATCATTTTGCTTGTTTTCTTGCAATTTTTTATCTGTCTTCTTTCATTTTTCCCACATATTTTATTAAAAATTCTCTTTTTTTTCTTCTTCTTCTTGTCTGGTACTACAACTATATATTTCTTCATTTTTCTTCATATAATAGCACTTCTACAGTGTACATAGTTCATCTTCATATAACAATCATTTGTCATTTAATCATCAATATATCACTTCATAATATAACATCATAATAATCACTTCCTTTACCTATCCCTCAATGCCTACGTTCAACTAATCAAAGTGGCTTCACTCGAGAGGACAGTTCCAATTCTTCTACATATTCTATATAACAATCATAATACTCAATACTAGCCACGAAACTTCTGCATTTTACCTAAAGAAAAGCGGGTATAACTTCGTTGCATAGATAAACTTCTTTTACATATTTCACGACCTCAGTCCCTTGCTTTAAATCCATTGTTTAATCACGAATAGTAATGAATAAACTAGGTACCCTTCAAAACACAGAGTGGGTCTCTAATAAGCTTTCAAACTTCTATAAATCACTTAGTACCTTCTTTATTTGACAAGAGCAGTGGGCTTCTTATTGTCTCAAATTGCCTCATAATATTCAACTTATAATATTGTTAGTTCTTCTTCTTATTTAGACAGCTATTCTCCAAATTCCTTATCTCGACTGATCAGGTCGGTTCGTTAAAAATATATCTTTTGCTTATAGCAATGTTTGTCTTAAAGCTCTTATATCAACGTATGTCATCACTAATCATTATTCATTAAAAAAATCATTTATATATCATTTATCACACAAAAAATATTAATTTAGGTTCATATCATAACATACAAAATTTAACACAAAATCGATGAAAATGTATCTAAAAGATCAATAATAAAAACAACTGGCTAATAAAAATTCAATAATAGTATACATATTCGAAAAAAATTCAATAAAAATTCAATAATAGCATATATAATAAACTGCGATAAAAAAATATTCAATTCAAAATCACTTCATGTTTCAAAATTCGATAGATATTCTTAAAAAAAAATTCAAAAATAACAAAGATAAATATTCAATGTTCAATAATAATATATAAAAAACGAGGGAAGCATTTTTAATAAAGATAGACTAAATTTCTTACTTACATTTTAACACTTGTGTCTTTTTCACTGAATTCCTGTTCGGTTCCTGGGTCCTGGTCCATTTCCCGCCGCTTTTTCCAATTTTTATTGCTTTCAGAAGATTCTGCCTGTATTAATTTTCAGGATCGCCATGTCATAAATAAGTGTGATCCATAATGCCTTTTAGGTCCAAATTAATTAAAACTCTCTTTCTTGGTTCAGATGCATTATATTTACAATCAAGTCCATCAATGCCTAACCATAACAACGTGTTTACATATAACAGTAGCGACCTACCTTACACTAACAAAATAAAGAGTACAATAATCATATCTATAGCATGGGACATTCACTTTTATATAGAATAAACTATTTCGACATCACATGCGGCCTCGGTCATGGGCGATCGATTATATATTAACTTTGGTTATTAACTTTCAATAAAAACATTTTTTGTACAGGATGATATTATAATACTACAGCGTTTCTATGTAGCAATATGTCTCACTTCTGTTTGATTCAGTTTGATTGGGTATCAGTGTTGTATAAGCCTTAAATACTATTATAATTTTCACCGATACATGCGCCAGTTTTTTCTTTTCAATTTTCATCAACTTTTTGGATACCTCTATTAACAAATTCAAAAGTAAATTATATCAAACAGAGGAGGTATTTATAGACTAACTTGATTTCTTAAATTGTGCAATTTTCTCTGAATTTTTTCCACACGACAACTAAATTGATCAGAGAATTCTTTTAGAAGTGGCTGCTTTTTCTCTCGATTTCTGTAGTTTGTAGATCAACTATTCCACAATTATCTTATTTTCTTCACAGCTCTGTATCACTTCAAACACTTAGTCTTTTTTCCAGTTTTTCGCCATGTTTTTCCCGAGAGCACTCTCAACTATGTATACGAAATTATTGTTTCGACTTGTGAAAGTCCACTATCAAGAGACGGTCGGTTCCATGTCCACGTGCTCTAGCTGTCGCTGCGAGTTACTGTCGGCTAGTAACGTTTAACTCGCAGCAAGTAGCTCTCAAATCATGGTCCACGTGAGAGATATAATATATACTTTCGGGAGTTACTCTTGGGAGTTTTGCTCTTACATGGCCACGTAGAATATTATTTGCAATAGCTGTATTTCCGTACACTGTTCTCTAACGTCGTGTATCCTTGGCTAAGAAAGCTACACAGACATCAATAATTACAAATTTGTTTAATTTCATTTGGAGAGGAAAACTTAATTTCTTTACATTTGGGTATGCTACTAATATGGACGTCACCAGCAGGGACATTTAAGAACCAAATTGACCACATTCAATTTAAAATTGAACAAAAAAAAAAGGAGAAACACTCATAATTCAAAAAGAAATCGCACAAAGATGGACACAATTCTTCGCAGAACTCTATGAAGAAGGAATTAAATCACAAATAGAGACGAAAGAAACAGAGAGAAACGAACCATTAATCATGAGAAAAGATGAATTTACGAAGGACGAAATAAGGTATACTATAAACCTATTTAAAAAAACGACAAAGCGGCTGGTGTTGATGGAATTTCCGCAGAACTGATAAAATCACATTTAAACTTCTCAGTAGATATGTACTACTTACTATTTAAAAAAATTTGGATCGAGTAAAAGATACCAAAAAATTGGTGTGAAGGAGTTATAATAAAGCTATCAAAGAAAGGAAATCTCACACTATGCGAAAACTGGAGACCAATCACTCTTCTCACTGTGGCTACCAAAATAATGGCCAGGATAATATTGGAGAGAATTAAAGATCCCATAAATGAAAAATTAAGAATTAATCAAATAGGATTCAGACCGAACAGTTCCTGTATTGACCATATAAATACCCTAAGAATCATCCTGGAACAATCAGCGGAAATGAATCAGGAAGTTTATATCAACTTTCTAGACGTCGAAAAAGTGTTTGATTCAATAAACCGTAAAATGATGTGGAGGATGTTAAAACTCTGTGGAATACCAGACAAATATATAAAAGTAATAAGGCTTTTCTACGACGAATGTTTTGCTAGAGTTGAACATGAAGGGGAACTATCCCAACAAATAAGCATCAAAATATGAGTAAGACAGGAGTGTGTCTTGTCAATCGACGTTGTTTATAATAGTCATAGATTGGAGAATGAAACAAACTGAAGATAAAAAAACAGGTATACAATGGTCACGATTTAAAAAACTAGAGGATCTAGAGTTCGCTGATGACATATGCCTCATAACATCAAAAGATAACACATGCAAAAACAAATAACCAGATTGAGCAACATAGCAAAAACAACCGGCTTAAAAATAAATCCCGAAAAAAGCAAAAATATTATCAAATGGGGAAACGAACGCAAACAATATATATTTAGAAGAGAAACAAATAGAAGAAGTAAAAAATTTCTGTTATTTGGGCAGTCTGGTAAACACAACAGGAGGCACAGAAAAGAACATAACACAAAGAATAACCTTGGCACAAAACGCTTTCAACTCTTTAAGCAAGATATGGGCCTCGACAAACATCAGCAGAAGAACAAAGCTACGATTATTTGAAACTAATGCAAAGTCTGCCCTGTTATATGGAGCAGAAACATGGAAACACCATAAACAATTCTTTCAGAAAATACAATCATTCATTAACAGGTGCCTACGTATTATACTGAGAATATCTTGGCCAAACAAAATTACTAATGAAGAACTGTGGAAAATAGCAAATGAAAAAAGGATAGAACATACAATAAAAAAACGGAAATGGAAGTGGATAGGACACACCTTACGAAAACCAGCAACAAATATTGCTAGACAAGCTCTACATTACAATGCTCAAAGCAAAAGAAGAAAGGGCCATCTTATACGTGGAAAAGAACAATAGAGAAAGAACTCAAAGAAAATAATTTAACATGGAACGATGCAAAAAAGATAGCAAAAAACAGAAGAGAATGGAGAAAACTATAAAACAAAATTGGACGGAACTCAACAGATGATGCGTGGGACTAGCAATCTCACCATCGTTCCTCATGCTACTTGAAACACCGCAAGGTGCCCTTTGCACCACTTCACTTATGGAGATGTATGATTATGATGATATTAATGCTATTAATATCAGACTAGAACTAGACCCGTGAATGTAAAGGAAGCAAAAAACTGATTTTCTTTAGAATATGGAGCGTGTCGGATGGCAAAGTGTTAGACAAAATTTGCTATCGTGTAACATTTTACATTTGATTAAGCCTTTTAATATCGTCACACGCTATTCTTTTAACTCTCTGTTATTTAATACTTTCCGCTTTAATAAGACCTTCTTGAAACTATAATTACAAAATTTCTAGGTCAACATAAAATATAATTACGAGACTATGATAAAGTGCAGAAGCTGCTACACGACTTGAGATTCTCTTAGGTCATGAATTTAATAACCATAATTATTATACGGAGAAAATTAAGATTTTCTCCTTGTATGAAATGAAATCCTTTTAATTTTATAACTAATTATCAAATTAGGTAGAAAATTAAGAGAGTATCATCTTTGATTTCAGCGTTATCCATTTGCTCGGAAAAATATTGCTACCTGGAAGCCTTAACTTGCTTAATTTATTTCCAATAAAATTAGAGATACGACGTGACATAATTGGAAATGACATTGCCCAATAACGGAGTACAATAAAAGCTTAAAAATCTGGGAAGAAATCAAGCAGAAGTTGCAAACGTCAGTAATAAACACCTTAATCCAGTAGGTACACAGTGTCATCACGTACTTATTTATCCATTGTTTTACACAGCATAATGTATTTAGTCCATTCACTGATGACGATGACTGTAAAATATTTGAAAACCTCAAAATTTTGAAGAATCCCTTGGATTGATATGAAATTTGGCATACACATAGTTAACATGTCAAAGAAAAAAAGTGATATTGTGCCGATGTGTGCTTTTGCCCTGGGGGTGAGGTTCATCCCTTCTCGGGAGTGAAAAAATGTACGTTCAAAATAAATCCAGAAATGGATAAACTGACTAATTCTAGGGAATTTTTCTTCTCTCGAGTTTTTTCACTAAGTCAATATTATTCGAGTTACTTTTCGAGTACATTTCGGGTTATTTTTCGACGGTCTTTCGCAAATAACTCAAGAAGTACCTAACTATTTTCTTGAGAAAAATATTCCTAGCAAAAATATAAATTTAAAAAAAAATGAAAAAATTGTGTATGTATAAAACCTGCAGACATAGAAAAAGCAGAGTTGTACCTAATTAGAAGTAGGTTCTTATTCGTCAAATTTCACATCGGATATCTCAATGTGAAATAATCAAAAAATGAAGCCCATTTCAGGGAAAACTGATCACAACTTTTTAAAGTGTTAAAAAAAGCTATATTTTTGTTTTATTTTTAAGTTTCTAGGCTCACAAGTATGAAAGTTATGCTCAAAATAAAGTTGATCCGTTTTGTTTTTATTAAAAAAAAAATCGTGAAAATCTTCCCCTAATTAGCATCCCAAATGATATTAATGCTTCACAAGTTACTTTACTTATGTATTGTTTAATACAATCTGTAAGTTTCATTGGTTGAAAGTGCTATTTGAATGGGTTGTAATTGAAAGGACTTGAACGAGTCACTTATCACGAGTGTATGCGAATTTTGAATAGCCATATCTTAACCCATCTTTGTCTTATACATAAATAAATAATCTAAACTATTCAGAAAAGCAAAACCTACATTTTTTTGCTCTTCAAGATTTTTGATATTAGTGACTGCTAATTTTTAAGTTATTTTGAATAAAAGGAATTTTTTTCAAAAATAAGCACTTAGAACCGATTAAACTTACAGATTATATTACAAGTAAAAGAACTTGTGAAACCGGTAACGATTAATTTCATTTGGAATGCTACTTAGGAGGAGATTTTCACGATTTTTTTTGCCAAAAACAAAAAGGACCAACTTTATTTTGAGCATAACTTGATTACTTTTGATGCTAGAAACTTAACAAAAAAAACAAAAATAAAGATTTTTTAAACACTTTAAAAAGTTATAGGTAATGAGTTTTCCCTGAAAAGTGCTTCATTTTTTGATTATTTCACATTGAAATATTCGATTTGGAATTTGACGAATAAGAACCTACTTTTCATTAGCTACAACTCTGCTTATACTGGGTTTACATATTTCATATATACATAATTTTTTATAGATTTTTATAGATGTTTTTGCTATGAATATTTTTTTCGATAAAATAATTACGTTTTGAGTTATTTGCGAAAAACTGTTTAAAAACGTGTTTTTTTTTTGTTGAAAAATAAATATATTCACTTGCAAATAACTCGAAAAATATTGATTTGGTGAAAAAACTCTATAGAACAAAAGTTGCTTAGAATTAGTCAGTCTATCTATTTCCGGGCTTATTTTAAACGTATATTTTTTAACCCTCGAGAAGAGGTGAAACCCACCCCCGAGGCAAAAGCACACATCAGCACAATATCACATTTTTGTTCTTTGACATGTTAGCTATGTGTATGCCAAAGGAACCCGCAACACTTCTTATGGAAAATTGGTCCCGGTCAAATTTAACGAAACTTTGGTCAATGATAGTTCTCAGTGAGTAGATTAAAAAAATCCATGGCACCTTGGTCTGAAAAACTATTATTTTAGAGCTACAGCCTTCTGAAGTTCTTAAATTCATGTATTCGGTTCACGTTAAGTGCACTAATTCACGGTCAAGTGAATGAAAATATCTATTATTGAAAGAAGAGAGACTCATTTTCTTCATGCATATTTACGTGTTGCATATGAGTTCGTGGTTAAAAATAGATGTATCGTATTTTAGTCTTGAGAAGACCTCCGAAAACTATTCAGAAAACTGAAGAAGTGCGATAAAAAATGTGTTGCTACAGCGACATAAGAATTATCATGTTTACCTGAATGGGTCAGACTTATCCAATACCAGCATAGCTGCAATTCCGTCTTATCTTTAGAAAACTACTGAACAGAGACGGATCTAGGGGGGAATGGGATAATTCCCCTGTAAGACGGTCCAGAATTAAAGAAAAACTTTTTGAAACATAAAAAATAAATTAGCTGACATGATACTTACGACAGACAAACAAATTCAACCCAATTAACTCGACAGTGAGGAAAATTAAGGGAACTTATTGCACATGTTATTATCTATGTCTTGTAGTTTAGGTTTATCTATGTTATGATTTAGGAGTTGGTGTTTTATTGGAAGTTGCCCCCTCTCCCAAGGTAAATGTTCCGCCACTGCTACTGAAGCGCTTTCAGAAAATTGAGAAACAATTACAATAAGTGCTGCTAGAACAGAACAAGACATCTCAAGTTTTCACGCATGCAAAAGAGAGTGCCTCGATTCTGCATGTGCCTCTATTTTATTATGCCTCATATTAGATATGCAGAATAGAGTGCATCTATTAGGTATGCCTACGAAGCCGTAGTTTTTGCAAACAGTTTAAATGATTTGCAAAGAATAATCTCCAGATCAGATATGAGTAGAGAAAATGGACTTGATCTCAATACGAAAAGGGTTTATGTCATCTTCGACTATTTGTACGTTAGGATTTTCCTGATTTCGGTTAGATGCATTATATGTCGTGTTAACTAACGCCGTATCAGGATAGTTTAGTAGCAATGGCGGAACATTTGCCTTGGGGGCGACTTTTAATAAAACACCAACTCAAAAATATATAAAATACATAAAACCAAACTAGGTACATAAAAGATATAGGTAATAACATATGCAAGAAGTTCCCTTTATTTTCCTAACTGTCGAGTTAATTGGGTTGGATTTGTCTGTCTGTAGTAAGTTACATGTAAATTAACATATTTTAACGTGTAATAATTATGTTTCAACAATTTTTTCTTTAATTCTGGACCGTGTTACGGCGGGAATTCCCCTATTCCCCCCTAAATTCGCCACTGTTCAGTAGTTTTTTAAAGAAAAGTTGAAACTGCAGATATGCTTGTATTGGATAAGTGTGTGAAGCATTCATGAAAACATGATAATTCTTATGTCGCTGTAGCAACACATTTTCTATCACACTTCTTTAGTTTTCTGAGTAGTTTTCGGAGATCTTCTCAACATTACGGTTTTCTCAACATTAAAATGCGATACATCTATTTTTAACTACGAATTTATATGCAACAGGCAAATATGCATGAAGAAAATAAGTCTCTCTTCTTTCAATAATAGATGTTTTCATTCACTTGACCGTGAATTAGTGCACTTAACGTGAACCGAGTACCTGAATTTAAGAACTTCAGAAGGCTGTACCTCGAAAATAATAGTTTTTCAGACCCAGGTGCCATGGACTTTTTTAATCTACTCACTGAGAACTATCATTGACCAAAGTTTCGTTAAATTTGACCGGGACCACTTTTCCATAAGGAGTGTTGCGGGGTCCATTTGGCATACACATAGTTAACATGTCAAAGAAAAAAAGTGATATTGTGCCGATGTGTGCTTTTCCCTGGGGGTGAGGTTCACCCATTCTCGGGGATGAAAAAATATACGTTGAAAATAAGTCCGTAATTGGATAAACTGACTAATTATAAGCAATTTTTGATCTATAGTTTTTTTACTAGGTCAATATTACTTTTCGAGTTATTTACGAGTGAATATGTTTATTTTCCAACAAAAGAAAAACATGTGTTTAGACGGTTTTCTCAAATAACTCAAAAAGTAAGTATTTTGTCGAAAAATGTATTCTTAGCAAAAATATATCTGACAAAAAAGTGAAAGAAACGGTATAGGTCTGGATCCCGCGTATGAAAAAAAAGTTTATTAATAGCAAACTAAAAATTTGTTAATAGCTTAAGGGTGTCTAGTCGGATAAACTTTGATATATGGGAACACTGGAACAGGGGCAGTTTTAATTGTGGAACAGGTTAAAAATTTGGAACGGTCAGACCACGAAAACGGCACATTTGTTTTGTCCGACAGAATAGACTTAAACTCTCCGAACAGAGATTAAACTCTCATGCAAAAATCAGACTGCTATTTATCACCTGTCATAATTCCTATCATTTGACATATTCTACATGTTCCACTCATTAAAACGCCCTTTGGTGATAAATACCATTCTGATTTTTGCATGAGAGTTTAATCTCTGTTCGGAGAGTTTAAGTCTGTTCTGGCGGACAAAATACATGTGCCGTTTTCGTGTTCTGACCGTTCCAAATTTTTAACCTGTTCCACAATTAAAATTTCCCCTGTTCCAATGTTTCCATATATCAAAGTTTGTCCGACTAGACACCCTTAAGCTATTAACAAATTTTCAGCTTGAATGAATGTAGAATGTAGAAAATGGGGCGGCCAATAGAGCCTGATACACTGCGACCTTTGTAGATCTATTGTGTTTTCCCTTTCTTTTAAAGCACTTCATCTAGCTTAATCCTCTTAATGAGACTTAACCGCCTTGATAGTGGCCTTTTCATGTAGCCTGGTGCTTCCGGTTTTTCCTCCCCGAGTTCTAGAAACGGCACTCGTGCGAGACCTTCGCAATGACACACAACGTGTAGAGCGGTTTCCTCTTCTTCCAGACAGAACCGACAGGTGTCCTCTTCTGTCAGGCCTATGAGACTCAAGTGTCTATTGAGTCTACAGTGTCCAGTCAGCAGACCCACTATCATTCTGACAGTACTGCGACTGCGCGAAAGTAAGTCTGCTGTAAATTTAGCCGAATGTCTTTTGATGAACTGTTTGGCCTGCCTCTGTCCTGGGGAGTTGTTCCACCATTCAAGAGACTTCTGTTGCACCCATTTGTGTATAGCTGCTCTTTTTATCGTATTTGAGATTCCTAAGGAGGGTTCCGGACCAACCAGTGGCGTAGATGCGCCTTCTCGGGCCAATTCATCGGCCTTCTCGTTGCCACGATGACCCTTATGTCCCGGCACCCAGGCGAGTGTCAACCTGTTTCGACTTCCCACCTGAGAGAGGACATTCAAACAGTTCCATACCAGCCATGAATCGACCTGTACCGAACTGAGAGCCTTTAGAGCCGCTTGACTATCCAAATAGATAACGATGGAGTCGCTATCTAGATTTCGGCTGATTAGTTCCATAGCGCACATTTGTATAGCAGCTACTTCGGCTTGAAATACGGTCGCATATGTCCCTAGACATAACCGGACTTCCGTCCTTGGTTTTATGCCATATATTCCAGCCCCTGTACCTATATCGGTTTTGGAGCCGTCCGTATACCATATTGAGTTTGCCGTTATCGGCGGGCCAGTTTCCCAGTCCTCTCTTTTTGGTATTGTGATTTGAAAATTTTTATTAAAGCTATACCTCGTAACCATTCGGTCTACAGGCATTCCTAGAACGGGGTCTGCCTTTATCTCCTGGTATAGCCTTAAGTTATCAGTTCCCTGCATGATACTTATTGGAGCTTGGCCTTGGATCAACCGATGTACTGTCGATCTGGCTTCACTCTGTATGTATATATGCAGAGGTGGTAGGTTTAGTAGAACTTCTAGCGCGTCCGTTGGGGCTGTTCTCATGGCTTCTGTAACACTCAAGCATGCAAGCCTTTGTGTGCTACTAAGCAATCGAATCGCCCCGGACTGTTGCGTTTTGTTCCACCACGCCACTGAACCGTAAGTTATCATGGGCCTTATAACCCTTGTGTATAACCAAAGGTTCATTTTAGGATTTAACTCCCAATTCTTACCACACATTCGTCTACATCTGTACAGGGCCATAATGGCCTTCTGTGTGATTTTCAGCTTGCTATTAATCAACTTTTTTTTGCATACGCGGAATCCAGACCTAGTATACATATCAAGTTTGTAGATCCATTAAACGCACAATTGTAGCTAATGAAAAATAGGTTCATATTCGTCAAATGGAAAATCGAATATTTCAACGTGAAATAACCAAAAACTAATGCACTTTTGGGGGAACTCATGACAACTATTTTAAAATATTTAAAAAAGCTTTATTTTTGTTTTTCGTCACACTTAGAAGTTTTTAGCGTCACAAGTAAGCAAGTTACTCTCGAAATAAAGTTGGTCCCTTTTTTTGGCACACAAAATCGGGAAAATCACCCCCTAACTAGTACTTTAAATGAAATTAATCGTTATCACTTCTCAGGTTGCTTTAATTATGTATTATTTATATGATATCTAAGTTTTATTTGTTCAAAGTGCGTATTTTTGAACAAAATTGGTTATAAACTAATTTTTATCTACTCTACCTCATATTATGTAAAAGTTTTTAGTTTGTGAAAACTGTTATTATAGATAGCAGTGCGTGAAGGATTTAAAGTGTGCGTGAAGTAACAGTGTATTTTTTCTACAACCGTGTTAAAAATGCAATTTTTAGCACTCCATAGGAGCGTTAAAAATGCTACTTTAAAGCACTAGTGCTTTAAAGTTTTAAGGCACTGCAGTTAAAAGTGAATTGTCAAATTGTGAAACGTCAAAATATTTATATTTCATTTATTAACATTAAGATTAATAGTACAACTTGCGCAATTTGAAAAAGGTGGTTTAAAAGGTTTTTTAAAATTTAATTTAAAATGTATTATTGCCTTTTTAACACGTTTGTAGAAAAAAAACTATTAAAATTTGTTAGAATATACAACAATAAAAGTAAGATGTTATTCTATAGTTGTTATAATTTACGTATTGACAGTATAGGCAGTTTTGATGTAATGTCAAGAAAAATATAAAAATAAAGTAGGTGGATGCCAATAAACTAAAGAAGAAGAAGAAGAAATATAAAAATAGAATGTCAGTCAAGTTCAAGTAAAAGTTTTTGTAGATATTGTCCTGTAATTGAGAATGAATAAATTATAATTATTGTTGATATATAAGACGTTTGTAGAAAAAATATTGTATGATATACGTGTTAAAAAGTACGTTTTTAAGGCACTCATGTGAATTGCAGAATGAGCGAAGCGAAACTTTCAGATGCGTGCGTTAAAATTGTACTTTAAACATTTATATCATAAATAACTATTAAATTGAATTCACTTTTTCGCACTGTTTTTTGGCACACTTTCATATAATCAAATATCCTTAACTTTCACGTTGTCATGGTGATGACATTTGAGCAATAAAGTACAACAAAAATTTTGACAGTTTTGTGGTTTGAAAGAAGTTACAATTTTTAAATGTCAAAGTTCTAAAAATTGCAGAATAGAAATGAATTCCAGTGACGAAGAGTTACAGTTTTTTTATTTGTTTATCGTAGATAACATATTGTATGAAACTGTGCGTGAAGTACTTTTTGCGAACTTACGTGATGTATAGCACTCGCTTCGCTGTCGCTCGTGCTCTCAACATCGCGTGCGTTCGCAAAAAGCATATTTCACGAACTGTTTCATAAATAACTATTTTTAAATTAAATTAAAAAGATTTTCTCCAAAATAACTCAAAAATTATTAGTGATAAAAAAATACCAAAGATTAAAAAAATGTTGGTTTTGCTTTTCTGAATATTTTAGATTTTTTGTTTTTTTCTAAGTCAAAAATTAGTTAAGATATGTCTGTTCAAAATTTACTAACACTCGTGATTAGTATCTTGTTCAAGCCATTTCAACTAGAGCTCTTTCAAAAGTAAACACTGAACCGATGAAACTTACGGATCATATAAATAATACATTCATGGGTAAAAGCAACTTGTGAAGCGGTAACGATTAATTTCATTTAGGATGCTAATTAAGGGGTGATTTTCACAATTTTTTTTATAAAAAAAGGGACCAACGTTATTTTAAGCGTAACTTCCTTACTTTTAATGCTAGTAACTTTTTTGAAAAACCAAAATAAAGGTTGTTTTAATCACTTTAAAAAGTTGTAATGAGTTTTCGCTAAGAAGTGCTTAATTTTTTATTAATTTAAGTTGAAATATTTGATTTGGACTTTGGCGAGTATGAACCTATTTTTCATTGGTTACAACTCCTCTTTAATTGGATCTAGGGATCTCATGCATACACCTTTTTTCACTTTTTTATAGGCTATATATTTGCTAATAATGTTTATTTCGATAAAATACTAACTTTTTAAGTTATTTGCCAAAAACCATCGAAAAACGTGTTTTTTTTTTAAATGAACTTATTTACTCGCAAATAACTGGAAAAGTATTAACTTAGTGAAAAAATCCTATAGAACAAAAGTTGCTTAGAATTAGTCAGTTTATCAATTTCCGGACTTATTTTGAACGTATATTTTTTCACCCCCATGGCAAAAGCAAGGCATCGGCACAATATCACTTTTCTTCTTTGACATGTTACCTATGCGTATGCCAAATTTTATGCCAATATAAGAGGTTCTTTGAAATTTATAGGATTTGCAATATTTTACCGTCAGCGAACGGACTATAAGATTGTGCAAAAAAATTGAATCAGAATATTTTTCCTAGAGGATGCGCAGTAGATTCCTGGACTATATTGTATTTTTAAGTTTTGTTCTCAGTTGTAAATCTGCTACGATTTTTATCTAAAGTAGGAATGTATATTATTATTAGCGATGCATATTTTCCTCGTTTTAATAACTGAGAGAGCAAGGGTGCTATATTTAATTTAAAATCATTTTTAAGTCTTCAGTTTCTCGTTGATTCTTCAAAGTAATTAAACGGTCGTAATTTTGTTCATTTGCGATATTCTTGGTATTTTCTTGAAACATGAGCATTCTTTTGTGAATTTCTGAATTGTTGCTTTGAGTGCATAGCAGAAGGGTAATTTCGATATTAGATCTAGTTTGATCTCCTTCAAATATTAAGTTTTCAACTATGTTGCTACATATTTAGAAGTTGTTACTCTTATTACAAGAGTGGTCTAAATTTAGAAAGTTACTATGAAGTTGGAAGTATCTGGTATTGGCATAAATATAAAATATTTTATCACTCTTTGAGAATGTTATACAAAAATACAGGTCATAAATTAAGTCAGATCTTCTGGGACCAAAAATAGATCGATTAAACCTAACTTACCTTAGTACAAATGTGCACATAAAAAAAGTTACAACCCTTCGAAGTTACAAAATGAAAATCGATTTTTCCCAATATGTATATCAAAAAATATTTTATTGACAATGGACTTATAGCAGGAAAATCTTAAAATATATATATATATATATATATATTGTTATATTTCTATTTGATATGAAAATTAAATTTTGATAATTATAAAAAGGATTCAATTTAATATAAAATATTTTCAATTTTCTCAACCACGGGCATATAAATGTAGAACAACCTGTATACAACAAATTGTTATATTTAATTTTAAGAAGTGATTAAACGAAACTCGGAAAAATGCGCTTAGAATAAACAAAGTGAATGGCGCGTACCATTATCGTTGTTCGCGGAAGGTTCGATCATTAGCCTAGGCTAAATAAGACTCAGTTGGAATCGATAATAGGTCATTATCGTTGTTCGCGGAAGGTTCGATCATTAGCCGATGCTAAATAAGACTTAGTGGAAATAGAGAATAGGTCATTAAATTTTGTAAATAGTAGAAAGTAATTTTAGAATGGGAATTAACTATTTTTTTTGGAAATCCATTAAGCATATTTAGAAAGATTAAAAATTGGTTTTGAGGAATACTGCGAATGAGAGTTGGTGGTGGAAGGTTGGTTTGTGAATCTGGAAGGGATATTTAGAAAGTAGGGGAATGAATGGAAAAGATAGATCAGAATGTTTTGAGCTGTCGAGAAGTGAAGTCCAGTAGTAGACGGTAGTGTACGGAGAGTGAGAAAGCCGGTGTAGTTCCGTGAGTGTGGAGTATCTATCGTGGAACGAGAGGTAGGCCAGGTTGAGAGTAAAAGAACCTCCTTGAGCCAAGAGTGTCCCGGTAGCTGATTGCAGTTTCGAAAAAGGTAGAATACAGCATCACGACAGAAGCAGGAACGAGAGCTATACGAGCTAGTTTTCAAAGGAGAACATTACTGAAAGCCAGGACGAGGTTTTGATCGCAGCCAAGGATAGCAGGAAACAGGTCTTGTGTGAAGACATTCTCAGTTCACCAGAAAAAGGTCAGTCTCATTTGTTTGGACATGAATGTATGGGTTTTTCGTATTAAATACCACATTATAAATTGAAGAACATAATAAATAATATCAGAAAAGCTTCATCAAACTTAAATAGAATTGTTGCTAATAAATCCTAATAGTTAAATGTTAATAAAAACTTTCAATTGGAAACCAAAAGGAAATAAGATTCCCATTTGTAAATGTTATGTTTAAGAATAATAAGATCTAGCAAATATTAAGCAGTGATTGCCATTTAAATAAAATAAACAATATTTTGATTATAATTGTAACCCATATGTGTGTATTATTTTACTCTTTTCTTTCCTATCCCGATTAGGAACCATTGAGAAATACTTAGAAGCCACGAGAGTAAGTAATTAATTTTATAATTCGCCCTGAGATTGAAAACATATTGATATGTGATCTGGTAAATTAATTAGATTATGATTAATGCATTGATTAAATTAAATGACATATAAGAATATTATCTCATATCAATAATCAAGATCACATCAATATATATATATATATATATATATATATATATATATATATATATATATATATATATATATAAACAAGGAGAGGTTAGCGCGAGTTAATAGATATCGGCATGGCTCGCAATAAGTATGAAAAACAAAATATGCACAAGATGGAATGCAACCATAGACACGTGTTTCTGACTTATTAGTCGTCATCAGTATGATATAGCTAAACAGGAGCAATGCAACCAATTTGTGGCTGTAATGTTAGAAGACCCTCAGGATTCGAGAGCAACAACTAACAAATCCACGGAGGAAGCTACAGCTACCTGAGGCAAGGAATGCCAAACGTTTAGAACGTTTTAAACAATCAAACAAGGAGAGGTTAGCGCGAGTTAATAGATATCGGCATGGCTCGCAATAAGTATGAAAAACAAAATATGCACAAGATTTGTTAGTTGTTGCTCTCGAATCCTGAGGGTCTTCTAACATTACAGCCACAAATTGGTTGCATTGCTCCTGTTTAGCTATATCATACTGATGACGACTAATAAGTCAGAAACACGTGTCTATGGTTGCATTCCATCTTGTGCATATTTTGTTTTTCATACTTATTGCGAGCCATGCCGATATCTATTAACTCGCGCTAACCTCTCCTTGTTTAATTGTTTAAAACGTTCTAAACGTTTGGCATTCCTTGCCTCAGGTAGCTGTAGCTTCCTCCGTGGATTTGTTAGTTGTTGCTCTCGAATCCTGAGGGTCTTCTAACATTACAGCCACAAATTGGTTGCATTGCTCCTGTTTAGCTATATCATACTGATGACGACTAATAAGTCAGAAACACGTGTCTATGGTTGCATTCCATCTTGTGCATATTTTGTTTTATATATATATTTATATATATATATATATATATATATATATATTTGTGCGCCCCATAAAAATTTTATGGGAGTTTTGTTCCCTTAAACCCGCCCAAACTTTTGTGTACGTTCCAATTAAACTATTATTATGGTATCATTAGTTAAACACAATGTTTCTAAAACTTTTTTCCTCTTAGTACTTTTTCGATAAGCCAGTTTTTATCGAGACATTTTGAATTGTATTCACAATTGTATTCGACATTTGTCGAATCCACCAAATATTTGTATATGGTTAAGTACGATTATAGGGACCTGTTAATAATCTGATTTATTTATAATTTATATTTTTAGGTATATTTTGAAAAAGAAGCCACATTTCGATAAAAGGTCGCTTATCGAAAAAATACTACGGGGCAAAAAGTTTCAAAAATACTGTGTTTAACTAATGGTACCACAATAATAATTTAATTGTAACGTATATAAATATTTTTGGGGTTTAAAGGAAGAAAACCCCCATAAAAGTTGTAGGTAAACATATTAAAACCGGATTATCTAAAAAATACTAAGAGGCAAAAAAGTTTTTAAAACATTTTGTTTAACTAATGGCACTACAATAATAATTTATTTGGAACGTACACAAAAGTTTGGGGGGGGGGGAGTTTAAGGGAACAAAACCCTCATCAAATTTTCATGGACAGCACGAATTTTACTATAATTTTTTCTTAATACGTTCCTGCCATAAAAATGCTACATGTCCATTTTCAATAAAAATCTATAACAGTTTTCGATATACATATTGAAAAAAAAACGATTTTCATTTTGTAACCTCAAAGGACTGTAACTTTTTTTATGTGCGCACATTTGTACTAAGGTAAGTTAAGTTCGATCGAATTATTTTTGGTCCCAGAAAATGTGATTTAATTTATGACCTGTATTTTTGTTATACAATGTATAAGTATTTAATTTTATAAAAAACTCCACCGACGTAAAAAAACTTCTATGTAATAGGTATATTATAGAAATCCTAAAATATCCCAATGGATTGATGTGTTGAGAACGAACGTTTTCGGACCTATCAATCCATCATCAGTGAACCTAAAATAGAATAAGTAATCCCATTATTAAAATTGAAAAGATGGTTGAAATTTTGAAAGTTGAAAATTGTGGTTATGATTACTTACTCATATACTTGCTAGCTAGCCCAGAATTAAACAATGGTTGTAATTATAATTCAATCTACATACTAGTGTGTTGAAATTAAGAAGGCTTAATGCCGATGTTAGAAGCTACCTCTGGGAACATGGTGAAACCCTAAACGAAAACTTTAACAACCCTCTTGAGCCACGAATGTCTGCCAGGTGTCAAAAGTTCATAAGGAAATGATTGAAGTGACAGTACAGGACTAAGATAGTCGATTTTTAAAAATTATAACAAAATGGTTATGATCAAAATATTGTTTGAATATGATAAAAATTCTTAATATCTGAAAAGTCTATCGTTTAAATCTATTGTGATTAAAAAGAAAGAGACACATTTTGTTTTAAAAAAATTTTGGAATTTAAAATTCTTAATTATCTGTTGACTACAAATTGACTATAAAATTAAACTTATCAAATTAGTTGAAAAAAAAAGAAAAGGGTAAAAATCAAATTGGTAAAAATGATAAAATGAGGATAAAACAGATGGTAATGAGGGAAAAGAAATTAAGTTAAACTTTTGAATTGGTGTACTATTATAGAGAAAAAAAAATTAATATGAAAATTATAACCTCATGTGGACATTGTGTTGTTGGTTGTATACGTTGAGGAGCACATTTAAGTATATGTATTATGTCAATATAAACTTGTTAAAATAGAGTAAATTGGAGTGATGATATAGTCAATCTTATAGTAAGAAATGTATATGATTGAAAAGATTATAATAATTATGAAAATTTAAATAAATTTCTTTTGACAGTGTGGTGGGTATGTAAAATTAAAGTTAAAGATTGCAATATTAGAGGTGAGCCCAGTTGATACAAGAATGAAATTAAATTAATGTTGAAACATATATAAGGAATAAAATAAAAATTAATAAAACAAAATTAAGACAAAAATATATTGATATAATTTTACTGCATTAATGACTGAGTTTAAATGTGAGAACTGAAATTAAACGATGAAATTCTAGGAGAAAATAAGAGATATATCTCTTGTTTAGTTTAAAAGATGTTTAGAAAGATGTATGTACCGTAAAAATGTGTCCCTCTTAGATCAAAAATAGACCTGTTTCGTCATTTCCTTAAAATCTAATAAATACTGTCAAATATCGAGGTGGACTGTTTTCTTTGGCCCAATCTGTATAAAGATTTTTTTTAAATTAAATCTACATTTTCTATAATTTTTTATTTATAACGCTAAAGTCACCCTTCTTACAAACATTTGCGCACTGTATACTAGCGTTTGGAGAAGCGCACGGTTGTGTTATTTTAATATAATTCTTTAATTAATAGATCAGATGAAATTTTACAAATTCAACATGGCAGAAGAACATTTATTAAACTATCTTATAGTTATAATTAAAAAAAAAAATGTATGGGCATAAGTACATGTAAACGAAAACTTTAACAACCCTCTTGAGCCACGAATGTCTGCCAGGTGTCAAAAGTTCATAAGGAAATGATTGAAGTGACAGTACAGGACTAAGATAGTCGATTTTTAAAAATTATAACAAAATGGTTATGATCAAAATATTGTTTGAATATGATAAAAATTCTTAATATCTGAAAAGTCTATCGTTTAAATCTATTGTGATTAAAAAGAAAGAGACACATTTTGTTTTAAAAAAATTTTGGAATTTAAAATTCTTAATTATCTGTTGACTACAAATTGACTATAAAATTAAACTTATCAAATTAGTTGAAAAAAAAAAAAAAGGGTAAAAATCAAATTGGTAAAAATGATAAAATGAGGATAAAACAGATGGTAATGAGGGAAAAGAAATTAAGTTAAACTTTTGAATTGGTGTACTATTATAGAGAAAAAAAAATTAATATGAAAATTATAACCTCATGTGGACATTGTGTTGTTGGTTGTATACGTTGAGGAGCACATTTAAGTATATGTATTATGTCAATATAAACTTGTTAAAATAGAGTAAATTGGAGTGATGATATAGTCAATCTTATAGTAAGAAATGTATATGATTGAAAAGATTATAATAATTATGAAAATTTAAATAAATTTCTTTTGACAGTGTGGTGGGTATGTAAAATTAAAGTTAAAGATTGCAATATTAGAGGTGAGCCCAGTTGATACAAGAATGAAATTAAATTAATGTTGAAACATATATAAGGAATAAAATAAAAATTAATAAAACAAAATTAAGACAAAAATATATTGATATAATTTTACTGCATTAATGACTGAGTTTAAATGTGAGAACTGAAATTAAACGATGAAATTCTAGGAGAAAATAAGAGATATATCTCTTGTTTAGTTTAAAAGATGTTTAGAAAGATGTATGTACCGTAAAAATGTGTCCCTCTTAGATCAAAAATAGACCTGTTTCGTCATTTCCTTAAAATCTAATAAATACTGTCAAATATCGAGGTGGACTGTTTTCTTTGGCCCAATCTGTATAAAGATTTTTTTTAAATTAAATCTACATTTTCTATAATTTTTTATTTATAACGCTAAAGTCACCCTTCTTACAAACATTTGCGCACTGTATACTAGCGTTTGGAGAAGCGCACGGTTGTGTTATTTTAATATAATTCTTTAATTAATAGATCAGATGAAATTTTACAAATTCAACATGGCAGAAGAACATTTAAACTATCTTATAGTTATAATTAAAAAAAAAAATGTATGGGCATAAGTACGGTGTGGGCGAAAAGTGAGACTTACATGAATTTTGTTTAAAAATTATTTAAAAATGTGTAGCTAACACAATTTGACTTAAATAACTCTCAAATTTGCACAACTTACGTTTTAAATATGTTACTAAATTATGTTTTGTTCAAAAAAATCTCAAAAATTTAATTCAAATGATACGACGTCTCAAAAACGCTAATTTTTGAAAACTTTGTAGTTTTACAGAATTTCTACCAGTTTAAGAGGGTATTACTCATGTTTGAATAGATATATTACAATTTTGTAGGTGTTTTATTAAAGCTTAATAAACATGCATTAATAGATTTCACAACTAAAGTTACCCAAACCATCAACGATGGTTCATTCGCCATAGCCACATTTCTGGATGTGCAGAAGGCTTTCGATCAGGTCTGGCACGACGGACTTGTTCGGAAACTTCTGGACATCGGGCTACCATTACAATTCACCAAAATTGTACACTCATACCTCCACAACCGAACTGTCAGAGTGAAAATAAGCGATCAAAAGTCCACCCCTTTCACTCCACAAGCTGGAGTTCCCCAGGGTTCAGTCCTAGCACCGCTGTTGTACATAATCTACAACAGCGATATCACCAATCAAAATATCCCAGGCACTCGGCTGTTTCTGTACGCAGACGATACGGCTCTGCTCACAACGACCTCTCGATACAACCCAAGACTCATCCATAGAAGAGCCCAGGCTCTGTTGGACGGGGTCGGAGAATGGTGTTGTAAGTGGAGAGTCACGCTGAACGCGAACAAAACAACAACAATTGTGTTTCGCGCCCCTTCTGTGTCACATAGAATCATAATCAATGAAGACGACCAATATCCATTGAGATTGTTGGGAGAAAGGCTTGTTGTTAGCTCGACTGCGACCTATTTGGGAGTACTGTTCACCAGGACTCTTAACTGGAACGCAGATCTAAAGGCAACTTTAGATAGGGTAAGGAACAGGGCCAGACTTCTCTACCCTCTCTCTGGACGAATTGGCAAGACACACAAGAAGACTCTCATTCACACTTACAAGACCTTTATTCGACCCGTAATGGAGTACAAGTCTTGTCTCTACACTCTTTGCACAAGAGCAAAACAAGAGAGGTTGTTGCGAGCGGAACGTAGAATCTTGCGTGTATGCAACTACGAGCACTGGAGATATCCCTCAAACGAAATCCATAACATTTCAAGCATCCTCAAAATCACCGAGAGAATAAACTCTCTGAACAGGAACTTCACAATCAAAGTAATCAACGATCCCCCCTCCGACACACAAGAAACTCTCAAATGTTCCTGTTCATCTTCCGGCCACGTACTCTACCGAAAGCCCAAACACAAAAAGATTCATTTACCGTCTGCTCTAATGCAAACATGCATTGACGAACTCCCGGTAGAGTACAAAAACATCCTCGAGGCTACCCCGTTAGCCTACCGTACCCACCTTTAACATTTCCTCTTCCCTACCCCGAACAGGGCGAAGTTGGTTTTTTGCGGTTTCCCAACTTCATTGCACAATTATACCTGTTCGTCCCAAGAAAATAGCCGCAACTATTTTCTCCACTCGAACGCACACTGTCCACGCCGCGCTCAAAGCCACCTCCTGACCGCCGACGAGGGACGCAGGTTCGCCTGTCGTTGTACAATGGTTTCTAGGGAGACTGGTCGAGAGCAAAGCACGGACAGTACACATAAATGTCTATGGAATCAACAACAATCCATCAAACTTTCTTCTCTGTTGACTTCTTAGCCTTCTGGACACCACCGTCCGGCATAACCCAGGATCCAAAAAACACCAGGATACGACACTTGCCCCAGTGTGTTTTTCGGACTGTTTGCTTTTGCTGCCAACATTTTACATTCACTACAAACCCAGAAGAGGACAAAATCCTAAACGGGGACAATCATTGATCGCATTTCTACATAGCATTATATCTATACACGCAAATCAAACAATGATAGTAGTTATTAAAGCTTAAGATGTTATCTTTGAAATGCACTACAGTAAGGTCTCATTTTATGCGGTGGATACGTTTTTCAGAAAATCACATATAAAAAAATCGCATAAAAAAAGACTTTACTTGCATTGAAAAAGTAGGGATACGTTCTGTGATTTTCTAAAATCACATAAAATCGTGGACGTTTGTCCACCAAAAATTGTGTCTTTGATGTTTTTCTTTTCTTCATTGGGCCAAATAAAATCTTAAAGAAGAAATTAAAGACGCAGACTAACGATATTGAGATTGCAAAAACCTCTTCTAATGGAACATAAAACTTTACGACACTTAATTAAATGTTTCAATCCAGAAATCAAAATGTGCTGTTTATTATACTGCAACTTAAAATCAGCAATATTTAATTTTAATTTCAAAACAATTACAGGTTATATAGGTCTGGATCCCGCGTATGAAAAAAACGGAACGGTCAGACCACGAAAACGTCACATGTATTTTGTCCGACAGAACTTCCAATTGATTTGTTACCCTTTCATTAAACTCTGATGCAAAAATCAGATTGCTATTTATCACCTGTCATAATTCCTGTCATTTGACATGTTCTACGTGTTTCACTCATTAAAATGCCCATTTGGTGATAAATGGCAGTCTGATTTTTGCATTAGAGTTTAATGAAAGGGTAACAAATCAATTGGAAGTTCTGTCGGACAAAATACATGTGACGTTTTCGTGGTATGACCGTTACAAATTTTTAACCTGTTCCACAATTAAAACTCTCCCTGTTCCAGTGTTCCCATCTATCAAAGTTTGTCCAACTAGACACCCTTAAGCTATTAACAAATTTTCAGCTTGCTATTAATCAACTTTTTTTTATACGCGGGATCCAGACCTAATACCTTTCAATGCGAAATTCAGATTTTTTTTTATGGCATAGACTTGGGTGTCATTTAGCCAGTCACAACTTTTTTTGTTTTCTGTTCATACATAAGGAAGGCAATGAGGTCCTTAGAGTTCCATAGCAAACTCTTCTACAGCTCTCTACTCAGTTCAAAAGCTGGCCGCTATGGACTGTCCAAGTTGCTCACCACATTTTCGATTATGTATCTTCTTCTTCTTCTACTTTTTCATATGTACATAATATACCAAATTATCAGGATTAATAAGTTTAGAGGTTAATTTTAGTTTCACAGATAAATTTCATTAAACAATCATATTTATATGTTTTTGCTGTTCAGAGACAATAGATAGGATACATTGAAAGGTGGAAAAACATTACATTTTATTAAATCTTGGATTAAATTATATGTGCATGGAATATATTTTGCGCACTCAAAGAAAGTATGATTTAAGTCACCAACCTTCTGACATTCTGTACAAAGATTTGAATCAAAAACTTTAATTTTTGCTAGATGTAGAGGGAAACATGCATGTCCAAACTTCATCCTAATTAATGTTGTTATATATCTTCGAGGTACTACATAATTTTTAAACCAATATATATTTGGAACAGAAGGTTGAATCAGTGAATACTGAGATTTGGATTGTTTACAAAGATCTCGCCATGATTGACTCCACTGATTTTTAACTCGATGCTTAATAGTGTTAACTAAGTCAGATATGCAAAACTTACGATTATGTGAAGTACCATAGTCAATAGCTTTTTTAGCCAAACTATCAACATATTCATTATGCGTTAGTCCTATATGAGCCTTAACCCATAAAAAGTTCACTCTTCTTTTATTTTTATGAATTTCAAAAAGGATTTTCTTAATTAGTAGGATATAAATATTTGAATTGTTATTGGGAAAATCTATAGTTTGAATAGCAAGAAGAACAGAGAGTGAATCGGAAATAATTGTTGCAGATATATCTTCTGATTCTTTAAAATATTGCAAGGCCTCATAAATTGCTATGCCTTCAGCACTGAAGATAGAAAAATCATGGCCTAACTTAAATATTTTTTCTGTTTTAGTAGCAGATATGAAAAAGGCACATGCAGTGCCAACTAACGTCTTAGATGCATCTGTATATATATTTATAGAATCTGGCCAATTATCTAAGAATGTTCTTAAGATGTTAGAGCTAATATTACTGTTTTCATGGTAACTTGGTTTTACTAATTTAACTGTATGTAAAAAAGAATGAAAATCTTCAAGTCCAAAACTATCAATCATGTTAAAATCACAGTCAAAATTTAACAGATCTCGAAAAGCCTCGCAAAGTGGAGGAGAGTTCTTTAGCTTCCAGTATTTATTAGTTAAATCCGCTACATTCAGCTTGTTAATATTTTGGTAAAGACCGATATTTCGGTAACGAATTTTCATTAAAAATTTCTGGCTGAGATATTTCCTTCTATAATTGAGTGGAATTTCTAAAGCTTCTACATGTAAAGCTTTATTTGGAGTTGATTTCATAGCTCCTAAACAGAAATTCAGATTGATATATAATAACTGCATGGTACATCATGTAACAAAGGGAATACCCGAATTGCAAACTTTCAGACTACTGGATGGGAATAGTTAATATTAATTATACTAATTGTTAATAATAGACATTTTTGAATGAAATACCAACCGCATAACTATAAAATCGCATAAAAATAATCCGCATAAGAAGAGACCTTACTGTACATTATTTTACTTTAGACATAAAATAAACAACTTCTTTTTGAGAAAATTGAGAAAGATAAAAAATATGTAATACAAAACCTAAAAATATCAGTTAAAAAATGTTTGTACAAACATCAAAACTTTTTTCTGTACAACTTACCTAATTAAAAACTATTTTTCAATATTCAATTACATCCTTATAATTGAAATATTGTGAACTATAAAAGTACGCAACTGTTAAGCGAAATTCATATTTTTTTACATACCTCGTATAAAATTGAAAAAGTGTGATATCTGATGGTTGCATTTTAGATGTTAGACCAAATAGAACATTTTATGAAAAATAACTTTTTTTTGGTAAAATTGATAATAAAATAGTTATCATAACTATAATTAAATGATGTTGGTATCCGTAATTTAAAAAAAAAATGCAATGTTTTTTTTTCAATTAGAAGGATGTAATTGCATATTGAAACATAGCTGTTAATTCCAAGCTACTTTTCATAACAACAATTTTTGATATTCTGGAATATAAAAGAACTTTACTCTTTAACGAAATTCATATTTTTGACATACCTCGTACAAAATTGATTAACTTTGATATATGATGCTTGACTTTTAGATTTTAGACTATGCAGAGCATTTTAAGAAGAATAACTTTTTTTCGTAAAATTGATAATGAAAAAGTTTCCCATTTGGTTCCTAATTACGAAGACATAATGTATAAGAGCTCAATATGCTTGAATTTTCAATATGTAATACCATATTCGGATTCAGCATAATCAAAAACATAATAGAAACATATTTTATCAAAGTAAAATGATGAATTTAACGATATTTTTAAAATTATTTGTACAAAACAATTGTTATTGTTTAAACAGTTAATAAACAATTAACGGCTAAATCTGTGGGTAGAACTTTTTACTTTAAGATGTATACCTCTAAACCAACAAAAAAAGTTTTAGAAAAATATAAGTTTGTTTGAATTTTTCCGAAAAAATGCATGTTTTCGTTCTCTATTGACTTCCGTAGGATTCCGTTCTAAGTTGTTCTGTTCCATTCGATCCAATCCTTACAATTCTTTGTTTATAAACGACAAAGGATAATAATTTTTTAATAAATAAAACAGATGTTAACAAATGCTGTTCTTCTAAGAATGAATTTTCGTTACAAGTAATTTTGGCTCTATGATTTAATGATTAGGAAGTGAATAACATATCGAGGATAGTACATGATTAATATTTTATATTATTTATATATCTGTGTATTAATAATATTATTTATAATTTAAAACAACATATAAAATCAGAGTTTTGAGAGTAAACTGAATGTAAGACCAAACACTTACAACGTCGGGATAGTATCATGAGATTTTTTCTGTTTGTTTCCTGGTGATTTACTATGGAATCACTAACACCAGAATTTTACTGTTACCATGGCATGTGGTTGTCTTTTTAAAAACAAATCACATGCTATGATTTTTTGTGACGGATATTTTTGAGTTAAAGTTGATTTTATGTAACTGTATGAACTATCTTTCAATAAAGTCGTCCCAGGAGCCAGGAAAGCAATTCATAAATATTGGCAATATCATTTTAAAGTCTTCTACTTTAAAATGTAGATATAATATATGTCTAAATTGCCGATATGAATGAGTCAGGTTAAATTAAATTATTAGAAGGATCTTTTTTTAACAAACAACATTTTTGTTTAATTTAGTAATATTTTGTATTTTGATAACGACGTCCGAAGTGGAAATCGAAACGTCAATAAAATCATTTTAAGTTAAATTGTGGCGTATTTCCCAGCTAAAATAATAATTTTTTTTGTGGAGTCCCCCCTGTATAAAAATTTTTACTGACGTTAAGATGGCATTAAAATGTCATTTAGATTATAATTAAAAGTTACCGAGAAAATTGAGTGTTCCATTCGAAAATATTGGGAAATTCGATTTGACACAAAAGGCATCCGATTTACCAACTTAAGTATTAAATTAAGGCAATAATTGATTTTAATTATCGGTTTCCTTTTATTAAAGTGCTTTCTTGAAAACGTTTTTGCCCTACGATGAGTACACAAGTCGAACTAATTCAACACATTTATTGGATATTCATTTAAGACTCCTCACACTGGAGCAGTCTTGTCTTGTCGACATGATTGTTAATTTGGATTTAAATTATTTTGATTGAGAGACTATTATACTGAAAAGTGGCCTAAACCTTTTTACCCAATATTCAATATTTCTATTCTTTTAAAGATCGAAATATTTGATATTGGTAAGTAAATGTAAGGAAAATATAATCTAGGTATACTTACTAGTGATGTAACGAATATTCGTATTCGCATTCTCATTCGGGAATATTCGCATATTTTTGCATATTCGCATTCGTATACGTGAGATTTGTGCGAATGTTTTGCGAATATTTACATCAGAAAAATAGAGGATAATATTAGGTTAATAAAATCAAAATCTATTTACATCTTATCTTTTTCTATTAAGAAAAGGTAACTTAACCTCGTATAATCACATTATCAGCCTTCACTTTATTTTATTATTTGTTATTATGCAATAAAGCTTAAGATTTAGATTGATTTAAACTAAATATCAATTAACTTCTCATTAGAACTTTAGAAAACATTAAAAAAATACAAACAAAATTTTAAAAAACTGAATATTCGGATTCGCATCCGCATTTGCGAATGTCGGTAGCAGATATTCGCATTCGCATTCGTATTCGCGAATGTTCAAAAAATGACATTCGTTACATCACTAATACTTACCTTATACAGTATGGTGCAAATGAAAGGAATAAATTCATTATTTCGTAAACCGACAACTTTAAGGAAAAATCCCGAAACAGGTCGATTTTAATTTATATATTATTTTGGCATATGTCATACTAGTGACATCATCCATCTAGGCGTGATGACGTAATCGATGATTTTTTAAATTGCAAATATGGGTCGTGTGCTAGCTCATTTGAAAGATCATTCAATTATCTATTCAGTAATATAAATATTTACATAATTATTTAACAATAAAAAACTGAAAACGTTTGTTTTCTATACTTCCACAAAATTTATTATATCTAAGTGACTACAGCTGTTTCGGCGGAGTGCCTTTCTCAAGTAATATAGTTTACAATGTGTTTGCCTTTTTAATCTTCAACTGAAGAGGTTGAGGAGTGGGGAGCTGTTTGTCTCGAGTTGGTCATTCAGAATTATATCTGTATTTTTCAGTTTATTAATTTCCATAGATTCTAAAAAAGATAGCTTAAGGCCTTTATTTTGAATATGTAGAATTTTAAACTCTTCATTGAAAGAATGATTATGATCTAGAAGGTGAAGTGCGTATGTAGAAGTGTCTGTTTTTCTATTGTTGAATGCCCTTTTGTGTTCTGCTATCCGTTTGTCAAAAGTTCTGCCAGTTTGACCGATGTACGTTTTCGGACAGTCACCACAAGTTAGTTTGTACACACCACTCTGTAGTTGCTTTCTCTTTCGGCTTTTATTGTTCTTAATATATTTGCTTAAGTTGTTGTTAGTTCTGAAAGCTGGTGTTATTCCTTTCTTTCTTATGTATCTGGCTATTGTTGTTGTTATCTTGCCAGTATATGTGAGAGAGCAGAAGGTACTGGGTTCTTTCTGTGGTGGTGGATACACTAATTTCAGGGCTTTCTTATGGAGTTTTTGGTTTAAAATTTTGTTAACTGTTTGTTCGTTATAGCCGTTGTTTACTGCTATTTGTTTAATGATGTTTAGTTCTATTTCGAAGTTATTTTTTGTCATGGGAATTTCTGTCAGTCTATGTATCATGCTATGGTAGGCTGCTAATTTGTGTTGTGTAGGATGGGATGATGAATTGTGTATAGTTGTGTCAGTATGGGTAGGTTTATGATATATGGAGAACTCATGTTTGTTGTGTAGTCTGGAAATCGTTACATCTAGAAAGTTTATAGAGTTATTCTGTTCTGTTTCTACTGTAAACTCAATATTATTATGAAGTGAATTAATATATGATAGAAATTGGTCAAGTTGTACAGGATGTAAAAAAAAATTAATTACATTATTTGACAAAAGAAAAGAAGAATGTATGTAATTTATTTAATTCAAAATACATTTTACTGTTGCCCAAAAACATAAAAAGTGTTTATTTGACTAATAAACATTGCTTTTCGATTACATGCGATGTTCAAGCCAGTTCCCGCTGGCCACCGGACTCTTGGAAGTCTGAACATTTAATTTAAGCGAAAATCAATGTTTATTTGTGATATAAATATTTTTTTTCTAATTGCTGACAGCAGTATAATGTATTTTGAATTAAATAAATTACATACATTCTTCTTTTTTGTCAAACAATTTAATTTAAAAAAAATTTTTTTGACTCTCCATATGAATATTTATATAAACGGATATATTACTGAATAGAGAGTTAAATAAAATTTCAAATGAGCTAGCACTCGATCCCTATTCTCATTTAAAAAAATCATCGATTACGTCATCACGTCCTGGTGGATGACGTCACTAGTAAGACATATATGACAGAAAATGAAAATTCAAAAATAAAAATAGACCTGTTTAGGGATTTTTCCGTAAAGTCGCCGGTTTACGAAATAACGAATTTATTCCTTTCGTTTGCACCATACTGTATAATATGTAAGCTAAATAAATATTTTTTTCTACAACCGTGATAAAAATGCAATTTTTAGCACTCCATAGGAGCGTTAAAAATGCTACTTTAAAGCACTAGTGCTTTAAAATTTTTAAGGCACTGCAGTTAAAAGTGAATTGTCAAATTGTGAAACGTCAAAATATTTATATTTCATTTATTAACATTAATATTAATAGTACAACTTGCGCAATTTGAAAAAGGTGGTTTAAAAGGTTTTTTAAAATTTAATTTAAACTGTATTATTGCATTTTTAACACGTTTGTAGAAAAAAACTATTAAAATTTGTTAGAATATACAACAATAAAAGTAAGATGTTATTCTATAGTTGTTATGATTTACGTATTGACAGTATAGGCAGTTTTGATGTAATGTCAAGAAAAATATAAAAATAAAGTAGGTGGATGCCAATAAACTAAAGAAGAAGAAGAAGAAATATAAAAATAGAATGTCAGTCAAGTTCAAGTAAAAGTTTTTGTAGATATTGTCCTGTAATTGAGAATGAATAAATGAATATTAACGTGTTAAAAAGTACATTTTTAAGGCTCTCATGTGAATTACAGAATTCGTTTCGCTCATTCTGCAAACTCTCACATGCGTGCCTTAAAATTGTACTTTTAACACTTATATCATAAATAATTATTAACAACCGACATGGAGCTTAAAATGCATATAAAAAATAATTCTAATGTATTATCTCCAAAATGAGCGGCGGGCAGATACAAAAGGATTTCTATAGAATTATTGAAAATAAATAAGATTCTTGGGTAAAGTGGATTATTAAGTATGTCTTTGCTACTGTCGTGACCATAATCCATTTCTTCCTGTACTTGTACTGAACTTTCCAGTTTATAACATTCATTGTTCTTATATCTTCTTCTACATCATCCAGCCAATCTTCCTATAGGGCTTCCTCTACACCTGGGCCATAGTGGTATTCAGTTAGTTATTCTTCTCAGAATATTTGAGACTGGATGACTGTGTATGTCCTATGCATTGTATGAGAAGATATTTTATATTTCTGACTAGATTTTCTCCCTTAATTCTTCTTCAATATCGCCATTTATTGTCATTTTTCTTCCTTCTTCTCTTGTTATATTGGGGCTCAGTATCGTTCTCATTATTTTTCTTTCAGATTTCAGAAGGCTATCTTTTACTTTTTTTTAATCGTCGTTTTTTTTCATCCCATCTGTAACAACAGGTCTTCCGTATTTTATTAATTCCACTGCTATTTCATCTTCTCCTGTTACTTTTCCGTTTCGAAGGTTTTAATTTCTTATTGTACTTCTTCTGTGGGAATTTCTGCTTCGTCGTTAACTTATACTATTGGTTTTATGTCTTCGTCGCAGTGTGTTTTCTCCGTAGTGAATAGCTGTTTCTCGTAATGTTTTTCTCATATTCTCTGATCTGTTTGTCTTCAAATACGGTTTCTCCTTTTTGGTTTTTTTTTGTCCTCTTGTTTAAATACACAGCGTATTTTTTGTTGCTCTGACTTCCTTGTCAAATTGTTTTATTTTATGATTTTTTCTGTCTTTTTCATTATTTCCAAGCTTTTCATTTAACCAGTAATTTCTCTTCTTTTTATTTGTTGCGTTGGCTTTGTTTCTTGTTATTTTATATTCCCCCTGTTTTGTTCTGACGGGTTGTTGATCCATGTCATTCTGGCGGAGTTTTTAGTGTTCTCTCTATTTCCTAATCTTGATCGTATCAGTATTTATTTCTTTTTGTTGTTTTTTCTTTCCTATTACATACTTAATTTGTTGTTTTATTTATTTTATAATTCCTGTCATCTTTCGTTTATGTTTGTGGGTTAACTCATAAAGTTGGATATATTTTCACTCATCTGTTGTTCAAACTTTTCTCTTATTTCAGCATCTTCTATTGCTTTCAGTTTCTAGATTTATTAGAGGTTTATGGAAATAAAGGGCAGATGTCAAGCACTGAGTTTATTAAATCTTGCCCAAGTATACTTTCGCTTACTTGCACGGGCGCCCATATAAAAATTTGCAGGGGTGGGGGGCAGACGTGAAGATGTTGCACATTATATTTTGTATACTTTGGATAACCATATATAGTTAACAGCACCCGAAAAGCTATGGGCGCCCATGCATACTTGTGCGAAAGATACTATAGGTATATCTTCCTAATGTGATAATGTGCTTCCTGTGCTTAGTCCGTATTTAATCTCATTAGTTTTGGACCAGATAACAACGAAACTACAGGGTAACATTCCAAAAACTGGAACAGTGAAGGCAAGCTCTGGAGGAAAAAGGTTTAAAACTTAGTAGGAAAAAAGAGAGTATTTAGAATGTTCATTTAAAGATGGAGTTACTACAAATAAAATGGTATCTCTGGATGGTGAACTGATTGTAAAAAAGCAATAGTTTTTAAGTACCTGGGATCGGTATTACAGAGTAATGGAGAAATAGATGGAGATGCATGCAGTAGAATTAGGGCTGGATGGATGAAGTGGAAAGAAGCGAGTGGTGTGTTGTGTGACAGAAAAATTCCAATGAAGCTGAAGGGAAAATTCAATAAAACAGCCATAAGACCGGCTATGATGTACGGAACTGAATGTTGGGCAGTGAAGAAGAAAGAGGAACAAAGAATGCATGTGGCGGAAATTAGAATGTTTAGATGGATGAGTGGAGTGACAAACAAGGATAAAATTAGAAATGAGTGTATTAGGGGAAGTCTAGATGTGGCACCAATTGATGCCAAAATGAGAGAGCATAGGTTAAGATGGTTTGGTCATGTTCAACGTCGAGACGTTAATCACTCAATACGAAGAATAGCTGAAGTGCAGATTCCTAGAAGGAGTAGGAGAGGAAGACCAAAGAAGACCTGGAGGAGACGATAAGGCAGGCCATGTTGGTAAAGGGGATTGACATTGATATGACCCAAGATAGAATTGTGTGGAGAAATGCAATTAGGGAAGCCGACCCCGCATAGGGATAAGGCAAAGAGAATGTTGATGATGATGTGATAAGATATGATAAGTAAATCTACAACGTTAATGTATTTTTTTACACATCATGTTCGAGTTTTTGTCAAAGTTTTTCTTTGAAGAAACTTTCTTTCTGTCTTTACAATGGCGGTTTTTTGGCTTATATTAGATGCCCCTGATGATGCTCTAGAAGCGAAAGTATACTTGGGCAATATTTAATAAATTCAGTGCTCAATATCTGCCTTTTATTTCATAAAATTCATATAATATTCGAGCATTCAACTATTCCCTATTTTATTAGAGTTTGTTTTAGCATGATGTTTTTTTCTATGTGAACGCGCTCATTTTTATTTTTACCAGATTTATTATTTTTATTATAGACACCAGATGGGTGTCTCCATGTGTCTTCCATTTGTTTTCTTGGATGCTCAAATTTTGTCGATACGAAAGTCATATTGAGTGTTGCTGCGAGTTTTAACAGATTCTGTAGGGATTGTCATTTGTTTTTTCGTCGAGTTCCTGTTCCGTTTCTGACTAGGTCTTTCAAGTATCTTTCTTTCCCCAGTTGTGCGTGTCATCATCATCAATGCCGTTGTAACTCTTCGTGAGTCTTTGCTGCGTTTACTATTGCCTTTCATGTTTGTCGGTCCTGTGCTACTATTTCCCATTGTCTCACTTCCATTTTCTCTAGATCTTCTCTGACTGCATCTTTCCACCTTTTTCTAGGCTGTCCTACAGACCTTCTCCCATCTGGCCTTTCCTAAAACACATTGTTTATAAGGCGATCATCATTACTGCTTATCACATGCAATGCCCATCTAGTCTATTGCCCTCTATATATGTGACTTCCTTTCTGAAGAGAGACATATCTCGTTATTGTATCTGCGCTTCCATTCGTTTGTCACGAACGGCCGGCCACAGTCGCTCTTCTGTGATGGAACGTCCACTCTACATAAGAACCCACGGTCAATCATCGGAAACTACTTTTGTGGATCCACAGCGTAGCGCTGCAACATGGTGCGTCTGTTTTGAACCTAATGGTAGTCCAGGGCGCATCTGTTTTGAGATGGACGTTGAGAGGTGACTCAAATGTTTTTTCAGAAATTGCTTGAAAATGACTCAAATAATAATATTTGAGTTATCCTCCCACTCAAAATGGTCTGGAACATTGTTTAAATAATCAAAATGTCAAAATATGAAGGAAAAATTCGATTTTTTTATTGGTTTTTGATTATAACTTTAAAAAGTTGCGTAATTAAATTTCCTACAATATAGAATTGGTTAAAAATTTTAAAAATAGTCACCCTTGTTGCAAAATAGCAATAATTGCGAAAAAAAAACATACAAAAACAAGTATTCGCATTTTACGTTTTTCAACCATTTATGCTACATTTAGGACCTTCATATTATACCCAGAAAAACTTTATGATATAGTAAAACAACACTGTAAATTTCATTAAGATCGGTTTATCCAGCTTTGAATTGAATTGAAAATTTAATATGTTTAAAAATAATAAACGTTTATTCTCTAAGTTAAAATATATGAACAAAGAAAGTTTTTGCTAAAAAAGTGTTATTTCAAAGAATAGGGTAGGTGTTTTTATTTTGCAATAAACAAATTTATTTATTTATATCGAAATGTAATAAAAATTAAAATGTATCAATCATTATCAAAGGTCATTGGAATGCCCAATCAGAGCAAATAATTAATGTTTATTTAAAAAAATTCCTGACGCCGTGATGATAAATCGATTTTAGTTTTGCAAATTGCAAATGAAAGTGCACTTCTATAAGAAAAAAAAATTCAACTTGCTATCTGCTTTATTTTCAGTCCTGTAACAAATGAAAAAAAAATGATTTTTTTTGCGAAAGCTGGATTGCAAAAGATATTTTGCAAAATCTACTGTACCGATCTCAATGAAATTTACAGTATTGTTTTACTGTGTCATAAAGTTTTTGTGGGTGAAATATGAAGGTCCTAGGTGTAGCATAAATGGTTGAAAAACGTAAAATCCGAATACTTGTTTTTGTATGGTTTTTTCGCAATTATTGCTATTTTGCAACAAGGGTGATTATTTTTTAAATTTGTAACTAATTCTATATTGTATAAAATTTAATTACGCAACTTTTATGGCAGTACAACTTTTCTCGGAAATGAATACTTTTAAAGTTATAATCAAAAAACGAAGAAAAAAAAATCCAATTTTTCCTTCATTTTTTGACATTTTGATTATTTAAACAATGTTCCGGACCTTTTTGAGAGGGAGGATAACTCAAATATTATTATTTGAGTTATTTTCAAGCAATTTCTGCAAAAAAATTTGAGTCACCTCTCAACGTCCAAATGTACTAATATTTTTACAGATGCGCCCTGGTCTAAGTCTATTAGATCGCTTGCTAACAGAGGGGACCAGAAACTTATTTTCTGTAAAAATTGACATCAGCACCTTCTTTGCCTGTACCCTTCAATTAGTATACATACAGGGTGTTAGTAAATAAGTATGAAAAATTTGAAGGGCTAATTCTACATGAAAAATTAATGCCAGTTTGCTCTATAAACATATGTCCTCAAATGCTTAGTGTCGGAGATACGGGGTGTTGAAATTTTTATTTCAAACTACTAATTTATTTATTGCCCTAAGACCAGTTGAGCTGTTAAAATGAAATTTGGTGAGTTTTAGGAGGTAGTTATTACGAATTTTTTGACATACAATTTAGAATTTTGTATTGATCATTGGCGCGCCTACGGGCAATGGTCTGAATTATTTTAAAGAAAAAAATAGTACGCCACTGAGATATTTCAAATTAGAAATTATTTTTAAATTCCACGTCTAATTTATGATAAAAAAACCTTTCTTGCCTTTTTTTCATATGATGCACCGTTTTTATGCAAAAAAATAAAACATCTTGGCGCATATTTTTCATTTCTTAGTACATCATCAAGAACTATCCAATATAATAATACTAAACTAGAACAATAACAGAAAATATTACTAATACCATTTCAACTAGGTGCAAAGCTGCAAGAAATGTTTAAAATGATCTCCTTTACAGATAACAGAAGAATTTTATATTCATCATTGGCGCGCGTACGGGTAATGGTCTGAATTTTTTGAAGAAAAAATTGTATGCCACTGAAATATGTCAAACTAAAAATCATTTTTGAATTCCCCGTTCAATTGGCGACAAAAAATCTTTCTTGCCTTTTTTTCATATGCGGCGCCGTTTTTATGCAAAAAAATTAAACATCTTAACGTTTACAAAGTATTTGAACTAAGTTTCTATGCATATGGAAACTACCTCAAATACTTGGTAAGCGTTAAGATGTTTTATTTTTTTGTATAAAAACGGCGCCTCGTATGAAAAAAAGGAAAGAAATATTTTTGTCGTAAATTGAACGAGGAATTCAAAAATGATTTTTAGTTTGACATATCTCAGTGGCGTACTAAAAAAAAATCAGACCATTACCCGTACGCGCGCCAATGATGAATATAAAATTCTTCTGTTATCTGTAAAGGAGATCATTTTAAACATTTCTTGCAGCTTTGCACCTAGTTGGAATCTTATTAGTAATATTTTCTGTTATTGTTCTAGTTTAGTATTATTATATTGGATAGTTCTTGATGATGTAGGTATTAAGAAATGAAAAATACGCGCCAAGATGTTTTATTTTTCTGCATAAAAACAGTGCATCATATGAAAAAAAGACAAGAAAGGTTTTTTATCATAAATTAGACTTGGAATTTAAAAATAATTTTTAATTCGAAATATCTCAGTGGCGTACTATTTTTTTCTTTAAAAAAATTCAGACCATTGCCCGTAGGCGCGCCAATGATCAATACAAAATTCTAAATTGTATGTCAAAAAATTCATAATAACTACCTCCTAAAACTCACCAAATTTCATTTTCATAGCTCAACTGGTCTTAGAGCAATAAATAAATTGGCAGTTTGAAATAGAAATTTCAACACCCCGTATCTCCGAAACTAAGCATTTGCGGACATATGTTTATAGAGCAAACTGGTATTAATTTTTCATGTAGAATTAGCTCTTAAAATTTTTCATACTTATTTACTAACACCCTGTATAATAATTTATTGTCTATGTTTGGAGTACATATTATTATAACTTTATTGTCCGGCGATTTGCTGTTGATATTTTTTATACATAAGTCATTAAATTGCTACTTACTCATTCACCAAATTAATGATTTACAGAATGAATACCTTGAAACTAACGATTTGAGTAAGACTCTCATCTAAAGTATGTACTTAATTGATTTACGAAGTTTTCTTTTGTGTTAATGCCGATGTGAAAATAATCTTTTACCTTGTCCTTGAAGTAAATATGAACAAATGTTGATTGCTGTTTTTGTGATGTGTGACTAATATATGCACATATATTTTTATAGTAATTTTGTACTCATTTAACGGAAAAATAAAATACGGTAATTGATTGTTACAACTAATTGCAGCTGAATATACTGATAGAGTAAGTTTGGTCTTATTAGTAATTTTACTTAGTTACTTTCAACATAAACTGAAATTTTTAACGGCAAAATTAAAGAAATAAGGGAAATAGGTTTACAAGGGGCATTATAGAGATAGAAAAAACCAGTACATGTTGAAAGAAATTAAGGATCAACAAATTTATATCTACGGTGAATCGGGTAAATTGAATAAAAGTGATAAAGAAATTCAGAAGAAGAAGAAGCAAAAAATTTTAGGTCCACAGGTAAACGACTAAAGCCAGCATACAGGAAATTGATAGTAAATGAGACAGTATGGAACTGGAGTCAGGAAGATCATAAATTTGTGGTAATGGAGGAAGACAAATCAACGAAAAATATGGAGCCAAGAACTAGCAAAAAACAGAAGTAGAACTCAGACAACGGCAACAAATTTGACAAATAATAAGGACAAGCAGTACCGGCGCTAGGGTATCAGATGCCCGCCTGCAAAACTAGCACTGGCGCCCCCCCCCACCCACACACACACACACACACACACACACACACACATACTTGTACAATACCAATGGAACATTGGGACCCACACACACACACACACACACACACACACACACACATACTTGTACAATACCAATGGAACATTGGGACCCACACACACACACACACACACACACACACACACACACACACACACACACACACACACACACACACACACACACACACACACACACACACACACACACACACACACACACACACACACACACACACACACACACACACACACACACACACACACACACACACACACACACACACACACACACACACACACACACACACACACACACACACACACACACACACACACACACACACACACACACACACACACACACACACACACACACACACACACACACACACACACACACACACACACACACACACACACACACACACACACACACACACACACACACACACACACACACACACACACACACACACACACACACACACACACACACACACACACACACACACACACACACACACACACACACACACACACACACACACACACACACACACACACACACACACACACACACACACACACACACACACACACACACACACACACACACACACACACACACACACACACACACACACACACACACACACACACACACACACACACACACACACACACACACACACACACACACACACACACACACACACACACACACACACACACACACACACACACACACACACACACACACACACACACACACACACACACACACACACACACACACACACACACACACACACACACACACACACACACACACACACACACACACACACACACACACACACACACACACACACACACACACACACACACACACACACACACACACACACACACACACACACACACACACACACACACACACACACACACACACACACACACACACACACACACACACACACACACACACACACACACACACACACACACACACACACACACACACACACACACACACACACACACACACACACACACACACACACACACACACACACACACACACACACACACACACACACACACACACACACACACACACACACACACACACACACACACACACACACACACACACACACACACACACACACACACACACACACACACACACACACACACACACACACACACACACACACACACACACACACACACACACACACACACACACACACACACACACACACACACACACACACACACACACACACACACACACACACACACACACACACACACACACACACACACACACACACACACACACACACACACACACACACACACACACACACACACACACACACACACACACACACACACACACACACACACACACACACACACACACACACACACACACACACACACACACACACACACACACACACACACACACACACACACACACACACACACACACACACACACACACACACACACACACACACACACACACACACACACACACACACACACACACACACACACACACACACACACACACACACACACACACACACACACACACACACACACACACACACACACACACACACACACACACACACACACACACACACACACACACACACACACACACACACACACACACACACACACACACACACACACACACACACACACATACTTGTACAATACCAATGGAACATTGGGACCCACATGTCCGAAGATCAAACCGGTCGCACTCCTTAATAGAGTGGTACCTATCTGACCCCCAAGCTATACCACAACCTCTCCTCATCGCAGTACATAACGAGTGAGGAGGCTTTGTACGAACATTACCTTGGTTGCCCTGGATAATATGGACGTCCTCTGTGTTACTTTCTGTGGTTAAGCCACCTGGTTTTGTGCCTTGACCATCAACAAATTGTGTGGATGTGGATGTCCCCGATAAATTAGGTTCGGTTACAGTTTTGTTATACTCATCATTATCATTAGGTAAAACATCACTTTTAACTTTTTTCAGAAATTGGCTAAGATAACCAGATTGTTTTTTGGCATTTCTTCTTTTTCGACGTTTCTTTTTCTATTATGCGCCCCAGATAACTTTTTTTTGGATTCCATTTTTATTTAACTAAATAAAAATAATAATTTCTCAAAATTACGCCACTGCGGTAATAATAGTACTGAGTACTTACCAAATATAATTTTATATTATGTAATCGAATGAAATGCAACACTGATAATGTTCTTTTTACCGCACAGTAAATTGACAAACTGTTTATATATTTCTATTCACGTAGAATACCTATTACTAATACTAAATTGAAAGAGCTTTGGAACTTGAACTATTAATCTTATATCCACTGTTTATTTTGCTTATATGGGATTAATACTTAAGACGGGCCGCCGCAAGAAAATAGTTTCAGAACCTTGTTTATTTTACTGCAAATCGAACATTTTCTCTGGGAACTGCTGATACAAAATTTACAAACATTTGAAAAAAATAAGCAAAGCGTGAGTATAGTGTAGAGATATTTGGTGTTTTGAAATATAATATCTTTGCCGGCTGTGCTTTGACCAATAAATTATATTATGTTACATGGTAGGAATTCTATGGCTGTATATTTTTGTATATTTTATTTGTGTAATAATGCAAGAATAACAGACGCAGACTAGGGATTATGAGGAATTTAAATCACATTTAAAAAATTAATTTCTCTATTTTAGTATTTTCGACACCAGGAAAAAGCTCATTTTGCCGCCCCCCAAACAGGTGCGCCCGCCTGCTATGCATCCCTTGCAGGCCCGTTATCGCCGGCCCTGAGGACAAGATTAAATTTAATGATGATACTAAGGAAAAAACAGCAAAAGATAACATAACGTTTAAAGATCAGGGAAAAAAAGGAAAATACAAAGGAAACAAAAGAAATATATTAGAAACAGCAACATCGAATATTAAGGCATTAGATATTAAGGATTGAAAAGATGGAAGAAGTAGCAAGACTGTTAAGAAAATGAAAGCAGTAGCAAGAAAGTTAAGAGTTAAGTGATACAAGAAGTAAGATGAGAAAAAACAGGATAAATCACAAAAGAAGAATACATATTTATGTACAGCAGAAATAACAAACAAGGCAAGAATGGTGTGGGATTTTATATAAATAAAGAACTCTCAAACAGAATAACAATCCAAGTTCAATCCGATATCGGATCGCCACGCCGAGACTAAACATAAAAAACACTATGGGGTGGCCAAGCTCCTTGATAGTCCGAGCCACTTTTCACAAGTTGAAATTTTTCGCGAGCCGCCATTATATAGGTGTATGTATTCAAAAAGTAAAAAAGAAGGTATTTGTAGGTATACAAATTTTTTTAACAGAAATTTTATTTATTGAAAGTTGAAATAAAATTACGTAATATTAAAACTGAATTACATTTATTTTCCTTCTTTTGATAATTTTTTAAAATTTGGTGAATAATTTGTGGCAGCACTTCCCAGTAATTCTTTCAGGCTTTTTAGTTCAGCAGCTAAATGCTGATTAGTTAATACTAATCGGTGTTTTGATATCACGGATTTTAAAATGGAATAAAATGGTCCACACAAATACAAGCATCCTTTTTTAATTTAGGGTACTTCGATTCTGGTACTTTCCAAAATTCGGTAATTGGCGTCGACTTATAGTTTTATTTTAGAGCTTGATCTTCTTGTGTTTCTATTAATTTTTATCCTCCATGTGTTGTTCGGGTCATACATTGGTAATAAAAAATTAGTCTTATGAACTATGTTCATTTCAAATGAATTCAGAAAAAATGAAGAGATGATTTAAAATATTTTAAGTCTTGAAATCTATTTTGGAGTTTGGTCAATATTCCTTCTGGCTTTTTTATATATGTACTCGTTAAGTTTTTCTAGTTTATTATTGTAACAATTTTTTTATGTCGATAAAATGACTAAAATGTGTAATCCAAATTACAAATAATTTTGCATATATCCGTAGCAAGAGTTATACAAATCGGCCTGGAGTCGGCTGATTAAATTTTATGTCGCGCCAGTTTTAATGTTCTTTCGGGCAGTTTTCGATCTGTCATATCATTCTTAGCTTAAATGAAAATGGAATTTGTTACAAAGTTACATTTGGTCTTTCATATTAGTTGTCAGTAATTAAGAAGACATTTTGAAACATATGCAACGATAATAAATTTTTTTAAATATAATACATAAATACAAAATTGAAAAGGAACTCGGGACATTGATCGAGAGCCACAAGTAATCCTTCAAAGAGCCGCATGTGGCTCGCGAGCCACAGTTTGGCCACCCCTGTCCCATCTGGCCTTTCCTAAAACACATTGTTTATAAGGCGATCATCATTACTGCTTATCACATGCCCTGCCCATCTAAGTATATTGCCCTTTATATATGTGACTTCCTTTCTGAAGAGAGACTGTATCTCGTTATTGTATCTGCGCTTCCATTCGTTTGTCACTCTGTTTCTGCAAGGGCCATATATCATTCGACGTACGTGTGCGCAGGGACGTAACTAGGGGGGGCACGCGGGGCATGTGCCCCGGGAGCAAGTTGTTGGAGGCGCCAACACGGCCAGAGTTACAACGGCATTGATGATGATGACACGCACAACTGGGGAAAGACAGATACTTGAAAGACCTAGTCAGAAACGGAACAGGAACTCGACGAAAAAACAAATGACAATCCCCACAGAATCTGTTAAAACTCGCAGCAACACTCAATATGACTTTCGTATCGACAAAATTTGAGCATCCAAGAAAACAAATGGAAGACACATGGAGACACCCATCTGGCGTCTATAATAAAAATAATAAATCTGGTAAAAATAAAAATGAGCGCGTTCAGATAGAAAAAAAGAAATCATGCTAAAACAAACTCTAATAAAGTAGGGAATAGTTGAATGCTCGAATATTATATGAATTTTATGAAATCGAGCTCTGAATTTATTAAATCTTGCCCAAGTATACTTTCGCTTCTAGAGCATCATCAGTGGCATCTAATATAAGCCAAAAAACGCCATTGTAAAGAGAGAAAGGAAGTTTCTTCAAAGAATACTCGAACATGATGTGTAAAAAAATACATTAACGTTGTAGATTTACTTATCATATCTTATCACATCATCATCAACATTCTCTTTGCCTTATCCCTATTCAGGTTCGGCTTCCCTAATTGCATTTCTCCACACAATTCTATTGGGTTATATCAATGTCAATCCCCTTTACCAACATGTCCTGCCTTATCGTCTCCCCCAGGTCTTCCTCTCCTACTCCTTCCAGGAATCTGCACTTTAGCTATTCTTCGTATTGGGTGATTAACGTCTCGACGTTGAACATGACCAAGCCATCTTAACCTATGCTCTGTCATTTTGGCATCACCATTTAAAAAAATTATTATGAGATTTTTTTTATTCAATTATTCATGTCGAAAATTTTTGGGAGGTGGGGGCGTTTTGTAAATATAATAGAGGTTTCTAAACTGTGGTGCGTCCGACCACTAGAGTTGCCTTAAAAATTTGTCGGACAATGTTACCAGTAAATTGTAAGTATTTTTATCAAACAATCCTCCAAAAAAAATCATCATTTATGACTCCATAGTACGCCCCCCATAGGGGGGCACGCATCATAAAGAGTCATAAAATTTATACCCCACAGCTGATTTTTGCAGGATGGTGATAAAAATATTTACAATTAACTGGTAATATAGTCCGACAAATTTTTAAGGGTACTTCAGTTGTCGGACGCACGAAAGTTTGGAAACCTCTATATTTACGAAATGCCCCCTCCCGAAAATTTTCAGAAATAAGAAAAGTTTCATAAGGGAGGTAATAATTTTTTTTAATTGCTACAATATGGCTACAAAAGTAATCATTGATCTGTGTTTATAATAGTAGTCATTGGTTATTCGTTATATCTACTGATTCCAAGTAAGCCTCGTCTCTTGTAATATCACAGTACTTTACTTACCAGATGTAGATTTATATCATTCGGGTGTAGAGGACTTAATCCCTCTGAATTCCCTTTTTACGTCCTACAATTATATTTTATTCAAAGCCTCTTGCATTCTATCTCTGTGGAGTCATTAAATTTACAATGGGTTTACATAGTCCAGTACATAATATAGGTCTTTGTATATACGTTGTATATCAGTATAATTTTTTACGGCTTATTTCAACCCTCTATGGTCACAAATGTGGAAATGTTACGTCGTATAAGTATAAATCGGAAAAAGCTCAAATATTTTAAGACCTAATAAAAATTATGAAGACCTTAAAAAATAATGCAGCAAAAAATAGAAGGAAAAAAGGAATCTAGGCCGTAGAGGAATGTCATGGTTGCAAAATTTGAGAGACTGGTGGTTTGGTGATCTCCAAATCACAAATGAGCTCTTTAGAGCAGCTGTAAATAAGATCGGGATAGGACGATTTCCAATCTCAAATAGGAGTAGTACAACCAGAAGAAGAATACTTAGATTATATTATGTGGAGCTGTTTGTATATTTCGGTACTCTTCGTCTTCAGACAACGACATGAATACTTGTAGTACACAAGGTACAATTTACTTAAATTCGAAAGTGCATGGCCAATAATATCGGTGGACTACCGCCGCGCGCCGTGTCAAAATAAGAAAGAACAAGATAAAATTATATGCAGAAAGAACTGAAGTATTAATTACACTTAAGTAATTAACTATTTTTAATGGGAAATAAGCCACAATTTTACTAAAATAGTGTGCAACAAGTGCAGAAAGGTACTAATTTCTCACGAGTTTAAAAAGCTCGCGGTACGAGCGCAAGCGAGTGCCACAATTCAAACAAGTGAGAAATTACCTTTCTGCACGTGTTACATACTATACTTTTTCTACAACCACAGTTTTTGCTAAAAATAAAAATCCCAATTTCCAAACTAAGATTTATTATAATAATAAATTATAAATTTTAAACTGTATTTAATTAATACTAATCAATTTAAATTTCTTTTAAATAAACAAATTACACAGAAATGAGTTAAAAAATTAATGCACTGCCTTAATTTGTTTGAATTTAAACTTCTTCTTCTTCTTCTTCCTTCTTGTATGTAGCCTTTAAAGCCTGTTTCTTCTTCAATATTGCCCTCCTAAATTGTTTAAGTTACCGCACCATCTTTTTCTTGGTCTGCCAATACTTCTTTGTCCATTTGTTGACTTATCTCGTGCTATTCGTACTATCCTATCCTCTGCCATTCTACTAATGTGTTCGTTCACTCTTGTTTCCGTTTTGTCACCCATCCATTTATGTCTTCTATATTGCATGATCTTCTTATGTTTTCGCTTCTCTCCCTATCCAACAGACTTTTCCCTAATATTCGTTGGAGTATTTTCATCTCTGTTGTTGCTAGTAGTCCTCTAGTTTTAGATGTTCAGGTCTTGTCTCTGCCGTGTATGTCAATATAGGTCTAATTGCTGCTTTATAGATTCTTGCGTTTGTGTCTTGTCTTAGGTGTTTGTTCTTGCAGATTGTGTCATTAAGAGATCCCGCCGCTTTACTTACTTTTAAGCTTTGTTGTCGTACTTCCTCTTCAACATCTCCGTAACTGGTTATATCTATTCCCAGATATCTAAACCTTGCTTCCTGCTTTATTATTTTCCCATCCATTTCGATTTTACATCGTTGTCACTTAGATGTTGTCATACATTTGGTTTTTTTCTGCTGATATTATCATATTGTATTTCTTGGCTGTTGTATTAAAGATGTGTGTTAATCTTTGGAGATCGTCTTCTGTCTCGGCGATTATTGCGGCGTCGTCTGCATAACATAATATTTGGATTTCTTTGTTCCCCATTCTGTAACCATGACCTTTACGTACTGCTTCTATTATTTCGGTCATTATTATATTAAAAAGCAGTGGGCTTAATGAGTCACCTTGTCTGCCTCCGCTTTGTACTAGTATAAACTGCGTTAATTTTCCATTTATCTTTGCCTGTATTCGATTATGAAAATAGATATTTTCGATGGTTTGTATAATATTGATTGGTATGTTTCTTCTATACAGTAAATGTAAGACATCTTCGACTTGGATGCGATCGAAAGCCTTTGTCAGGTCTATAAAACATAGATATGCTGGTTTATTGTACTCAATGGCCTTTTCTGTGATTTGTTTCAGTACAAATACGGCGTCTACGCAGGATCTTCCGGATCTGAATCCTTGTTGTTCATCTGATAAAGTTGTTAGTTTATTGATTTTGTTGGTTAGGAATTTAAACTATTTTAAATAATTATTATTATAAAAATAATGTCATATTTGACGTTATATTTATACAGACACAGATTTCCAAATATACCTACTTCATTCGACGTATCTTGCTGAGGTTGGTAAATCCTTTTTGGTTAATTGATATTTATAAAATGTTTATTAAGAATAAAATTGTAAAATAAAACAGTTGTAACATTCATAATTGAATTTCTGTACGATAATTAAGTATAATAACGGTCTTGCAGGTTATATATTTGTCTACACTTTAACCACAGATGTAAACAGAAGATATTTATAAAGTTACTCAGAGTGCGGTAGTCATTTGTAGAATATTAAATTTAAAGTTCAAAAATAATGTGTTAAATTTGCGAATTTTCCAGATTTCTCGGACATGAGATGTAGTTAAATCGGTTGTTTTTTTTAAAAGTACTATCAAATCTAATGTCTCAACTAAAACAATTTTATCAAAAGATGTTATAATTATATTTTTTGTGGAATGTAATGGTACTGTGCAGAATAGTATATTGTACAACAAATGAGAAAAAAGACATATTCTTCACGAGCGCAGAAGTTTGTTGGCACGAGGCGAGGGCCGCAAATCAAGCGTGGGAGAAATATGTCATTTTCTCATGTGTTGTACACTGTACTTTTTCTATGGATGCGGTTTTGTCAAGAGTTCAAACTTCAAAATTAAATAATTTAGTTGCTTTTAGGTATATTATCTGCATAAATTGAAATAAAATACATATACATGTAGGTATTTAATATTCTTAAAATTTATATACCATATATTTTTTAAAATTCTAATTAAAAGTTATTTTTGAATAGTTTTGAAAGGTAATTCCTGGTAGGTTTTGCTTTAACACATTTTTTGACAACATTAATTGTATTTGTATTGTGCATGTCACCATGGAAACGGCGATCATAGTTTGGAAGACCGTAGGAGAACCCGTGAGAAAAAATATTTCTCACTGTAATGGCCGACTTTTCTCACTGCGTGAGGAATTGTTCATTTTGAATGTATGTAAGTAGTGAGAGAAGTTGCATATTGTATAGAAAAAAGAACTTTCCGGCACAGACAGAAACGTCACTTTTCTGCACACTAAAGACATATATCATATACCTACTCTGAGAAAATGTCATTTTTTTAACATAAAACTGTGCATAAAAGTGAATTTTGAATAGTGGTTGTAGAAAATAGTTATTTTCCTAACTAGTGCGGAAAGTGATACTTTCACGCACGAGACTGCCGTTGACCCGAACGTCGCGATAGCGGAGTTTAGGCAAGCAGTCGAGTGCGGGGAAGACACTTTCCGCATGAGTTAGGAACAATATTTTTTCTAAGGCCGTACGTTTGGAAAAAAGCCACAACAAATAGAGTTATATTAATTTTTTTATGGGTGAAAATACACAAATTAATTCTTTGACAAGGTTGTCAAAACCAAACTTTCAATATAATGGGTTACCACGACGACGATATTGTTTTCAATGGAGACTTGACTTTTAAATATTATGTCAAAATAATTTTAAATCATCGAATTATTAAGTTAATTTCATTAAAACATGAACAAAATAAGATACATTTGAAATAAATTAGTAAATAATATCTAAATATTAGTTTATTGGATTGCATGTATTATAATATATTATAATGCCATATTAGAAGGTATTCTACTTTCCCGCATATAATTTTATTTCATCGAATTATTAAGTTAATTTCATTAAAACATGAACAAAATAAGATACATTTGAAATAAATTAGAAAATAATATCTAAATATTAGTTTATTGCATTGCATGTATTATAATATATTATAATACCATATTAGAAGGTATTCTACTTTCCCGCACGCCGTGCGGGAAAGTGCAACTTTCGGAAACGAAATGCATGCTAGAAAGTGGCTGTTTAAGCATGGCCGTAGAAAAAAATGATTTTATTAACGTTTCGACGTCCAATTCCGATGCCGTTGTCAAAATACAAAAAATATTAATATAAATATTAATCAGAGTCAAGAACGATATGCCGAATCATGGAAAGAGCAATAAATGGAGAGGACATCCCTAAACAATGGCAGGAAGCCTACATAACATCGATATACAAAAAAGGTAACAGAAAAGATTGCGAAAATTACAGGGGGATAAGCGTCATCGCTACAATGGGAAGACTGTATGGCAGGATCCTCGGAACAAAATAGAGAAAAATATAGAAGGTAAAATCGGAGAAGAACAAGCAGGTTTTACAGCAGGGAAATCATGTCTAGATCATATCCATACAATACAACAGACAATAGAGAAAAAAAGAGCTATGAACAAAGATGTACACATGGCTTTTATAGACCTTAGGAAGGCATACGACACCGTGCCAAGGAGAGAACTGTACAAAGCAATGACTAAAATAGGGATACCACCTAACCTAACACAAGCAATCAAAAACATGTACAGTGGAAATGAAGTAAATATAAAAATCGGAAACAAGGTAGTTGCTAACTTCAAAACAACAAAAGGATTACTACAGGGATGCCCAACGTCACCGACTCTATTTAAAATATTTTTAGAACACGCACTAACAACTTGGAAGACAAAGTGTAGGGGTATGGGAATACCGATAAGGGACGATTACCTCTACACATTGTGGTTCGCAGACGATCAGGTGGTGATGGCTCAAGATGAAGAGGATATCAGTTACATGGTAAGAAAACTAAAAGAGGAATACAAAAAGGTGGGCCTGGAAATAAATATGAAGAAAACGGAATACTTAGTAATATCGGAAGAAGACGTAAAAAACTTAGAAGTAGAAGAACAAGTTGAAATAAAAGGAACGAAGAATTTTAAATATTTGGGCTTTATAATGTCGAAAAGCGGAACAACAGAAGCAGAAATAAAAAGTAGATTGGAACAAACAAGATCTTGCATCAGACAACTCCATAATGTAATCTGGAATAAAAACATCAAGGGAAAAACAAAAAGAATGATATACCAAACAATAGTAAGAAGCATCATGACATATGCCGCAGAAATTTGGGTCATAAACAAAAAAACCCAAAAAAGCATTCTGGCAACCGAAATGGAATACTGGAGAAGATGCTGTGGTCTCACCAGAAGAGACAGAATAACAAATGAGGAGATAAGGAGAAGAATTCAAGTGGAAAAAGATGCCCTGCAATATATAGACGAGAGAAGACTGAAATGGTACGGCCACGTACGCAGAGCAGAAAACATTTGGATAAACAAGGTTGCAGAATGGAGCCCAAGAGGAACGAGAAGAAGAGGACGACCTAGAAGATCTTGGAAAAATGAAGTCGACGAAGCCATGTCTAAGAAAGGATTGGAAGACGGAGACTGGGAAGATCGAAAAAAATGGAAGTCCTGGCTGACGGAAGGGAAACGGCATTAGCTGTAGACAACCCTTTATATATATATATATATATATATATATATATATATATATATATATATATATTAATATTATACTTAAGTAGTAATACCTACTTATTTGGGCGCCAATGTTAACGATAACTGGGATATAAATAGAGAAATAAGAATACGAATTAAAAAAGCCAGAGCCGCCTTTTATACCTTCTAGAGCTTAAAATCAGATTAATAAGCTGCTACATATTCTCCACATTGCTGTATGGCACGGAGAGCTGAACCCTTATAGAGACACTAATGAAAAAATTAGAGGCCTTTGAGATGTGGATCTATCGACGGGTATTACGGATCAGTTGGGTTGATTGAATAAGAAATGAAACAATTTTAAATCGAATGAATAAGAGCACAGAAATAACAAAAACAATAAAAATTCGAAAGTTACAATATTTCGTCTATATAATGAGACATCCATAGAAGTATAACCTTTTACACCTCATAATACAGGTCAAGATCGCCGGAAGAAGAGGACCAGGCCGAAGAAGAACATCCTGGCTCCGAAATCTCCAGGAGTGGTATCAAGAGACCACCGCTAATCTGTTAATAGCTGCCGTAAACAAAGTTATTATTGCCAATATGATCGCCAACGTTCGATAATCCGTCTGGGTACTGAAAGAAGAAGAACTAGTAATACAGTAATAATCGTAAAACTTCTTCAATATTATTGACGGCGCGCCGTTTAACTATTCAAAAATGTCCTCTTTAAACAAATCTGAAGGGTGCCGGGCGGAATTTTTGGGCAGAAATTGTTTAAACAATTTTTTTAAACAAATACAAAAGATCCCGCTTTTTTGCTCTGAAACATATATTTTTGGGTTTTTTGGGTCATTCTAAACAAGAAAGGTATATTATAAATTTTCTCAAAAATTGATAGTTTTCGAGTTATAGGCGATTTAAAATCTAAAAAATGCGAAAATACGCATTTTTGAGGCTTAAAAACTCATATTTAAATTAGTATTTTTAAGGTTGCCAGATACTTAAAATAAATTTTAAACATTCAGCTTCCAGATTCTGAAGTATGGTTGCGTCTAACCTTAATTTAAACCGTTGTTTTTTAATTGTTAAATATGCATGTCCATCCAATTTTTTTGCCGGTGCGGCGCGCTTTATTTCAAAAATCTCCAATTTTCCCCCGAAAAATATTTTTTCTAGATTCTTTAGGACATTCTAAATAAAATAAGTATCTTGACATTTTTCTGAAAAGTTAACAGTTTTAAAGTTATAAGCGATTTAAAATCCAAAAATGCGTTTTTTGGCATTTTTCGGATTTTAAATCGCTTATATCTTTAAAACTATTAACTTTTGAGAAAAATGTCAAAAAACTTATTTTATTTAAAATGTCTTAAAGAATCTAGAAAAAATATTTTTCGGAGAAAAATTGGAGATTTTTTAAATAGAGCGCGCCGCAGCCGCAAAAAATCGGGATGAACATGCATATTTAACAATTAAAAAAGAACGGTTTAAATTAAGGTGAGACGCAATCACTCTTCAGAATCTTAAAGCTGAATGTTTAATCTTCAATTTATGTATCTGGCAACCTCAAAAATACTAATTTAAATATGAGTTTTTATGCCTCGAAAATGCGTATTTTCGTATTTTTCATATTTTAAATCGAAAATTGTCAATTTTTAAGAAAAATTACAAGAGACCTTTCTTGTTTAGAATGTCCCAAAAAACCTAAAAATATATGTTCCAGAGCAAAAAACCGTGATCTTTTGTATTTGTTTAAAAAAATTGTTTAAACAATTTCTGCCCAAAAATTCCGCCCAGCACCCTTCAGATTTATTTAAGGGGGACATTTTCGAATAGGAATCCACAAAGAAACCGAATCAGAAATTCTTTCAGACGGGAGCGGTCTCATCACATGGACTATAAAAGGTTATTACAATTTCCATGTTTACTTTGCGTATTTTTTAGAAAGTTTAGTTTTTGTGCATGAATAAACGATAAAAGGGTTGAAGGATTAATATACGATGCTTACCTTCAACTTTTGTTTAACTTATTCATACATTAAGAGAGAATCACTACCGCAATATTTAACTGGATTAGTAATTAACTTCGGGAGTTTAATTAAGTATATGAACCATCCATGTGTACCTGAGGTAATAAATTTACATCCCTTAAATATAAAGCTGAGCATTGGATTAAAACAGTCTTCTAGTAGAGGATCCGATATAAAGTCGATCTGACCGATCTGTTTAATAGATAAAATTATTGGAAATGTAATTTCGTAGGTTAACAATTATAAAAAACAAGGATGCCCGATTTAATTTTGTTCGGACTATAATTAATTATTGATAATTAAAAATGACTTTTTTATAGACTAAAAAAAATTGACCAGGGCAGATATTGTTTTAGATTTTTGGATCCTTCTAAACAAAAAATATCATTTATTATTTTTCTCTTAAGAGGAAAGGAACATTTTGACACCTGTCAAAATTTTCAATGTATTTTAAATGTAATCATTTTTTTTTCGATTCCTGAGAAAACTAATAAATATTTTTGAAAAATTTAAACTCAGAATGAAATATTCCTTTATTACCGAGGGCCAACTTAGGCCCTCCCTCTTTTCATCTCTCTTTTCATTTCTCTAGGCCTTTTCCCTTACTTTTTCACCACTGTAACTTATTAAAATAAACATTATAGAAGTTTCCAGGGACTTTCGACCCTCGGTAATAACGTAATCTTTCATTCTGCGTTTAAATTTTTTAAAAATATTTATTACTTTTCTCATGATTAAAAAAATGAATCCCATTTAAATAGCATTGAAGCCGAAAGTTCGTACCCATCCCCTTAAGTTGATCGTTTTCCAGTTATAAAGAATTAGACCAGGGCGGATCTGTGAAAATGCATTCGGATTTTTGCGGATAAAGTTAGGTAACAACTTCAACAATAATATTTGAATTATGCTCCTTCTCAAATATGTCCGGAACATTAAGAGGATCGGTACTTATTTTCGGCTGCAATGCTATTCAAATGGGGATTCATTTTTTTCGAATCCTGAGAAAACTAATTAGTACTTTTGAAAAATTTAAACGCAGATTGAAAGATTACGTTATTAGCGAGGGCCGAAAGTCCCTGAGAACTTCTATAATGTTTATTTTAATAAGTTACAGGGGTGAAAAACTAAGAGAAAATTTAGTGTGATTTTTAATTTCAAATATATCATTCAAAATAAACTTTTTATTTATTCTAAGGGACTTTCGGCCCTCGGTAATAATTTAGTCTTTCATTCTGCGTTTAAATTTTTCAAAAATATTTATTGGTTTTTTCAGGATTTGAAAAAAATGAACACAATGCCGTGGTAATATTTTCCAAATCTATCTTTGTCTTACAACGCACTCAGCCGAATATAATATTGTCAGCATATATTGTCAGTCAGACACTGACGATCAGTGACAATTTTAAATATTTGACATTGCATCGGGAATATGTTGAGTTATTGATTAAATATTATTGATATATAGTGTATTTGATAAATAATTAATTTAAGACGTGAACTTAATAAAAAGTTATTTATTGTGTATTATTTGTGGAAGATCCAAGCAGAGAATACATCAGGATAATATTATATTCTGTGATCCAAGTATTTTGTTGTTAAAGTTGTTCAAAATTGTAAGCGTTCCATAACATATTATTAAAAAATCACTTTAACACTTTTCCTCTTTTCTCGATTGAGTATTAGTCTTTGTTGTACAAATAAATTATTACAATCACTGAATACATAGTTAGTGAAAAAATTATCACATTTATTAACTGAATTAATAATTTGCAATTATAAAAATAACAGTTATCCAAGAACATTCAAAACCCATCTCTTTAAATTAATGATGACATTTTCAAGTAGAATGACATTCTAGTAATGTTTACATATCCATACCAGTGTGAATTTTACTACACGTAATTTGCCGTGTAAAGACAGAAAAAGTAGGGATACACGTAAAATATTTGCGAATTATGTACCCATAGCCTTAATAAAAAAATTAAAGTATTTAAAAATTTCGAAAAACATCGATTTTTTTTAATTTCTTTGCTTATAACTTTAAAAGGATTCATTTTGGAACAAAATCGTAGCGAAATAAAATAAAGATAATTGAATTTTGTACGATAAACGACTGGTTAAAAATGTCTTAAATAATTACCCTTTCTGCAAAATAACAATAAATACAAAATAAGGGGGCAAAATAAGCCTGTTTACATTCAATGTCTTTCAACCACTTTGGTTGCACCTAGAACTTTCGTAGTTCGCTTAGAAAATTCTTACAACATACTTAAATCGTTCACCAAATTTCATTAAAATCGACCTGATAGATTTTGCAGAATAATTTTGCAATCTAATTTTTTTTTTAAAAGTTCAAATTTTTTAAAAACTTTCTGAACAAAAAGTAGATCATTTAGAAGTTTGCTAATTTTTTTTACATATAAAGAAGTTCTCTACCTATCTAGTACTACACTTTACAGAATTAAAATCGGATTATTTAAGCGACCTCAGCACTGTTTTAAAGTTATAAACAATTTTTTGGCTTATAAACAAATACAGTGAGAACGTTTGAGTTGGCATAAATTCATTTTCTCGAGAATAGGCGTTTCTGGAGATAAATCCCGAAACAGGTCGATTTTTATTTTTAAATTTTAATTTTTTGGTATATATATCATACTAGTGACGTCATCCATCTGGGCGTGATGACGTAATCGATGATTTTTTTAAATGAGAATAGGTGCTGTGTGCTCAAAGAGAATAGCTCAATCGAAAGGCTATTCAATTTTGTATTCACTAATATAAACATTAACATTTTTAAAAGACTAAGTTTTTCAACCTAATAAAAATATTTGTAAATTAAATATTTTTAAAAGATTTTTAATTGAAAAACTTTATTGGCCCATTTCCTGGTGACAACCTCCAAGGCTTCTACAATATGCAAGCCAAATGGATGCTGCAGTGAAGACTAAAGGGAAGGAATTCTACACTATGCAATTCACAACCCCCGTCTGCAGCGTGGTAAAGTTCCAACGGAAAATGGACCTAGTTACTCTATAGGAGTAATACTAATATAAAATAAAAATGTATACCATTTTTATTAATTCAGTTGCGGTGCGAAACCAAAACTGTCTTAACTTTTACTCAGATCAGAGAGTGCAGCCAGCACTCTTATCGACGATTTCACCTCTTGTTAGAGGTTCATCAGAGACTGCATAGGCTGCATTTCTCTGGCCCAGGTAAAAATCTTCCACATATCCATCTCCCACCGCAACTGACGAGATGGTAGTAGGTGCCTAGCGGCATCTGCTAAATAAAAGACTAAGTTTTTCAACCTAATAAAAATATTTGTAAATTAAATATTTTTAAAAGATTTTTAATTGAAAAACTTTATTGGCCCATTTCCTGGTGACAACCTCCAAGGCTTCTACAATATGCAAGCCAAATGGATGCTGCAGTGAAGACTAAAGGGAAGGAATTCTACACTATGCAATTCACAACCCCCGTCTGCAGCGTGGTAAAGTTCCAACGGAAAATGGACCTAGTTACTCTATAGGAGTAATACTAATATAAAATAAAAATGTATACCATTTTTATTAATTCAGTTGCGGTGCGAAACCAAAACTGTCTTAACTTTTACTCAGATCAGAGAGTGCAGCCAGCACTCTTATCGACGATTTCACCTCTTGTTAGAGGTTCATCAGAGACTGCATAGGCTGCATTTCTCTGGCCCAGGTAAAAATCTTCGACATATCCATCTCCCACCGCAACTGACGAGATGGTAGTAGGTGCCTAGCGGCATCTGCTAAATAAAAGACTAAGTTTTTCAACCTAATAAAAATATTTGTAAATTAAATATTTTTAAAAGATTTTTAATTGAAAAACTTTATTGGCCCATTTCCTGGTGACAACCTCCAAGGCTTCTACAATATGCAAGCCAAATGGATGCTGCAGTGAAGACTAAAGGGAAGGAATTCTACACTATGCAATTCACAACCCCCGTCTGCAGCGTGGTAAAGTTCCAACGGAAAATGGACCTAGTTACTCTATAGGAGTAATACTAATATAAAATAAAAATGTATACCATTTTTATTAATTCAGTTGCGGTGCGAAACCAAAACTGTCTTAACTTTTACTCAGATCAGAGAGTGCAGCCAGCACTCTTATCGACGATTTCACCTCTTGTTAGAGGTTCATCAGAGACTGCATAGGCTGCATTTCTCTGGCCCAGGTAAAAATCTTCGACATATCCATCTCCCACCGCAACTGACGAGATGGTAGTAGGTGCCTAGCGGCATCTGCTAAATAAAAGACTAAGTTTTTCAACCTAATAAAAATATTTGTAAATTAAATATTTTTAAAAGATTTTTAATTGAAAAACTTTATTGGCCCATTTCCTGGTGACAACCTCCAAGGCTTCTACAATATGCAAGCCAAATGGATGCTGCAGTGAAGACTAAAGGGAAGGAATTCTACACTATGCAATTCACAACCCCCGTCTGCAGCGTGGTAAAGTTCCAACGGAAAATGGACCTAGTTACTCTATAGGAGTAATACTAATATAAAATAAAAATGTATACCATTTTTATTAATTCAGTTGCGGTGCGAAACCAAAACTGTCTTAACTTTTACTCAGATCAGAGAGTGCAGCCAGCACTCTTATCGACGATTTCACCTCTTGTTAGAGGTTCATCAGAGACTGCATAGGCTGCATTTCTCTGGCCCAGGTAAAAATCTTCGACATATCCATCTCCCACCGCAACTGACGAGATGGTAGTAGGTGCCTAGCGGCATCTGCTAAATAAAAGACTAAGTTTTTCAACCTAATAAAAATATTTGTAAATTAAATATTTTTAAAAGATTTTTAATTGAAAAACTTTATTGGCCCATTTCCTGGTGACAACCTCCAAGGCTTCTACAATATGCAAGCCAAATGGATGCTGCAGTGAAGACTAAAGGAAAGGAATTCTACACTATGCAATTCACAACCCCCGTCTGCAGCGTGGTAAAGTTCCAACGGAAAATGGACCTAGTTACTCTATAGGAGTAATACTAATATAAAATAAAAATGTATACCATTTTTATTAATTCAGTTGCGGTGCGAAACCAAAACTGTCTTAACTTTTACTCAGATCAGAGAGTGCAGCCAGCACTCTTATCGACGATTTCACCTCTTGTTAGAGGTTCATCAGAGACTGCATAGGCTGCATTTCTCTGGCCCAGGTAAAAATCTTCGACATATCCATCTCCCACCGCAACTGACGAGATGGTAGTAGGTGCCTAGCGGCATCTGCTAAATAAAAGACTAAGTTTTTCAACCTAATAAAAATATTTGTAAATTAAATATTTTTAAAAGATTTTTAATTGAAAAACTTTATTGGCCCATTTCCTGGTGACAACCTCCAAGGCTTCTACAATATGCAAGCCAAATGGATGCTGCAGTGAAGACTAAAGGGAAGGAATTCTACACTATGCAATTCACAACCCCCGTCTGCAGCGTGGTAAAGTTCCAACGGAAAATGGACCTAGTTACTCTATAGGAGTAATACTAATATAAAATAAAAATGTATACCATTTTTATTAATTCAGTTGCGGTGCGAAACCAAAACTGTCTTAACTTTTACTCAGATCAGAGAGTGCAGCCAGCACTCTTATCGACGATTTCACCTCTTGTTAGAGGTTCATCAGAGACTGCATAGGCTGCATTTCTCTGGCCCAGGTAAAAATCTTCGACATATCCATCTCCCACCGCAACTGACGAGATGGTAGTAGGTGCCTAGCGGCATCTGCTAAATAAAAGACTAAGTTTTTCAACCTAATAAAAATATTTGTAAATTAAATATTTTTAAAAGATTTTTAATTGAAAAACTTTATTGGCCCATTTCCTGGTGACAACCTCCAAGGCTTCTACAATATGCAAGCCAAATGGATGCTGCAGTGAAGACTAAAGGGAAGGAATTCTACACTATGCAATTCACAACCCCCGTCTGCAGCGTGGTAAAGTTCCAACGGAAAATGGACCTAGTTACTCTATAGGAGTAATACTAATATAAAATAAAAATGTATACCATTTTTATTAATTCAGTTGCGGTGCGAAACCAAAACTGTCTTAACTTTTACTCAGATCAGAGAGTGCAGCCAGCACTCTTATCGACGATTTCACCTCTTGTTAGAGGTTCATCAGAGACTGCATAGGCTGCATTTCTCTGGCCCAGGTAAAAATCTTCGACATATCCATCTCCCACCGCAACTGACGAGATGGTAGTAGGTGCCTAGCGGCATCTGCTAAATAAAAGACTAAGTTTTTCAACCTAATAAAAATATTTGTAAATTAAATATTTTTAAAAGATTTTTAATTGAAAAACTTTATTGGCCCATTTCCTGGTGACAACCTCCAAGGCTTCTACAATATGCAAGCCAAATGGATGCTGCAGTGAAGACTAAAGGAAAGGAATTCTACACTATGCAATTCACAACCCCCGTCTGCAGCGTGGTAAAGTTCCAACGGAAAATGGACCTAGTTACTCTATAGGAGTAATACTAATATAAAATAAAAATGTATACCATTTTTATTAATTCAGTTGCGGTGCGAAACCAAAACTGTCTTAACTTTTACTCAGATCAGAGAGTGCAGCCAGCACTCTTATCGACGATTTCACCTCTTGTTAGAGGTTCATCAGAGACTGCATAGGCTGCATTTCTCTGGCCCAGGTAAAAATCTTCGACATATCCATCTCCCACCGCAACTGACGAGATGGTAGTAGGTGCCTAGCGGCATCTGCTAAATAAAAGACTAAGTTTTTCAACCTAATAAAAATATTTGTAAATTAAATATTTTTAAAAGATTTTTAATTGAAAAACTTTATTGGCCCATTTCCTGGTGACAACCTCCAAGGCTTCTACAATATGCAAGCCAAATGGATGCTGCAGTGAAGACTAAAGGAAAGGAATTCTACACTATGCAATTCACAACCCCCGTCTGCAGCGTGGTAAAGTTCCAACGGAAAATGGACCTAGTTACTCTATAGGAGTAATACTAATATAAAATAAAAATGTATACCATTTTTATTAATTCAGTTGCGGTGCGAAACCAAAACTGTCTTAACTTTTACTCAGATCAGAGAGTGCAGCCAGCACTCTTATCGACGATTTCACCTCTTGTTAGAGGTTCATCAGAGACTGCATAGGCTGCATTTCTCTGGCCCAGGTAAAAATCTTCGACATATCCATCTCCCACCGCAACTGACGAGATGGTAGTAGGTGCCTAGCGGCATCTGCTAAATAAAAGACTAAGTTTTTCAACCTAATAAAAATATTTGTAAATTAAATATTTTTAAAAGATTTTTAATTGAAAAACTTTATTGGCCCATTTCCTGGTGACAACCTCCAAGGCTTCTACAATATGCAAGCCAAATGGATGCTGCAGTGAAGACTAAAGGGAAGGAATTCTACACTATGCAATTCACAACCCCCGTCTGCAGCGTGGTAAAGTTCCAACGGAAAATGGACCTAGTTACTCTATAGGAGTAATACTAATATAAAATAAAAATGTATACCATTTTTATTAATTCAGTTGCGGTGCGAAACCAAAACTGTCTTAACTTTTACTCAGATCAGAGAGTGCAGCCAGCACTCTTATCGACGATTTCACCTCTTGTTAGAGGTTCATCAGAGACTGCATAGGCTGCATTTCTCTGGCCCAGGTAAAAATCTTCGACATATCCATCTCCCACCGCAACTGACGAGATGGTAGTAGGTGCCTAGCGGCATCTGCTAAATAAAAGACTAAGTTTTTCAACCTAATAAAAATATTTGTAAATTAAATATTTTTAAAAGATTTTTAATTGAAAAACTTTATTGGCCCATTTCCTGGTGACAACCTCCAAGGCTTCTACAATATGCAAGCCAAATGGATGCTGCAGTGAAGACTAAAGGGAAGGAATTCTACACTATGCAATTCACAACCCCCGTCTGCAGCGTGGTAAAGTTCCAACGGAAAATGGACCTAGTTACTCTATAGGAGTAATACTAACATAAAATAAAAATGTATACCATTTTTATTAATTCAGTTGCGGTGCGAAACCAAAACTGTCTTAACTTTTACTCAGATCAGAGAGTGCAGCCAGCACTCTTATCGACGATTTCACCTCTTGTTAGAGGTTCATCAGAGACTGCATAGGCTGCATTTCTCTGGCCCAGGTAAAAATCTTCGACATATCCATCTCCCACCGCAACTGACGAGATGGTAGTAGGTGCCTAGCGGCATCTGCTAAATAAAAGACTAAGTTTTTCAACCTAATAAAAATATTTGTAAATTAAATATTTTTAAAAGATTTTTAATTGAAAAACTTTATTGGCCCATTTCCTGGTGACAACCTCCAAGGCTTCTACAATATGCAAGCCAAATGGATGCTGCAGTGAAGACTAAAGGGAAGGAATTCTACACTATGCAATTCACAACCCCCGTCTGCAGCGTGGTAAAGTTCCAACGGAAAATGGACCTAGTTACTCTATAGGAGTAATACTAATATAAAATAAAAATGTATACCATTTTTATTAATTCAGTTGCGGTGCGAAACCAAAACTGTCTTAACTTTTACTCAGATCAGAGAGTGCAGCCAGCACTCTTATCGACGATTTCACCTCTTGTTAGAGGTTCATCAGAGACTGCATAGGCTGCATTTCTCTGGTCCAGGTAAAAATCTTCGACATATCCATCTCCCACCGCAACTGACGAGATGGTAGTAGGTGCCTAGCGGCATCTGCTAAATAAAAGACTAAGTTTTTCAACCTAATAAAAATATTTGTAAATTAAATATTTTTAAAAGATTTTTAATTGAAAAACTTTATTGGCCCATTTCCTGGTGACAACCTCCAAGGCTTCTACAATATGCAAGCCAAATGGATGCTGCAGTGAAGACTAAAGGGAAGGAATTCTACACTATGCAATTCACAACCCCCGTCTGCAGCGTGGTAAAGTTCCAACGGAAAATGGACCTAGTTACTCTATAGGAGTAATACTAATATAAAATAAAAATGTATACCATTTTTATTAATTCAGTTGCGGTGCGAAACCAAAACTGTCTTAACTTTTACTCAGATCAGAGAGTGCAGCCAGCACTCTTATCGACGATTTCACCTCTTGTTAGAGGTTCATCAGAGACTGCATAGGCTGCATTTCTCTGGCCCAGGTAAAAATCTTCGACATATCCATCTCCCACCGCAACTGACGAGATGGTAGTAGGTGCCTAGCGGCATCTGCTAAATAAAAGACTAAGTTTTTCAACCTAATAAAAATATTTGTAAATTAAATATTTTTAAAAGATTTTTAATTGAAAAACTTTATTGGCCCATTTCCTGGTGACAACCTCCAAGGCTTCTACAATATGCAAGCCAAATGGATGCTGCAGTGAAGACTAAAGGGAAGGAATTCTACACTATGCAATTCACAACCCCCGTCTGCAGCGTGGTCAAGTTCCAACGGAAAATGGACCTAGTTATGGGCCAATAAAGTTTTTCAATTAAAAATCTTTTAAAAATATTTAATTTACAAATATTTTTATTAGGTTGAAAAACTTAGTCTTTTATTTAGCAGATGCCGCTAGGCACCTACTACCATCTCGTCAGTTGCGGTGGGAGATGGATATGTCGAAGATTTTTACCTGGGCCAGAGAAATGCAGCCTATGCAGTCTCTGATGAACCTCTAACAAGAGGTGAAATCGTCGATAAGAGTGCTGGCTGCACTCTCTGATCTGAGTAAAAGTTAAGACAGTTTTGGTTTCGCACCGCAACTGAATTAATAAAAATGGTATACATTTTTATTTTATATTAGTATTACTCCTATAGAGTAACTAGGTCCATTTTCCGTTGGAACTTTACCACGCTGCAGACGGGGGTTGTGAATTGCATAGTGTAGAATTCCTTCCCTTTAGTCTTCACTGCAGCATCCATTTGGCTTGCATATTGTAGAAGCCTTGGAGGTTGTCACCAGGAAATGGGCCAATAAAGTTTTTCAATTAAAAATCTTTTAAAAATATTTAATTTACAAATATTTTTATTAGGTTGAAAAACTTAGTCTTTTATTTAGCAGATGCCGCTAGGCACCTACTACCATCTCATCAGTTGCGGTGGGAGATGGATATGTCGAAGATTTTTACCTGGGCCAGAGAAATGCAGCCTATGCAGTCTCTGATGAACCTCTAACAAGAGGTGAAATCGTCGATAAGAGTGCTGGCTGCACTCTCTGATCTGAGTAAAAGTTAAGACAGTTTTGGTTTCGCACCGCAACTGAATTAAAAAAAATGGTATACATTTTTATTTTATATTAGTATTACTCCTATAGAGTAACTAGGTCCATTTTCCGTTGGAACTTTACCACGCTGCAGACGGGGGTTGTGAATTGCATAGTGTAGAATTCCTTCCCTTTAGTCTTCACTGCAGCATCCATTTGGCTTGCATATTGTAGAAGCCTTGGAGGTTGTCACCAGGAAATGGGCCAATAAAGTTTTTCAATTAAAAATCTTTTAAAAATATTTAATTTACAAATATTTTTATTAGGTTGAAAAACTTAGTCTTTTATTTAGCAGATGCCGCTAGGCACCTACTACCATCTCGTCAGTTGCGGTGGGAGATGGATATGTCGAAGATTTTTACCTGGGCCAGAGAAATGCAGCCTATGCAGTCTCTGATGAACCTCTAACAAGAGGTGAAATCGTCGATAAGAGTGCTGGCTGCACTCTCTGATCTGAGTAAAAGTTAAGACAGTTTTGGTTTCGCACCGCAACTGAATTAATAAAAATGGTATACATTTTTATTTTATATTAGTATTACTCCTATAGAGTAACTAGGTCCATTTTCCGTTGGAACTTTACCACGCTGCAGACGGGGGTTGTGAATTGCATAGTGTAGAATTCCTTCCCTTTAGTCTTCACTGCAGCATCCATTTGGCTTGCATATTGTAGAAGCCTTGGAGGTTGTCACCAGGAAATGGGCCAATAAAGTTTTTCAATTAAAAATCTTTTAAAAATATTTAATTTACAAATATTTTTATTAGGTTGAAAAACTTAGTCTTTTATTTAGCAGATGCCGCTAGGCACCTACTACCATCTCGTCAGTTGCGGTGGGAGATGGATATGTCGAAGATTTTTACCTGGGCCAGAGAAATGCAGCCTATGCAGTCTCTGATGAACCTCTAACAAGAGGTGAAATCGTCGATAAGAGTGCTGGCTGCACTCTCTGATCTGAGTAAAAGTTAAGACAGTTTTGGTTTCGCACCGCAACTGAATTAATAAAAATGGTATACATTTTTATTAACATTTTTATACTATATCTATTTTTACTATCACTATTTACACAGGGTTTGAATTAAAAAAAAAATTGAATTAAATTAGTTCCAATATTTAGATTCCGTCACCACACCCACATGGATGACGTCACTAGTATGATATTTATGCCAAAAAATTATAATTTAAAAATAAAAATCGATCTGTTTCGGGATTTGCCTCCAGAGTCTAACATTCTCAAGAAAATGAATTTATTTCAACTCAAACGTTCTCACTGTATTTGTTTATAAGCCAAAACATTGTTTATAACTTTAAAACAGTGCTGAGGCCGCTTAAATAATCCGATTTTAATTCTGTAAAGTGTATTAGATAGGTAAGAACCTCTTTATATGTAAAAAAATTAGCAAACTTCTAAATGGTCTACTTTTTGTTCAGAAAGTTTTTAAAAAATTTGAACTTTTTTAGAAAAATTTAGATTGCAAAATTATTATGCAAAATCTATTAGATCGATTTTAATGAAATTTGGTGGACGGTAAGTATGCTGTAAGAATTTTCTATGTCAATTATGAAGGTTCTAAGTGCAACCAAAGTGGTTGAAAAACATTGAATAAAACAGTCATTTTTGCCCCCTTATTTTCTATTTATAGCTATTTTGCAGAAAGGGTAATAATTTAAGACATTTTAAACCAGTCGTATATTATACAAAATTCAATTATCTTTATTTTATTTACCTACTACGACTTTGTTCTAAAATGAATCGTTTTAAAGTTATATGCAATGAAAATAGAAAAAAAAAATCGATATTTTTAAATATTAAAATTTTTTTTTTTATTAATGTTCCGGGCAAATTTGAGAAGGAGCATAAGTAAATTATAATTATTGAAATTGTCACCTAACTTTATCCGCAAAAATCCGAATGCCACCTCTCACATCTTAGTCCTGTCGCCAGGGGGGGTACAACGGCCTCGTTAATTCAGATGGACTTACTCAAGTTTTTTTTATGTATTTTGACCCGTAGAACACGAATTTTTTGGGTAACAGTTGATCCGGATGTCGATAAGATTGTTATAGACCAAGAACTTGAGGAATCAAATAACAGCGATTTTTGGCAAAACAAAACACTATTTTGTATTTTTTGGGCCATTTTAAGTAAAAAATATTTCTACAAGTTTTTTCGTAGGATGCACAGTTTTCGAGATAAACGCGGTTGAACTTTAAAAAAATCGAAAAATTGCAATTTTTGAACCCGAATAACTTTTGATTAAAAAATAAAATAGGAAGTCTGCTTACCGCATTTAAAAGTTTAAGTCAAATTATATCGGTTTTGATTATTTCCATTGGTAAAAATTTATTTTTTTATTGTTTAACAAAGCTATAAACACGTAGGGTTTCCCGTGCTTTTACATGTGTTTTAACGCATGTAACGTAGAAATAGTCTTGATTGCACTAGTACCTATTCTACCTACTCGTTCGATTTTAAATGAGAAATCATAGAAACATCACTCACGCACTAGTTGTTTGTAGCTTTGTTTAACAATAACACAATAAATTTTTAGCAATGCAAATAATCAAAACCGACATAATTTGACTTGAACTTTCAAAGGCGCTAAGCAGAATTGCTATTTTATTTTTTAATCAAAAGTTATTCGGGTTTAAAAATTGCAGTTTTTCGATTTTTTGAAAGTTCAACCGCGTTTATCTCGAAAACTGTGCATCCTACTAAAAAACTTGTAGAAATATTTTTTGCTTAAAATGACCCAAAAAATACAAAATATTGTTTTGTTTTGCCAAAAATCGCTGTTATTTGATTCCTCAAGTTCTTGGTCTATAACAATCTTATCGACATCCGGATCAACTGTTACCCAAAAAATTCGTGTTCTACGGGTCAAAATACATAAAAAAAACTTGAGTAAGTCCATCTGAATTAACGAGGCCGTTGTACCCCCCCTGGCGACAGGACTATCTACCTCAAAACAGATCCGTCCTAGTCTAAATTTAAAACTGAAAAGAGAACGAAAGATGACGAATAAAATTGTAACATTAGCAAAACAACAATAAGATTTAAGGTAAGAAAGATCATGCACTGACGTTATATTTATAATGAAGCCAGGTTCAAGAGAAGTCATTAAAATACAATAAACCGGCATATTTATGTTTGGTGGACATTCAGAAAGCATTTGACAGGGTCAAATTAAAGGATGTTATCCATTTATTGTACTCGCTATCGCTCATTCTGCAAACTTTCACATGCGTGCCTTAAACGTGTACTTTTAACACTTATATCATAAATAACTATTAAACTAATTGACCAATTACTTTGAAATTTAAAATATAATTTAAGTGCAAGAAGTCTCAGCATTCCGTGTAATAAGAAGGTTCTAACTTCATTTTTACATAAGTTATGAACATTTATAGAATCTCAAAATGTATGACTTATTTTTCAATTTTCTAAGCAACAATAAGGATAGACATATTCAGCGAACGTCATATTGAAGTTTTTTGTATGATTTATGAGTTTCTTACTCTCAACTTTGTTTAGAATGCTTCACTTTTTAGTAATAGACGAAAAAAGCGAAAATTTAGCGTTTTTTGATCTTCATTTGTTTATAGCTATGTATATCATCAAAATCGGCTGCAGGAAATATACAGGGTTTCGAAAAAGTATGGCAACACGGTAATTTCTCGGAAACCGCTAAAACGATTTTTATAGATTTTGGTGGGTAATGGTCTGTTAATGCGGCCGATATTATAGTGATAAATACATTGTTGTCAAATCTTCCGTCTTTTTGTAAATCTAATGAACTTTTTTATTTCAAATGGAACAACATGTGTATTTTTTGCGTTTTTAGTCCTTAAGAAATACTTATTATTTTTCATGTTATATTTCCTATACCTAAATGCCATAATTGCAGAGTTAGCTATTTTAATTAAAAAAAAAAAATTAAAAAAATTATGAAAATCATTTTTTTTTGGCCCGGGTAGGCAATATTTTAGGTTCTTTGGATCATTGGAAACAAAAAGGGTCCTCTGTAATTGTCCTATAATAAGTTAATTGTTTCCGAGTTATAAACAATTTAAAACTGAAAAAAAATCGAAAAACAACGATTTTCTAGGTTTAAAAACACAAGTAAAAAATATTAGTTTTAACACTACGAAGTGCCTAAATTCAAGATCAAACCTTATTTTATCAGATACCGATAAACAATTTGGTCTTATTTAATTTTAAAATATTGTTTTTTAGTTGCAAACTAAAAATGCAAACCGAGTGCCCGTCCTCTCATATGCGCTTCATTAATAATTAAAAAACAATATTTTAGAATAAAACGTGCCAAAAACTCTTATAGGTAGCTGATAGAAGAAGATTTAGGCTTGAATTTAGGAACTTCTTAATTTCAAAAAATATTTTTTTTACTTGTGTTTTTGAACCTTGAAAATCGTCATTTTTCGTTTTTCTTTTCAGTTTTAAATTGTATATAACTCGAAAACTATTAACTTTAGAGAAAAATTACGACCGACCTTTTTTGTTCCCAATGATCCGAAGAACCTAAAATAATGTCTACACGGGCCGAAAAAATTGATTTTTTAAATTTGTTTCAATTTTTTTTTAATAAATTTAGCATTAATTCAGAAATTATGGCATTTAGGTATAGGGAATATAACATGAAAAATAATCAGTATTTCTTAAGGACTTCAAAACGCAAAAAATACCATTTTCCATTTCATTTGAAATAAGAAAGTTCATTAGATTTACAGGAAAACGTAAGACTTGACAACAATTTAAATACCACTATAATATCGGCCGCATTAGAAGACCCTTACCCACCAAAATCTATAAAAATCGTTCCAGCTGTTTCCGAGAAATAACCCTGTTGCCAGACTTTTTCGTAACCCTGTATAGGTTATTAATATTATAGATGTCCATACTAGTCAAAAAATTTGGTTTCGGCCTGGAGGAGGATGTTTCACGAGAAAATCTTATTTCTCTGGACTACTATGGAAAGCTTGAAACAGAAATGGAATATAAAGTGAATAAAGCAAACAAAGTTGCTTATTTCAGGTTTCCTGAATGAAACAATACGGAGAAATAAAAATATCGGAAAAGAAATTAAAGGCAGAATATACATACAGTCATAAGAACAATAATAACAAAGGTACGCGGCAGAAACAAAACCTGATACAGAGAGGACATAAAGATTGCTAGAAACAACAGAGATGAAAACCCTTCGAAAAATCGATGTACGCCAGGGAAATAAGGCAAAAATATACCATGTTGGGGACACTTGAGCAACCAGCTTGCAAATGGATTTTTTGGGTACTATATACCTAATAAATTATAAATACAAAAATTCCCTTCACAGTTCCGACGAAAATTTTAGTTATTAACAAATAAGCGTCAAAAATGACAGTTTTTTCGTTTATATCGCTACAGGTAAAAATAGGGTAATTAAATATCTTACATATAGTATTCTTCTTTTAGTAGATGACTAAAGGTTCAAAATGGCAGTTTTTGAATTTTAGTCCGATCCTTTGTTGTTTCGGAAATTTCAAAATAAAATTAAAATTTCTAAAATAAAAGAATTGCTATAACTTTTGCCAAAATGACCTTAAGACTTTCATATTGCATGAAAAGTTGAGTCAAGCAGTCTATATAATGCACAAAGAATTTTAAGACGATTCGTCAATTAGCTTAAATATTATTCAATTTGTTTATCCCAAAGAGCTTTTTTTGCAATGTTATTGTTCAGAAAATAATAATGATATAGCAATTTTGCGGAAACCACGTGAAATAAGAATAGTTATATTTTCAAATCATTTAAAAAAAATCATTAAAAAGTCAGTTTTGTCATTCCGAAAACATTTTTCTAAAGGAGGGTCATTTTTGGCTTATAAACAATTTGAATAACTTTGTTAATATTGACTCTAGACTAAAACTACTTTGGGATATGAAAAGCTGGTATTTTTACAAGAATTTTCAAAAAAACCTTTTCGCCTAGGTTAATCAGGGTCAAAGTTAGCCACTTTTTTTATTTAATTCACAGCTACTTTGTTTATAACAAATTAAGCAACCAAACTAGCGCCATTTTAAAGTTCAAGGTATATAGTTTATGTGTAAAGTTTGACTAAACTTTGAACTTCAATAAAGAGGTTAAAAGCTTTAAAAATTACGTCCTAACGAAATCGATTCGTGATCGGTGGAGGGGAATAATTATTAAAATCCGTGCACCCAAAAAATGAAATTGATTCTTCAAACGTATGCTGCAAATAATATCTCCGGAGCTTGTTGATGGATTTTGATCATAATTTTTATAATTGGTATGTACTCGTAGTCTGGTAGAGTACGTTATGTACACATATCACCACCCAACATTACAAAATGTTAGGGGGAACCCCCCTTCTCACTCAGGGATATGAAAAATATATTACGACCGATTCTAAGACCTACCGAATATACATATATAATTTGATAACAATCGATCAAGCGGTCTCGGAAAAGTATGGCAACTAACAGTGTGACAGGAGAATTTTATAGATGAAAATATATAGATAGATATTAAAAAATAGGGGTTGGTGATAGAAGAGTGAAAATTAAGGGTTGTATGTATTTTTTCATTTTACACCATGTAAAATTAAGGTAGACAATTTTGTCCAAAAAAATAAAAAAAATGTCAAGGGCGTAACCCCCCTTATAATTTATGGGCATGAAAAATAGATTGGAACCTATTCTCAGTCCTACAGGATATACGTGTAAAATTTCATAAAAATCGGTCAAGTCGTTTCGGAGGAGTATGGTAACTAACACTGTTACATGAGAATTGTATGTATATAGAAGTAACTGTGAATTGAATAATAAAAGTGGCTAACTTTGACCGCAATTAACCTAGGCAAAAAGTTTTTTTTTAAATTCGTGTAAAAATACCAGCTTTTGAACTCCCAAAGTAGATTTACTCTATAGCCAATATTAACAAAGCTTTTCAAATTGATTTTAAGCCAAAAATGACTCTACTTTAGTGAAATGTTTTCGGAATGATAAAAATGACTTTTTATACATTTTTTAAATGCTTTGAAAATATAAGTGTTCTCCTTTCATGTGCTTTCCACAGAATTGCTGTATCAATATTATTTTCTGAACAATAACATTGCAAAAAAATCTCTTTTGGATAAACAAATTGAATAAAATTTAAACTAATTGACGAATTGTCTTGAAATTTTTTGTGCATGATATGTACTGGTTGTCTCAGTTTTTCATGCAATATCAAAGTCTTAGGTAATATTCGCAAAAGTTATATTTTTTTATTTTCGAAATTTTAGTTTTATTTTGCAATTAGCTAGGCAACAAATGATCGGACCAAAACTAAAAAACAGCCATTTTGAACCTTTGCTCATCTACTGAAAGATGAATACTCCAAATAAGATATTTAATTACCGTATCTTTACCTGTAGCGATTTAAACGAAAAAACTGCCATTTCTGACGCTTATTTGTTAATAACTAAAACTCTCGTCGGAACTGTGACGGGCATTTATGTATTTATAATGTATTAGGTATATAGTACCGAAAAACCCATTTTCAACCTGGCTGCTCAAGTGTCCTGACAAAAACCCTATTTCTCTGGACTAATGGTACTTTCACAGACATTATGGGACAGAGCTCCCACATAACAATGATGTTCGCATCATGTTCTAAGCATATCCTACCAACATTCGTCGAAGTATATCCTTTTTAGTATATGCGTAGTACAAGCATAGCATGTACCATAAAAAACATTCTAAATTTCATGTTCTTTGCATGTGCCTCAAAGAATATTCTTGCACCGAATATACTGAGCACATTCGGGTACGTAGTATCTCGGAACGTTCGTAAAAGTTTATTCTTAGAATATACCTTAATCGAATATTCTTAGTATATGCGTAAGTATATGCAAAAGTATATACTTAACACATACCTACTTGTATATACTTTTAAAATATCTAAAAAATAATATACTGTATGTACCTACCTATAGGAAGAAGAATATAATGTGAGCCTATAGATTATCAACTTCGAATAATTAATAAAATTTATGTATTTTAGTAGGTACTACTGAACTATCTAATTCATTTTTTTAAACCGTTTTAATTGTATGGTAAAAAGTTTAAAACTTAATTCTATTCTGAAGAAAAATGAGAAATTCTCGTTTCGTTTTCAGTTGAAATGAATATACCATTTTGATTTGAGTAGTTTATACCATAATGGCCAATTTCTCATATCGAGTTCAACTCCAGTTTAACCTGAACTTCTAGTAAATGTCAGTTTCAAGTCAAAATCGTCTTTCTCAATTCACGTTCAACCGATGGCAGTTTAAACTTGAACGATGCTTGAACGGTGGAATTCGGGCGTTCAAAGATTTCAGAACTCAGTTCAGATGATTTCATGGACTACGCATGCGTTGTATTAACACGAAACGCTGTCATAATATAAATATATCCTATTTTATTATATTAAGCCTAACGATAAACGATAACATTATTTTTGTTTTTATAATATTTATTTATAATTATTAAAATGACTATTTGACTATAAATACTTAATTTAACTTTATTCAAAAACAGCATAGAAAAGGTAGTTCAAAATGGCGACAGTTTTTTACCTTTTGCCATCTATTGGCATTTCTCGAAAGCTGTAGAACGTGCCCTGTTATGAACGCGCAATGAGAAATGCATTCCAAACAAATCCGAAGATCACCCGTGAACCTGGTTCAACTGAACTATAGATTACCGCAGGTATGAGAAATCGACCCTAAGGGTCGATTTCTCATACCTGCGTTAATCTATGGTTCAGTTGAACCGGGTTCACGGGTGATCTTCGGATTTGTTTGAAATGCATTTCTCATTGCGCGTTCATAACAGGGCACGTTCTACAGCTTTCGAGAAATGCCAATAGATGGCAAAAGGTAAAAAACTGTCGCCATTTTGAACTACCTTTTTTATGCTGTTTTTGAATAAAGTTAAATTTAAGTATTTATAATCAAATAGTCATTTTAATAATTGTAAATAAATATTATAAAAACAAAAATAATGTTATCGTTTATCGTTTGGCTTAATATAATAGGATATATTTATATTATGACAGCGTTTCGTGTTAATACAACGCATGCGTAGTCCATGAAATCATCTGAACTGAGTTCTGAAATCTTTGAACGGCCGAATTCCACCGTTCAAGCATCGGTTAAGTTTAAACTGCCATACTTTAAACTGACGTTTACTAGAAGTTCAGGTTAAACTGGAGTTGAACTCGATATGAGAAATTGGCCCTAAGTGCCATAAGTAAAATAATTTTCGGGAATCCGGAAACGGCCATTCATTGTCATTCTGACTCTTGCATTGCATTTTATACCTGCACAAGGGGATGGGGGTAGGTAACAAAAGAGCAAAATATGAAAATAGTTTCGAGTCAGTTATGCATTTATGTCTACGCTGTTAGGTAGGACCAAGTATTTCTAGCTACAAGGACTAAAACATTTTTAAGAACATAAAAAGCAGTTTGAAAATAATAAATTCATATTGGTACTTCAATATTTCCTAAATACCTAGTAAGTAAAAGTATGTATAATGTATAGAGATACCTATAAATTTTAGTAATTTACATACATATTATATATATTTGGCTATTATATAATTATATAAGCAGCATTTTTATTTTGATGTGCACATAATAATACTAAATATATTACTTATATTTTATATATAGGCTACTTACCCATATAATATTTATTATACATAGGTACCTATATAACTAACTAAAGTTTATATATTTTATACTTACTTTTTACGTAATATTGTAGAATGCAATATCTACATTCTCATAAATATGCAATTAGAATATGTAAATATAATATATTAGTAGAACCAAAGAATACTAACACACCCTGTGGGTGTGGTAGTATTCTTTGGTAGAACCTATAGGATGAGATTGGGTGATGTTGAAAACATACTTCTGAGAAATACAGCACATCCTTGGAATATTCTTCCCATATACTAAAAATATGTGCGATAGTACATTCTAAGTATATACATAGAAGGTATATAGCACTTCCTTGGAATATTCTTCCCATATACTAAAAATATGTGCGATAGTACATTCTAAGTATATAACTAGAAGGTATATAGCACTTCCTTGGAATATTCTTCCCATATACTAAAATATGTGCGATAGTACATTCTAAGTATATAAATAGAAGGTTTATAGCACCTCCTTAGAATCTTCTAAAAAGTATGTTCTTGGTATATACTGAACAGAAGTGCGGTAGTACATTCTAAGTATATACATAGAACGTTTAAGTACTGTAATGTAGTATATACTCAGTATATGCTCTGCACATTCGCAATGGTAATTACGCATATTCTAAGTATATACTTTTTCTGAAAAGTATGTTCTATGAATCTACTAAGAACATGAAATTGTTATGTGGGCTAGTAGTGCCGACATACGACGCAGATGCAGGGTGGAGAATATTAATAAATGGGTAGAATGAGAAGAATAGAATGGAACGACCACATAAGCCGAATGTCAAGAAACAGAATAGTAAGGACGGCAAGAGACGGTTCCCCAATAAGAAGACGATCAGTGGGAAGGCCACGAAAACGATGAAATGGCAACTTACTGGAGGCACATTGAAAAAACAGTAGTGTATACACAAAAAGAAGAAGAAACAGAAGAATAATATTTTATCCATTTTTAGGTAGATATCTGTTTAACCTTTAACCACTGACATGCGGTATGTCATACCTAGCCGCAAATATATTTTGTTGTAAAATGTGTTTTATAAAATATTTCTAGAAAACCATCTGTATACCTTTAAGTGATGTGTAATAATTGTACCTGCTCTCAACTGCTGCGGTTTTAGTTTGGTTTAGTCTTTGAGCTACGTTGACATAAAGTTTTCTTGCGGGATCACGTACCGCATGTCAGTGTTTACATTTCTATAGTTAAAAGCAGTCCACGCTATTCTTTCGCTATTAGTACGGCAGCAAGTTCATCCAGATGTTCTACCTTCAAGTAGAAAGCACTATTTTGCTATTTTTGAATTCAGTCTTTAAAGGATTTTGGAAGGACCTACACCATTTTTTTAATATTATGCATGCGTTCATAATTTTCTTGAAAAAATAATAGTCTAAGATCCGAATAGGAGGTCAAAATGTACCCATCTGCTTGCCGGATGAAACATTTTTTTTTATTAAATTTCATGCATTTTTTTTAAGCTCCATTTAATTTACAATCTGTTATCACTCGTAACAATAAGTAAATTTTATGACAATTATTAGAAGAACAAATGACATGTAGGAATTCTCTCCAGTGAGAGGCTTCCTTTAACATATAATTAACAAACAAAGTTAATAATGTAGTGGTAAATGTTAATTAATTTTATTTAAATCTGTTTATTAAATTTCATGCATAGACAAATATTTCTAGCATGGGTTGCCTATAAAAATCGTGTCATAGATTCAATTCATAGATTACTCAAGAAAAAATTCAAGGAAAAATACTGAAAAATAAGCCAACGGTGGTAAATTTTTAAAAGACACCTCAAAATATAATGGATTTTGCGGTGGACATTAGAACTCATCATTGAATCATGGTAAACAAAAATTCAATAAGATTTTATTAGCTTATGAGTTTATCGAGGTAACTCTGTCGAGTTTTTTAGTTATATCGCTTTTTGACTTTTTGGTATCACTCAGAAGTCAAAACAACGATTTTTTTGTTAAAATATTGTATTAAAAATATTGTACTGTATTGTTAAAATATTTATCTTTATTTATTATAGTTAAATAGAAAATAAGCATAAATGAAAAAATATCTCAACAGCGTTCCCTCTCGAAATGTATAATGAATATATATAAAAAATTTTAGGCCGACCGGTCTAGTATTTTTTGTGTTACAATGTTCACCGTCTTGATGTAAAAAAAGAAGTTTTGATAAAAACGCGTCTAAAGTTTTGTCAACTTTTATTTTTAATTTCTTTTTTTGTGTGTCAAATCGTAAAGTGATGCACGCCAAAATATGCTTTTGAATCGCGGAGTTATTTATAAAAAAATGGAAATAGCTGTTGAACATTTCTCAAATCAACAAATATATGTTGATTTTCACCCTTTTTGTTTAAAAAAATTTTGTTATAAATAAAGGTAATAAAACCTTGTCTGAGTGATATAAAAATGTCAAAATTAGATAAAACTAAAACAATTTGACAGTGTTACCTCGAAAAATTCATAAGCTTATAAAATCTTTTTAAATTTTTTGTTTAACATGATTCAATGATGAGTTCTGATGTCCACCGCAAAATTCATTATATTTTAAGGTGTCTTTTAAAAATTTGCCACCGTCGGCTAATTTTTCAGTATTTTTCCTTGAATTTTTCTTGAGTAATCTATGAATTGTATTAAATATGCCTATTTAATTTAAAAATAAAATAATTCTATTATAAAAAAAATGTGTTTGGAATATTGATTTCAACCCCTTCGGCCCCTCCTTAAGGATAGCTATGACACGATTTTGATAGGCAACCCATGCTAGAAACATTTGTCTCTATATGTACTATAAAGTTTATTTTATTTGGAGCAGTATTTTATTCTATAGCAGTATGAAGAATCATTCCGTATTTGATGTAAAAAACAAGGAGAATAGGCAACGGTATGACATACCGCATGTCAGAGTCTACGTCCTGAAACATCCATGTCAGTAGTTAAGGTTTAAATACGTATAGACGAAGCAACGAAGCACTAAAAATGCCAAAACCTAGGAATTTTGTGTAGTAAGATGAATCGTCATGCAACTTTTTGCATCCAATTTGAGAGAGTGTCAGGCAATTTTGTGAACTAAATTGATCTCCGGCAAAAAATTTTGTGCATGAGAAAATGCATTTTCAAAGTGCATATCGAAGAGATGGAAAATGAAAAATTTAGAACTCGGAAATATTGACGGAAATGAGTTCAATTTTTATATTTGGGGGTTTTGGAGGTCAGTGAACACAAATTTCATGACGGCGATGGTCTCCGAGGTACCTGGTGCCCAAGGTGGAGCTCGTCGCCTGGGACAATCGAATAATTTGCGGGACGATCAAATAATTCGCGAAATGAAGATTGGATCGAAAAACTGAAAAATACGCGTTTATATTTTTCAAAAATCTATAGAATGACACAAAAGACGACCAATCACTCTTTAAACTTTGATTTAGTCACTTTCTAACTTTCATAATAATAACTTTTAATCGAGATATTAAGCTTAAAAATCGCCATTTATCGTTTTTTTCAATTTTAAAATGCTTTTCCCTCAAAAACGATCAACTTAAAGAGAAAAATTATAAGAGACCTTTTTTATCCAGAATGGTCCAAACAACCCAAAAAAAATCCGGGTCGAAAATATTGATTTTTGCAATTTGATTAAAAAAAGTGTTAAAAGAAATTTGGACCACTTTTCGCGTGGGCGACTTCTTGAATCGTATTCTGGAATGTCTCACGAATGTGATTATACAAAAGAATCTCATGGGAATATTTTCTCCAAAGAACCCGCTGTTTTCGCCTTGTCTACGAGAAATACACTTCCAAATAAAAGACCAAAAAATACGTATTTAATATTTTTCAAGAACCTATTGAATAACATCAAACACGACTCTCCACTCCACCCCCTGGAGGTGGCGTGGAAGTTAACTTTAAAATTTTAAATCCCCATGAAAAAGTAAATAATATTTATTCCAAACATTTTTTAGAATTGTTAATAGATGGCGCTAATAAATAGTCTTTTTTTGATTATAGCGCCACCTATCCACAATTCTAAAAAATGCCTCGAATAAGAGTTGCTTACTTTTACGTAAGCAATCTAAATCTGCAATAACAAATGGGCTCTCTATTTAAGATTTTAAAGTTACCCCCACCCCACCTCCAGGGGGTGGAGTGGGTGGTCGTGTTTAGTGTCATTCGATAGATTTTTGAAAAATATTGAACACGTATTTTTCAATTTTCCGATCCAATCTTCATTTCGCGAATTATTCGATCGTCCCGCGAATTATTCGGTCGTCCCAGGCGACCTGGGTGCCAGGTACCTTGGAGACCATCGCCGCCATGAAATTCGTGTTCAGTGACCTCCAAGACTCCCAAGTATAAAAATTGAACTCATTTCCGTCAATATTTCCTGAGTCCTAAATTTTTTATTTTCCATCTCTTCGAGATGCACTTTAAAGATGCTTTTTCTCATGCACAAAAATTTTTGCCGGAGATCAATTTAGTTCACAAAATTGCCTGACACTCTCACGAATCGAATGCAAAAAGTTGCATGACGATTCATCTTACTGCACAAAATTCCTAGGTTTAATGCTTCGTTGCCTCGTCTATTATTTTAGTAATAGTATTGGGTATTTCCATTACCACATAGACAAAAATATTTTGGCCGATATAAACAGGTACACCAGGTCATAAATCAGGGAATTTACATGTATGTAATAGGTTTGGGAAATTTTGGAAATTTTGGGTTTTTACAAGTGGCCGTTTACACAGGTTTTAATATATCTGTAAATACAGTCGAGTCCGCGAGTCTTTACCCGTGCGTCATCATTTAAAGCATACGAAATAAGTCAGAAATTTACTAAACGCAATAGCAAGTGACAGAAAGTGGGTATTATTCCGATCACGGGTTATAGTATAAAATTTGACGTTATCAAATAAATAGAATGTCAAATTTAAGTTTTGCTTTAAAATTTTGGGGCATAATTACAGCTACATTCGAAGTAGCATAATAAATTATTTTAATATTATTCATTAATAAATAAATAAACAAGTTATAAAAAAATTCATTAACATATCTTCTTTTTGTTATTTTATTCACTTTGGCGGAACATTAAACACGAGTATTTCTTGTACGCTGTCAAAATTTATTGTAAAATAACATAAACTTATTTATCATAAAATTTCTAACTCCAATATTAAATTAGTTGTGAAAACAACTGTTTGTATGTATATTATAAAAAACTTCAAAATGCAAAAATTCGACAAAATAACAGCAAAAAATTCAACAAACTGACAGCCCCAAAGGTAGACAAACCAAAACGTCAAAAATTGTACTTAAAATATGTGAAAACATCCCCAGTCGTCTTTCTTTGTATCTATCTCTTTTCAATGCACTGAGTCTAAATTGCTCATAAAAATAACATGTGTTTTTACTTAATAACATGCGGCAGCTGGTTTGTAATTAGATTCATGCGTGGAAGAGAATTATACTAGATAAAAAGTATGTGTTTTATCTCGCCAGGTATTAATGACGCACGGGTAAAGACTCGCGGACTCAACTGTAAATAATATTAGGTCATAGAGTTAACCTGATGTGATTATATGCTTCTTTTCATGAGCATTTTTCAGTGCGTCACAAATGATAGAAAAAAAGGTAAGTCCGTGATAATAAACATTTATGACATTTATTCTAACATGACATTTTAGTTAAATCTGACAGTTGTCACATTTTATTTGCAATTTGGCATAAAAACAAATCAATTGAGTTTATTGTATTTATAAAATCTATTGACAACTAGAATAAATGTTATAAATGTCACCGACGAAATGTAATCACCGACGTGCGTTTTTTTCTGTCACATACAATTTAACCCATTTAGCGCCAAAGGTGCGAAAACGCACCATTTTTTTGTAGAATTTTTTTTTGACAATTCGTTAATTTTTTTAAATCTTTGTATTTTTTAAGCAACCAGAAGATATAAGTGTAACTAAATTTAATTTTGTTTAATTTCCAAACTGATGCTTTCATCACAAAAATATTTTCTAAATGTCCGACATTTTCAATCCTTCGACACAACTTTATTTTTACTGTAGTAATTTTATTGGCATAACACTTTTGTGATCAAATAAATTAAAACATCATTTTTTTTACCTATTTGTACACCAATTGTTATAAAAATACAAAAAAAAAATTTTCTGAGTCATCAAATCTCGTGTTTGAAAATAATGGTTCGATAACGAACCATTGGCAGAAGTCGACATATAATCATGTCTGATCAGGAATAAGTTCAAGGTGATACACAGGCAGTAATTTGTTGGGATATTTATTTATTATGTGTAAAAACACGTATCCAGTATGCTTGCGCTCCGAGCTCCTGCAACTGTTCCACATAGTGGACACGTTTGGCGTTCCCGGACTGTGCAATTGTGCGCACTCTGCCTCGGCGCTCCAATCTGTGGCGGTTTATATGTAAGGGAGCGCATACCGTATCGATTGAAGCAGTTGCAGGGAGCGCGAAGCGCAAGAAGTTCGTGAGCATAGTGGATGGTTGGCGCTCTCAGACCATGCAACAATGTGCGCTCCGCCTCAACGTTCCAACAGGTGGCGGTTTATATGTAGAGGAGCGCATGCATGTAAATGGGAGCAGTTGCAGGGAGCGCGGAGCGCAAGAGGTTTGTGAACATAGTGGATGGTTGGCGAACGACCGTGCGGCAGTGCCTCGGTGGACCAATATTACGAACGTAGTGGATACGTACCTTTAGAAAGACGGGTATTCTGGTATTCAGTTTTGTTATAATCTAGGGTGGGGGAGGGGGTTACATAAGGGAGGTTGTGTAGTGTTGTAGACAATATGTCGATTTGTCGAATTTATGCAACTGGCACAGTGCAAGATACAGGATTGGAAAGTGTAAACTGGAAATATCTAAAATAATTTCTAAAAAAGATGAGGGCCGTTCGACTTTGTTTTTGAGAAAGAAGCTGGAGAAGGTATTGGCAATGTTCTAACTATACTATTCTTGTTTATCAAAACTTCCCGGTCCATTTACACTCTAAATATTTTGAGACTTTTCACAAAAAATAAAATTGTGTATTTCAATTTTTATATTTCATTTCCGCCAAAGGTTCGAAAACGAACCATTTTGTTGTTGTGACACCTGCCATTATCAAAGTGTAAAACAATTTTTTTACGAATGTTTAAGTTTATTTTACTCTAGTTAATCAAATATATTACATATTATTGCAGTATTTCTTTGCTTGGCGGTTAATGGGTTAATGCGTTAGAAAGAAATCAAAAAACTGTGACGCACTGAAAGATCCTCATAAGAAAAAGCATATGTGGCATATTTGTATGTTATGTTATATGGCATATCTGTATAGACGCCATGCATGAGTAGAAAGAACATTTTGTAGCCCGGTATAGCAACACCACCTTCGGCTACAATCCGTGTCCCGGGCTGATTAACAATTTATTACTGCAGCTAGAGATAAATCGCAGAGTTAATTAAACTCGCCAAAGTTATTAACTAATCTAATACCTAAATACTGCATTAGCCTCAATTTAAATGTATGGTTAAATGAATCTAAGGGGCCTGTGGCAATAACTATATGCAAATAACTCATTAGGGTTATTGTTCATACATTTGGGACTATCGAATAATTTGGTGGCCGATAAAACTACACTACAGTTAGAGCCAGGATCCAGTTTTGTTGAAGCTTTTTGCAACGTAATGGTTTATAGAAACGGTTTTAACGTAGTATATTATAAAATAGACACAGAGACACACACACATACACACACAACCAAACTTTTATGGAATCATCTGATATTTCTTACAATTCCGTGCGAATTTTAAAAAACGAACACACGAAGTCAAACTAGTTATTTTTCTAACTAGTGCGGAAAGTGATACTTTCACGCACGAGACTGATGTTGACCCGAACGACGCGATAGCGGAGTTCGGGCAAGCAGTCGAGTGCGGGGAAGACACTTTCCGCATGAGTTAGGAACAATATTTTTTCTAGGGCTGAACGTTTGGAAAAAAGCCACAAAAAATAGAGTTATATTAATTTTTATTTTGAAGTGAAAATACACAAATTAATTATTTGACGAGATTGTCAAAACCAAACTTTCAATATAATGGGTTACCATGACGACGATATTGGTTTCCATGACGACGATTCAAAACCATTGTAATTGTCTACTGATCTGACTTTTAAATATTATGTCAAAATAATTTTATTTCATCGAATATTCAGTAGTAATTGCACAAGAGCTCTAAAATTATTGAATTTTTCCCGAGTGACACTTTGACAGTATTAATTACACGAGCCAAAGGCGAGTGAAATTAAGCGAGTGAAATTATGTCAAGGTGTCACGAGGGCAAAAATTCTATATTATTTTAGAGATCGAGTGCAATTTGTTGCGATTATTTCATGAATAAAACTGTTCAAAACCAAAATTTTATTGTAATTTATTTATGTAAGTACAAAATTAGTACAATTAAACACACAGTTGTTATAAATATTTCCCGGTTGAAAGTCATCACTTTTATAATTTTTAAAACATTAATTGTCATTAATGTCACTGAATGTATTTTTTCGTAGCAACGAAGGGCATCTGACGTAATATACTTGACGACGGGAAATTATCAAAAATTATCAATTTAATTTAGATTTCTATAGCTTTCTATTGGTCAGAATCTCCTATGAATGAAATAATCTCGCTAATTTCATTAAAACATGAACACAATAAGATAAATTTGAAATAAATTAGTAAATAATATCTAAATATTAGCTTATTGCATGTATTATAATATATTATAATGCCATATTATAAGATAGCTTACTTTCCGGCACGCCGTGCGGGAAAGTGCAACTTTCCTAAACGAAATGCGTGCGTGAAAGTGGCTCTTTTAGCACGGCCGTAGAAAAAATATTTATTTTAAAGCAATTTAATAACAAATACATAACAATCAAATAAAACAATAATGTATTTAACACAGTGATTCTCAACCTGTGGGGCGCGCCCCCCTAGGGGGGCGCGCTTTTAGCCATGGGGGGGCGTGAAAATATAAAAAAAAAAACACTTAAAACATTGACTAATTTACTAAAATCAAAGCAAAACAAAATTCTGACAAACAAAAAATAAAATACCCATGAACAAGGAGCTATACATAGTTATGAGCACTGAACACTAAATCAACAAGTTTAATGTAAATTAATGACTTCCTTGGGCCTCTTTTGCAGATCAAAGCTTATCGAAACAGGGTGTAATATTAGAAATAGACGCTCTCAGTTCTTTCTCTATATTTAGCTGCGATCTATATTTGGTCTTTAAAGTAGCCATCGCGGAAAATCCTGTTTCGCAAAGGTAGGATGGTGAAAACGGTAATAGTATACGGAACGCTCTGGTTTTCAGTGCAGAAAACTCATCATTTACCCCTGCCCAAAATTCAAAGAGGGATCTATTATTAAACTGTTTCTTGATTTCGGCATTTGCTGTGAAGTCTATGAAGGTTTCTTCTTCTGCAGTAGAGAGCTATTCGGGTGTTATTTGAAACGGATTTCCGACCCACTCATAACTATTAGGTACTTATTAATTGGTCGTCGGCAAAAAAGTATATTTTAAAATTTTTTGTCAGCATTGCTAAATGATTTTCAATGATTACAAAAACAACTTTCACGTATTGTGCTTCAACCTGGTAAGTTTTAAAGCATTCATCCACATTTTCAAATATTTCTAGGTTTTTTGCTTTAAATTTCTGCTCCGCAATTTCAATTTTCTACAGAAAGCGTTAACTTTATTATTCGTATCAAATATATTCTTATTAGCCCCTTGAAGTTGTAAGTTCAAAATATTTAGTTTCTCGAATATGTCAGCCAAGTAACTCAATTTCGTCAAAAATAAACCATCGTGAAACATCTTGGCTTGCGGCCTCTTTTCTTCTTCTAGAAAAATGGCGATTTCATGTCTTAATTCAAAACACGTAAAAATGTCCCACGTAATAACCAGCTTGCCTCACAATAAAATAATAATGCTGAATGTACCGCATCCATGTCTTTGCAAAGTACAGAAAAGATTCTAGTTTTCATAGGTCTCATTTTTATGTAGATAATTAACTATTGTTACAATCGTAGTTAGCACAATATTCAAGCCAGAGCTTCTTTGTTGATCATACACTATCTCTATTTTTGCTTCATTTATATAACCATTTAACATAGCAAATAATGCAAGCGACTTTGCTATCAATTCTATTGGTTTGCAGAAAAGTAGTTCTACTACTGATCTGCCATCACAAAATCGAACGTAGGCAATAAAATGAGCATATTTATTGCTATTGTTGTCTAATCAAGCTGAATCGAAAACAGCTTTTCATGCAACTTCCTGATTAGCTGATCCTGTACATATTCAGCTATATCAGTAATTCGACGGGCAACAGTATCATTTGATAGAGGTATAAACTCCAATTTTTTAGCAAAATTATCTCCAAACACAGTTTCTACAATTTTGATTGCAGTTGGTACCAATAGTGTTAGGCTTTTTAGATCTGGCTATTTAATATCAGACTTTATAAGAGACAAGTAAAGCTATTTCATTCACAGTCAAAATTTTTATTAAAACTAATTTTTGCTTTTCACGCCATTTTAATTTTAACTCGAAGAATTCTCCGGGTTTGTTAATGTACTCACTGTGAAGCGTTTCCCAATGTCTTTTTAGTTTATTAGGTTTCATGCTGCTCAAGGTATATTATGTATTATTGCATGGATATATTGTTATTGAACGAGGGGGGCGCGGTGAAAATAATTATGGAAAATTGGGGCGCAAATGGTAAAACGTTGAGAAACGCTTAATTATTTAACAAACAAATTGAAACTAGTTGTTTTAACCCGGGAGCAGTCGCGCTCACTTCTGTCACGTAAGTAGTCGAGCGTGTAGAAAAAATCTCACGATACAAATTTAAATACGAATTTTAAACATATTTCTATTTTATAATATTTTTATTTACTTGTTATGTTAAATATATCTATTTCTAACAATTTCAAAGCTAATTGGTACTCACCAAAGCCATAAATTCCACAAAAAAAAATAAAAAATTAAAAAAAAAACTAAAAGAAAAATTTACACGCATTTTTACGATCCTCCTCGAGGCACTTATGAGTGGAAAACGGCGTGACTGCTCCAGGGTATATAGCATAAAAAATTTCAATGTAAAACGAATAATGTTTAAATTGTTTTCATTTATTTTTTTGTTTTTTGTTTGGTAGTTAATGTTATCACCTCTACTCCTTATTCAAGCTTCAGTTTGTGTGGGAACGCTCCTAATCAAATTATCAACATTTTGTTGTGGTAGGTTGCTCCATCCTTCAAGGGCAGCTTGTACTAGCCGTGCGGTGTTTTGTGGATTATCCCGGCGAGCTCTAATTTTTCATTTAACATATCCCACAAATACTCTATAGGGTTAAGCTGGGGTGAGCAAGGAGACCACTCCAAACAAGGGATAGCTTCTGCTTCAATGATGTCTCTTGTCTCTAGTCACTCTAATAGTATGTGAAGATCCATTATCATGCATGAAAATTAAATTCTCTCCTGTTGCACCTCTCCAGAGACTAACTACAGGCTATCAACATTGGATGAAAATTAACTTTGGATTGGATTGACTTCGCTGCTTATAATTACGTGCGGGGGAATCACGAGAAAATAATTTCCATGGCCAATAAAACAAGCAAAGGGGCAACGAGAGAAAGCCGCTTGGATAAAAAAAACAGCGTGTAGAAAAAATCTCACAATACAAATTTAAATACGAATTTAAAACATATTTCTATTTTATAATATTTTTATTTACTTGTTATGTTAAATATATCTATTTCTAACAATTTCAAAGCTAATTGGTACTCACCAAAGCCATAAATTCCACAAAAAATAAAAAATTAAAAAAAAAACTAAAAAAAAATTTACACGCATTTTTACGATCCTCCTCGAGGCACTTATGAGTGGAAAAAATGTTGCAAAATTTTTCATCAAGTTATCACGGAAAAAGATAAAATGTGAGATTTTTTCTAACGGCGTGACTGCTCCAGGGTATATAGCATAAAAAATTTCAATGTAAAACGAATAATGTTTAAATTGTTTTCATTTATTTTTTTGTTTTTTGTTTGGTAGTTAATGTTATCACCTCTACTCCTTATGCAAGCTTCAGTTTGTGTGGGCACGCTCCTAATCAAATTATCAACATTTTGTTGTGGTAGGTTGCTCTATCCTTCAAGGGCAGCTTGTACTAGCCGTGCGGTGTTTTGTGGATTATCCCGGCGAGCTCTAATTTTTCTTTTAACATATCCCACAAATTCTCTATATGGTTAAGCTGGGGTGAGCAAGGAGACCACTCCAAACAAGGGATAGCTTCTGCTTGAATGATGTCTCTTATCTCTAGTCACTCTAATAGTATGTGAAGATCCATTATCATGCATGAAAATTAAATTTTCTTCTGTTGCACCTCTCCAGAGACTAACTACAGGCTATCAACATTGGATGAAAATTAACTTTGGATTGGATTGACTTCGCTGCTTATAATTACGTGCGGGGAATCACGAGAAAATAATTTCCATGGCCAATAAAACAAGCAAAGGGGCAACGAGAGAAAGCCGTTTGGATAAAAAAAAACAGAAACAAGTCGAAGAAGATGAATTGTGACAGTGGTGTACTTTTATGTGGCCCAGGCATTGCGAACTAATTGATGGTAATAGTCAGAATTCAATTGTTCACCAATTTTCAACAAATAAAACTTTAAATGCGTTTTTCTCGAAATGTCATTTTTTCAACTGGCGGACAGTTAAGCTCCGGATTGGCTGAACTGATTTAAAGAAATCTTGGTACCTTTTACTTGTTATTATATTCTGTGTGACAATTTACCACAATTTAACCAAAAAATAAATATTTTTTAACCTTGAAAAACAGAAGAAAAAAGGGGATTTTATTACAATTTTTTCCAAATTTTCTGCCATTTTTTCTTCTGGAGGAATTTTTCACTAACGGTGGTAAATTGTCACGTGAGAAAACTTTCTTTTGTCTCCTGAGATTATCTCTCCGCCATTGGAACAATTTTTTCGAGGCCTCGACTTTGGCGTCCTCTATAATATAAGTGTAAATGTATAATAGTCCAGGGCGCATCTGTTTTGAGATGGACGTTGAGAGGTGACTCAAATTTTTTTGAAGAAATTGCTTGGGATTAACTCATATACTAATAATTGAGTTATCCTCCGACTCAAAATGGTCCGGAACATTGTTTAAATAATCAAAATGTCAAAACATGAAGGAAAAATTCGATTTTTTATTGGTTTTTTGATTATAACTTTAAAATTATTCACTTCTGAGAAAAGTTGTACTAACATAAAAGTTGTGTAAATAAATTTCCTACAACATAGAATTGGTTAATAATTTAAAAAATAGTCATCCTTGTTGCAAAATAGCAATAATTGCGAAAAAAAACATACAAAAATAAGTATTCGCATTTTACGTGTTTCAACCATTTATGCTACTAGTCCTGTCGCCAGTAGGGGTACAACGGCCTCCTTAATTCAGATGGACTTACCCAAGTTTTCTTTATGTATTTTGACCCGTAGAACACGAATTTTTTGGGTAACAGCCGATCCGGATGTCGATAAGATTGTTATAAACAAAGAACTTGAGGAATCACATAACAGCGATTTTTCGCAAAACAAAATATGTTTTTGTATTCTTTGGGTCATTCTAAGCAAAAAATTATTTTACAAGTTTTTTGGTAGGATGCATAGTTTTCGGCATAAACGGGGTTGAACTTTCAAAAAATCGAAAAATTGCAATTTTTGAACCCGAATAACTTTTGATTGAAAAATAAAATAGCAATTCTACTTACCGCATTTGAAAGTTCAAGTAAAATTCTATCGGTTTTGATTATTTTGATTGCTAGAAATTAATTTTTTTATTGTTAAACAAAGCTATCAGCACATAGTAATTGAATGATGTTTTCAATGCATTTCTAATTTGAAATCGAACGAGTAGGCGCGCATACAGAATGTCTACGTACATTACGTCCATTAAAACGCATGCATTGGGCCCGGGAAACACTATGTGTTTATACCTTTATTTAACAAATAAAAACTTATTTTTTAGCAATGCAAACAATCAAAACCGATAGAATTTGACTTGAACTTTCAAATGCAGTAATCAGAATTGCTATTTTATTTTTTAATCAAAAGTTATTCCGGTTCAAAAATTGCACTTTTTTGATTTTTTGAAAGTTTAACCGCGTTTATCTCGAAAACTACGCGTCCTACGAAAAAACTTGTAAGACCATTTTTTGCTGAGAATCACCCAAAAAATACAAAAAAATATTTTGTTTTGCGAAAAATCGCTGCTATGTAATTCCTCAAGTTCTTTGTTTATAACAATCTTATCGACATCCGGATCAACTGTTACCCAAAAAATTCGTGTTCTACGGGTCAAAATACATAAAAAAAACTTAGGTAAGTCCATCTGAATTAAGGAGGCCGTTGTACCCCCCCTGGCGACAGGACTATACACTTAGGACCTTCATATTTTACCCAGAAAAACTTTATTATATAGTAAAACAACACTGTAAAGTTTATTAAGATCGGTTTAATAGATTTTGCAAAATAAATTTTGCAGTCCAACTTTCGCAAAAAACAATCATTTTTTAAAATGTTGCAGGAGTGAAAATAAAGCAGGTAGCACGTTGAATTCTTTTTTGCTTATAAAAGTGTACTGCACCTTTCATTTGCAATTTGCAAAATTAAAATCGATTAATTACCATGGCGTCAGGAAATTTTTTAAATAAACATTAATTTTTGGTGCTACGCGCAGGACAGCGGTGTTTGATTCACACAAGTTGATTTCCACCAAAATTTCTTCCAATCTTTATCAAATATATTATTTTCTTACCCTATATTTTGTTGTATTTTAATATTTGAATTCCAAAAAAATCAAACTAATTTTATTATTGTTTGTGAAATATTGTTTAAACAATTCCATATGTTTAAAAATAATAAACTTTTATTCTCTAACTTAAAATATATGAACAAAGAAAGTTTTTGCTAAAAAAAGGGTTATTTCAAAGGATAGAGTATGTGTTTTTATTTTGCAATAAACAAATTTATCTATTTATACCGAAATGTAATAAAAATTAAAATGTATCAATCATTATCAAAGGTCATTGAAATGCCCAATCAGAGCAAACTATCCGCTGTCCTGCTCGTAGCAGCAATAATTAATGTTTATTTAAAAAAATTCCTGACACCGTGATAGTTAATAGATTTTAATTTTGCAAATTGCAAATGAAAGGTACAGTGCACTTCTATATACAAAAAAAAATTCAACTTGCTATCTGCTTTATTTTCAGTCCTGTAACATTTTGAAAAAATAAATTTTTCTTGCGAAAGCTAGATTGCAAAATTTATTTTGCAAAATCTATTAAACCAATCTTAATTAAATTGACAGTATTATTTAACAGTATCATAAAGTTTCCCTGTGTGAAATATGAAGGTCCTAAGTGTAGCATAAATGGCTGAAAAAAGTAAAATGCGAAAACTTGTTTTTGTATGTTTTTTTCGCAATTATTGCTATTTTGCAACAAGGGTGACTATTTTTTAAATTTTTAATTAATGCTTTGTTGTAGGAAATTTAATAACGCAACTTTTATGTCTATACAACTTTTCTCGGAAATGAATACTTTTAAAGTTATAATCAAAAAACCAAGAAACAAATCGAATTTTTCCTTCATTTTTTGACATTTTGATTATTTAAACCATGTTCCGGACTTTTTTGAGAAGGAGGATAACTTAAATATTATTATTTGAGCTATTTTCAAGCAATTTCTGCAAAAAAATTTGAGTCACCTCTCAACGTCCAAATGTACTAATATTTTTAGAGATGCGCCCTGGTCTTTAAATGAAACATTTTTTTTGTGCTATCTAAGACTTGGCGTTAATATGTAAAAAATTTATGTTCATATTTAATAAAGGGGCTGCAAGAAAGAAATTCTTGAAAAACTGCTTATTTTTAGCTTTCTAAAGTGTACCTACTAGTAACTTAACAAATCATTTTTCGAACAAAATTTTTCTATCATTTTTAGACGTATCCCACAGAACTAGGTAAATAATTTCTCTCTCTTGGTAATTATTCGAAAAATGTTTCCTGTTAGAGTTATTTGCAATTTGTGTTGAAAAAATGTCTTAGTGATTTTTGAGATTTTTTTTTATTTGCAATTGCAATTCATTTACCTAGTAGTTTTTTAGAAAAAAAATATGAATTAAGGTATCTATGTTTCGACAAAAAATTGCAAATAAATCGATAAGGAAGCATTTTTAGAAAAATTATCAAGGGAGAAAGAGTACATACCTATTTATTTCGATGAAATACGTCTAATTGATTTTATTCGAAGCGATTCGGAAAATGGTGTTTCAAGCATCGAAAATGAGTATTTTAACATTTTTTAGATTTTAAATCGCTTATAACTCAAAAACTATCAACTCTTGAGAAAAATGACAACAGACCATTTTGTTTAAAATGACCCAAAAACAAAAACCTAAAAAATATATTCTGAATCAAAAAGGCGATCGTTTGAATTTGTTTAAAAAAATTGTTTAAACAATTTCTGTCCAAAAATTTCGCCCGGCACGCTTCAAATTCCTTTAAAGGGGATATTTTTGAACATGAATCCGCAAAGAAACCGAATCAGAAATTGTTTCATACGGGAGCGGCCACAAAATGGACTAATTTAGTAATGGGTAATATTAATTACCTTAAAAACTTTTTTTTTAATGTTGCCACAAAAAGATCTTAACCTAATTTCCTAATTCACGAAATGCATAAACAACAAGCATATACTCAGTAATGACCGTTACTTATTATTTAATGACAATTTCCTCAATAAATAAATTATTATACCTACGCTTCAAAATTACCGGTGTACTTTCACTGTTTGAATCTTCACTTCAAAATTAGTCTAGTCGCAATATAGGGAGTATCGTGGGAAATTCTAGCTCGCCGTGATTTGATGGGGTATTATAGGTTTTTTGGGTCGCTGAATCCAATGGAAGTGGTCTGGAAGCCCAAATCTTAACCGTTTAATTGTTATTAACAAATTATTGTAAAATTAGGTATTTTTCAGGTATTATTAGAGGCCCTGTAAAGAAATTGATAGTGTTAAGGTCTTCTCTGGTGTATTTTTGGCCGCTGAATCAAATGCGACTGTCAAATCACGGGGAGCTAGAATTTCCCACAGGACCTCTTATGTTGCGACTAGACTAAATTTAGTAGATTAGGTATCCACTGGTGTGAATTCGCGTAATATTTTACTGTCCTAAAAATTTTATTTTCAGAGTTATATTCTTGTTTATTACGTAAGAGATCGTTATTGCATTAAAAATTATATATTATTAATACATGTATATTTTATTTATTATTAATGTGCATTTATATTTATACAGAGTGGATCAAAAGTCTGGAAACGCGTAATTAATAATTATTATCTAATTGATGGATTCAACTGTTACTTGATGGAAATTCATTTTATACAACAAATGAAAAAACTTTGGTTTACAATACATGCTAGCACATAGCAGTAAACAATGGGTACAAAGAACAAACAATTAACAAAATGTTAAACCAAAAACTGCATAAGAAAGCCCTGAACTTAGGGTCTTGGCACCACCACAGAAGAAACCAGTACCTTCTGCTATATTACATATATAGGCAAAATGTATTGTTTTATTTCAAATATTGTTGTTTTACTACAGTAAACTTTGTATCTGAGGTTTTTCCTCTTCTTCGTTTTTTTTTTGGAAATATTTTGTTCCTGGATCAGTGATGTGATGTTAAACACCTCTCAATTTGAAACAATTAGTAAGAACAGCTTAAATTGCAAACAAATTCATTATTGATTAATTATTTATATGGGAAATAAGCCACAATTAAGATGAAAAAAATAATGATTATAAAAAAAAATATATAAAAAAAAAATATATATATAAAAAAAAAGAATGATAATACATTGGCAACTAGGACAAGACTAAATGTATCAGCTATAATGGAGTTATTGACATTATGTACCCATAATACCTATTTTCAACTAAACAATGAATTCTATAAACAAAATTTTGGTCTAGCAATGGGCTCTTCTTTATCTCCATTATTGGCTAATATATTTATGGAGGATTTCGAAACTAATATTATTTCTAAACAAAATTTAAAACCCACAGTATGGTGGAGATATGTAGATGATGTGTTTTCAATATGGCCTCATAGATCAGAATTGTTGGATACGTTCCTGAATATTATAAACGATCGAGAAGAGACAATAAAATTTACAATGGAAAAGGAATACAATAACAGCCTACCTTTCCTCGATGTTTTGATCTCAAAGAAGGATATTGGATATGAGACTCAAGTGTATAGAAAACAAACACACACCAACAGATATCTCAATTACAAGTCAAATCACAACATCAACGTTAAAAAGGGAATCATTAAATCCTTATATGATAGAGCCAAAATTACTTGTTCTAACGAAAATTCCTTTTTAGCAGAAAAACAATTGTTAACATCTGTTTTATTAAAAAATGATTATCCTTTATCGTTTATAAATAAGGAATTGTCAAGATTGGATCGAATGGAACAGAACAACTTAGAACGGGATCCTACAACATTCACCAGAAATAATACGAGGAAAATATCAATACCATATATAAAAGGACTATCCGAGAAACTTAAAACAATAGGAAATAAATTCAACATTTCAACAACATTCAAAACAACAAACACATTGAGATCTATTCTATCTAAAACTAAACCTAACAATGATCAAGAAAGAACAAAGAATTGCATTTATAAAATACCTTGTGAATGCGAACAATTTTATTTAGGTGAGACATCAAGACCATTAGACGTTAGAATAAGTGAACATCAATCTTATATTAAAAATAGAGAATTTGAGAGATCTCAAATATGTCAACACGCATGGGATAATGAACATAGAGTTCAGTGGAGAGATTCAAGTATAGTCCTGAAAGAATCAGATAGTAAAAAGAGAAAAATCAAAGAAGCGGCTCTAATTATGCTAAATGAAACCAATTGTGTCGCAAATTCCTCGGTAGAATGCAGTAGGATGTGGTTACCCATACTGAAAGAGGAAGTCAATAGAAAGAAAATACCAAGATTAGTAAGTCAATAATATCGAGCTAGTACATATTTTATATTTTAGTATTACTTATATATCTAGTATTATTAATATTATTTATAATTTAAACATGTTACAAGTCAGAATTTGGTATTATTTTTTGAGAGTAAATTAATGTAAGACCAAATACTTACGATGTCGGGATAGTATCACAGGGTTTTTTCCTGGTTTTCCCTTGTGATTTACTATGAAGTCTCTAACGCGAGAATTTTACTGTCGTTGCATTTGGTTGTCTTTTTAAAGACATATCACATGCTATAATTTTTTATGACGGATATTCTTGAGTTGGGGTTAATTTCATGTAATCGAATGAACTATCTTTCAGTAAGTCGTCCCAGGAACGCAACTCATAAATATTGGCAATATCATTTTAAAGTCTTCTACTTTAAAATGTATAATATATGTCTGAATTGCCAATATAAATGAGTGAGATTAAATAAATTATTAGAAGAATTTTTTTGCTTAGCAACAACACTTTAGTTTATTTTAGTAATATTTTGTATTTTGACAACGACACCCGATTTGGGCGTCGAAACGTTAATAAAATTATTTTTTTCATTTTAATTGTGGCTTATTTCCCATATAAATAATTAATCATAAAAATGCCACAAGGAAATAGCTTCAGAAAAACAAAATTCATTATTCTTATATAAACGTCAGACGGTGAGATAATCCATCTTAAAAAGAAGTAGAATGTTTATTACCGATATATAAATTATCCGCAAAAAACTGTAACTTTTAAATAAGAAGAAACAATTTTAAATATTCTAGTGATATCAAGAAACCTATTATCGACGATAAAATCTCTTGCATTACGATACGATACGAGGATACGATGTCTTCTTTTTGCACAACGACCCATATAAATGATGCTTCTTATCTAAACAATTCATTCTAATTAATTGCAAATCTGAAGTTGTCTGCACTTTTAACGTTAACATATTGACGAACCTGTCAAATGCCTTCTTAAGGTCCACGAAATATAAATACGCCGGTTTGTTATATTCCAATGACTTCCCTTGAACCTGTCTCGTTATTATAACAGTGCATGATCTTCCCGACCTAAAACCTAGTCGTTCTTTTGCTAATTATATAATTTTATTTGTTTGTTATCACTTTCGTTGTAAATTTTAATGTTATGTTTAATAAATTAACTCTTCTGTAATTCTCCGGCTCCGATTTTTCTCCCTTTTTGAAGAGAGGTATTACGATGCTTGATCTCAGAGGTGTAACCAGGATGACCCTAAGGGGGGTTACAATTACTTGATGGTCTCTGGGGGGTATGGAATACTAATGGTGTTACGCGTATAGAGCGCAAAGTACATCCAAATGGAGTGGGGGGGGGTTATAACCCCCAAAACCACCCCCTCGTTACGCCTATGCTTGATCTTCATTGCTTGTTGTACTCTGTTCTGTTCTACTATTTTTTGGATTAGTTTTAATAGTTGCCTGGTCAGACCTTGTCCTCCTTTCTTTAGGAGTTAGTTTGATATATTCTGTACTCTCCTGGTGATTTTTTATTTTTTACTGTCCTTGCTATTTTTTAATGCTTTCTTTACCTCTGCCTCTTTAATGTTTATTTCTTAGTTTGCCGTCACTTCAGTTGTTAGTGGTTTATTATCGTTACCTTTAGCAAATTGAGATTAAAATTAGTCTGCCCATGTTTCCCTCTGAAGCTGTTTCGTTTTTATTAATTCTATATATTTGTTAAATGCTATATTTGTTAAAAATGTTAATAACACAACTTGAATGAAAACATTTGTTCCTGGATTCAATTATGTAATGTTAAACACATTTCAACTTGAAACAATAATTAAGACCAGCTTGAATTGCAAACGAATTTTTTATATACGTAAACGTCAGATGGAGAGATAATACATCTTGAAAAAAGAAGAAGAATGTTTATTATCGATATATAAATTATCTGCAAAAACATTTAGCTTTTAAATAATAAGAAACAATTTTCAAGATTCTAGTGATATCAAGAAACATATTATCGACGATAAAATCTCTTGCATTACGACTTTTTGTTAACAAAATAATCACACCAGTAGCAATTACCGTCAATAGCATAGCTTGTTAACTCCCTTTCACAGAAATTACCCCAATTAAAGAGTAACCCTGATGCGAGGATACGAAGTCTTCTTTTTGCACAACTACCAACATAAATGATGCTTCTTATCTAAACAATTCATTCTAATTAATTACAAATCCAAAGTTGCCTGCACATTTAACGTTAACACATGATAATCTTTTAATCAACGGATGAATAATATCCTACTCATCAGTTTGCGTAAAACTTTTAATTTATTACGCGAGTACTACCATTATTACGAAACCTACCTTATATCAATTAGTTGAGAAGTTCTGAAGACGCTAAATTTGCATTAGCTACCGGAACCTAAATAAACGGAGAATTCGAGTACACTCTTAAAAATTTAGTAAAGGTTATAAGCAGGAAACACTTCTTGTTTTATTTCACAGCCGCTCATGTATCGCGTTTTAGTTTTGAAGGAAATTCACTGTAGTCCAAGAAATGAAGCTTAAAATAGGACAAAACCTGGCAGTCTTTACAGAATAGAACAATTTCCATAAAAATTTAGGATTATCTTCACCTCTACTTCAAAATAAATCTAGTTGGAACACACTGTATTGTGCCAATGGGCGCTTTCTATTTTTTAACGGTGAAAACAACCCGTATTGCCAAAATCTGTAAAAAGAGTGCAATTTGTTCAAATGAATTAATTAATGATTTCCTGATACTATACAGGGTGATTGATTAGTGGGGTATATAGTGATAGCAATAAAATTTAGCAACAAAAACAAAAATTTTAGCCACCTTTGAGCTTCACATTACAAAATTAGTTAGAATGTTACAGGGTAGGGTGTTCGATAACGCAATGGCAGACCAAACTTATGTTTTTTTAAATAGAACACCCTATATTTTATTTTAAATTCGAAATCATGTTAACTTCTCCATCACAAAAATATAAAGGTTTGTTATGTTATACAGGGTATTTACAAAGTTATAACCAATTTTATATGCAAATCGTAACAAGTTCAACTCCCCGTATGAATAAAAATAAGCAAAAGAGCAATGGTTTATTAATGCTATATTTTTTTACGTATTGTCAAAATTTTCAAGAACTATTGATGTTGCTAATTTTCTTTATATCAAATATAGGGTGAGTTAAAACGCAAGTACATTATTTTCTCAGTAATTTTAAATGGAACACCCTGTATTTTATATCACTATTGAAAAGCACCATTACCGTACTTTAATTTTAAGATAACATTTCCTATGTCTAAATTTATTAGTGTTCGAGATATTTTCATTTTTCAATGGACCAGTAGCGTGGCCACCCAAATCACCAGAATTTAATAAACTGGACTGATTTCTTTGGGGTTACGTTAATAATGAAGTTTATAAAATACCTCCAACAACAAGGGATGAGACAAAAAATAGAATACAAAGTGTATTTAGCTCATTCATTAGAGTAAGTAGCTGCTCATTCAATGATCGTTTTTAGGCGTGCATAAATGTGTTAGGAGGTAATTTTGAACAACTTATGTAATTAAATATTAGAAATATTTTATTAAAAGTAGCTTCTAATTTTTTCAAACATGGTTTTTTGCAAAATGTATTACTGATAAATCATGTTTCGTTCTTTATTTGTTACATTGTTACATTTACATACAAAAGTAGTGTTTAATTGTCTTCACAAAATGTTGTATTTTGTGTTTGTGTTTTTTTTTGTAAAATTTATTACTAATTTTCTTTCTTTATTTGTTACATTTACATAAAAAAGTAGTTTTTAATTGTTTCAAAAATGTTGCATGTTGTGGTTGTGTTTTTTTTAAATGTATTACTAATACATTATTTTTATTTTTTTATTTGCTACATTGTTACATTGATTATCGGATTGATAATCAGTAACGTCAATTGTCAATTCAGTCATGGCTTACTTAAAATTTAGTTAAATTTAGATACCTAAAATAATTTGCTCTGAAAAATGAAAATATCTCAAAAACTAATAAATTTAGACATAGGGAATGTTACATAAAAAGTAAGATACGGTAATGTTACTTTTCAATATTGATATAAAATACAGGGTGTTCCATTTAACATTACTGAGAAAATAATGTACTTGCGTTTTGACTCACCCTGTATTTGATATAAGGAAAATTATATAATGCACTGATTATATAAGCACCAAAATCGCATAAAAATTAAAATTTTTTAAAGTAAGACGCAATAATGGGACCTCGCCCTTGCGTTGTTCCATTGCGACGTCGCAACGCAACGCAGCGCAACGCACTAATGGTGCCACGTCCTATGTCCGTCGATCCGCTGAAACATCGCTCGCGATGACGTGACGCAGCGCAACACACTGATGGGGCCTTGTGCCGATGCGTTATTGCGTTGCAACGTCGCAACGCAACGCACTAATGGGGCCCAGTCCCGATGCATTGTTCCGTTACGATGTCGCAACGCACTAAAGGGACCTCGCCCTTAAAAGTAAGGAGCACCGTCAACGCTCCATTGTACTTCAGAGACTATGATCTTCATCGAGACCTCCAGATGGATACGGTTAGCCAGACAATAAGTAAGTTTGCCGACAGTCATGAACACATGCTCTTCAACCATGTGAATGTATATATAGCCTCTTCGAGGCCATCAAACTCCTAGACAACGCTAATCAGATAAGAAAACTTAAGAGAACGAAGCCTTTTGAGTTAGTGCGATAAGTGAAAACGCAGAGCAAAGTGCGGCTAAAGTGTACACGTTAGTTAGTGTTATATGTATTAGAGCCTAAGTAATATTGGTGAATATGACCTTAGATAAGTTTTTGGTAGTATTAAATTAAGATAGAACTAACTTATTGATCGTAGTAAATGATCAGATAGCAATGATCATAAGATTCCTTCTGGAGTTTTATTAAATAAAAGAAAAATTTGATAAACCCAGTTTAAAATAGTAAAAGTAATTTTTTCTCATAAATATTATAGTCCAAGTAATGAAGCTTAACCCTAGAAGGACCAAGGAGGGTTAAAAAGTGTCCAAAACATTGCATTACATTCAAAAACTTAACAGTGGACTATAAATAATCCCCTTGAATACCTTCAACACCATCCCAAAATGGAAAGGGACGATATCATTCATGTGTCAAATTAGCAAAATCTAAAAGAAAAAAGACCAATAAGTAGGCAAAAACAACCACAGTTTGTTCAAAATGCAAGTATGTATGCGGTAAGCACAGCAAGAAGTCAAAAATGTTTGTGTATCCTACGATGATGCCAATTCCACTGAAGCCGAAGACTCCGGGTAAATTATAAATTCGTATCTTTTAACTGTTGCATTAACGTCTAGGAATAATATAAAAGTGTTATTTTTAAATTAGTTTAATTAAAGAGGCTCGTTTTTAATTAATTTATGTGTGGACATTTATTGACCCTCCTTGGTCCTCGCTGTTTCTGCTAAAAGGTTGGTCCTGCGAGGGTTAAAAACCTCGCAATTTTTACATAATTAATCGATTTGCTTTAAAATTTAAGAATATGTAATGGATAGTCCAACGATCAAAATCTATATGACGCTGAAAGGCGCTTTTACCATGGGGTGGTGGCCACCCCATCTCAGGGGTGGGAATTTTTTCCATATTTTGACCACAAAAGTTGGTAAAAACATTCATTCTAAGCAAAAAACATTCTATACATTTTTTTGATATAATTAATAGTTTTCGATTTATTCGCTATCGAAAGTGTTAGTTTTATATCGAAAAATCAATGTTTTAATAAGTTTTCTGCTAATAACTCCAAAAGTTTTCGTTTTATCAAAACAACTTTACTTAACAAAAATGTACCTTTTAATAAACAAAACCTTTTTTATTTTCTTTAAGACCTATAGTAATCAAGCTATACTTTATTATATGTTAGCTCTTCTTCGTCAAACGCTAAATATTGTAGTTTCAAAGTCAAAAGACGGGAAAACTATGCATTTTTCGAGGATAACTTGTTCAAACTAATTTAAAGTATTTAAAAATATCTATCTTCAGAAATAAAAAAACGTCTCTAGCTCAAAAATTTAGTGACTTATAATGAAAAGAATGTCAGTCCCTATTTTTTTCAGCGAAAAAGTGATCGGAAGCAACCTCCTAATCACCACCCTAATTAGAATTGGTCATTGACCGTATTTGGTCTTCTTTATTTATGTATTATTAATTGGTTATAGAAGTTTGACATGCTTAGAATTATTAGTTTTAAAAAAAATGGAGTTAAAAGCGAATAACGAATTTTTGTAGTTTGGAAAAAAATGGCATTTTCTTCAGAATAAAAAGATTAGCATCAGTGATACAAAAAATCTTTAAATATGTGACTGTAGTTTATATAATTCCCAAGAAACTGGTTTGTAAAATTTTTTTCTACGGAAAAAATTGACTGAGCTATTCACAATCAAAACTTGTAATAACATGCAAAAACCACCTTTTTGCACGATTGATCATTTTTGACTGTTTACCGTGACAGATTTTACGTCAGTAGGTGACATTTACTAGCAACTCGACGGTAAGTAATCCAACTCGACGGTAAGTACTCCAACTCGACGGTAAGTAATTCACTTACCGTCGAGTTAAAAAATCTCTTAATTTTAATTTATTTTTTGAAAGAATAAAGAAAACTAACGAATTATTTATTAATATTGAAACTTATGGTACAATTTGTTAAATTATTTAATGAAATCCCACTTGTTTGGGCTGTGGTTTCACTTCTAACAGAAACTCCTGCAGAATCGCATACATTAGTAGTATCCAACATTTTTTCTCTTCAAATACGCGATCAAAGTTGAAAACTTGGAAATATCAATGCCATCATAAAGAAAAACGGTGGATTTAATCATTGAATATTCTGCCCAAAGGCTTCCAGGAGCTTTCAACTGCATATGTCTTTGAACGAAATATGCCAATAGAGTATTTTCTTCGATTCTTAAATTCTTGCCTTCGCACCATTTTTTAAAACTTTGGTAGGTATTTTGATAACGGACTTTGGATTTTTCGGGAATAATTGCGGAACACCCTTCTTCCCAAGCCCGTTAAATTTCTTCAAATTCACTTTCGCTCATATTTTAATTTATAATAATCAAAACTGTAAGTACTTAAAATTATTGACAACTAAATAAAAACTCAATTCTCCATTGTTGTTATGCACCCTAGTTACTACCTAACAACCAAAGTATCTATATTGATAAAATGAATGAAACTAGTCAATATGACGAAAATGTTTAATTTTATAATTTATAATGATATCAATCGTGCAAAAAACGTTATAAGCATGTTGAACGTTAAGGGTAACCGATCTCAGACAATAATTGGAGTCTTCCAAACAATTGTCTTCGATCGGTATAAAACCCTTACCGTTCTCCATACTTAATATACTATTACCAACCCTTTCAAGTCACTTCTTTTTGCGACTGAGGATTTTAAAAAGATTTACTAGTAATAGGCTTATAAATCTTGTAAAAACCTAAAAAATTCTTTTTTACCAAACTTTCTAAATCAAAAAATTAAAATGTTTCGGTTAAAAAATCAATATTTTTTTTGAAAAAAAAAAAGGAGAAATCCAATTGGAAGGAAAATAATTAGTCCAATAAGTGACCGATTTGGAGTGTAATTTCCAGGGGCAACTCGAATTGCATGAAAATTTGGATTTAGGTTTTACTTACCCTCCACTTCAAAGTTGAATTTGTGCCGTTGGTTGCTTTTACTTGGAGGGTGATATTTACCCCTTCTCGGGGGGTGAAAAACGCGTGTTTAAAATAAGGCCGGAAATGGATCAATTGACTTATTTCAAGCACCTTCTGTTCCATAAAGTTTTTTACGTAAGTTGATACTTTTCGAGTTATTCGCGATTTAAAATGTTGATTTTTCGACAAGGAAACTATGTTTTCAGACCGTTTTTTCCCAAAAAACTCAAAAAGTAAATATTTTATCGAAAAAACTATTTTTAGCAAAAGCGTAGCCTCTAAAAAAAAACGAAAAGAATGGTGTACCAGTAAAGTCTCCAAATTGAGTAGAAGCAAAGTTGTAGCTCATGAAAAATACGTTCTTATTCGTCTAATTCCAAATCGAATAATTCAATGCGAAATCACTGAAAAAAGAAGCGTTTTTCGGGAAAACCTTACTAACATTTTTAAAGTATCGAAAAAAGCTTATTTTTTATTTTTTACAAAAGTTTACAGCATCAAAAATACACGAGTTACACTGAAAAAAGTTGGCCCCTTTTTTTTGGTAAAAAAAATCGTGAAAACCTCCATCTATTTAGCACCCTAAATGAAATTAATACTTTGGCTTTACCATCTATTTTAACTGTATGTGTATTGTTTATATGATCTGTAAGTTTGATTGATTTGAAGTGCTTATTGTTGAAAACATTTGGTTTTATAGTAAAAAAAAAATTCTAAAAATTTTTGAAAAATTTCATTTTTTCAAAATAACTTAAAAAGTATTAGCGATAAGAAAAATCTTAATTAGTAAAAAATGTAGGTTTTGCCATTATAAATATGCCAGTTTCATTTTATTTTTCTGTAAGACAAAAATTGGTTAAGATATGGCTGTTCAAAATTTGCATACACTCGTGATTAGTGACCCATTCGATCTTTCTCAATTATAACCCTTTCAAAAATAAACACTTTAAACCGGTGAGACTGACAGATCATATAAAAAATATATAGGTAAGTAAATTGATTGTAAAGCGGTAGCGATCCAGCTGAACACGGCGAGATTTTCATGATTTTTTACAAAAAAAAAAGAGGGCCAACTTTATTTTGAGCGTAACTCGCTTATTTTTAACGCTAAAACTTTTGTTAACAATTAAAACAAAGCTTTTTATAAACACTTTAAAAAAGTTGAAATGGATTTTTCCCGAAAAGTGCTTAATTTTTCGGTGATTTCACCTTGAAATATTCGATTTGGAATTAGACGAATAAGAACGTATTTTTCATGAGCTATAACTTTGTTTTTATTTGATTGATAGACTTTACTGATACACCATTTTTTTGGGTTTTTTTGTAAGCTACATTTTTGCTCAGGATATTTTTTTCGATAACATATTTACTTTTTAAGTTATTTGCGAGAAACCGTCTGAAAACGTTGTTTTTTTGTCGAAAAATCAACATTTTCAATGGCAAACAACTCGAAAAGTATTGACTTACTTAAAAAACTCTATAGAACAAAAGTTGCTTAAAATCAGTCAATTTATCAATTTACAGTCTTATCTTGAACGTATGTTTTTTCACCCCCGAGAAGGGGTGACTGTCACCCCCCAAGTAAAAGCAACCAACGGCACAATTTCAACTTTGACGTGGAGGGTAAGTAGAACCTAAATCCAAACTTTCATGCAATTCTTAGTTGCCCCTGAAAATTACACGGTATCGCCGGATTTCCCGTTCATTTACTGGGCTAAATATTAAGTAAGCGGTGTGTTTAGTCATTGGCCTTATTAATTCTTATTTGTTTATGTAATATTAATAGATTCTAGAAGTTTGACTGGCTTAGAATGATTAATTTAAAAAAACTGCAGTTTAAAGCGACTAACGAATTTTTGCAGTTTGGTAAAAAATGCAATTTTCTTCAGAATATAAAGATTAGCATCATAGATACGAAAAAATTTTTAAATATGAAATTGTAGGTTATTTAATTTCGAACAACTTGGCTTGAAAATTTTTTTTCTACGCCAAAAATTGAGTCAATCTTAAATGAGTATTATCGAAAAACATTGATTTTTTCGATATAAAACTAACACTTTCGATAGCGAATAAATCGAAAACTATTAATTTTATAAAAAAAATGTGTAGAACATTTTTTGGTTAGAATTAATGTTTTTATCAACTTTTGTGGTCAAAATATAATAAAAAATTTCCACCCCCGAGATTTTGATTCTTGGACTGACTATCCATTACTTTTTCTCAAATTTTCAAGCAAATCGATTCATTCTGTAAAAATTGCGAGGTGAAAAGCTTCGGTTCCTGGACTATTAACTATACTTTAATTCCTTTAGAACAAATTAATAAGTACATATTACATTTACTATTTAGTTTTAGCTTAATGTTTTAAATGTAGCTTAATGTTTTAAAAAACTAACCAACGATTTAGCAGTGTAAGAATGACGAAAGGAATTAGGAAGAAGAAGAAGGAAAGGCTCTCGCTTTGCCTTTGCCTAACTTACATCTTTAAATATTTTGTAATAAACAACACACAAATTAGATGCGCTTCAGGAATTTCTCCTAATTAGTATGAACACACTACATTAGGGCTCAACAGTAATTGCGGAGCAAAGTCTGGTGCAACTGGAAAACCAGAAGATGGAGATTCGCCGCAGTTGGAGAAAGACAAATAATAGACTGTCTGTTTGCCAAGCAGTTATCTTCTTTTAACAGCGGTAATTGTTATGTCTCGCCTTTTGGTGTTGTTTTTATGGTTTGTGAATTTCAGAAGTTTGTAGGTTATTAATGCTTAGGAATTGTGCAAAAAGAAAATGTTGATGATCTTAAGAGATACTTGATTAAATTTATTTGAATGCATATTCAGCACTTAAATGACTAAAATAGAGTAATATGTTAATATTAATAGAAATTTGAATATATAAATACATCATAGAAAACAAAATAGAGTGCAACAGATCAATGGAAGCATGGAAAAAAATTTAAAAAAACGATCAGAAGTAATATACGAAGTATCATAGTAGTATGGTATAGTTAGACCCAAACCCAGACATCCAAAGTGAAAGTTATCCTCCAACACCAAATTGTTCTATATGGTCTACATAATGTTCAGAAAAAAGTCACACCATTTTGAGCGTCGGGTTTGGGGGGGGAGAGGGGGGAGAAATCTGCAAATTCGTAGTTTTTTACGTTTTTCGTCAATATTTCTAAAACTAAGCGGTTTAGTATGAACAACCCTCTACATATTGTTCTACATTAAATTTGAAACAAAACCCTTCCAAAATGAACGGTTCCAAAGTTACGGAGGTAGTATAGTATAATTGGTCCAAAAAAGGCCTAACCCAGACATCCAAAGTAAAAGTTTTCCTTCGACACCAAATTGTTCTATATGGTCCACATATTGTTTAGTAAAATGTTACACCATTTTGAGCGTCCGGTTTGGGGGGGAGATGGGGGAGAAATCGGTAAATTAGTAGTTTTTTTAAGTTTTTCGTCAATATTTCTAAAACCATGCTTTAGCGTAAGGAATGTTCTATAGGAAAATGTTCTACATAAAATTGAAAACAAAAAAGGTTCTATACATAATTGTTATAAAATCAACGGTTCCAGAGTTACGGAGGGTGAAAAGTGGAGGTTTTCGATACTTTTTATATTTACCGATTTCTCCCCCCTCTCCCCCCCCAAACCCGACGCTCAAAATTGTGTGACTTTTTTCTGAACATTATGTGGACCATATAGAACAATTTGGTGTTGGAGGATAACTTTCACTTTGGATGTCTGGGTTTTTGGTATAGTTATATCATAAATATTGCCCAAAAAATATAAAAAGTATCGAAAACCTCGACTTTTCAGCCTCCATAACCCTGGAACCGTTGATTTTATAACAATTATGTATCGAACATTTTTTGTTTTAAATTTTATGTAGAACATTTTTTTATATAACATTGTTTACGCTAAAGCATAGTTTTAGAAATATTGACGAAAAACTTAAAAAAACTACTAATTTACCGGCTTCTCTCCCATCTCCCTCCCAAACCGGACGCTCAAAATGGTGTAACTTTTTACTGAACAATATGTGGACCATATAGAACATTTGGTGTTGGAGGAAAACTTTTACTTTGGATGTTTGGGTTAGGCCTTTTTTTGGACCAGGTATACTATAGTACCTCCGTAACTTTGGAACCATTAATTTTAGAAAGATTATGTATAGGGCCTTTTTTATTTCAAATTTAATGTAGAACAATTTTGTATAGAAGGTTGTTCATGCTAAACCGCATAGTTTTAGAAATATTGGCGAAAAACTTAAAAAACTACGAATTTACCGATTTCTCCCCCCTGTCCCCCCCCCCCAAACCCGACGCTCAAAATGGTGTGACTTTTTTCTGGACATTGTGTGGACCATATAGAACAATTTGGTGTTGAAGGATAACTTTCAAAAATACGAAGCAAGTTTTCAATCCTAATAGCAAATAATTAATATTGAAAAATATCAAAAATCACTAAAAGATTTTTAAATTGAAAACTTACTGGTACATCCCCATGTATACGCCTCCAAGACTTCTACAATTTGCAAGTCATATGGATGCTGCAGTAAAGACGATAGGGAAGGAATTCTAAACCTTGCAATTCAAATCCCCCGTCTGCAGCCGGCTAGGAACTGAAAGATGCACCATAGTTACTCTACTGAGTAATACGAAAATAAAATAATAAAAATGTGTACCATTTTTATTCAGTTACATATTACTCAGTAGAGTAACTATGGTGCATCTTTCAGTTCCTAGCCGGCTGCAGACGGGGGATTTGAATTGCAAGGTTTAGAATTCCTTCCCTATCGTCTTTACTGCAGCATCCATATGACTTGCAAATGGTAGAAGTCTTGGAGGCGTATACATGGGGATGTACCAGTAAGTTTTCAATTTAAAACTTGCTTCGTATTTTTACGGCCAGATGGCGCTAGCCACCCATTACCATCACTTTGGCTGCAATATTTGGGAAAACCTTTCGATGCGATTTGATTGGATTAAGGAGAACAGTGCCTACGTTCCTTCTGATGACGCTCCAATAAGAGCAGAAAACTGCAGTTAAAGGGACTGGCTGCACTCCTTATTCTAATTAAAAAGTAAGATTGTTTTTCCTTCGTATTGCAGCCGAATAAAAATGGTACACATTTTTATTATTTGATAACTTTCACTTTGGATGTCTGGGTTATGCCATCTTTTGGATCAGCTATACTATACTATAGAGATAATTTTATCAAAAGATTTTTTGGGTATTATATAGGTACCTCATACATTGTAAATACAAAAATGCCCGTCACAGTTCAGACGAGAATTTCAGTTATTAACAAATAAGAGTCAAAATGGCAGTTTTTTCTTTAAATCGCTACAGGTAAAAATAGGGTATCTAATTAAATATCTTACTTAGAGTATTCATCTTTTAGAAGATAAGCAAAGGTTTAAAATGGCAGTTTTTGAATTTTGGTCAAATCATTTGTTGCTTCGGAAGTTTCAAAATAAAACTAAAATTTCGAAAATCAAACTTTTGCTATAACTTTTGCTATAACTTTTGCTAAAATGAAACTTAATACTTTTATATTAGATTAGAAGTTGAGTTTAACAGTTCCTATAATGCACAAAAAATTTCCAGACGACTCGTCAATTAGTTTAAATTTTATTCAATTTGTTTATCCCACGGAGCTTTTTTGCAATGTTCTTGTTCAGAAAATAGTAATGATACAGCAATTCTGCGGAAATCACATGAAAGAAGAATACTTATATTTCTAATGTATTTAAAAAAATCAATAGAAAGTCATATTTACCATTCAGAAAACATTTTACTAAAGTAGAGTCATTTTTGGCTTATAAATAATTTTAATTTATACGAAGAATATCGAAGTCGATTGTGATATATTGATTTGTCATCACTTTTGATTCATTTGTTTTTGCTCTTTATCTAACTTCTCTCTCCGTTCTTATTATGCTTGTTGTTAGACCTTCTGACACATTTATTTGCATAGTTGCATAGTTGCATAGTTGCATTGTCGTATATGTATTTGAGGAGTATTCTATATCTAGAATCAATCCTTGCGTTATTCATTCCTTTTAATACGGCCCAGAGTTTTATGGAATCGAATGCCTTATTGTAATCCACAAATACCAAACGAAGAGGTTCATTGTATTCGTTAAACTTGTCGATAAGTGTCGTTATTGTCTGTAGGTGTTCTATGGTACTATGTCAAAAAGCTGGTAACTATCGAATTTATTTGATAGCCTGTTAGTAATTATTTTGGTAAGCATTCTGTACGGATGTGACAACAGGCTTATTGGTTTGAAATTTTCGCGTTTGTGGTACCTACATATTAGGTGTATGTATATATAAATAGTACGCACGCGACGCGATTATAATATAGGTATAGAACTTCTTTTTGGATTGAGAAAAAACATTAAATTCGCAACCGTCATCGCTACGGCGAGATATTAGTAATTTAAATACTATAGGTTGAATTGTGTATGTATAAGTTCGAACGAAGTTATAATGGTTCGAGGAGGGATAGAGTGTGTACCCTAAGGAGCTTGCGAAGCAAGCGTATAAGGGGCCACACGGTCCCTACTCTAATCATTATAAGTGATTAGTGTTTAAAGTATTTTTGAAGAAATCCTTTACCCTCCCTCATATCATACATTGAGAAGAAGCAAATATTTTTGCAGTGAAAACTTCTGTAACGATTTTGTGCACTTTCTGGATGGGGAAAAAGCATTGAATTCGTGACCGTCATCGCTTCGCCGAAATAAATTCTGTACGTTTATGTATTATGTGTATGTATATATAAATAGTATAGGATGCTCCCAATGGGTATATAAGGTGGGTATATCACTTCTCTTTGGATGGGGAAAAACCATTAAACTCGCGATCGGTATCGACAGGGCAGATATTAGTAATTTATATACGAGTACTATAGGTTGAATTGCGTATAAGTTCGACCGAAGTTATAATGGTTGGAGGAGGGATAGAGTGTGTACCCGAAGGGGCTTGCTTCGTAAGAAGTTTTTACTTCTGTCGGCACTCCCACGAGTGCCCTAATTTTTTTTTATTTAATTCACAGCTACTTCTGTATATTATATAAAATTCTACTTTCAGTGTTAGTTACCATACTCCTCCAAACCGGCTTGACGGATTTTTATGAAATTTTACATGTATATCCTGTAGGGCTGAGAATAAGTTCTAATCTCTTTTTCATACCCATGAGTGATAAGGGTGGTTGCCCCCCTGATATATTTTTTAAATTTTGTTGGACGAAATTGTCCACCTTAATTTTATATGATGTAACATTAAAAAGTACATACAACTCTTAATTTTCACCCTTCTATCGTCAACCCCAATTTTTTTATAGCCCTCTATATATTTAAATCTATAAAATTCTCCTGTCACAGTGTCAGTTGCCATACGCCTTCGAAACGGCTTGACCGATATTTATAAAATTATATATGTATATTCGGTAGGTCTAAGAATCTGTTGCAATCTATTTTTTATATTCCTGAGTGATAAGGGGGTTTCCCCTAACATTTTGTAATGTTAGGAGGGGATATATGCATATAATATACTCTACAAGACTACAAGTAAATATAAATTTAAAAAAATAATGATCAAAATCTATCAACAAGCTCCGGATATATTAATTGTAGATTGTAGCATATGTCTGAAGAATCAATTTCATTTTTTGGGTGCAGGGATTTTAATAATTCCCCTCCACCGACCCCGGGCAGATTTCGTTATGACTTCCTTTTTCATGCTTTATTAACCGCTGTGTTGAAGTTCAAAGTTTACTCGAACTTTTACACATAAAGTATATACCTTGAACTTCAAAATAGCGCTAGCTAGGTTGCTTAAAAATTGTTATAAACAAAGTAGTTGTGAATTAAATAAAAAAGTGGCTAAGATTGACCTTAATTGATCAAGGCGATTTTTTTTGTGAAAATTTGTGCAAAAAAAACTTTATTTAAATAACTTTAGCAAAAGTTATTTAAATTATTTTTAAGCCAGAAATGACTCTACTTTAGTAAAATGTTTTTGCAATGGCAAAAATGACTTTTGTTAATTTTTTATTAAATATATCGAAAATATAGTTATTCTTCTTTCATGTGGTATCCGCAAAATCCCTGCATCATTATAATTTTCTGAGCAATAACAGTGCAAAAAAAGCTCTGTGGGATAAACAAACTGAAGAAAATTTAAACTAATTGACAAATCTTCTTGAAATTTGTGTATTATGTGGACTGTTCGACTTAACTTTTCGTGCAATATCTTATGTTCATTTTCGCAAAAGTTATAGCCAATTTTTGATTTTCGAAATTTTAGTCTTATTTTGCAATTTCCGAAGCAACAAATGATAGGACCAAAACTCAAAAACTGCCGTTTTTAACCTTTGCTCATCTACTAAAAGATGAATACTCTAAATAAGATATTTTATTACCCTATTTTTACCTGTAGCGATTTAAACGAAAAAACTCCAATTTTTGACTCTTTTGTATAAAGTGATTTGGTATCTAATAACTAAAATTCCCATCCGAACTGTGACTTCGATTTTTGTATTTATAATGTATTAGGTATGTATATTATTGTATATAAAATCCAGAAAAAACCCACTTGCAACCTGCCTGGTCAAGTTTCCCGAACATGGTATATTTTTGCCTTATTTTTCTGGAGTAGTAGGTATATTCCACAAGGCCCTGTGACAATAATAACGGAGGAAGCCAAAATTAAAGAAGAAAAATAATAAAGCCAAAAATAACAAAGCACCGGGACCAGGGAATAATAAGTTATAATTTTTTTAAGTATTTAATAACTCCCTCAGTATAACGTGAATAAGTGGATAAGTCAAATCTTAAATTTTTATTCTTCAAAACTAATAAAATGTTTAAAATGGCCATACCGAAAAATTGCATTTTTGAGTTATCGACTTATTCACAGATGGTACAGAAATATGATGCGATATCAGACATACTTTCGTTTAATTTGTGTAATACAAATTTGCATGTATATGAACGAAGTTTTCCACAATAAACTTCAATCAACAAAGTTGAATGCTTTGCTATCGTCTACAAAGCATCAGTACGTATAAAGATAGTTTATGCGATAAACAGTTATATAAATTTTGGCTGAAGAGAAATCCTTCTGGAAACAATAAATATTGTACGAAATCATTCGTCTCCAACTTTTAAAGATAACGAAATAACGTCTAAACAAAGGCTTAAAATTTATGCTCTGAAAAGTTGAGTTCTCAGCCACATTGAAAGTTTCATTCGTTTCCCATTTTCAGGAGAGAACGAATTATTTTATTTGAAACCGAAAAAGTAAACTTACACACATCAAAATAATCTACGGGACAAAAAGAAAATGCGAGATTACAGATGGATTTCAAATATTTCTAAAAAAAAAAGTTATAAATAAGTATCCCGAATATAAAATAAACATTTTTTTCTTAGAAGTATAGCAATTACTCTTAAGAAAATTAAAAGAGAACTCCATAATTCAAAAAATGGCAACAGCATCCTTCTGTAACACATCATTTCCAATGACTGTAGTTTATTTATGTGTTTTTTGTCTTTGTTGCAGAGAATTGTTTTCATTTTTACAAACGCATTTCTTGCTATTTCTATCCTGGTCCTTATTTCTGTTGTTTGATCAGATTTCTCTGAATTCCAGGTTCCTAGGTATTTGTATTTATCAACCCTTTCTATCGGTACAATTCCCAAAATATGCTTGTTTGTATGTTTGTTTTCTTGAGTGCCTGTGTTGTATGAGGTGACGATAAAAAAAGTCACGCTCCCAGGCCGGCCCTGTCAACACCAGAAGCTTCTGGCGACGAACTGTCTGAGACCCCTTTTTGTTTACTGAATTTAATTTATGTGTTTAAAAGGGGGACCTTTGTGACAGGTACACACCTCGATGTTTCTTTTTGTTCTAGAAAATGTAGTTTGTGTAAATAAGCCTTCGATTTTTATTCTAGAATAGGATGTTTGTATTGTAAGAGTTCTTCTTGTTTAGATGTAAGTTATTAAAAATAAATAAAGTCATTTAAGATTAAACATTAGTGCCTATAAAAACATAAATAATAAAATAGTAAAGTCAACCGCGTAAAGTCAGTTTTGTAACAAAATCCTCAAATTTAGAAAAGCAGAAGTGGAAGATAGTATAACAGCTTAGGCACTCAAAGAAATGTAAGAGGTAGAAACTGAAGTAATACTTAGGCCTCGTTCATATAAGGGCGGTTTGCCAACGTTGACGTCGCGGTTTACCTGAAAAACCCAACAACCGCGGTTCAAGTTAACATAAAAACAAATGAAACCGCTCAACATCGTACATAGGCAACCGCCAGTTTACCAGCGTTTAAACTGGTAAATCCCGGCGTTCACGTTGGCAAACCGCTCTTATATGAACAAGCCCTTAGACTCTGCAATAAAATTTGGAATACCGGAAAGTGGCTAAATGATTGGAGTAAACTCACTTTTAAGGTTTCTACATATTATCATGCACTCATCGTTTCCAGCAAGTAGCGTAGTCTTCGAAAAGCCTGATTTTACAAAGAGGTGTCTGATATGATACGTTCCGGATAGTGTGAATTGTTCATATTTAAAAAAATTAAAATCAATACTTTTCGGAAACTAAACGCTACGTGCTGGAAACGATGAGTGCATGATAATATGTAGAAACCTTTATTCTCATATATGTATGTCTAGAAAAGGTTCACCGACGATTACAGCAAATACCGTACAGGAACATTGATATCACATGCGAGCAAAGTAGTTTTAACCATCATTTATGAAAGATTAATATCAATTAGGTCTGGATCCGGCGTATGAAAAAAAAGTTGATTAATAGCAAGCTGAAAATTTGTTATTAGCTTAAGGGTGTCTAGTCGGACAAACATTGATATATGGGAACACTGGAACAGGGGAAGTTTTAACTGTGGAACAGGTTAAAAATTTGGAACGGTCAGACCACGAAAACGGCACATGTATTTTGTCCGACAAAACAGACTTAAACTCTCCGAACAGAGATTAAACTCTCATGCAAAAATCAGACTGCTATTTATCACCAAATTGGCGTTTTAATGAGTGGAACATGTAGAATATGTCAAATGACAGGAATTATGACAGATGATAAATAGCAGTCTGATTTTTGCATGAGAGTTTAATCTCTGTTCGGAGAGTTTATGTCTGTTGTGTCGGACAAAATAAATGTGCCATTTTCGTGTTCTGACCGTTCCAAATTTTTAACCTGTTCCACAATTAAAACTACCCCTGTTACAGTGTTCCCATATATCAAAGTTTATCCGACTAGACACTCTTAAGCTATTAACAAATTTTCAGCTTGCTATTAATCAACTTTTTTTTCATACGCGGGATCCAGACCTAAATTCCCTTATAGGGCAGGGCAGGGCGCATCTGTAAAAATATTAGTACATTTGGACGTTGAGAGGTGACTCAAATTTTTTTGCAGAAATTGCTTGGAAATAACTAAAATAATAATATTTGAGTTATCCTCCCTATAAATTAAGGAAAAATTTAATTTTTTTCTTCGTTTTTTGATGATAACTTTAAAAGCATTCATTTCCGAGAAAAGTTGTACTGACATAAAAGTTGAGTAATTAAATTTCCTACAATATAGAATTGGTTAAAAGATTAAAAAATAGTCACCCTTGTTGCAAAATAGCAATAATTGCGAAAAAACCATACAAAAACAAGTATTCCCTAGGACCTTCATATTTCACCCAGAAAAACTTTATGATACAGTAAAACAATACTGTAAGTTTTATTAAGATCGGTTCAATAGATTTTGCAAAATAAATTTTGCAATCCAGCTTTCGCAAAAAAAATTCATTTTTTCAAAATGTTACAGGACTGAAAATAAAGCAGATAACAAGTTGAATTTTTTTTTGCTTATAGAAGTGTACTGTACATTTCATTTGCAATTTGCAAAACTAAAATCCATTAACTACCACAGCGTCAGGAATTTTTTTAAATAAACATTAATTATTAATGCTACGCGCAGGACACAGGATAGTTTGCTCTGATTGGGCATTCCAATGACCTTTGATAATGATTGATACATTTTAATTTTTATTACATTTCGATATAAATAAATAAATTTGTTTATTGCAAAATAAAAACACATACTCTATCCGTTGAAATAACACTTTTTTTAGCAAAAACTTTCTTTGTTCATATATTTTAACTTAGAGAATAAAAGTTTATATTTTTAAACATATGCGATTGTTTAAACAATATTTCACAAACAATAATCAAATTAGTTTGATTTTTGTGGAATTAAAATATTAAAATACAACAAAATATAGAGTAAGAAAATAATATATTAGATAAAGAGTGGAAGAAATTGGAAATCAACTTGTTTGAATCGAACACCGCTGTCCTGCGCGTAGCACCAAAAATTAATGTTTACTTAAAAAATTTCCAGACGCCGTGGTAATTAATCGATTTTAATTTTGCAAATTGCATATGAAAGGTACGGTACAGTTCTATAACCAAAAAAATTCAACTTGTTATCTGCTTTATTTTCAGTCCTGCAACATTTAAAAAAAATGAATTTTTTTTGCGAAAGCTGGATTGCAAAATTTAATTTTCAAAAATCTATTAAGCCGATCGTAATGAAATTTACACTGTTGTTTTACTATATCATAAAGTTTTTCTGGGTAAAATGTGAAGGTCCTAATGTATTTTCCTCTTTTGCAACAAGGGTGACAATTTTTTAAATTTTTAACCAATTATATATTGCAGTAAATTTAATTACGCAACTTTTATGTCAGTACAACTTTTCCCAGAAATGAATAGTTTTGAAGTTATAATCAAAAAACCAATAAAAAAAAAGAATGTGTGTGTACTTTGTACGCACGTAAGAAGTTATACTTCTACTACATATTATGTGATTTTTAAGACTATACCAAAAATTTAAAAAAATAAAAGAATAAAACGCACACAAACACATTGAAAAATGCCACAAAGAAAAAATGATTTCTGGACGATAATAATTGTTGGCAAAAATTTTAAATACGCATTTGCTGAAAAAAAAATTATATAACAAATATACTTACAATCATAATATGCATAAAAAAATAAAAAAATAAAACTTGCATCGGGAATTGAACCCTTGAATTTCGTGCCGCTTTGACTCGTAATCGAAGCGTAGACTCACTCGTCCAATCGCACATTATTTATCATGTGGAAAAATACGGTAACTGAACGTTTTACTGTTTGACAGTTGTTTTGAAAATTATGTAGTTTAAATTTTGTGGAAGAAAATATAAAAATATAACAAAACAGTAAGAAAACAATATATTAGATGAAGATTGGTAGAACTGTTGTTGGTAATCAAATTAAGTATGTAAATCAAAGCATTACATACCTACTAGATAAATAAATCTACGCCAAAAAATCATAATTTAAAAATAAAAATCGAACCTAATTTGGGATTTCTCTCTAAAATCCGCATTCTTGAGAAAATAAATGTATGTATTTCAACCTAATCCAAATGTATAATTACAATATGATTATAATAAAAACTAGGTACTTACCAAATTAGAATGAGTTTTCCTTGTCCAAAATAGTCCAAAGGTCCAAAAATATAGGTATATGAAAACTATTTAAAAAGGCAGTATAACTATTAACTAACTTTTGTTTGTTGTTTCTTTTCACACAAATTTTAAAACGCAACAACCATAAATAATCTAACTACAGCTGTGCCACAGCCGCCATATTGAATAATTTTTGACATGTCATTTGAACATCCAATCAGAACAAAGTTATAATGCGCATGCGCCCGGTCGCTAGGTTTTCCCATATAAAAATTTACCCTCTATCGCCGGTAAAGAAGTATAACTTCAAAAATCAAATTTTTGCTTCATAATTTGATATTTTGATTATTTAAACAATGGTCCGGACCATTTTTAGTGGGATGATAACTTAAATATTATTATTTGAGTAATTTTCAAGCAATTTCTGCAAAAAAATTTGAGTCACCTCTCAACGTCCATCTCAAAACAGATGCGCCCTGGACTATTACCACAAATTCCCCAAGAGCCATACGGATTCGTCCCAGGTAGGGGACATATTTCTGTTTTGTTGGCTACTCGACTACAGGACTTGTGCGTAGTCGGTTCAGTTCGGCTATTCCCATTCCGTTCCGTGGAACCTTAAGTTCATTTTACTGCTACTGCTAGCGTCAATTTCCCGCCCGTGGAGCCGTAACCGAAGGCTTTCAATAACGTAAAATGGGATAAAATGTGGCATATACTTAGAGAAACTGATACGCCAGAACATCTCTAAACTATTACAAGACTGTATGTAATATACAGGGTGTCCCGAAAAGATTGGTCATAAATTATACCACAGATTCTGGGGTCCAACATAGGTTGATTGAACCTCACTTACCTATATACAATAGTGCATACACAAAAAGTTACAGCCCGTTAAAGTTACAAAATGAAAATCGATAGTTTTTCATATATCGAAAACTCTTAGAGATTTTTTATTGAAAATGGACATGTGACATTTTTATGGCAGCAACATCTTAAATAAAAATTAAAATGAAATTTGTGCACCCCATAAAAATTTTATGGGGGTTTTGTTCCCTTAAACCCCCCCAAACTTTTGTGTACGTTCCAATTAAATTATTATTGTGGCACCATTAGTGAAACACAATGTTTTTAAAATTTTTTGGTTCCTAGTACTTTTTCGATAAGCCACTGTTTATCGAGATATTTTTAATATTTGTCGAATCCACCACATATTTGTATATATGGTTAAGTACGATTATAGAAACCTGTCAATAATCTGAAAATTTATTTATAATTTACATTCTTAGGTATATTTAGAAAAAGAAGCCACATCTCGATAAAAGGTGACTTATCAAAAAAAGACTAAGAGGCAAAAAAGTTTTAAAAACACTGTGTTTAACTAATGATAACAAAATAATAGTTTAATTGGAACGTACATAAACATTTTGAGGGTTTAAAGAAACAAAACCCCCATTAAATTTTTATGTAAATATATTAAAAAATAAGCTGCATCTCGATAAAAACTGGCTTATCGAAAAAATATTAAGAGGCAAAAAAGTTTTAAAAACGTCGTGATTAACTAATGGTACCACAATAATAAATTATTTGGAACGTACACAAAAGTGGGGGAGGGGGTGGTTTAAGGGAACAAAACCACCATAAAATTTTTATGGGGTGGAAAAATTTCACTATAATTTTGTTTTAAGATGTTACTACCATAAGAATGATACATGTACATTTTCAATAAAAAATCTCTAATAGTTTTCGATATATTGAAAAAAATCGATTTTCATTTTGTAAATTCAAAGGGCTGTAACTTTTTTTATGAGCACATTTGTACTAAGGTAAGTTAGGTTCAATCGAACTATTTTTGACACCAGAATGTGTGGTATAATTTATGACCAATCTTTTCGGGACACCCTGTATAAATAATATCGTCATGTATTAAGAGTTAATATTTTTTAGTTTCTTAAAAACTTCAATTTGAAATTTAGAGTTCAGCAGGGATGTATAATATCCCCCATTCTATTTAATACATATAGTGACCACACTATGCGACAAGTTATTGAGGAATGACAAGGTGAAGCATATAACTACTGGACGAAGAAAAATCAAATGCCTACTATACGCTGATGACATGGATTTATTAAGTTACGTATCCATTACGTTGGTCCTCCGTGCTCCGTGTAAATGATCCAATTGATACGACATGTGCTTTTTGGGTTTGGGGAAATCAACTTTCCACACCAGCTACATTTAACAACAATGCTGGCTTGATAGAAGATACGAAGCACAACTGTCACCACTACGTTACTGCTAACTACGAACCATTCACGACTGAAGAGGTCTCAAATGTCATCAAAGAGCTTCATAACTGGAAATATCCTGGACCAGATGGAGTTCAGAACTTTTGGCTTAAAAAGTTTTGGCGTATTCATGAGAGCTTATCAACATTAATTAATCATGTTAGCTCTTATCCGCAGGAAATATGTACCATCCTTTTTAGCTCAGGGAACTAGTTATTTAATACCAAAGGATCAAAATAACACCCAAGATCCAGCCACGTACCGCCCAATTACTTGTCTTCCAACTTTGTATAAATTGGTCACATCCTGTGTAACCCGACGTATCTACCAACACTGTGCTCTAAACAATATCATAGAGCCTCAACAGAAAGGATGCGCTAAGGGTTCCATGGGTTGAAAAGAACAACTTATCATCGACTCAGTCATTTCTAACCAGGCATTCACCAAAAAAAGGAACCCTCTTTACTGCCTTTATTGACTATAAAAAAGCCCTTGATTCAGTACCGCATGAATGGCTTATAGATACATATATTGAGAATATACAAAGTCGATGATAAGATAGTGACCTTTTTAAGGCATATAATGACAGATTGGAAGACTAAAATTCACCTCCAAATACCTGGTGAAAACAATATCGAAACGGAAAATATCGCAATCATCCGGGGCCTATTTCAAGGAGACTCGTTGAGTCCATTGTGGTTCTGGTTAGCTTTGAACCCCCTTTCCGAGCTATTAAACTCCACTGACTCAGGTTTTAGCATCAAAAACAATAATACTGTGATAGCGAAGCTGAATCACCTGTTGTATATGGATGATTTGAAATTAATGGCTTCCACTCGAGAACACCTAGAACAGATGCTAAAAACAGTAGAAACATTATCTAATGATAGTATGCAATTTGGTCTAGACAAGTGCCGTGTTTTGAATATAGTCAGAGGAAATAGAGGTCATTGGCGAAAACGATATGTACAAATATCTTGGAGTAAAGCAGGCGCGGAAAATTGACCGTAAGCAAATGAAAACTGAGATAACTATTAAGTTTATACGAAAGGTAAAACAGCTGCTTCGTTCCCAGCTTAACAGTAACAATTTGTTTAAGGCACTAAACACCTACGCTTGTTCCACGCTTAGCTATTCATTTGATATTGTTAAGTGGACAAAAACGAATATAGAAAATCTTCAGCGAAAAGTACGAACACACTTCACAAAGGCACAAAAACACCACCCTAAAAGTGCAGTAGAACGAACGACATTACCGCGGTATTTAGGAGGAAGAGGATTTATGGATATAGGTGAGCAATTAGACAAACAGATAAGAACTTATTTTCAGATGCAGGCTGAGACATCTACTCTACACCACGCTATTTGCGCAGTAGATGACACAACACCGATCAAACTGAGGGAACCAGAAATGCGCATAAACCACCTCACTAAAGACAAAAAATGCACACCTGGATGGGTAAACCTCAACACGGGTGACATCCCAATGAAGTCAGCCAAGACTATGTCGACAATACAGCGTCGAACTATTTCTTGACATCAGGAAAGATATTCCCTGAAACGGAAGGTTCATTACTGGCCATTCAGAATCAGGTTATACCAACCAGAAATTACCTGAAATATATCGTCAAAGACCCTCAGGTTCAAACCGACAGATGCCGATATGGATGTCAAGCCCAAGAAACCATCCAACATCTTACAGGGGGCTGTCAGGCATTTGCTGCAACTGAATACAAGGAACGGCATGACGCAGTGGGAAAAATCCTTCATTAAGAGATAGCTATCAAGCTGGGACTTGTCCAAACGGACCATCTCCCATAATATCAATACGTCCCTGAGAGTATGCTTGAGGATAGCAACTACAAGCTATACTGGGACCGCACTTTGCTCACAGACCAAACAGTGGCACATAATAGACCAGATCTCGTACTAGTTAATAAATTAACAAGACAAACAACACTAATTGATGTGGCGATACCTAACAACAATAATCTACGTAGTAAATTTACTGAAAAAAGCGCAAAGTACAGAGATCTGGAAATTCAAATACGAAGACAATGGAGAATGCAAAGTACCCAGACGATACCTATTATTATGTCTACTACTTGAGTCATTTCGAAGAACCTCCTCAAAAGCATAAAAAGGCTGGGTTTAAATGAACATTTTTACAAGACCATGCAGAAAGCTGTACTACTAGCAACGGCCAGATGTATACGAAAATTTTTGGGAGATACACCTGCATACCAAGTCACCTAGGGCTCGATAACACGGAAAGAGTCCCACCAGAGCTCAATCCTTTTGATACCGTAGGTATCTGGGATGAGTCAATTTTCCCCTTAGAGGTAGTGTGAGCCATATGGCTAAATCTGGATGTTTATTAATTTCACAGTACAAGAATTAAATACATACATGTTAATTTTATATTCTACGTTTTACATTATTACATTCTACTTTTTAATTTTACATGTTTATCCTGGAAAATAAAGAAACATTTACTCACTACCCGTTAAAACCTATTGGTCGAAGACGGGGATAGTGTGTGACAATGTATAGTTTTTAAATATAGTATTTGTATACTAAATACCTAGCTACAAACATTTTATTATCTTACATGTAATTTATTTATTTTCTTTTTTTTTATATTATACATGAAGGAACTGGGTAAATTTAACAAACCACTCTATTTCAAACATTATTTTTTTTTATTTTGTTCACTTGTTAAGTCAGATCAAATAATTTATGCACAATATTACGATCTAGGTTCAATAGATACTTTTTGAATATAGATTTTACCATACTAAAGTGAATTAAGAGTATTAATATATATCTTGTAATCCGGTCAACTTGGACATCAAAATGCTTGGCAAATAACAAAAATTGCCGGAGAGCCAAATTTTGGTGGGGAGCTAGGGTATACCATAACAAATAAAGTTTAAAAAGTCCCCATCGACTCCATGTGTGCGTCAAAAGTTATTCGGGGTCAAAGGTCAAAATTTGAGATTTTTTGGTTTTTTTTCGAAAACGGTAAGTTTTATCAAAAAAAAACCTCAAACCAAAGTTGTAGATCTTAACATTCTCTACAAAAATTGTTCTTACAATTTTTTTCCTAAGAGTTACCATTCCTGAGATATCGTGATTTTAAAAGTTACTTTATACATTATATGCACATATAAGCCACGTATATACATATGTGGCCCTTAAGACAAGTAGGTATAAATGCCTATTTGTGTCTCTTTTATATAGTATATTATACTATTCTGAAAATATTTCTTCAAAAGGTAATCAGTCCCAAACTGAATTTCCTCTATCCACGTGGCCTTGAAAAACATTTGGCTATACCATTGTTTAAAAAAGAACAGATTGTCTATCATAGGCAATGGCTACAGTATTGTCCGTAGGTCTGGTTCACATGGTATGAAAACACATGGGGCATTTCTCGAGGAAGAAGTACGAAAGAAAGTGTGATAAGTAAATGGGTTTACGGAATGCATGCAATGAATACTGTGTGTGAGGGGTTGCAAGTTCTTGCTAATGTTCGAATGGACACAACAGATCAGCATGTAGATGCAAGTGACTCGCGGCTCATAAAAGATGCTAAAGATATTAAAAAACTTCTAGACTGGTTTTCATCACATGATCCTTTTCCTAAAAATAATAAAATCATATCTATTGCTTCTGGAGTTGTTGGTGATGATAACATTAATTGCCATAAAGCTCGTGAAGTTGGGATTGCTTCAATGGCTAAAATGACAGGTGAAACATTTAGTAATATAAAATTAAAACGCTCTGAAAAAGTACTCCCTCTTTTAGCTGCGAGTAGCACCGTGAAAGTTCACGAAGAGTTATAGATCCTGTATTATTATTTCAACGCATGAGTATCACTGAAGCTTTTGAGGATGAGATGGAAAAATTTTTTGAGTATGAATTAGCTCCTTACCCCTTATCACTTTTCGATGCAGCTGGAATGCGTAAAACAACAAAGTCAGCAATTTATGATTGCTTTGAATCAGTCAATACTGAGATTGATCGTAGAAACGCTACTTACATTATTGATGGAGGGTACCTACTACATCACGTTGTGTGGGATCGAGAAGAAACCTTTAGCGTTATTTTTGATAAATATGTTCAGTATCTACGCAGACATTACGGGCTTACAGTGACAGTGGTATTTGACGGCTACAATGACTCGACAAAGAATATTAAAGCTGCAGAACAACGTCGTCGAACTACAAAAACATCATCGGGTTCCGAGATTATCTTTGATGAAAATATAACAGTTCCAGCGAATCAACAACAATTTTTCGCCAACATTAATAATAAATCTCGTTTCATTTCCATGTTAACTGACAAATTAACAGCTGCGAATATTGAAGTGAAACAAGCTAAAAATGACGCAGATGTCCTTATAATTGAGACAGCAATTGAAAATTTTAAGGCAACAAACACAACAATTGTAGTTGGTGAAGATGTTGATTTGTTGGTACTGATTACTGCAAGGACTCCAGTAGATAAAGTTATTTATTTTCTGAAACCTGGAAGGGCTCAACAGCGAACAGAGAAATATTCTTCGAATAGTTTATCGGCTTATCCCAAATGCCAAAAGTACATTTTATTTTTACATGCGATAACCGGCTGCGACACTACGTCCGCAATGTACAGAACGTCAGTACTTAAATTATTCGAAAAAAAAGATTTGACTGAATGCTGTAAAGTTTTTACAGAACTTGATTCTACACCGCAAACAATAATTACGGAAGGAATTCGCTTTCTTCTTGCGGTTTATGGAGCTCAAAAAAAAATTATTTGTCTTGATAAATACCGATACTTAACTTTTGTAAAAAATACGCGAAACAAGAAACAAGTACAACTATCATGTCTTCCTCCAACATCAGCATCTGCTTTTCAACATTTGTATCGAGTATATTATCAAGTTCAAACATGGCTAGGCAATGAACTGAATCCAGACGACTGGGGTTGGAAATTAATAGATAAGACTCTGGAACCGATTAAAACCTTACTCCCACCTGCTCCAGAAAAACTCCTTAACACTATTTTTTGCAATTGCAAAAAAGGTTGTAGTGCCAAATGTGGATGTAAAAAAGTCGGGTTGCTAGTGTGTACCAACTGCCAAGGTCAGTCTTACTCAAATGTCCAGTTTAGTACAACAGAGGAAGACTCCTGTGATTTTAATGAAGAGACCAATGACTCAGTCACATTTGAACAATTTTTGAACATCCAGCAAGAGGAAGAGGAAGAAGATGAAATCGAAGAAGACTTGACTGTTGAAGTAGACTTTCAAGAATATGAATCTGATTAAAATATCTAAAGAAATCAAAACAATAGTTAACCTAATAATCAATAGCAATATCAATAATCAATATCAATAATAAGGTAATATCTAGAACTTGACCGGTATTGTTTCCTTAAATTATCCTAAAATTGTCAAAACAGTTAGTGGAGTAGGCCTACAGGGGAAACCACGGTAAAAAAACACGCCGAGTACACTACCTCACAGGTGGTGTGGAAACGTGTGCATATCATGTATAATGTAACTCTTTGAATCGCGATATCTCAGGAATGGCAACTCTTAGGAAAAAAATAGTAGGGACTATTTTTGTAGAAAATTTTAAGATCTGGAACTTTGGTTTAAGGTTTTTTTTTGATAAAACTTACCGTTTTCGAAAAAAATCCAAAAAATCTCAAATTTTGACCTTTGACCCCGAATAACTTTTGACGCACACATGGGATCGATGGGGACTTTTTAAACTTTATTTGTTATGGTATACCCTAGCTCTCCACCAAAATTTGGCTCTCCGGCAATTTTTGTTATTTGAAATGTCTATATAGACCGGGTTATTGTATATGTTAGACAAGTGATTAAATACTTTTGGAGCAAGATACATGGCAGATCTCTGTCCTATTGATTTTTTAATATTTCCCAATTGCACGTGTTGGTTGATTTTAGTAAGAGTCTCATACTGCCCTCCTAAGGAAAACCACCGTATCTGCAGTATATTATATATTATATCAAAATATATAATCTTTATCCCTTCTGCACTGAGGTGTAGGGATTAGGATTTTTAAATTTATACCTTTTATAAAGGATTTTAGTCGTTTTTTGTATTATATGGTATACAGCGAACTACAGGAAACCTTTTTCTTTTGTGGATTTTTATTTTTTTTAAATTGTAGCGCAGAATGAAAGATTACATTATTACTGAGGGCGGAAAGTCCCTAAGACTTTCTATAATGTTTATTTTAAAAAGTTACAGGGGTGAAAAAGAAGAGAAAATTGAGTGTGATTTTTAAGTTTAAATATCTCATTTAAAACAAAGTTTTTGATTATTCTAAGGGACTTTCGGCCCTCGTTAATGATGTAATCTTTCATTTTGCTTTTAACTTTTTCAAAAATATTTATTAGTTTTTCCAGAATTTGAAAAAAATTAATATATTTAAAACACATTGAAAATTTTGACAGGCGACATTTTGCGCCTTTCCCTTTAAGTTTTGGTAGTTGTTTAGTTGAAACTTGTTAGATTAGGATGTCCGTGGTGATATTTTGCAATCGAGCATTCGCTATCTTTGTCATACAATGTGGTGACAAGACAGTGACAAGTATAGATGTGTCTGACTCGCTATTTTGATATAGCAATTGCTTCTGCTACTGCTTACTGAAAATATCAGTTAAAAATAGCTGCTACTTTAATAACAGTAGTTTTTTTAGCATTATTTAACGCTTTCATGATGATATATGAGAATCAACCATATTTCTATTTCAAAAAGCATTTTCGTTTAGTATTTAATGTGAACATATAAATAATATCTAATTGTTGCTAAAATACGGACATTTTAGAAAACAAATGAGAACAAAAGACACGACAATGTCATTGTCAACTAATGTGTACATCTGCAGCTTCCATACCAGTGAAAATTTAGATTGTTTAGATACTATTAAAAAAAATAATACACGTAATTTGTCGTGTAAAGAAAGAAAAAGTAGGGATAGTCGATTCACTCCGTCAGATATTTGTGCCTGCGCTCAAGGTAAGCAGTTATAGCCTAAAATTCCTGCTCCTATTCATGTTAAAAATGTAGAATTTTTTATACGGATTAAAATCTAAAATTGTCTTACACATTTTTGGAAAATCCCTCGTACTAAATTTTTCTCAGCTTAAAATTTGAAAACCCAAGGTTAAACTGCCACTTCGTGTCTTCCTTCAATACTGGCAGACGAGTCAGCTCGGCTCACGTACATCCGTATTGTTTTTGTATCATACTCTTGGCTATATCCAAATCCTGCAGATTCCTTTCACTTTTCTATCGGATTTGTTAATAGATCTGTAAAAATGCAGTTATTTGACCCACGCGATGGCACTTCCATGAATCAGAGGTCAGGTGGAGGTCATCCGATGGTAACAAGGTGGCATCTTCGACGACATTCAGAGAAATTGGAAGTAGTAAAGATCTTCTGTACAGTGGTGGATCTTTTAAACAGTTGTTGTTCGTCACGAATATTTATTAAGTTTAAATTATTTTTCTTTATTGCACGACCTAAAATTTTGTATATTCTAATTTTAACTAAAATACTAAAGCAATTAAGATTTCCGGAGTCCCTTGATTTAATATAATATATCTTCCTTTTCTTTGGTATTTTTATATTTTGATTAACTTATTTCAAAAATTATAAAACAAACGTACACACTGGCGGATCCAAATGATTCACAAATTACTTTATATACAGTCTCTTTTTTACTCACAAAAACTAGTATCGCAAAATTAAGCGGCTTGTCCATAGAAACCACAATAAGTGTTAAACTGTTGATACATTAAGTAAGTGTTGATACATTACTAAGAAATTTGACGATTATCATTTTTTATACACTTTGTACATTTCATTGTAATTTTTATTTTCAAACATAAACTGTTAGAACTACTTACTGTTGCTATTTTATTTGATTCATCATCCAGTCCTTTGCGTGCACTGCTGGACATAGGCCTCCCTCATTTTTGTCCATTGTGCTCTATTTTGAGCACTTTGCATCCAATTTCTTGATATTTTCTTGAGATCGTCAGTCCAACTCTACTTCTTTTGTCTAATCTCGACCTCCACTCAAGTACCTCCACCTCCCATCAGTGATTCGGGCGACGTGTCCAGCCCAGTTCCATTTCAGGGTGGCAATTCGGGAAATTACATCGGTAACTCCTGTTCTTCACCTTAAGTCTTCATTTCTAACTCGGTCAGGAAGCGATATACTCAGCATTGACCTTTCCATTTTTCTCTGGGCTATTTGCAGCATTTTAGGAGTTGAAGCTGTCAATGTCAAAGTTTCGGCACCATAAGTCATCACAGGCAACACACATTGGTCAAATGTTTTAAGTTTTAAAGAAATTGGTATATCGTATATCGCTTTTAAAGATGTCTTTGAGTTTTCCATAGGCTGCCCATGCTAGGTTTATTCTCCTTCGTAGTTCGCATGTTTGGTTGTCTCTTGTGATTTTTATTTCGTGTCCAAGGTATATCTATTTTTCCACTAGCTCTACTTCGTTGTCTCCAATATTGATATTTCCGCTGGGTAATTTACTAGGTTTTATTTGATTACCTCTGGTAATTATTTATTTTTAAGCTAATGAGATAAGTCAGTAATATTTTCTACCCTAGAAATTGCCATTGACATCATCTAACCTCAAATTGAATTTCTGTAGAATGGAAACTTATTTATTTATTTTGACTTTTTAGTCAAAGAGATTACTTTTTGACTTTTTGTTTTTTTTAATTTACTTATTACCATTTTATCTTTATCTTTATATTAATAATAATCGGTTTATGTTCGAAGTATTTAATGTTGTCCATTAATCTGCTCAATAGTGAAAAAAGATCGAACACTTCAATAAAATATCTTCGGGATAATAGCCATGTCCTAATAATTACATCGACAGTACAGTCGGAAAAATGAAAGAATAGGGGAAGGACGTCGAAGATGACGCACCTAAGCAAAATACATTTTATTTAAGGGTAAAAAATATTTAAGCTAACTTTGAATGCTACGAGCCTGTAATTTGGACATTTCTATAACCAATTTCTAGGATTATTTTTAAATTCAATAAAAGGAAGTATTTTTTATGCGGCTTTAAAAAAAACGCTTTTGCGCCATCTTACCTTCCACCGAGGGAAAGATGACGCACAGTGATGGTGAAGATGGCGCATGTAGGTATCTATATTAAAAGCGCAAGTGATATGAAAAGAAAATTTATTTTTTAATACTGAAAGTAAGAAAATGTAAACAAAGCTTTTTTAACATATTAACAAAAGTCACAAATGTAGTTTTCGGGACTTTTGGCTCCACTGCATTCTTTATGCACCCATTGTCCACAACTTGTGCATCTGAACCATGTTTCCGTCTTTTTGCCGAAGTCTCCACATAATATGCAGATATCAGTTTCACCTCCCTCGTTGATTATGTCATCCAACTCATCGTCATTGCAAAGACCTTCTTCATCAAAATCGCTTTCTTCAGTATCGCTATCCTCCAAGATTTTTTTGTTTATTTTTTGTTTGATTATTTTTTGTACTTTGGCTTTCCCTTTATTTTTATTTAGTTTTAATCCTGCATCATTAACCAATACTTGTCTGGTTACTTTTTTCTTTCCTTCTTCCGACTTCGCCAGTTTTTCTTTTTTTTATTCTCTTTTTCTTCTAAGAATTCTTTTAAAGGGGTGCTTGTTAGAATTTCAGAATGTTGCTTTTGTCGTCCATATTTTCTTTTAATTTTTTTATTGGGCAAAGGAACTGGAGAAATAAGTGAAAGAGAAATATGTGGACGTTTGGTTATTTCATTTTGTTTTGTGGGGGTTGTGTGACGACTTTCAGGAGACTGTCGGCTGGTTGATGGACGTGGTAATTCTGGTTCTCTTATAGATGGTGTTGTTATTAGTGGAGGTGTTCCCTGAGGTGCAGGTTCAGGAGAAACATCTCTATCCAAGCTATCATTGTTTAAATTATCAGCAGGAAAAAAGTCATCTTCTGTGAACTTATCAGAGTTTAACGGAAAAATTCCGCACGTTCCGAAACCAGAAACGGCCTTATCAATATTTGCCACCTGATCATATGCTAACTTAAAAATCGCGGCGACATCATATGGAGTAATTTTATCTTCAAACTCTGAGTTGCTGATCTTAGATTTTAGAAAGGAATTGCAATGGCGACCATACGCATATTTTAATGCAGAAAAAAATGACACATCAAGAGGTTGTAATTTGTGGGATGTGTGGGGTGGAATACTAACCATTATAATCCCATTCTCTTTGCAGTAATTATAAATATCCAGTGAAATATGGCTCGAGTGATTATCTAATACTAACAGCACGGGATTATCTGGACTAGACAGGACTTTTTTTTGGAAATGCTTCAGCCATAATAAAAACATAGACGTATTACTCCATCCATTATCCGTGCAGTTGTAAATCGCACCGCTTGGTCCATTTTTCTGAAGCTGTGGGCTCATCCTCTTCCTGGGAAATATAAATAATGGAGGTATGTAGTTACCGGAGGCACTGAACGCCATTATTACCGTGATATTCTTCCCTCGTTCCCACGAAGAAATGATTCCAAACTGCTTTACTCCTTTGGGTCCAAGTCTTTTACATGATTCTTTAGGAACCGTAGATATACCGGTTTCATCAACATTGTAAATGCGATCTTGCAGAAATTTATATTTTTCTTGCACTGTTTCCAAATTTTTAAAAAAGCGGTCTACTTCTATTTTATTGAAGGCTGTTATTCTATTAATGCTTGTAGCTTCTGGCTTTCTCAAGGAAATTTGAGGATTTCGTTTTATAAATCCTAGATACCAGTCTTTTCCAGCCATTTGTTTATTCTTATTAAAATTGTGTTTAATTTCATTGCGTTCTGCATAAGCAAATGCCATGGTTCTCAGCTCTATGCAAGTGATACCAAAAAATAAATTAGCCAGCTTGAGAACATGATCTAATATCTCCTTTTCATGATGTGCCGAAAACAATGGGGCTCTACCAAGAGACTCTGATTTGACTTCCTTTAATAAATTTTTAACCTTAAGTTTTCTCCTCAATGTAGCTTCTGGTATTGAAAATGCCCTTGCCACTTCCCGAATTTTACGACCATCTCTACAAATTGCATTCAATGCTGCATTAAGAGCTGCTGCAGAAAATGATCCTCTCTGTGTTTTTCGTATATATTTTCCCATTTCTAAAAAAGAAAAAGATGCCTCAAAATGCAAAATAGACACTAAATAATAAATATTCTATACTCCATTGTTATTTAAGGTAATGAACTGAAAAGGCAAAGATGACGCACTATAACAGCAAAGATGACGCAGTCTGCGTCAACTTAGCCTGTTCAGCATAACCTACAAAAAATGGTTATCAAAATTATCCATCATCAAATATTTAACAGATAAATCCTCGCTAACTGAAAATAAATATCACCTACTCCCATGAATATGAAGAAAATCCAATGGAACCATTTTTAAACAACTTACCATTAATATTCGCAGTGTCAAAAATAACAAGAAATCAACGTGTATCGCGTTACTCTGCCTCACAGATACTAAACAGTACGAAAGCTGACCGATGAAGTTTTAAAGTAATAGTAGTTTCTAAAGGAGGGCGCCACGGGTATAAAAACTGAATTTAGTGAAGTACTTGATAAAATACAGAGGTGCGTCATCTTAGACGCTGCGTCATCTTCCCCGTCCTTCCCCTACCCATGAACGAACGTATAAAAGACGCTCTATTTTCCTGTCACCGTGTCACAAAGAAAATTGTCCAGTGCAAGTACATGTAACAATAATTATTACATGTACTTGCGCTGTGCAATTTTTTGTGTGACACGGTGACAGGAAAATACAGCATGTTTTATACGTTCGTTCATGGGTATTCTTTCATTTTTCCTACTGTAGGTAAAGTTAATTCGCTCGGCCGAGATTCATTTTGATAAGTTCAGAGTAGAAAACATACAACACAAAAATTCCTACCTCACACTATTAACTGCTCAAATCAACTTAATGTTTCATTAAAAAAGAAGAATTATCGGAAATAGTGGCAGTGTATAGAAAACTCATAACATTTTGTGGAATTTATTTCTTAAAAATATTTTTATTTTGTACAATAAATAATTTTCTCATGTGTTATCAATACAATATAATGGTATAAATAAATATTATTGATTGGCGTAAGGTTTATGTTATTTATGTCTGTTTACTATTAATAATATTGGCTATGAGCAGATGTTTGGTTGTGTAGTAATTTCCAGTCATGTCTAGGAACCTAACTTTCCAAAAAATGAATTACTAACATTACTAGACAGTTGTGTCTCAGATTAGCGAATCGACTTTAAGGATATTTTATGATATCCTTAGGCTCCCTCTAGGCGAGCCTCATGAGCTAATCGATAAAGCTATCGATAGCAAGAGAGACTTCGACGTGATCATTGCTTTTGTCACCAAGACAATCAAGCACAAAGAGGAAAAAGAAAGGCGTCTGCAAGCGGGATGACCAATCGTCATTATTCATTTTTTTATTCATTTTTTTAACGTGTTTGTGTCATGCAAGGCAGTAAGCGGGGGAGGACCCTTTACATCCAATCTACGCTGACTGCCCTTATTTTATTTTATTTATTATATTTTATCGATCTATTTATTTATTTATCAATTTTATTTATATAACATTTTACCATTTTTATTCTAATCTTATTTAACTGTGGTGCATGTCTCAAGAGGCATTCAGTAGGGGACTTTTACCTTTTACTCAGGCTGAGTGCCTCTTGTTTTTCTCGTTTTGTTTCTGTTTTGATTTCTGTTTTCCTTGTTCTACCCATGTCCGTCCTGGGGCAGCTGGCGGGGGAGGACCTTTTACATACAACCTACGCCAACTGCCTCCTTGTTTTAAGTCTGAGAATTTAATAAATATGTGTATTGAATGAATGAGTTGATGAAAGTAAGAATGTTTTGGCGTTACTCGTAATTACCAACTGGTTCTGTAAGTGACAAGTGTGTCTCAGATTAGCGAATTGACTATACATGCCGACATTCGTTTTACTATGTTTTGATTTAACTTGTTTGTAAATCATTCATTGCGGGCAAAGATCCATTGGAACAACTGTATTATTATTTAAACTATATAATTGTTTCATTAATAATTGTCCATATAGTAACTGGAGACACCTTAGAACAAAATACGAAGATTTAACCCAAAACACTTACCTATATAAAATGTGGTCCCTTACTGAGCTACAGGGTGTTTTATCTAAAAATTTAAGAACTATTTTTGCTCAGTATTTTAAAACTATTCGACGTATCCTTTTCATACTTGGCAGAAAGTGCGACTACTATACACCCTACTAAATTATGATAAACAAACGTTTCTAGCTACTACCAGAGGGGTACGACAGAGGATAGTGAATGGTTGACCCTTCTCAAATTCTACGCCACTGGTAGAATTAGTATTTTAGTAGGTACCATTTTTAGATTCTCCAATACTTTCTATGTAAATAATATACTCTTCATTTGTAACGATAAAGTCATTAGTTTTCGAGATATTTGTTAAATAGTGAAACGTTAAATATGAAGTGTTTCAAGTTAAATATGAAACGGCACAGTTATTTTGATTAATTTAAGATATGATTCATATGATTAAAATTTAAAAATTATTTGTACCTAGTACTTTAAAACTATTTGGCGTATATTTATCATACTTGGTAGAAAGTGTAGTTACTGTACACCCTACTAAATTAAGATAAATAAACGTTTCTAGCTACTACCAGACGCGTACGACAGGGGATAGTGCCTGGTTGACCCTTCCCAAATTCTACGCCACTGACGAAATTGCTATTTTAGTGAAATTTTTTGATTTTTCAATACTTTTTATGTAAATAATAAACTCTTTATTCGTAACGATAAAATGATTAATGTTCGAGATATTTGAAACTAAAAATGAAGCGACAAAATACATTAATCAAAATAACCGTGTCGTTTCATTTTTAACTTCAAATATCTCGAAAACTAATGACTTTATCGTTAAGAATGGAGAGTATATTTTTTTCATAGAAAGTATTGGAGAATCCAAAAATTAAACTAGAATAGCAATTTCGTCAGTGGCGTAGAATTCGGAAAGGGTCAACCATTCACTTTCCCCGTCGTACGTCTCTGGTAATAGACAGAAACGTTTGTTTAACATGATTTAGTAGTTGGCACAGTACCTATACTTCCTGCCAAATACGAAAAGGATACGTCGAATAGTTTTAAAATGCTGAGCAAAAATAGTTTTTAAATTTTTAGATACGTAACTCAATAAGGAACCACATTTTATTTAAGTGTTTTAGGTTAAATCTTCGTATTTTGTGCTAAGGTTTCTCCATTTACTACATGGACAATTATTAATGAAACACCCTGTATATGTATCTTGGTGTATAAACGAATATACAGGGTGTAACAAAAATACAGGTCATAAATTGAATCACATACTCTGGGACCAAAAATAGTTCGATTGAACCTAACTTACCTTAGTACAAATGTGCACATAAAAAAAGTTACAGTCCTTTGAAATTACAAAATGAAAATCGATTTTTTCCAATATATCGAAAACTATTATATATATCTTTTATTGAAAATAGGCATGTGGCATTGTTATGGTAGTAGTATCTTAAAAAAAAATTATAGTGAAATTTGGACACCCCATAAAAATTTTATGGAGGTTTTGTTCCTTTAAAGCCCCCCCCCCCCAAACTTTTGTGTACGTTTCAATTTAATTATTATTATAGTACCATTAGTTAAACACAATATTTTAAAAACTTTTTTGCCTCTTAGCACTTTTTCGAAAAGTCAGTTTTTATCGAGATATTTTGAATTTTTGTCAAATCCACCACATATTTGTATATGGCTAAGTACGGTTATGGAGACTTGGTAATTAGTGTAGGAAACAAAGGTTGAACCTTGCAAAATGGACACAAGTCCGGTTTTATTTTTTTTCTGGTATATCAAGGGGTGCTTATTATAAGACTAACTTTTTCTGAAAAAATTTCGCCCCGGAACCCCCCTTTTCACCCCTTTAAAGGGGGTAATTTGTGGTTTTTGCGGAACGTAGCCCTTCCTGTACCTTTTACAAAAAATTTATTTTATAGAAATATGAAGAAGACTATATTTTCTACGATTTATTTCCAACAGCATATGTCTATCATCCACCGTTTAGCAAGGGTGGCGCCCCAAAGTTGACAAGTTTTAAAAAAAGATGTTTTAAAAATATATATATTTTTCCCTAACTGTAACGGAAATTAAGAATAAATCCTACCGCAATTATTCACAAATAATTGATTGATTTTTTGGTATAGGTTTCACTTAAGGGTAATTGCTGATTTTTTAATTACAGGGTGTTACATTTTAAAAAACCCCTCTTTATACCATCTGAACTGTTTATGCTAGAGTAAAAAGATTTTCAGCGATTACCCATGTACTGGTGCTATTTACAAATTTGTATAATGCACCCCCATTTTTCCCCGGAACCACCACAAAAAAAGAAAAATTAATAAATAAAGTGATTTTCTTGGAATCCTTCACACACAATGCCCTTTATTAATATGCTTCATACATCATTTTGTGCACGTTATTATTACCCATACATGGACACCAAAAGCGATTTCCTAGTGCAACCCTTGTAGCCAAAAAAAAAAAATAAAATGGGGGGTTGAAATTTTTTTTTGTTTTTTGCCTTTTGATCCATATGGGCATATGCTTCATCAATAGTGCTTTTCAAAAATATATATGGTTATTGCAACCTCCCTGCGGAAACCACCCCTATCCTTGAAAATATACTGCAGAAACTACCCCTATCCCTTGGCGAGCATGTTTTTACGATTTTCTCATTACCTATGCATTATTTTTAAACAAAACTTATACAATGTTAAAGACCACTATTTACTCTAAAAATTAGGTCCTATTATTTTTTTCGTATAAGCAACCGTTACGGCACAGTGGCGCCGTAAACCTCATATATGCTTTGGCGGGCTCCAGTTTTTGTTTTTTTTTTTCGTCATCTGTTCATTTTATTGATAAAGTACTTATGTAAAATAAAACAACACAGTATAATCTACAAATTATAACTTATCCACATTTTACAATCTTTGCGCCCCAAAGCCACAGTGGTGGCCCAAAATCAATTTTTGCATATTTTCGCAACCTACACGCATTTTATTGCATTAATGCTACCTTAATAGCACAATATTCACCCCTAAGTGGTCGCTAAGCAGTGGCGGATCCAGGGAGGGAAGCTGGGGGTGATAACCCCCCACCCTCTCAAACCAAGTGATATTATATTTAAAGATTATAAAAATATTCATTTATTTTTATAGAAATTTAACCAATTGGCACCCCCCTCTTAACGATGCTGGATCCGCCACTGTCGCTAAAGAATAAAAAGTACGCCATTTTTATAAAAATAATAATATAATATAAGTATTTCTATAAAAATAAATGAATATTTTTATAATCTTTAAATATAATATCACTTGGTTTGAGAGGGGGGGGGTAATCACCCCCATCACCCCTTCCTGGATACTCCAGTACTTAGCGACCACTTAAGGGTGAATATTGTGCTATTAAGGTAGCAATAAAATACATGTAGGTGGCGAAAATATGCAAAAATTGATTTTGGGCCACCACTGTGGCTTTGGGGCGCAAAGACCGTAAAATGTGCATAGGTCATAATTTGTAGGTTACACTGTGTTGTTTTATTTTACATAAGTACTTTATCAATAAAACAAACAGATGACGAAAAAGAAAACAAAAACTGGAGCCTGCCAAAGCATATATGAGGTTTACGGCGCCACTGTGCCGTAACGGTTGCTTATACGAAAAAAATGAATAGGACCTAATTTTTAGAGTAAATAGTGGTCTTTATTCTTGTAAAACTTTTGTTTAAAAGGAATGTATAGGTAATGAGAAAATCGTAAAAACATCCTCGCCAAGGGATAGGGGTAGTTTTTGCAGTATATTTTCAAGGATAGGGGTGGTTTCCGCAGGGATGTTGCAATAACCATATATATTTTTGAAAAGCCCTATTGATGAAGCATATGCCCATATGGATCAAAAAGCAAAAAACAAAAAAAAATTTCAACCCCCCATTTTATTTATTTTTTTTTTGGCTGCAGGGGTTGCAGTAGGAAATCCTTTTTGGTGTCCATGCATGGGTAATAATAACGTGCACAAAATGATATATGAAGCATATTAATAAAGGGCATTGTGTGCGAAGGATTCCAAGAAAATCACTTTATTTATTAATTCTTCTTTTTTTGTGTGTGGTTCCGGGAAAAAAATGGTGGTGCATTATACAAATTTGTAAATAGCACCAGTATATGGGTAATCGTTGAAAGTCTTTAAACTCTAGCATAAACGGTTCAGATGGTATAAAAAGGGGTTTTTTAAAATATAACACCCTGTAATTAAAAAAAGGGCAATTACCCTTAAGTGAAACCTATACCAAAAAATCAATCAATTATTTGCGAATAATTGCGGTTAGATTTCTTCTTAATTTCCGTTACAGTTAGGGAAAAATATATATTTTTTTAAAACATCTTTTTTAAAAACTTGTCAAATTTGGGGCGCTACCCCCGCTAAACGGTGGATGATAGACATATGCTGTTGAAAACAAATCGTAGAAAATATAGTCCTCTTTATATTTCTATAAAAGAAATTTTTTGTAAAAGGTACAGGAAGGGCTACGTTCCGCAAAAACCACAAATTACCCCCTTTAAAGGGGTGAAAAGGGGGATTCCGGGGCGAAATTTTTTCAGAAAAAGTTAGTCCTATAATAAGCACCCCTTAATACACCAGAAAAAAAATTAAACCGGACTTGTGTCCATTTTGCAAGGTTCAACCTCTGTTTCCTACACTAAATAATATGAAAATTTATTTATGATTTACATTTTTAGGTACATTTTGAACCATATAAAAAAATAAGTAATATCTCGATAAAAAGTGCTTTCTCGAAAAATTACAAAGAGGCAAAAAAGTTTTAAAAACACTGTGTTTAACTAATGGTACCGCAATAAAAGTTTAATTGGAACATACACAAACATTTGGGGGGTTTAAAGGAACAAAACCCCCATAAAATTTTTATGTAAACATATTAAAAAAGAAGCCGCAACTCGATAAAAACTGCCTTCTCGAAAAAATACTAAGAGGCAAAAAAGTTTTAGAAATATTGAATTTAACTAATGGTACCACAATAATAATTTAATTGGAACGTACACAAAAGTTTGGGGGGTTTAAAGGAACAAAACCCCCATAAAATTTTTATGGGGTGTCCAAATGTCACTATAATTTTTTCTTAAGATGCTACTGCCAGAAGAATGCCTCATGTCCATTTTCAACAAAAAATCTCTAATAGTTTTCGATATATTCGGAAAAATCGATTTTTATTTTGTAACTTCAAAGGGCTGTAACTTTTTTTATGTGCATATTTGTACTAAGGTACATTAGGTTAATTCGAACTATTTTTGGTCTCAGAATATGTGATTTAATTTATCCTGTATTTTCGTAACACCCTGTATACAAGATCATTTTTAAAAGATTTATTTGAATCACATTTACTAAAAATCCCTCCAGTTTCTTCTTTTTTATATCAACTTTCACTGTTCTAGTGTCTCAGATGATCTTAAAAGAAGGAGGCTTACATAGAATAAAAAATCAAAATCAGATATTTTCTTATTGCCAATTGCCAAGTGACTTGGCTAAGCCAGGAGACTTCAGCAGACTTCAGTTGATCAAGATGGTTATTTGAGATTTCGGGTAGGGTCTCGTAATGTTCTCGGAAAGTATCCGCTAACATCGGCTTCAAGCCTTTATAATTTTACGATTAAAGACTGTAAATTGAATTATATACACTAAGCGTCAAAATTAACGCACTACCTTAAAAATGGGACATTTTTAATGTCTCATATTTCCTAAACCTGTTGTCCGATTTTAGTGATTTTTTTTAATATGTTATAGCTTACTTCTTTAAGAATATCGATGTAATAATATTGTTGCTTAAAAGATAAGTGTCCTTGTATACCAGGTGTAAAAATGATAGTGTGTTTTTTCCTCAAAGTTTGGAATACCCTGTGGAATATTCTAGCGCATATAAAATATTGAAATTAAAACTCAACTGTAGCCTTAGACTTTCTTAACATTCCGCTTTTTGATTTATTTAATTATGTTAGATAATAAAAAAGTTAGATACTTTAACAACTAGCAACGTTCTTCATCAATACAGAGTGTTTCTAAATAAGTGCGACAAACTTTAAGGGGTAATTCTGCATGAAAAAATAATGACCGTTTACTTTATAAACATGTGTCTGCAAGTGCTTCGTTTCCAAGATACGGGATGTTGAATTTTTTCTTACAAACTGACGATTTATTTATTGCTCTAAAACCGGTTGAGATATGCAAATGAAATTTAGTAGGTTTTAAGAGGTAGTTATTGCGCATTTTTTGACGTACAACTAAGAATTTTATATCCACCATTGGCGTGCATACGGGTCATATTACCCGGTCATATTACCCGTATGCACGCCAATGGTGAATATAAAATTCTTAATTGTTTGCCAAAAAATGCCCAATAACTACCTCTTAAAACTTACCAAATTTCATTTGCATATCTCAACCGGTTTTAGAGCAATAAATAAATCGTCAGTTTGTAAGAAAAAATTCAACATCCCGTATCTCGGAAACGAAGCATTTGCGGACATATGTTTATAAAGCAAACAGTCATTATTTTTTCATGCAGAATTACCCCTTAAAGTTTGTCGCACTTATTTAGAAACACCCTGTATTGATGAAAAACGTTGCAAGTTATTAAAGCACGTAACATTTTTATTATCCAACATAAGCGAAGGAATCAAAAATCAAAATGTTAAGTTAGCTTAAGGTTACAGTTGAGTTTTAATTTCAATATTTTATATACGCCAGAATATTCCACAGGGTGTTCCAAACTTTGAGGAAAAAACACACTATCATTGTTACACCCGGTATACAATGACACTTATCTGTTTAGCAACAATATTATTACATCGATATTCTTGAAGAATAAAGCTATAATATATTTAAAAAATCACTAAAATCGGACAACAGGTTTAGGGAATATGAGACATTAGAAATGTCCCATTTTTCATGTGGTGCGTTAATTTTGGCGCTTAGTGTATATAACCATTGTTTGGATTTGGGGCTATCTTGAAAGTACATGAGTTCACTGATGATGGACTAATAAGTCATAAATCGTTCGTTCTGAACAAATTTATGTAATCCGTTTGGATTTTTATGGTTTTTAATTAAATTATATTTACTACTTAGGCATTTTTTATTTCGATGTTAGAGTTTTTCAATCGTAAATGATCAAATGATGAAATTTAAACATAAAAAATATACTGATCCATTGTAACAGTTAAAAATCCTTTAAACATTTTTCAAAGTCAATTATTGATATAAATTACAAAAATTATTGTATTAAATAAACAAGCAAACCAGCAAAAGTAATTTTATTTGCAGTATACGACTAATACTTCTTCTTCTTTCTCGAAACTCCATTATGCCCCTCAGGGGCGTCGGAGGTTTTATTCGTCCTCTATCCATATCTTCCATTTCTTGCGGTCCTTTGCTAACTCTTTCAATTGTTGATGTGTTTTTCCTTTTTCCTGTCCAATTTCTATAATCTGATCGATTCATCTCTTCCTTGGCCTCCCTTTCCTTCTTTTACCATATCTTTTCGATTCCATCACCTGCTTTGGTAGTCTTCCTTGGTCCATTCTGTTAATGTGTCCATACCATTTTAATTTTCTTTTTTGGATCTTGGTTATTATCGATTCCTGTTTCAGTCTTTTTCTAATATCTTCATTTCTTATTCTGTCCAATTTCGTTTTTCCTGCAATTTTTCTCAGCTGCTTCATCTCCGCTGCGTTTATTGTACTGTCTATTTTTGTCTACTCGATTGTCCCTATCTTCTTCTCTTTCCTGCTGTCCTCTCTCCTCATTTTGTTGGTTGCTTGCCTCGAATTTTTCTTTATAGTGCTTATTCCATGTGGTTAGTATGTCCTGTATGTTTGTTTTCAATTCATTTCGCTCATTTCTAATTCCTCTTATTTGTTTCCTTTTTGTTCCTTTCATGCTTCTTATTTTATTCCAAAATTGTTTATTGTTATTCCCAAAACCTTCGTTCAATTCTTCACCGAATTCCTTCCAGCTCTTCCTCTTCGCATATTTTACTAGTTCTTTCACTATATTTCTCTGTCTTCTGTATTCGTCTCTGTCTTGCTCTTCATTTGTGTTTATGTATCGCTTCCACATTTCTTTCTTCTTTTGTACTGCTTGCTTTATTTCCTTATTCCACCATCTAGTTCTTTTATTATTCTTCCCATTCTTTCTTATGCCACATACCTACTTGTTCTGCAGTGTTCCATAACGTGTCTCTCAATTTTTTCCATCTCTCTTCCATATTCCATATTTCCTCATTGTTTTCATGCTGTTCCAGTATTTTATCTGTCCCTCTTTGGTATAACTTCCTCACCTCCATATTTTTCATCTTATGTATTGCTATTTTTGTATATTGAGGACTCTATTATTTCCAATAGTTTCATGTTTATCTCTGCTGTCACTAGTTTGTGTTGGGTACCGAGTTCGGCTTCGTTCTCTGTTTTTATATTGACTAATACAAAGTGCTAAATATTGATGACGGTATCTTTCGACCTTAATATCTGTCACATATATCACTAGGCATGCATCACTTAATTAAACCCGTGAGTAATGACCCGTGAGTAATGAACTATTTCTCACGAGTAAAATAATGGGAGATATTATCTATTCAAAAATAGTGAATAACGAGCATGCTCTCAAAGGGTCGTAGAAAAAAAGGTTTATTTTAAGATTTCCATCAGATCTAATGGATATACAAAACCGTGACTTGGTATTAAATGCCAGACTAGAATGTGGTGTAGGTATACTACTACAAAAGATTATTATGAAGAAACTACTGAAAAAGTTCCATAAAGAAACTTTCAATAGCAGCTGTAAAAAATATCCTACTCACCATCATTAATAAGATACGTCTCCTCGTTCTTTGCACATATACGACATTATTCACGAATTATTTTACACCCCTTTTCCACTTACAGAACCTAAAACCACAAATTTAAATCATGTCCGTCCACGTCCACAATAGAAACAAATCAGTACTCGTATAATGAAGAATGGAGATGGGTACGAAGGATTTTAATTTTTGGATGATCTCATAAGAACGGTGTCTTTTTTTTTCAAATAGTTTTTACTTTGTTATGGAACAGTGCCTTATTTGAAAATAACTACCAGCGCCGCTACTGGAGCGATTCACAGTTAGAAAGCAGTTTGGAAAATGAAGCTGGGATTATGAGCTTTCGGAGAAAGGAGGTTATTTACATGAAAAATGTTCTTATTGATTTGTTCATACAATTTCGTTGTAAAGTCATGTAAGTTATCTTAACTCATTTTTTATGACTAATTAAGTAGTTATGTTAACTAATAATCAGTTATAATCTGTGATAGTTATTAGCAGTTATAAATAAATCGAAATTATCAAACAAATAAATTAAAAATAATTCTGGAATGGTAGCATATCGTCTATAAATATGTTAGGGTAGGTAAATATAATGAATCGGTGATATTACGCATAATTACCGGTTCTTATAAGAATATGTATTATATTATAATCATCAATAAACTTGGTTAATATGATAAATTATTCTTCAATAATCAAATTCACTGGTGAGTTTATATAACTCCCAAGTTGTAGTGGCGAATGTGATATATGTATAGTATATTGTACAACAAGAGAGAAAAAAGACATATTTCTCACGAGCGCAGAAGTTTGTTGGCACGAGCCGAGGCACGAGGCGAGGGCCGCAAATCAAGCGAGGAAGAAATATGTCGTTTTCTCACGTGTTGTACACTGTACTTTTTCTATGGGTGCGTTTTTGTCAAGAGTTCAAACTTCAAAATTAAATAATTCAGGTGCTTTTATGAAGATTATATGCCAAAATTGAAATAAAATACATATTATACACATATATGTAGGTATTTAATATTCTTAATATTTATATACTCTTATTTATTTAAAATTATAGTTACCAGTTATATTTGAACAATTTTGAAAGGTAATTCCTGGTAAGTTTTGATTTGACACATTTTATTTGACAAACATATTTGTGTTTGTACTGTGCATGTTACCATGGAAACCGCGATTCTACGTATGGAAACCGTGAGAAAAAATATTTCTCACTGCAATGGCGACTTTTCTCACAGCCTGAGAAATTTTTCGTTTTGAATGTATGTAAGTAGTGAGAGAAGTTGCACATTGTATAGCATCCATAGAAAAAATATTTTGATCGATTGAGCCAGTAAAATACTATGATGTCAGAGGCTGCGGGTATGAAATAACAATATACAGGGTATTTCGTATTTCATTAATAATTAGAAATATTTTAACTGTCGATTCTTGGTCTCAAAATATTAAGATCTGACTCAAATTACTTAAATAAAATGTGGCTCATTTCTGAGTTACAGGGTGTTTTATTTAAAAATTTAAAAACCATTTGTACCCAGTAGTTTAAAACCGTTTGACATATCCGTGTCATACTTGGAAGTGGAAGTAAGTGTAGGTACTGTACATCCTACTAAATTATGTTGAACAAATATTTCTGGCTACTACCAGAGGCGTACGACGGTGGAAAGCCATTGGTTGACCTTTCCGAAATTCTACGTCACTGACGGAATTGCTATTTCAGAGCAATTTTCGATTCTCCAATACATTGTATGTAAACAATATACCTACTGTTTATTCGTAACGATAAAGTCATTAGTTTTCGATATACAGTACAGCCTGCCATATCCGGACCAGTCATATCCGGACCTCCCCATATCTATCGAAATCTACCAAAAAAAGTAGTCCTGCTGTTGGACAACGAACTAAAAGATGGCGAAATAATGTATTATAGAATCTATAAAACGTGTCTATCGACGAAAGTTATTGACGGCGTTGATTACTGGAATGTGTGAAGGAGAAAACGTTTCAGAGACTCTAAAAGAAGTAGTGGTCTTGATATCCGGATTTTTTCATATCCGGATCGGTCTGTCGCCACATTGATCCGGATATGGTAGGTTTGTATCTGAAGTTAAAAATGAAACGGAATTATTTTCTTATCTGGAGAGACAAAATCATGTGCATTAGTGCCAGAAGTGTCGATAAAAATGACATTTTTTACGTTTCGTAAGGACACTCAAATAAATATAGAAATAGTGACTTTTTGTTACGAGTTTCACCGTTCTTTCATAGGTAATTCGTGGTTTGTCACTCATCAGAGAGACCTACAAAAACTCAAAATGAAAATAAAAACGCTGTTATCTATCCGGCAATTATTGTACTAAAATATTTAGTACGCGCTAGTAACGACCTCTATATGAAGAAATATGAAGTCAGTAGACTTCACATCGATGGAGATTTAAGTAATCTTCAAGTCCAGGCTTATTAGCGACAATACATCCGCAATTTATGTTGATATGCTGGCTAAAGGAAGCGTCCTATATAGGACAATAGGATGGGTGTGACTAAAAAAAGTAAAGATGCACTGAGATCAACTGAGAACACAACACACGCACTCGGGACAATCACACAAATACAAAACACACATTCTCACACGCAGACCTAAACCATGCTAAATTTATTCTGAGACTATAGACGTGTAAAATTCAGATGTAAGGTGTAACATTTTGTTCGTGCTTCAGAGATCTGGTAAAGACTGAGGATTGTAGTCTTGGCAGATATGAGTGCACGGCAGCATTTTATCCAAATCTGTGGAAATAAAACGGATCATCATCATCATCATCATTGGCTCGACAGCCCTTTCTGGGTCTTGGCCTGTTCCAGGATTCTTCTCCACTCTGATCTGTTTCGTGCTTTTTTTCTCCAGTTTTTATTTTTAAGGTTTTTATATCGTTTAAGGAAATAAAACGGATACGAGACAAAAAAGGGATGGTCGAGTAAATTACTCAAAAATGAACTCTTCAGTTCTGTAAAGTCTACAAAAAATATAAAGGGAGACACCGGTTGCGGACTGTATCTCTGTCCCAAATAGATCTTATTGAGCCTAATAAAGAATGTTCTACAGGTGCACCATCAACTTAATAAGGCAGCTTCATCAGAGCTAATTGATGGCATATGATAATGTAAGATTATAAGCCAATTGGCTACAGCACGAAAGTTACAGAACAAATTGGTTCCAGAGACGAAGAAGTAAAGTGTCTGTCGATGTGGTCACACAACTTAATAATATATTTTCATTGTGTAGTAAAATAATGATTTTCCGCAGCTCTAAACATAAACAGTAATATTAACTTAAGTTTGGTCAATATTTTAAAAGAAATTTGTTTACTAAAAAAAATCCGAAATGTTCATAATTTATAGTGCTCGTTAGAATTACCCTGTAGAGACAAGAATAATTTATTGAATAAGCTTTTTGTAGATATACTGCATTATAAAAATTTAAACCAAACTAATCAGTAACTTAACATTAAAATTACCCTTTTTTATTTCGATTTACATATAAAATAACCCTACATTACTGTTCCTTTTTAAAAAGATAACCATTGCATGCGACAATTCCTGGTATTAGCAGTGAAACTAATATCGCAGCTAAGAATATCTCCGACTCTATTAGAACTTTGGGACTTCCTGAATTCCTGAATTTACAGTCTCTTCGCATAAATCCTTTAAATCTACTTAAATTTAGACTAGCGTGAACATTTCCAACCGAATGATTATATCATAAATAATAATGTTAGCGTAAAGTTTCGCCTTTAATATTTGCATTTATTTGGATCCCTTTCTTATTTTATCTTCGTAGTTTCTCGTGAAACTGTTAGAACGAGTTGTCATTGTCAACTATCACTTATTTCTACCATAGAACATAAAATTTATTATTACCGCCAATTCACTTCAATTTCAATTTTTTTTGTACAAAAAAAGTATAGGTTATACCTACCCAATGTTTTGGTTTCTTAATATTTAATAGTTATTTAACCAACAAGATGGGCGATTACCAATTGAGATATTTTAACGCGTGAGCGGCGCGAGCGCGTTAATGTTCGAGATTGTTAATCGCCATTTTAATTCACGAGTTCGTTACAAAACTTTTCCTTCGACCGTACTTTTCAGAAATAAATCCATTTTCCATCTTTTGATTTTTCAAATACACAGAATTTTAGACAATAAAGTAAATAATGACATTAAAGGCGGGTTGACATTACTAGTGAATAACGAACGTGGCTCACGCTTACGTATTTTGTCCGTGCTATTGTGAGATATTTTATTGTCTATTTTCAAACTCGAGTAGTACATTTGTATTTATGCAATGCATAGATACGAATGTACTGCTCGAGTTTGAAAATAGATAATAAAATATCTAACAATAGCACGGGCAAAATCCGTAAGCGTGAGCCACCTTCGTTATTCACTAGTAATGTCAACCCGCCTACAATGACAGATAGTACTAACAGCGGCTAATTGATTTTAAATTTTTTAGTGGGAATATAAATGGTATATTATGTGGTCAGGTATATGTTTGGTTGCCTACACCACAGGTCACTGCCAATCACAGAGCGTTTAATTAATTTATGCAAGCAATGTATGTTGTGTTGCCTTTAATGAAATCGTTTATTAATAGAAAATCATTCATTAATAGGGGTCATTAATCAATGATTTTGAGGGTGTTAAAATTGATCATAAATGGACGGTAAACGGAAAAATATATTTATTCTCAATTTTTAAATGTGTATTGTTACAGTTTTGTCAATTTAAATGTTTTTTGTGTTTTTAATAACAATCGGAACCAATGTTTGATGTTTCCCAACTAGAAGAATTTTTACAAATTTTAACCATAGAGCCGCAGTCTCAATTTTGGAAGTTCAAAAACATTTTTTTGTAATTATTTCACAACAATGCAACCGACTTTTTAGCTTTGTAGCTATCACAGATGATAGTATCAGTGGCGGATCCAAGGGAGTGCCACAGGGGTCATGACCCCCCCCCCAGACGAAAAAAATATCAAGAGGGAACTTACATAAAATTTTAAATTCGAAAAAAATGGTATAAATCACAACAGAACATAATTTAGAACATGATGTATCAAAAATAAAAAAGTTTTGTTTGTCTTTCGTTTGGCCCCTAAAGACGACTGAAAATTCAACTTATACCAGCCACTTCAAAACGCGTCGTGAAGTCACAGGGTTGTATGTTTACATTCTATACCAATTGTATATATAATTTTAAATTAGACATTATTAACGTCAGTAGAAAATACACTTATGTGACGTTACAAATGTATTTGATCGTTTGAACTATTCATAGAAAATTTGTACTTTTACAAAATGGTTTTATTTTCAATAGTAAACCTTCTTTCCTTTTCTTCAAAAACTGTATCAAACTGCAATCTCAACAAACTGGTATATTTTATTACAATGACATACGATAAATGTCATTAGAATATAAATATTTTTTCTTTATTCGCCGACGACGATCTGGCTAAATACCCAAGTAGGTGGAGGCCAATAAACTAAAGAAGAAGAAGAATATACGTAAATATAACCGTAAACTGAACCACATAGTCAAACTCTGTGACGTCACGGGTCGTTTGAACTATTTTAAGATAAAGAAGACTTTAAATTTGTACTTCTAAGTTATTATGAGTTTTTGAAGCGTAAAATTTTGGAAATCTCATTTTTATACAAAACTGAACATTATTATGTAATAAATAAAATGTGAAAGTTCCCTATTCAATAATCCTAAAAAAGAAAAACCGAGAGGCCGTCAAACAAACAAAAAATTCTTGGCCCAAAAATAAATTAAATTTTACTCATAAAACAAAAAATACCTTGACCGCGTTACCTCAAGAAATGTCTAAAGAAAATAGATACAAAATTGAAATTAAAAGTTGACAAAACTTTAAACGCTTTTTTCTCAAAACAGCTATTTTAAGAGGCGGTAGACCTTGTAACTCAAAAACTACTAGTAGTCTAAGAGCTATTGAGCCCTCCGACTAACGGTCTTCCTGTAAGGATAGAAATTTGTCTAGTGATAATTCATAGCACACCAAGGCTAAAAACCATGACCTGGCAGGCATCAGCCCTGCACGTGTATCTACCAAGTGAATCGAAAAGTGGATAGTTTAGGGGAAAAATAAACTTTCTCCTGTAAGATTTAAATTTAAGTATGTGTTTGAGTAAGTCATTTAGAAGAAATGTGTACAATGCCAGGCGATTCTGAACAGCATAAGACCTTGCCAGGCGAGGGGAAAGATTAGGAGTTTTTCCTAAAATTATTCTTTTTTTGCATCGAACAAAGTTTTTTTAGGTTTTTTGAATAATTCCAAACAGAAAAGGTCTTTAGTGATTTTTCTCTTAGGTTAATAGTTTTTGTTATATGTATAAGCCATTAAAAATTTTGAAAATTGCGAAATCGGCCATTTTTAACCCTAAATCGGACATTTAACTAAAAATTTCAATGTTACCAAGGTAGGTAGATATTCTTTAAACATTGATTGATCGAATCCCGAAGAGTTTTTTGCAATACAATATCGAAAACCCCTTTGTTTTTTAATTGCTAATCAAGCGGGCGCGACACTGTAGTATAAGTGAGGACGTTTGAGTTTGCATAAATTCATTATCTCGAGAATGGGCAAATTTGAAGAGAAATCCTCAGACAGGTCGATTTTTATTCTTAAATTAGGACTTTTTGGCATATATATAATACTAGTGACGTCATCCATCTGGGCGTGATGACGTAATCGATGATTTTTTAAATAAGAGTAGGGGTTGTGTGATAGCTCATTTGAAAGGTTACTTAATTCTCTATTCAGTAATATAAACATTAATAAAATTATTCATACAGGGTGTACAAAAAATTTTTTTATTAAATTGATTTAGATAAAAAGAAGAAAAATTTTTTTGTGCACCCTGTATAAATAATTATGTTCATGTTTATATTACTGAATAGAGAAATAAATAGCCTATCAAATGAACTATCACACGACCCCTACTCTCATTTAAGAAAATCATCGATTACGTCATCACTCCCAGATGGATGACGTCACTAGTATCATATATCCAAAAAGTCCTAATTTAAGAATAAAAGTCGACCTGTCTGAGTATTTCTCTTCAAATTTGCCTATTCTCGAGATAATGAATTTATGCCAACTCAAACGTCCTCACTTATACTACAGTGTCGCGCCCGCTTGATTAGCAATTAAAAAACAAAGGGGTTTTCGATATTGTATTGCAAAAAACTCTTCGGCATTTCATCAATCAATGTTTAAAGAATATCTACCTACCTTGACAACATTGAAATGTTTAGTTAAATGTCCGATTTAAGGTTAAAAATGGCCGATTTTGCAATTTTAAGAATTTTTAATCGCTTATATAGCAAAAACTATTAACCTAAGAGAAAAATCACTAAAGACCTTTTCTGTTTGGAATTATTCAAAAAACCTAAAAAAACGTTGTTCGATGCAAAAAAATCTCTCCTCTCGCCTGGCAAGGTCTTATGCTCTTCAGAATCGCCTGGCATTGTGCACCATTCTTCTAATTGACTTACTCAAACACATACTTAAATTTAAACCTTACAGGAGAAAGTTTATTTTTACCCTAAACTATGCACTTTTCGATTCACCTGGTAGATACACGTGCAGGGCTGATGCCTGCCAGGTCATGGTTTTTAGCCTTGGTGTGCTATGAATTATCACTAGACAAATTTCTAGCCTTACAGGAAGACCGTTAGTCGGAGGGTTCACTAGCTCTTAGACTATAGACTGATCCGCATGGAATAATGTCTATATTTTCTTTTAACATATCGTGAGGTATGCTGTAGGTAGAGGTATGTTTTGTTTTATGCTTATTTTTTGTTTAACAATAAAAAGTATGTTGGTTTTCACCTTTTTCTTTGCAAACAATTCGTTATTTTGAATTCTGAGTGATACCACAAAGTCAAAAATCGATAAAACTAGGAAAACTCGACAGCGTTTTCTCGAGAAAGTCATAAGCTAATAAAAGCTTTTTGAATTGTTTGTTTAACATGATCCAATGATGAGTTCTGATGTCCACCACAAAATCAAATGTTTTTTGTCACCGTTGGCTTATTTTTCCTTGATTTTTTTAATGTTCTATGAATTATACCGATGACACCCAAAATCCCGACAGCCAAAATCCCGACGGCCAAAATACCGACACGCCAGAATCCCGACACGCCAGAATCCCGACAGGCCAAAATCCCGACATGCAACAATCTTCTCATAAGCAAAAATCCCGACCACTACATTTTGAATATTTTATTGTTTCCTTTTCAAATGCAATACCAAATCATATTATATTACAGATACAGTATTGAAATTGAAAAATTAATTACTTACTAATAAGTACAGGTACTAATTATTATCTATGTATTTTAAAAGACAAAATCATTAAACACTTCATTTGATAATATAAAAGCTATACTTACTGAAATGGAAGGTTGTAAGTAACATGATAATACCTATTAATAGTCTGGGCAGATTATCGGAGAATAGGCCATTTTTGGGAAAAGTTATTTACCAGCAATTTTATTGCTGGAATCGAATCTTATGATTGTATATATTAATAATATAGGTACGCAAAGTCCGCAGATAGTGTGCTACTTTTTTTATAAACCAAATGGCGCCCGAAAATCGTGTTTTTTTCAATTCTTGCTCTATAACTCCAAAGATTTTAACTTTACACCAAAAACACTTAAATAAAAAATCACCATAATTAAATTCTGCATAGAGAAGTGTTTTTCCCGATTTACTTCGACGTAAATTTTCCCCGGAAATGCGGGTTTTTCCCACAAAATCTTTAATTTTCCACCAAAATTTTAGATAAGTAATTATTGTTTATAAATAATTAAATAACTTGGTAATATAAAAGCTCTTTTCGTACAGACTATAATTCCAAAAGCCAATGGAAATTGAATAAAGAGTTTAGCAACAATTGAATTGTTAATTAAAAATTTACGGTCGCTATAATAACCACAATAATTATGATACATTAGAATAACTATGATTTTTGTATAAAAAACACTGTACCTATCTAATGTACTTTACAGAATTGAAATTGGACTATTTAGGCGGCCTCAGGAATATTTTAAAATTATAAACAATTTTTTGGCTTATAAACAAATAAAATATCTCGGAAAATATTAAATTAAATTAAATCATGAAAACGGTATTGAAAAAAAAAAGGGGAAGGATGCTTCTTCTAAAAAATGAGTGGTTCCTGAGATACAGCCGGTTAAAGTTGACCGGCAGTTACGGCAAAGATATAAAAAAATAGGATCATAATTTTCGAACCATCACCTTTTTATTTCGGTCCTCTTTCTCCACACCAATTTTCATATCTTTAAAATACTCATAACATATATTATTATAATAAACACTATCTATATTACGAGTGAAAATTGCCAAAAATAGCAAAATTCCAATAAAAAATAAGGTTGGAGAAAATGATGTAATCTCAAAGTTCAAAATCGGCCTACGTTAAAAAAATGCATTTTCTCGGCTTCCCATGGAGCAATTTTCTTCATAATTTTTTTGTTCCCAACCCCAACTAACTCGAGTAGAGCCATCTAACTAACGCATTATTAAATGTCAAAGTTGCTTTTGTTTTGTTACAATAAATTAATTGATTTATTATAACAAAGATTGTTTAAATAATTATATAGCTTTTAAATGAGGATATTTGTGTTTTTAACGTTAAAAGGTGCACTTGTTGTAAGTTTATCTAAAAAAGTCTACAACTGGAAAAAATATGTAGTTTTCTTTTCTTATAAATAAATTATTTCTATTATAATAAAACAAAACCAAGTTTGACATTTAATAATGCATTAGTTAGAAGGCTCTACTCGAGTTACTTGGAAAGAAACAAAGAATGAAGAAAATTGTTCCATGGGAAGCCGAGAAAATGCATTTTTTTAACGTATACCGATTTGGAACTTTGAGATGTCATTTTCTCCAACCTAATTTTTGATTGGAATTTTGCTATTTTTGGCAATTTTCACTCGTAACATCGATAGTTTTTATTATAATAATATAGGTTATGAGTATTTTAAAGATATGAAAATTGGTATGGAGAAAGGGGACAAAAATAAAAAGGTGATGGTACGAAAATTATGATCTTATTTTTTATATCTTTGAAGTATATGCCGGTCAACTTTGACCGGTTGTATCTCAGGAACCACTCATCACAATTAAACGTTTTTTCTTTTAAAGGAAGCGTCCTGCTTGTTTTCCAATACCGTTTTCACGATTTAATTTAATTTAATATTTCCCGAGATATTCTATTTATTTTTAAGCAAAAAAAATTGTTTATGATTTTAAAATATTCCTGAGGCCGCTTAAATAGTCCAATTTAAATTCTGTAAAGTACGTTAGATAGGTACAGTGTCTTTTTATACAAAAATCATTGTTATTCTTATGTATCGTAGTTATTGTGGTTATTATAGCGAACGTAAATTTTTAATTAACAATTCAATTGTTGCTAAACTGTTCATTCAATTTCCATCGGCTTTTGGAATTATCATCTATATGAAAAGAGCCTGTATATTGCCAAGTTATTTAATTATTGATAATTGATAAACAATTACTTATCTAAAAATTTTAGTTGAAAATTATAGATTTTGTGGGAAAAACCCGCATTTTCCGGGGAAAAATTTCGTCAAAGTAAATCGGAAAAAACACGTCTCTATGCAGAATTTAAGTACGGTGAATTTTTATTTGGGTGTTTTTGGTGTAAAGTTAAAATCTTTGGAGTTACAGAGCAAAAATTGAAAAAACACGATTTTCTGGCGCCATTTTGTTTATAAAAAAAGTAGCATACTATCTGCGGACTTTGTATACCTATATTATTAATATATACAATCATTAGATTCGATTTCAGCCATAAAATTGCTGGTAAATAACTTTTCCTTGTATTTTGCTAATTAGCCCAGAGTATAAGTATGTACCGGGTGTCCCAATAAGAATGGCTCTCGGCCATATCTCAGGAACCCTTTATAGTACAGCTTTGAGAAAAAAATATTTATAACAAAAGTTGCCTCGGGAAAAGCCTGGAAATTATTTTCATAATTGTAGGTTCACCGCTAGAGGGCGTAATTGAATATCAAAAATTAAAAAATCAAAATTTTACAAAATTTGCCTAACGAAAGGGCACTGGAAATCCGATCATCGTATTCCTCATAAAATTCTGCGCATATTTGATTTCACAAGTTTAAGTCTACCTTTGCAAATAAGAGGTGGGGGTGAGTGGGAACCTTGTTATGAAAAAATGGCTATAAGTCCGGTTCTGTTTAATCGAATTTTGCAAACTTGGTCTTGTTAAAGACAGCTCTTTTTCATCAATGTAAGAGTTGTAATTTCGAAACAGCCTATTAAGTAATGTGCCAGCTAGGAGACGTTATTTAATTATTTTCAGAAATCTAGTTTTGTTTGGAAAATATTAAATATAAGTATGCATTTTTAATCCTGCATTACAAAATTAGATCAAATTAGCAACAGAATAGCGAAAACCACATGTCGATACCTTTTTTCTATCCCGAGATATCTTAACAAACGTGTTAATTTTAAACATAACTGTTACTGTCACAGGTAAACGAAGTTAACGAAAGGTAGTGTGCTATGGAAAAAACAACGAAACATTTTTTAGATGTCAGCGTGTATTAATTAAAACAACAATAGGACAAACAACACTATAAAATATAACAAAGAAGTAAAAACAACTACTTAGTGACGACTTAAATGTTAAAATTATGGCCCATAATTTTCGATGCAAGTATTTACTCTTCAAGAGTATATCGAACAGCAGTCTCAATTTCTGCTCTCGCAATGCTTTGCATGGCGTTTCCTACTCTCTGGATCATGTTTTCTCGTGTAGTGGGTCTAGCGGAAAAAACAAGGTCTTTAATCCGCCCCCATAAATAAAAGTCTAAAACAGTTAAATCTGGTGATCTGGCTAGCCAAAAAAATAGGCTTCCACTTGCTATCCATCTATCAGCGAATGACTCATCTAAAAAATCTCTTACTACTCTGGAAAAATGCGCGGGACAACCATCGTGCTGAAACATCATGGACCTACAAACTGCTAGAGGTACATCTTCTAGAAGAAGAGGCAATTCATTCCTTAAAAAAATTAGATAGCGTTCAGCAATAATAGTATTATCGAAAAGAACGGGTCCAGTTATCTGACTATCACCAGATTTAACTGTTTGGTATGGGGACGGTTTGGTATTTCACTTTTATTTAGGTATGGGGACAGATTAAAGACCTTGTTTTTGCAGCTAGGTCTACTCGAGAAAAAATAATCCAGAGAATACGAAACCCCATTAAAGCATTTGGAGAGCAGAAATTAACACTGCTGTTCAATCTACTCTTGAAAGAGTAAATGCTTGAATAAAAAATGATGGGCAATATTTTGAACATTTAAGTCGTCACTAAGTAGTTGTTTTATATTTCCTTGTTATATTTTATAGTGTTCTTTGTCTTATTGTTGTTTTAATTAATTATATACGTTGAGATCTGGAAACTGTTTCTTTATTTTTTCCACAGCACACTACCTTTCCGTTTACCGGTGACAGAAACGGTTAGGTTTAAAATTTACACGTCTCTTAAGATAGATATCTCGAGACAGAAAAAAGGTATCGACATGCGGTTTGCTAGTTTGATGTAATTTTGTAATACAGGATTAATAACGCATACTTGTATTTAATATTTTCCAATGAAAACTAGATATTGAAAATAATTAAATAACGCCTCCTAGCTGGCATATTACTTAATAGGCTGTTTCGAAATTATAACTCTTACATTGACGAAAAAAAACTGTTTTCAACAAGACCAAGTGTGCAAAATTCGATGTAGCAGAACCGGACTTACAGCCATTTTTTCATAACAAGGTTCCCACTCACCCCTACCTCTTATTTGCAAAGATAGACTTAAACTTGTGAAATCAAATATGCGCAGAATTTTATGAAGAATACCATGATCGGATTTCCAGTGCCCTTTCATTAGGCAAATTTTGTAAAATTTTGATTTTTTAATTTTTGATATTCAATTACGCCCTCTAGCGGTGAATCTACAATTATGAAAATAATTTCCAGGCTTTTCCCGATGCAACTTTTGTTAAATAAATATTGTTTTCTCAATGTTGTACTATAACCGGTTCCTGAGATATGGCCGAGAGCCATTCTTATTGGGACACACGGTACATTATATGAAAGTAAATTTGAATTCAGGATTTGATTATACATAGATAATATAATATTGGACTATATATTGGCAAGAAAATAATTTAATTCATATACCCAATATACCCATGTTAGAAATTTTATTTAGAAAATTAGTTCATATTAAATTGTAAATACTTTTGTTTAGTTACAAAAAATAAAAAACAGAGGGCCGTAAACAAAAAAGCAGAAATAAATGTAATAATTATATGTTAAAAAGGAACTTATCAAACATGTCGGGATTCTGGCGTATCGGGATTTTGGCCTGTCGAGATTCTGGAGTGTCGGTATTTTCGCCGTCGGGATTTTGGCTGTCGGGATTTTGGCTGTCGGGATTTTAGGGTAGACCCGAATTATACTGAATATGCTTATTTAATAAATTAATTCTAGCATACTTCACCATAAAAATATACCATCAAAATTCACAAAAATGTGCTTAAAATGTTGATTTCAAACCCTACGTCCCCCCCTTGGCAATCCATGCAAGTCATATTTGTCTATGTATGGAATTTAATAAAAAAAATGTTTCATCCGAAAAGCAGATGGGTGAAGGTCGACCTAGATTCAGATATTAGACTAATAGTTTAAAAAATTCTAACGTCCGTTACATAATTATTAATTTTTCGCCTACAAAATTTCTTATATACATATTTACGAATCTGTCAATTTATTTGAACATTTATTAAATTAAAACAATTTTTTATAAAGTGTTAAAAATTTGTAATCGCATCAATTCATCTCTATTCCCACGTAGTTCTATTACCTAATCAGATAGAAGAGTTGGTAATGATATTTGTTTTTATGTTTTCAAATTAAATTTGCAATAAATGATTAATTTATTATAAACAATTACGTTCAAAAAAATTTCCTCTAATGATAAATAAAAATTGGCACAAAAGATAACTACAAAACAGGATTAAACAAATTTTTGTATTAAAAAATTAACAAAGGAATGCTCAATTAACATTAAATTTTTAAAGAAACATAATACCTTTTTCTTGGTATAATATGGAATGTAATATATTTTATATGTATTATAAGCTTTGTAACAGATACCTACAGGTACATACAGTACAAATTGTGTATAGTTATATGTATAGCCTATTCCACGAACATACGCCTGTTTTGGATTACTTCGACAACGAATATTTTACTGTGCAAAATAAGAAGAACGAAAGTAAATTGCAAATTACATTGTTGTTTATTGGAATAATTATTAGCGCCATTTACTTTCGTACTTCTTATGTTGCACAGTAAAATATTCGTTGTCGAAGTAATCCAAAATAGGCGTATGTTCGTGGAATGGCCCATATATAAATGTTTATTATTTATTATTAATTTATCGATAGAAATTTGACGCACAAATACTTAACACAAGTTAACATTTTTTGTTTTTTTTTTGGAAGCCCTTCGCTCATTTCACTAAGCTATCATTTAATTTGTAGTTAAAATTAATTCATTGTCATCATTATTTTCGCAAGTTTCCCAGTGGAAACCAGTACATAGCTTTGAATATTTTAAGCCGTGCTTGCGACACCTACATTTTTTACATATACAGGGTGATTGATTAGTAGGGTAAAGCTCAATAGCTCCGCTATAGTAATAGATAGCAATAAAAGTTAATGACAAAAATTTTAGCCACCTTTGAGCTTCACATTACGAAATTAGTTAGAATATTACAGTGTTCGATAACACAGTGGCAGACCAAACTTTTGTTTTTTTAAATAAAACACCCTATATTTTATTTTAAATTCGAAATCCTGTTAACTTCTCCATCACAAAAATATAAAGGTTTGTTATGTTATACAGGGTATTCACAAAGTTATAACCAATTTTATATGAAAATCGTAACTCCCTGTATACATAAAAATAAGCAAAACAGCAATGGTTTATTAATGCCATATTTTTTAACGTATTGTCAAAATTTTCAAGAATGGTCGATATTGCTAATTTTCTCTATATCAAATACAGGATAAGTCAAAACCCAAGTACATTATTTTCTCAGTAATTTTAAATGGAACACCCTGTATTTTATATCACTATTGAAAAGTACCATTACCGTACTTTAATTTTTAGATAACATTCCCTATGGCTAAATTTATTAGTTTTCGAGATATTTTCATTTTTCAATGGACCAGTAGCGTGGCCACCCAAATCACCAGAATTTAATAAACTAGACTGATTTTTTTGGGGTTACGTTAATAATGAAGTTTATAAAATACATACTTCCAACAACAAGGGATGGGATGAAAAATAGAATACAAAGTGTATTTCGATGTGTTAATTTACAAATACTCCGTAGAGTAAGTAGCTCATTCAATGATCGTTTTTAGGCGTACATAAATGTGTTAGGAGATAATTTTGAACACCTTATGTAATTAAATATTAAAAATATTTTATTAAAAGTAGCTTCTAATTTTTTCAAACATGTTTTTTTGCACAATGTATTACTGATAAATTATGTTTCGTTCTTTATTTGTGACATTGCTACATTTACATACAAAAGTAGTGTTTAATTGTCTTCACAAAATATCGTATTTTGTGTTTGTGTGTTTTTTTGTAAAATTTATTACTAATTTTCTTTGTTTAGTTGTTGCATTTACATAAAAAGATAGTTTTTAATTGTTTCAAAAATGTTGCATGTAGTGGTTGTGTTTTTGTTTGTAAAATGTATTACTAATAAATTATTTTTATTTCTTTACTTGCTCCAGTCTTACATTGATTACCGGATTGATAATCGGTAATCTTCAATTGTCAATTCAGTCATGGCTTACTTCAAATTTAGATAAATTTAAACACCTAAAATAATTTGCTCTGAAAAATGAAAATATCTCGAAAACTAATAAATTTGGGCATAGGGAATGTTATAAATTAAAGTTCGTTAATGTTACTTTTTAATAATGATATAAAATACAGGGTGTTCCATTTAACATTACTGAGAAAATAATGTACTTGCGTTTTGACTCACCCTATATTTGATATAAAGAAAATTAGCAATACCAATAATTCTTAAAAATTTTGACAATAAATAAAAAAATATGGCATTAATAAACCATTGCTGTTGTGCTTAGTTTTATTTATACAGGGAGTTGAACTTGTTACGATTTTCATACAAAATTGGTTATAACTTTGTAAATAACCTGTATAACATTACAAACCTTTATATTTTTGTGATGGAGAAGTTAACAGGATTTCGAATATAAAATAAAATATAGGGTGTTCTATTTAAAAAAACATAAGTTAGGTCTGCCACTGTGTTATCGAACACCCTGTAACATTCTAACTAATTTTGTAATGTGAAGCTCAAAGGTGGCTAAAATTTTTGTTATTAACTTTTATTTTATTGCTATCTATTACTATATAGCGGAGCTATTGAGCTTTACCCTACTAATCAATCACCCTGTATAATATGTGTAAAAATTTATACACAATAATTTTTACTGTATCTACCTGTTATAAAGTTTATAAAAATACGTGTAAAATATGTTATGGGCCATTCCACGAACATACGCCTGTTTTGGATTACTTCGACAACGAATATTTTACTGTGCAACAGAAGAAGTACGAAAGTAAATGGCGCTAATAACTATTCCAATAAACAACAATGTAATTTGCAATTTACTTTCGTTCTTCTTATTTTGCACAGTAAAATATTCGTTGTCGAAGTAATCCAAAACAGGCGTATGTTCGTGGAATAGGGTATATAATACCAAGGAAAAGTTTTTATGTTTCTTTAACAAAATTTTAATGTTTTAATGTGTTAATTTTAATTCAACACTCTTTTGATAATTTTATAAAATTTTGCTTCAATACTGTTTCGCAGTTATCTTTTGTGCAAATTTTTATTTATCACAATATTACAGAAAAAACATTTTTTTGAAAAAAAGTTGTTTATAACAAGTTAATGAATATTTATTGAACATGGGGTCATGCAGATGTTATTATTTTTATATGCTACCTCAAGTTTGGAGATATTGCAAAGTGCTTCCTCCACCACTTTTCAGGCAAAAAATTTTCATTTTAAGTTCGTTACAAAAATCACTGTTTTTAAAATATTTTACAATTTTTACTATATGCATAAATGGCATTGTTAATTAGTAGGGTTGATAGCTGTATTCACGCAGTTTTAAATGTTAATATTAATAAATAAACAAATCATGATTTTTTAAAGTTGGAAAAGCTCGGCAAAAAGGGGCCCTAGAAAACTTATCGAAAACACGAATATCAAAACGAATAAACACGAATATCAAAAGCATTTAAATCTTTTTAATCCTTCCGACTTTGTTAAAAAATAAGTTGTAAACAAATTACAACAATTTCCAAACACTATTATGGAGGACAGTTGAATTGAAATTTTCATTTCTTACTGTATTTATCAATATGTACATAAAAACAAAAAAATTACTTTACAAGACTGTATACTCGCATACCGGCTGAAATCGTTTTTGTAACCGAAAAAATAGTAATATTTAATAAACAAATTAATATCTCATAAACTACTGAATATTTTCAACCAATTTTTTTGCTTTCTACTGGTAACGTAACGCAACTTTTCCTGCAAAATAATAGTATAGTACCCTCGGAGATCCGTGGAAAAAATTTACACCCAAAATAACAAAATTCAGTTTGGCAACACTGTTCGAATAATGATACTAACATATCCTTTTTAAGATAAGCACAACGTTAATTTAGTCCAAACAAATTAATATATTTTTTTTGACAACAAAAATGAGATTTTTCAACCAAATAATGTTTCAAATATGATGTGCAAAATAATTTTTAATTGGGTTCTGCTAATGGGCTTGCTTTTTTTGTCATTAAAATAAAAAAAAAACTAAATTTTACTCATTAAATCAATGTTGTCCGGTTATCGTCTTAATTATTTTAACTGTACTAATATCCGTTGAGTAATTATGAATGATTAATAGGTCGTTAAAACATTTTATCTATAGCGGCTTCTGGAATATCTTAAAAATATCGAATTTCATTGATAAAATGCGCATATTCCACCGATCTTCGCTTCGACAATACCTATATTATGCAACGAGCATTTAATGATGGTCATTATGCTGCGAGTTTTACCGATACGACATGAGTCGTGAAGCGGCGAATGGCTTATAGAATACGAGCATCATTATGGAAATTAAATGCGAGAAGCATACAATATTTTATGTAGTGAGTGCTTATTTAGAATGTAAATAATAATTTTTCCAAATTGGTATTCCAGATTTATTTATAATTATTTAAATTAAAGGTCAAATTTAATTTAGTCTTAAAGGAAAGCTGTTCTTATCAACTTTGCAGAAAAAAAAGTAAAAATAACTCATTTTTCATTATTGACGTCTGTTACATAATTATTAATTTTTCGTCTACCAAAATAATTTCTACCATATTTATCTATGTGTCAAGTTATTAAATTGAAACAATTTTTTATAAAGTGTTAAAAATTTTTAATCGCATCAATTCATCTCCATTCCCACGTAGTTCTATTACCTAATCAGATAGAAGAGTTGGTAATGATATATGTTTTTATGTTTTTAAATTATGTTAACTAAGGCAAATTGTAATAAGATCGAAAGTCGTGAACTAGTTTAATAAAGAGCATCTTGCGTGTTGATTCAACAGATTACATGAGTTGTTACATAATTGATGAGGTTAATAAAAGAATTCCTTTTACCAAGTTTTTAAGTGTTTAGTTTATGTAAAGTTAGCGAGAAGATGGTTTTGCATGGATGATTTAGTTAAATACTCCTTTTAATAAGATCTATTTACAATACGTCTAGTAAATTGAGTATTAGAGTAATAGAAGCATATTATCATCATTATCATCGAGAATGTTAAATTATTACATTACCTACCCTATGACCTACATTTTCTTCTTTCTGCTTCCTCTTTAAAATTTGATTGTTTTAATAGTTTATCGCCATATTTATTCATTCTATAAGACAAGCATTAAAAATTTCTAGTGGATCATAATATACCCTATATACAGGGTGTTTCAAAAGAAGGTAACACCGTCTCTAGGATAGATAAAAAACTGAAAAATAATTAAAACTTTAGTAGTTGGCTAGTATACCTTTGTTAAGACAACGTAGAATGAAGTAAACACTTCTGTTGTATGTAGGTATATAAATTTATTAAAAAATTCTTAAAATTTATCCACAAGGGAGTGGAAGTACAACAAAACGTTTTCGGTCAAACTGACCATCCTCAGTGTAAACGTCCAGTGTACAAGTAATTGAAACTAGCCACTTGAATAGGTGTAAAACCTCAAAATAACATTATTGCTACATTATGAGCTGTATAGTAATCGACAATAAGTCGATGTCTTAAGATTAAAAATATATCACATGTGGATGTATGTCATCCTTGCTCGGAATTTGCACCTGAAACAACCTTGTGCAAATTCCGAGCAAGGATGACATACATCCACATGTGATATATTTTTAATCTTAAGACATCGACTTATTGTCGATTACTATACAGCTCATAATGTAGCAATAATGTTATTTTGAGGTTTTACACCTATTCAAGTGGCTAGTTTCAATTACTTGTACACTGGACGTTTACACTGAGGATGGTCAGTTTGACCGAAAACGTTTTGTTGTACTTCCACTCCCTTGTGGATAAATTTTAAGAATTTTTTAATAAATTTATATATCTACATACAACAGAAGTGTTTACTTCATTCTACGTTGAAAAATAATTGTGGTTTACTTAGTAAAAATTTTTTGTAATGCCATCCGTTTTCAAGATACAGGGCGTTGAAAAAAAATTATGCAACTTTTACGATTTTGTCGAAACTACTGGCAACATTGTAATGGCATTTGGTGGGTTTTAATGGGTGGTTATTGTGATTTTTGAAATATAATTAAGAATATTTTATTCATCATTAGCGCGTAGGTACACGGGTAATGGTCTGAATTTTTTAAAGTAAAAATGTACGCCATTGAGATATTTATTTCAAATTAAAAATCATTTTTGAATTTCTCCTTCGATTTGAGACAAAACATCTACCTTCCCTTTTTAATACGACGCGCCGTTTTCATACAAAAAATAAAATATCTTAACGCTTTCAAAGTATTCGAATAAAGTTTCTACGGGTTGTTTCAAACAAAGGTAACACCGTCTCTAGGATAGGTAAAACACTGAAAAATAATTGAGGTTTGCTTAGTAAAAAATTTTTGTAACGCCATCCGTTTTCAAGACACAGAGAAAAAAATAGCGTTAAAGAGAAAAAAATACACATTTTTTACGATTTTGCCGAAATTACTTGGCAACATTGTAATGGAATTTGGTGGGTTTTAAGAGGTAGTTATTGTGCATGTTTTTAACATGCAATTAAAAATTTTATAAATTGTCGAAACCAAAAGACTCCATCTTTAAACAAATAAATGTTTAAAAATTTTAATAAAATCTTTGGATTTCTTAGTTCGGAAACAGATTCTCTCTTATATCTATGCCCCATCCTTCTACAATTTACAAGGAATAAAGGGTGATGAATGCAGAGACGTGGGGGTCTAAATAGTTGCACTCCACTACACGTCAATTCATCGAGGCAAAGATCAACGAAACTGTCTCCTAATACTCAAAACGTGAGTAAGAACGTAGGTAGAAGAAGGCACTATTTTTATTTTCAATTCAGAGACCATTACCCCCTTTCTATGGCCATTTCGAACCCTTTAGTTCTCATCAGGAAAGTTATCGTAATGATGCTCTATCGTAAAAAGTCTCTGAATTGAAAATAAAAATAGTGCCTTCTTCTAAAAATTTTATATTCATGATTGGCTCGCATGCAAGTAGGTAATGGTCTGAATTTTAAAGAAAAAAAATATTACGCCACTGAGATATTACAAATTAAAATAAATTTTTGAATTCCTCGTTTAATTTCGGACAAAAAAATCTATCTTTCCTTTTTTCATACGACGCGCCGTTTTTATGCCAAAAAAATATCTTAACCCTTCCAAAGTATTCGAATTAAATTTTTTTAATGAATGGATAGACTATACCAAACTATTAACTCCGCACCGTTAATGGATCAGCTTCAACTTTTCGTGAAATTTTCCATAAACCAAAACCGACCTCCTTTATGGTAGGGAAGCAAAATATGCTAAATGTGCAGTCACTCTAGCGTTATGATGGGGACCTATTAGGCTATTGATTATGTACTATAGAAAGGAACTACAACGTTAACGGGGTTTTATTACTTTATATGGTCAATGAATCTCTATATATGAAAAAACCGCGGAGTGCTACCATTTAAAGGGGTGCGTTTTTGAGAAATGGGTGAATTAATCCCTGGGCACAGGTTACATTAGGGTGAGTTCTATGCACTTTTGGTACAAACACGTCTACATAAAAATTGTACCTGGTTAAATTTCCTATCTAAATATAACTTTTTAAAGTCAAAGATACTTTTTTTTACAAAAATATATTCAAAAGAAAAAGCCCAAAGAAACCCAAAAGAAAGAAATTTTGTTTTTTGTCCCATAACTTTTGTCCACGGGGATATAGGTATAGACATTGCTTCACAGAAAAAAAACTTACATATTTTCTCTTTAAAATGATGCTTAGTAGAGGTCGTTAGGATTTACAGTTTTCGCAATATGATTTTTCAAAGTTCGCCACTCACAGCAATTTTGGGCAATTTTCCTGGTTATTTCGCAAATATTTTTCTGTAATTTTTTCTACGCAACTTTAGGCATATGCAATGGTACATGTAAGAGGAATAGAAATCAATTACCTTTAAAATGTTCTACTGTATAATGTTGTACGACTTCTTTTAAAGAGGTTATCTTTTTCAAGATTTTATACTTTTAACAAGTTTTTATATTTTTTACGATTATTTTTTAAATTTCCCATTATAACTTTGTTTCTTCTACATTTAGGTATATATTATGTAATAAAAAAGAAAGCTTATTCTGTTTACTTTAAAATGGTGTATTATAAAAAATTCTAGGATTATTTTTGAATAAGATATGCTTTTTCAAAATGTAATAAGTACTTGCAACGATTTTTGATTTTAGGATTATTTTTTAAATTTCTCCTTATAACTTTTTTATGTGATTGTGTGTTATGATTGAATCTTATTTTTTATAGGTAATACTTTGGATCCACTTGACTCGGCCGGGCAAACTTCAAAATATGGATTAATTCCAATATTTACTGTCAAAGCTCCTGCACCACAAGCTTTGCTTGAAAAAATAGCATGTAAATGTACCAAAGGATGTACAAAAAACTGCGGTTGTAGGAAGATAGGAATTAGTTTTTCAATATTCTGCAAAGGGTGCATGTGCATGGGTACTAATTGTGGGACTCTAAGATAACTGAGGTGTCAGAGGAAGATATTGAAGCTAATGCTAACGAAGAGATGGGCTTTGATTTTGAAATTTTTTAAATGTCAAAGTTTAAATAATTTTAACTAAAGTGATGTTTTCTAAGACTAATGTTTATGTAATTTTTGTGAAAGAAATAATTTTAAATAATACAGGTAAAAAAATATCAAAGAATCACTCGGTTTCCATTATTTAAATATAGATGATACACCATTTTAAAGAACAGAAAGTAAGCCCTCTTTATTCAGCAATATATAGTATATTCATGTACAAGAAAAAAAAAGTTATAATCAGAAATTTAAAAAATAATCCTAAAATCAAAAATCGTTGCAAGTACTTATTACATTTTGAAAAATAATATCTTATTCAAAAATAATCCTCGAATTTTTTGTAATACAAAATTTTAAAGTAAACAAAATAAGCTTTTTTTATTATATAATATAATATATACCTAAATGTAGAAGAAAAAAAGTTATAATGAGAAATTTCAAAAATAATCGTAAAAAATGTAAAAAATAATATTTTTTTTATATTAGGTATTATATATTATATAATATAATATTATATTATATATACTATATATAATATAATATTATATAATATAATATTATATTATATATACTATATATAATATAATATTATATAATATACAATATATCATATAATAATATAATTTTATTTTTATATTATATTATAAAAAATCGTTAAAAGTATAAAACTTTGAAAAACCATAATCTCTTTAAAAAAAAGTCATACAACGTTAGACAGCAGACCATTTTAAAGCTAATTGATTTCTATTTCTATTACGTGTACCATTTCATATACCTAAAGTTACGTGGAAAAAAGTTACAGAACAATATTTGCGAAATTACAAGGAAAATTGCCCAAAATTGCTGTGAGTGGCGAACTTTGAAAAATCATATTTCGAAAACTATAAATCCTAATTACCTCTACTACACAACATTTTAAAGAAGAAATATGTAGATTTTTTTTCTGTAAAGCAATGTCTATACCTATATCCTCGTGGACAAAAGTTGTGGGACAAAAAACAAAATTTCTTTCTTTTGGGTTTCTTTGTGCTTTTTCTTTTGAATATATTTTTGTAAAAAAAAGTATCATTGACTTTAAAAAGCGATATTTAGATAGAAAATTTAACCAGGAACAATTTTTATGTAGGTATGTTTATACCAAAAGTGCATAGAACTCACTCTAATGTAACCTGTGCCCAGGGACTAATTCACCCATTTCTCAAAAACGCACCCCTTTAAATGGTAGCACTCCGCGGTTTTTTCATATATAGATGTCCATTGACCATGTGAAATAATAAAACCCCATTAACGTTGTAGTTCCTTTTAGCTATCTTATTTTGAATATAATCAATAGCCTATATTGAGTTGTGAAGAGTAGGTCTTAAAACCAAAAAAAATTCAGTAAAGTTTTCCATTTTAGTGGGGACTTTTCCATTTCCTTTAGTTTTCCATTTTAGTGGAGACTTTCCATTTTTAATTTAATTTTCCATTTCCAACAATCGTTTTTTTAGATTATAGCGCCACCTATCCATAATTCGAAAAAATGTCTCGAATAAAAGTTACTTATTTTTACGTAAGGAATCCAAATCTGCAATAAAAAATGGGGGCTTCCATTTAAGATTTTAAAGTAACCCCCCACCCCACCTCCGCGGGGGTCGTGTTTGTTGCCATTAGATTTTTCAAAAATATTGAATAATTGTATTTTTTAGTTTTTCGATCTGTCATTTATTTCGCGAAATATTCGCTTTTTTCTTGTGAAACTTTGGGACCCACCCATTTCCTTGCGCCCTGCTCAAATCGTCAGATTTTTGAAATATAAACTGTTCTGCATGTACTTAACTTACCTTAACTTAATCTGACGATTTCGAGTTTTTCTAAGGATAGATTTTTTTTCGGGCCCCTCTTTAACGAACTCCCCTGAATTAAGAGCCAATATATGGTAGAGGTACATTTTCAGGGTACAAGGTTTCTTCCCATGTAATAATCTGACGCGCTCGAGCCATGTCATCCTTTTTCGAAGTCGATCAAATCACGAAATTGCTGACGGCCGCGAACCCATGGCCATGGCATTTTAAATTTTTGGGGTAAAACAAAAACAATGCAAAATGGCTAAAATTTACAAATAAACTAATGGTAGGGAAGCCCAAGCGGGGATTTTTGCAGTTACTCGAGCGCGTCAGATTATCACATGGGGAGAAACTTTGTACCCTGTAAAAATACCTCTACCATATATTGGCTCTTAATACAGGGGAGTTCGTTGAGGGGGGTTCGAAAAAAATCTATCGTTAGAAAAACTCGAAATCACCAGATTAAGATAGGGTAAGTTAAGTACATGCAAAACAGTGAATATTTAAAAAATCTGACGATTTGAGCGGGGCGTAAGGAAATGGGTGTCACAAAGTTTCACAACAAAGAAGCGAATATTTCGCGAAATGGACGTCAGACCGAAAAACTAAAAAATACGTGTTCAATATTTTTCAAAATAGTCCGTTCTTTAACGGTAAAATATTGCAAAACCTCTAAATTTTAAAGAACAGCTTGGATTGAGATGAAATTTGGCATACACATAGCTAACAAGTCAAAGAAAAAAAGGGATATTGTGCCGATATGTGCTTTTGCCCTGGGGGTGGTTAAGAACGTTTTTTCGTCAAAATACTTACTTTTTGAGTTATTTGCGAAAAACCGTCTAAAAATGTGGTTATTTTGTTGAAAAATGAACATATTCACTCGCAAATAACTCGAAAAGTGTTGACTTGGCGAAAAAGCTCTATAGAACAAAAGTTACTTAAAATTAGTCAGTTTACCCATTTCCGGACTTATTTTGGACATATATTTTTTCACCCATATGAGGGGGTGAAAGTCACCCCCAGGGAAAAAGCACACATCGGCACAATATCACTTTTTTTCTTTGACATGTAAGCTATACGTATGCCAAATTTCATGTCAATCCAAGCGGTTCTTTAAAATTTAGAGCAAAAACCGTGAAACAATGGACTAAAAATCTATCGACTGATACCAAACACGACCCGACACGGAGAGGGGTGGGGGTAAATTTAAAATTTTAAATACGAATCCCGCGATATATCGCGAAATGAACATCAGATCGAAAAACTGAAAAATACAATTATTCAATATTTTTGAAATATCTAATGGCACTGTAGCAGTGTACTATTCTCAGAAAATACACTACTACTTATGCAACCAAACTTACCGACATTATTTAATATTAGGAGTTTGTTAGTAGCTGCCGAGAACAAGACTGTCACTTAGGACGTTTTTAAAAAAAGGCGAGAGGTCTTTCAGTTTTGATGGTGGAAGTTTTTCGTCAAGTTTTATAGAAAAATAAGTAAATGTCGTGCAGTTGATGATCTGGATCATTTAGAAAGAGTATTCTGGTTATTGAGTGGAGGAGAGTATTGGTTGGTGTTGATTTTTGTTTAAAGACAAGCAAATCTTTGTTGGAGGTTGTGCAAAGGATGGATCAGTCTACACTGTAAGCCCTATGTTTTGTCACTTTGTCAGCTAGCGTACCGTGGAGGCTTTTAGTAGCAGTATGTTTGCCTGAACATATTTGTAGAATGGTTAAGTAAAGTGCCATATCTCAGGTAACAATTTTGACTTGACTTTATCTCAAAAATACTTTGGTGATTATACGCGATTTTTTTAGACTGAGCGTTTAATAGATATTGCTAAATTTTATCAGTTAAAGTGGGTGGACTGTTCCAATAAGTACAAAACAAAAACCTTTTATTTTGGTGCTAGATTCGTATAAAAAAATGATAACGTCTGTGTATTTAGCTTATGTTTAATTTATATCATTAATAATATCTATAATTTGTTGAGCTCAGCATCTCAGCTCAGGTACTTACCTACATAAAACCTAAAGTGCCGACATTTTTTTTTTGTTCAGTTTTTATAGTTTCTAATTCGGTCTTTATTAAATTTAATTTGGGTTAAATAGTAGTATAAATAAGCGTTCTCTATACAAATAGTACCTTTAGGTTTTACAAATTAATTTTTTTATATATTTAACGGGTTTGTGTTTTCTATCTTGTTTGACTGTTTTATGTTTAGTTTTTTTTTGTTTCTTTGCTACATTATTGTTAAGACTTTTTTTATAAAATAAATTACGAATAATTGTCATTTTTTTTACGATTGTCATTTTTTTATTATCTTTATTTTTTTATTTTTTATTTAATCCACCTACATTTCAGATAATTTTACCGAGTAATTTGGCTATCAGTTAGTTCCTGTTCAATTGTATCCACAAGGTAAGGTAAAATCCTACGCAGGTAGGTTGGCGTCCAACTTTTCGTTTTCTTCTTCGTCTTTTTCCAATTTTCTTTAATTTCTTTATCTACCGACCCCGACCCCTCCGAATACTGTAAAGAGCAACGGTGCACTTATTCATATATGTCAGGACCTTCAGGCTGTAGCCATTTTATAGGCACCTAAGGTTGCCGCAGCACCAAACACGACCCCCCACGGAGGTGGGGTGAGGAGTTACTTTATAATCTTAAATAGGAGCCCCCAATTTTTATTGCAGATTTGGATTCTTTGCGTAAAAATAAGCAACTTTTATTGGAGACATTTTTTTTGAATTATGGATAGATGGCGCTATAATCGGAAAAAACGATTGTTGGAAATGGAAAATTAAATTTAAAAATGGAAAGTCTTCCACTTTATGGAAAACTTAACCTAACTTTTTTTGGTTTTAGGACCTGCTCTACACAACCCAATAGGTCCCCATAACGCTTGAGAAACTACAAATTTAGCATACTCTCCTCCCCTAGTAAAAGTTAAATACGCAGAAATAAACTTTCTTATCTTTTTTTTTTTGCGATAGAGAAAGAAAGAAAGTTCAGTTAAGTTTTATGTATTTGGAGAGCATTTTGATATACTTTGTCACTTTGTTGGGCTTTTGAATCCTTTAACATTCAGTTATCACTTTACAAACCAATATTGAGACCTGTATGGACTTAAGGATGCCCACTATTGAGATGTGCTAGACCAACCAATATAACAATAATACAGAGATTCAAGAACAAAACATTGAGAAACGTTGTAGATGCTCCTTGGTACGTGGCAAACTGTGTACTCCATACGAACCTATGAATGGAAACTGTGGATATAATTATCAAGAAGATGACGACAAGTCACAAGCAACACCTTCATAATCACGAGAATATTGAGACAATCCTGCTCCTCGATGTTACTGGGCCAACTAGGAGATTCAAGAGAACAAAGCCTTTTGAACTAGAGTTTGAGTGGGAGTGAAAAGCAGACCATAGTGCTTGTGCGCGTGTGCATTAGAATAGTGCACTATTTTGTTGTTTTAGGTAAGAGATGCCAAGCTCTTAAGTTTAAGGAACAGTAGTAATTTAGATTAAATTTAAATTGCTCATTGGTCATTATGACCATATTGTAATAATGGTAATGTAATAATCATCATGGCACTGATGATTAAGGGAAAAAAGATTTTTATTTTAGTGGATCATATTGTAAAAATGTTTACGTTTATTTCGATCAGCGTTGACATTTTCCAAAGGCTTGAAATTAATTTAAACACAAAGGGGTCACACAAACCGAATGACATTTGACTTTCACCACACGATCCACACCAACAATTGGCTGCATTGCAGCGTAGGCCACCTTTAATTCCGTTCTATAAGACGGAACATTAGGTAAAGGTATATTATATTATGTATATGTAAGATGAACATATAATAAGAAAACTCAGACAATAACAGACTTTATGTTGATAAGAACTTAGATTAATCAATTAATTTTCATTTCAGGAGTTTTGAAACACTGTCAATTGTTTATCTGACTTCAGATTGTCGCAATTTAATTCTTTTGATTTTCAGAATTTGTACGATTACCTAGCTATACCTACGATAAATTAATCGATGTTAACATTTTCTGTAAACACTTAATTAGCATTAACACACGATCGAACAACGACCTTCACGATTTCTAAAATGGGAAGGTTGCTCATCTTATATTCAGGACCGTAACCAAGAAATAAACAACAATCAATAGAAAAAACTCAAATATTATATTATTAATTAAAACTCTACTGTGGATGGTATACGTATAATAACACACTCACTTTGTAGCTCAGAAACGAGCGATCTTTATTTTTTGATTGAGTTGGAAAGGTTGGATTGAGTTGGAAACAGAGTAAGGAAGATGTCCGTAGTACCATTGGTTTCCATACGGAATGGAACACATGCTAGGACATAGTATCCCAAGTCTGGATTATTCACCCTGGTTTATCTATATGGATCTATATGGATTATGCACCCCTGACCAGTCGCCTACCAACTAACAGAAACAAAAATATGGGATGATAAAAAGTGTAGGTGTGTGTGGTCTGAAAAGAGAAGAATCTAAAAATAAAAAATAGGGAGTGCATGAGGTCGTAAACATATTGAACGTAACATAAATAAATATTTTGCTGTCAAGGTGCAGTCTATTCCGTCGTTCGGCTGGGCTGTATGGACCCATGACCGTACTATATGTAATTTGTTACCTCATCCAACTTGCTCCAGTCTCACTCTTTGTAGAGTCTCCTTTTTCTTGCGTAATTTTATCGACAGTAACATCGTAGTATTCTTTATTTAACATCCCTTTTTGCATCAAATTGTTGGGCGTTATCGCTCTTAGCCTTGATATTAGGTTGTTCCGTTCCTTTGGAAAGTGGTGCAAGCAAAAATGCAGTGGTCTGCGTCGTCTATGATGTCACAATCTATACAAAAATTATTTGTGGTCTTTTTTATTCTGTACGTGTATAACCTAAAGGAGCGATAGTAGGTGAGAAATTATGTGAATAGTGCTGTGCACAAGTTCTGCTGGCAAATGTGCTTCGCCCGCTTAATTTATGTATCTACTCAATTCTTCTTTAGCTCGCCTACAATTTTCAGTATGTTGTGGTGTCCTATACCGTTTTTCCGTTCGCCCGAGTCTAAAATACTCAGCTCTCTTGCTCTACATCTCGTCATTCCATCAGTATGACACTGTATGTATAATATGTTAGGTTCTCGGCGGAGTTACTTGAGGTGTATGCATTAATAATTTTCTAAAAATGTAAATAATTCAACCAGGTACCTCAATCTGTGCCTTCCCAGATTTCAAAGAAGGAAATATCACGGATATAGTAGCGACGTCTGCTAAGAAACAAACAAAGTTCTCAATCCAGTAGTACAGAAAAAGAAAGCAAAAGAATTGAAAATAAATTGAAAATGTTTATATATTTTTAATTCATTTGCTCTTTTGTGGAGTACTTAGGAAACCTTCTTGTTGGAACTTTACCACGCTGAGCAGATGGGACGTGAATGATTTAAAATTCCTTCATCTTAATGTTCGTCTCGGCACCCGTATGGCTTATAATTTTTGAAAGTCGCGGAGGTAGTAACTAGAGAGTTTCCATATGTTGTTAATCTAGTGGTATCTAGTGGTCGTTTTCTGTACTACTGGATTGAGAACTTAGTTTGTTAATAATTTTCTCTCTGAAATCTCGGAATTTGATAGTATCTTTTTCTTTTAGGTTACTTATCTACCTCGTATAAGATTCTTTATTGAAGGTTAGTTTTCCGGCCGATTTTTGAGACCTTAATACCAGTTTCAAAGACTGTATATCTGTGAAACGTGTAGAGATTATCCTCCCAGCTCCCACCTCTCAGGAACACACCCAGTCCACAATCTTCCTGGCATAACTTTCATTCACAACGGTAATATCTACGTGACTTCGACTCTCACCTCTCAAAATTCTGGGTTTTCCATTGTTTAGCACTACTACGTCATCAGCGAATATCTAATCATCCCGCATCTCTCCTCTATGGTCTTTTATAGGAGAATACCATATGGTTCATTTCATATCAAGTATGTCGTCGTGATATGTTTGGGACGTCATTATGATATAAACTTTAGATCTTATAAACAATATATTTTGAGACAAACCAGCTGGGAGAAGGTCTGTAGGACAGCATAAAAATGATAGAAAGATCCAGTCAGAGAGGATCTGAGAAAGTGGGAGTGAGACAATGGGAAATGTGGTACAGGATTGACAAATATGGACGGCAAACACGGCAAAGACTTACAAAGAGTTGTAATTCCATTAATGATGATGATGATCTTAGACCCACTACATTACTGTTAAGTGACGTATTATTATCTTTTTAGTGCAAAGTTGAAATCAGGACCATTATTTTTGACTCAAGTTTAAACAGAGTTTTAAAAAAATAGTCACCAAATATACTATTACACATCATGTAATACAAGAAAACGTGGATGTGGAAGCATCGTTCCAGGCTTCTTAAGGTAGGGTAAGTTGAAAAAGAAAATGAAAAAAAAACATGAGAAGAAATTGGATCCTGTTCTCTGGCATTCTATTAGGATGTTATAGCCCCATCAAAGAGCACTATGACCCGCAAAAAAAGATACATCAAAGATGAAAATTTGGGAATGGGTAGATAAAAGTATTTATTATTAAATAAAAAATTTTACATTCCCAAGTTACCTCTGCTTTTCAAAAATTTTGAAAAATGATTGAGTTGACATAATAGATATATGTCCAATATATTTGCAGTTGTAGAAAGTCTGGATTAATTTATTTAGCTGCATGTGGAAAATATTGTCAGACTGGTAATCGTGAAAATTATAAAAATATTGATGAATATATATATATATATATATATATATATATATATATATATATATATATATATATATATATATATATATATATATATATATAAATATAAATAAGCAAAATCATTGGCTAATACTCGTAAAGTGAATGTGAATTTAGTTGGAAATATATATAAAATGATGAAGGGTCATCATTCCATACATTTCTGTGCAACTATATACACCGGTGTTTCGGCCTATTTGGGCCTCGTCAGTATAGTGTAGCAAGTTAAAAAAGTTGTTTGTTAACTTGTAAAAGGATTACTACAGGAGCAAGGTTACCATTTTTGGTCAGATTGTTAGAAGACCCGCAGTCGCAAGGCTACAACTAACATTGCCAAGGAGGTAAGGCTACCTGAGGAAATGAAAAGCCATAACATTATTAAATAAAATGATGTTGGATAATCGAGTACAAATATAAAAATAAATAAGCAAAATCATTACCTCCTTGGCAATGTTAGTTGTAGCCTTGCGACTGCGGGTCTTCTAACAATCTGACCAAAAATGGTAACCTTGCTCCTGTAGTAATCCTTTTACAAGTTAACAAACAACTTTTTTAACTTGCTACACTATACTGACGAGGCCCAAATAGGCCGAAACACCGGTGTATATAGTTGCACAGAAATGTATGGAATGATGACCCTTCATCATTTTATATATTTCCAACTAAATTCACATTCACTTTACGAGTATTAGCCAATGATTTTGCTTATTTATTTTTATATTTGTACTCGATTATCCAACATCATTTCATTTTATATATATATATATATATATATATATATATATATATATATATATATATATATATATATATATATATATATATATATATGTATCATACTTTCTGATGTTAAGAACGATACAAATACATTAGATGATACCTGTCAAGAAATTCAAAATATATCGACTTTGTAAATGACTATTGAAAATGTAATGGATTCAGAAGCTAATTTTACATCAGATGAAGAACAATATTATGACTAACTGATCAATAATTAATTCAGTAAAAATAATTTTATTTTTGATTAATAAATGATAATTCATCGCATTTTTTCTATTATTCATTTTATTACAACCCTTTTTTAAATCCTTTGTAAATTAATTTTGTTTATTTTCAGTTTATTTTTTATATACATCTTTAAATAATTTTTTTAATTATAAATTTTTTAATTCACTATAACATTGAGTCACATAAAATTTGAGGTGTTTTTATGTGCGTGTTTTATTGCTTACTTTTATGCGCGCGCAATCAGGTAGGAGTTTTATAAAAAAGCATATCTTAAAAATTACTGAAACTATAAAAACAGTTTCTAGACAAATTTTTAAGGTAAATTTATGTCGATATTTTTATCTACTCTATCTCATATTATGTATAAGCTTTTAGTTTGTGAAAACTATCATTATAGATAGCGGTGCGTGAAGGATTTAAAGCGTGCGTGAAGTAACAATGTATTTTAAATGGGATCTACTTTTTCGCACTGTTTTTTGGAACACTTTCATACAGTGAGCTGGAATAAGTGTCCCCCCCCCCTTTTATTAACTTATTTCTTTTTAGCACATAAGCGAAAAGCTCGGACAGGTCGATTTTTAAAATAATCATAGTATATTATAGCATCAATGTTTCGAACTTTACGCGATCCCTCTTCAGGTGACAGGCACAACTTTAACTTTTTAAATGGGAAAGTACATCATGTGACACCTCATTTAAAAGCTTTTGAAATGCTGATTACAAAAATGTATAATACTTTACTCCTATTTAAGAGCGTAGGCGCAAAATTTCGGTCTAATTCTTTTTAAACGCATTCATTTTTTCGAATTGTGAGAAAAATACTAATAAGTATTTTTGAAAAATTTGAACGCAGAATGAGAGACTAGATTATTACGGGGGCTGAAAATTCCTTAGACTAAACAAAAAGGTTCTAGTGAATGATATATTTGAAATTAATAATCAGACTAAATTTTCTCTATTTTTCACCCCTGAGACTTTATAAAATAAACATTATAGAAGTTCTTCGGGACTGCGACCCTCGATAATACTGTAATATTTCATTTTGTGTTTTCAAAAATACTTATTAGTTTTCTCAGGATTCGAAAAAAAAAAAAAGAATTAAAATAATTAAAAATAATTTGACCGAAATTTTGCGCCTACGCTCTTAAATAGGATTAAAGTATTATACATTTTTGTAATCAGTTTTTCAAAAGCTTTTAGATGAGGTACAGTAGATTCGCGATTATCCGAGACTCGGTCATCCGAGCCCCTCAGTTAACCGAGGCAAAAGTCATAACTGGTGAGTTACAATTTTCAACCTTGGCGCAACATCGCCGCCTCAATATCAAAAAGAGGAATAAAGCTTATGCAAAATCAAAGACTTTTTTAAACAGTAATATTGATAAGGTAAATGTTATTTTTATCTTTTACAGACAGTTCTGTATTAATTTTGTCATTAAAATATCCACAGTTATGATTATTTACGTGTTTTTCTATCAATATAACCAATCTCAGTGTTAACCGAGTTTTTCCGTATCGGAGGTAATCACGGTCCCAGTTACCCCGGATAATCGCGAGTCTACTGTATAACATTATGTACTTTCCCATTTAAAAACATCAAAGTTATGCCTGTCACCTGAAGAGGGATTGCGTAAAGTTCGAAACATTGATGCTATAATATAGTATGATTATTTTAAAAATCGACCTGTCTGAGTCTTTTGCTTATGTGCTAAAAATAAATAAGTTAATAAGGGGGTAACACTTATTCCAGCGCACTGTATAATCAAATATCCTTAACTTTCGCGTTGTCAAGGTGATGGCATGTGAGCAATAAATTACAACAAAAGTTTTGACAGTTTTGTGCGTTGAAAGAAGTTATAATTTTTAAATGTCAAAGTTCTAAAAATTGTATAATAGAAATGAATTCCACTGACGAAGAGTTACAGTTGTTTTATTTGTTTAACGTAGATAAAATATTGTATGAAACTGTGCGTGAAGTACTTTTTGCGAACTTACGCGATGTATAGCACTCGCTCCGCTGTCGCTCCTGCTCTAAACATCGCGTGCGTTCGCAAAAAGCATACTTCACGAACTGTTTCATAAATAAATATTCTACAATAAATAAAGTTTTTTTCATTATTTTATCAAATACAGCCCAATGTGATAAAAATAAAGTACCTCAATTTCGCAAAATTTTTGCAAAATACCTTATGATTGTAACTTTTTTTAAAACAATAAACAAATCTATTTCCAAATTTTCATCCTTGATTAATTTTTTTGGGTTTTGACAAAATGCTGTGATCTTTGATTGGGCTATTAAAGTGTCTGGTGTACTCTAGTTTTTGTGGTTCTATTGTAATGGCGTATTTTTTAAATGTATAATATCATTGATTATAGACACGGATATCCGTGTCTATAATCAATGATAATATAAACAGCTAGTACAGACCATCTTCAGATTATTGTGAAGCCGCAGACGATTGCACCGATGATGGCGAAATGCGGATATTCCTACAATAAAATGTTGATTTAATCTTCTTACTCATTTTCGATACGGCCATACATTGTCGACCGTCGGATTCAGTGAAGCCAAGGTAAACAAGTATTTTTTTTTATTATTTGGCGAATTATATGTTAACTTGTATGCTTCATTAAGAATAAAACTATAAGCAAAAGACATTGTTGATGTAGACGCAAAATAATTAGAAAGGAACTTCATATTATGTTTTTAAAAGCTGTAATTACTCGTGAGGTGAAGGATTTTTGAAACGGGTTTTATAAAAAGTGACTACGTATAGCAACATAAACTTAACCGCAAAAGTTTTGCACTACCAAAAATTATATTTAATTTAAAAGTTGATTTCCTCGTGAACGGAAATAGGTCTGGATCCCACGTACCAAAAAAAAGTTGATTAATAGCAAGCTGAAAATTTGTTAATAGCTTAAGGGTGTCTAGTCGGAAAAACTTTGATGAACGGGAACACTGGAACAGAGGAAGTTTTAATTGTGGAACAGGTTAAAAATTTTGAAAGTCAGACTACGAAAACGTTCTATGTATTTTGTCGGACAGGACTTTCAATTGATTTGTTACCTTTTCATTAAACTCTCATGCAATAATCAGACTGGTATTTATCACCAACTGGGCATTTTAATAAGTCTGACATGAAGAACATGTTAAATGACAGGAATTATGACACGTGATAAATAAAAGTCTGACTTTTGCATGAGAGTTTATTGAAAGGGTAACATATCAATTGGAAGGTCTGTCCGACAAAATACATTAAAACGTTTTCGTAGTCTGACGTTCCAAATTTTTAACCTGTTTCACAATTAAAACTTCCCCTGTTCCAGTGTTCTCGTCCATCAAAGTTTGTCCGACTAGACACCCTTAAGCTATTAACAAATTTTCAGCTTGCTATTAATCAACTATTTTTTTGGTACGCGGGATTCTGGCCTATAACGGATTCCGCAATTTTTTTATAATTTTAGATTTTTCTTTGGTATTTACACTGATGGACAAAGGTCCACGCAAACTTCTTTTTTGAGTAGACATTTGCACTTTCTTTTCTTTCTAAACTTTCTTTTTCCAAATAGCCCGATCAGGGAACGCAAAATTTTACGAAAACCTCCAAAAAAATAAAGGAAGGATGAAAATTTGGAAATAGGTAGTTGAAATTGTCTATTATTATATCGTCGCCTTATACACCAGGGAAATAAGGCAAAAATATACCATGTTCGGGACACTTGAGCAGCCAGGTTGAATGGGTTTTTTGGGTACTATATACCTAGTACATTATAAAAACAAAAATGCCCGTCACAATTTGGACGAGAATTTTAGTTATTAACAAATAAGGGTCAAATATGAGAGTTTTCTCGTTTAAATCGCTACAGGTAAAAATTGGGTAATTGAATGTCTTATTTATAATGTTTTTCTTTTAGTAGATGATCCAAGGTTTAAAATAGCGTTTTTTGAATTTTGGTCCGATTATTTGTTGCTTCGGATATTGCAAAATAGAACTAAAATTTCTAAAATAAAAAATTTGCTATAACTTTTGCGAAAATTAATTTAGGACCTTCATATTGCATGAAAAGTTGAGTCAAATAGTCCATACAATGCACAAAAAATTTTAAGACGATGCGTCAATTAGTTTAAGTTTTATTCAATTTGTTTATCCCAAAGAGCTTTTTTTCGCAATGTTATTGTTCAGAACATAATAATGATACAACAATTCTGCGAAAACATCAAGAAAGAAGAATAGTTATATTTTCAAAGCGTTTAAAAAAATCATTAAAAAATCATTTTTATCACTCAGAAAACATTTTACTAAAATAGAGTCATTTTTGGATTATAAACAATTTGAATAACTTTGTTAATATTGACTGTAGGCTAAAACTACAATAGAATTTGAAAAACTGGTATTTTTATACGAATTTTCGAAGAGAAACTTTTCGCCTAGGTTAATTACGGCCTAAGTTAGCCACTTTTTGAAGTTATACTTCTTTACCGGCGATAGAGGGTGAATTTTTATACGTTAAAACCTATCAGCCCGGCGCATGCGCATTATAACTTTGTTCTGATTGGATGTTCAAATGACATGTCAAAAATTATCCGATATGGCAGCTGTAGGACAGCTGTGGTTTGGAGGTAAAGGTAAAGGTAAACAAATGTATAATATATTAGTTTTATTGTTGTGAGGACAGAAACAAAAAAGTTTATAATATTGTAGTGACTTTTAAATAGTTTTTAAAAGCAACAGGTACGTAATAATTGTTAATGTATATGGGTATAAACCTACCTATTTGATCTGCCAAAATACATAGTATGTAATACTTTTATTTATATAATTTGATTACCATCAAAATTTCTATCAATATTCACCTAATATATTGTTTTCTTACTCTATGTTTTGTTGTATTTTTTCAATTCTAAATCATTTCAATTCAAAATTAAAATAATTTGATCAAAATTTTCAAAATATCAAAATATCACAAGTTTAATCCGTTTAGTTAGTCGATCTTCGTAAATAATGACACATAGTGTCCGTGGCTAAGCGTTGAAGGCGAATGAATTCCAATACCAAGCGCGCTTATCAGCGCTGGTTCGAGTCCCAATAGAAACTTTCTTTTTTGTTTTTTTTAATACATTTTATGATTGTAAGTATATTTATTATATAATTGTATTTTCAGAAAATACGTATTTAGTTAAAAAAATTTTCGACAATTAATGTTCAGACATCATTTGTGGCTTGTTTAATGTGTTTGTGTGTGTTTTATTCTTTTATTATTTTAATTTTTGGCACTGTTCTAATAAAAATGTTTGAGAAGTAGTAAGTATAAATTAGTTTAATATTTAAACAAAATATAAATAAAAGTATATTAATTTCGTTTAAATCATATAATAGAAGTATAACTTCTTACGTGCGTACAAAGTACACACACATTCTTTTTTTTATTTAATTGACGGCTATTTTGTTTATAACAATTAAGCAACCTAACTAGAGCCATTTTGAAGTTGAAGATATATACGTTATGTGAAAAAGTTTGAGTAAACTTTGAACCTCAACAGAGTGGTTAATAAAGCTTTAAAAATGGCGTCCGAACGGAATTAATTTGTGGTCGGTGGAAGGGATGTACTAAAATACGTGCACTCAAAAAATGAAATTGATTCTGCAAATATATTCTGCGATTAATATCGCTGGAACTTGTTGATGGATTTTAATCATAATTTTTTTAAATTTGTATGTACTTGTAGTCTTATAGAGTAGGTTATGTACACACAACCCCACCTAATATTACAAAATGTTAGAGGGAACTCCCCTTATCACTCAGGGATATGAAAAATAGATTACGAGCGATTCTAAGACCTACCGAAAATACATGAATAATTTCATAAAAATCGCTCAAGTGGTCTCGGAGGAGTATGGAAACTAACACTGTAATAGGAGAATTTTATAGATGTAAATATTTAGATGGCTATTAACACATAGGAGTTGGTGATAGAAGAGTGAAAATTAAGGGTTGTATGTATTTTTTAATTCTACATCATATAAAATTAAGGTAAATAATTTTGTCCAAAAAAATAAAAAAAAAATGTCAGGGTGGCAACCCCCCTTATAACTTATGGGTATAAAAAATAGATTAAAACCTCTTCAACGTCCTACAGGATAAAAGTGTAAAATTGTATAAAAATCGGCCAAGCCGTTTCGGAGTAGTATGGTAACTAACACTGTTACAGGAGAATTTGATGTATATAGAAATTACTGCGAATTAAAAAATAAAAGTGGCTAACTTTGAACCTAATTAACCTAGGCAAAAAGTTTTTTCTGAAAATTTGTATAAAAATACCAGCTTTTGAAATCCTAAAGTAGATTTACTCTATAGTCGATATTAACAAAGTTATTCAAATTGTTTAGAAGCCAAAAATGACTCTATTTTACTAAACTTTTTTCGGAGTGATAAAACGACTTTTTTATGATTTTTTTCAACACTTTAAAAATATAACTATTATTCTTGCATGTGGTTTTCACAAAATTGCTATTTCATTATTATTTTCTGAACAATAACATTGCGAAAAAAACTCTTTGCGATAAACAAATTGAATAAAATTTAAACTAATTGACGAATCGTCTTAAAAATTTTTGTGCATTATATGTAGGGTTACCATAATTTATTAGGGCCAAATCCGGACAGGGTAGTCCAAGGGGTTGTAGAAAATGTAAAATGTGAATTTGACTGTGTTGCTATGCAACTAACATCGAAAATCTCTGCCAGTTTAAAATACATATCCACCTATGTTTTAACATACTTTAGACCTAAGGTGCTGCGCAGAATGAAATTTCCCACCGTTGGGCCTAGTATTTTCCATTTTTTAAGTAAAGAAAACAATCCGGTCATTTCTCGTATCCGGACGCCAAACCGGACATGTCTTTCTAATCCGGACTGTCCGGACGAAATCCGGACGTATGGTAACCCTAATTATATGGAATGTTTGACTCAACTTTTCGTGCAATATGAAAATCTTAAGGCCATTTTCGCAAAAGTTATAGCACTTTTTTTATTTTTGAAATTTTAATCTTATTTTGCACTTTCCGAAACAAAAAAGGATTGGACCAAAATTCAAAAAGTGCCATTTTAAACCTTGGCTCATCTACAAAAAGAAGAATATTATAAATAAGATATTTAATTACCCTATTTTTACCTGTATCGATTTAAACGAAAAAACTGCCATTTTTGACCCTCATTTGTTAATAACTAAGTTTCTCGTCTGAACTGTGACGGGCATTTTTGTATTTATAATGTATTAGGTATATACATAGGCGTATCCAGGGGGGGGGGGTTTGGGGGTTATAACCCCCCCCCCCATTGGGATGTACTTTGAGCTCTATACGCTTAACACCATAGCCCTCAGAGACCTTTCAGTAGTTGTAACCCCCCCTTTCAGGTAGTTGTAACCCCCCTTAGGATCATCCTGGTTACGCCTATGGGTATATAGTACCCAAAAAATCCATTTGCAACCTGGCTGCTCAATTGTCCCGACAAAAACCTTATTTCTCTGGACTATTAATACTATAACTTGATAACGAAATTAGTAGTTTTGAGATAAACGGGTTTAAAGATTTTTAAGATATTTGTGCTGCTCCCATGATGTTGCTAAATAAGGAATTCACTCTGCAGCTCTAAAATACTGTTTCTTAACTTTTTGGCTATTAATCTATTTAGGAATACGGTGCAAATTTGCTTTCCAATATGGAAAATAACATTAAAAAGTAAAGTTATCAACTTTTAGCACTACCATAATGTTAACATTTGGTAATGTCGCATGTCATGCCAAGTTGCATCTAAGTGAACTTTTTAACAAAACTAATATTTTAAGCATTATTTTGGTGAAAATTAGCCCTCTGTCATGGGGGTTGCCAGATCTGATAACAATTCTAGAATTTTTGCATTAACATGAACCGAATAAACATATAGCATTTACGTGGTAAGCTCAATGGTTTCAGAAAAACACGTGCTACAACTAGATAACTGGAGTTACCTAGTTATAGCATTCAGTGCATGTGGTATCACGATTATTTCTATTAAAAAATAGCTGGATAACTTATCTTGTCAATTGTCAAGTTTTAGCACTAAATATTAGCGGCATTTGAGTTTTATCAACTTTCGTCAATCGTAAATAAATACTTAACCCGTTTGAAGCTAGTTATCAAGTTTTTACACAATATAGAGGCAAATACAGAAGTCTCGGAATTCTGTGCAATAAGAAGGTTCTAAGTTAATTTTTACATAAATTATGAATATTTATAGAAACTCAAAATTAATGATTTATTTTGCAATTTTCTAAGCAACCAGTAAGGATAGACATATTCACCGAACGCCATATTAAAGTTTTTTATACGATTTTTAAGTTTCTTACTCTCAAATTTGTTTAAAATGTTTAACTTTTTGGTAATAGACGGAAAAAGCGAAAATTTACCGTTTTTTGATCTTCATTTGTTTATAACTATGTATATCATCAAAATCGGCTGCAGGAAACATATAGGTTATTATTATAGATATCCATACTACTCAAAAAATTTGGTTTCGGTCTGGAGGGGGTTGTGAAACCAACAGGATATTTTTTCCTTGTTTCTCTGAACTATTATAACTGGTGTGTGCTTTCTTGATATTACCATTGTTTTAGTTTTTTTTACATTCACCTTAAAGCGATATAGTTCTCCTTCTCGCAATACTTTGGTTAACAAAATAATCTGTAGTTCTTCTTCACTGCCAGCAATCAGTACTGTATCATCGGCGTACCTGATGTTGTTCACGATTTTTCCATTGACTTTTATTCCTTATTGGGCTTCATCTAGAGCTCGTGCAAAGATTTCCTCTGAGTATAAGTTGAATAATAATGGTGATAGTATACAAGCTTGTCTAACTCCTCTTTGAATGTTTATGGTTTCAGTATCACCCATTTCGCTTCTAACAGCGGCGTTTTGGTTCCATTAGTGTTCACGTATTTTATTATTGTCGTTTGGATCCAGGTTCTTTTTTTGTAAGCATCCTATTAGTTGATCATGTTATACTTTGTCAAAAGCCTTTTCATAGTCTATAAAGCGAAAGTACACATCTTTTCGTTAACGCGAATTTACACTTATTCACTTTAGATGTACACTGCGGATGATAGATGAATAGTGAAAGTTGTGACATTAACAAGGAACAAGGTGGACAAATAAAAGAAGGCAAAGCCCTAAAGTTGGGTGCCATAAATATGTGTGGCAATAAAATGGAAAGAAGAAGAAGTTGTCAACACATAAGGGATGAACGAAGGCTCCGTTGCTCAGAATCGGGTAGATATGTGGGTGTGGTTCTTTACATTTTCTTATTAGCTGGGAAATAGAGACAAAAAATAGACAAACACAAAAAAAAGGACAAATAGCTACTAAAGCTAAACTAGGACACAATGGACAAAAAAATTTAATTAAAAAATTAATCAATATAAAGCCGAAAGGGCGCCACTTTGATCTTTTAGTTTTGAAAGGGAAGACAAAGAAAAACTCTTTAAATAAACCAAACAAATTAAAAGGTAACTAAATAAAAATAATCATTTCAAGATAAATATAAATTCATATAAAGATATGTAATAAAGATAAAAAAGATAAATAAAACCTACCTTATTATTTCTCACTCAGTTGACCAGAGAGAAGGGAGATGGATAATTAGTAACAAGCCAACATGATTAAAAATTAATGCTATTTATTAAACAAACAAAATTATTAAAAAAAAAGAAATTAAGGTTGACCTCTTTCTGGTTTTACATTTTTTTATTTTAAGAGGCATTGTCCACAAATACAAATAAATACAATATTAAGTAGGTACCTTTGTGTCTATGCTTTAATGTTCTGCAGCTTCCAACGCAAAGTCCAGATATACGGTCGTAGCACTTTTCACTTTACTACAACAAAAATACAATACTGATGTGGTACAATCTCGAATTTACAGGAGTATTTAGTTTGAAAAGTTCAGCAATGCTTTACTTGTTTTTGTAACTTATATAACTTGTTGTGACGTAAAAACACGACTTTATTTCATCATGATTATTAATAAGAACTGCTTGACCAATATGAAATGTGTTCCAAAAGCAACAGGGGCGTCCTCCAGACCGAAATGAAGGTCGTTGACTACGGACCATCAAACTTTGTAGCTAAATCGACGATCTCCATAATTGCACCTAAGTGCAAACTCTCCCAGTGTTTCACGACGACATCACTGGACACTGCACAATCAGAAGTTCGACCTCTCTACATCGTTGGCTGATCGATAATGATCATCCTAGCTACCTCCTCAACGTTCCTACCCCAGAAAACATACCACCTTTCCTCCAGCTCACACTCATGATCCGATCAACCAATCAAGAAAATATTGTCCTTTTCATGACAAAATAATTGACGAATCCAAAACCAATTACAGAAACAAGAACAGCCCTGAAAAGCACCATCTCTCCCAAATATATCATAAAACGTTAGTCCAGCCAATCAAAAATGAGATACCGTGATTCCAGATGACAAATATTAACCAATGCTAAGCCCTGTGGTTTTGCATGACACAATGTTTAGCAAATCAGAACAGAATACGACGATTTATATTTTTGCGTCGTCATTCTTTTTCGTTAAATCCTGAGTATGCGACTATTAGTTTGGAAAATAAATAAGTTTTAAAGTGTTTACATTTGCAAGATGTTTCCATTAGATCACGCCAAAAGATTGATCATAATTCATTCCTAATTAAGCTGACTTAAGTAATAAGAACAACAAACAGGGCTATTAGATAACTTCGATCAATTTCTCAATGTTTACTTTGGATGCGAGTTGACACGGAAAACGAATTAACTCTAAAGAGAACCTTAAAGTCGATCATATTTATGGTGAACAATAATGACCCACTCAAAGTTCAGTCGTATTTTTTTTTACCGCAAGGGAACAGACACTTGTGTAAACACCTAAATTTTCGAATAGTCCATATCGCATAAACATTTTATGAAATGGAACTCGAGTGTTTTTTTTACCTCGAAGAGCCTTTTATCTTTGAGACTGTAAGAAAAATGACACATAAATCAATCTACGCTAAAGCGCAGGAACATTACGATTCTACTTAGGAATTTTTTTTTACGGCGAAATTATTTTAACGAATATTACGTGTATGATATACAGGGTAAAATGAAAGATAATGTTTTCTGCAACAGCTGAAAGCTAATAAAAAATTGAAGTGTTTTCGTATCGTTACAAAGTGTAGATTGAAAAGCTCAGCAATTTACATTTTCACTGGCGGAATTCGTTTTACAGCCTTTTCAAAATGGCGAATAGCCCTGACGTGGAGTTAATTAGTAAAGCATTACTAGAAGAATGTTGAAAATTAGAAAACAATCAGGAAGTTTGCCTCTTTCAACCACAATAAACGAGGAGTATAAACATCAGCTCTTCCTACTCCACTCTTTTCTGACTAACAATAATAGTGAGTGTGAATAGTTTTTCCCGGTACGCATTTTCACAAAAAAATTATTTTATTGTAGTCCTCAGATTTATTATTCTACGATTACTCATGATTGCGATACATCTCTAGAAATATAATATATGTATATGTAGGATTCGTTAAAGATAATCATAATAAAAGTCCGTGTGATGTTTAACAGTTTTAATTAATAAAATAGATAACTAAATTATTAATACTATTAAATTGAAGAAATGTAAAACTGTTTGTGTAATTGCGACTAAAATTTACGTGTCCTTATTCTTACAAAAAGAAATGTATTTAGAGATAATTAATTGCGTCTAATCAATATTATAACCGGCTTGTTATAATATTAAGGCGTCTTTTCGCGTCTTATCCCCAATAACACGACTGTCGCGGTTCTGATCTTAAAATCGACTGACTCTCGCAACCCTACGCTAAATAAAAGTCTCTTGCATCTTCACGCATCTACATCTTGAAGCCGACACGAAGATAGTTCATCACATATGTAAGCTTAATATATTAGCAAAGACCAATGTTCTTATTAAAACTTCTGATACAGATGTTTTAATAATTATGCTTGGAAACATGGATCATCTCCAAAGTGACGATCTGGAGATTTTTATGGAGTATGGTACTGGAAATTCTAAAAGGTACATAAATATAACGAAGCTACTTACGGAATTAGAGCCACCTTTATGTACGAGTTTGCCTGCTTTCCTCGCATTAACCGGATGTGATTATAATTCGTCTTTTTTCCAAAAGGGCTATAAGACCGTTTAAAATATCAAAAAAAAAATTAATTTATCAGAAAGCATTAAAGTTGCCCACGTTACCGGTACGCGTGATGAAATTTTTGAAACTTTGGAAGAATTTGTGTGCGAAATTTATGGTACAAAAAATTTATCAAATATCAACACGACACGATTTAGAGATTTCAATAAGAAAAATGAGCCTTTTAAGAAAATATTGAAAAAGTGTGATCCATCTACTTTGCCTCCGTGCAAAGCCGAATTGAGACAACGTCTACTAAGAACTCAGTATATCACGAGAATTTGGCGAATCGCATATTTGCAAGTCCCCAGTTCTTTAACACCTAACGGAAATGAATGGACACTAAATATGGATAAATGAGATTTTAATTGGTTTGAGGGAGATTGTTTACCTCAATTAATTTTTGATGCTATACATACATGTTTTTTATAACTGAAATCTTTTTTTTTTAGTTAACTCAATTTTCTGCTTCTTCGTGTGCCTCATCCTTTCATGACAATGGCGATGGCGATCATCACGGCCCATTTTGTTTTTAACACTCAACTACTTTAAATTTTTCAACCAGGATATGCATCGTCTTCTCGGTTCTCTTTTTTCTTGGCACTTTTCCTTATATACCCAATCGCATCACGTTTTTTATTTCTTATTATATGACCAAAGTAGCTCATTTTTCTTTCCTTCATATGAGTATTTCTTTTTCCTTTTTCATCTTTCTTAATGTTTCCGTGTTTGTTACGTGTTGTGTCCATAATATTTTTTACATTATTCGATAACATCACATCTTAACAATGGCAAGTCTTTTTTCAGATGCGCCGTGATTGTCCAGGCTTCGACTCCGTATAAAAGGATAGAGAATACGTAGCAACTCAATTAATTAATCACTAATTAATTTTTAATTAATTCTAAATATATACTACAACTATTTACAGATTATGTAGAAGAGGAATCTGAGTCTCGAGGGGAGTCAGACGAAGAAGAAGAGAATGAACATTTAAGCTTAGATGAGGAGTTTGAAGAAGAAGTACAAGATTCGGACACAAGTTTATAGTTTTATACTTTTCCACCTATATATTTATAATAATAAATTTGTCTTTTTCTATCATATTTGCAAAATCTATTGTATAGTACGTATTATTTGCCTTTAATTAATAAAAAGTTACTTAAGAAACTGTAATATATAATAATTACTCTAACGTTTCGAGGCACAACAACATGGGTATCGCCAGGTCACGTGATTTTTCTCGAGCGAACGGACTCGCTTAGCTACAACATAGGACGCAAACAGCTATCGGTATACGCTTTTTCTCACACTGCTGCTTACCTATAGCACTTTACATTTACATGCACGCGTAATTTGTTTAATCACCTGGCAGTTGGACAATTTCACCAAAAAAACCTGTCTTTTTTAGAATATTTATTTTTAATAATAAAAAATTCCCTGTCAAAATAACAATTGCACCTCACTGTCCGGAAGGAATGTACATAGCTATGCATGTATAGTTGTATATTTTATACTCGTTAATAGTATGTACAGATTCAGATGAAATCTTCTGAAGTTCAGATGCACCCCCTGAAAATAATCCTGGGGCGCCCATGCAGGTATCTTGCAGAGTTAAAATCGGCCTCAAATCGCCTGGCCTGTAATAACAATGTTTACCCTTTTTTAACTTTAGGGGGATTTTTGGGGGAAATAACCGCTATCCTCCAGCCAGACCGGCATTTTTGTATTAGGCTATCATGGAAACGTCACCTGAAAAAATTTCAGGTTGCCTAAAACACCTACTCAAAAATGTCTCACAGCTCTTATGCAAGGACGTTGGCCATTACATTTGCCCATTTAATCTTACTTGCAGCCGCCTTGAATAGTTCTATTGAGGTCATATTCGTCCTTTGTCTTAGGTTTTTAAGTCAAGGGTTATATCTTCTTGCTGGTCCCTTTTTGCTATTCATTTCGCCTTCGATTATAAGTTGGAGCAGTTCATACTTTTGATTTCTTACGATGTGACCAAAATATTGTGTAATAAGTTCCGTTCCTTTATTATAAGCATAAGCTCTCTTTCATTGTTCATCCTTCGCAAGATTTCTGCATTTGTCGTATGGCTCATGTAGGATATTCAGAGCATCTTACGGTAGCAGCAGAGTTTGAATGCATGGATTCTTTTTTGTGTGGTTTCTGTCATTGTCCAGGCTTCATCACCATAGAGCAAGGTGGAGAAAACATAGCACTTACGTATTCTAGTTGTCAATGCGATATCAAAACACTGTACGTGTCTTTTCCAGATGTGTTAAGACTGGTGTTCCAGTGTTCTAAGTGTTCCAAAAGACCTATGCATGAGTTAAAGTAAATGACCAGAAACAGAGATCTTTGGAGACGGACAATACATATCACGTCGACCATTACACTCCATCCGTGAGGTCAGGATTGAAAAGAGAGAACCAAACAATAATTAAAAAAATTATTTATTAATGTGGCGTGCAAGATGTAGTAAAATGTGGTAGGCAAAGACTAAGAGAATGGTTCAGTCATGTAAAAAGAATGGAGGAGCACAAGCTGCCAAGAATTGCGCTAGAAGTAAAACCAGCTGACAAGCGTTTGCCAGGGAGACCACCAAAAAGATGGAAAGATAGCTGGCAGTCTACCTCTCAAGAAACACTTCAACGTCGGAATTAACAGATCGACCGATCTATACTAAATTTACGATCAAGATGCAGTATAAATAAACAAACCAAGACACGTTAAATGCTACTAGGAGGCATCCCGAATCATAATTTACAATTTATAAACTTTGAAAATCATGATTTGGGATTTATAATGAATATACATTGTAAATTATGATTTGGGAGTGCTCCTAGTATCATTTAAGGTGTCTTGGTTTGTTTATTTCTACTGCATTTTGATGGTAAATTTAGTATACATGTATAAATTTTGATTGATTTTAAAAATAATATTTTAAATAAAAATATACAGTAAATGTATTATGAAAGTGTACACATTAAGCAAAGCTAGATATTTAAATGGAGACCGTTCCGCTATAACCCCTATTGGCAATCCATTAACTATTTTCTCCATTCCTCTAACAAAACCATTTCCATTTACTGTTTAATGATTTCATTCGCAATTTCATAGTGCACATAAACCCAGATATGTTCTCAAAGTTTGTTGAAATTACTGAAGTTCATTATCTAAGTAAATAACGCACGCTGTATATTTGATCAAACTCATTAAATTAAGAGAGTTCAAATTAGTTTAGGAAATGAAATGTATGCAAAATTCCAAATTATCAATATACATGTTCTAAAACTAAATTCAAGTATTTTTGTGGTATTATGAAGTAAATATTAAGTAATGAAAACTTTTCAAACGGTCATACGAAACGTCTATTAAAATACAAACTTAATCGAAAACCTAAAGCACAACAGTGAAGTCGAAAGAGATATAAATCTAAAGACGCATCTTCACAAGTCAGTTTTGTTGTCCGATTTTAGCTGATCAAAGTAAAGTTGAACGAAAGCTTAAGTGAGAGCATTTTCTCAATAGAGTTGATCAACTTTGTAGTTGATCAGCAAAAGTTTCATCCAGTCAAAGTTGTGACGATCAACTTCGTTGTTGTTCTACAAAAGTTTGATCCAGTTAAACCCTTGTTCAAGTCACGAGAGCTCTTTTGCAGACTGTGTATTATGCTTGCAACTAGTGACAGAATATGTGCTAATGCTTGATTTTTTATATAAAATATTGATGATTATTTCATTCATAGGAGATTCTGACCAATAGAAAGCTATAGAAATAAAAATTAAACTGATAATTTTTGATAATATCTCGTCGTCAAGTATATTACGTCAGATGCCCTTCGTTGCTACGAAAAAATACATTCAGTGACATTAATGACAATTAATGTTTTAAAAATTATAAAAGTGATGACTTTCAACCGTCAAATATTTCTAACAACTGTGTGTTTAATTGTACTAATTTGTACTTATATAAATAAATTACAATAAAAATTTTTTTTGAACAGTTTTATTCATGAAATAATCGCAACAAATTGCACTCGATCTCTAAAACTATTATCGAATTTTTGGCCTCGTGAAACTTTGACATAATTCAATTCAATTAAAACTGTCAAAGTGTCACTCGGGAAAAATTCGATAATTTTAGAGCTCTTGTGAAATTACTACTGATTATTTCATTCATAGGAGATTCTGACCAATAGAAAGCTACAGAAATAAAAATTAAACTGATAATTTTTGATAATATCGCGTCGTCAAGTATATTGCGTCAGATGCCCTTCGTTGCTACGAAAAAATACATTCGGTGACATTAATGACAATTAATGTTTTAAAAATTATAAAGGTGATGACTTTCAACCGTCAAATATTTATAACAACTGTGTGTTTAATTGTACTAATTTGTACTTACATAAATAAATTACAATAAAATTTTGGTTTTGAACAGTTTTATTCATGAAATAATCACAACAAACTGCACTCGATCTCTAAAATTCTTATCGATTTTTTGCCCTCGTGACACTTTGCCATAATTAAATCATAAACATATACATCGTAAATCATGATTTGAGAGTGCTCCTTGTAAAATTCAACGTGTCTTAGTTTGGTTATTTCTAGTGCATCTTGAAATAAACTGAACTATAGGATCAATTTGTAGATAGAGACTTACACATACTTTATTTTTTTTAACACTTTTTCTGCTTGTAGTTTTCAGTGGCGGTGGCGGATCTAGAGATTTGTCTTGGGAGGGGAAATTTGCCTTAGGGGGGACCTTCCAATGAAACACCAACCAAAAGACATAAAAAGGTAAACCCAAACTACATAAAAGACATAAATATTAGGTATGCATTAAGTTCCCTTAATGTTCCTAACTAGCATGTTTATTGGGTTGAATTTGTCATTCTGTGGTTTGAGTTTCACGTCAGCTAATATATTTTTATGTTTCAACAATGTTTTTCTTTAATTTTGGACCTTGTTAGGGGGGATATTTCCCCTTTTTCCCTCACCGTAGATCCGCCACTGGTAGTTTTGACTTCTGCAGAAAAACTTGTTTTCCACCTACCTTTATCCAAATATACATTTCCTGACCTCATTGTAGGGAGCAAAGTCTTACTTTTCCTCCCTAGGGAGACAAAGTACTTTTACTCCCTAGGGCAGAGGTTCCCAACCGGTGGTACGCGAACCACTGGTAGTACACGGGAAGCTTTCAGGTGGTACGCGTCGCGTGGGTGAAACAAGCGAAATTAATGGTATTCTCCTTGATGTGTGAAGATATGGCGGGTTCAAAACTCTTAAATTGCATAAAGAAGTGAAATGGTTATCTCGAAAGAAAATTTTCACCTGTCACTTTGAACTGAGGTCAGCAGTTTTAATGCTTTTAACTGAAAAAAATACTGACATAAAAGACTTGTTCTATGATGAGGAATCGTTGTCAAGATTGGAATGAAAATGGTTCTTCAGGAAGAAAACGAAATCATTTTCTGATCATGTTTTGAAGAAAACGAAATATCTCCAATTCCAGAAGTGGTTGCTAATATAATTCTTCACTTGGAATCTCTTCAAGAAAGTTTTAATACTTCTCTGAAGATTATTCCAAACTTGACCAAAAATCCTTTTTCAGGAACCTCACCAAATGAGTTAGAATTACAGGAAACATTTATCGATCTAACAGAAGACAGTTCTATGAAAGACAGTTTTAAAGAGGAATCCTTAATTGACTTCTGGATCGGGTGTAAATCCGAGTATCCAATGCTCTTCCGGCAAGTTATGCTGTTTTTGATGCCATTTGTCACTAGTTACTTGTGTGAGACGGATGAACTATTGTATATAAAAAATAAATATAGAAACAGACCAACAAGTGTTGAAGAGGACTTAAGAATAAAATTGAGTTCAATTACTCATGCAATTGATACTTAATCACAGGCAAACTGCAACAAGCTTTGCATTAATCTCGATACATAATGACTAATTTTGATTTCTGTTGATTTGTATCTTTTTTTTTATTGATCATTTGTACCAATTGTATAACATTGCTTTATGCTTTTGTATAGCTATGAGTAATAAACGTATATCTCTATTAGGTCTGGATCCCGCGTATGAAAAAAAAGTTGATTAATAGCAAGCTGAAAATTTGTTAATAGCTTAAGGGTGTCTAGTCGAATAAACTTTGATATGTGTGAACACTGGAACAGGGGTAGTTTTAATTGTGGAACAGGTTAATAATTTGGAACGGTCACAGCACGAAAACGGCACATTTATTTTGTCCGACAGTACAGACTTAAACTCTTCGAACAGAGATTAAACTCTCATGCAAAAATCAGACTGCTATTTATCACCAAATGGGCGTTTTAATGAGTGGAACATGTAGAATATGTCAAATGACAGGAATTATGACAGGTAATAAATAGCAGTCTGATTTTTTCATGAGAGTTTAATCTCTGTTCGGAGAGTTTAAGTCTGTTCTGTCGGACAAAATAAATGTGCCGTTTTCGTGCTGTGACCGTTCCAAATTTTTAACCTGTTCCACAATTAAAACTACCCCTGTTTCAGTGTTCCCATATATCAAAGTTTATTCGACTAGACACCCTTAAGCTATTAACAAATTTTCAGCTTGCTATTAATCAACATTTTTTTCATACGCGGGATCCAGACCTATATATTTTATATTTTTCACCCGACGCCCTGAAGGGCACTAACGATTATGAGAAAGAAGAAAAAGAAGTATATATTTTTAAATAAAAAGCAGAAAGCATTATTGACAAATACTTATATTTATTGTTGTCTTGATGATAAACTTTGAAAAGGCAATGAATAATTAAATTTAAAGTTATATTAGTTATTTAATTAAAATAAACAAGCCAATGGACATGTTTTTGATAGTAAACATGTTTCTAATAAAATTAGGATCGGGGGTGGGATTCCTTCCATTCCATGCCCCCCAATGTTTGGTGGTACGCCAAAATTTTCAAAATATTTCAAGTGGTACGCAGTTACTAGAAGGTTGGGAACCCCTGCCCTAGAGAGTAAAAGTAAAAGTGACCTCATGGTATTCCATTGATTAAAATAACTTATTGACGCCCTGTACAATATATATTTTCTAATACGTAAGTATCTGTACATTTTAGTGTTTATTTATAAAGCACCCTGTATTTTGCAGAATGGTAAAAAACAGGAAATTGATATTTTGATTTAACAATGTTTACATTAATAATTTGACTTATATTTGACAGTTGACCGTTATACAATACCTACTTGTTAGTTTTAGTTATCTAATAAATTTTGTTAGTTAGTTACATAAATACATGATTTAAAAATGAAAAAATGACTTGTTACTTGAGGGAGGTGGAAAAACCATACCTATTTATGTATAACATGGGAGTAAGTGCCTTTTCCTCCTTGAATGAATACAGTAAACTTCATTCTCGGGAGGAAAAGTAGCACTTTGCTCCCTTGTTATACAAATAGCTATATTTGTTGTTTGTCTTGTTATTTGTTTGTTTAAAGTTTCACATCAACTTTGAATTAGACAACCAGTTTTACTTCGGTACTAATATTATGTGATGATAATCTCCTTGAGACTTTTTATGAAATATTTATGAGATTTACATTTTAAACTTAACATTTAATTAAATTTTTGATTAAATATTAAAATTATGATACTTTTCAAATATAGATAGGTACTTAAAGTAAGAAATATATTATCCGCCGAAGTAAAATTCCAAAAGCACTAAAATTACAAAGTTTTTGCAAAAGTAAAATTTTCACACATTGTAAGAATGTACCTAATACACTTCACTTAGTTACTTGATTTACAATATTTTTTCTAATTAGTTTTTTTTTACTTATTTATGCCGTATTCTCATACCTTACGGTGTCGAGTTGTTTTTTTAATAATTTAAAAATTATTATTTTATCCCTTTGTTAGACTTTTATTTCTATTTTTAGACAATACCACATCTCAAACCGGGCAAGTATTTTTTCAGTTTCGTTCGTAATTGTCCAGGCTTCAACTCCATATAAAAGGGTAGAGAATACGTAGCATCTCAATACATAGTTCTAATTTCTACTCCCAGTTTTAAATTTCATAATACTGTTTTCGTTAGATCTTTCGCCTTTATTAGATCGCTCCTTTAGCAGGCTCTAAGTCTTTAACCAATATTATCTGATCTTGAGCGGCCGTGGAGTAACGGCAATACCGCTGGCCTCATACGCCAGTGCACGTGGGTTCGAGCCCTGCCAAAGACAAACCATTTTCATTTCCAATAATGACACGAGCCGTCTCACCGTGCCTCGGAGAGCACGTAAAGCCGTCGGTCCCCCTGGGCTAGTGTACATCGGCACTAGTTACTTGAAACAGGGTTAAAGATGTAATTGGCGCCGGAACTATCCGAAAGGATCTCCCCGGCAAAAATGCCATACGATATTATATTATTATTATTTATCTGATCTGCTTTTTTTCTCTTGCCTGTTTTTTCAGTATCACAAGATTATTTAAACGAGTATAAAAACGAGTATTTAAAGTATAAACGAGACATAAAGGTACGTATAGATATGCGCGCCACGCACTTCGCGCCGTGTGTTCGCTGCGCGTTTGTGGCGCGTTTGTTAGATTAGTAGTACGTGTTTTCAAGTGGCGCACAAACGGTGCGCACACGGCGCATCACGATCCAACTTCTGTCGGCGCCACGAAGTCACGGCGCGAAGTGCGCGGCGAGCTTGTCTATACATACTTTAGGATAACACCTTAGGCCTTAGGATATTATAAAAACTTACCGATATGTAATGTTTTTGATATTGCAGGACATGGATATTTGCAAAAAGTTTTCATTTCTTCATCCTGTAACAACAGATAATACCTATAAATTAAACATAATAAATGCGCATATTTTAAACAATTTCTTAATGTATGGATTCTTCCAAAAAGGAAAAATATTTAAATTTAAATAACTTAAAAATCATATCATATAAAGGATTTTACTGTTTTTTTGTATTACATGGTATACAGCCAACTACAGGAAAACTTTTTCCTTGTGGATTTTTAAAAATCAGTATCTATAAATTCTAAATATAATTTTGTTTAAAAAACAGCCTGATAATCACTACACGCTATCCTGAAGATACCAAGAGTTTGAAATGGACCATCGCAGGCAACCAAGTGACGTCAATAACGTCAAGGAAACGTCAGTTTTTGGTTGAATATATACACATGTTTGAACATTACGTCGTGGAAACGTCTTTTGTAGGTGATTTTAAATACGTAAAATTAATGACGTTAAAATACGTTTAACACGTTTTCATTTGATAGCCCAAGTCTGACGTCACAAAATTGGAAGGAGCTTAAGTGTTCGTTTTTTCTCAAGTGAGATAGTTTAATGCAATAATTCTTCTTGAAAACTGTTTGAGGTTATAATGTTATTTTTTTGTTTTTGGTGTTTATTTTCTGTTCATGAACTAATCATGTGTTATCGAGTTTAATTAAATTAATTTGTTAATAAATTATATTATTTATTAGTTTATATGTTGTTTCAGTTTTGACACAGTAGGTACCTATACCTATATAAAAAGTGAAAATTCGATATTTGTTGCATTGAGGGTATTGTAATTCTATACATTTTAGATAGTCTTCCATTTGGTTTTACTTTCAGCGTATGGGCTAAATTTAAAACAGTTAAATGAAAAATTGTTATACCAACAATGCCCGTACGAATAATTGTTATGTATTTTTAAAACCATAAAATGAAAAATAATCTAAACACGACATAAAAACTACGTTATTGATATCACGTAGGTTAAAACATGATAAAAATGACGTCAATTCTGGTGGGATAAATTCACGTGACTTTCGACGTCGAAAAAACGTGATAAACTGACGTGGTTTAGTGATAATTATGACGTCTTTTCAACGTTTTGTAAACGTTATTTGGTTGCCTGGGACAGACATATGATAGTGGTCTCTGAATCATAATTAAATCTGCCTTTACCTACCTGCGTTTTTACTCACGTACTGAGTACTAGGAAGCAGATTTGTTGATCTTTATCTTGATAAATTGATGTGTTGTGGAATGCATATTATAGATTCCCCACGTCTATGCATTTATCGCCCTTTTTTCTTGCAAATTTTAAAAGCATAAGGTATAGGTATGGGTATAGGTAGTTAGAATTTGTTTTCGACTTAAGAAATATTTATTTGTTTGAAAATGGAGTCTCTTTCTAGTTGGAGTTTGGCCTATCTTTTATTAGATGTCGCTATTGCGTCTGTTTGTTAATAATTTGATTGTAATTGGCATATTGGGCGAAAATATTTGATTTCGATTCAGAGAACCACTACAGGCTGTCCTGAAAATACCAAGAGGTTGAAATGGACCACAGACGGATGGTAGTGGTTTCTGCCACAAATCATAGGGGAGACTGTTGTACCTTTAGGCCGTTGTACATTGGGCCACTTCAAATTTAAAACCAGTGTCTCCAAGTACTAACACCAGAACAAACTAAATCATTTGCTTATGGTTGCCGCTACGTCAAAATTTTAGTCTGATGTAAATCCGCGGCAAACTGAGGTTTTGCGCAACAAAAGTTAGTTTTGAGACTTAAAAGTAAATATTTTTGAAAAATTTGAATGCCAGTATTGTAATACAAGATAGTGTTTTTAATAATTTGAGTGTATAGTTATATCAACAGTTTACTGGTAAGTATTTATTTATTTGTGTTGTTTGTTTTAAACATAACCTCTAAGTTAGAGATTTGTTTTTCTAAAAAAGTGTACCCTCTTGTACCTTGGGCCAGAAACACATCCTGTACCTTGGGCCATGGCCCAAGGTACACGACCCATGGCCGAAGGTACACGAGCCTTTGGTTTTCGTATAGATAATTAAATAGTTTGGTGAAACTTGAGTTTTTAACTCACGTCAAATCATGTCATTATTTATTAAATAATACACCAGTCGGACATTAATGTTTTTTAAAATTTAAATTATAGCTAGGTATTTATTTCGTTTTTTTTTTACTTGCAGGATATAACCTCTCATTATGCCACGTAGCAAGACTGGAAAAAAGCGAGAAGCGATTAATCCTGAATTGTTAAAGGGGGCTTTGGAGTCTATATTCCATGAGGATCCAACAAAACGTATTAGCTGTAGACAGGCTTCCAAAGTTATTAAGATTAGCCGTGCTACACTTGCTAGAGAGGCCAGAAAATTTCAAGAACCAGAAGGAGGAGAATATCACTATTCTGTAAATTATGCTGTACGCCAAGTGTTTACTGACATAGAGGAAACTTGCTTAGTTGAATATATAAAAAAGATTGCTTTAATGCAGTACGGTTTATCTAAGAAAGGCGTAAGACAGCTAGCTTACAAATATGCTGTCGCCAATAATAAGAAATTTCCAGATTCTTGGCACACAAAAAAATTGCCGGTGAAGAGTGGATGAGAGGCTTTTTGAAAAGGCATAAGGACGTATTGTCAATTCGAAAACCCGAAGCAACAAGTCTCAGTAGGTCAACCAGTTTCAACAGGGTCAATGTCAAAAAAATTTTTGACAACATCAAAACCGTCCACAGTCGATTTATAGTAATTCCTCCTAACAGAATTTGGAACTTAGATAAGACCGGTGTAAGCACTGTTCAATCGCAGTCAAAAATAGTTGCTTTCAAAGGAATTAAACAACTTGGTAGTGCTATATCGGCCGAGAGTAGCAGCGATAAGTGCTACAGGAAACTACATCCCACCTATGTTGATTTTTCCTAGGGTGTTTTTGAAAGATAGAATAATTTTTGGGGCTCCTCCAGGAACCGTCGGAGTTGCAACGGCCTCAGGGTGGTCAAATGATCAACTGTTTCTGAAATTTCTGGACCACTTCATCCAGCATGTCAAGTGTTCAAAGGACGAACGAGTGATATTATTTTTAGATAATCACGAATCTCACCTGTCTATCGAAGCAGTAGAAAAAGCATCCAATGCGGGAACTTTAATGATTACCTTTCCTCCTTACACTTCGAACAAACTTCAACCACTTGATTTGACAGTATATGCGCCCCTCAAAACCTTTTATAGCCAAGGAGGTGATTCTTGGTTGTTTAGTAATGGTGGAAAAACCTTTGATATCTACTCAGTGGCCGAAGTCATTGGGAAAGCTTATCCTGGAGCTTTCACCCCCAGCAATATTATTAGCGGCTTTAGAGCTTCTGGAATATATCCCTTAGACAGCGAAAAATTTTCAGATCAAGATTTTTTGGGCTCCTATATGTAACCGATCGTGAAATGGAAAATATGGGGCCAACTCAAACCGTTACAACTTTCAGTTTTGTTCTCTTTTTTTACTGGCGGCCCAAGGTACAGGAGGCTTGTCTCAAGGTACATGACCTCGTGCACCTTGGGCCGCCATGTAAGCCTGTCATTTTTGTTTAAATATGCACTTTATTTTTTTGTATTTTTTATCTAATCTCTTCCTATATTGGACAAATGTGTATAGAATTTACCAAATACGTAAAATCCCTGAAAAAAATATCCACTTTTTTTCTAGACGAAAATTTAAAAAAAGTGGCTCTAGGTACAACAGTCTCCCCTACATACTCATAGACGTTTCACGACCATGTTAATCTTTCGGATCGAATTAACGCCATCTCTTGATTGGAATGGGAACTAAATTGACAAATTTTAGTTACGTGGGAATTTCAAATTATAAATTTTGCGGGATTTTTGATGAAATTTAGCAGGAAATTAAAACAACAGAAGGTCAATTCAATGTTTTATTCAATATTTTACTGAAAACTTCAAATGTTCCAATTTGTTTTCAAAATGCCAAACACTACTGCCATGTGTCACGTGAAAGCACATATTGAGTTGAATGAAAATTTTTGAAAGAATCTTGTAGGGTGATTGTTTAGATAAATATTACCTTATAATCTTTAACAAACTTCCAAAAATATATAGGCCCGAAATGTTGATGACACACTTGTCTATTGGAATAAACTGTTTCAGGATCTATTATATTGTTTTTTAAACGTGGAAAAACACAACACGGGATGATCAATGTAAACTAAAAATTCTACTCATAAAAACGGAGAGGAGGTTAATACAATTGATTAAAATTGTGATTAAATCTAATTAAAAACGTAACACCACTATAATAAAATATTTAAGCAACAAACTGTAAAATAAAAAGTAAATAACAAAAATTAATTTAATTGTCAACTGTCAGTTGTTAAATATGACAAGAGAATTGACTGACAGCGACATCTCTGGATTGGAATGATAACTAATTTGCTGTCTTGACCTTGACAATTTACGTGAAACGTCTATGAGTATGTATGGTTTGTAGTCTCTGCGTTTTTACTCACTTACCTGTTTTTATTAGTTTCGAATATTGGCGATCATTCTGGCTATCTTCTTCTTAACGTGCCCTATCAAGTCCCCTTGACGTTGGCGATTAACATGGCGAAACTGTCTCTGTCTCGAGTTATTCTAAATAGTTGTTCTGCTTTCTTTATTCCTGTCCACTCCCTGATATTCTTCAACCAAGTGGCCTGCTTTCTACCAATTCCTCTGTGTCCTTCGATTTTAGGTCCAAAATAGACCATCTTTCTATATTTTGACGTTATCAAGCAGCTCGCGGGCAGCATTTGCTCTCTTAAGGACTGCCACATTTGTCAGCATAGCCGTCCATGGTATTTTCAGTGTACGTCTGTGCAGCCACATTTCAAAGGCCTCCAAACGATTAATAAAAACGATTAATAAAACGATTAATAAAAACGATATTTTTAATGTCCATGCTTCGACACCATACAAGAGGACTGACCAAATATAACATTTAATCATGCGCTTTCGAAGTGTAAGTTGCAAGTTATCATTACAGAAGAATGACCTCATTTTTAAAAATGTCGTGCGGGCTATCTCGATTCTACATTTTATCTCTTTATCTGGATCTAGTTGTTCAGTAATATGGCAAACAAGATATTTAAAACTGAGTACTCTTTGAATTATATGACCATCAACAACCGTGAATCTTGATGGGCCAAACGGCTAAATACCATGTATTTTGTTTTTGAACAGTTTATGTTTAGGCCAAACTCTCTTCCCACTGTGTCAATGGCATTTAAAAGGTGTTGTAATCCATTCATAGCATCACTTAAAATAACTGTATCGTCTGCATATCTGAATGTATTTATCAGAATGCCATTAACTTTTTCACCCCATTCCAAATTATGCAGCGCTTCCTTAAATATTCTATCTGAATATAATTTGAATAACAGTGGGGACAGCAGTGGCGGCTCGTCAGAAAAGGCAAGGGAGGCTCAGCCTCCCCATAAATTTTTACACACTCTACACTGTTTTGTTTATCATGAATCGCGAAAATAACAAGCACTCTCACTATTATACAACGTGTAAATTCCATATTATCACTAATTATCCATACGTACGGAGCATTAGCATTAGAATGCATGATCGCGTCTCAGTTTTATTACATATTATTGTAGGCAGGACCCTGGGTTATCCCGAGATGCATGAACGGAGCACGGAGCCGAGAAGCCCAGCAGTCTCCGTTGCTAATGCTCCGTGCAGCGCAGCAGGCCTTTAAGGAGACCCGGTCTCCTAACAGTGGCATCTACGGTGCCATCACACGCTGCCCGGAGATATACCAAGGGAGGCAGAATAGCTTCTCGGCTCCGTTGCGTGGTTGCGTGCGTCTCAGGACAACGAATTTTAGGGTCCTGACTAAAAATAATGAAAAATCTAAAATTGCGAATTTTGTTATGAAATTTGGTATGTGGTGTTATAATAATATTTGGAACAACTTGCTCAAATAACTTTTTCCGATATATATCTAACTCAAAGCAAAATATCGGTAATTTATGGTGTTTTTGAATTCGCAGTAGGCCGCGTTTAGAATTAAAAAATTCAGTTGAGTATCTTAAAAAATTTGAAGCTTCATTATGTATGGACTGCAAAACTTCAAATCTGCATTTATTTTGATATGCGAGGTATCTATTTACAAATAGATGGAATTGTTAACAAATAAACGACACAAACTTTGGTATTAAACTTTTACAATTAGACTAACTATTTTTAAAATGATATGATACCATGAAATTATGAATTAGGATAATATTATGAAATATAAATAAAAAATGGTCAAAAAATGGGGCCTTAAATTACATTTTTTGCGCATTTTTTTGCTAGTGCAAATTTGTCTAGATATTTTACAGTTAGGTATAGCCTTCCCTATTGTAAAAATCACGAGCCGCCACTGGGGGACAGTATACAACCCTGTCTGACACCTCTTTGTATTTTGCATATTTCTGTTGATTTTCCATTTATGCAAGCTGTCGCTGTTTGACGCCCGTATAATTTTCTATGATTCGTATACATCTTGACTATCAACTCCTTTTTCCTTTAATATTTTAATTAATTTGTGATGTTGCACCCGATCAAATGCCTTCTCATAGTCTGCAATAATACATTTAGTGCAAAGAGTGCGTCCCGGGTTCCCAGTCCATTTCTGAAGCCAAATTGTGATCCTGGTCTTCTTCACATTTATCTCTGATTCTACTGTGGATGATACGTAGAAAGATTTTTAAAGTGTGGCTCATAAGGCTTATCATTCTATAATCGCTACAGTTTTTCGGACGTTGTTTTTTTGGTAGGGTTATGAATTCGGACTTTAACCAATCTTCAGGGATATCACCAGTTGAATAAACATCATTGAAAAGTTTGACCAGTATTTCAATGTTTTCTTCATTTATGAGCTTTAACATTTCTGTAGGTAGGACCTGACTATAATTCTGGCTTCTAAATTCAGGATTCTGGCTATAATTATTTTATTAACTGATACTTTAAATAGATTTGTTGTTGTTGTGGAGGACCATTTCCTCACGTTTTTTAACCATGATATTCTTCTTCTCTCAATTTCTCGCTTTCCGAATACTTTTCCTTGAAAGATCACCTTCAGTAAGCTGTATTTAGTGCCGTTTCTCATTATGTGTCCGAGATATTCTAACTTTCTCCTTTTAATGGTATACATAACCTATCGTTCTTTCCCCATTCTCCGTAATACAGTCTCGTTGGTTTTCTTGTCCACCCACGATATCCTTTGAATTCGCCTGTATAGCCACATCTAGAAGGCTTTAATTTTTTTCTCAAGCGCTTCAGTAAGTGTCCAGGATCTCAACTCCGTAGTATAATATTAATTATATCATCGTACGAGCCTTACTTTTATCTCCAGATTAAGGTTGTGGCTTTTAAAGAGTTTGGCCATGTCACTGAATGCACTCCTAGCTTTTTCTATTCTACAATTTACTTCTTGTGAGTGATCCCATTATTCATTTCCTACTGTTCCAAGATAGGTATACTATTTTACTCGGTTCACTGGTGTATTCTTGATAAGCAGTTGGACGTCTCTAATTTTATTTTTGCTGATGACCATAAATTTTATTTGTGATAGGTTTACTTGTAGTCCAAATATTCCACCTTCTCCATTTACTTTATCTATTAGTTGCTGTAAACTGTTCAAACTGTCTTAAAAATTACGGTGTCATCTGCATATCGGATGCTGTTTAGGCGTTCTCCATTTAGGAGTATTCCATGTTCGCAATTTTCCAAGGCTTCACTAAATATTTCCTCTGAATATAGGTTAAATAATATAGGTGAAAGTATACATCCCTGTCTAACGCCTCGTAGAATCTGGATCGCTTCTGTTAGTTCATCTCCAAGATTTGTTCTTATTCTGGCTGATTGGCTCCAGTATAACTTTTGTATTATACACCGGTCTTTATTATCCATTTGGACTTTTGTTAGAATATCTATCATTTTTCGGTGTTGAACTGTATCACATGCTTTTTGGTAGTCCACAAAGCAGGTGTAAATATCGCAAGTCATATCTTTGCATTTTTGAAATATAATAATAATAATAATAATATCGTATGGGCATTTTTGCCGGCGAGATCCTTTCGGACAGTTCCGCCTCCATTTACATCTTTAACCCTGTTTCAAGTAACTAGTGCCGATGTACACTAGCCCAGGGGGACCGACGGCTTAACGTGCTCTCCGAGGCACGGTGAGACTGCTCGTGTCGTTTTTGGAAATGAAAATAGTTTGTCTTTGGCAGGGCTCGAACCCACGTGCACTGGCGTATGTGGCCAGCGAATATGCCGTTACTCCACGACCGCTCATCTTTGAAATAATATCTGTAGACTAAACTGTGCATCTTTTTGTCTGTTTAAACTGTCTTCCTGTAAGGCTAGAAATTTGTATAGTGATAACTCATAGCACACCAAAGCTAAAAACCATGACCTGGCAGGCATCAGCCTGCAAGTGTATCTACCAGATGAATCGAAAAGTGCATAGTTAGGAAAAAAAACTTTCTCCTGTAAAGTTCAAATTTAAGTATGTGTTTGAGTAAGTCATTTAGAAGAAATGTGTACAATGACAGACGATTCTGAACAGCATAAGACCTTGCCAGGCGAGGGGAAAGATTAGGGTTATTTTCCAAAATTATTTTTTTTTGCATCGAACAACGTTTTTTAGGTTTTTTGAATCATTCCAAACACAAAAGGTCTTTAGTGAATTCTCTCTTAGGTTAATAGTTTCTGACATATAAGCGATTAAAAATTTAAAAATTGCGAAAGCGGACATTTTTAACCCTGAATCGTGCATTTAACTAAAAATTTCAATGTTGCCAAGGTAGGTAGATATTCTTTAAAATCGATTGATGAAATCCCGAAGAGTTTTTTGCAATACAATATCGAAAACCCTTTTATTTTTTAATTGCTAATCAAGCGAGTGCGAGTGCGACAATGTAGTATAACTGAGGACGTTTGAGTTTGCATAAATTCATTATCTCGAGAATGGGCAAATTTGAAGAGAAATCCTCAGACATGTCGATTTTTATTTTTAAATTAGGACTTTTTGGCATATATATAATACTGAAGTAATCGATGATTTTTTTGAATAGGGGTAGGGGTTGTGTGATAGCTCATTTGTAAGGTTATTTAATTCTCTATTCAGTAATATAAACATTAACATAATTATTGTTTATACAGTGTGTCCAAAAAAAAATTTTTTATTCAATTAATTTACACAAAAAAAGAAAAATTGTTGCACACACTGTATAAATAATTATGTTAATATTAATATTATTACTGAATAGATAATTAAATATGCTTTCAAATGAGTTATCACAAGACTCCTACACCCATTCAAAAAGTCCTAATTTAAAAATAAAAATTGACCTGTCTGAGGATTTCCCTTCAAATTTACTCATTCTCGAGATAATGAATTTATGCAAACTCAAACGTCCTCACTTTATACTACAGTATCGCGCCCGCTTGATTAGCAATTTAAAAACAAAGGGGTTATTGTATCGATATTGTATTGCAAAAAAACTCCTCGGGATATCATCAATAGATGTTTAGAGAATATCTACCTACCTTGGCAACATTGAAATTTTCAGTTAAATGTCCGATTCAGGGTTAAAAATGGCCGATTTCGCAATGTTTAAACTTTTAATCGCTTATATTTCAAAAACTACTAACCTAAGAGAAAAGTCACTAAAGACCTTTTGTGTTTAGAATGATTCAAAAACCTAAAAGAACTTTGTTCGATACAAAAAAAAAAAGATTAGGAAAAAAACCTAATCTTTCCCCTCGCCTGGCAAGGTCTTATGCTGCTCAGAATCGCCTGTCATTGTACACATTTTTTCTAAATGACTTACTCAAACACATACTTAAATTTGAACTTTACAGGAGAAAGTTTTTTTTCCCCTTAACTAGGCACTTTTCGATTCACCTGGTAGATACACATGCAGGGCTAATGCCTGCCAGGTTATGGTTTTTAGCCTTGGTGTGCTATGAATTATCACTATACAAATTTCTAGCCTTACAGGAAGACCGTTAGTCGGAGGGTTCACTAGCTCTTAGACTATTTTTGTACCTACGCCTTTCATGAATCCAAACTGTGTGTCTTGTATTCTCTCTTCGCATAGTTTGTATATTCTGCGATGTATAATTTTAAGAAAAAGTTTTAATGCATGGCTTTTAAAGCAAATTAGACTTATATTAGCCTATATTCTCCGCACTTTTTCGCTGCTTGTTTATTTGGTAAGGGAATAAATTCTGAAACTAGCCAATCTTGTTGATCGTTACCTTGATAAATTGATGTGCTGTGAAATGCATATTATAGATTCCCCACGTCTATGCATTTATCGCCATTTTTCCTTGCAAATTTTAGAAGGATAGAGTATAGGTATAAGTGAGAATTTGTTTCCGACTTAAGAAATCTAAAATATTTTACTTTTGAATATTTATTTGTTTGAAAACGGAGTCTCTTGGGTTTCGCCTATCTTCTAAAACATTAGCTTATTAAAATCGTCTTATTTTGGACACATTGTCATAAATATTTTTTGTTCTAGATTTTTTATCCTGTAGAAGTTCAGCGTAAGACATAGGTTGAAAACCTTAAAACTGCGTATTAAAAAGAAAGAAGTGGAATTATTAATTCATTAACAAAATGAAAAAAGGTAGATTCTCTTGAGATAAATCACCAATATAACACCGGAACGGAACATCGTTTTGATCGTGAGCTTCATCAGATATTTATAGATTTTAAACAAGTATTTGATAGAGCATGCAGGCCGGCAGGCCTAGACTGGTTACTTTGATACGGATGTGTATGGAACGTTAACGATATTATAGGTAAAGTGAGGGTGAGAGTTGGACAACAATACTTGGAGACATTTGAAATAAACCATGGACTAAAACAGGGAGATGCACTTTCACCACTACTCTTCAACTTAGACCTGGAACACATAATGAGAAGTCCAAGAATCGAAAAAACTGACTACAGTGTTTCATAGAGAAGAACCAAACTTACTGTTACATTTGCAAACGATATCGATTTAATAGAAAACACAAGATTAAGGAGGAAGGAGACTTTTGTCAGGTTCGATAGATAAGCAGAGAAGATGGGGTTCCTGATCAATGAAAGTAAAACGAAATATATTGTTATGCTCTGTATTTCTCTCTTTTTATGAGATTGATAAGCAAATTCTTATTTTGGTTAATTACTTAATTATTTTAATTATTACTTATGTAAAACAAAACCAAAATTAAATTGAATTCTCTAATAAATTTTATTCTCATGGCTATTTTAATTTTAATGCATTATCTTAGGTTTGTGGCTTCTAGTATCTCTAGTTGCTTACTTCATCCAGGGACAAAACAGGAAAATTAAACACACTCGATGTCATATAAATGTTATAAATATTTTTTATTTATCCAATATACCATAAATGTAAGATTTAAAAATTATACTAAATTTTAATTCTTACCCCAGGCTGTGGGTGAAAAAACGTGATATAATTCAGGAAATTTTGAAACCTATCAGGTGTTGTAAAGGACGATGCCAGGAATAACTTCTACTAAAATGTAACCAAAAATATTGTGCGCTTTTTTTTAATTGCGATTTTCATTTGTTAAATTTGCAATTTTTATTAATTTTTAATTTTGTAGCTTAGGATATTGATTTTAGAGAAAAACTTTTTAATAGAAAGTTGTAGTAAATTAAAAAACCTACAAATTGAGGTACGGTAAGTTTAATTTGGTTAATTGGTTATTGCAAAACAGCCTGCGAAAGGTCCAAAATGGCCGTTTTTTACAATTGCATTATTTATTGTACAAATAATTTTTTTATATTTTTTAAAGCATTAAATGAAGATCTTTCGATTCCAAACATAAAAAAAAATTTTAAAAGCAGATTAACGAATTTGTTGCTTAGATATTATAAATTGTTTATCCCAGGAGGTCAAATGTCGAAGGCTATAACTTTTTGAAAAAAAATCGTAGAAAGTTAGTGAAACATCCAATCTCCTTTGAAAGAGTTATATTTTCATGTTCTGATGTAAATAAATGCGTAAAACAATTGTAAACCTGTAATTTTTGGATTTGAAAATAAGGGGGCAAATTTCGTTATAAACATTTAGAGCTGAAGCGGCCCTGTACATCCTATGAGTTTTTAACTTACATATTTTTGTTGCTGAAGATGAAACGAAGATTTATAAAAAAATTAAAATTTTCTACAACCAACTGAAGCCGAGATAATTGTTTTTTTTTTCTTAAATCATAGTACCTTTATTTATAATAATTAAGAATTTATTTTACAGTCATTGACTAAAGAAAGACTTATGTTATCTTAAAATAAAAATTATTATAAAATAGAATTACATTTAATTATTAAAATTATTTTTTAAATCGGTGCTTTTGCAAGCGGCCGAATTTTGCAAATCGCTCGGCTCGCTTCAAATCCGCGCGCTCGGAAAATTTTTACGTAACTTGTATTAAATTTTGACAGAAAACAATTTAATAATATTACCATTATGATATACAGTCTATTTACCACTGTATTTGTTTTTCTTGATAATCTTTTATATGTGAAATCCAAAAAGAATAATCACTACAAGAAGAAAAAGTTTTATATTCTATATTATAGTAAGAAGGAACATTATTTTTATATAACAATGAAAAAATTAAAATATTTTAATAAATTAACATATAAAAGTTTATCAAGAAAAACAAATACAGTGGTAAATAGACCGTATATTATAATGGTAGTATTATTAAATTGTTTTCTCTCCAAATTTAATACAAGCTACGTAAAAATTTTCCGACCGCGCGGATTTGAAGCGAGCCGGGCGATTTGCAAAATTCGGCCGCTCGCAAATGCACCGATTTTAAAAATAATTTTTAATAATTAAATGTAACTATATTTTATAATAATTTTTATTTTAAGATAATATAAGTCTTTCTTTAGTCAATGACTGTAAAATAATATCTTCATTGTTATAAATAAAGGCACTACGACTTAAGAAAAAAAAAACAATTATCTCGGCTTCAGTTGGTTGTAGAACATTTTTATTTTTTTATAAATCTTCGATTTGTTTTCAGCAACAATAATCTGTAAGTTAAAAACTCATAGGATGTACAGGGCCGCTTCAGCTCTAAATGTTTATAACGAAATATGCCCCCTTATTTCCAAACCCAAAAATTATCTCGGCTTCAGTGGGTCGTAGAAATTTTTAATTTTTTTATAAATCTTTGTTTCATCTTTAGCAACAATAATCTGTAAGTTAAAAACTCATAGGATGTACAGGGCCGCTTCAGCTCTAAATGTTTATAACGAAATTTGCCCCCTTATTTTCAAACCCAAAAATTAGAGGTTTAAAAATGTTTTACGCATTTATTTACATCAGAATATGAAAGTATAACTCTTTAGAAGGAGATTAGATGTTTCACCAACTCTCTACGATTTTTTTTTTCAAAAAGTTATAGCCTTCGACATTTGACCTCTTGGGATAAACAATTTATAATATCTAAGCAACAAATTCGTTAATCTGGCTTTACAATTTTTTTTTATGTTTGAAATTGAAAGATCTTTATTTTAAAGCTTTAAAAAATAAAAAAATATTTGTACAATAAATAATGCAATTGTAAAAAACGGTCATTTTGCACCTTTCGCAGGCTGTTTTGCAATAACCAATTAACCAAATTAAACTTACCGTACCTCAAATTGTAGGTTTTTTAATTTACTACAACTTTCTTTTAAAAAGTTTTTCTCTAAAATCAATATCCTAAGCTGCAAAATTAAAAATCAATAAAAATTGCAAATTTAACAAATGAAAATCGCAATTAAAAAAAAGCGCACAATATTTTTGGTTACATTTTAGTAGAAGTTATTCCTGGCATCGTTCTTTACAACACCTGATAGGTTTCAAAAATTCCTGAATTATATCCTGAAATCGACCTATTTTTCACCCACAGCCTGGGGTATCTGTTGCAACTTTTTCTCATCTAATAAATTAAGCTTTAATTCTGATATCTCCTTTGTTTAAAAAAAAAATATTTAAATAATTCGTTAGACTATTGTTAGAAAAATACTAAAATTTACTTTTCTGCTTTTGAATTGATTACTTATTTCTTCTTTAAATTTTGGAATGACTAAATTATGCTATAGAAATGCTCAATACAAAAATAAACAAATATGGTGCGGATATAAAAGAAACTCTCTCCGTTTCACAAAATTTCTGACTAACCTTTTTGTTTCTTCTTTATTTCTTCTTCCTGGATTGCGCAGCCTTCGATTCTCTCACACTTGCTTCCTAGCAGCTCTATTCAGTTTTCTCTCTGCTCGATATCTTGTGCAAATTGATACCCACCGGCTACTCGTTCTAGACAGAACACATGAATCTCCTCGGACACAAGGAAAATTAACTTCTCAACTCGGTCAACGATTTCGTTTCACCACGATCTGCTCGCAAAGGCCAATTTCACCACTTTACACCGACTTCTCACTTTTTAAAAACTGGACTGTCTTCTCCAGACATTAATTACACAGTGACCATTTTTTCCCTCCTCAAAATCAGACTCAACACTCTCATCCCCACCATATATCTTTCTCCGCCAATCACAAATATACTCTCTACCCACTACATCCATATTTTCATTTTTTAAGAACCCATTAATTTTGTATACAACTTTTCCATTTTGTTAAATTCTAGGAAATACCAAATTACTTTTCGTTGTTTCAATATGCTAAACAAAACACCTTATATTCTAAACTCAATAGATTTGTTTATTGTCTCTCCTTCTACGAATTATTTACAAATGTCCTATTGTCGATTCCAACGCGAAATAAAATGTACTTTCTAATTTTTACCGCATAATTGTATATCCGTTCAAAGAACCATTAACAAATCACACAACGATTTCACTTTCCGCGAAAAACACTGGTTACTAGCTAATTATAACATTTACAATTTTTGGTCATATACAGGGTGATGAAAATCTATGATGTCGTGGTCTCTGATATAAATTTATTTTCTAAAATTTTTCCATAAAAAAATTATACAACAATACAGGGTGAGTCATGAGGAACTGTACATACTCCTACCTCGTATAGAGGCTCCTATGGGGAATAACAAATGACCATTAAAAAGTGTCTGCTCCCATTGTTTAATAATATACAGGGCGAGTTTCGCATTTTGACATAAATTTGTGTTCGTCATAATTTTTGAACGGTCAGATCGATGTGTCTCTTATTTTGGCCAATCATGACACTATTACCACCTAATCAACTGATTTATTCAAACTAGAAAAAAAATCAGGTCCGGCTTTAAAAAATTAGTTCGTTTGAGTCTTACAAAAAATTTCACCCTGTATACGCTTTTTGAAAACTCTAATATAAATTTTACAAATTAGACAAATAGGCAATTAAAATGGCATATTTATTTTTTTCCGCACACGATTCCTTAATTTTTTATAAAAAAATCAAATTTGACTATGAATTAAAAGTTTGGTAAAGTGAACCATAGATTTAAAAAAAATAACTTTTATTACAAAAATTAATTTTTTTTTGAACAAATATTTAATTTATGTTACCATCCAATTAACTGATTTATTCAAACTAGAAAAAAATCAGGCCCGGATTTAAAAAATTAGTTCGTTTTGGTCTTAGAAAAAATTTCACCCAGTATACGCTTTTTGAAAACTCTAATATGAATTTTACAAATTAGACAAATAGGCAATTAAAATGGCATATTTATTTTTTCCGCACACGATTACTTAATATTTAATTAAAAAAACAAATTTGTCAAAATCGTAATTTTAACCTAAAAATGAAAAAAAAAATGAAATCACGGTTTAACTCGCTACAACTCTGTTCCATTTTAATATTTTTTTTTTCTGAAATTTTTACAGCACATAATCTCTTACCATTGTGAAGAGTATGAAAATTGTTGTAGACTTTCAGTCTTCTTCTCGTAAAAGTTATGAATTTTTAAAAATAAAAGGTGCAGATTCGTGAATTGCAAAGTTAAATCGTAAAAATTAAGTGAAAAAATTTATAATTTATCTATTTGATCACGTCTATGAATGTTAAACTATAAAGTCCAAAAGAAGTGTTATGGGGAGTTTTAGATCTAGACGTGTCATAGAAAAAAAATGTTAAAACTTTTAATTTTAAGAAAAACGTTGTTTTTGTAAATTAATTTTTGTAAAAAAAGTTAATTTTTTTAAATCTATGCAAAAACTTTGCCAAACTTTTTATGCATAGTCAAATTTGATTTTTTAATAAAAAATTAAGTAATCATGTGGGGAAAAAGTATGCCATTTTAATTGTCTATTGGTCTTATTTGTAAAATTCATATTAGAGTTTCTAAAAAACGTATACAGGGTGAAATTTTTTCTAAGACCCAAACGAACTATTTTTTAAATCCGGGCCTGATTTTTTTCAAGTTTGAATAAACCAGTTGATTGGGTGTTAACATAAATTAAATATTTGTTCAAAAAAAATTTATTTTTGTAATTAAAGTAAGTTTTTTTAAATCTATGGTTCACTTTACCAAACTTTTAATTATTCATAGTCAAATTTGATTATTTTAATAAAAAAATTAAGTAATCGTGTGGGGAAAAAATAAATATGCCATTTTAATTGCCTATTTGTCTAATTTGTAAAATTCGTATTAGAGTTTTCTAAAAGCGTATACAGGGTAAAATTTTTTCTAAGACCAAAACGAACTTATTTTTTAAATCCGGGCCTGATTTTTTTCTAGTTTGAATAAATCAGTTGATTGGGTGGTAACATAAATTAAATATTTGTTCAAAAAAAATTAATTTTGGTAATAAAAGTTAATTTTGTTAAATCTATGGTTCACTTTACCAAACTTTTAATTCATAGTCAAATTTGATTTTTTTATAAAAAAATTAAGCAATCGTGTGCGGAAAAAAATAAATATGCCATTTATATTGCCTATTTGTCTAATTTGTAAAATTCATATTAGAGTTTTCAAAAAGCGTATACAGGGTGAAATTTTTTCTAAGGCCCAAACGAACTAATTTTTTTAAAGCCGGACCTGATTTTTTTCTAGTTTGAATAAATCAGTTGATTAGGTGGTAATAGTGTAACGATTGACCAAAATAAGAGACACATCGATCTGACTGCTCAAAAATTATGACGAATACAAATTTCTGTCAAAATGCGAAATTCGCCCTGTATATTATTAAACAATGGGAGCAGACACTTTTTAATGGTCATTTGTTATTCCCCATAGGGGCCTCCATCCGAGGTAGGAGTATGTACAGTTCCTCATGACTATACAGGGTGTCCCAGACTAATTTAGCTACGCTATATCTCTTAAACGAATAGATATTTTCGAATGGGACAAAAAGTGATATATTCTACTTGTAATACACTTTAATATGGCGTAGAAAAAATCATCCCCTAAATATTCATCCCTTAGTTACAACCCCTAACTTTAATTTTTTTAATAGCACCCTGTATATTTTTTTATACTTTTGGATGTGGTCTTTTATCGTCTATTCAACACATTTTTTGAAAATAAAATCGGTTAGTAAATAACCAAGAAAATATCAGCTTAGTTTTGTTAATTATGTGTCCCAGACTAATTTATCCTGGCTGTATTTCTTAAACGAATAGAGATTTTCGAATGAGCCAAAAATTGATCTATTCCATTTGTAATACACTTTCATATGGCGTAGAAAAAAGTCATCCCCTAAATATTCATCCCTAACTTACAGGGTGCTATTTAAAAAAATAAAGTTAGGGGTTGTAACTAATTGATGAATATTTAGGGGATAATTTTTTTCTACGCCATATTAAAGTGTACTATTACAAATGTAATAGAACAGTTTTTATCCTATTCGAAAATCTCTATTCGTTTAAGAAATATAGCCTGGATAAATTATTAGTCTGGGACATATAATTAACAAAACTAAGCTGATATTTTCTTGGTTATTTACGAACTGATTTTATTTTCAAAAAATGTGTTGAATAGACGATAGAAGACCACATCCAAAACTATAAAAAAATATACAGGGTGCTATTAAAAAAATTAAAGTTAGGGGTTGTAACTAAGGGATGAATATTTAGGGGATGATTTTTTTCTACGCCGTATTAAAGTGTATTACAAGTAGAATAGACTACTTTTTGTCCCATTCGAAAATCTCTATTCGTTTAAGAGATATAGCGTGGCTAAATTAGTCTGGGACACCCTGTATATTGTAAATAAGCTTTATCATGTATATATTGTAAATAAGCTGCAATAACCAAAGCAGAGACAGGATGGGCCAGAACATTACCATCGATGACTTTCACTTTGAGCGCGTTAGAGAATTAGTATTTGGAACAATAATAACTGAAGACAATAACGGATGACAAGAAATAAACAATAGGATACAAGCCGGCAACATATCTCTTTATGCCCTTCAAAACCTTACAAAATCGAAACAACTAGCAATACGTACAAAGATACAATTATATCAAACAATCATACCGTCCGTAGTAATTTATGGCAGCGAAACGTGGACGATAACAAAGGCAAACGAAGAGAGATTATGCGTTTGAGAAAGAAAAATCCTAAGGAAGATCTTAGGGCCTGTGCTTGATGAAGCAGCAGAACAATATAGGATAAGAACTAATAAAGAGCTCAAACAACTATACTCAGACGCTAACATATTAAAAGAAATAAAGTCCAAAAGATTCCAACGAGCAGGACACCTCAGAAGACATTCTGACGAAAGAAAGTAAAGCTGGTATAGTAAGAAGTCATAACTGGAAGGAAACCACATGGACGCCCTCGACTTCTTCTCATTGTTTGATTTGCGTGTATAGAATAAATTGCTATGTAGAAATGCTATCAATGAGTGTCCCCGTTTAAGATTTTGTCCTCTTCAGGGTTTGTAGTGAATGTAAAAAGTGGCCGCAACAGCAAACAGTCCGAAAAACACACTGGGGCATGTGTCGTGTCCTGGTGTTTCTGGTGTTCCTGGGTTATGCCGGACGGTGGTGTCCAGAAGGCTAAAAAGACAACAGAGAAGAAAGTTTGATGGAGTTGTTGTTGGTTCCATAGACATTTACGTGTACTGTCCGTGCTTTGCTCTCGACCAGTCTCCCTAGAAACCCTTGTACAACGACAGGCGAACCTGCGTCCCTCGTCGGCGGTCAGGAGGTGGCTTTTGAGCGCAGCGTGGACAGTGAGCGTTCGAGTGATGAAAATAGTTGCGGCTATTTTCTTGGGACGAACAGGTATAATTGTGCAATGAAGTTGGGAAACCGCAAAAAACCAACTTCTCCCTGTTCGGGGTAGGGAAGAGGATGTGTTATAGGTGGGTGCAGTAGGCTAACGGGGTAGCCTCGAGGATGTTTTCGTATTCTACTGGGAGTTCGTCAATGCATGTTTGCATTAGAGCAGACGGTAGATGAATCTTTTTGCGTTTGGGCTTTCCGCGGTAGAATACGTGGCCGGAAGATGAACAGGAACATTTAGAGATTCTTGTGTGTCGGAGGGGGGACCGTTGATTACTTTGCTTGTGAAGTTCCTGTTCAGAGAGTTTATTCTCTCACTGATTTTGGGGATGTTTGAGATGTTATGGATTTCGTTTGAGGGATATTTCCAGTGCTCGTAGTTGCATCTACGCAAGATTCTACGTTCCATTCGCAACATCCTCTCTTTTTGTGCTCTAGCGCAAAGAGAGTAGAGGCATGATTTGTACTCAATGACGGGTCGAATAAAGGTCTTGTAAGTGTGTAAGAGAGTCTTCTTGTGTGTCTTGCCAATTCGTCCAGAGAGAGGGTTGAGAAGTCTGGCCCTGTTCCTCACCCTATCTGAAGTTGCCTTTAGATCTGCGTCCCAGTTAAGAGTCCTGGTGAACAGTGTCGCAGTCGGGCTAAGAACAAGCCTTTCTCTCAACAATCTCAGTGGATATTGGTCGTCTTCATTTTTTATGATTCTTTGTGACACAGAAGGGGCGCGAAACACAATTGTTATTGTTTTGTTCGCGTTCAGCGTGACTCTCCACTTACAACACCAGTCCCCGACCCCGTCCAACAGAGCCTGGGCTCTTCTCTGGATGAGTAATGGGTTGTATCGAGAGGTTGTCGTGAGTAGAGCCGTGTCGTCTGCATAGAGAAACAGCCGAGTGCCTGGGATATTTTGGTTTGTGATATCGCTGTTATATATGATGTACAACAGTGGTGCTAGGACTGAACCCTGGGGAACTCCAGCTTGTGGAGTGAAGGGGGTAGACTTTTGATCGCTTATTTTTACTCTGACAGTTCGGTTGTGGAGGTATGAGTGTACAATTTTGGTAAATTGTAATGGTACGCCCTCGACTTCGGTGGCGAGTTAATATAGCAGGAGACCTGAAAGCTATGGGCGTGGAAAATGGGATAGATGTTGGTCAAGACAGAGAAGAGTGGAGCCATGTTGTCGAGTCGGCTAAAACCCACGAAGGGTTGTAACGCCACAGAGTAAATAAGTAAATAAGAAAATCGGAACCTCAACCTGTAGCATAATGCAGCTTATTGAATAAACACATTAGAGCTTCACGATATTCGATAAAAGTATCGATATTGTATTGATATCGTATCGAAAACCAATACGATACCTATACAATACATACCTTGGCAATATTAATGTCGATACGATACTCATTAGCGGAAATCAATACAATACTCTTATATTGTCGATAAGCTTGCCTCGATATTATTAAAAATATCGATATCGAGAAAAAAAAAATAAACGCTACAGTTGTTTGATTATATTTTGTGGAATAGGTATTTAGATCATAATTATTTACATAAAAGTATAAGTGATCTGCGAGGGCCGGCGTAGCGAAGCGGTAGTGTGCTTAGCCCGCGTGCGGGTGGTCCGGAGTTCAAATTCTACCGCTGGCAAGAACAACTAGACATTTTTAAAAATGTTTATAAGCCCCAGGTCGACTCAGCCTAAATAAATTGAGTACCTTGGGTAAAACCAGGGGTAATAATAGGTGGTTGAAGCGTAGCACTGGCCCTGTTACCTTACTTGTGTACCGTAGGCCCTAGTACGGTCGTCCTGTAAGGCTAGAAATTTGTCTAGTGATAATTCATAGCACACCAAGGCTAAAAACCATGACCTGGCAGGCCTCAGCGGTGCACGTGTATCTACCAGGTGAATCGAAAAGTGCAAATTTAGGGGGTAAAATAAACTTTCTCCTGTAAGGTTTAAATTTAAGTATGCGTTTGAGTAAGTCATTTAGAAGAAATGTGTACAATGACAGGGGATTCTGAAGAGCATAAGACCTTGCCAGGCGAGGGGAAAGATTAGGGGTTTTTCCTAAAATTATTCTTTTTGCATCGAACAATTTTTTTTAGGTTTTTTGAATCATTCCAAACAGAAAAGTTCTTTAGTGATTTTTCTCTTAAGTTAGTAGTTTTTGTTATATAAGCGATTGAAAGTTTTGAAAATTGCGAAATCGGCCATTTTTACCCCTAAATCGGACATTTATCTAAAAATTTCAATGTTGCCAAGATACGTAGATCTTCTTTAAACATTAATTGATGAAATCCCAAAGAGTTTTTTGCAATCAAATATTGAAAACCCCTTTGTTTTTTTAATTGCTAATCAAGCGGGCGCGACACTGTACTATAAGTGAGGACGTTTGAGTTTGCATAAATTCATTATCTCGAGAATGGGCAAATTTCAAGAGAAATCCTCAGACAGGTCGATTTTTATTTTTGAATTAGGACTTTTTGGTATATATATATATATACAGTATGTCCCTGTAAGTTGTATCCATATGGAAAACTTTTTTATTATTAGTTTTACGAAAAAAAGTTATTCTTCATAAAAAGCTCTGCATGGTCCAAAACCTAAGATTTAACCATCAGATATCAAATTTTTTGAATATTATACGAGGTATGTCAAAAAGTTTGAATTTCACTCAAGAGTAAAGTAGCTTTATTTTTTACAATATTGAAAATTGCTATTATGAAAAGTTGTTTGGAATTAAAAACTGTATTCTAGTATGCAATTACATCCTTCTAATTGAAAAAAATTTATTTTGAAAAATTATGGATAACTAACATTATTTTCAGTTATTTTAATTCAGATAACTCTTTTATTATTAATTTTACGAAAAAAAGTGATTCTTAATAAAAAGTTCTGCATTGACTAAAATCTAAAATACAACCATCTTTTGTCAAATTTTATCAATTTTATACGAGGTATGTCAAAAAGTTTGAATTTGACTCAGGAGTAAAGTAGCTTTATTTTTCACAATATCGAAAATTGTTATAATGAAAAGTTATTTAGAATTAAAAACTATGTTTCAGTATGTAATTACATCCATCTAATTGAAATATTCTGAACTATAAAGGTACTTTACCTTTGATCTAAATTTATCTTTTTTGACATACCTCGTATAAAATTGATAAAATTTGATATAAGATCATTGTATTTTAAATTTTAGACCATCCAGAACTTTTTATTAAGAATCACTTTTTTTCGTAAAATTAATAATAAGAGTTATCAGAATTGAAATAACTGAAAAAATAATGATAGTTATCCATAATTTTTCAAAAAAAATTTTTTTTCAATTAGAAGGATGTAATTGCATACTAGAATATAGTTTTTAATTCCAAACAACTTTTCATAATAGCAATTTCCAATATTACGAAAAATAAAGCTACTTTACTCTTGAGTGAAATTCAAACTTTTTGACATACCTCGTATAATATTCAAAAAATTTGATATTTGATGGTTAAATCTTAGGTTTTGGACCATGCAGAGCTTTTTATAAAGAATAACTTTTTTTCGTAAAATTAATAATAAAAAAGTTTTCCATATGGATACAACTTACAGGGACATACTGTATATATATATATATATATATATATATATATATATATATATATATATATATATATATATATATATATATGTATATATATATAATACGATAATCGATGATTTTTTTAAATAAGAGTAGGGGTTGTGTGATAGCTCATTTAAAAGGTTATTTAATTCTCTATTCAGTAATATAAACAATAACATAATTATTTATACAGGGTGTACAAAAAATTTTTTCTTCTATTTGTCAAATTTAATCAAAGTTAATTTAATAAAAAAATTTTTTTTTACACCCTGTATAAATAATTATATTAATGTTTATATTAGTGAATAGAGAATTAAATAACCTTTCAAATGAGCTATCACACAACCCCTACTCTCATTTAAAAAATCATCGATTACGTAATCACGCTCAGATGGATGACGTCACTAGTATTATATATATGCCAAAAAGTCCTAGTTTAAAAATAAAAATGGACCTGTCTGAGGATTTCTCTTGAAATTTGCCCATTCTCGAGATAATGAATTTATGCCAACTCAAACGTCCTCACTTATACTACAGTGTCGCGCCCGCTTGATTAGCAATTAAAAAACAAAGGGGTTTTCGATATTGTATTGCAAAAAACTCTTTGGGATTTCATCAATTAATGTTTAAAGAATATCTACCTACCTTGGCAACTTTGAAATTTTTAAATAAATGTCCGATTTAGGGTTAAAAATGGTCGATTTCGCAATTTTCAAAATTTTCAATCGCTTATATAACAAAAACTATTAACTTAAGAGAAAAATCACTAAAGACCTTTTCTGTTTGGAATGATTCAAAAAACTTTAAAAAAAATTGTTCGATGCAAAAAAAAATAAATTTAGGAAAAACCCCTAGCCTGGCAAGGTCTTATGCTCTTCAGAATCGCCTGTCATTGTTCTTCTGCATGTTCGCCTTCACATTTCTTCTAAATGACTTACTCAAACCCATACTTAAATTTAAACCTTACAGGAGAAAGTTTATTTTACCCCCTAAATTTGCACTTTTCGATTCACCTGGTAGATACATGTGCACCGCTGAGGCCTGCCAGGTTATGGTTTTTAGCCTTGGTGTGCTATGAATTATCACTAGAAAAATTTCTAGCCTTACAGGACGACCGTTAGTCGGAGGGTTCACTAGCTCTTAGACTATAGATATAGCAGACTACCCTGCTATACTCCCAAAGCCACAGTGGTATAAAACGGGAGACTATTATTATTATAAGTGATCTGCAACCCGTTATAATATTTTACACTTGAGTGCCTGAACTTGAAACTCTTGAGAGTGAGTGAATGACTGTTATAATTACAATGTATCATGTGGCATTTGTGGCAATATTATGGAAGTGAAAGATGATGATGCAAAAATAATTTTCAACAAATACTGAATTGCGATTTATTCCGAACTTTCAGGGATTTCCCTATCTTTTCAAAAGCAGTTTTTAAACAATACAGAATTAGTAAGTATTAGTTGACTTTCAAAGAAGCATTCAGCCATATTTAATAGAGTGGTGCGAAAAAAGTCAAGTTGATAATTCCGTGTCGCTATAGTGCGGAAAAGTTGCGATTGGTAATTACAAGAAAAACAAAAAAAGAATTATTCAAATCGGACTTTATCTTCCGATCCCGCAACAGGCCTAAAGATTATGAAAAAAATGAAATTTTACCTTTTTTCCAAAAATTTTTATTTATTCTTCGTGTATGTTTTATTTATCGCTATAGTAAAATTTATTTACAGTTTACATAATAGAGTAGTAGAAAAAATTGATTTACGCATTTAGCGAATATTTTCCGATCCCGCAAGGTCAATCAAAATCTATAAAAATTTGAAATTTTTGATGATTTTGATAAATTAAAAACATTTAGTTATCTCATTTTTCTGTTACATTGTGAAGCTCTTCGTTTGTTTAGATATTGTATGACAATATTTAAACAACCCAGGACTCAAAACGAGGGGGTGGTTGCAGTTCTATCTTCACACGCACCCTCTATCCAACCAACCAATGAGTGTGTGTTTTTTACATTATTTACGTAAGTACATTTCTTTTTTATCTGTTTGTGTCCAATTCTTAAACATCAACTTTGTGTTGTGATTTCTTGGTAAAATCTGGCAGCATGGACCTTGATTTAAATGTTTTCCTGATGAATCCATCTGCTGATTGGGGCCCACATACATTAGCATTAGACGATGCTTCCGTGGGCAACTTTAGACAGCGCTCGTCAGCTTGCATGTGGCAGGGATAGTTTTGTACATTCCAGTCTGGCATGTCTTCCGATGTAATGCAAGAAGTTATATCTTCATTTGAAACTCTTCGAAGAATTGGTGGAGGAGACAGTTTTGTAACATTTCAGTCTATTATTTTAGTGTAGTCCTCTGTTTGAAAATTTAAAGTAGGGGGGATGAAATTTCTAATACTTTTGCTCTTGGCTTTAGTCTGTCCGGCTTTTAACACTCTTCTTGGCCCTAGCTATCTATAATGTGTTTACTTTCTCCCTACGACTTGAAAGTTTGAAGCACAGGACTAAAATAAAATAATAGACTGGAATGATGCAAAACTATCTTCTCCACCACTTCCTCGAAGAGTTTCAGATGAAGATATAACTCCATGTATTACATCGGGCGACATGTAAGACTGGAATGTATGTACAAAATTATCCCTGCCACAAGCCAGCTGATGAGCGGTGTCTAAAGTTGGCCACGGAAGCATCGTCTAATACTAATATATGTTGGCCTCAATCAAGAGATGGATGCATCAGGACAACACTTAAATCAAGGTCCATGCTGCCAGATTTTATCAAGAAATCACAATGCAAAATTGGTGTTTGAGAGCTGGACACAAACAGATGAAAAAGAAATGTACATATGTAAATAATGTAAAAAAACTCACACTCATTGGTTGGTTGGAGACAAGGGTGCGTGTCGAGCTAGAAGTGCAACCACCCCCTCGTTTTGAGATCCGGGTTGTTTAAATATTGTCATACAATATCTAAACAAGCGAAGAGCTTCACAATGTAACAAAAAAATGAGATAACTAAATGTTTTTAAATTTTTCAAAATCATCAAAAATTTCAATTTTTTATAGATTTTGATTGACCTTGCAGGATAGGAAAATATCCGTTAAATGCGTAAAACTATTTTTTTTTTAGTACTCAACCATGCAAAGTTTAAATAAATTTTGCTACAGCGATAAATAAAACGTACTTGAAGGATAAATAAAATTTTTTGAAAAAAAGGTAAAATTTCATTCTTTTCATAATCTTTAGGTCCGTTGCGGGATCGGAAGATAAAGTCCAATTTGAATAATTCTTTTTTTGTTTTTCTTGTAATTACCAATCGCAACTTTTCCGCACTATAGCGATACGGAATTATCAACTTGACTTTTTTCGCACCACCCTAATATTTAATCTTTATAAGAATCTATACGTTATAAGAAATATTTGTAATATTTTTAGAATAATGTCCATTTGCCAAGCATACAAAAGTGGACATAAAGAGCCTACACAGCTCAGATGTATACAACGCAATAAACTTGATTAGTACATAAATATAATAATCAAGGATTATTATACTTAGGGCCGGTTGTTCGAACGCTAATCAAAAATGATCATTATCAAATATTTAATTACTGTCACAACTGTCAATGTCAACTTTGATTGGGTTACTGAAAACATAATTATTGATTACAATTATGAAATTAGTTAATCAATTATGTTAATAATTGTTATGTTAATTGATTAACTAACCTCATAATTATAATCAATTATTTGTTCAGCAACCCAACCAAAGTTGACATTGACAGTTGGTGACAGTAATTAAATATTTGATAGTGATCATTGTTGATTAGCGTTCGAACAACCGGCCCTTAATATTAATTTTTATGACGATATTTTTTCGAGCATTGTATCAATATCGTATCGAAATCAATATCAATACGATATTTTTATAAGAAAGTATTGCCGATATCGATACTCGATACGATACTTCATTGGCATAACCAATACAATACTCAATACTTAAAAAGCATCAATATTGTATCGTATCGTGAAGCCCTAACACACATAGATTCTGTCTATCCTTTTCTTATCATTCTCATCTAAAATACTAGCTTACTAGAAACGTCTTAATCTGGACACACTGTCATAGTCTTTTTACTTTTTGAGTTTTTATCGTGTAGAAGTCCAGCGTCATATATTTATGGAACAAATTGATTGATTTTTGATGTTATATCAACGAGGTACTTATCAATATGTTTTTATGAAAGCCAACAACCAACGTCCCAGACGACAAAAGATGTAATAATACGGAAAATAAAAAAAATATAAAAGTTTAATAGCCTTTTAGTTCGAATACGATCCTGGTATATCCGTTTAGCGGCGACGGCAGTAGAAATGTGATAACTGGAGCATCCAGGGATAACTCGGGAACTGTTCTCCAGGGAAATTTCCCAACAATACTTGGTATCGTCTGTTCGCAACATTGCGCTATATTTCAGTGGCACCTAGGTTGCCAATATCGTAAATTGTTAGATACAACAGTTGGTAATCAAACAAAACAAAAAAAGAGATTAACTGCAGTAGACTTTGTAACAGCGTTTGATATCCGCACAGGCGGTGCATTGAATCTAGCACCAAATTTATTTTGCAGAGTTGTGTTTCGCATCACCAACAAGTACACTGTGAAACAGATGGAATGCGAAATGGAAATATGTTACAATGTCTTTAGTTCAGGAGAGATTGTCATCTTTTTGTGCCGTTTTATGACACAAAGACAATAAATAGTTAATTGTGCAACAAGTGCAGAAAGGTACTAATTTCTCACGAGTTTGAAAAGTTGCGGTACGAGCGCAAGCGAGTGCCGCAATTCAAACGAGTGAGAAATTACCTTTATGCACGTGTTACACACTCTACTTTTTCTGCAACCACAGTTTTTGCTAAAAATAAAAATCACAATTTCGAAACGAAGATTTATTATAATATTAAATTATAAATTTTAAACTTTATTCAATTAATACCAATCACCAAACTAAAAGGGGTAGTTCCCTGGGTTGGCTGTATACCTTATAGCTAAACAAACTGGAACATGAAGTAAAACCACTTCTATGTAAAAGGTATATTTACTAAAATTTTTAAAAATCCCAATGGATTGAATAAAATGTGTTTATCAGAACGTTTTCGAACCTATCGGTCCATCATCAGTGAATTTGAAATCAAATAAGCAATCCCACTATTAAAATTGAAAAGATGGTTGAAATTTTGAAAGTTACAAAAGTGTGGTTATGATTACTTACTTGAAATACTTGCAAAATAGCCCCAGAACCAAACAATGGTTGTGATTATAAATCAATCTACATTGTGTTATAATAATATATTGTAAAGGCTAAACGCCGATGTTCAAAGATATAACCTCTGGGAACATGGTGATGCTCTACCCGAGGACCCAATCAACCATCTTAGGTCAACGATCACTACCAAGTGTCAAAGGTTTTAAGGGAATGCTTGATGTGACATTGACAGTTAAGGAAGAAGGTAGTCGACATGCCCCGCTCACTCTAATAAAAAAACATGTAATCGTATTTATTTTCCTTCCATTTAGTCAGAGGCGCTGATGTCGGCATTGTGATTGGTGGAACGTGACTTTTGACAAATCCTGCGCTATTTGTGAATCTGTAATCTTTGTTCGTGTTCGTTCGTTCGTTGTCGTTCACTTATTTTATATGGTCGGTCGGTTATGTGATGTGTTTGTCACCATAAAAAGCTGATATTCAGTCGTGTTTTTTGATATTTTTGTTATTTCATAATCGAGTACCTTTTTAAAGGTAAGTTTTTCTGATTGTAGGTACTGTTTATCCAACAGTTTTAAAATACACATTTTATTTCGCGTTTTGTTGTTAGGTCTAATGGCTCCGTTCAGCTGTTGTGTGCAGACGGTGAAAAATTCGACAAGTAAACATTTATTTAATCCAAATTACTCATATTTCTATGTAAAATGTCACATTATTGTATAAATAAATAAGAAACAATAGTACATTGTTTACCGGGTAGGAAAAGCTTAACATTCCTGGACGACTGTGAAGATTGCTAAGTCGAGGCGCAAGCCGAGACTTAGCAACACAGAGTCCAGGAATGTGGCTTTTCCTACGAGGTAAACATACTATTTTTCCGCAAATCGTTTAAAGTTCGACAGATATTGATTGATTTAAAAAAAACGCGATAATTTTATTCCCAAATAAATGGTGCTTTGAAATTCCTAATAAAATTACTTGGGTTACTATGGAAACGTATTGAGGTTGAATTGTCAAACTTGACGCTTATAAATTTAACACTAACAACTGTACGGAAATATCATTTTTCTACAACCACTACTCAAAGTGCACTTTTCTGCACGGTTTTATGTTAGCAAACTTGATATTTTCTCACAGTATAAGATATTTGACATTAGTGTGCAGAAAAGTGACGTTTCTGTGCCGCAAAGTGACGTTTCTGTGCCGCAAAGTTCTTTTCTGCACAGTTGACTACCTCATTCTGAGTAACGTTATATTCTGTTTACATCCGTGGACTACCGCATTCTGAGTAACGTTATATTCTGTTTACATCCGTGGTTAAACTTTAGACAAATATATAACCTATAAGACAATTATTATATTTAACTATAGCATAGAAACTAAATTATGGATGTTACAACTGTTTTATTTTACAATTTTATTCTTATTAAACATTTTATAATTATCAAATAACCAATAAGGATTTAGCAACCTGTGCAAGAGACGTCGAATGAAGTAGGTTTTGTGTATATCCGTGACTGCATAAATATGATGTCAATAATGTGTAATAATTGTTTAAATTTAAACAAATTAAGGCAGTGCATTAATTTTTTAACTGATTTCTGTGCAATTTATTTAGGTATAAGGAATTTAAATTGATTAGTAGGTATTAATTAAATACAGTTTAAAATTTATCACATAGGTACTATTATAATTAATCGTCGTTTGGAAATTGTGATTTTTATTTTTAGGAAAAACTGTGCTTGTAGAAAAAGTATAGTGTGAAACACGTGCAGAAAGGTAATTTCTCACTCGTTTGAATTGCGGTACTCGCTTGCGCTCGTACCGCAACTTTTCAAACTCGTGAGAAATTAGTACCTTTCTGCACTTGTTGCACAATATACTATTCCTTACAGTAAGGAAATGACATTTCCTTACAGTAAGGAAGTCCTGACTTTTTCTTCAAGAAATTTTGACAGGAATGTCAAAATTTCCTGGCGATTTGCGGAAAAAGTTGTTTGTGTTTTACCTTTATTGTCCACTTGAATAAATAAAATATTAAATATTGGAAGTACCGTGTGGAGGCTATGATGTACCTAGCATGGAGGCTAGATTATGCCACTCTTCCTATCCAATCAACAGCAAGAACGTTTAAAATTTCACACCTATCATGTCGAAGCTACAGACCACTTATGTGGAGGCCAGATTTGTAGTATACTTCCATTTAACCAGGTGCTGAAATGGCGCTGAAATACGTGACATATTTTTTGAAGGGTAAGATGTGGGGTAAGATCGCATCCTACCAAATCACACAACACTTTTTTCTATGGTAGTCGATTTTCAACAAAATTTAGAACAAAAGTCATGATCCAAAAAGGATGATATGGTAAAGATTTTAATATCTGAAAATGTCTGTTATTTAAAACTATTGTTTTTTTTTAATGTTTTACAAAATAAAAATTATTTTTAACTGTACCTACAAATTGACTATATAAAATAAAATTAAACTGATCAAATTAATCCAGATGAAAAAAATGAGCTGATTAGTAGTAATGATAGAAATAAAGGTAAATAAGAAGGTGCTGAGATAGAAGAAAATTATTTTAAATTTCTGTATTGGGATATTATTATATAAAGAAATTACTGTCAGGAACATAATGTATACCAATATTGTATTGGTGGTTGTATATGTAGAAGGGACATTTTTTTATTTGAATGTAGCTGAAAAGTTAAAAATAAATAAATTGGAGTTAAGATATAGTCAATCTGATAGTAGGAAATGTATGATTAAAGGAAAGTAATTATTATAAAACATTATTTATAAAATTGAGAGAATTCTTGTGACAAAATGGTGAATATGTAAAATTGAAGATAAATAATTGTAGGTTTATAGGTGAGCCCAGTTGACACAAAATAAAATTAAGATTAAATTAATATAGAAAACAGGTGTAGTGCATAAAATAGAATTAGCAAAACAAAATTAAGAGAGTGAATATTGTTATAATTTAAATTGCAATAATGACTGAGTTTAAATGTGATATCTGAAATAAAGTGATGGAATGTTAGGTGTAGAGGTAAAATATAGGTATTTGGAAAAGGTCAAAAACAAAAAATAAAGGAATGTGATGTAGGGTCAAAGCCTAGGTGAAATGAGGGAAAGAGAAGGAATGAAAGAGAAACTGTGTATGAGGGTTGAACTGAATGAAGAAATGAAATGAAAGAACAGTGAGATGATAGGGTGAATTAATTGGGTTTTGATTAGACGGGTTCAAGTGGTTAGTAATGATTAGTGTGTGTAAAGGAGTTTGGAAACAGTGAGGGAAAGAAGAAGATAGTTGAAAAGGGGGTGAAGAGGTTAGAGAAGATAGCAGATAGAATAGAAGAAGAGAAAGTTATAGTAAAGTAATAGGAATTATGAGAATAATTGACGGTGAATGGGGACAAAATTACGGTTGAGGGATGTTAGTCGATTGACACAGTTGGGACTTTTCTTAAGGTCTTTGACAACTTCCAAATCCTCGTATAAGTCTAAACGGAGTGTATTTTTTTGTTGAATATTGTGTATCAACTGGACACCATCAGGAATCTTAAGTTCATGTTTATTGACTTTTAAATGGTGTGAAAAGGCTGAAGTGGTATCTCTCTTACTGTGTTCTGCCGATCGGGTGGAAAGGGATCTGTAAGTTCTACCAATGTAGGTAGCATCGCAGTCTGAACAAGAGAGTCTGTATACCCCACTACGGCTCATGTAATGGATAGGGTCTTTGGTGTTAGTTAAGCTTTTTTTGAGGGTGTGACTTTAAATGAAATTCTGATGTTGTCACAAGTCACAAGAATTAGAAATGATTTGTTTGACTCTTTCAGATAATTTGGAGTTATTAAAAGGTAAGGAGGCATAAATTGGAGTAGTTGTGGAAGATGATGAAAAAGCGGATTGTTGAAGTAACTTAAGTTCTCTTTTTTGTTGAAGTTTGTGGATGATGTCTGGGTCATAACCATTGTTAACTGCAATTTGTTTGATAATGTTCAATTCTTTGTTGAATTCAGTTGTAGATAGAGGAATAGAGTTTAATCTATGTATAAAACTGTGAAAGGCAGAGAGCTTATGTGAGAGAGGGTGGTTAGAAGTAGAATGGATAACACGATCAGCCTGTGTAGGTTTACGGTAGATACCAAAGTTGAAGTGGTCTTGTAGTCTGGTAATAGATATATCCAGGAAGTTAATGGAGTTAGAAGATTCAAGTTCCATAGCAAAAGTGATTTTAGGATGGATTTGATTAATTTTCTGAAGTAAGTTCTGAGCTGAGTCGGAGTTACCAGATAAGAGGACTAAAATGTCATCTACATAACGGAACCAATGTAATATCTCTGGATTTTTTGTGATATAGTTGGATTCTAAATGATCCATAAAGACATCAGCTAAGAAAGGGGATAAGCAACTACCCATTGCTAAACCATCTGCTTGTTGATAAAAATTGTTGTTGAAGACAAAGTAATCTTGAGATAGGCAAATTTTGAGAATGTTTATAATAGACGAAGTGGTAGTGGAAGTGACCGAATTATTTAAAAGGAGCGAGTTGACTAGACTAATCGATTCATTTTTTGGGACTGACGTGAATAAATTGCTAACATCAAAAGAAAGCATGATAATATTCGGATTAAGATTGACAAGTTGAAGTTTTTCAACTAATTGGCGAGAATTTAAAACAGTAAACTGTGGGGTGAAGTTAATAAAGTTTTTAATAATGTTAAGAATGAATTTGGATAAAATAGAGACTGGAGTATTGATAAAACTGACAACGGGACGGATCGGAATGTCAACTTTGTGTATCTTTGGTAAACCGTATAACCTGGGGGTGAGTGGATTTGATGGAATTTTGGTATATGGTGCTTCATATTCAGAAAAGAAATCAGTAAACTGTTTGAGATTGTTTTTCATTTTCGAAACAAAAGATTTAGAGGGATAAACAGGGAGCAAAGTGAAGTTATTTTTATGTAGGAAAGATGTGACTTTGTCGATGTATAGTTGTTGGTCTAAAATAACAAGGCAGTTACCCTTATCTGCTTTACTGAAAATGAGGTGTTGGTTTTTGATCTTATTTTTAATAGATTTGAGTGTGGATAGAAGGGATTTAGACTTGTTATATGAGAAATTAGGAAAAGAAAGAGATGAAGATGTCTGTGTGGAAGTAGAAGAGGAGTTGATGTTGGAAAGAGAAAGAATTATTATTAGGAAGAAGTTTAGTTTTGAATTTATTGATAGTTTGGATGCAAGAGTTTCTGATTGAAGTTTTTTGTGTGAGTGAAATAGATAGATTTTGAATAACAGTGTCGGTCTCTATGGAAAGACTCTCAAGATCTCTGATAGATAAATTGGTGGGAATGGAGTGTTTAAGATCGAGGTTTAAGAGTTTTAATTCAACATGTGAAAATTGGACATTTGAGAGATTTTTGATTCTTGGATGGAATCGAAAATTGGAAAAATTTTTATTGCGGGAAGCTTTTTGTTGATCAAATCCAATCTTATTGTTAACTAAGTGTTGTAATTTGTTATTGACTCTATTGAATTTAACTGAATGTGAATGATCTACCTTATCCTGAACGTCTGACAAAAGAGTATTAAGATTAATAAAATGTAAAGTTTCGAGTAGATAATCATATGTTACCTTTAGCTTAAAATCGATGTAGTTGAGTTTGCTGTAATGTTTACAAATCTCTTTCTTAGAAAAGAAACAGACGGAACAGAAGAAAGTTTACAAAATTCAAATAAAGAAAACTTACAATATTTGTTAGTGTCTTCCATTGTAATATAGTTGCCAGTGATGGACTGCATAGTGAGATATCAATAGATGAAAGATTCCCATTATAAGAATTAAACCTGGTGGGTTCCCCAGTATTCATAAGTATTAGATTTGAATTATTGATGGTGTTTTGTAATAAGTTCCCGCATTTGTCTGTTTTTGAACTTCCCCAAGTGGTGTTATGACAGTTTGTATCCCCTAGTAAGATTAGTGGAGGCTGTATCTGATGTAGTAAATTATTTACCTCTTGTATTTGACTTTCATGTGGGTGTGGAATATATATATTACAAATGTTTATTTTCATTTTGTATATGACTTGAACTGCAACGGCTTCGAGATTGGTATTTAGATTAATAAGCTTAGCTTCAATATCATTTCTGACAAAGATAGCCACGCCCCCACTGGCGTGTTCTGTACTTCTATTTTTTAGAAAGGGAGTATAATTTTTTAAGTTTATTACAGAATCCTCTTTGAAGTGAGTTTCTTGTATACACAGTATTAGGGGAGAATATTTTTGAATTAATAATATCCCTATATCCAAATTCTGAACATATCTACACTGATGCATCAAAAACTCAATCAGGACTAGCAGCGGCTTACATACATGGAGCAGACCATTTTAAAATACGACTCCCTCTGAGTTGTAGCATATTTACTGGAGAAGCACTGGTTATTTTAGAGGCACTGAAAGTTTGCAGAAGAAAATCCGCACCTCATTACATTATAATATCTGACTCATTGAGTACACTAAAAGCTTTACAGCAATTTGATCCATCAAATGAAATTATAATGCTAATAAAAAATGAACTCATACTACTATCAACAAAAAACATAGAAATAACTTTTTTATGGGTGCCATCACACGTGGGAATCAAGGGAAACGAAGCAGTGGACCAACTCGCGAATAAAGCTGCACTAGATGAAAGTATCCCTGTGTCAAACATACTAACAAGTAACGACCATAAAGCCTCCATCAAAAAACACATTACCAACTTATGGCAGAGAAACTGGAATTCCACATCCAACAAATTAAAAGATGTTATAGAAACTGTCGGCACCACATTATCACTCCCACTCAAACGTTGTGAACAAGTAATAATAACTCGACTGCGATTAGGACATACTATACCAACCCATATTCACTTAATAATTAAAGAGGCCATCCCTTTCTGCCACAACTGCAAGAACCAAATCACTGTGAAACATATTCTGTTAGAATGCAAATCATACACCCAAGAAAGAAGAAAAAATAACCTCTCTACCAACATGAAGGATCTACTAAGCTACCAGTTCAACCAAGTGCTAAAATATTTGAAAGACATTAAATTTTACAGTGTTTAACGGAATAGACGTATTATTTAAGTTATATACATTGTAAGAGATTGAATACTTGTAATTTGTGTTTGTAGCCCCTGCTAATAAATCTTAGAAGTTGATACAGGGTCATTTTTGTTTAAATAAAAAAAAATATTTGTTAAATGAGAAAAACATTGATATAGCTTGCTTGTCAGAAACTAGATTTACATCCAATAAATATTTTAATCTTCCTGGCTACAACATTGTAAGGGATGACCGTTTAGACCGCAGTGGTGGTGGAACGGCCATCCTTACTAAGTCGAAACTTTTGTATACGGAACTACCGATCTATGTTCCTCTACCTAATTGTAATCAAGCATCCATTATTGTAAAATGTAATGATAAAAAAAATATTACTATAGTATCGCTTTACATTCCACCAAAAACTAAAATTTTGTTGCATATTTGGGATAAATTCTTCAGTTCTTTTAAGCCACCTGTAATCTTTACAGGAGATTTTAATTCGCATAATATTGCTTGGGGTGGGCCAAACACAGACTGCTATGGCATAACACTTATGAAAGCCCTAGACCGAAATAATCTTGTATGTCTAAACGATGGAACAGCTACATTCATAGGAAATTATTTATAAACTCAGTCAGCTATCGATTTGACAATTTGTTCTCCTTGTATAAAACATTTACTACATTGGCAAACATTAAAGGATATTTACGGGTTTGATCATATTCCATGCATTACACAAATATATATGTCTCTCAAAATTAATAAATCATTATCTTGTAGAAAATGGAACATTAAAAAGGCTAACTGGGATCTATATTATATGGAGTCCCATGAACAGTTTAGTAAAACAGAAGTTGGTAATTACAATTCTTTTATACAAATTGTAGAAACCACAGCAAACCTTTCTATACCTAAATTTAAACCCAATCAATGTTCAAATAAAAATAAACAATGGTGGAATGAAAAGTGCCAGTATTTAGTATAGAAACGAAAAAATAGTTTGCATAAATATATGAATAATCCCTGCCACATTAGATAATTTGTTAGAATATAAAAGAACTGATGCTATAGCAAAAAAAACTTTTAAGCAAACAAAAAAGATAGCTGGATAAATTATTGTAAGTCTCTCAATAGATCAGTACCTCTTAAGACTATATGGAAAAAGGTAAGTAACTTTAAAAATCGCAAAATCTCTAATCAAAATCAATCAGATCAAGACGAATGGCGAGCTGAATTTCATAACATTTTAACTCCTCCATATGTATTACCTGATCCAATCTTTCTTGACTGTCCAGGGGTGACAGAACACCATAATAGTGTCAATTATCTCACCAATCAGTTTTCTAAACAAGAATTAGATATGACATTTAAAAAGTCTGCCAATACAGCTCCAGGTTTTGATAATATACATTATTCTATGTTGTTTAATGTTTCTAAACCAGGAAAAATTTTGCTTCTAAATCTACTAAACGATATTTGGTTAAATAAAATCGGCATACCCTCATAAAGGAAAAACTATATTTTAGTTCCCATACTTAAGCCAGGAAAACCAAAAAATCAAGCATCGTCATATAGGGCCATTTCTTTATCATGTGTTTTAAAAACATAATATGAAAGAATGATAAAATCACAACTAGAATTTTTGTTAGAATCTAATAAACTTATTCACAGTTCTCAATTCGGGTTTCGAAAAAAAATCGGCATATGAAAACCTGGCCAATATTGTTACAGATATTCAACTATCACTTTCCAATGACCAGTCAACATCAGCTTTATTTTTAGACATAAAAGGGGCATGGGCATATGACAACGTAAAATTAGATATATTATATTTAAAAATGTGTCAAATGGGAATTCCTCACAGTCTAGCTAAACACGTATATCTTCTATACAACAACAGAAATCTATTTTTCAGAGAAAATCACTAATTTTCTGAATGCAGACAAACAACTATGGGGCTGCCACAAGGTGGCATATTAAGTCCTATACTATATTTAATTTACTCAAGTGATTTAATTGTTGACATCCCACAAAATGTATCTATTTTGCAATATGCCGATGATATTGTTATTTACACTCGTCACAAATCCATTGAGATAGGCCATAAGCAACTTAACTATGCAGTAAAAAAATTAGACAATTATTGGACTTTCAATAACGGCTTATCAATTTCCGAAGAAAAATCAGTATTAGTTACTTTTACAAGAAAAATATTTCGTTGTCCTTCTCAAATAAAGTTATCAAAATATGTATTTCCTTACAAATCTTCCACTAAATTTTTAGGATTAATGTTAGATTGTAAATTAAATCGGAAAGAACACATAAATTATGTAATCAAAAGAACAGAAAATAGTGTAAATTTATTAAAAACTTTCAGTCATTCCTCCTGGGGAGGGGATCCAAAAATAATGTTACTGTTTTATAAAACACTCGTTAGATCTATTTTAGATTATGGTTCTTTATTTTACCATTCAGCAGCGGAATAAAATCTTATAAAAATAGATCAAATAAAAAACAAATGTCTTCGACTCAGTATTGGATACTTGGGAAGTACGCCTATAGAAGTCATGGAAGCTGAAACATGTGAACCACCACTGAACCTGCGTAGAAGATTTTTATCTGACAAATTCGTGTTAAAGTTAAGTGGTCAGAAATCTGAGGTATTAGCTAAAATATCCAGTTTAGCCAGTATGGATTTGACATCTAAATATTGGGAGAAGAAAAAAACACCGTTATTAGTTGAAAGTTTTATTACCAATGTACACAGATATGAACAACTTTATAAATCCAATGGTATCCCTTTATGGAATTATTCCTATGAAATGTTTCTATATCCAGTAAAGACTCATATTAATGTTAGATACTTGTGTCAAAACAGTGATATTATACAAAAAGAATATTATCGGGATTGTACAGTTAAGTGGAAGGAGTATGAAAAAATTTATACTGATGGATCGAAATCGGAACATGGAGTTGGTTGTGCCGTTTATTACCCTTCTAAAAATATTAAGTTAATATACAAACTACCTATCCTAATTTAAATTATATACTGCTTGATATTTTGGAATTGTACCACAATGTATTAAGTAGGGGAAAACAAATTTATATTTCATGGATCAAAGCCCATTCAGGTAGGTATAAATGAAAATGAAGAAGTGGATTCTTTAGCAAAAAATGGTGCGAAAAATGGAAGAATACTGGGATCAAAAATACCAGAGTCTGACTTTATTCCAATTTTTCGAAAGGAACTAAAGGAAAGTTTTTTAAGAATATACAACCAAAAATAACGGACAAACCATGGTTTGAGAATATATGTAATCGTTCAATTATTTGGATTATAAGTCGAATGCGCTGTAACCATGCCTTATTTCCAGTGTATAAATGTAAAATAGGTTTGTTAGATAATAATAAATGTCTGTGTGATGAAATTGCCGATTTACAACATACTATTTTAGAATGTCCTTTAAAAAAATTAGAAATTGACAAGCTTTATCAAAATTTATCTTACAACATGAAATTTCCAATAAATGTTTCAAATCTGTTGACATTAGAGGATAATAGTATTTATAATATTATATATCAGTATGTAAAATCTACTAACATTACTTTGTAAGCAGTACTGCGACAGAAAAAAAAATTTTATTGTAAGCCTAAAACGAAAAAATAATTAAAAAAATAAATAAAAAAACAAGCAAACAACAACAAAAAAATATGTGCTAAAAAATAAAAAATAATAATAATAATAATAAAGACGTCACAGCATGCGGGACGTCGGTGGCAGGGTGTTGAGGAGGCGGGCCCCTGTCATACAATCAGCTACAGCCCAACCACAACCACAACCACAAGCGAGCCAAACAACAACAAGAGCTCCACCCGCCGAAGGTGCTGCGCTGGATCATCAGCCGGCGCTCACTCAAGCGGGACGACCGAGGCAGCGCATGAAATGGACTGTGTCCATTAATGAAAACATTTTGCGCTTCTACTACAAGGTGACAAACCTCGGTCAAGAAACAATCGGCTACCGACAACAGCTGTATGCCGAATTTTGCAGGACATACCCAGATATTCAAGTATCGGAGCAACGAGTATCAGACCAATACCGGGTAATTATAAGAAACAACCTTATCCCAGAGGCTAGACGCAATACCATCAGAAGCGAAGTCGAACGGGAGATTCAGAACGATGTTGTAATTGAAGATCAAGTCCCTGTTGAAGTTCATGAGCAGATTCCTGAGCTTGCCATACAAGAAACTCAACCTGACAATACAGAGCAGGAAAACAACGAGTTACGTGATAACCTAGTAAGCGAAATGGCACGTGCGGTACAGGAGTTTAATGGAACAAACCCACTTAGCAGACCACCGCTACCACGAATAAACTCTTGTAAGAAACTAGGTGCGCTGTTACAAATTGTGAACACTGAAGTCCTACCCAATTATGTCGCAGAAGCCCACACATTAGAATATTTGCACATGCTAATCTACTCTGCAGCAACAGCAATTGCTAATGTAATGGGCGTTAAGATCAGAACACGACGGGGTACTAATAACGAAAGAACTGGTAACAGAATTGCACCTTGGGAAAAAAGACTGCTCGGAAAGATTGAATTACTACGTAAGGATATTGGTATAGTCACAGAATACATACGAGGTGTAACAAGTAGAAAAATCATCAGGAGAGCTGAAGAAATAATGCTGAGTACCGCAAGACACTCAAGATATGATCCAGAAAACAACACAGCCCATCAGTGTCTGGATACATTAAAACAAAAACTCTCCGTTTATTCAGGGCGACTAAGGAGGTACAAAGTTAGTAACAACCGCAAAAGCGACAATGCTCTTTTTGAGAGTTCTGAGAAGGCGTTCTATCGAAAACTCAATTCAACTGTAGAACGTGTCGATAAGACTTACCCAAGCCAAGAAGAAATTCATGAGTTTTGGGGAAATCAACTTTCCACGCCAGCTGCTCTTAACAACAATGCTGGATGGATAGAAGAAACGACACAAAACTGCCAACACTACATTATCACCCTTTACGAACCCTTCACTACTGAAGAAGTCTCAAATACCATCAAAGAGCTTCACAACTGGAAATCTCCTGGACCAGACGGAGTTCAAAACTTTTGGCTCAAGAAGTTTTGGAGTGTTCATGAATGCTTATCAACACTAATTAATCATGTTATTTCTAATCCGCAGGATATACCATCATTGCTAACTCAGGGAACCACTTATTTAATTCCGAAGGATCAAAATAACACCCAAGATCCAGCCAAATACCGCCCAATTACTTGTCTTCCAACTTTGTACAAATTGGTCACGTCCTGTGTAGCCCGGCGTATCTACCAACACTGTGCTCTGAACAATATCATAGAGCCTCAACAGAAAGGATGCGCTAAGGGTTCCATGGGTTGCAAAGAACAACTCATCATCGACTCAGTCATTTCTAACCAGGCATATTCCAAAAAGAGGAATCTTTTTACTGCCTTCATTGATTACAAGAAGGCCTTTGATTCAGTGCCGCATGAATGGCTTATAGATATATTGAGAATATATAAAGTCGATGATAATATAGTGACCTTTTTAGAGCATATAATTGCGGAGTGGAAGACTAGAATTCACCTTCAAATACCTGGTGAAAATAACATCGAAACTGAAAATATCGCAATCAGCCGAGGCCTGTTTCAAGGAGATTCGTTGAGTCCACTGTGGTTCTGTCTAGCTATGAACCCATTATCTCAGCTATTGAACGCCACAGACGCAGGTTTTAGCATCAAAAATAATAACAATGTGGTGGCGAAGCTTAATCATTTATTGTATATGGATGATTTGAAATTAATGGCTTCCACTCGAAACCAACTCGATGAGATGCTAAAAACTGTAGAAACTTTTTCTAATGATATTAGCATGCACTTCGGACTAGACAAGTGCCGTATTTTAAATATAGTCAGAGGAAAAGTACAGCCCGGAGGATTCGATATGCAAAATGGCCAGAACATCGAGGCCATGGGTGAAAACGATATGTATAAATATCTTGGAGTAAAGCAAGCGCGGAGAATTGACCATAAACAAATGAAAACAGAGATAACTACTGAGTTTATACGAAGGGTAAAACAGCTGCTTCGCTCACACCTTAATAGTAGAAATTTGTTTAAGGCACTAAACACCTACGCATGTTCCGCGCTTAGCTATTCATTTGGCATTGTTAAGTGGACAAAAACGGACATAGAAAATCTTCAGCGACAAGTAAGAACGCACCTCACAAAGGCACAAAAACACCATCCAAAAAGTGCAGTAGAAAGAACGACATTACCACGCAATTTAGGAGGAAGAGGACTTATGGATATAGGTGAGCAATTAGACAAACAAATTGCTAATTTAAGATCTTATTTTCAGATGCAGGCTGAAACATCTACTCTACATCGCGCTATCTGCGCAGTAGATGACACAACACCGATAAAACTGAGGGAAGCAGAATTTCGCATAAACCACCTTACTAAGGACGAAAAAGTGCGCGCCTGGATGGGTAAACCTCTGCACGGGCGACATCCCAATGAGGTCAGCCAAGATTATGTCGACAATATAGCGTCGAACTACTGGTTGACATCAGGAAGGATGTTTCCTGAAACGGAGGGTTCATTACTGGCCATCCAGGATCAGGTTATACCAACCAGAAATTACCTGAAATATATCATCAAAGACCCTCATGTTCAAAACGACAGATGCCGATATGGATGTCAAGCCCAAGAAACCATCCAACATCTTACAGGGGGCTGCCAGGCATTTGCTGCAACTGAGTACAAGAAACGGCATGACGCAGTGGGAAAAATCCTTCATCAGGAGATAGCTATCAAGCTGGGACTTCTCCAAACCGACCATCTCCCATTTTATCAATACGTCCCTGAGAGTATGCTTGAGGATGGCAACTACAAGCTATACTGGGACCGCACTGTGCTCACAGACCAAACAGTGGCGCATAATAGACCAGATCTCGTATTAGTCAATAAATTAACGAGACAAACAACCCTTATTGATGTGGCGATACCTAACAACAATAATCTACGTACTAAATTTACTGAAAAGATCGCCAAGTACAGAGATCTGGAAATTCAAATACGGAGACAATGGAGAATGCAAAGTACCCAGACGATACCGATTATTATGTCTACTACTGGAGTCATTCCAAAGACCCACCTCGAAAGCATAAAAAAGCTGGGTCTTAATGAACATCTTTATAAGACCATGCAGAAAGCAGTACTACTCGCAACGGCCAGATGTGTACGAAAATTTTTGGGAGATACACCTGCATACCAAGTCACCTAGGGCTCGATAACACGTAAAGAGTCCCATCAGAGCTCAATCCTTTTGATACCGTAGGTATCTGGGATGAGTCAATTTTCCCCTTAGAGGGAGTGTGAGCCGTATGGCTAAATCTGGATAATAATAAAAAACAAAACATTAAGAATATACAAAGTCGATGATAACATACTGACCTATTTAAGGCATATAATGAGAGATTGGAAGACTAAAATTCACCTCCAAATACCCGGTGAAAACAATATCGAAACCGAAAATATCGCAATCAACCGGGGCCTGTTTCAAGGAGACTCGTTCAGTCCATTGTGGTTCTGCTTGGCTTTGAACCCCCTTTCCCAGCTATTAAACTCTACTGACTCAGGTTTTAGCATTACAAACAATAATACTGTGGTAGCGAAGCTCAATCATCTGTTGTATATGGATGATTTGATATTAATGGCTTCCACTCGAGAACACCTAGAACAGATGCTAAAAACTGTAGAAACATTCTCTAACGATATTAGCATGCACTTCTGACTAGACACGTGCCGTGTTTTGAATATAGTCAGAGGAAAGGTACAGCCCGGTGGATTCGATATGCAAAATGGCCAGAACATCGAGGCCATAGGCGAAAACGATATGTACAAATATCTTGGGGTAAAGCAGGCGCGGAAAATTGACCATAAGCAAATGAAAACTGAGATAACTACTGACTTTATACGAAGGGTAAAACAGCTGCTTCGTTCACAGCTTAACAATAAAAATTTATTTAAGGCACTAAACACCTACGCTTGTTCCGCGCTTAGCTATTCATTTGGTATTGTTAAGTGGACAAAAACGGATATAGAACATCTTCAGCGAAAAGTACGAACACACCTCACAAAGGCACAAAAACACCACCCTAAAAGTGCAGTAGAACGAACGACATTACCCCGGTATTTAGGAGGAAGAGGACTTATGGATATAGGTGAGCAGTTACATAAACATATTGCTAATTTAAGAACTTATTTTCAGATGCAGTCTGAGACATCCACTCTACACCGCGCTATCTGCGCAGTAGATGACACAACACCGATCAAACTGAGGGAACCAGAAATGCGCATAAACCACCTTACTAAGGACGAAAAACTGCGCACCTGGATGGGCAAACCTCTGCACGGGCGACATTCCAATGAGGTCAGCCAAGACTATGTCGACAACACAGCGTCGAACTATTGGTTGACATCGGGTAAGATGTTCTCTGAAACAGAAGGTTCAATACTAGCCATTCAGGATCAGGTTATACCAACTAAAAATTACCTGAAACACATCGTCAAAGACCCTCAGATCCAGAACGACAAATACCGATATGGATGCCGAACCCAAGAAACCATCCAACATCTTACAGGGGGCTGCCAGGCATTTGCTGCAACTGAATACAAGGAACGGCATGACGCAGTGGGAAAAATCCTTCATCAAGAGATAGCTATCAAGCTGGGACTTCTCCAAACGGACCATCTCTTATATTATCAATACGTCCCTGAGAGTATGCTTGAGGATGGCAACTACAAGCTATACTGGGACCGTACTGTGCTCACAGACCAAACAGTGGCACATAATAGACCAGATCTCGTACTAGTTAATAAATTAACAAGACAAACAACACTGATTGATGTGGCGATACCTAACAACAATAATCTACGTAGTAAATTTACTGAAAAGATCGCCAAGTACAGAGATCTGGAAATTCAAATACGAAGACAATGGAGAATGCAAAGTACCCAGACGATACCTATTATTATGTCTACTACTGGAGTCATTCCGAAGAACCTCCTCGAAAACATAAAAAAGCTGGGTCTAAATGAACACCTTTATAAGACCATGCAGAAAGCTGTATTACTCGCGACGGCCAGATGTGTACGAAAATTTCTGGGAGATACTCCAGCATACCAAGTCACCTAGGGCTCGATAACACGGAAAGAGTCCCACCAGAGCTCAATCCTTTTGATACCGTAGGTATCTGGGATGAGTCAATTTTCCCCTTAGAGGGAGTGGGAGCCGTATGGCTAAATCTGGATAAAAACAAAACAAACAAAAAAATCAAAAAACATACATAAATCCTAATAAAACGAAGAAAAATAAAAAAATTAAAAAAAAAAGAGAAAAAAAATAAATAAATAAAAAAAAATAAAAATACGTAAACAAAATCCTCAGGCATTTACTAACACACTATTATTGTATTGTATACAAATTATTGTTACTCAATGTACCACATATACAGGGTGTCCCGAAAAGATTGGTCATAAATTATACCACAGATTCTGGGGTCAAAAATAGGTTGATTGAACCTCACTTACCTATATACAATAGTGCACACAAAAAAAGTTACAGCCCTTTGAAGTTACAAAATGAAAATCGATTTTTTTTCATATATCGAAAACTCTCAGAGATTTTTTATTGAAAATTGACATGTGGCATTTTTACGACAGCAATATCTTAAAAAAAGAATTAAGTAAAATTTGTGCACCCCATACAAATTTTATGGGGGTTTTGTTCCCTTAAACCCCCCCAAACTTTTGTGTACGTTCCAATTAAATTTTTATTGTGGCACTATTAGTTAAACACATTATTTTTAAAACTTTTTTGCCTCTTAGTACTTTTTCGATAAGCCAGTGTTTATCGAGATATTTTGAATATTTGTCGAATCCACCACATATTTGTATATGGTTAAGTACGGTTATAATAGAGACCTGTTAATCTGAAAATTTATTTATAATTTACATTTTTAGGTATATTTTGAAAAAGAAGCTACATCTCGATAAAAGGTGACTTATGAACAAAAGACTAAGAGAGGAAAGTTTTAAAAACACTGTGTTTAACTAATGGTACCACAATAATAGTTTAATTGGAACGTACACAAACATTAGGGGGGTTTAAAGGAACAAAACCCCCATAAAATTTTTACGTAAATATATTGAAAAAGAAGCCGCATCTCAATAAAAACTGGCTTATCGAAAAAATACTAAGAGGCAAAAAAGTTTTAAAAACGTTGTGTTTAACTAATGGTACCACAATAATGAATTAATTGGAACGTACACAAAAGTTTGGGGGGGTTTAAGGGAACAAAATCCCCATAAATTTTTTATGGGGTGGACAAATTTCACTATAATTTTGTTTTAAGATGTTCCTGACATAAGAATTATACATGTCCATTTTCAATAAAAAATCTCTAATAGTTTTCGATATATTGAAAAAAATCGATTTTCATTTTGTAACTTCAAAGGGCTGTAACTTTTTTTGTGAGCACATTTGTACTAAGGTAAGTTAGGTTCAATCGAACTATTTTTGACCCCAGAATGTGTGGTATAATTTATAACCATTCTTTTCGGGACACCCTGTATAAAATGTAAGTAAGCAATGGTTGATAAAGCTATAAGATAACATGACTGGCCTTTTGGCTATGCCAGTGCCATTAACTTAGTAAAAAAAAAAGATGTAAACAGAATAGAAAAAAAAAGATGTAAACAGAATAGGACGTTACTCAGAATGAGGTAGTCAACTGTGCAGAAAAAAACTTTCCGGCACAGAAATGTCACTTTTCTGCACACTAATGTCAAATATATTATAATGTTAGAAAATGTCAAGTTTGCTAACATAAAACTGTGCAGAAAAGTGCATTTTGAATAGTGGTTGTAGAAAAAAATATAAAATTTTGAGCCATTTGGTTACTATTCTAAAATACGTTATAAAAGGTATAAGATGTTTACCGATACGCATGACATATCTCAGTTGGGTTGTGTCTGGCAATTTGAATTTCATAACCTAAGTATTAGTTCAGCCGAGATACCATTTGACCTTGCATCCCGAGCTGCATGCTGAATATTAGAATCCTCAAATTTTGGGCAACTAGGCATGCAAGGGTAAGCTGCTTTTCGTCTAATCCGCATGAACTATCCTATTTAGTTACAGTCAACTTTTGGATGTTCGCTTGGTATGCGATTTGTTATGTATTGCGTATGCATCTGTTCTAAATTTATGTTCAAACCAACTTCCTTGCAGGTAATAGGTAATAGGAAACACCCGATTACGGATGAAAGAGACTTCTGTCAGGTTTGAGAAGGAAGCGGAGAAGATGGGGCTCCTAATCAATGAAAATAAAACGAAATATATGTATATGAGCTGCAATAACCAAAGCAGAGACAGAATCTGTCTCTTTGAGATCGTTAGAGAATTTAAGTATCTTGGAAGAACAATAACTAACGATTATAACGGATCATAAGAAATAAACAATAGGATACAAGTCGGCAACACATGTCTTCAAAGATGTCGTCAAAAGATGGATCTGGACCATCCATGTCTTCCTTGGCCTTCCCTTTTTTCTTTTCTTTCCCATTTTGGCTTCATGTACCTTCTTTGTAAGTCTCTTTTGCTCCATTCGTTGTACGTGTCCAAACCAGCTCAATTGCTTAATTCGATCTTCCTCATTATCGGTTATGTTCCAGCTTTCTTCTTATATCTTCGTTTCTGAATCTATCAAACTTCGTAACTCCAGCTATTCTTCTCATGCATTTCATCTCAGTCGCGTTTATCATTGATTCATGTTTCTTTTGCACAATCCTTGTTTCAGCCCCATATGTCATTATCGGATTTACTATGCTGTTATCTACTCTGAGTTTAGTTTTGTTGTCTATTACTGACTTTCCAAAAATTGTATTATTTAAAGAATAATACACGTTAGTAGCCTTCTTCAGTTTATTACTTATTGCCATGTCCGTTTTCCGATTCTAGGTCAATTGCTCGAAATCAACTGCTCGAAAATATCAAAGTTCAAATAGTTTAAAGATATTTAAGATTTGTAAGAAATATTTTTTTCAGTATAAATTGATGTACGATTATTATATATGTAGAATATCACATAATTTTTTCTATTTAAAATATTTTTCTTATATTATGTCTCTATTTTGTATTATTATGAATAAATATTTAGATATATAATTTTCTTTTTTATTCGTAATTTGAGCAATTTTCATGTCGAGCAATTCATTTTCTAGCAATTGATTTCGAGCAATTGATTTCTATTAATTGCATTCGAGCAATTGACCGGTTACCCCGTTTCCCATCATCTGTTATTATATTTCCCAAATATTCAAAAGTAGATACGTGTTGTATTACTTGTTCCCTTACTATTATATTAGTACTCCTTTATTTTTTCTCATCTTCATTTATTACCATAAGTTTCGTTTTGTTGAGATTCATTTCCATTTTTAAATTATGTATCTCTTTTTGCCAAATATCTATTAGTTTCTGCATTTTCTCTACTGTGTCTGTGATTAAGACTATATCGTCAGCGTATAGAAAGAGTTGATCTTTATTGCATTTAAGTTTTTATATCCTTCTTTATATTGAATGTTTCTTGTTTGATCTATGGTATTTTTTATTAGGGTATCCATGACTATTATAAACAAGAGATGACTAATCCATCTCCTTGTTTAATTCCTTTATCCCATTTAAACGTGCCTGATCTTTCTCAATTTATTTGTACTTCCATATACATATAGATTTTATGACTTTTATCATCTTTTTTGGTATATTATGTATAACTTTCCAATATTTTCCGCATTATTTCTCTGTTTATCATATCAAATGCCGCCCTCAGATCAACGAACATGGGAAATGGCCCTTTACGGCATTCATGCCTATTCTGTAACTCATTTCGATGATAGAAGTAAGGAAAATCGAATAGAAGTGGCCAAGTCGAATAGGAATAGGCAAAATCGGTATTCCATAACTCCCTCGAAATATCTACAATCGAAATAGTGAATAGAAATGACTTCGACAACATTTACCCTGTCGAAATTAGATTTCGGTAATCAGAATTGTGCTTGACGCAAGCGCATTGTATTTTGTTTTGACGTTTATATTTTATATCTACTAAAAATAGTTTATTACTACTTATTTACAGTATTTTTACCTTTTGTATCTGCTTAATATGTATCTGTATCTTTTTAGTCTGTGGTGTTATTTACTTAGGAAATTGTATATTTAATTTATTCATGTTGTACGAGTATGCATTGAACCTAACCCCATTTTCTCTGGCCTGGCATCTGAATGCTGAATGTTTGCCAGTCATAGTTCGCAATGTTGCCATACTTTTTTTGTATATTTCTTGTAGAAACTTGACAGATGACAATACAATGGGCTGAAAGAGCGCGATGACTCGACTTTTTTCGACTAGTTTTTTAGTTAAATTAGTGATTGGTGTTCAATTTTCGTAAAATTTGCAGTGGTGAGTGTTCACATTGTTCTAAATTAATGTTAGTTTTTAATCTGTTTAATTTATTTTAAGATATTAGAGAGTTATTGCCAACGTCTTTTAAGTCGACCTGTAATAAAAGATCCTTTATTTTGACATATAAGCATGCGCAGTATTGCGTCTTTTATTTTTGTCTTTTAATAAAATACAGGCCGCCTGTATTTAAGGAAAATTAGAGGACACCTTTATTTTAATAAAAGTTCCTTTATTTTGACATAACGTGTCAAAAATGTGAAGAAAGGTCGCTTCTTTGGATTGATAATTTATGTATTGTGGGATTGATATTTGATTAAACTTTCATCATTAAAGTTGTATGTTGGGTTTTATTTATTAAAAACAACTCTAAATAATATTCTGAGATATAGATTATTGATGTTTTGACCCAAACGAATATAGAAAAGAACATTTTATTGAAGCTTGAGTTATTACAAGAAGTTGTAAAAAGGAATATTACCTAAATAATTTTAAATTGTTACTAATTACAATGATCAGACTTAAAATATCAGTAACTCATTTATTAAGCTCAATATATTTTACATTTTTCTATAGAAATAAATATTTATTGAAGATATAAGAGATTGAAGATATAAGATCAATAAATTTTAATGAAAGTTAGGATTTGTTAAAATTCTAGATTCAAAATAGAGTTCTATTCAACAGATATATAACAACAGGTTAACAAAATAAAACAAAGGTTCAAGTATTTATTTTTGAAAATTTAATCTTTTATAGATAAGAATCTATAAAGTTTTTAATCAAAAGTATTAATACACTTTCATTTTCATGCCATCTTCTTCTTTTGGTTCTTATCCGTTTCGAATGTTGGAAATCATATAGCAATCGTAACCTTGCTAGCTGCGATTCGAAACAGTTCCATTGATATTCTCCCTCTACCAGGTCTTCGCTTACCTTTGACTGTACCTTGCAATATTTACTGCAGCAGGGAGTAACGGTGCTGATTTATCATATGTGTCCCAGATACTGCAGTTTTATGCGTTTAATGGTAAACACAATCTCCAGTTCCTTCTTCATTCCTCCTTGTTCGTGATCCATTTCATGCCATCAGTATTTGTTTATTTAAACATTGCCAAAAAAATTAATAAAAACCAGCATAAAGCTTAATTCTTCTATTATCTTTTTGTATATCGGGAAGTTTAACTGACAGATTAGAGGTCTTTTCATTTTCAGATAACTAATTATTGGGAAGTTTATATAACAGTATCCTTAGTATCTGTCTTTTCAGCTCCGGATAACTAGTTAACGGGAAGTTTTTCTCTGTCAGATATCTATTAGTATCTAATCTGTCAGATAAACTTCCTGATAACTAGTTATCCAGAGGTGAAAAGAAAGAAAGAGAGGGCCAAATGGATAAAGGATCAAACGCCAATAGCATGTATGTATATATTTATAAATTTATTATTTAAAACCTGCTAATGATCATAAAATACTTAAAATCAGTCACCAATATAATATTTATATTTATTTATAAATTTATTAACAAACTGCAGTCCAATAAAAATAAAATTAGTTTAAGCGCTAGCTTTAAATGTCGAACAATAATTTTAAACAAAAACACACACTTTAGTCGCATTAGATTACCTCCTGGTTGAAAATGTACTGCCACAGCTTCTATATCAATATCAACAGCACACTCATTTGCCAGTATTTCAACGTTTTCTCTATTATGTACTACTGCAATATGTAAAACTGAACAAGCTGCATCTCATTACATATGGTAAAATGGGAAATCTCTTCACAATACCAAATGTTCTTTCAATAACAATTCTTGAAGGGATTTGTGATGGATTATAAAAACACAACTTCTGTCTGAAAATTCTGGAATGGTGTCATTCGGTAGTTGTAGTTGAGGAATGGATATCCACTATTCCCTAATAATATATTCTCCAGAAATTCCCCATTACATATACCCATAAGGCAAAAGTATTTAAAAACTCATAAAATAGTATTTCCAATTTATTGCACTTCCATATTTATGAACGATGAGTATTATGGGATATATATTATGTTGTTCTCTAAACATCTTTAAATGACAAAATAATTAAATTTAACGTTTTACTCTTCAATTATCTTATTTTAATTTTATATCGACCAATGGAATTTTATAGGTTATTTTTATATTTACAAAAATATTTCATGTCATTTGTCAAAATAAAAGATTCTTTAACTGCGTTTGCAATACCACTCTTTTAGACCCGTCCTGTATTTGTCCTTTATTCAAGTATCCTGTAATAAAGGATCCTTTATTTGCCGGTGGCAATAACTCTCTATTAATAGAAATATGTTAATTTCTAAAAGACGAATATCTTCGATTGGAATTTTTTCATATGGGCGCTTGTAAAGATCTTTCGGTTGGGCAAATTTCTTCTGTTACTGCTCTATTAGAAAATATCTCATGTTTTCAAAAAGAGAAATAGCAAAAAAATGTGGTTTATCTTAATCGTTAATTCGAAGGTTGGGTCAAAAACCTAAAGAGGAACATCGTGTTACATCAATTTGGAAGGGTTGGTATGGCAGAAAGATTTCAGTCACCCCAGATGCCAACAAATTTTAAAGAATTTGACTTTAAAACACAGAAGAGTCACCCCTAGCGACATAAGGAATAAATTATAAGACTCAGAGTGTTCAGTATCGGAGCCCACTGTACGCCGAAATTTGTATAGTATGGGATTCAAATGTCATAGGCCAGTTATGGAACCATCTAAACCAGGGGTCGGCAACATGCGGCCCTTTGAAACTTTTTGCGCGGCCCGTCAATGCACTAATGTAATTTTAGGAAAAATCAACAAACTATAAAAAATAATAAATTAAAGACAGAAAGACAACAGACGCTTAAGGACAACAGTTGCATGGACCGAAATTCACTAAATTATAAGGAACTTAATAAGGCAATAAAAAATGGATAAGACAAGACATCAGGGACTAAAATACCGAATAAATCGAAAATGGAAATGTTAAATGTAAAATCTGAAGTACCAAAATTACTAACGAGGACGTTATAAATAAATGCCTTAAAATAGATGAAAGATGAATATAGATTAAGATCACACAGAAGTCCATCGAACAATGTTAGGACTATGTTAGGACTAAGCTGAAAGGACATAAACGAAAATACGGACGTGTGACGCAGGACGAAGGTGGAAGATGCAATTGGAAAAATTGTGCAAATAAAATGGAACTGCCCATGACAAAGCAATGAAATGTGGACGCGAAACATTATACAATGGAGACCACACGAGCCCGGTCATACTAAAGCAAAACCACAAAAACGATATAGACGACGTCAAAGCAAAACTGGGTAGATACCACTAAATAGCACAAAACAGAGAGAAGTGAAGAACTCATGGGGAGACCTTTGTCCACGGATGGATGCAAACAGACTGAAGAAGAAGAGTATTTAAGCTACATTTGAATATGCGGCCCGCATAAAAAATTTTATTTTGAACATGGCCCGCCATCCGAAAAAGGTTGCCGACCCCTGATCTAAACAACTAACTATCATCACAAATGCTCAAAAAACGCTTAGTTTGGGCCAATTTGCATAAAAACTCTATAGTTATAAAATATTTATGCAAATTGGCCGAAACTAAGCGTTTCTTGAGCATTTGTGGTGATGGTCCTTAACTGGCCTATGCTATTTGAATCCCATACTGTACAAATTTTGGCCTACCGTGGACTACGATAGTGAACACTCTGCTTCTTCCAATTTATTCCTTATATCTCTATGAGTGACTCTTTTATGTGTTTTACAGCTAAATTTTTTTAAATCCGTTGCCCTCTGGGGGTGACTGAAATCTTTCTGCGATACCAACCCCTCCAAATTGATGTAACAGGATGTTCCTTTTTAGGTTTTTGACTCGACCTTCTAACTGAAGATTAAGATAAACAACATTTTTTTGCTATTTCTCTTTGACAACATACGATATTCTCTAATAGAGCAGTAACAGAAGAGATTTGTTCAACAGAAAGATCTTTACAATCATCCCTATGAAAAAATTCCAATCGAAAATATTCGTCTTTTAGAAATTACCATATTTTTGCATTAATATCTTAAAATAAATTAAACAAATTAAAAACTAACATTAATTTAGAACAGTATTAACACTCACCACTGCAAATTTTACGAAAATTTAACACCAATCACTAATTTAACTAAAAAAACTAAAGTTGAAAAAAGTCGAGTCATTGCACACTTTTAATGCCTGGTTGCACCAACAGATCTTAGGGTCCAGCGTAGCTGAGCTCTACTTATACTCTGGGCTAATTATTAGCAAAATTCATGGAAAAGTTATTTACCAGTAATTTTATTGCTGGAATCGAATTATAAGATCCTATATATATTAATAATATAGTTATGCAAAGTCCGCAGATAGTGTGCTACTTTTTTTATAAACAAAATGGCGCCGACAAATCGTATTTTTTTCAATTATTTCTCTATAACTCCGAAGATTTCAACTTTACAACAAGAACACCCAAACAAAAATTCACCACAATTAAATTCTGCATAGAGATATGTTTTTCAGGATTTGCTCCGACGAAAATTTTCCTCGGAAATGCAGGTTTTCCTAACAAAAACTCTAATTTTCAAATAAAGTTTTAGGTAAGTAATTATTAATCAGTAATTAAATAACTTAGTGACATCAAAGCTTTCTTGGTATAGATTGTAATTCCAGAAGCCGGTGAAAATTAAACGAATATTTTAGCAACAATTCAATTGTTAATAAACAATTTACGATCGCAATAATAACCAAAATAATCATGATACATTGATCAAACTTATAAAGATTATAAAGATGAAATGCTTATTTAATATTTTATCGACAAAATATAAATTTTTCTTTTTTTTTTGCATAATCTTTAAATTTTGAAAAAAATAGTTATAATACGCTGGTCTAATTAGTAAAGTACAAAGAAAAGTTATTTACCAGCAATTTTATTGCTGGAATCGAATTATAAGATCCTATATATTATTAATATAGGTATGCAAAGTCCGCAGATAGTGTGCTACTTTTTTTATAAACAAAGTGGCGCCGGAAAATCGTATTTTTTTCAATTATTGCTCTATAACTCCGAAGATTTTAACTTTACACCAAAAACACTCAAATAAAAATTCACCCCAATTTAATTCTACATAAAAGCATGTTTTTTCTGATTTGCTTCGACGAACATTTTCCTCGGAAAATGTGGGTTTTCCCAACAAAATCTCGAATTTTCAAATAAATTTTTTGGGCCAATAATTATTTATCAATAATTATATAGCTTGGTGAAATAAAAGCTTTCTTGGTATAGATTATAAATTCAGAAGCCGGTGAAAACCAAACGCATATTTTAGCAACAATTCAATTGTTAATTAAAAATTTACAGTCGCAATAACAACCAAAATAATCATGAGACATTGATCAAACTTAGAAAAATTATAAAGGTGTGATGGCTATTTAATATTTTGTCGACAAAATATAAATTTCTCATTTTTTTGCATAATCTTTAAATGTTTAAAAAAAATTGTTATAAAAAAATTAACAATTCTCAGAAATTGTTTATTATATTCTAATTTTATAAAATACTTAAAATGCGTATTTCATAGGTCTTGAAAATGAATGCTTTAAAAAAATTTTCCAACCATTCGCAAAAAAGTTATGAAACAGCAAAATAAATATACGAAATCTCCGTTGTTTATAATTTGTTTTAATTGTTTCAAAGCTTAAAAGTGAGTCTATGGTACAATCTAATTACTCACAAAGAATGTCAAAAATTAGTGCAATGGTTATATTTTAATCAAAGATTAAAAATACTTTTTTTTGTAATTTTTAGCGCAAAAGTAGGCCTGATACAGAGTCGGAGCTAAAATGTTCACTCGAAGCGACTGACACGCAGCATATATTATTTATAAAAGTGTAGGTCTCGCGCGGCCGGTCGTCGCTCAGAGTGAAAATTTCAGCTACAGTGCTATATTATTCTACTTTCGCGCGTGTAAATTACAAAAAAATATATTTATAATCTTTAATTAAAATATAACCGTTAAATTCATAATCGATATTTTTTTGCAAATAATTAGCTTGTACATTATACTCACTTCTACGCTTTGAAAGAATTAAAAAAATGTATAAACACCATAGTAATCGTATGTTTATTTTGCTGTTTCATAACTTTTTTGTAAATGGTTGTAAAAAAGTTTTAAAGCATTCATTTTCAAGATATTTGAAATGTGCATTTTAGCTATTTTTTAAAATTACAATATAATAAAAACTTTCTGAGAAACGTTAATTTGTTTATAACTATTTTTTTTTAAACATTTAAAGATTATGCAAAAAAATAAAAAAATTTATTTTGTCGACAAAATGTTAAAAAGGCATCTCATGTTTATAAGATTTCAAAGTTTGATCAGTGTATCATAATTATTTTGGTTATTATTGCGACCGTAAATTATTGATTAACAATTAAATTGTTGCTAAAATATTCGTTTAATTTGCATCAGCTTCTGTAACTATAATCTAAACCAAGAAGGCTTTTAAGTCACCAAATTATTTAAATATTGGTAGATAATTACTTATCTAAAACTTTATTTGAAAATTAAAGATTTTGTTGGGAAAACCCGCATTTTCCGAGGAAAATTTTCATCGGAGCAGATCGGGAAAAACATGTCTCTATGCAGAATTTAATCACGGTGAATTTTTATTTGAGAGTTTTTGTTGTAAAATTAAAATCTTCGGAGTTATAGAGCAATAATTGAAAAAAACACGATTTTCGGGCGCCATTTTGTTTATAAAAAAAGTAGCACACTATCTGAGGACTTTGCATACCTATATTATTAATATATAGGATCTTATAATTCGATTCCAGCAATAAAATTGCTGGTAAATAACTTTTCCCAAAAATGGCCAATTCTCCGATAATCAGCCCAGACTATTATAGATAGGGCCTCCTTGAGTAATACTTACGTTGGACCATAATTTTAGATTCGTACCTTATTATCAATTATATCTATTATTATATTATGGTATTCTTATTGTAATAGATTATAATTATATTATATTAATTCTTATGATATTCTCGACTTAAGCTTAAGATCTGTTGGTGCAACCGGGCATAAGACATTCTATTGCCATCTGTAAAATTTTCACAATTCAATAAAAAAATTTCACCACTTTTAACTTCATTATGTAGCACGATTATCGAGTAATTGTTATTTACCCCATTTAGCAGTTCCGTATCACTTTGAAGATACTTTTAAGGTGCTGGAAATTTAAAAACTGATATTATTAATATATATATATATATATATATATATATATATATATATATATATACACGCATCAGTACTAAATAAAAGGACATAGGAGAAATTTGTGGTATCATAAAACTAATTGTCTCTATGCAAATGTCGGCCTTGCACTATTTCAAAATACAAATTGCACACAAACTTAATTAGTAGAGTAAATATGGGGGCTTTTGCATTGCAGGCAACAGAGCCGTTTATAAATTAAATTAAAGTTGGAAATTTCAAGCGTTCTGGGCTGAGACCAAAACGCTTCAAATGAACATGTTACACTCGAAATTTATTAAAACACATAACATCAGCTGGTTGTTGGAGATCCGGGCCTATGTCAATCTGTTTCGTGCTAGACTAAGAAGTTACCAACATATGTCGATGATAATCTAGCAATTATAAAATTTGCATATAATGCATATATTATGTTACATTTCTTTAAAATAACTTTTTTATTTATTTATTGTTTGCTGCAACCGCAGGGATTGTTTGCTGCAACCGCAGGGCTTGTTCGCGACAAAATAAACTTTATCCAAGACTAATCTATAACTGATTCATAATACATGAGTTAACTAAATAATAATAATATCTATTATTCACTGCAGTGAATAAAGATTTCATTATTCATTGGTTCTAATACAGTTGTGTACGTACAAGATAAAATGCAAAGCTGGCTATGAACTGTCAAGTCAAAGCGCTGTCGCGGTTAATTTTAATTTGAAACGTCAAAAAGTGGTTGAATTTATTTATAAGTTTTAAACTAAACTGCACGTCAGAGAAAACGGGCACCCACAAAATGGGTCATTTTGATGTATCGAATTTCCTAAACCTGTTGTCCGATTTAAGTGGTTTTTGTAATATGTTGTAGCCTTATTTTTTGACAATATCGCTAATCGCTGTAATAATATTGTTGCTAGACAGGTAAATTGTCATTATATAACGGGTGTACCAATCAAAGTGTAATTGTTTCTCAAAGTTCGCAACACCCTGCGGAACATTCTATCATTTATAAAATACTGAAATTAAAACCCAACTATAGCCTCAGGTTTTATTTATATTCTGTTTTTTTTATTCATTCATGGTGTTTCTAAATAAGTGCGACAAACTTCTGGCAATTCTGAGATAATTCTTCATGAAAAAATAATGTCCGTTTTCTTTATAAACATATTATGTCCGCAAATACTTCGTTTCCGAGATAGGGGATGTTGAATTTTTTTGTTACAAACTGACGATTTATTTATTGCTCTAAAACCGGTTAAGATATACAAATGAAATTTGATAGGTTTTAAGAGCTAGTCATTGTGCATTTTTTGACATACAATTAAGAATACATGTTTGACGTACATACGGGTCATATTACCCGGTCATATTTCTCGTATGCACGCCAACGGTGAATATAAAATTTTTAATTGTATGTCAAAAAATGCGCAATACCTACCTCTTAAAACCTACCAAATTTCATTTGCATATCTTAACCGGTTTAAGAGCAATAAATAAACCATTGGGTTGTAAGAAAAAATTTAACATCCCGTACCTCGGAACCAGAGGCGGCTTTACCTATTGTGCAGGGTGTGCGGTGCACACGGGCGCCGGGATGCTGGGGGCGCCGAGCGCCAAAGAGCGGATCCTTTATATGCTTTAAAACGATTAATGAAAAATTACATTGGCACTTAGCGCGATTTATAGCCCGCCCTGCTGTGCGTCCATCGGACGGGCGGCAATCTTTTGATTCGTTTGAAGACATACCGACAATGATTCCGAAATCGGTTATGGAACCTATAATGTTCCACAACGAGTACATTTTTAAAGCACTCATGTGAATTGCAGAATTCGCTTCGCTCATTCTGCAAACCTTCACATGCGTGCCTTAAAATTGTTACTTTTAACACTTATATCATAAATAATTATTAAAGGACCATCTTTCTAGTTTTTAAAATTTTCTTCTCGACATACATACATAATATATATAATAATACATTCAACGGACTAACATACATAATAATACAGGGTTATTTGCAAGCTATAACTCCGCCATTGCCTGGTCCCAAGTCCAGGATGAGAAAGGAGGAGGGTTGTGCGTTGGGCTAACAACCCAACCACGTAAAAAATATTTTGTTATAAAATCGTCAAGATGCCTGGGAACTAGACTGAATAAAACGATGACGGTGCTATGGAAATGGATACGAGAAAGGTTATATATATGGGCTGCTGGAATGTAAGAACTATGTATGAGATCGGCAAAACTAATCAGGTAGCTGCTGAGATGGACAAAAACAAAATAGACATCCTAGGAATAAGCGAGGTAAGGTGGAAAGGATGTGGAAAAACGAGACTACAAAATGGAAAAACAATCTTATTCTCGGGACATACACAGGAAACTGCCAAACATGAGGGCGGAGTGGTCATAATGCTGGGAAAAAACGCAGCAAGAGCACTGATAGATTGGGAGGGTGTGACAGATAGGATTATAGTAGCAAGGTTACTGGAACTCTGGAACAAGTATAAAGAGACGATAAAGAAAACGGCAGTGGAAACAGTTGGCTACAAGGAAAACAGTAACAAACCTTGGATGACAAAAACAACATGGGACAAGATACAAGAACGTAAACAAATTAAAGTCAAGCTACTAGGAATGAAAGACGACGATGAGAAGCAACGATTAGAACAGAAATACTGGGAAAAAATAAAGAAGTCAAAAGAAGCGCAAGAAATGACAAAAGATCATACCACAACGGACTCATTAATGAAGCTGAAAATGCGGCAAGAGAAAACGACCTAAAAAAATTGTATGACATCACAAGAACCTTGACAAGAACATGCCGAAATGGTACCACTAAAATAAAATATAAAGATGGTTTCGTACTGAAAACAGAACAACAAATTCTTACTAGATGGATTGAATATTTAAAAGAAATGTATGAAGAACAGAATATAATAAACGAAATAGAAAAGGAACCTAACAGACAACCAATGAAGATGAACACCGAAGAATTCACCCATGAATAAATAAAATATGCAATTAAACAGTTAAAAAGAGGAAAAGCTGCCGGAATAGACAATATCCCTGATGAGTTAATCAAAGCAGACATCGAAACGTCCACCTCTATACTGTACAGACTTTTAAATAAAATTTGGAGAACCGAAGAGCTACCCAGAGAATAGACGCAAGGCTTAATTGTAAAAATTCCTAAGAAGGGCGACACATCCAAATGTGAAAATTGGAGGCCTATCACCTTGCTATGCACAACAAGCAAAATAATGACCCGAATCATGCTTGAAAGAATGAAGAAGGAATTTGATAAAATTATAAGAGAAAACCAAGCTGGATTCCGGGCACGAAGATCCTGCATTGACCATATTTGTACGATGAGAACGATTATAGAGCAATCATTAGAGTGGCAGAATAAGCTATATGTGAACTTTATAGACTTCGAGAAAGCGTTTTATCGTGTAGATCGCAAAGCCTTATGGAAATTGCTAGAAAAATACGGAATGCCTCCCAAGTATATCAGAATTATAAAACTGTTCTACGAAGGGTCCACAGCACATATAATCCACGAAGGCAAGTTAACAGAACAAATAGATATTGGTACAGGAGTAAGGCAAGGCTGTGTGCTCTCTCCAACCTTATTCCTGATAGTAATCGACTGGATCATGTCTAAGGCTACTAGTAATAAGACTGGAATAAGATGGAATGTTTTTAACCAACTTGAGGACTTGGAATTTGCAGATGACATATGCCTTTTAACAGAAAAAAGACAACACATGCAACGCAAAACTCAAAAAGTAGCAGAGGCAGGGAAGAAGGTCGGACTTAACATAAACGTCAGAAAAACTAAGTTAATGAAAATAAATACACCAAAAGAAATGGCAATATCACTGGGAGGCACGGAATTAGAAACGGTAGAGAAATTTAACTACTTGGGCAGTATTTTGAACAACAAAGGAGGGACGGAGGAGGACGTAAAACGGAGAACAGAAATAGCTCAAAACGCATTCAATATGCTAAGGAAAATGTGGTCTTCACGTCAGATGACAAGTAAAACCAAGATAAGATTATTCAACAGCAACGTGAAAACTGTGTTATTATACGGAGGAGAAACTTGGAAAGTGTCAAGAAAATGTATCGGACAGATGCAAGTGTTTATAAATAAATGCCTAAGGAAGATTCTTAACATTTACTGGCCAAACCGCATATCAAACCAAGAATTATGGACAAGAACTAACCAGGTACCTATATCTAAGATAATATGCAAAAGGAAATGGAGTTGGATGGGGCACACACTAAGAAGACCTGATACAGATATAGCGAGGCAAGCCCTAGAATACACACCACATGCCAAGAGAAGACCAGGTAGACCCGTAGAAACGGAAAAGAAGTGTGGACAAAGAAATTAGTGCTATTGGGAGAACCTGGGCAGAAATAAAGATTAGTGCAAAGGATAGGACAGAATGGAGGCAGACAGTTGACGCCCTATGCTCCGCATGGAGTGAAGAGGGATAAGTAAGTAAGTATTTGCAAGCTATTTCAAATAAAAATCAAAAAAGTTAATTTGCGGTTAGTAGTAAATATTTTTTCTACGACCGTTTAATAATATGCTCATTATTCACTATTTTTGAATAGATAATAACACCCATTACTTTACCCGTGAGCAATAGTTCATTACTCACAGGCTGAAGTTACTCACGGGCACGGGTCATTACTCACGTGTTGAAGTTAGATTCAAGTGGTGCATGGCACTTTTAATATACCTATTTATTATTGAACTTTATTTATTAAAATAATCATTGTAATTTATATCGACAATTAATTCGAAAAATGTTTACAAGGATTTTTAACTGTAACAATTGATCAGCATATTTTTTACATTTGACATTTTAAGATTGACGTTATTAAAAAGTAAACATAAACAATGGTTACTAATTCCGTAAAAGGGTATACGAATATGAAATGTATATCAATGTTTCACTTGCTGTTGATTGTACAATAGATTTTTATTAGGAGCAAACGTTCTTTTTCATGTAATTGCCTTATAATATAAACCGGGAGATATTAACAGAAGTTCAACCACGATTTTCTAAGTCCTGTCCTTTGCAATACTGGAAGGTTAGAGAAGGTACATACTTACAATTTGTAAAAAAATCCACGGGTTTCCTGTGACATTTTCCTGTGAAAATTAGATTTTCCATGAAAAAAAAAAATTGGGAGTTGCGATGAATTTTTAAGTCCTGTCATATCCATAGAATAACAGGACACTATCTATTTTATGAAGAAAATTTTTTGGGCAGGACGGTTGCAAAAGGACTAAGGGAGTATACAGATATACAAACATGTAATGAAAATAATGAAATTTTCATAATTTTCTAAGTCCTGCCAACTTAATAAATTAATCATATTTATTTCAAAATGACCAAAAAAAATGTTGGCATGACGTCACCTAATGTTTAACTGCACTTGTTTCTTGGAAAATTCTGTATAAAATTTTCACTCTGGTTCCGTGATTTTCTGTCATAAAATAAATTTTGTTATAAAATAAATAATTTCAGTAGACATTATTCAAAATGGCAGGATGTTTAGTTACACCTTTTTTACTATATATAGTTAAAAAATTTGTAAGAAAATTCGTGGAAAATTACACGATTTTCTAAGTCATGCCATTTCGTACATATCTCAAGAAGGTTAATATAAATATATTTTCAAAGAGGCAGGATGGTTGTATAGTTATTTCGTATAAAAAAATTAAATTGTGTGTCTGTAAAATTATTTCAGGGTGTTATACAAACATATTCATATCACCACAATTTTCTGAGTCATACCATGTCGAGTATGCTTAAAAAACACTAATCTAAAACCGTTTACAACTTGGCAGGATAACCGCAAAGATGAAGAATAAAAAAATTAATTTGTATATCATTAAAACAATCGTATCCTATTAAATATTATTTTCCTGAATAATGTCTCAGAATTTTTACACACTTTTCAAATCTAATAGCAAATTGTAACATCTTTATTTTAAGTGATTAGTTCATATTTTTATCTAAGTAAACGCAATAAAAGTAAATAAACAATTTTTACAATTTATTGGTTATAGTAGGGAATTTACCTACCCATTATATTATACAGGGTGTCCAGAAGCTCTCATAATAAACGAAAACCGGAGATTCCTCAGATAATTTTAAGAAAATTTAACTCAATTCACCTAGTTCAAAAATTCTTCCGTGGAAAGCTAAAGCTCTTTAAAGATGGCATCTTGTAATTCATCATCGTCATAATTCAACCCGGATCTATCCAATGCTAGATGTAGGTCTCCCTTAGTCTTCTCCATGCATTTCTGTCCTGTGCTGTCTGCATCAAGTTTCTGTCGATCTGTTTGATGTCATCAGACCATCTGGTTGGCGGACGACCTCTACTTTCTTGTAATTAGTTTCTTTAAAATAGCTGCAGAACGCTTTTATTTGGAAAAACGAAAACTGGTACACTTATTTATCTTCCAGAGGTCAATTGTCAAATGTCAATTATCAATTGTCAATTTTTAGTACCGGTCATAGGGGTCCGTTTTGGGTACGGAAACGGATATTTTATCGAATAACTTTTCTGTCTAACTTTTAAGCATTTCTGACACTGGATTATTAAATTCTGCGATAGTTTTGTACTAAAAGGTACTTTTGCTTTAACTCAGAAGAATACGCAGTGTTCTAGAAAAATCGATTTGAAAAATTTTTTGTTTTTTGGTTTTTTGAGTTTAAAAGAATTTAGAAAAATTCTATTTAGGAAAACGAAAACTGCTACGTTTATTTCCCTTCCAGAGATGAACCGATTTTATCAATTGTGAATTTCTAGTACTGGTCATAGGCATCCGTCTTGGGTAGATCAACGGATATTTTATCTTATAACTTATTGGTCTTTAAATTTTTAGATATTTTTGAGAGTAGAGTATTAAATTATGAGGTATTCTAGTACTAAAAGTTACTCTTGCTTTAAGTCGGCAAATACACCGTTTTTTTTTTATTTTTTAAATTTTTTTTCAAATTCAAATAAAAGGTGTACAATATAAAAATGGGTGGAAATTGCATTTTAGTGCATAACATGCATCCAAAAGTGCATAAACCTGTCAAAATCAGTGTATTAAGGGCAAAATTTTGTTATTTGGGAGGTTTATGGAGTTACGAATACGCAAGCAGAACAGACCTCCAAATCACTTAGTGCCCAGAGTTGCTGCTAAGGCACGTCATCTGGAGTTTCGTGGGATATCGGCAATAAATTAAAGAAAACAGATTATTCGAGGGTTTTTGGGATGGCCGAACACGAATATGACATTACAACCGACCCTCGGAGCACCTGGTGCCCAGGGTGACTGATCTCGAATTTAGAGATTTTTTGGAGGTCGATTCTGATGGCGTATTCATGTTCAGCAACCACAAAACTCCTCGAGTAATCTACTTGCATCACTTTAGTGTCTGAAAGCCTCGAAATTTAAGAATATGGCGTGTATATTAGTCACCCCGAGCACTAGGTAAATATCTGTTCTAATGTGACATTCTTGTTCAGAAACCCCAAAAACCACCTGAGTAATCTGTCTGTATCAATTTACTGCCAAAATTAATATATAAATATGGTACAGAAAATGCTTAACAAATAAAAAGATACCATAAAATATCATTTTATATTAGTACTAAAATACAGGGTGTCCCATTTAAGAAAACTCAGAAAATACTCATTCCGAGTTTCAACCAACCCCGTATACTAAAATTAAACATTTTGGTATACTATTAATAACTGACAATAGTAGACTATATTAAAAATCGTTTAAACATAAATTAATAGAATTTGGATATCAAATCACTAACAATATGTATAGGGTGTGAATGCTCCTACAAAATTAACAAAAAAACGTAATTATATTTTAAACTACCTCGTATAATATTGCAAAACAAACACTATATTTTATTAAAGAGAACATCGAGTAGAATCCAAAAATGTAAAAATATACAGGGTATTCCATTTAAAAAAACATAAATTTGTGTCACCCTGTGAAAACGGGTAGCTCTGTATATTAGAAAATACTGTTAAATCATAGTCCTATCTGTGGCCCATGTTTTACCTAAATAACTTTTTTCGTATATCTTACGACAAACGAGTAATTGGACTTTGTCACACTAATGCCCCACCCTGTATACAAAATAACCATAAAACCATCCTGCCTCTTTGTAAATAGACTTATATTAAGATTCTTAAAACATGTGCAAAATGGCATGACTCAGAAAATCGTTGACTTTTTCACGAATTTTCTTACAAATCTAGGACTCCTGCCGTCTTACAAGAACCGTTTAACCTTCCTGCCGAGTACCGAAAAGGTATTGATTGTATTTTAGTATTATAACTTTTTAAAGGCAGGACTAAGAAAATCACGGAATCAGGGTGAAAATTTTCCGCAGAATTTTCCAAGGGACAAGTATAATTAAACATTAGGAGACGTCATGCCAATATTTTTTTGATCATTTTGAAATAAATATGTTTAGTTTATTTAGTTGGCAGGACCTCGAAAATCATGAAAATTGCATTATTTTCCTTATATATCTGTATACATATATACTCCGTTACCCCGTTTGCAACCCTCCTGCCCAAAAAATGTTCTTCATAAAATCGATAGTTTTTTGTCTATCTACGGATATGGCAGGACTTAGAAATTCATCGCAAAACCCTATTTTTATTTTTTGGGAAAATCTAATTTTTACAGGAAAATGTCACAGGAAATTTGTGGATGTTTCCACAGATTGTAAGTACATCGTCTACCCTTCCAGTATTGCAAAAGGCAGGACTTAGAAAATCGTGGCTGAACTTCTGTATAATATCTCCCAGTCTAATATCTTAATGTCGCGCTATCTGACAGACGTTTTCATTATCAAACAAGTACTATCTACCAAAATAAATTCTTAGAATCCGTGCCAAAATCACCGTAAAATTTTGACACTACCTCCCAGACTATTACAATTGTTAATCAATAAAACTATTTTTTTTTTAATTTACGTAGTTATAGAGAAATTTATTATTTTGTTTCGTTGTTACTTAGTTAATATTATTCATTTACTAAAAGTAAAGATATATTATATAAATTTTAGCGAAAATTATTTTTGATAGTCTTGGATAAAGTACGGTATTCTACTCTCATATCATCGATCAAAGTTGATCGGCATTTACAATAACAGTATAACAGAGGAGTTGGGGTCTAATTTTCAAACAAATACCCTTTTTGTGCAAAATACTTAGTAGATATTAGGTTTGTTCTAGCATCAATTTCAAACGGTTTGAAACTATCAGAAGCATGCGCATTTGTTCAACGGCGTTCAAGCATACAAATTACTAGTTTGAAACTACTAGTCGAGCGTTCTAACGAAAGTAAATTTTGATTTGGAACCTGGTTTAAAACAATTAAATGCGGATTTTGTTCAGATTTTAAGTTGTGACTTGCGCTGTGGAATTATTTGTTTGAGGTTTACAAATTTTAAATGAGAGTAATACAGTACGTAAATCGTTCAGCTGGACATAGGGAACATACATTGTATTATATTTAGATACATAAATACATACATTGTATTATATTGAGAAAATTGTGGCAACTGAGCTCTCTCGATGACAATATGGTTGTTAGCATTAAGGGGCATTAACCTCAAAATTGACAACTCATTTAAAATGACACACATAAACGTCAAAATATGACAATAGCTAAATATTTTTGGCATAAGGGAATGGGAAAACTGTTTAGTTTTGAAATTATTTTTTAAATAAAAAATATTTTAAAAATTAAAGTAAAATTATTAAACTTTGTTCTTGATTTATTTATGGACAGCCTTGCTTCAAAACTAACTCATTCTATTCGTTCTAACAGCTCTATTTCACCAGAAACTCGTTCTCACACAGAAGCTGCAACTAACACAGGTAAGCGCAGTTGCCACAATTCTCTCAATGTCTATTCCCTATGTCCAGCTGAACGATTTACGTACTGTACATATGTTTCGACAATGTTGCTTATCATTATTTAGGTTTATAACATTAATTTTCAATATTTAGCATAAATCTTGAAAATTTGGATACTTATAAGAAAAAGGTATTTCTAATCTAACCTCAAAATTATACATAAAAACAAACAATTTGACGTTGGTATTTCCCCCGATCAAAAAGCGTTCTAGCAAAAAACAGTTTGCTACCAGTTTGTGGATTGAAAATGCGCAGTAAAGCAGTACAATAATCTGGTGTCAAACCATACCAAACTAAATGCTAGAACAAACCTATTATGTTCGTATATCCCCCTTTTTTACTTTTGTGCAACCAGTGGTGGCGATAACGATTATCTCAAGCTCTAGTGGAAAAATTTTGATATTCAACATTTTAGGGGTTGCACAAAAGAAAAGAAGATAAACATCGATATATACTAAGTACTTGGCACATCAAATATGTTTGTTAAAAAAAGACCTCAAACCTTCGTATTATTGTAATTTTGATCGATCATCACTTCGTGACCAATCTTAATTTTCTTTTTAAACATTCGTATTTCGCTAAACTTTGTACTTTCAACTTTGATGTAAATAAAAAAAAATGTTTATACAATTTGGAAGGATATTCCATTTGTTTATTAGCCTAAAAATTATACATTTTTTTTTTAATTCCCTATGGTCCCCTATTCAGCGAATTTCAATTATTCGAATTTTACTTGAAAGCTTGAATGCCCTTTTATATGTAAAAAAGTTTTCAAGTGTTTAAAAGTTTTTTGCTAGATCTGCATAATTTTAAAAATTAATAACTTTTTTTTCAAAAAATTAGTTTGCAAAATTATTTTGTGAAAACTGCTTGATCGATTGTGCTGAAATTGTGTGTATTGTTTTTTTATATTAGAAATATTTTCTAGGTAAATTCTGGAGGTTATATGAGGCTTTTTAAACATTTTTAACGATTTTTAAAAAGACATTGATTTTTTACATTTTTTTAATGCTTTTTTTTTAAATAAATTTCAATTATTTGCAATACTTTTGTCTTTGTAGGAAATGTAATTCAAAACCGTAATTGTTCTAAAATGCATAGCTGCCAAAATATAGCAAACAAAAAAAATTTTTTTCAAAAATTTTTTTGATAAATTTAGCCTACGAATTGAAGTATTTTAATAGCGAAATTATCGTTTCTATATATACCCAACCGAAAAAAAGATAAATACCGCTACCGAGTAGGTCCTAGTTTACTCATAATTTGTCCAAGAAAAATTCGAGGATGGTTTTTTATTAAAATTTTACGCTAAAATCAATTTTTAATATATCTCTTTTATAGTATATTTCAGTTCAATCATTCACATTTTAGATAAAAATTTGGGTACCGACCAAAATGCATAAAAAACAAACTGTCAAGCTGTGTATAGAATATACATTGCACTTGTTTATTGTATCCAACCTCACATAAAAAACTGAATGTCTAGAAGGGTATACAGAATATTATCGCCAGTAGCTTTGCCACCCTATTTTATTATCCGGTGTAAAAAATTGCGTAGAGCGAAGCGTAAAAAATGTTTCAGACATCGTAAATCGAGTTAGGCAGGAAAATTTGTATAACGTGTTAAATTTGGAGGGTTGGAGCAAAAAAAGTTAAATAAGAAAATTTCGTAAATCCAACAAGAACTTGATGTAATACTAAATGAGATCCTGGACGAAATAGGTCTTTTAACAACTTTTTATGTGTCGCTTATCTATATAATTTATTTTGTAAATTGGAAATAAGCAGCCACAATTTTCTTTCTAATATATTTTGATTGATGTTTAAACCACTAGACCGTAGAATTACCACATCATATCTGTGGCTTGGAGCTAGAAGGGCCAATGTCAATTTTTTGCTGTTTTGAGTAAACCAGTGCATTAAACATCGTTTATCGTTTGATACATACTTTCATATGTTAAAACACCCAATGTTAAATTCAACCAGAAAGCCGCAATATTAGTGTAATGGTGGCCAATGTCATAATGAAATAATTCACATCAGTTTCGGATAAAAGGGCCAAACTTGACATTGGCCCTTTTGTTGATCAGTGATATTGTTATTTAGATAAATATTCAGTGAACCAATATACAGTTGAGCCCGCGAGTCTTTACCCGTGCGTCATCATTTAAAGCAGCGGTTCTCAAACTTTTTGAGTCATGTACCACCTACAGTTCTTTTATTATTTTTAGTACCACCTATATGTGTAGATTGTATTACCAAGACTTACTAAGTACTACTATTTTAATTTTTTGTGTGTTTTGTGTACCACCTCAGATAGTGATATGTACCACCAGTGGTACATGTACCACAGATTGAGAACCACTGATTTAGAGCATACGAAATAAGTCGGAAATCTATTTCACGCAACAAGTGACAGAAAGTGGCTGCTGTTCCGATTACGGGTTTTATTATAAAATTTGACGTAATATATAGAATGTCAAATGTAAGTTTTGCTTCAAAATTTTTGTGCAGAATTACAGCTATGTTTGAAGTAGCTTAATAAATTTTTTATTATTATTGAGTAATAAATAAATAAACAATTTATAAAAAAATTCAATAACATATTTTATTTTTGTTATTTTATTCACTTTGACGGAAATCTAAACACAATTATTTCTTTACTTTGTGAATGACGTTAGCTTTGTATGTTTTAAATATTAATTGCCAAAATATAATTATTTACCTTAAAAGTTCAAAGCCCAATATAAAATTAATTGTGAAAACAACTGTTTGTGTAATATAAAGAAACTTCAAAACGCAAAAATTCGACAAAAACCGCAAAAAATTCAACTGACTGACAGCCATAAAAGTAAACAAAGCAGAAACGTCAAACAAATTGTGCTTAAAATATGAAAACATACCGAATCGTCTTTTTTTGTACCTATCTCTTTTCAATGCACTGAGTCTAGATGGTTCATAAAAATAACATGTGTTTTTACTTAATAACAAACGGCAGCTGGTTTGTCATGAGTTTCATGCGTGGAAGAGAATGATGCTAGATAAAAAGTATGTGTTTTATCTCGCCAGGTATTAATGACGCACGGGTAAAAACTCGCGGACTCAACTGTACACATTGGCCCTTTTATCAATGATTGATATTATTATTTAGTGGAATATTCAGTGGTACAATGTACACATTGACGCTTCTAGCTTCAATTGACACATATCTACACCTGTGATCTGTGATATCAGCAGTATCGGCGCCTTCAGTAAGTTTTGGAATTAGTAAAATGGATATTAATTTAAGGACAAGAAAGGTTTGGTATGGAAATGTGTAAAACTGGCGCTGACAGTAATGGTAAGTCATACAGAATCAGCATCAGTCAGAAATAATGGACAAAAAATACAGATTCTAGCGATCCAGAACCGTTTGAAGATAACGATGATGAATATGTACCAACAGACGACGAGTATGTAGTCGAGCAGTTTGAAGGTATCGACAATACAATTGTATTAGATAGTAGCAGAGGAAGAAGAAAACAAGACAAAGAAGAAGTTACAAGAAAATGAAAGTGCAATTCTCCCAATTGGAGACGCGAAAGAGTATAAATCGGTTTCGAGAAAAACAACACCAGCTAAGGAACTAAAGGCACATACATGTCCGAACAAATGCTTTGAAAAATTTACTCAAGAGACGCGAAAAATTCACACGAGTTTTATCGGTTATCTAGCTCTGGACAAAACCAGTTCATAGCAAATTCTATAGAAGAACAGGAAAAGAAGTTTCAACAGTTGAGATATAATAAAGGCAACTAAAGCAGACTAACAAATACTTGCAAATGCTAATATAGTGGAACACTTTCCAGATGAAGCTCCGGAGGAAGAACGTGATTTTTCAGGATAAAATGGTTTCTTGAAACAGTTTCTCCCATTAATTTAATAATAATAATTTTATAAAAATAAAAATAAAAATGTATACCATTTTTATTCAGTTGCAATGCGATGCCAAAACCGTCTTAATTTTTACTTAGATTAGAGAGTGCAGCCAGCACTCTTATCGACGATTTCACCTCTTGTTAGAGGCTTTTCAGAGAATGCACAGGCTGCTTTCTCTAATCCTGGTAAAAAATTTTCGACATATTAGTCCCCCATTGCAACTGACGTGAAGATAGTAGGTGCGTAGCGGCATCTGCTAAATGGAAGACTAAGTTTTTCAACCTAATAAAAATATTTGTAAAATAAAATATTTTTAAAAGATTTTTAATTGAAAAACTTATTAGCCCATTTCCCTGGTGACACCTCCAAGGCGTCTACAATATGCAAGCCAAATGGATGCTGCAGTGAAGACAAAAGGGAAGGAATTCTACACTATGCAATTCACAACCCCCTTCTGCAGCTCGGTAAAGCTCCAACGGAAAATGGACCTAGTTACTCTATAGGGGTAATACTAATGTAAAAATAAAAATGTATACCATTTTTGTTCAGTTGCAATGCGAAGCCAAAACCGTCTTAATTTTTACTTAGATTAGAGAGTGCAGTCAGCACTCTTATCGACGATTTCACCTCTTGTTAGAGGCTCTTCAGAGAATGCATAGGCTGCTTTCTCTAATCCTGGTAAAATACATGCTGCTACATAATATGTCGAAAAATGTTTACCAGGATTACCAGCCTCTAACAAGAGGTGAAATCGTCGATAAGAGTGCTGGCTGCACTCTCTAATCTAAGTAAAAATTAAAACGGTTTTGGCTTCGCATTGCAACTGAATAAAAATGGTATACATTTTTATTTTTATATTAGTATTACTCCTATAGAGTAACTAGGTCCATTTTCCGTTGGAACTTTACCGAGCTGCAGACGAGGGTTGGAAATTGCATAGTGTAGAATTCCTTCCCTTTTGTCTTCACTGCAGCATCCATTTGGCTTGCATATTGTAGACGCCTTGGAGGTGTCACCAGGGAAATGGGCTAATAAGTTTTTCAATTAAAAATCTTTTAAAAATATTTTATTTTACAAATATTTTTATTAGGTTGAAAAACTTAGTCTTTAATAATACCATTTGTATCTTCCTATTATTAATTTTTATTTCTGTCATTTGTGTCTACAATTAACTGTTGCTACATCATAAACTATTAGTATAAAACCACAATGTTTATTATTGTTCTAGTTCTAATGGCCAATGTCTCAAAAGAAAATAAATACAACTAAAAAATTTTCTGCAACAAGGGCCAATGTCGTCTTTTTTTTTTAATTTTTAAATCCAGAAAAAGAAATAAAACACAGTCTTATTCTGTTTAAATATATTATCCTCTGGGCAAAATTTGGTGAGTATTCAGCCTGCATTATGATGAAACTATAAATAAAAGTATTTTCGGCAAAAACTTCAACTGCAGTTTTCTCAGATGTAAAGATTTTGACATTGCCCCTTTTAGAACCAAGCCACAGATATAATCTTATAAAAGCCTAATGTGACGAGTCATGCAGTCTGTCCGCTCCGGCTTTGATATGTAAACATTGAATGACGTTTAATAAACGTAATTTTATTGTGTAAACGTAATTACGTGTAAACGTTTAATAAACGTAATTTTTAAAATTAAATAAAGGAATTTTATTATTTATTTATTAGTTAGATTAAATAAAAAAATCAGCCCAACAAGATGATAAGAATAATTAAAGACATTAATACGAAGAACAAAACCAGAATAAAAGTCGAGAATGAACTAACATCGGAAGTAGAAATCAACTCGGGAATCAGACAAGGGGATAGCTTGAGCCCATTGCTTTTTAATTTAGTAATGGACAAAATCATAGAAAACATTAAAGGTACTGCAAAAGCATATAAGATGGCAGAAAAATAAATAAAAATTCTCGGTTATGCTGACGACGCAATCTTAATCTCCGATAACGAGGATAACTTACAGCGAATGGTACAAACTTTCAATACAGTGGAGAAGAACTACAATATGAAAATATCAACAAGACAAAAGACAAAAAACTAAGACAAAATCCCTGGTAGTATCAAGGGAACCCATTAGATGCAAATTAGTAATTAACGACGAACTAATTGAACAAGTTTCGGGATTCCAATAACTGGGAGTCGAAATATGTAAGTTATGGAGATGTTAAAGAGAGCGTCCGAAAGCAAGCAAATAAAGCCAGTTACCTGTCAGGATGTCTGAGGGATGTCATCTGGAGAAACAAAGATATGAGGCTGAAAGGGAAAGTACGCATATACAAATCATGTGTTAGACCGATCATGACGTACGCGATAGAAACAAGATGTAACACAGGAGATTCCAAGACGATACTGAGAACATCAGAAATGAGAACGTTGAGGTCAATAACTGGAAAAACACTGAGAGACATAATACCGAATGACAGAATAAGAGATCTCTGTAACATACAAGATATAGTACGGTGGGGAAGACAGAGACGACGAGAGAGGAATCAACATGTGACGAGAATGGACAGCGAGAGAATAGCGCGTACAGCCAGGGATTCGAAGCCAACAGGCAACAGACCTACAGGAAGGCCGTTTAAAAGGTGGCGAGACAGCTGGAGGGCAACCTCACACCTACGAATACAAGCTCAAATTCGGTTAAGAACAGGCCAAGAGGCCTATTATAAGAAGAAAAAGAACAAGAAAAAGAAAAAGAAGAAGAAGAAGAAGAAGAAGAAGAAGAAGAAGAAGAAGAAGAAGAAGAAGAAGAAGAAGAAGAAGAAGAGTTAGATTTTACAGCAATTATCTTATTGTAATACTTAGTTTGACACGGTTTGACACGGTTTGACTTTGACAGTTCTAGGTATGCTTTATTTATACGTTAGCGGGTTAGCGGATGGCGTTATAGACTGGGAGATATACAGAAGTTCAGCCACAATTTTCTGAGTCCTGACTTTTACAATAGTGGAAGGTGAGACGAGGTACTTACAATTTGTGGAAATATCCACAAATTTTCTGTGACATCTTCCTGTAAAAATTAGATTTTCCCAAAAAATAAACATAGGGTTTTGCGATGAATTTCTGAGTCCTGCATATCCGTAGAATACAGGATACTATGGATTTTATGAAGAAAATTTTTTGGACAGGAAGGTTGCAAACGGGCTAACGGAGTGTACATATATGTATACAAACATCCAGATTTAGCGATACGGCTCACACTCCCTCTAAGGGGAAAATTTACTCATCCCAGATACCTACGGTATCAAAAGGATTGAGCTCTGGTGCGACTCTTTCCGTGTTTTCGAGCCCTAGGTGACTTGGTATGCTGGAGTTTCTCCCAGAAACTTTCGTACGCATCTGGCCGTCGCAAGTAGTACAGCTTTCTGCATGGTCTTATAAAGGTGTTCATTTAGACCCAGCTTTTTTATGCTTTCGAGGAGGGTCTTCGGAATGACTCCAGTAGTAGACATAATAATCGGTATCGTCTGGGTACTTTGCATTCTCCATTGCCTTCGTATTTGAATTTCCAGATCTCTGTACTTGGAGATCTTTTCAGTAAATTTACTACGTAGATTATTGTTGTTAGGTATCGCCACATCAATTGGACCGCGTTATGTAATAACGGATTAACCGCCAAAAGTCCAAAATCGAGATAATAGTGCCATCTTGCAGCTAGGGTGCAAATCTATGTATAAAAATATGTTTTTTGTAAAAAAATAAAAAAAAAGCTGTTTTTAAATGCCTGTATTAAGCGACATTTTTTATTTTATTAAAAAAAATCTCACACTAGGATTTGTAATATCGAACTAAACGCCAATAATGGTGCATAATCCATTGCCATAAACAAAAATCCGCATCTTTGTAAGTGTAATAACGAACCAAGCGCCATGAATAGTCGGTTAATTCTTTATTACAAAACATAACATATCTACTAACGTTTAAGATATCGAATTTAAAGACATCCTTTGTCAGGAAACATCAGATTAAGCGCCAAATATGTCTCTTAATCCGGTATTCGGAACTTAACTCATGCATATCTTAAAAAATCATTAACGAATTAAGCGACATTTGATCGAATAACTTTTAAAATATAAATTATTTTTAAAAAATTTTAAATACATGTAAAAGTCTATTTACATTTGCATTAATATATTAAATATGAAACATGTCAGTACTATATTTTAGAAATAGTACCAAAAACAAATTTAAAATCTTTAAACCGATTTATCTCAAAACTACATTTTGGCGCTTAATCCGCTATTACATAACGCGGTCCAATTAGTGTTGTCTGTCTTGTTAATTTATTAACTAGTACGAGATCGTGTCTATTATGTGCCACTGTTTGGTCTGTGAGCACAATGCGGTCCCAGTATAGCTTGTAGTTGCCAAGGATTTTTCCCACTGCGTCATGCCGTTCCTTGTATTCAGTTGCAGCAAATGCCTGGCAGCCCCCTGTAAGGAGTTGGATGGTTTCTTGGGCTTGACATCCATATCGGCATCTGTGGTTTTGAACCTGAGGGTCTTTGATGATATATTTCAGGTAATTTCTGGTTGGTATAACCTAATCCTGAATGGCCAGTAATGAACCCTCCGTTTCAGGGAACATCTTTCCTGATGTCAACCAATAGTTCGACGCTGTATTGTCGATATAGTCTTGGCTGACCTCATTGGGATGTCGCCCGTGCAGAGGTTTACCCATCCAAGTGCGCATTTTTTCGTCTTTAGTGAGGTGGTTTATGCGCATTTCTGGTTCCCTCAATTTGACCGGTGTTGTGTCATCTACTGCGCCAATAGCTCGATGTAGAGTAGATGTCTCAGCTTGCATCTGAAAATAAGTTCTTAAATTAGCAATTTGTTTATCTAATTGCTTACCTATATCCATAAGTCCTCTTCCTCCTAGATTCCGTGGTAATGTCGTTCTTTCTACTGCACTTTTAGGATGGTGTTTTTGTGCCTTTGTGAGGTGTGTTCGTACTTTTCGCTGAAGATTTTCTATATCCGTTTTTGTCCACTTAACAATACCAAATGAATAGCTAAGTGCGGAACAAGCGTAGGTGTTTGGTGCCTTAAACAAATTTTTACTGCTAAGCTGTGAACGAAGCAGCTGTTTTATCCTTCGTATAAACTTCGTATCCATATACAACAGATGATTAAGCTTCGCTACTACGGTATTGTTGTTTTTAATGCTAAAACCTGAGTCAGTGGAGTTTAATAGCTGTGATAGAGGGTTCATAGCCAAACAGAACCACAATGGACTCAGCGAGTCTCCTTTAAACAGGCCCCGGTTGATTGCGATATTTTCCGTTTCGATATTGTTTTCACCAGGTATTTGGAGGTGAATTTTAGTCTTCCAATCTCTCATTATATGCCTTAAAAAAGTCACTATGTTATCATCGACTTTGTATATTCTTAATATATCTATAAGCCATTCATGCGGCACTGAATCAAAGGCCTTTTTGTAGTCAATAAAGGCAGTAAAGAGGTTCCTTTTTTTGGTGAATGCCTGGTTAGAAATGACTGAGTCGATGATAAGTTGTTCTTTACAACCCATAGAACCCTTAGCGCATCCTTTCTGTTGAGGCTCTATGATATTGTTAAGAGCACAGTGTTGGTAGATACGCCAGGTTATACAGGATGTGACCAATTTATACAAAGTTGGAAGACAAGTAATTGGGCAGTACTTGGCTGGATCTTGGGTGTTATTTTGATCCTTCGGTATTAAATAAGTGGTTCCCTGAGTTAGAAATGATGGTATTTCCTGCGGGTTAGAAATAACATGATTAATTAATGTTGATAAGCACTCACGAATGCTCCAAAACTTCTTAAGCCAGAAGTTCTGAACTCCGTCTGGTCCAGGAGATTTCCAGTTATGAAGCTCTTTGATGATATTTGAGACCTCTTCAGTAGTGAATGGTTCGTAGTTAGCTGTGACGTAGTGGTGACAGTTGTGCGTCGTATCTTCTATCCAGCCAGCATTGTTGTTAAGAGCAGCTGGTGTGGAAAGTTGATTTCCCCAAAACTCATGAATCTCTTCTTGGTTCGAATAAGACTTGTCGACACTTTCTACGGTGGAGTTGAGTTTTCGGTAGAACGCCTTCTCAGAGTTCTCAAAAAGTGCATTGTCACATTTTCGGTTGTTGCTAACTTTATACCTTCTTAATCGTCCTGAATAGATGGAGAGTTTTTGTTTTAATGTATCCAGACACTGTTGGGCTGTGTTATTTTCTGGATCGTATCTCGAGTGTCTTGCAGTGCTCCGCATTATTTCTTCAGCTCTCTTAATGACTTTTCTACTTGTTACACCTCTTATATATTCTGTTACTTGACCAATATCCCTACGCAGTAATTGAATTTTTCCGAGAAGTCTTTTTTCCCAGGGTGCAATTCTGTTACCAGTCCTTCCGTTATTAGTATCCCGTCGTGTTCTGATCTTAACGCCCATTACATTAGCAATTGCTGTTGCTGCACAGTAGATTAGCATATGAAGATATTCCAATGTGTGTGCTTCTACGACCTAATTGGGTAGGACTTCAGTGTTTACAATTTGTAACAGCGCACCTAGTTTCTTACAAGAGTTTATTCGTGGTAGCGGTGGTCTTCTAAGTGGATTTGTTCCATTAAACTCTTGTACGGCACGAGGTGTTGGGGTGTTTTATAGAGGTAGTACCTTTTATGAGAACGGCCACATCGAGCGTAATATACGGGAGATGGTTCGAAGTAACTGGTCCTCATAAGACATCCAACTGTCACTTATGGCTCCACGTGCCACACCCTGGGCAACTGCATTGGTCTGTAGGCTAAACTAAGTGAGGGTAACCACCGAGCGATTGCCGGTATAAGCAATCTCCACTTACTAGCCAACAGCTTCGGGTAGATGAGCTAGTAAGTGTTAGGGCACTCTTTTGTCCTGAGACTGAGAAATCGGTCTCGAAGGCGGATGAACCCTACAGAATGGTCAACGGCATAAGGATGCAGAAGGCAACGGGGAACCACTGCATTAAGGACTCATAGAGTACCCCTAGTAGTAATCATCATGGTGGACATGCAAAGGAGAAGTACTGATCATGGACATCGGATACCAAGATACGGCAGAGGAAGACAAATAGATAGGTACAAGGCTTCCTCGGTCGTAAACCTGCGAAACCCTTGTAATAAGAAAAAGACAACCATAAAAATTGTTACGTGGAATGTGAGGAGCTTATTCTCTTCGGGAAAATTAGATAACGCCGTGTTGGAAATGGATCGTTTGGGTATAGACATATTAGGCATAAGCGATACACAATGGCCAGGAAATGGCAAATGCCCCACAACTAATCATGGTATGTTTTATTATGCCGGAAGTGACACCACAACCCATCGATACGGAGTTGGAGTCATCATCTCAAAAAAAAATGGAAAGATGCTGTAGCAAATTTTACTCCATTCTCAGAGCGCGTGATGTTAATACAACTGATAGATAAGAAGAACATAATAAACATCATACAAGTGTACGCTCCTACAGCAGACAAAGACGAAGAGGAAATAGAACAATTCTATAATAACTTAGAAGAGGTGATGAGAACAACAAAGAGACAACACATTAACATAGTAATGGGCGATCTGAACGCCAAGGTAGGTCAGGGTAAAGTTGGAGAAAACGTCGGTGAATACGGCTTAGGTAATAGAAATGAAAGGGGTGATCGTTTAGTTCAGTTTTGTCAAAGCGAAGATTTAATAATTACTAATACATTCTTTAAATTACCCCCAAGGAGACTGTATACGTGGACGTCACCTCAACACACACAAGAAAAAGTAATCAGAAACCAAATAGATTACATAATGGTGACAAAAAGATACCGTAATGCCGTGAAATCTACTAAAACTTACCCTGAAACTGATATCGGTTCGGATCATAATCCAGTAGTATCTGTGTTAGAAGCTAGACCAAAGAAAATGAGAAAAACCATCATCCCAGCGTTAGACTTAAGTCAGCTTAAAAGTGAACACCGACGACAAACAGTGCGCGAAGAAATCAACACCGGCCTCAGTGTAGCAGAAAACCAAATCCGCAGAACAGACAACATAGATGAAAAACTGAAGTATATAAACACTATAATAAGAACTACGGGAAAGAAACACCTAACCAAATCTCCAAAGAAACATAAGGTGTGGATGACACCAGACATACTAGAACTAATGGATGAAAGACGCAAATTGAAGAATAATTCAGAAAAATACAGAGAGGTTGATAAGAACATAAAGCAAATAATAAAGAAGGCCAAAGAATCATGGATTAAAGAACAATGTGTAGAAATGGAAGACTATGAAAGAAAGTATGACACATTCAATATACATAAAAAAGTAAAAGAACTTACAGGAACCCAAAGAAGACATCAAATAAGTTTGCTTAAGGACAAAGACGGAAATATTATTATAGACTTAACAGAAAAAATTAATAGATGGAGTGAATACATAAGAGAATTGTTTGAGGACAACAGAAATAACATTGACAAGGTAAATGGTGAAACGGGACCTGAAATCCTAAAATGTGAAGTAGAAATGGCACTTAGAAATTCCAAAACTGGAAAGGCAAATGGACCCGATGAGGTTCCTACTGAATTACTAAAGCTCTTGAATGATGAATCAATAGGTATAATATTGCACTTATTTAACACAGTATACAATACTGGTATTATATCTCAAGAGTGGCTGCTGTCTACATTCGTTACCCTGCCAAAGAAATCCAATGCAAAAGAATGTTCAGAACATCGAACAATATCTTTAATGAGCTATCTACTAAAGACATTTCTAAAAATCATCCACAACCGAGTTTATCAAAAGTTGGAGTCAGATATTAGTAATACACAGATGGGGTTCAGAAAAGGACTAGGTACTCGAGAAGCTCTCTTCGGTTTGAATGTTCTTACACAAAGATGCCTAGACGTTAATCAAGAAGTACATGCATGTTTTATCGATTTTGAAAAAGCGTTTGACAGAGTACCCCACGATAGGCTAAGAGACATTCTTGAAAGAAAAGACATAGATAATAAAGATCTGCGAATAATTCTCAACTTATATTGGAATCACAAAGCTAACATCAAAATAGAAAACGAGATATCAAAAGCAATAGAAATACGTAGAGGAGTAAGACAGGGATGCATTTTGTCACCACTGCTATTTAATGTATATAGTGAAAGCATCTGTCAGGAAGCCCTTTTGCAAGCAAATAAAGGAATCGTAATCAATGGAGAGGTTGTAAATAATATTCGATACGCAGACGACACTGTACTAGTTGCAAGAACAGTAGAAGAATTACAACGATTACTTACAAACATAAATATTGCTTGCAACAATTATGGCATAAACATTAATATAAAAAAAACCAAGTATATGGTCTTCAGTAAAATCATGACACAACCAGCACATATTAGTATAAACGGCATTCAAATTGAAAAAGTATCAAGTTATAAATACTTGGGAACTTTAATAAACGAACCTGGAGACCAAAACAATGAAATAAAAAGACGTATCGAAATTGCCAGGGCCACCTTCATAAAGATGAGAAAATTCTTCTGCAACAGAGATATAAGCATCCCTTTACGATTAAGAATGCTAAGAGGCTACGTATTTAACACGCTATTATACGGTGTAGAGGCCTGGACTCTCAAACAGAACAACATAAAAAATATTGAAAGTTTCGAGATGTGGTGCTACCGTCGAATGTTAAGATAAGTTGGGTTGAAAGAATCACAAATCTTGAAGTAATACGAAGGATATGAAGAGACCCAGAAATTTTGTTAACGATAAAACGAAGAAAACTCGAGTATTTGGGTCACCTGATGAGAGGTCATAAATACGCATTACTTCAAAATATAATGCAAGGAAAAATAGAAGGAAAACGGAATCCAGGCCGTAGAAGAATGTCGTGGATGCGGAATTTGAGAGAGTGGTTTGGCTGCACCACTAATGAACTTTTTAGGTCAGCTATAAACAAAGTCAGGGTAGCCTTGATGATTTCCAATCTCCGATAGGAGTGGCACAAGAAGAAGAAGACGGCACGAGCCATTTCGCTTGCTAGACTATCGCGCAACTCGTTGTTTTCCTGTAGTGTATTGTCAGGTTGAGTTTCTGGTATGGGAATCTCAGGAATCTGCTCATCAAGGATTTCATTAGGGACTTGATCTAAAACTAGCCCTTGGTTGTTAATCTCCCGTTCGACTTCGCTTTTGATCGTATTGCGTCTAGCCTCTGGGATAAGGTTGTTTCTTATGATTACACGGTATTAATCTGGTACTCTTTGCTCCGATACTTGAATATCTGGGTACTCCCTGCAAAATTCGGCATACAGCTTTTGTCTGTAGCCGATCGTTTCTTGACCGAGGTTTGTCACCTTATAGTAGAAGCACAAAATGCTTTCGTTAATGGACACAGTCCATTTCATGCGCTGCCTCGGTCGTCCTGCTTGAGTGAGCGCCGGCTAATGTTCCAGCGCAGCACCTTCAGCGGGTGGAGCTCTTGCTGTTGTTTGGCTCACTTGTGGTTGTTGTTGTTGGGCTGTAGCTGATTGTATGATAAGGGCCCGCCTCCTCAACATCCTGCCACCGACGTCCCGCATGCTGTCACGTCCAGCGCCGGCTCCAGACGTGCCCTGGCGATCCCCAGGCAGCGATCCTAAACATAAATCAATATTCTCCATATTAATGGGTGTGCATTTTATATCTACTGCCAGGTGTCAGTTTTTGTTCCACGGCAAGTATCCCTGCTACCCTCTGGGCATTGACGCTACGAATACCCAGAAAGCATCTCCCATTCGCAGGGGGCCGCGCCTGATAGAAGAACTGACAAAAAACTCCCACAGGCATTATTATTATTATTATTCCAGATTTAGCCATACGGCTCACACTCCCTCTGAGGGGAAAATTGACTCATCCCAGATACCTACGGTATCAAAAGGATTGAGCTCTGGTGGGACTCTTTCCGTGTTATCGAGCCCTAGGTGACTTGGAATGCAGGTGTATCTCCCAAAAATTTTCTTACACTTCTGGCCGTCGCAAGTAGTACAGCTTTCTGCATGGTCTTATAAATATGTTCATTGAGACCCAGCTTTTTTATGCTTTCGAGGAGGGTCTTCGGAATGATTCCAGTAGTAGACATAACAATAGGTATCGTCTGGGTACTTTGCATTCTCCATTGTCTCCGTATTTGAATTTCCAGATCTCTATACTTGGCGATCTTTTCAGTAAATTTACTACGTAGATTATTGTTGTTAGGTATCGCCACATCAATTAGTGTTGTTTGTCTTGTTAATTTATTAACTAGTACGAGATCTGGTCTATTATGTGCCACTGTTTGGTCTGTGAGCACACTGCGGTCCCAGTATAGCTTGTAGTTGCCATCCTCAAGCATACTCTCAGGGACGTATTGATAATATGGGAGATGGTCCGTTTGGAGAAGTCCCAGCTTGTTAGCTATCTCTTGATGAATGATTTTTCCCACTGCGTCATGCCGTTCCTTGTATTCAGTTGCAGCAAATGCCTGGCAGCCCCCTGTAATATGTTGGATGGTTTCTTGGGCTTGACATCCATATCGGCATCTGTCGTTTTGAACCTGAGGGTCTTTGACGATATATTTCAGGTAATTTCTGGTTGGTACAACCTGATCCTGAATGGCCAGTAATGAACCCTCCGTTTCAGGGAAAATCTTTCCTGATGTCAACCAATAGTTCGACGCTGTATTGTCGACATAGTCTTGGCTAACCTCATTGGGATGTCGCCCGTGCAGAGGTTTACCCATCCAGGTGCGCAGTTTTTCGTCCTTAGTAAGGTGGTTTATGCGCATTTCTGGTTCCCTCAGTTTGATCGGTGTTGTGTCATCTACTGCGCAAATTGCGCGGTGTAGAGTAGATGTCTCAGCCTGCATCTGAAAATAAGTTCTTAAATTAGCAATCTGTTTATCTAATTGCTCACCTATATCCATAAGTCCTCTTCCTCCTAAATACCGGGGTAATGTCGTTCGTTCTACTGCACTTTTAGGGTGGTGTTTTTGTGCCTTTGTGAGGTGTGTTCGTACTTTTCGCTGAAGATTTTCTATATCCGTTTTTGTCCACTTAACAATACCAAATGAATAGCTAAGCGCGGAACAAGCGTAGGTGTTCAGTGCCTTAAGCAAATTTTTACTGTTAAGCTGTGAACGAAGCAGTTGTTTTACCCTTCTTATAAACTCAGTTGTTATCTCAGTTTTCATTTGCTTATGGTCAATTTTCCGCGCCTGCTTTACTCCAAGATATTTGCACATATCGTTATCGCCCATGGCCTCGATGTTCTGGCCATTTTGCATATCGAATCCACCGGACTGTACCTTTCCTCTGACTATATTCAAAACACGGCACTTGTCTAGACCGAACTGCATACTAATATCATTAGAGAATGTTTCTACAGTTTTTAGCATCTCTTCTAGGTGTTCTCGAGTGGAAGCCATTAATTTCAAATCATCCATATACAACAGATGATTGAGCTTCGCTACTACAGTATTATTGCTTTTAATGCTAAAACCTGAGTCAGTGGAGTTTAATAGTTGGGAAAGGGGGTTCAAAGCTAAACAGAACCACAGTGGACTCAACGAGTCTCCTTGAAACAGGCCCCGGTTGATTGCGATATTTTCGGTTTCGATATTGTTTTCACCAGGTATTTGGAGGTGAATTTTAGTCTTCCAATCTCTCATTATATGCCTTAAAAAGGTCACTATGTTATCATCGACTTTGTATATTTTTAATATATCTATTAGCCATTCATGCGGTACTGAATCAAAGGCCTTTTTATAGTCAATAAAAGCAGTAAAAAGGTTCCATTTTTTAGTGAATGCCTGGTTAGAAATGACTGAGTCGATGATAAGCTGTTCTTTGCAACCCATGGAACCCTTAGCGCATCCTTTCTGTTGAGGCTCTATGATATTGTTTAGAGCACAGTGTTGGTAGATACGCCGGGTTACACAGGATGTGACCAATTTATACAAAGTTGGAAGACAAGTAATTGGTCGGTACTTGGATGGATCTTGGGTGTTATTTTGATCCTTGGGTATTAAATAAGTAGTTCCCTGAGTTAGAAATGATGGTAATTCCTGCGGATTAGAAATAACATGATTAATTAATGTTGATAAGCACTCATGAATACTCCAAAACTTTTTAAGTCAAAAGTTCTGAACTCCGTCTGGTCCAGGAGATTTCCAGTTATGAAGCTCTTTGATGACATTTGAGACTTCTTCAGTCGTGAATGGTTCGTAGTTAGCAGTGACGTAGTGGTGACGGTTGTGCGTCGTATCTTCTATCCAGCCAGCATTGTTGTTAAGAGCAGCTGGTGTGGAAAGTTGATTTCCCCAAAACTCATGAATTTCTTCTTGACTTGGGTAAGACTTGTCGACACTTTCTACGGTGGAATTGAGTTTTCGGTAAAACGCCTTCTCAGAGTTCTCAAAAAGTGCATTGTCACATTTTCGGTTGTTACTAACTTTATACCTTCTTAATCGTCCTGAATAGACGGAGAGTTTTTGTTTTAATGTATCCAGACACTGTTGAGCTGTGTTATTTTCTGGATCGTATCTCGAGTGTCTTGCAGTGCTCCGCATTATTTCTTCAGCTCTCTTAATTATTCTCCATTATTATTATTATTATTATTATTATTATCCAGATTTAGCCATACGGCTCACACTCCCTCTAAAGGGGAAAATTGACTCATCCCAGATACCTACGGTATCAAAAGGATTGAGCTCTGGTGGGACTCTTTCCGTGTTATCGAGCCCTAGGTGACTTGGAATGCAGGTGCATCTCCCAGAAATTTTCGTACGCATCTGGCCGTCGCGAGTAGTACAGCTTTCTGCATGGTCTTATTAAAGATGTTCATTCAGACCCAGCTTTTTTATGCTTTCGAGGAGGGTCTTCGGAATGACTCCAGTAGTAGAAATAATAATCGGTATCGTTTGGGTACTTTGCATTCTCCATTGCCTTCTTATTTGAATTTCTAGATCTCTGTATTTGGCGATCTTTTCAGTAAATTTACTACGTAGATTATTGTTGTTAGGTATCGCCACATCAATTAGTGTTGTTTGTCTTGTTAATTTATTAACTAGTGCGAGATCTGGCCTATTATGTGCCACTGTTTGGTCTGTGAGCACAGTGCGGTCCCAGTATAGCTTGTAGTTGCCATCCTCAAGCATACTCTCAGGGACGTATTGATAATACGGGAGATGGTCTGTTTGGAGAAGTCCCAGCTTGATAGCTATCTCTTGATGAAGGATTTTTCCCACTGCATCATGCCGTTCCTTGTATTCAGTTGCAGCAAATGCCTGGCAGCCCCCTGTAAGATGTTGGATGGTTTCTTGGGCTTGACATCCATATCGGCATCTGTCGTTTTGAACCTGAGGGTCTTTGATGATATATTTCAGGTAATTTCTGGTTGGTATAACCTGATCCTGAATGGCCAGTAATGAACCCTCCGTTTCAGGAAACATCCTTCCTGATGTCAACCAGTAGTTCGACGCTATATTGTCGACATAATCTTGGCTGACCTCATTGGGATGTCGCCCGTGCAGAGGTTTACCCATCCAGGCGCGCACTTTTTCGTCCTTAGTAAGCTGGTTTATGCGCATTTCTGGTTCCCTCAGTTTGATCGGTGTTGTGTCATCTACTGCGCAGATAGCGCGATGTAGAGTAGATGTCTCAGCCTGCATCTGAAAATAAGTTCTTAAATTAGCAATTTGTTTATCTAATTGCTCACCTATATCCATAAGTCCTCTTCCTCCTAGATTCCGTGGTAATGTTGTTCTTTCTACTGCACTTTTAGGATGGTGTTTTTGAGTCTTTGTGAGGTGTGTTCGTACTTTTCGTTGAAGAGCATCTATATCTGTTTTTGTCCACTTAATAATACCAAATGAGTAGCTAAGCGCGGAACATGCGTAGGTGTTTAGTGCCTTAAACAAATTTCTACTGTTAAGGTGTGAGCGAAGCAGCTGTTTTACCCTTCGTATAAACTCAGTAGTAATCTCTGTTTTCATTTGTTTATGGTCAATTTTCCGCGCTTGCTTTACTCCAAGATATTTATACATATCGTTTTCACCCATGGCCTCGATGTTCTGGCCATTTTGCATATCAAATCCTCCGGGCTGTACTTTTCCTCTGACTATATTTAAAATACGGCACTTGTCTAGTCCGAAGTGCATACTAATATCATTAGAAAAAGTTTCTACAGTTTTTAGCATCTCGTCGAGTTGGTTTCGAGTGGAAGCCATTAATTTCAAATCATCCATGTACAATAAATGATTAAGCTTCGCCACCACATTGTTGTTATTTTTGATGCCAAAACCTGCATCTGTGGAGTTCAATAGCTGAGATAGTGGGTTCATAGCTAGACAGAACCACAGAGGACTCAACGAATCTCCTTGAAACAGGCCCCGGCTGATTGCGATATTTTCAGTTTCGATGTTACTTTCACCAGGTATTTGAAGGTGAATTCTGGTTTTCCACTTTGTTATTATATGTTGTAAAAAGGTCACTATATTATCATCGACTTTATATATTCTCAATATATCTATAAGCCATTCATGCGGCACTGAATCAAAGGCCTTCTTGTAATCAATAAAAGCAGTAAATAGGTTCCTCTTTTTGGAATATGCTTGATTAGAAATGACTGAATCGATGATAAGTTGTTCTTTGCAACCCATGGAACCCTTAGCACATCCTTTCTGTTGAGGCTCTATGATATTGTTCAGAGCACAGTGTTGGTAGATACGCCGGGCTACACAGGATGTGACCAATTTATACAAAGTTGGAAGACAAGTAATTGGGCGGTATTTTGCTGGATCTTGGGTGTCATTTTGATCCTTCGGTATTAAATAAGTGGTTCCCTGAGTTAGGAATGATGGTATATCCTGCGGATTAGAAATAACATGACTAATTAGTGTTGATAAGCATTCATGAACACTCCAAAACTTCTTGAGCCAAAAGTTTTGAACTCCGTCTGGTCCAGGAGATTTCCAGTTATGAAGCTCTTTGATGATATTTGAGACTTCTTCAGTGGTGAAGGGTTCGTAGAGAGTAGTAGTGTAGTGTTGGCAGTTCTGTGCCGTATCTTCTATCCACACTGCATTGTTGTTAAGAGCAGCTGGTGTGGAAAGTTGATTTCCCCAAAACTCATGAATTTCTTCTTGGCTTGGATAAGACTTATCGAGATTTTCTACGGCGGAATTGAGTTTCCGATAGAACGCCTTCTCAGCAGTCTCAAAAAGGGCATTGTCGGATTTTCGGTTGTTACTCACTTTGTACCTTCTTAGTCGTCCTGAATAAATTGAGAGTCTTTGTTTTAATGTATCCAGGCACTGTTGGGCTGTGTTGTTTTCTGGATCGTATCTTGAGTGTATTGCAGTATTCCGTATTATTTCTTCAGCTCTCCTCTTATTATTATTATCAGATTTAGCCATACGGCTCACACTCCCTCTAAGGGGAAAATTGACTCATCCCAGATACCTACGGTATCAAAAGGATTGAGCTCTGGTGGGACTCTTTCCGTGTTATCGAGCCCTAGGTGACTTGGAATGCAGGTGTATCTCCCAGAAATTTTCGTACGCATCTGGCCGTCGCGAGTAGTACAGCTTTCTGCTTAGTCAATTATTATTATTATCCAGATTTAGCCATACGGCTCACACTCCCTCTGAGGGGAAAATTGACTCATCCCAGATACCTACGGTATCAAAAGGATTGAGCTCTGGTGGGACTCTTTCCGTGTTATCGAGCCCTAGGTGACTTGGAATGCAGGTGTATCTCCCAAAAATTTTCTTACAATTCTGGCCGTCGCAAGTAGTACAGCTTTCTGCATGGTCTTATAAATATGTTCATTGAGACCCAGCTTTTTTATGCTTTCGAGGAGGGTCTTCGGAATGACTCCAGTAGTAGACATAACAATAGGTATCGTCTGCGTACTTTGCATTCTCCATTGTCTCCGTATTTGAATTTCCAGATCTCTATACTTGGCGATCTTTTCAGTAAATTTACTACGTAAATTATTGTTGTTAGGTATCGCCACATCAATTAGTGTTGTTTGTCTTGTTAATTTATTAACTAGTACGAGATCTGGTCTATTATGTGCCACTGTTTGGTCTGTGAGCACACTGCGATCCCAGTATAGCTTGTAGTTGCCATCCTCAAGCATACTCTCAGGAACGTATTGATAATATGGGAGATGGTCCGTTTGGAGAAGTCCCAGCTTGTTAGCTATCTCTTGATGAATGATTTTTCCCACTGCGTCATGCCGTTCCTTGTATTCAGTTGCAGCAAATGCCTGGCAGCCCCCTGTAATATGTTGGATGGTTTCTTGGGCTTGACATCCATATCGGCATCTGTCGTTTTGAACCTGAGGGTCTTTGACGATATATTTCAGGTAATTTCTGGTTGGTACAACCTGATCCTGAATGGCCAGTAATGAACCCTCCGTTTCAGGGAAAATCTTTCCTGATGTCAACCAATAGTTCGACGCTGTATTGTCGACATAGTCTTGGCTAACCTCATTGGGATGTCGCCCGTGCAGAGGTTTACCCATCCAGGTGCGCAGTTTTTCGTCCTTAGTAAGGTGGTTTATGCGCATTTCTGGTTCCCTCAGTTTGATCGGTGTTGTGTCATCTACTGCGCAAATTGCGCGGTGTAGAGTAGATGTCTCAGCCTGCATCTGAAAATAAGTTCTTAAATTAGCAATCTGTTTATCTAATTGCTCACCTATATCCATAAGTCCTCTTCCTCCTAAATACCGGGGTAATGTCGTTCGTTCTACTGCACTTTTAGGGTGGTGTTTTTGTGCCTTTGTGAGGTGTGTTCGTACTTTTCGCTGAAGATTTTCTATATCCGTTTTTGTCCACTTAACAATACCAAATGAATAGCTAAGCGCGGAACAAGCGTAGGTGTTCAGTGCCTTAAGCAAATTTTTACTGTTAAGCTGTGAACGAAGCAGTTGTTTTACCCTTCTTATAAACTCAGTTGTTATCTCAGTTTTCATTTGCTTATGGTCAATTTTCCGCGCCTGCTTTACTCCAAGATATTTGCACATATCGTTATCGCCCATGGCCTCGATGTTCTGGCCATTTTGCATATCGAATCCACCGGACTGTACCTTTCCTCTGACTATATTCAAAACACGGCACTTGTCTAGACCGAACTGCATACTAATATCATTAGAGAATGTTTCTACAGTTTTTAGCATCTCTTCTAGGTGTTCTCGAGTGGAAGCCATTAATTTCAAATCATCCATATACAACAGATGATTGAGCTTCGCTACTACAGTATTATTGCTTTTAATGCTAAAACCTGAGTCAGTGGAGTTTAATAGTTGGGAAAGGGGGTTCAAAGCTAAACAGAACCACAGTGGACTCAACGAGTCTCCTTGAAACAGGCCCCGGTTGATTGCGATATTTTCGGTTTCGATATTGTTTTCACCAGGTATTTGGAGGTGAATTTTAGTCTTCCAATCTCTCATTATATGCCTTAAAAAGGTCACTATGTTATCATCGACTTTGTATATTTTTAATATATCTATTAGCCATTCATGCGGTACTGAATCAAAGGCCTTTTTATAGTCAATAAAAGCAGTAAAAAGGTTCCATTTTTTAGTGAATGCCTGGTTAGAAATGACTGAGTCGATGATAAGCTGTTCTTTGCAACCCATGGAACCCTTAGCGCATCCTTTCTGTTGAGGCTCTATGATATTGTTTAGAGCACAGTGTTGGTAGATACGCCGGGTTACACAGGATGTGACCAATTTATACAAAGTTGGAAGACAAGTAATTGGTCGGTACTTGGATGGATCTTGGGTGTTATTTTGATCCTTGGGTATTAAATAAGTAGTTCCCTGAGTTAGAAATGATGGTAATTCCTGCGGATTAGAAATAACATGATTAATTAATGTTGATAAGCACTCATGAATACTCCAAAACTTTTTAAGTCAAAAGTTCTGAACTCCGTCTGGTCCAGGAGATTTCCAGTTATGAAGCTCTTTGATGACATTTGAGACTTCTTCAGTCGTGAATGGTTCGTAGTTAGCAGTGACGTAGTGGTGACGGTTGTGCGTCGTATCTTCTATCCAGCCAGCATTGTTGTTAAGAGCAGCTGGTGTGGAAAGTTGATTTCCCCAAAACTCATGAATTTCTTCTTGACTTGGGTAAGACTTGTCGACACTTTCTACGGTGGAATTGAGTTTTCGGTAAAACGCCTTCTCAGAGTTCTCAAAAAGTGCATTGTCACATTTTCGGTTGTTACTAACTTTATACCTTCTTAATCGTCCTGAATAGACGGAGAGTTTTTGTTTTAATGTATCCAGACACTGTTGAGCTGTGTTATTTTCTGGATCGTATCTCGAGTGTCTTGCAGTGCTCCGCATTATTTCTTCAGCTCTCTTAATTATTCTCCATTATTATTATTATTATTATTATTATTATCCAGATTTAGCCATACGGCTCACACTCCCTCTAAAGGGGAAAATTGACTCATCCCAGATACCTACGGTATCAAAAGGATTGAGCTCTGGTGGGACTCTTTCCGTGTTATCGAGCCCTAGGTGACTTGGAATGCAGGTGCATCTCCCAGAAATTTTCGTACGCATCTGGCCGTCGCGAGTAGTACAGCTTTCTGCATGGTCTTATTAAAGATGTTCATTCAGACCCAGCTTTTTTATGCTTTCGAGGAGGGTCTTCGGAATGACTCCAGTAGTAGAAATAATAATCGGTATCGTTTGGGTACTTTGCATTCTCCATTGCCTTCTTATTTGAATTTCTAGATCTCTGTATTTGGCGATCTTTTCAGTAAATTTACTACGTAGATTATTGTTGTTAGGTATCGCCACATCAATTAGTGTTGTTTGTCTTGTTAATTTATTAACTAGTGCGAGATCTGGCCTATTATGTGCCACTGTTTGGTCTGTGAGCACAGTGCGGTCCCAGTATAGCTTGTAGTTGCCATCCTCAAGCATACTCTCAGGGACGTATTGATAATACGGGAGATGGTCTGTTTGGAGAAGTCCCAGCTTGATAGCTATCTCTTGATGAAGGATTTTTCCCACTGCATCATGCCGTTCCTTGTATTCAGTTGCAGCAAATGCCTGGCAGCCCCCTGTAAGATGTTGGATGGTTTCTTGGGCTTGACATCCATATCGGCATCTGTCGTTTTGAACCTGAGGGTCTTTGATGATATATTTCAGGTAATTTCTGGTTGGTATAACCTGATCCTGAATGGCCAGTAATGAACCCTCCGTTTCAGGAAACATCCTTCCTGATGTCAACCAGTAGTTCGACGCTATATTGTCGACATAATCTTGGCTGACCTCATTGGGATGTCGCCCGTGCAGAGGTTTACCCATCCAGGCGCGCACTTTTTCGTCCTTAGTAAGCTGGTTTATGCGCATTTCTGGTTCCCTCAGTTTGATCGGTGTTGTGTCATCTACTGCGCAGATAGCGCGATGTAGAGTAGATGTCTCAGCCTGCATCTGAAAATAAGTTCTTAAATTAGCAATTTGTTTATCTAATTGCTCACCTATATCCATAAGTCCTCTTCCTCCTAGATTCCGTGGTAATGTTGTTCTTTCTACTGCACTTTTAGGATGGTGTTTTTGAGTCTTTGTGAGGTGTGTTCGTACTTTTCGTTGAAGAGCATCTATATCTGTTTTTGTCCACTTAATAATACCAAATGAGTAGCTAAGCGCGGAACATGCGTAGGTGTTTAGTGCCTTAAACAAATTTCTACTGTTAAGGTGTGAGCGAAGCAGCTGTTTTACCCTTCGTATAAACTCAGTAGTAATCTCTGTTTTCATTTGTTTATGGTCAATTTTCCGCGCTTGCTTTACTCCAAGATATTTATACATATCGTTTTCACCCATGGCCTCGATGTTCTGGCCATTTTGCATATCAAATCCTCCGGGCTGTACTTTTCCTCTGACTATATTTAAAATACGGCACTTGTCTAGTCCGAAGTGCATACTAATATCATTAGAAAAAGTTTCTACAGTTTTTAGCATCTCGTCGAGTTGGTTTCGAGTGGAAGCCATTAATTTCAAATCATCCATGTACAATAAATGATTAAGCTTCGCCACCACATTGTTGTTATTTTTGATGCCAAAACCTGCATCTGTGGAGTTCAATAGCTGAGATAGTGGGTTCATAGCTAGACAGAACCACAGAGGACTCAACGAATCTCCTTGAAACAGGCCCCGGCTGATTGCGATATTTTCAGTTTCGATGTTACTTTCACCAGGTATTTGAAGGTGAATTCTGGTTTTCCACTTTGTTATTATATGTTGTAAAAAGGTCACTATATTATCATCGACTTTATATATTCTCAATATATCTATAAGCCATTCATGCGGCACTGAATCAAAGGCCTTCTTGTAATCAATAAAAGCAGTAAATAGGTTCCTCTTTTTGGAATATGCTTGATTAGAAATGACTGAATCGATGATAAGTTGTTCTTTGCAACCCATGGAACCCTTAGCACATCCTTTCTGTTGAGGCTCTATGATATTGTTCAGAGCACAGTGTTGGTAGATACGCCGGGCTACACAGGATGTGACCAATTTATACAAAGTTGGAAGACAAGTAATTGGGCGGTATTTTGCTGGATCTTGGGTGTCATTTTGATCCTTCGGTATTAAATAAGTGGTTCCCTGAGTTAGGAATGATGGTATATCCTGCGGATTAGAAATAACATGACTAATTAGTGTTGATAAGCATTCATGAACACTCCAAAACTTCTTGAGCCAAAAGTTTTGAACTCCGTCTGGTCCAGGAGATTTCCAGTTATGAAGCTCTTTGATGATATTTGAGACTTCTTCAGTGGTGAAGGGTTCGTAGAGAGTAGTAGTGTAGTGTTGGCAGTTCTGTGCCGTATCTTCTATCCACACTGCATTGTTGTTAAGAGCAGCTGGTGTGGAAAGTTGATTTCCCCAAAACTCATGAATTTCTTCTTGGCTTGGATAAGACTTATCGAGATTTTCTACGGCGGAATTGAGTTTCCGATAGAACGCCTTCTCAGCAGTCTCAAAAAGGGCATTGTCGGATTTTCGGTTGTTACTCACTTTGTACCTTCTTAGTCGTCCTGAATAAATTGAGAGTCTTTGTTTTAATGTATCCAGGCACTGTTGGGCTGTGTTGTTTTCTGGATCGTATCTTGAGTGTATTGCAGTATTCCGTATTATTTCTTCAGCTCTCCTCTTATTATTATTATCAGATTTAGCCATACGGCTCACACTCCCTCTAAGGGGAAAATTGACTCATCCCAGATACCTACGGTATCAAAAGGATTGAGCTCTGGTGGGACTCTTTCCGTGTTATCGAGCCCTAGGTGACTTGGAATGCAGGTGTATCTCCCAGAAATTTTCGTACGCATCTGGCCGTCGCGAGTAGTACAGCTTTCTGCTTAGTCAATTATTATTATTATCCAGATTTAGCCATACGGCTCACACTCCCTCTGAGGGGAAAATTGACTCATCCCAGATACCTACGGTATCAAAAGGATTGAGCTCTGGTGGGACTCTTTCCGTGTTATCGAGCCCTAGGTGACTTGGAATGCAGGTGTATCTCCCAAAAATTTTCTTACAATTCTGGCCGTCGCAAGTAGTACAGCTTTCTGCATGGTCTTATAAATATGTTCATTGAGACCCAGCTTTTTTATGCTTTCGAGGAGGGTCTTCGGAATGACTCCAGTAGTAGACATAACAATAGGTATCGTCTGCGTACTTTGCATTCTCCATTGTCTCCGTATTTGAATTTCCAGATCTCTATACTTGGCGATCTTTTCAGTAAATTTACTACGTAAATTATTGTTGTTAGGTATCGCCACATCAATTAGTGTTGTTTGTCTTGTTAATTTATTAACTAGTACGAGATCTGGTCTATTATGTGCCACTGTTTGGTCTGTGAGCACACTGCGATCCCAGTATAGCTTGTAGTTGCCATCCTCAAGCATACTCTCAGGAACGTATTGATAATATGGGAGATGGTCCGTTTGGAGAAGTCCCAGCTTGTTAGCTATCTCTTGATGAAGGATTTTTCCCACTGCGTCATGCCGTTCCTTGTATTCAGTTGCAGCAAATGCCTGGCAGCCCCCTGTAATATGTTGGATGGTTTCTTGGGCTTGACATCCATATCGGCATCTGTCGTTTTGAACCTGAGGGTCTTTGACGATATATTTCAGGTAATTTCTGGTTGGTATAACCTGATCTTGAATGGCCAGTAATGAACCCTCCGTTTCAGGGAACATCTTTCCTGATGTCAACCAATAGTTCGACGCTATATTGTCGACATAGTCTTGGCTAACTTCATTGGGATGTCGCCCGTGCAGAGGTTTACCCATCCAGGTGCGCAGTTTTTCGTCCTTAGTAAGGTGGTTTATGCGCATTTCTGGTTCCCTCAATTTGACCGGTGTTGTGTCATCTACTGCGCAAATTGCGCGGTGTAGAGTAGATGTCTCAGCCTGCATCTGAAAATAAGTTCTTAAATTAGCAATCTGTTTATCTAATTGCTCACCTATATCCATAAGTCCTCTTCCTCCTAAATACCGGGGTAATGTCGTTCGTTCTACTGCACTTTTAGGGTGGTGTTTTTGTGCCTTTGTGAGGTGTGTTCGCACTTTTCGCTGAAGATTTTCTATATCCGTTTTTGTCCACTTAACAATACCAAATGAATAGCTAAGCGCGGAACAAGCGTAGGTGTTCAGTGCCTTAAACAAATTTTTACTGTTAAGCTGTGAACGAAGTAGCTGTTTTACCCTTCTTATAAACTCAGTAGTTATCTCAGTTTTCATTTGCTTATGGTCAATTTTCCGCGCCTGCTTTACTCCAAGATATTTGTACATATCGTTATCGCCCATGGCCTGGATGTTCTGGCCATTTTGCATATCGAATCCACCGGGCTGTACCTTTCCTCTGACTATATTCAAAACACGGCACTTGTCTAGACCGAACTGCATACTAATATCATTAGAGAATGTTTCTACAGTTTTTAGCATCTCTTCTAGGTGTTCTCGAGTGGAAGCCATTACTTTCAAATCATCCATATACAACAGATGATTGAGCTTCGCTACTACAGTATTATTGCTTTTAATGCTAAAACCTGAGTCAGTGGAGTTTAATAGCTGGGAAAGGGGGTTCAAAGCTAAACAGAACCACAGTGGACTCAACGAGTCTCCTTGAAACAGGCCCCGGTTGATTGCGATATTTTCGGTTTCAATATTTTTTTCACCAGGTATTTGGAGGTGAATTTTAGTCTTCCAATCTCTCATTATATGCCTTAAAAAGGTCACTATGTTATCATCGACTTTGTATATTTTCAAAATATCTATTAGCCATTCATGCGGTACTGAATCAAAGGCCTTTTTATAGTCAATAAAAGCAGTAAAAAGGTTCCTTTTTTTAGTGAATGCCTGGTTAGAAATGACTGAATCGATGATAAGCTGTTCTTTGCAGCCCATGGAACCCTTAGCGCATCCTTTCTGTTGAGGCTCTATGATATCGTTTAGAGCACAGTGTTGGTAGATACGCCGGGTTACACAGGATGTGACCAATTTATACAAAGTTGGAAGACAAGTAATTGGGCGGTACTTGGATGGATCTTGGGTGTTATTTTGATCCTTGGGTATTAAATAAGTAGTTCCCTGAGTTAGAAATGATGGTAATTCCTGCGGATTAGAAATAACATGATTAATTAACGTTGATAAGCACTCATGAATACTCCAAAACTTTTTAAGCCAGAAGTTCTGAACTCCGTCTGGTCCAGGAGATTTCCAGTTATGAAGCTCTTTGATGACATTTGAGACTTCTTCAGTCGTGAATGGTTCGTAGTTAGCAGTGACGTAGTGGTGACAGTTGTGCGTCGTATCTTCTATCCAGCCAGCATTGTTGTTAAAAGCAGCTGGCGTGGAAAGTTGATTTCCCCAAAACTCATGAATTTCTTCTTGGCTTGGGTAAGACTTGTCGACACTTTCTACGGTGGAATTGAGTTTTCGGTAAAACGCCTTCTCAGAGTTCTCAAAAAGTGCATTGTCACATTTTCGGTTGTTACTAACTTTATACCTTCTTAATCGTCCTGAATAGACGGAGAGTTTTTGTTTTAATGTATCCAGACACTGTTGGGCTGTATTATTTTCTGGATCGTATCTCGAGTGTCTTGCAGTGCTCCGCATTATTTCTTCAGCTCTCTTAATGACTTTTCTACTTGTTACACCTCTTATATATTCTGTGACTTGACCAATATCCCTACGCAGTAATTCAATTTTTCCGAGAAGTCTTTTTTCCCATGGTGCAATTCTGTTACCAGTCCTTCCGTTATTAGTACCCCCGTCGTGTTCTGATCTTAACGCCCATTACATTGGCAATTGCTGTTGCTGCACAATAGATTAGCATATGCAGATATTCCAATGTGTGGGCTTCTACGACATAATTGGGTAGGACTTCAGTGTTCACAATTTGTAACAGCGCACCTAGTTTCTTACAAGAGTTTATTCGTGGTAGCGGTGGTCTGCTAAGTGGATTTGTTCCATTAAACTCTTGTAAGGCACGAGCCATTTCGTTTTCTAGACTATGGCGCCACTCGTTGTTTTCCTGCTGTGTATTGTCAGGTTGAGTTTCTGGTATGGGAATCTCAGGAATCTGCTCCTCAAGGATTTCATTAGGGATTTGATCTAAAACTAGCTCTTGGTTATTAATCTCCCGTTCGACTTCGCTTTTGATGGCATCGCGTCTAGTCTCTGGGATAAGATTATTTCTTATGATTACCCGGTATTGATCTGATACTCTTTGCTCCGATACTTGAATATCTGGGTACTCCCTGCAAAATTCGGCATACAGCTGTTGTCTGTAGCCGATCGTTTCTTGACCGAGGTTTGTCACCTTATAATAGAAGCGCAAAATGCTTTCATTGATGGACACAGTCCATTTCATGCGCTGCCTCGGTCGTCCCGCTTGAGTGAGCGCCGGCTGATGATCCAGCGCAGCACCTTCGGCGGGTGGAGCTCTTGTTGTTATTTGGCTCGCTTGTGGTTGTGGTTGGGCTGTAGCTGATTGTATGACAGGGGCCCGCCTCCTCAACACCCTGCCACCGACGTCCCGCATGCTGTCACGTCCAGCGCCGGCTCCAGACGTGCCCTGGCGATCCCCAGGCAGCGATCCTAAACACAAATTATTATTCTCCATTCTCATGGGTGTGCATTTTATACCTACTGCCAGGTGTCAGTTTTTGTTCCACGGCAAGTATTCCTGCTACTCTCTGGGTATTGGCGCTACGAATACCCAGAAAGCATCCCCCATTCGCAGGGGGCCGCGCCTGATAGAAGAACTGACATAAAACTCCCACAGGTTATTATTATTATTATTATTATTATTATGATAAATCAAATAAGGGCAGAGGAGCGAGCTCCTAGTATGCCCAAAAACAAAGAGAAATATCATTTTGCAATTAATACAAATTAAGAATAAAGTTAAAAATTAACAAACATTACAAAAATTAACATATAAGGAAAATAATAAAAATTTCATGATTTTCTGGGTTCTGCCAACTAAATAAATTAAACATATTTATTTCAAAATGATTAAAAAAAATGTTGGCATGAAGCCTCTTACTGTTTACGTATACTTGTCCCTTGGAAAATTCTGCGGAAAATTTTCACCCTGATTCCGTGATTTTCTGAGTCCTGCCATTAAAAAGTTATAATACTCAAATGCAATTAATACTTTTTCGGTACTCGGCAGGAAGGTTAACCGGTTTTTGTAAGACGGCAGGAGTCCTAGATTTGTAAGAAAATTCGTGAAAAATTTCACGATGTTCTGAGTCATGTCATTTTGCATATGTTTCAAGAATCTTAATGTAAATATATTTACAAAGAGGCAGGAAGGTTTTATAGTTATTTCTTATACAAGGTGGGGCACTAGTGTGAAAGTCCAATTACTCGTCCAAATGCAAGGTAAAACGTGGGACAAAGATAGGATCATAATTTAAAAATATTTTCTAATATACGGGGCTACCCGTATTGACAGAGTGACACAAACTTATGTTTTTTTTAATGGAACACCCTGTATATAATTTTAAGATTTCTAAGATAATTTTAAGACAAGTTAACACAATAATTCACCTATGTTTCCTAAGGGAGCTAGAGCTCTTTGAAGATGACGCCTTGTAATTAGTTTTTTTGATATCTCCAGAGCGCTTCCATTTCGATACACAAAAACTGGTCCGCCTTTTTATCTTCTAGAGATAAATCGATTCCATCAATTGCGAATCTCTAGTACCGGTCATAGGAGTCCGTTTTGGGTAGGGCAACGGTTATTTTATCGCATAACTTTTTGTCTTTAACTTTTAAGCCTTTTTGACACTATATTATTAAATTGTGAGGTATTCTAGTACTAAAAGGTACTCTTGCTTTAAGTCGGTAGGATGCACCGGTTTCTAGAAAAATCAATTTTAAAATTTTTCGTGTTTTGAATTTAAGAACAATTTAAAAAAACGGTGTATTTACCGACTTAAAGCAAGAGTAACTTTTAGTACTAGAATACCTCATAATTTAATATTCTACTGTCAAAAATGCTTAAAAATTAAAGCAAGTTATGAGATTGCGTTGATCTACCCAAGACCAATACTAGAAATTCACAATTGATAAAATCGGTTCATCTCTGGAAGATAAATAAACGTACCAGTTTTCGTTTTTCTAAAAAGTTTTTTTTGCAAATTCAAAAACCGAAAAATTTGTTAAATCGATTTTTCAAGAACTATCCTAATGACTTAAAGCAAGAGTACCTTTTAATACAAGAATATCCCATAGTTTAACAATCCAGTGTCAAAAATGCTTAACAGTTAAGCACAGAAAAGTTAAGCGATAAAATATCCGTTTCCCTACCCTAAACGGACGCCTATGACCGGTACTAAAAATTGACAATAATTGATGGAATCGATTTATCTATGGAAGATAAATAGGTGTGCCAGTCTTCGTTTTTCTAAATAGAAGTGTTCTGGAGCTATTCCTCTTTTTGCCTCAACTAATTTCATTGAAAAAAATTTTTGGGCACCCTGTATAAATAATTATGTTAATATTTACATCAGTGAATAGAGAATTGAACAACCTTTCAAATGAGCTGTCACACGACCCCTCTCATTATTTAAAAAAATCATCGATTGCGTCATCACGCCCAGATGGATGACGTCACTAGTATCTATGATATATATGCCAAAAAATTATAATTTAAAAATAAAAATCGACCTGATTCGTATTTTATCTCCAGGGTCGCCCATTCTCGAGAAAATGAATTTATTCCAACTCAAACGTCCTCACTGTACCTATAACGTCAGAGGCTCATATCTTGAAATCATGATTTTTTGGAACTACGCGCCCATTGAGTCTTTTGTTCTACACGTCAAGCACTACCCAAAGTTTCAGAGCATTTGACAGAGAGCCATTTCCCATAAGGTTTCTGCGGGGTCCTTTGTTGTTGTTGATACCAAAATAAATACTCCTTTCAGTAGCTTTCAGAGGCGAAATTAAATATTTATTTTTGTTTTCCTAAAAAATCCATTAACGGATCATAGGTAATTTATAAAACAATTAAAAAATTCTCTCTACTGGGACCATAATATTAGGAACATTAAAATTATAATAACGGCAGGGGTGTCATTTGATAGGGGGCAGGGGGGGCATTTGCCCCCCCCTGACCCTGAAAATTACTGAAATTTACAAAAAATACATCATTTTTGTATTATGTTTGCATATAAATGTATTGTATATATAATTCTTGCCCCCCCCTATCAAAATTTCAAATGACGCTCCTGAATAACGGTCTGTTATGTATAGTAGTACACTGTTATTGGTTTTATAATAATAATGTCGTTTAATATCCTATTTTAGATATATCTATTTTACACCAGATAATAAAATAAGATAACTGATACTTAATAAATTATCAAAATTCTTGTCGTAAATTGAAGTAGGTACACTTTTATTATAGGTAAGTATTTGTGTACTATTTTAACTTGCATTACAACCTCTTTTGTTAGTGTACCTACATTTTTTACTGCCCCTATATGAAAATAAGTTAATAACAAAAATACTTTGTAGATTGTACCTACTGATGAAAAATAATATGTAAAATTAATCAGTAAGTTATTTACAGTGTACCTAATAGGTTAACACAGATTTTGTGTTGGTTCAACTGATTTACCGGTCAAGCGATTTGAATTTGGTACGACTGATAGACAAAGCCGCATATCTGCAATATTTGGCTTTCGGGAATTCACCGAAGCTGAATAATAAATTAATAATTTCGTCAATTCAAATTCAGTTTCAGTTGCGTTTTTGTTTTTAGTGTGTTTGTGGTATTTCAACGGATACAATCATAATTATTATCCTAATCCTAATTGAAAATATAGAACAACAGTATTGATTGGGCAAAATAAGGAAATGTGCAAGTAAGTTCCAGTTTTTTTATCTTATATCGTAACTACACCATATCATATATCAACATAGTTTAGGCACAGAATAACTAACCATACAGAAGCGAAACTGACTGTCGTTTCCATTGTTTGTGTGGGAACCGAAATATTTGACCTTGAGCCAGGTAGGTAGATACATGTCATAATATTATACCTACATTATAATTTATGTGCCAAATAGAGGTCACCGTGCCCTTCTCCATTCTGATGGACAAACAGATTTCGATCTGAGTGGTCAAAAAATTGTTATAAACAATTTAATCGTTTATAAGGCTCTGGCACATAAACTAAAAGAGATAAAAAATGTTTCAAATAAAATTTGTTCCGTAAAAATCGAAGAAAAAAACGTTTACTAAACTTAAATCCAACAATTAGAACTCAAGATAAATATTGTAAAATTAGTGCAAATTCCAAAATAAGTATTTTTCGAAGCTTTATCGATCGTAACTTGGCTTCCACGGATGTAAATGAGATTTAGTAGATCTCATTTTAAAGCATAATCAATTCCAAACAAAGTTTGTTAAATTACTTTACCTTCATTTGTTTTAAAGTTATACTCGTTTGAAGTTATAATTTCTTAAAAAAATTGTACATTAATTTGTTTATAAGGGTTTTAAGCAAATTTGAGGGTTCTAGTTCCGATTAAGGGTAGACGGTTTACGGATATAAAATTTATACCAATAAATTCTGTTTCACTTACTGATAATTGTTTTTAATTGGGGGCGAGCGTTATTTTTCATGTAATTGCCATTTATTTAAAATATGTCTTATTTTTAAAAACCACCGCCATTTTCCACCACTATATTTATAGCATGCAGTGATACGGGAGCGAGCATGAAACAACAAGAAACGACGGGAATGACAACCGTTTCCTAATTCCCTTATGGAAAATTTTCTAAAATTTTCCATACTCTAAGCTAATTCCTAAATTCAAGAAGGGGAATCCTAACAGTGTTGCCATAGTTATATAAAATATGATTTCTTATGAAAATTAAAGTTTTTCATTTCTTAAATATGCCATTTTACTTATTCTGACCCATTTTTAACACAAAATTACTGCTTTATTACAAGGGCCAGGTTAGTTTGTTCTGGTTAGGTTTCATTACGTTAGGTTAGATTAGATTAGGTTTATTAATATTATAGTAATTTATTATTATATTTGTAATAAATAAATTTTGTGGGATTCCCAGAACACACTTTTAACGGTTAGAAACAAATTTTATGTATTTCGTGGTTATGTACTGTCACTAATTATTTCCGAGGCTGCAATGATCATAACCGAAACCATGTTGCCATGTGGATGACAAAAGATAATTTCACATGAAAACATGGATTCTTGTCCAATTGCGTACCATTGATTTGGAATATTTATGCAAACCCCTAAATTTGGCAACTTTTGTGAGAAATTGGTATATCCATAGCCACCTTTACTTAACAAGCCATGAAGTTGAAACTTGGCAACATCTATTGGTAGACCGATTAATTCCGACAGTTCTCATTTGTTGTTAAATAATTTTCTCTGTATTTACAGAGAAACTGAAATATTTTACAATATTTCGTGCTCCAAATTATAAAGAACATTAAAAGGTATGTTATTAAGATGATTTTAGTTCAATATAATATATTTTTATATAAACTTGCGTGCATATAGAAATCCGTCCTCTTAAAAATTTTGTCATTTTTAATGTCTTATATTTCCTAAACCTGTTGGCAGATTTAAGTGATTTTTTTAATATGTTATAGCCTAATTCTTTAACAATACCGCTGTAATAATATTGTTGCTAACCAGTTAAATTTTTATGGTGTACCGGGCATTTATAAAATACTGAAATTAAAACCCAACTATAGACTCGGGTTTTCTTAACATTCTGTTTTTTTCATTAATTCGCTTATGTTTAACACCTAGATTTGTTCTTTATCAATTCAGGGTGTTTCTAAATAAGTGCGACAAACTTTAAGGGGAAAGGAACCAAATGCAAAATTTTGACGCCTGTATTTTAAATATAATCATTTTTTTCGAATTCTGAGAAAACTAATAAGTATTTTTGAAAAATTTAAACACAGAATAAAAGATTACTTTATTACCGAGAGCCAAAAGTCCCTTAGAATGAATAAAAAGTTTTTTTAATGACATATTTGAAACTAAAAATCACACTAAATTTTCTTAGTTTTTCACCCCTGTAACTTATTAAAATAAACATAGAAGTTTTCAGGGACTTTGGGCCCTTGGTCCTAACGTAATCTTTCACTCTGTGTTTAAATTTTTGAAAAATACTTATTAGTTTTCTTAGGATTCGAAAAAAATGAATCCCGTTTATATTCTTGTTATTGTTTTTTTTTTTGTATAATAAACGTTACTTACAAGGAATTACTTTTAATATTATTTTGTACAAACTTCCAATTAATAATATTTTCTTGTTCGACTCAAAAAATACTATAAATTTTACCAGAATTTGTACTTTAAAATCGTAGTTGCGAAAGCGGTAGTCCGAAAGTCAGACTACGGACGTCATCAATTGCGACGTTGCATTTTTCTCTTCATGGCTTGTAAAGTAAAGGTGGCTATGGTATATCGCAAGATCGACGGCGTGTTTTGGGTGTGACCCAGGCAACCAAGTGACGTCAATAACGTCGAGGAAACGTCAGCTTTTAGTTGAATATATACACGTGTTTGAACATTATGTCGTATTTAAATACGTAAGATTAATGACGTTAAAATACGTTTAAAAATACGTTTTCATTTCAGAGTATTTCAGACAGCCCAAGTCTGACGTCACCAAAATGGGAGGAGCTTAACGGGTTAATGCTTATTATGTTCAGGGTTACCATGTCTACTCATTTTTCAGTGGACCTACTGATTTTAACTCCAATTAGTGACCTATATTGACCGTTATTACCCAGGCAACCAAACGACGTTTTTATAACGTAGATAACACGTCATAAAAATGACCAATTGACGTGTTTCTATGACGTAGTACTGACGTTGAAATCACGTGTATTTGTCACATCGATTTGGCGTAATAATTGTGACGATTTTAAAACGTAATCGTATCTACCCAAGTAGCAATTTTTCGACGCATTGGTTGTCAGTACAAACAAATGCACTGTCTACAACGTTGCCCGAGAGCATTTTCAGTTGTTTCGGCCAACGTCCCCTACCCCGACTGACATTACGATGTTACAACCTGTAGTTATACGGGCAACTAATTTATTACCATTTTGACAACTACATATCACAATTCAGTTTTTTCAACAATCGCAACGACTTAAAAATGTTATAATGCTAAACTAATTATTATACAGAGAGAGTCTGTAATTTGGAATAAATTCAATATCTCGAATACTAATGGATTTTCTGAAAAATGCTCAGACCCGTCGATTTGTATTTCAAATTGTCCTTTTTGACATACAATAATAATGTATACAGGGTGTCCCAATTTAGAGATATGACGTCATCGTTGATTTTCTTAAATATAGCAACCCTGTCATTTTGATAGCTATTTTGATAGGGTGTCCAAAGTTATACATAACTGCAAAATATCAAATTTTTATTCTCTACCATTTACAAGATAATAAAAAATAACTAAGTTATGTCTGTAATTTGGAACAAATTCAATAATTCAAATACTAATAGTATTTTTGAAAAATGCTCAGACCCGTCGATTAGTAATTCAAATTGTCATTTTTGACATACAATAATAATCTATACAGAAAGTCCCAATTTCGAGATATAACGTCATCGTTGATTTTCTTAAATAGCAACACTGTCATTTTGATAGCTATTTTAATAGGGCGTGTAAAGTTATACATGACTGCAAAATTTCAAATTTTTATTCCCTACCATTTACAAGATCATAAAAAATAACAAAGTTATGAAAAACAAGTAATCGATTAATAATTGAATTTAATTATTTCAATCTAGCAAATGCTCATAATGTTGTCCATTGACTATTTGACAATAATTTAGGGCAACATTATGAGCATTTGCTTAATTGAAATAATTAAATAATTAAATAATTCAATTATTAGACTAAGTTTTCACTCTAATGGCATATAACATATCCCACCAGAATGAAAACAATGGGAACCTTCTCTGGTTACACCTCCGAGGCTTCTACAATTTGCAAGCCATACGGATGCTGAGACTAAGGAAGATGAGGGAATTCTACAATTTACAATTCACGTCACATCTGCTCAGCGCGGCAAGAAATTGAAAATGGTTATTCATTTTTAATTCAATTATTATTTGATTCATAACTTTGAAATTTTTTATTATCTTGTAAATGGTAGGGAATAAAAATTTGAAATTCTGCAGTTATGTATAACTTTAAACACCCTATCAAAATAGCTATCAAAATAAGAGTGTTGCCATTTAAGAAAATAAATGATGACGTCATATCTCTAAATGGGACACCCTGTATACATTATTATTGTATGTCAAAAATGACAATTTGAAATACTAATCGACGGGTCTGAGCATTTTTCAAAAAAACAATTAATATTTGAATTATTGAATTTATTCCAAATTACAGACATACCTTTGTTAGTTTTTATTATCTTGTAAATGGTAGAAAATAAAAATTTTATATTTAGCAGTTATGTACAACTTAACACACCCTATCAAAATAGCTATCAAAATGACAGTATTGCCATTTAAGAAAATCAACGATGACGTCATATCTCTAAATTGGGACACCCTGTATACATTGTTATTGTATGTCAAAGAGGACAATTTGAAATACTAATCGACGGGTCTAAGCATTTTTCAAAAAAATAATTAGTATTTGAGATATTGAATTTATTCCAAATTACAGACTCTCTCTGTATATTTTATTTTGATAGAAATTTTCGATTTATTTAACAACCTGTTTATTTGTTTTTTTAATAGCTGGTTTCCATTCCATTGTTTTATCAGTAAATTTGAGATTTGATAACCATCTTTGTATCTGCTTTGGTAGACAGGGTTGCCAGGTCAGTTTTAACTCTTTCAGTAGTTTTGTTTTCACAAAATCAGTAGATTCTTTTTAGGCCATGTAAATATACAGTACAGTGATATGCACATCCGTCTTAAATGTCCCAAGAGCAATTCCACAAAATTGGAAACCTAATTATTCCAAACCACCAACTGGTAATTATCATTTTTTAGCTAAAATCTACTAAATCAAAAACTAAAATATACTTAAGTATTTTGGGATATATTTGGGATTTTTTATAATAAAAACAACAGCTAACTTAAGGAGATAGGCGCAAAATGTCGTCTGTTAAAATGTTCAATGTATTTTAAATGTTTTCGTTTTTTGCGAATCCTTAGAAAACTAATAAGTATTTTTGAAAAATTTAAACGCACAAAGAAAGATTACGTTATTACCGAGGACCGAAAGTCCCTGAAAACTTCTATAATGTTTATTTTAATACGTTACAGGGGTGAAAAAAAGAAAAAAATTAGTGACTTTTAATTCCAAATATCTCGTTCAAAAGAAACGTTTTGGTTTTTCTAAATAATGCAGTCTTTCATTCTGCGTTTAAATTTTTCAAAAAGACTTATTATAGTTTCCTCATGATTCGAAAAAAATGGATCAAATTCTGTTGAAATATACCAAAAATCTACTAAAAAATATTGCCTACTAGAATTTTTTAAAAAATATCAAAAATCTACCAAAAAAGTAGAAATCTACTAAATGTGGCAACGCTGTTAATGAGAATAATACACTTTTGACACTGGTCACATGACCTCTGTCACCCAATAAGAGGGTGCGTTCTAAAATGGTTTTGATAGTCGGCGCTGCCGGGTTTGGCTGGCGATTGGACTTCTAAGTTGTCTTATCCGTCTAAGGTTGGTAATTAGGTATTTTTTTAGTAATATTGGTAATATTGTTTAATGCGCCATTTTGATTTTACTTGAGATTTTTGGGATGTAAAGAAAATGAAAACACAGAATATAAAAAATGCAGGCATTTTCTGATAACTTTAAAAGCACCATCAATACATTAAATTTATACAGAACATCTTTAACATAAATTTTGACTTTTATATTAAAATTTGATTTTTTAAATTTGCATATTTTTTGTCAAAAATGTCATAAAAAAAAGCAGCGCGTGTGTTTTTTAAAGGTGAAATATCCATATTTGACGGTAATCTTAGATGCGTTTATAAATTTCACATCTGGTAATAAGTCCTTTATGTATTTATATCATATAAATTTAAATACCCAATACGATGTCAAAACAGTTTATTTTTGGTTTTCGCATTCACCATACAGTTGTTAAAAATATAGGTAAAAAAAACATAACTAGTCTGACTCCTTGAGCAACCATTGCACGCGCAGGTGCTTTTTATAGTCGCTTCAGTTGTCTTATGCAACGGTTACGAAACGATGTTGCTTAAACAGGAGGTTGCCTAGGCAACGTCAAGACAACTCAAAAATCGTCCACCAAATCAGTGCAGAATAGGGTCGTCTTTTAGGCAATAACAACGTTGTAAGAAAACGTTGCCACGCGGTAGACAACGTTGTCGCCTCGACAAATTGCTACTTGGGTACGTTTTTTTCACGTCGAGATTGTAACAATTTTTCAAACGTCACAAAGATGACGACCTTTGTAAGTCGGTAAAATCACGTCTTTAATACTTTCAAAAAGCGACCTCTTTCAGATGTTTCAAAATAGTATAAAAAATAGGTAACATGAAACCTATAGGTCTACGTCCCGTGTGTCGAAGATATACTACCACTTGTTTAAGATCGCTTGTGGGCTAGAAGCAACATTGATTCTGCATGATTGTGCCAGCCCTCACATTATAGAGTTTTCACTAGTTATATATACCTATTTACTGTGTCAAAACTGAAACAACATATATATGAAACTAATCAATAATTTATTAACAGATTATCCAGCATACTTAATATCTTAAATTTAAAGCTGTCTTAATATCTTCATTTAACGCTTAATTAAAAACAAATAAACATAACCTCAAATAGTTGTCAAGAAGAATTACTGCATTAAACTAACTCACTGAGCAAAAACGCATAAAAATCTCTTAATTAACACGTTTCTTCAACTAAATATCTAAATGAAAAGTCTTATTTTATTACACAAGACACAAACCGCGTAAACAAGAAATGAGAAATTTCTTATGAAAATTTAGCGTTATACCTACTCGAAACGAAATTGTTTGGAGTCAATACAAACAAGCAAGCTCGTCCCAATTTGTGACGTCAGACTTAGGCTGTCTGAAATTAAAACGTTTTTTAAACGTCATTTTAACGTCATTAATCTTACGTATTTAAAATCACCTACAAAAGACGTCTATATGATGTAATGTTCAACCACGTGTTATATTCAACCAAAAACTGACGTTTCCTCAACTTTATATGACGTCACTTGGTTGCCTGGGTAACAGGTACATTTCTATGAAACGGGCTTTAAAAATACGAGATTATTTGGACACGTCCGTATTATAAAGATGGCCGTAAATACCAGGTCATAATAATTATGACCTGGTATTATTGGCTCCGTGCGTCTCCCCTCTACTTACAGTCACGTGACACGCTGTCAGATTTTGTCAGGACGTTTTAACATTGAGTCTTATGGGATTATTTTGTTAAACTTGAATATTTTATTTTGTAGTGATAATAACCGAATACAATTGTTAGAATTCATTAGTTATTAATTTATACTGTAATTTATAGTGCAACAAAAATATTTTCTTTTTCGTTAATAAAGATTTATTGACATAAACTGCGATAGTGAGGTTATGTATACAAAATCAAACTGATAATCAATATTGGAAACAGAAGAATTTATATCAGATTAAGTGCGTTTTTATTTTCTGTTTATATTAATACATAATATCACTAGCGGGACACGGCATTTTTTTAAATGTCTCATTTAAACATACACAAAGCGTCCTGATAAAATTTCAAAAAACCGCCACCATGAGCAGGTCGGTCGATTTTGCTTTGACACTTTGTTAACGCTCAGAGCGAATTGGATTATTTAAATAAGGAAATCTTCATATAATTGGTTTTGAGAATTTTGAAACTAGCCGTTAGTACAGGTGGCCGATTTTGACAGATGACCGATAACACAGGTTTTATTGTATTTACATGGCCTAAAAAGAATATACTTACTGATTTTTAAAAGCAAAACTACTGAATGTGTTGAAAACCCTGATAATGTGTTGTATATTGACGTTTATAAGCTTAAATTGTCTTAGAAAATTTTTCATTTATTGCTTACGTGCATTGTGTGGTGAAAAAGGACTTTTCATTTAGATATTTAGTTGAAGAAACGTGTTAATTAAGAGATTTTTATTCGTTTTTCTCAAATGAGTTGTGAGTTAGTTTAATGCAATAGTTCTTGTGATAGTTCTTCTTGAAAACGGTTTGAGGTTATTTGTTTTGTTTTGGTGAATATTTTCTGTTAATGAACTAATTATGTGTTATCGAGTTTAATTAAACTAATTTGTTAATAAATTATTTATTAGTTTATATGTTGTTTCAGTTTTGACACAGTAAATATACTTTAGCCTTAGCCTATAAGCTAAATTTAAAACAGTTAACCCTTTCGCTGCGGAGCTACTGAGAGTATTTGCATCTCGTCACTGCGGCGCTAATAGACGTCTCCCGCAGTGAAGCAAATATTTTTGGCTTTTAGGTTACAGTTGACTTAATTGTTGGAATTCTATCATTTGTTTTAGTTTATTATTTTATTTCAACTATTTATTGCCAATTCTAGAACTATTATAATATATATAATAAATAATGTAGTAAAACAAATGATTGGGTTCATTTGTTCTTATGGTTCTTCCAATTCCGCCATCGAATAATGTTTACCCCTTTTGGTGGCAGCGGCATGATGTAATAGTTATTACCAGTATTTTTTATCTCAAACAAAACGAAATAATTAGCGACAATTTCACTTTACGGTACTAACGCATTCGCAATACTAAACACCTTCTCAGTTACCCCTCCTACTTATCCCGCTCGAGGCACTTTAAGTGGGCGGTTCACGCCCATTCATAAGAAAACATCTGATGACATTATATTTTATATTTTGTTTACATTATTTTTTGTCTATCCGCAAATAATCGCTAACCGCAGCGAAGCGGTTAGCCCTGTCGCATAAATGCGTTTCTCGCACATCTCGTGCACTACTGAAATTACGCAAATATGCGGTTCCCGCAGTCAAAGGGTTAAAATTGCAAAAATTGCAATACTAACAATACCCATACGAATAATTATTATTGTGTATTTTTAATACCATAAAATGAAAAATAATATAAAAAAGAACGACATAAAAACTACGTTTTTTATATCACCTATTTCAAACGTGATAAAAATGACGTCAGCTATGGTGGGACATATTCACGTGACTTTCGACGTCGAAAAAACGTGACAAACTGACGTGATTTGGTGATAATTATGACGTCTTTTCAACGTTCTGTAAACGTTATTTGGCTGCCTGGGGACTTGCTATTTAAAGAACTATTAACTTATTGTTGACTATTAAAAGAAGGTGAAGTGATGAGTTTTATGGTTGAGCATGGTGTGATAAGAGACCAAATGGTGTGTAAGTGCGGTAAAGAATTAACGCCGAACGTAAATTTAAGTGTAATAGACTTGTCACAAAAGGTAAAAAAGCACCAAAACGGTGTGGTTTTACTCTATCGGCAAGGAAAGTGACATTTTTGGAAGCTAGTAGATTGCCGGTAGAGAAAATATTCATGATTGTGGCAACTTTACTACATTTAAAGACACCTAGTCAAGAGTTTGTGACGGTGGAGTTCGGGATTTCTTTGAAGACAATGGTTGATTGGTACTCGTTTTGCAGAGAAGTGTTTCAGGATTATTTGATGAAGAACTCTGTCAAAAGTGAGGGCCCTGATACTCGTTATATCCACCAAGCTATTAAGATTGCATCCACCTATTTAACGTAAGTAATTTTCATTAAATTTTCAGATCTTTAAAAGGTTAAAACTCGCAACACTGTCGAAGGTGACGAACATTTGACTTCTTTGGGCATGTGCGCCATATTGTTTTGAAATATTAAAAAACTTGGTTATATTAACCAATATTACGTATTTTTTCATAATTTAATTGTAAAAATCAGTTATATTTATTATGTTTCAGTTATTTTTTTTATTAAGACATATTATATACTTTTGTAGCATTTTTACGTGAAGTGTTTTTTGTTATTACATTTTTTTGATTTTTTAAAATTATTTCTTAATTTTTGGGCACTTTTATTACTTTTCCCCAGAGTAAACAGTAAAATTTAAGCTTTTTTCACTTTTTAAGCTGTCCGTAAAAAACGGCATTTTCAAGGTCTACCCTTTCTGTAAATGTTCGTAAGTTTATTTTTGGTTAAGATATCGATATTTTAATAGCGCGCTCTGAGGCGCAAGATCGGCTCACAGCGTAAATGTTCACGCGCTAACTTCTCGATGAAAATTATAATTTCTATGTATACATATATACGTTATCTTCATTTTTCATTTTTTTAAATCCTAATAAGATTTTATCATATAATTCTTATAATTAAATCATCATACTGTATCTCGTATCACAAAAAAAAAACATGAAAAACTAAAATTTCAGAAATATAACTAAAAAGCAAGTTGATATTATTTATTAATACTATTTTTACCTAAAATATGTAATCTATGTAATACAAGATCTTTACGAATATTTGCTGCTTCAATTATACGTGCACAACGGTTCTCAGTAGAAGATACTTTGATGTTGATATTTTTTTGACATATAATACACAATTTTTTATTAATTAAATTATTCATCATTGCAACAAATCAATATTACATTACACTATTAAGAAAGAATGACTTTGTTGTTACAAATAGACAGAATTGACAGTAGTGTTATATTTGTAGAGATTGACAGACATAATATTAAGAATAGGCAAGGCCTCCTGAGCAAAATAGTGTAACACAAGAGCTGTCGATCGGTGTCTTTACCGTGATATTACTTGACTGTGAGCCGATCTTGAGCCTCAGAGCCGTGCTATTAAATTATCGATATCTTGACCAAAACTAAACCTACGAACACTTTCCTAAGCTCAATTTCTTTTGAGTTCTTCTATTATTAATGTTAATTAAAGTATAAATGTTGAATGGGTTGCATAAGAGAGTTCATTTTGAATGAAGTAAAAAAAGCGGACGTATTCTCAATCATTTATTATAAAATAAAAATGTATACCATTTTTATTCAGTTGCAATGCGAAGGCAAAACAATCTTACTTTTCAATTAGAATACGGAGTGCAGTCCAGTCCCTTGAATCGCGATTTTCGGCTCTTATTGGAGCCTTCATCGGAAGGAACGTAGGCACTGTTCTCCATATTTTAACTGATTCGTATCGAGAGGTTTTCCCACCCATTGCAACTGAAGTGATGATAGTAGGTGGCTAGCGCCATCTGGCATTGAAAGAAGAAGTAGTTTTCAATCCTAATAGTAAATTATTAATATTGAAAATATTAAAAATATTACTAAAAGATTTTTAAATTGAAAACTTATTGGTACACTTTCCTGGTGACACCTCCAAGACTTCTACAATTTGCAAGTCAAATGGATGCTGCAGTGAAGACGAGAGGGAAGGAATTCTACACTATGCAATTCACATCGCCCGTCTGCAGCTGGTAAAGTTCCAACGGAAAAATGCACCTAGTTACTCTACGGAGTAATACGACTATAAAATAAAAATGTATACCATTTTTATTCAGTTGCAATGCGAAGGCAAAACAATCTTACTTTTCAATTAGAATACGGAGTGCAGTCCAGTCCCTTAAATCGCGATTTTCGGCTCTTATTGGAGCCTTCATCGGAAAGAACGTAGGCACTGTTCTCCATATTTTAACTGATTCGTATCGAGAGGTTTTCCCACCCATTGCAACTGAAGTGATGATAGTAGGTGGCTAGCGCCATCTGGCATTGAAAGACGAAGTAGTTTTCAATCCTAATACCAGGAAAGTGTACCAATAAGTTTTCAATTTAAAAATCTTTTAGTAATATTTTTAATATTTTCAATATTAATAATTTACTATTAGGATTGAAAACTACTTCGTCATTTATTATAACTTCCAACGACCGGTTTCGCTCTCTAAAGTATGCAGAGCATCTTCATCTTCAAGATAAGATCCATAAGATCTTATGGATCTTTAGCATCTTTTACAACCAGACGTTGTTCTAATTCTGGTTTTTATTTGTAGCATTTTGTGACTTGTAACCGTAGACCTGAAGATGCTCTGCATACGTTAGAGAGCGAAACCAGTCGTCGGAAGTTACAATAAACGATTGATAGTACGTCTGTTTTTTTACTTCATTTAAAGTATAAATGTTTATTGCTCAAATTTACTAAAAACCCTTGTAAACAAATTAATGTACAATTTTTTAAGAAACTTATAACATCAAACGAGTATAACTTTAAAACAAATGAAGGTAAAGTAATACAAACTTTGGAGGTCTGTTAATTAATCTTTAAAATGAGACCTTGAAAAGCTCATTTGCGTGCGTAGAAGCCGAGTTACGATCGATAAAGCGTCGAAAAATACTTACTTGACTGTGAGCCGATCTTGCTCCTCATATCGCGCCATTAAAATATCGCTATCTTGGCCAAAAATAAACTTACGAACATTTTCATGAGCTCATATTGTTCCTTTTGAGTTCTATCATTATTGTTAATTAAAGTATAAATGCGTACAGCTCAAATTTACTTAAAACCCTTATAAACAAATTAATGTACAATTTTTTAAATAAAATTATAACTTCAAACGGGTATGAAGAATTGTAATTAATGTACAATTTTTTTAATAAAATTATAACTTCAAACGGGTATAACTTAAAAAAAAAATGAAGATAAAGTAATTTAACAAACTTTTTTTGGTAGCCTATTAATTAAGCTTTAAAATGAGACCTTCTAAGGCCCATTTGCAAGCTTAGAAGCCGAGTTACGATCGATAAAGCTTCGAAAAATACTTATGTTACAATTTGCAATTTACAATTTGCATTGTACACTAATTTTACAATATCTTGAGTTCTAATTGTTGGATTTAAGTTTAGTAAACGTTTTGTCTTCGTTTTTTATTAAAGAACAAATTTTATTTGAAACATTTTTTATCTCTTAGTTTGAGCCAGAGCCTTATAAACAATTACATTGTTTATAACAATTTTTTGACCACTCGGATCGAAATCCACCGTAGAAATTCGTAATCAGCAGAATAAAATCCATAAGAAACCGTTGAGTTTGTCCATCAGAACTGAAAAGAACTCTGGCGCCTAGACTATTATACATTTATGTCTATAATACATACATTTGGAAACATTTGTGGCAGACAATTGCAACTAAAACAATAAAATGATATAGGCCAATCAAGTTAGGTTTTTTCTAGACATAACGGAAAAGACGAGGTTTGACAGTTGAAATGTGTAGTATGAGATATTACAAAAAGACTACCATCTTGGGATTCATCAATTTTTTAGTGGAACATTTTTTAAATAAACAATCAAAACGTCAAAGTTAGTTTTTTGCTCATAACTTAAAAACTTGTTTATTTAGAAATTTGACGTCAACAGATAACTTTTTCAGAAAAAAAAGTTACATCGAATGAGATACGCTAAATGAAAATCGGTTAATAAACAAAAAAGTTATTGCAAAACGGAAGACAAAATCACTGTTTTTGAATATTATTAATAACAATTTTATTGTTTATTAGAATATGTTTTAATATAACTAAAATTGAGGGCATTATGGTGTTTGAATGGTGTGCAAAAAATGGTCCAGATCTGTTAAATAGTTTTCGCAAAATTGAATTTGTTTATAAAATTTTTTGAAAAACGAGCTAATTTTTGAGGCTTGTCCAGTTAATATGGCTGAATGTATCTCAATAATCCGGGGCTCATTTCCTTCGTTAAGATGTATACTAACAGCGTATGAAAAAAAAGTGAAAAAAAATTACATATACGTACACAAAATTATTTGTTAATAAATAGCAGTTTTTAAGCTTTTAAACAATTACAATAATTTCGTAGAAATTAGATCAAATTAAATGGCAATAAAAAATACGGAAAGTTGGTTAAAATACACAACTTGTAAAAAAAAATTAGGTCGTACGACCCTTGGGGTCTGAGATAGCCCCTTTTTTTGAAAAAATCACTGTTACGTTAATTAACAACACTAAGATCTGAAATTAACCAATATTTTATAAGAAAAGTCAAAGTTTTTAACAAAGTTTTTAGCAAGAGAGAATGTTAAAAATTGTTTAAACAGTAGTGTTATAAACAAAAAGAATTTTGCGTTCCGACTAAAGTAAAAAATAGCGGGCGTAGTCGACTGACTGAATAGTGGGCGCGGTTGGCGACCGGCAGCAACTCCTAAAATTACGTTATACCGACCACAAAAATCAACTTTAAAGTGAATAACAAATTTTCATCATTCCTTATGTTTTCGAGGTCTCCGAATCCGAATATGGACTTTATTTTTTTCTAGAATTAGTGGAACATGTTCAAAAATCAAATTTTATGCCAAAATGCGATAAATCAATTTTGATGATTTTTCAATTTTAACTCACTGTATTTTTGGTCGTTGTAAATATTTCCTTTTGAAAATTTTACTGTGCTATCTTTGAAGCATTTAGATAACAATGAGATTTGTCCGAAATGATTAAACACATTAAAAGAGAAGTTGTTAATTTTTAAACATTTTGTCGTCAGATTTCGTTAGTTTCATGCTTACTTAAAAAAGTTGAGTGACAAACTTTTTAGTTTATAATTTTAACTAACACAGAAATAAAATATAATTCATGAAGAAGTTTTCCAAAAAAATTTAATTTAAAATATGCAATAGGAAAAATGTTATGTGACTTTATAGACGAGCGGCACACTGGCACACCCCAAAAAAAGCTTATTTCTCGAGATACTGATACTAATTTTGGTAATAGGTACTTTATATTTTTGATGGTGCTGAAAACGAAAATTAGGGTTGTTTTGAATTTTACGTGGGGGACCATTATCAAAATCGCAACTTTACCCTAAAAATAAAAATCACGTTTTTTGCGTTTAACTTGCTACAACTCAGTTCCATTTTAATATTTTTTCTGAAATTTTTATAGTATATATTTCTTACCATTCTGAAGACAATGGGACCTGCTTCAATATTTCTGTCTTGCTATAAAGAAAGTTATAAATTGTTTGAAGTAAAAGGTGCAGATTCTTGAACTGCAAAGTTTAATCGCAAAAGTTGAGTGACAAAATTTGAAATTTAGCTGTTTAATTAATTTTATGTTAAAATCTAGAGTACAGAGAACAAAATGTTTTATAGAAAAAAAGTGGTGTAACTTTTAATTTTAAGAAAAACGTGATTTCATTTTTTTTTATTTTTAGGGTAAAATTTCGATTTTGACAATGTTTCCCCATCTAAAATTCAAAATAAAACTCATTTTCATTTTCAGCACCATCAAAAACATAAAGTAAGACCAAAATTAGCCATTCACCACAGTGTGGTTGATATCTCGAGAAATGAGCGTTTTTTTTTTTGGAGTACCACTCGTCTATAAGGTCGCGTAACTTTTTTTCTGTTCCATATTTTGACTTGAAATTTTCCAGAAAACTTCTTCAGGACCTATGTTTTAATGCTGCGTTGATTAAAATTATAAACTAAACAGTTTGTTACCCAACTTTTATAAGTTAACAGAAAACTAATGAAAAATTGTTTAAACAATTTTCCGGCCGCGGTAGCTCTTGGTACCCTTTGGATTTGTTATAAGGACCTTTTTTTTGAGTAAGTTTGTGGTAAAAATAAGAATCGGAATAATTTACCTAACGGGGTCGACGATAAAGCCTGGACTACACACGGATTCAAAATAGAGAATAAAAAATGGCCTATACCTACCAATCGGGTTCTACTGTACCAAGTTCACTATTTTTTTTGTCTATGGTACCACATTAAAATAATAAAGTTTATCTTATTTTCATTGCAAAATTGTCCAAAACAAAGCAGCTAATGGGATGTATAAACCTTTTTTAAGTGGCCTTTTTATTGTCATTTTTTAAATTTATTTATTTAAAATATAATTTTACTAAATAAATGTGCAAGATAATAATATTCATAAAATGCAAGTTTCTACCAAAATATATAAATATAATATTAAGCTTCAAATCCGGTATACTGTCAATGTTAAAAATGGGCTGCACCGGTCTAGCGCTAGCGAATGGTAGTCCGCGAATTTATTCTCATTCGGCTACGCCCATTATTTTTTTTTACTTTAGTCGCAACGCAAAATACTTTTTGTTTATAACACTAACCTTTTAACAATTTTTAACATTTTTTCTTGCTAAAAACTTTGATAAAAACTTGGACTTTTCTTATAAAATATTGGTTAATTTCAGATCTTAGTGTTGTTAATTAACGTAACAGTGATTTTTTCAAAAAAAGGGGCATTTTTTCAAAACAACCCTAATTTTCGTTTTCAGCACCATCAAAAATATAAAGTATTACCAAAATTAGTATCAGTATCTCGAGAAATAAGCTTTTTTTGGGGTGTGTCACATAACATTTTTCTTATTGCATATTTTAAATTTCACACATCTTATGGAAAATATAATGTCACTCAAATTCAATAAAATTTATACGATTAGATTCGTTTTAAATTAACGATCAATTCTTATCATTGCACCAACTCTTAATTATGATTAATTACTGCGCAAATTGCAATTAAAGTTTATCGAAATCACATTTTTGGAGTCCATAAAATGTTAGCTACAATCATTATTGCTCTGAGTGCTATTCATAACAGCTTAAATCCCGCTGGGCCTAAGCGGATTAGTGAAACTAATCCGCTGATTTATGGAGTACCGAAAATCTGGGTATTTTAAAATATTTTTCTCTCTCTAACTTATGTACCTACCCATTTGATTTCAGATTTATTTATATCAATTTCTGCTCTTATTTTTGAAAATAGAGAGTTGGCGCAATGATAAGATTTGATCGTTAATTTAAAACGAATCTATTGGTATAAATTTTATTGAATTTGAGTGACATTATATTTTCCATAAGATGTGTGCGATGTCCTTTTTTTTGGAAAACTTCTTCATGAATTATATTTTATTTCTGTGTTAGTTAAAATTTTAAACTTAAAAGTTTGTCACTCAACTTTTTTAAGTAAGCATGAAACTAACGAAATCTGACGACAAAATGTTTAAAAATTAACAACTTCTCTTTTAATGTGTTTAATCATTTTGGACAAATCTCATTGTTATCTAAATGCTTCAAAGATAGCACAGTAAAATTTTCAAAAGGAAATATTTACAGCGACCAAAAATACAGTGAGTTAAAATTGAAAAATCATCAAAATTGATTTATCGCATTTTGGCATAAAATTTGATTTTTCACTAATTCTAGAAAAAAATAAACTCCATATTCGGATTTGGAGACCTCGAAAACATAAGGAATGACGAAAATTTGTGATTCACTTTAAAGTTGATTTTTGTGGTCGGTATAACCGTTGATTGAGGTATTGGTATAACCCATATCAATATTTCAATCAACGGTATAACGTAATTTTAGGAGTTGCTGCCGGTCGTCAACCGCGTGCACTATTCAGTCAGTCGACTACGCCCGCTATTTTTTACTTTAGTCGGAATGCAAAATACTTTTTTTTATAACACTACTGTTTAAACAATTTTTAACATTTTTTCTTGCTAAAAACTTTGTTAAAAACTTTGACTTTTCTTATAAAATATTGGTTAATTTCAGATCTTAGTGTTGTTACTTAACGTAACAGTGATTTTTTCAAAAAAAGGGCCTATCTCAGACCCCAAGGGTCGTACGACCTAAAATTTTTTTTAGAAGTTGTGTATTTTAACCAGCTTTCCGTACTTTTTATTGCCATTTAATTTGATCTAATTTCTACGAAATTACTGTAATTGTTTATAAGCTTAAAAACTGCTATTTATTAACAAATAATTTTGTGTACGTATATGTAATTTTTTTTTTTACTTTTTTTTCATAGGCTGTTAGTATACATCTTGACGAAGGAAGTGAGCTCCGAATTATTGAGATACATTCAGCTATATTAACTGGACTAGCCTCAGAAATTAGCTCGTTTTTCAAAAAAATTTATAAACAAATTCAATTTTGCGGAAAGTATTAAACAGATCTGGACCATTTTTTGCACACCATTCAAACACCATAATGCCCTCAAGTTTAGGTATATTTAAACATATTCTAATAAACAATAAAATTGTTATTAACAATATTAAAAAAACAATGATTTTGTCGTCTGTTTTGCAATAACTTTTTTGTTTATTAACCGATTTTCATTTAGCGTATCTCATTCGATGTATCTTTTTATTCTAAAAAAGTTACCTGTGAACGTCAAATCTCTAAATAAACAAGTTTTTAAGTTATGAGCACAAAACTAAGTTTGACGTTTTGATTGTTTATTTAAAAATTGTTCCACTAAAAAATTGATGAATCCCAAGATGGTAGCCCTTTTGTAATATCTCATACTACACATTTCAACAGTCAAACCTCGTCTTTTCAATTATGTCGAAAAACGGCTTATTTCTTACTAACTTGATTGGTCTAATATAGAAGGTAATCATTGCACACGGGAAACCAAAAGTACTTTGTACAAACATTTTTTGGGCATTTATTTTTATTAAAAGTTGACTCCAGCCATTTCAACTATAATTTAATGTATCTACTTTTGTTGTTCTGTTGTTTTACATTCTCTTTTTAAAATGTTGGTTGTTCAATGATCCTTGAATTTGAGAAAGGTTTTGACGTTTTGTAATTTTTTGTTGATCTGTTAATACACTGTGGCAACCAGCTATAAATTAAAAATTGAAGTACATACCTACACTTTTATGACAGCTATGTAGTCGGAGAGATACAAGCGGATTTTGTGCGTGATAAGTAATATGGAAAAACTATACGGCGAATATGTTGAATTAGTTGTGTACATGACTTTCACCAACGGCCAGAAACCAGAGTGGGGGCCGAGGGTAGTTACAAGGGGTAAAATTCGCGGTTTTTATTATTTTTTTTGTGACGCTCATGATCGAGATAGTGCACCAAAATTTGGGAATAAGTAGATCATGACCTAACTAAGTAAAATCTCTAGGGGCGGAACGCTGCGTGGCCGACAAAGGGGTGGGGGTAGGGGTGAATATAAAAAATATAAAGGATTTTTTGTGACGTTCGCGATTGAGATAGTGGAACAAAATTTGGGAATAAGTAGACCATGACATTACTAAGTAAAATCCCCAGAGCCGGAAACAAGAGTGGGGGACGAGGGTAGTTATAAGGGTCAAGGTCGCTGTTTTTATTATTTTTTTTTGTGACGCTCATGATCGAGATAGTGCACCAAAATTTGGGAATAAGTAGGTCATGACGTAACTAAGTAAAATCTCCAGGGGTGGCACGCTGCGTGGCCGACAAAGGGGTGGAAAAGGGGTGAATACAAAAAATATAAGGGTTATTTTGTGACGTTCGTGATTGAGAGAGTGCACCAAAATTTGTGAATAAGTAGACCATGGCATAACTAAGTAAAATCCTCAGAGCCGGAAACCCGAGGTCGGGGACGAGGGTAGTTATAAGGGGTCAAAATCGCCGTTTTTATTATTTTTTTTTTGGACGCTCCTGATGGAGATTGTGCACCAAAATTTGGGAATAAGTAGGTCATGAGGTAACTAAGTACAATCTCCAGGGGTGGAACGCTGCGTGGCCGATAAAGGGGTGGGGGTAGGTGTGAATATAAAAAATATAAGGGGTTTTTGCGACGTGCTAGATTGAGATAGTGCACCAAAATTTGGGAATAAGTAGACCATGACTTAGCTAAGTAAAATCCCTAGAGCCAGAAACCAGAGTTGGGGATGAGGGTAGTTTTAAGGGGTCAAAGTCGCAGTGTGTATTATTTTTTTTGTGACCCGGTACAACATTTGTCTCCCACGCAGCGTTCCGCCCCTGGAGATTTTACTTAGTAATGTCAGGATCTACTTATTCCCAAATTTTGGTGCACTATCTCGATTACGAACGGCAAAATAACCCCCATATATTTTTATACTCACCTCTGCCTACCACCTCTTTGTACCCCAAGCAGCGTTCCGCCCCTGGAGATTTTACTTAGTTACCTCATGACTTACTTACTCCCAAATTTTGGTGCACTATCTCCATCATGAGCGCCACAAAAAATAATATAACCGCGAATTTTACCCCTTATAACTACCCTCGTCCGAGACTCTGGTTTCCGCCTCTGGGGATATTACTTAGTTATATCATGGTCTACTTATTTCCAAATTTTGGTGCACTATCTCAATCACGAACGTCGCAAAAAACCACTTATTTTTTTTTTATATTCACCCCTGCCCTACCCCTTTGTCGGCCACGCAGCGTTCCACTCCTAGAGATTTTACTTAGTTACGTCATGACCTACTTATTCCCAAATTTTGGTGCACAATCTCCATCAGGAGCGTCCCAAAAAAAATAATAAAAACGGCGATTTTGACCCCTTATAACTACCCTCGTCCCCCACCTCGGGTTTCCGGCTCTGAAGATTTTACTTAGTTATGCCATGGTCTACTTATTCCCAAATTTTTGTGCACTCTCTCAATCACGAACGTCGCAAAAAACCCCATATATTTTTATACTCACCTCTGCCTACCACCCCTTTGTACCCCAAGCAGCGTTCCGCCCCTGGAGATTTTACTTACTTACCTCGACCTAGTGACTCCCAAATTTCGGTGCACTATCTCCATCATGAGCGCCACAAAAAAAATAATATAACCGCGAATTTTACCCCTTATAACTACCCTCCTCCGAGACTCTGGTTTCCGCCTCTGGGGATATTACTTAGTTATATCATGGTCTACTTATTCCCAAATTTTGGTGCACTATCTCAATTACGAACGTCGCAAAAAACCCCTTAATTTTTTTTATATTCACCCCTGCCCCACCCGTTTGTCGGCCACGCAGCGTTCCACTCCTAGAGATTTTACTTAGTTACGTCATGACCTACTTATTCCCAAATTTTGGTGCCCTATCTCGATCATGAGCGTTACAAAAACAATAATGAAAAATGGGATTTTGACCCCTTATAAACTACCTTCCTCCCCCACTCTGGTTTCCGGCTCTGGGGATTTTACTTATTTATGTCATGGCCTACTTATACTTAAATTTTGGTTTACTATCTCAATCACGAACGTCGCAAAAAACCCCTTATATTTTTTATATTCAACCCTACCCGAATCCCTTTGTCGGCTACGCAGCGTTGCGCCCCTATAGATTTTACTTAGGTACGTCATGACCTACTTATTCCCAAATTTTGGTGCACTTATTTTGGAGCTTATTCGTCAGATTAGTACGTGTTTTCAAGTGACGCACAAACGGCACGCACACGGCGCACCACGATCTAAATTCTGTCGGTTTTTCAACAAACGCTTTGATGGTTCGCAGTACGTATTTGGACGGGTTTGCGAGTGGTTTGTTGGTTTTGGCGCGTCTGAGTTGAATATTTGTTAGTAATGGAATGGTCGGAACTGTCGGAAGAAAATATCTAACTTATTGATGTTTATCGTGGAAAATCATTATTGTGGGATCCTCAATAAAGAACCATTTAATTTAAAGAAACAACTTAAATCCGATCTGAACGGAAATAGAAGCTGAAATAAAAAATATACATGCGGACCAATGTAAAAAAGGTTAGTTCATTGTTGTACTAAAAATAACATGTTGTATTAAAAATAAGATTTACTATTTTATTTGGGCATAAGCCACAATTCGAGTTTGAAATCGAAGTTTACTTGACCTTTCGACTTTCACTTCGGAAATAGTTATCAATATCAAAAAAACATTCATAAGCAGATATATATTATGTGTCACCGGAAAGCCAAAATAGGTAACGCACAACTTGGAGAACCTATAGTTTTCTAACTTCATGTCTGGTGAAGCAACGCAGTTGAAACAAGCAGATATATTATAATTGTGTCACCGGAAAACGAAAAAGGTAAAGCACAACTTGGAAGAGCCTATAGTTTCCTAACTTCGCTTCTGGTGAAGCAACGGAGTTGGAACAAGCAGATATGTTATAATTGGGTCACCGGAAAGCCAAAAAGGTAACGCACAACTTGGAAGAGCCAATAGTTCTCTAACTTCGCTTCTGGTAAAGCAGAACAAGCAGATACATTATAATTGTGTTACCGGAAAGCAAAAAAGGTAAAGCACAACTTGGAAGAGCCTATAGTTTCCTAACTTCGCTTTTGGTGAAGCAACGGAGTTGGAACAAGCAGATATATTATAATTGGGTCACCGGAAAGCGAAAAAGGTAAGGCACAACTTGGAAGAGCCTATAGTTTCCTAACTTCGCTTCTGGTGAAGCAACGGAGTTGGAACAAACAGATATATTATAATTGGGTCACCGGAAAACGAAAAAGGTAAAGCACAACTTGGAAGAGCCTATAGTTTCCTAACTTCGCTTCTGGTGAAGCAACGGAGTTGGAACAAGCAGATATATTATAATTGGGTCACCGGAAAGCCAAAAAGGTAACGCACAACTTGGAAGAGCCAATAGTTCTCTAACTTCGCCGCTTCTGGTAAAGCAACGGAGTTGGAACAAGCAGATATATTATAATTGTGTTACCGGAAAGCAAAAAAGGTAAAGCACAACTTGGAAGAGCCTATAGTTTCCTAACTTCGCTTTTGGTGAAGCAACGGAGTTGGAACAAGCAGATATATTATAATTGGGTCACCGAAAAACGAAAGAGGTAACGCACAACTTGGAAGAGCCTATAGTTTTCTAACTTCGCTTCTGGTGAAGCAACGGAGTTGAAACAAGCAGATATATTATAATTGGGTCACCGGAAAGCCAAAAAGGTAACGCACAACTTGGAAGAGCCAATAGTTCTCTAACTTCGCTTCTGGTGAAACAACGGAGTTGGAACAAGCAGATATATTATAATTGTGTTACCGGAAAGCGAAAAAGGTAACGCACAACTGGGAAGAGCCTATAGTTTTCTAACTTCGCTTCTGGTGAAGCAACGGAGTTGGAACAAGCAGATATGTTATAATTATGTCGCCGTAAAGCGAAAAAGGTAACGCACAACTTGGAAGAGCCTATAGTTTTCTAACTCCGCTTCTGGTGAAGCAACTGAGTTGGAACAAGCAGATATAATATAATTGGGTCATCGGAAAGCGAAAAAGTTAACACAGGGCTTGGAAGAACCTATAGTTTTCTAATTTCGTTTCTGGTGAAGCTACGTGGTTGTAACAAGTAGATACATTACAATTGTGTCACCGGAAAACGAAAAAGGTAACGCACAACTTGGAAGAACCTATAGTTCTCTAATTTTGTTTCTGGTTGTAGGAACAAGCAGGTATATTATGGTAGGGGAGCAAAGTATGCTAAATGTGCAGTCACTCGAGCGCTTTGGGGACCTATTGGGCTGTGATTATTAGGTCCTAAAACCAAAAAAAGTTAAGTAAACTTTTCCATTTTAGTGGGGACTTCCCATTTTTTAATTTAATTTTCCATTTCCTACAATCATTTTTCCGATTACAGCGCCATCTATCCATAATTAGAAAAAATGTTTCGAATAACAGTTGTTTATTTTTATACAAACGATCCAAATCTGCAATAAGAAATGGGGGCTACCACTTAAGATTTTAAAGTAACCCCCCACCTCACCTCTGTGGGGGGTCGTGTTTGGAACCATTCGATAGATTTTTGAAAAATATTGATAAAGTGTATTTTGCAGTTTTTCGATATGATGTTTATTTTGCGAAAGATCGCGGGATTTGTATTTAAAATTTTAAATTTATCCCCCACCCTCTCGGTCATATTTGGTATTTTTCGATAGATTTTTGAAAAACATTGAACACGTAGTTTTTAGTTTTTCAATCTCACGTTCATTTCACAAAATATTCGCTTTTTTTTTGTGAAACTTTTTGACTCACCCATTTCCGTACGCCCCGCTGAAATCGTCATATTTTTGAAATATAGACTCTTTCGCATGTACTTAACTTACCTAATCTTAATCTGACAATTTCGAGTATTTTTAAGGATAGATTTTTTTCGGGCCCCCCTGAACGAACCCCCCTGTGTTAAGAGCCAATAGATGGTGGAGGTACCATCTGCAGGGTACAACGTTTCTCCCCATATGATAATCTGACGCTCGAGTAGCTGCAAAAATCCCCGCTTGGGCTCCCCTACCATTATAATTGTGTCGCCGGGAAGCGAAAAAGGTAGTTCCCGAAATGTTCGCAAACTGTGGCTTATTCCACATAAAATAGTAAATTGCATAAGATGACACAAGAAAATAGTTTCAGAATAATACCAAAATAAGATGTAGTAGAAGTACAGGACAGAGACATGATTATCTATGGTAGGGGAGCCCAAGCGGGGATTTTTGCAGTTACTCGAGCGCGTCAGATTATCATATGGGGAGAAACCTGGTACCCTGCATATGTACCTCTACCATATATGGGCTCTTAACACAGGGGAGTTCGTTAAGGGGGGCCCGAAAAAAAAAATCTATCCTTAAAAAAGCTCGAAATTGTCAGATTAAGATAAGGTAAGTTAAGTACATGCAAAAGAGTGTATATTTAAAAAATCTGACGATTTGAGCCGGGCGTAAGGAAATGGACGAGTCCCAAGATTTCACAAGAAAAAAGCGAATATTTCGCGAAATGAATGACAGATCGAAAAACTAAAAAATATGTGCTCAATATTTTTTAAAAATCTATCGAATGATACTAAACACGACTTCCCACGGAGAGGGGTGGGGGGTAAATTTAATATTTTAAATAAAAATCCCGCGATATTTCGCGAAATGAACATCAGATCGAAAAACTGTAAAATACACTTAATTAATATTTTTAAAAAATCTATCGAATCACACCAAAGACGACCCCCCACGAAGGTGGGGTGGGGGGTTACTTTAAAATCTTAAATAGGAGCCCCCATTTTTTTTACAGATTTGGATTTCTTATGAAAAAATAAGTAACTTTTATTCGAAACATTTTTTCGAATTATGCATAGATGGCGTTATAATCGGAAAAAACGATTGTTGGAAATGGAAAATTAAATTAAAAAATGGCAAGCGCCCACTAAAATGGAAAATGTTACTTAACTTTTTTTGGTTTTAGGACCTACTCTTCACAACCCAATGACCCAATAGGTCACCAAAGCGCTCGAGTGACTGCACATTTAGCATACTTTGCTCCCCTACCACTACAATTACTAAACGTTCATAAGTTTCCTCTGGTCCGTCAAAATAAAAAATTTTAACGAACAATAACCGCGCCACGAACGCGCGGCGCTCACACGGCGCGGAGTTCGTGGCGCGGATATCTGTCTCCGTCTTTAGACTAATGTATTTGTTTTGCTATTAATAAGTTCCATTACAACTTGTTTTGTTAATATGCATTTTTTTACAGTACATGAAAATAAGTCAATAACAAAAATACTTTATACATTTTACTTGTGAAAAAGCAAGTAAAATTAATCTGTAAATTATTTACAGTGTACATAATAGGTTAACACTGATTTCGTGTTGGTAGAACCAAGTACCACGTAGAACTACTGGAAGTACGTTTCAATTCAAGCGTTTTTAATTTGGTACGGGTACGACTGCGACTGATAGACAAAGCAGCATATGCGCAAGTTATAAAAATATAATACATTGTTTGTAGTTTGTATTTATATTCATTTGCAATTGCAATAGGGCTTTTCATCGATTGCCATTTGTTTCGAGCTTTTGTCAAATGTATAATTCGTGTAGAATACTAATATACACGGATTATACAACATATTATGACAGAAGCTCGAAACAAATAACTGTGAATGAAAAGCCCTTTATTTGGCTTTCGGGAATTCACACCAAAGCTGAAATTTCGTCTTCGTTCATTAGCATTAGCGTCAGTAAGCAGTAAGTGAGTAGTTGTAGTTCTATTTTTATCCTGTGTTCTGTGTTTGTGGTTTTTTGAGGAATACAATCAATTTTATCGTAATATTAATATTGGTGCTAGTGCTAGATAAAGAAATAATATAATATTGGTGCTAAATCGGTGCTAGATAAAGAAATGTGCACGTAAGTTCCACTTTTTCAAACTATAATTGATATACGTCCTATTAGGATATTTCTTGTACCTGATTTAGTTAACTACAACATATATCAAAATTTAGAGGAACAGAATAACAATATAATACATTTATTTATGTTTATAAGACATAGGTACATATTCAACTATTTGAGGCAGACACCACCTATTCTGACTCTATTTACTCGTTTTTATGATTTGCCCTAAGCGTATACATTTAATCATTTGACCGCTTGTGTCTTATACTATAACTATAATTTCTATTTTTAGAGCATGTCTTGCTTTCGCAACTTCCCAGTAGGTCTAGTTTGCCCACCCTATTCTGCAAACCAGTTAACAAGATGGTTGTCAGTGTTTTTCTTCCTTTTGCTCAAATATCTCTCTAATAGGTCTTAGGCCCACATATAAAATTATTATTTATAACCACACCGTTGAAACTTTTTGTACTTGTTATTTGGGTGGGTCGGACAAATTTGGAGCTTAGCGCATTATGGCAGTCTGTCAAGCGGTAACGAAGTTGTCAATTTTATGCAAGAAAAATAGTTATTTTTCTACAACCACTATTCAAAGTGCACTTTTCTGCACGGTTTTATGTTAGCAAACTTGATATTTTCTCACAGTATACGATATTTGACATTAGTGTGCAGAAAAGTGACGTTTCTGTGCCGCAAAGTGACGTTTCTGTGCCGCAAAGTTCTTTTCTGCACAGCTGACTACCTCATTCTGAGTAACGTTATATTCTGTTTACATCCGTGGACTACCGCATTCTGAGTAACGTTATATTCTGTTTACATCCGTGGTTAAACTTTAGACAAATATATAACCTATAAGACAATTATTATATTTAACTATAGCATAGAAACTAAATTATGGATGTTACAACTGTTTTATTTTACAATTTTATTCTTATTAAACATTTTATAATTATCAAATAACCAATAAGGATTTAGCAACCTGTGCAAGAGACGTCGAATGAAGTAGGTTTTGTGTAAATCCGTGACTGCATAAAAATATAATGTCAATAATGTGTAATAATTGTTTAAATTTAAACAAATTAAGGCAGTGCATTAATTTTTTAACTGATTTCTGTGCAATTTATTTAGGTATAAGGAATTTAAATTGATTAGTAGGTATTAATTAAATACAGTTTAAAATTTATCACATAGGTACCTATTATAATTAATCGTCGTTTGGAAATTGTGATTTTTATTTTTAGGAAAAACTGTGCTTGTAGAAAAAGTATAGTGTGAAACACGTGCAGAAAGGTAATTTCTCACTCGTTTGAATTGCGGCACTCGCTTGCGCTCGTACCGCAACTTTTCAAACTCGTGAGAAATTAGTACCTTTCTGCACTTGTTGCACAATATACTATTTCCTAACAAGTGCAGAAAGTCATTCTTTTCCGCACGCACGCGACTGCAGTTTGCCGAACGACGCGAAGCGGGAGTTCGGCAAGCAGTCGAGTGCGGAAAAGAGACTTTCTGCAAGAGTTAGGAACAATATTTTTTCTAAGAGTTTTTAAAAAATTATCAAATCTTAATCAATTAATTTAATTAATATGAAAATACATACACAAATTAATTCTTTGACAAGGTTGTCAAAACCAAACTTTCAATATAATTAGTTAGCATGACGACGATCTTGGTTTCCATGACGATGATTGAAAACGACTGTTATTGTCTACCGATTTGACTTTCGTATATTATGTCAAAATAATTTTATTTCATCGAATTGTAGCGTTAATTTCATTAAAACAGGAACACAATAAGATATATTTGAAATAAATTAGTAAATAATATCTAAATATTAGTTTATTGCATGTATTATAATTACTTTAAGGCCATATTAACATACCTATCTAAATTAACACGAGTGCGGAAAAGTAACACGCGTGCGGAAAAGTGAAACTTTCTAAACTAAAATGCGTGCGCGAAAGTAGACATTTTTGCACGCTCGTAGAAAATAGTATATTGTGCAACAAGTGCAGAAAGGTACTAATTTCTCACGAGTTTGAAAAGTTGCGGTACGAGCGCAAGCGAGTGCCGCAATTCAAACGAGTGAGAAATTACCTTTGTGCACGTGTTTCACACTATACTTTTTCTACAAGCACAGTTTTTCCTAAAAATAAAAATCACAATTTCCAAACGTCGATTAATTATAATAGGTACCTATGTGATAAATTTTAAACTGTATTTAATTAATACCTACTAATCAATTTAAATTCCTTATACCTAAATAAATTGCACAGAAATCAGTTAAAAAATTAATGCACTGCCTTAATTTGTTTAAATTTAAACAATTATTACACATTATTGACATTATATTTATGCAGTCACGGATTTACACAAAACCTACTTCATTCGACGTCTCTTGCACAGGTTGCTAAATCCTTATTGGTTATTTGATAATTATAAAATGTTTAATAAGAATAAAATTGTAAAATAAAACAGTTGTAACATCCATAATTTAGTTTCTATATATAGTTAAATATAATAATTGTCTTATAGGTTATATATTTGCAGGGCCGGCGATAACGGGCCTGCAAGGGATGCATTGCAGGCGGGCGCCCCTGTTTGGGGGGCGCCAGAATGAGATTTTTTCTGCTGGTATTATGTAAAATACTAAAATAAAAAAATATTTTTTTTAAATGTGGTTTAAAATCGTCATAATACCCTAATCTGTGTTTGTTAATTTTGCATATCACATAATATACAAAAATATGCAATGCCGAATAGAATTTTTACCATGTAGTAATATAATTTATTGGTCAAAGATATCATATTTCAACCAAACAACTTTGCTCTTAATGAGAATGCTTTGTTTATGTTCTTCAAATTTCTTGTAAGTTGTTAGTTTTGTATCAGCAGTTATGAGAGGAAATGAATAATTTCTAGTAAAATAAACAAGATTGTGATTCTGTTTTCTTGACGCACGCGCCTGTCTAATTTAAGTATTATGTAAATACCTATTAATAGGTATCAAGTTAAGTATTAATCCCATAAAAACATAACATTTAAAATAAACATTTTAAATTTAGTTCGAAAAAATCCGAAAGGTTGTGGGTTCGAATCTCACCAGGGTCAGAAATTTTTCATTTAATTTAAATTAATAAATGAATATAGTTTCTGTCCTTGTGGGATCGGTACTCACCGTAGGGACCGCAGACGTTCGGATACAATTAGCGTCTCTTTGCAAAGACAATGACGTCGACTTTGCAAAGTAACAAGACACTTACTCAACACACACACTACACATTACTCCCCTGACTTAGTGATAAGTTATACAATTACGTGGCTAAAGGTTCTAGTTCTAAACCAAGGCCAAAATCAGAGAAAAAAAATTTAGTTTAGAACTCTTATTTCGATTATAATACAGAATAGTTTGTAAGTTGTACGCTGCAGTTAAAGAATCTAGCATTCAATTAATATAAAATTATATTTTTGTTAAGCAGTCAGTACTATTATTAATCTACGGTTAAGTTATTATTTTATAAAGTAATACAGAGGATGTTCCATTAACCAGGGTATCTAAGGGAACGTTCAGTACAAAGCCTCCTTATTCGTTATGTACTGCGATGGGGAGGGGTGGTGGTAAATACAGCTTGGGGGTCAGATAGATACGGGGTCAGGTTACGCAGTGTAACCGGTTTGATCTTCGGACATGAGGGTCTCACTGTTCCATTTGAACACACATAATGTTCCCGTTCTTGAGGCTGGGGTTGTACGAGTATCTGTGTGGGGGGGGGCGCCTGTGCTAGTTTTGCAGGCGGGCACCTTATACCCTAGCGCCGGCACTGTATATTTGTCTAAAGTTTAACCACGGATGTAAACAGAATATAACGTTACTCAGAATGCGGTAGTCCACGGATGTAAACAGAATATAACGTTACTCAGAATGAGGTAGTCAACTGTGCAGAAAAGAACTTTGCGGCACAGAAACGTCACTTTGCGGCACAGAAACGTCACTTTTCTGCACACTAATGTCAAATATCTTATACTGTGAGAAAATATCAAGTTTGCTAACATAAAACTGTGCAGAAAAGTGCACTTTGAATAGTGGTTGTAGAAAAAATTTATAACCACATTGGTCATTTTATTTTAGTCAATGGTTTTTATCATATAAACAGCGAAAACAATTTTGTCGGACAAAAATATTGGGGCATATGACGCGTCGGACACGCTAAATACACTCAGGTGCAAACAAACCGATCCACTAAAAATTTGGTCATTTTTGAAGTTTCGAATTTCCTAAACCTGTTGTTCAATTTAAGTGATTTTTTTACCATGTTATAGCCTTATTCATTGACAATATCGCTGTAATAATATTTTTGCTAGACAGTCAAACTGCCATTGTATACCGGGTGTACGAATCAAACTGTGTCTTTTTCTCAAAGTTCGCATCACCCTGTGGACTATTCTAGCATTTATAAAATACTGAAATTAAAACCTAACTATAGCCCCAGGTTTTCTTAACATTTTGTCTTTCGATTCATTCGCTTATATTGGATAATAAAAAAGTTAGGTACTTTAACAACTAGCCATGTTCGTCATCAGTACAGGGTGTTTCTAAATAAGTGTGACACACTTTAAGGAGTAATTTTACATGAGAAAATAATGACAATTTGCTTTATAATCATATGTCCGCAAACGCTTCGTTTCCGAGATACGGGATGTTGAATTTTTTCTTGCAAACTGACGATTTATTTATTGCTTTAAAACCAGTTGAGATATGCAAATCAAATTTGGTGGGTTTTAATACGTAGTTACTGCACATTTTTTGACATACAATTAAGAATTTTATATTCACCATTGACGCGCAAACGGGTATTACGACCGATAATATTACCCGTACGCACGCCAATGGTGAATATAAAATTCTTAATGTATGTCAAAAAATGTGCAATAATTACGTCTTAAAACCCACCAAATTTGATTTGCATATCTCAACTGGTTTTAAAGCAATAAATAAATCGTCCGTTTGTAAAAAAATATTGAACATCCCGGATCTCGGAAACGAAGCGTTTGCGGACATATGATTATTAAGCAAACTGTCATTATTTTCATGTGTAAAATTACCCCTTAAAGTTTGCCGCATTTATTTCAAAAAATCCCTGTACTGATGACGAACATGGCTAGTTGTTAATGTACCTAACTTTTTTATTATCCAACATAAGCGAATTAATCGAAAGACAAAATGTTAAGAAAACCTGAGGCTATAGTTAGGTTTTAATTTCAGTATTTTATAACTGCCAGAATAGTCCACAAGGTGATGCGAACTTTGAGAAAAAGACACAGTTTGATTCGTATACCCGGCATGCAGTGGCAGTTTGACTCTATAGCAACAATATTATTACAGCGATATTGTCAATGAATAAGGCTATAACGTGGTAAAAAAATCACTTAAATCGAACAACAGATTTAGGAAATTCGAAACTTCAAAAATGACCAAATTTTTAGTGGATCGGTTTTTTTGCAAATTTTTTATGTTAAATTTATGGAAATAATAAATTTATTACCACATGGATTATTTTAACGGTATCTACCATAAAATCTTTTTACAATAATGTGGTAACCTTGTCGGACAATTTTCACGGGGCATATGCGCAGTCGGATGCGCCAAAGATGTCAATTTCCTGGAATTTTTTTATTTATTACCACAGATGTTATTTTTATTTTGTACTGTTTTTTACATGTGTAATGCATATTGGATCACTTGTCGGACAAAAATAATGGGGCGTTTTGGTACAATTTAAAAAAAAGTAATTTTTATACATTTTTGACTTCATATTATATTACGTATTTTTCGGCTCTTATTACCCGTATGCGCGCCAATGGTGAACATTTTTGGTACAGCTATACGTCATGCCCTTTTAAATGTTGTACTTAGAGTGTGTACCAATTTTCAGCTAAATCGATTCAAAAATAACCGAGAAAATCTGTTTTAAAATTTTTTTTGATAATACCCCCCTCGATAGCCTAAAAGAATTAAGTTTTCTGTTCGTTTGCCCCAACATTTTTGTCAGACAATTACATTTTTGTTTAAGAATATAATTACTTATAACTTACTACTTTTGTCGGAAAAATGTTTGTAAAGATAAGGGATGCACGAACCCTGCATAGTTTAAGAGTATAGTTTATTAATAAAAATTAAATTTTCTGTCCGACTTTCGATTTGCCCCAATATTTTTGTCTTACACTTAGATTTTTTGATTTAGAATATAACTACTTATAACCTCCTACTTCTGTCGAAATTTTTTTTAATTCGAGAAAAAAAAACTACAGAACGATGTTTGTCATTGTTCAAGGAGTATGTACACAAATTATCAGATCACAATTTTTCTAAAACTATCCCTCTTGTCGGAAATTTTTTTTGAAAATTTTTGGGTACAGCTCTACGTCATACCCTTTTAAATGTTGAACTTAGCGTGTATACCAATTTTCAGCTAAATCGATTCAAAAATAACCGAGAAAAACTGTTTTAAATTTTTTTTGACAATACCTTCTCGTCGATAACATAAAAGAATTAAGTTTTCTGTTCGTTTGCCCCAACATTTTTGTCAGACAATTACATCTTTTGTTTAAGAATATAATTACTTGTGACCTACTACTTTTGTCGGAAAAATGGTTGTGAATATAAGGGATGCACGAACCCAGCATAGTTTAAAAACATAGTTTACTAATAAAAATTAAATTTTTTGTCCGACTGTCGATTTGCCCCAATATTTTTGTCAGTCACTTAGATTTTTTGATTTAGAATATAACTACAGTGGAACCCCGATTAGTCGGCCTCCGATAACCCGGAAGTCCGGCTAACCCGGACCGATTTTCATCAGACAAAACAAACATTTTTTCAGTTTGACTGAGTTTTTACCAAGAAATAAACAATACTGCATACAACTGTACGTAATTTAGATAGTGCATATGTATTTCATGTTTTTGCTATTATAATGTGTGTTTGTTTATTATTCATATGTATTTTATTAATTCTTACCATATTCTCCGGCTAACCCGGATTTTCGATAACTCGTATCGGCCGCAGTCCCGATTAATTCGACTTATCGAGGTTCCACTGTACTTATAACCTCCTACTTGTGTCGAAATTTTTGTTTAAATTCGAGAAAAAAAACTACAGAACGATGTTTGTCATTGTTTAAGGAGTATGTACACAAATTATCAGATCACAATTTTTCCAAAATTTTCCCCCTTGTCGGAAAATTTTTTTGGAAAATTTTGGGTACCTACAGCTCTACGTCATGCCCTTTTAAATGTTTTACTTCGTGTGTGTACCAATTTTCAGCTAAATCGATTCAAAAATAACCGAGAAAAACTGTTTTAAAATGTTTTTTGACAATACCTCTTCGTCGATAGCCTTAAAGAATAAAGTTTTCTGTTCGTTTGCCCCAACATTTTTGTCAGATAATTACATTTTTTGTTTAAGAATATAATTACTTGTAACCTACTACTTTTGTCGGAAAAATGGTTGTGAATCAGGGATACACGAACCCAGCATAATTTAAAAGTATAGTTTACTAATAAAAATTAAATTTTTTGTCCGATTGTCGATTTGCCCAATATTTTTGTCCGACACTTAGATTTTTTGATTTAGAGTATAATAACTTATAACCTCCTATTTTTGTCGGAAAAATGGTTGTAAATAAAAAAATTTCAGGAAATTGACATCTTCGGCGCATCCGACTGCGCATATGCCCCGTGAAAATTGTCCGACAAGGTTACCACATTATTGTAAAAAGGTTTTATGGTAGATTCAGTTAAAATTATCCATGTGGTAATAAATTTATTTTTTTCATGAATTTGACATATTTAGCGTGTCCGACGCGTCATATGCCCCAATATTTTTGTCCGACAAAATTGTTTTCGCTGTTTATATGATAAAAACCATTGATTAAAATAAAATGATCAATGTGGTTATAAATTTTTTTCTTGCATAAAATTGACAAATTCGTCACCGCTTGATAGACAAACGCCCCACTACCATAATGCGCCAAGTTCCAAATTTGTCCGACTCCACCCAAATAACAAGTACAAAAAGTTTCAACGGTGTGGTCATAAATAACAATTTTATATGTGGGCCCAAGACCTATAAAGTACTATGTAGTTGAAAGATCTTCATTTTTCATTTTTACAATAAGCTTCTTTTTTTTTCTACACTTTGCAATGATGCCAAGTCAATCTTCTGGTACATATATGACCTTTACTTTTGCTACTGATTCCAAAATAACCGTCGTTTAGCAAATATGAATGACCTGGAACCAATAATTTCTGATCTATGACATCGATGTTAGTCTCATCACTCTGAATAAATCTCATTAATGCCAAACACATATTCATGTTGCGATTTTGACCTCAACATATATCGCTGTAGTGTAGATAGTTATATACTTGATTTTTATTTTTACCGTTAAGTTTAAGCGCTTAACTAGACCTAAATAAATGTCTTGTGAGCCTCTTCTGGCCGTGGTTTCATTCCACACATGAAAATATCCAGAATCCTTGTCTAAATCATGTAGTCCAAAATTATTGTAGTAGTAGTTATAGTCTAAGAGCTAGTGAACCCTCCGACTAACGGTCGTCCTGTAAGGCTAGAAATTTGTCTAGTGATAATTCATAGCACACCAAGGCTAAAAACCAAGACCTGGCAGGCATCAGCCGTGCACGTGTATCTACCAGGTGAATTGAAAAGTGCAAATTTAGGGGGTAAAATAAACTTTCTCTTGTAAAGTTTAAATTTAGGTATGTGTTTGAGTAAGTCATTTAGAAGAAATGTGTACAATGACAGGCGATTCTGAAGAGCATAAGACCTTGCCAGGCGAGGGGAAAGATTAGGGGTTTTTCCTAAAATTATCTTTTTTGCAGGGAACAAAGCTTTTTTAGGTTTTCTGAATCATTCCAAACAGAAAAGGTCTTTAGTGACTTTTCTCTTAGGTTAATAGTTTTTGTTATATAAGCGATTAAAAATTTTGAAAATTGCGAAATCGGCCATTTTTAACCCTAAATCGGACATTTAACTAAAAATTTCAATGTTGCCAAGGTAGGCAGATATTCTTTAAACATTGATTGATGAAATCCCGAAGAGTTTTTTGGAATACAATATCGAAAACCCCTTTGTTTTTTAATTGCTAATCAAGCGGGCGCGACACTGTATTAGTATAAATAAGGACGTTTGAGTTTGCATAGATTCATTATCTCGAGAATGGGCAAATTTGAAGAGAAATCCTCAGACAGGTCGATTTTTATTTTTAAATTAGGACTTTTTGGCATATATATATATATATATATATATATATATATATATATATATATATATAAAACAAATGAAATAGAGAATGTGGAAAAATCCCCTTACGAATAACTCACACATCCACTATATATATATATATATATATATATATATATATATATATATATATATATATATATATATATATATATATAATACTAGTGACGTCATCCATCTGGGCGTGATGACGTAATCGATGATTTTTTAAAATTAGAGTAGGGTTGTGTGATTGCTCATTTGAAAGCTTATTTAATTCTTTATTCAGTAATATAAACCTTAACATAATTATTTATACAGGGTGTACAAACAATTTTTTTCTTCTTTTTGTCTAAATTAATTTAATAAAAATGTTTTTTGTACACCCTGTATAAATAATTATGTTAATGTCTATATTACTGAATAGAAAATTAAATAACCTTTCAAATGAGCTATCACACAACCCCTACTCTCTTTAAAAAAATCATCGATTACGTCATCACGCCCAGCCGGATGACATCACTAGTATTATATATATGCCAAAAAGTCCTAATTAAGAATAAAAATCGACCTGTCTGAGGATTTCTCTTTAAATTTGCCCTTTCTCGAGATAATGAATTTATGCAAACTCAAACGTCCTCACTTATACTACAGTGTCGCGCCCGCTTGATTAGTAATTAAAAAACAAAGGGGTTTTCGATATTGTATTGCAAAAAAACCTACCTTGGCAACATTGAAATTTTTAGTTAAATGTCCGATTTAGGGTTAAAAATGGCCGATTTCGCAATTTTCAAAATTTTTAATCGCTTATATAACAAAAACTATTAACTTAGAGAAAAATCACCAAAGACCTTTTCTGTTTGGAATGATTCAAAAAACCTAAAAAAACTTTGTTCGGTGCAAAAAAAAATAATTTTAGGAAAAACCCATAATCTTTCCCCTCGCCTGGCAAGGTCTTATGCTCTTCAGAAGCGCCTGCCATTGTACACATTTCTTCTAAATGACTTACTCAAACACATACTTAAATTTAAACTTTACAGGAGAAAGTTTAGTTTACCCCCTAAATGTGCACTTTTCGATTCACCTGGTAGATACACGTGCACGGCTGATGTCTGCCAGGTCATGGCTTTTAGCCTTGGTGTGCTATGAATTATCACTAGACAAATTTCTAGCCCTACAGGACGACCGTTAGTCGGAGGGTTCACTAGCTCTTAGACTTTTAGGGGATTCCTCTCGATTTCTCTGGAATCCTTTGGATTCCAACAGATGAGTAGGTTGTACTCCAAAATTGTAGCAGTAGGGGATTCGTTTGTAGTAGGCATCTGAAACTGTTAATAATGAGAAGGGTAAACTTTTATGCAAATACATAGGTACTGCAAACATAACTTTCTTGATTGTGTTTCGAAATTTTTGCATTACTTTTGAATCGTGACTCTCATGTACTCTTTTAAGTATTATCTTATCTTCCTGGTTCAAATCAGGGCGAGATATATGTTAATTTGGTAGCTCTTTTTACATTTGCATGTATCTTTTTTCTGATTGTAAAAATGCAAATTGAAATTTTTATTGAGTTTATATCTATAAATATTTTTATGAATTACTGTGCAATTTTCCAGTTAAAATGTTGACTGTTTAGATTTGTGGTTGAAAGTATTTGTTCGAAACCAGATGCAGAAGCCTCGCCAGAATTCAGACTCAATATTGTAATTTTTATTGAGAATTGCTTTGAGTTACGTCTCGGTTTCTTCTGATTTACAGAATCCACTATTTCTTTTTACATTTTTTACTCTTCTTATTTTTTTTGCAATTTTGATACTATAGACCATGATAATTTTTCTAGGGAGCATTATAATAGTTCTTTGAGCCTCAAATTAGATTAATATTATGATTTCTTAACATAAATTTAATAATTAATTAATATTATAATAAATATCACGTTCTTAGTCCAGAACCCAGAACGAACACGTAGTAAAAGGTAGTAAAACTTTTTATAAATTTCAGTTCCGCAATCAGCACGTATTTAGGTAATACGTCAAAAATGTTAGTTGCTAGTGTTTGCTAGTTACTGCAAAGTTTACAGAAAGGCAGACAAACCATTTTTATAATAGGCGCCAGCGCCAGTATCTAATATCACTGACTATTCATAATTTGGTTTGTATTAGATTAGATTAAAATACATCGTTTGTCTGCGTCCATCACCGTCAGGTTCGGTTTAAGTTGTAAAGGTTTTTAAAATTTTCTGAAATAATACAGAGTGGGCCAAAAAAAACCGTCTACGCTCGATATTTGGCAGTATTTATTAGATTTTAAGGAAATGACGAAACAGGTCGATTTCTAATCTAAGGGGGCACATTTTTACGGTACATACATTTGTCATTTGTCAACCCCCTCTTTTTTTCTCAGCAACATTTTCCTCTGTTTTTTGTCAGTAGTAGAATGTATTTTAAGTTAAATAAATTATATACATTTTCCTTTTTGTGTCAATTAATTTAATTCAAAATAATTTTTCTTGGACACCTTGTATAAATAGTTATGTCAATGTTAATATTACTGAACAGAGAATTAAATAAATAACCTATCAAATGAGGTAGCACACGACCCCTATTCCCTATTTAAAAATAAGGGGCGGAAGGAATGGAAGAGAGGGCGTTGACATATGACAACTGTAAGTAACTTAAAAAAGTGTCCCCCTTAGATCAAAAATCGACCTGTTTCTTCATTTCCTTAAAATCTAATAAATACTGCCAAATATTGAGGTGGACTGTTTTCTTTGGCCCACTCTGTAGAATACTGTAGGAAACAGAGGTTGAACCTTGCAAACTGGATAAAAGTCCGGTTTTATTTTTTTTTCTGGTATATCAAGGGGCGTATTTATGAGATTACCTTTTCTTAAAAAATTTCGCCCCGGAACACCTATTTTCATCCCTTTAAAGGGGGTAATTTGTGGTTTGTGCGAAACGTAGCTCTTCCTGTACGTTTTGCAAAAAATTCCCTTAATAGAAATATGAAGAGGACTATATTTTATATTTCCTACAATTTATTCTCCGACAGCATTATGTCTATCACCCACAGTTTAGCGGGGGAGGCGCTCCAAAGTTGACAAGTTTTTAAAAAAGATGTTTAAAAAAAATACTTTTCCCTAACTGTAGTGGGAATCAAGAATAAACCCTGCGACAATTAATGACAAATAAGTGACTGAATTTTTGGTATAGGTTTCATTTAAGGGCAATTGCCCATTTTTTAATTACAGGGTGTTACATTTTAATAAACCTCTTTTTATGCCGTCTGAACCGCTTATGCTAGAGTAAAAAAACTTATCCGTGTTGAGCTGCCCCCCCCCCACTTTATGAGCTATTTATGAGCTCTCATATTCCGCAAATTAAAAATTTTGAGCTCGTTCCACTGAGCAGGAATTTAATATTTTAGTGGGGGCAGCCCCCCCACTACTTAAAAATAGTAATATTGAATCGATCTTTGCGGCAGAATTACGAGCTATTTATGAGCTCTCTAAGTGATATATTTTAGATTTTTGAGCTCATCCCCTTTACCCCCAAACAACCCTTTAATTGATTTAACTTAAGAGAAACATGCTGAGAAAAATTAAAATTGATCGTATCACGGATATAATTCGTATAGCTTATAAAATTATATTCTAATAATAAGCTCTTAAATTACGCGCATTTCGATTATTGAGCTACAACCCTTCGCAAGAAAACTACCCCATCTTCCCGGCTTAAGAAAGAGTTATACTTAAAATGAATTCAATTTATTTTCTGGCAACTTCATATCGTTTAATAATTTATGAGCTCTCAAAATACATGCATTTAGATCATTAAATTGCAATTTCTTTAGTATAGTGCAGTCACTGAAGGTAAAAATAAATTATTACCTTCAATTTCGGTGAATCCTCATCGATTTTTACGAAAACTGGTGGTTAGAGGATACCTCAAGAAATAAACGTGACATGGTGTTACCTTGCGCTTTTACCTTGAGGGTGGATACCACCCCTTCTTGGGGATAAAAATCATTTTATGAAAATGAACTTCAAAAATCGATAGAAGGATAAATTATAAGCAAAATTTGTTATATAAAGTTATTAAAATAAATCAATACTTTTTGAGTTATTAAAGATCAAAGAGTTTAATTTTTCGTCAAAAAATGCGATTTTTAATAAATAACTCAAAAACTGTAAGCTTTTACAAAATGTTTTTATTGCCAAAATTGAAGCTAATAAAAAATTTAATAAATTACTTACTTGAAAAACCTTTCAAATTTAATTTAAAGTAAGTTATAGGTAATTGAATGTATATTTTTTTTCTGCAAATATTTCAAATCTAAGGACCCAAGGGAAAACGATGCATTTTATAACATATACTTACTAAATACTTGTCAAAGTACTTAGAAATACCTATCAAATGAGCTCCAGAAGAAGTTGATTTTTCCAAAAAAAGTTATTGTTTTTTTTTTGGAATAACTTCGTTAATGTTTACGATTGATAATTAAAAGCTACTTTGAGGAACTATAAAACTGAGTTACATTTAATCTTTCAAATACTTTATTTTTTTGGGATATTAGGTTAAAGAGCTCCGGTTACATTGTTCTCGCAGTAAAATTTAGGCTGATGGCTAGTTTTACCAATTACAAAAAACGATAGTAGTTTATTATATTAATAAAATTATTCAACCAATAAGATGACATTTCTTTATTTTAGTAACGTCAAATAAGACCTATTTTATTTATTAAATAAATATATACTTTTCGAATAAATTGGCAAGTTAATCTCGCTGTAAATAATTATAAGAAAGTAATGTCGTCATTTTGACCTTAAATTATTGAAATTATATTGAAACAAAATACAAATATAAACGTCTACTAAATTTTATTTGAGGAATAACTATTCATTGCTTTATTTGTTGTTGGTGAAACCGGAACTTAAACGTCCCTATCTTGATTATTTTGATTCATACAGAAATAAAAAGAAAAGTAAAATCTTTGCTAATAAAAAACTCAAATTTCGTTCTGTATCATTTTTACGTATATCTAGTATTGTTGGAGTTATTATCAAAAGAAAATAATTTACGAAAATTTGAAAAATCTTGATTTTTTTCAAATCTGTAAATAAATGCATATTTTTAAAAAATATGCATTCTAAATTGGTCAAAATGTTTAAGGTCATTACTTATGCTAAAGTAAAGAAAATCTTATAGGGATTACTAAACATTTTTAATTTTTTTGGAAATGGCGTATGTTTTATTTTTCACTATTTACTAAAAAATTCTAAAGGGTCGTCTTATTTTCATTGTAACTTGCTTAAATTTGATGATATCAACTTCGTCAGTAGCTCACTTGTTAAGTATTGCTGAGTACTTTGACAAGCGTATATTAAATAGTTATATTTTATAAAATGCACCGTTTTCCCGCTAATTAGGCTTGAATAATAAGATTTGAGTACTCGTCGAAAAAAAAATACATGGGCGTGATTTAAGAGTTTATTCTTAGAATATATCAGCTATACGAATTATATCCGCGATACGATAAATTTAAATTTTTCTCAGAATGTTTCTCTTAAGTTAAATCAATTAAGGGGTTGTTTTAATTGCTTGCGAGATTCAACCTCTGTTTCATACACTAATAAAAAATTTTAAATTTTGCTACAGACAGTATACAGGGTTGCAAAAACATACTGGCAACACTCTATTTTCTCGGAAACCGCTAAAAGGATTTTTATAGATTTTGGTGGGTAAGGATCTTTGAGTGCGGCCGATATTATAGTGGTAATTAAGTTTGTTGTCAAATCTTCCGTTTTTCTGGAAATCAAATAAACTTTCTTATTTCCAATGGAACATCCTGTATTTTTTAAGTTTTGGAATCCCTAAGAGATACTGATTATTTTTCCTATGATATTCCCTATACCTATACCAAATTTTAACAATTTATAAAAATCATGAAATAATATTTATTTCACAAATAAACGTTGCTTTTCGCTTAAATTCAATGTTAAAACTGCTAGAAGACAGGTGGTTGGCAGTTTTAACATTGACTTTAAGGGAAAACAATGTTTCTTTCTCAAATAAACATTTCTTTTTGTTTTTTGCCAGTACTCAAATGTATGTATTTTGAAATAAATGAATTAAATACATTCTTCTTTTTGGCTCAATAATTTAGTTAAAAATTTTTTTAGGCTTAAATAATTGTGTTAACGTTTTGATTATTGAATAGAGAATTAAATAACCTTTCAAATGAGCTATCACACGACCCCTACTCTCATTTAAATAAATAATCGATTACGTCATCACGTTCAGATGGATGACGTCACTAGTATGATATAATATATTATGCCAAAAAGTCATAATTTAAAAATAAAAATCGACCTGTTTCAATATTTTTCTCCAAATTCGCCCCTTCTTGAGATAAAGAATTTATTCCAACTCAAACATCCTCACTGTATGTATTTTGCAAAGTAAAATAGGGAAATTGCTGAATTTCTTTTGGCGTTTATAGTTTAAGGTGATACAGTAGCGATCAACAGGTAGCAAAAACGCGTTCCAAGATTGCGGCTGTAATTTTGAATATTTTTTCGAGATATTTGGCACACATATTCGTAATATAATAAAGAATGGCGGTACAGAGCCCAATTTGAAAAATATATTAATATGTGGAAATTACTCTGTAATTAAATACAATATTAAAAAAAAACGAGCCTGTACCGCCATTAAGAAGAACAAAAAAATACACTTTCTTCAAATAAACTTTTTATCGGATGCCTAGATTTTGTGTCATTTTGGAACTACTAAAATTTTTTATTTCATTAGTAGTTCCAAAATGACACAAAATCTAGGCATCGGATAAAAAAGTTTATTTGAAGAAAGTGTATTTTTATGTTCTTCTTAATGGCGGTACAGGCTCGTTCTTTTAATATTGTATTTAATTACAGAGTAATTTCCACATATTAATATATTTTTCAAATTGGGCTCTGTACCGCCATTCTTTATTATATTACGAATACGTGTGCCAAATATCTCGAAAAAATATTCAAAATTACAGCCGCAATCTTGGAACGCGTTTTCGCTACCTGTTGATCGCTACTGTTTCCTCTTAAGAAAACAATGAGTTTTGACATTTTTGTAAACATGGGGACGATGACCATGGACATTGTGTAAGATTTAATACGCATCTGTAGATTTAATGTGACATTTTTTTGTCACAGCTCGTTATTTTAAAAATGTCGTTTATATATGTCGTGTCACATTACACCAATGGAAATTAGACGTCTATAGACGTTCTGTCCACCAACCTGTTAATTGCCGCAGGGTTTCTTCTTGATTCTCATTACAGTTACGGAAAAGTAATTTTTTTAAAAACATCTTTTTTAAAAACTTGCCAACTTTGGAGCGCCACCCCTGCTAAACGGTGGGTGATAGACATATGCTGTCGGGAATAAATTGTAGGAAATATAGTCCTCTTCATATTTCTATTAAGGAAATTTTTTGCAAAACGTACAGGAAGGGCTACGTTTCGCAAAAACCACAAATCACCCCCTTTAAAGGGACGAAAATGGGGGTTTAGGGGCGAAAATGTTTAAGAAAAATTAAGTCTCATAATAAACACCCCTTGATATATCAGAAAAAAAATAAAACCAGACTTGTGTCCAGTTTGCGAGATTCAACCTCTGTTTCCTACACTAATAGAAAATTTTAAATTTCGCCAAGTCATAAAATGTATGTATGGTATACAGACAGTATAGTATATAACAGGGGTGGCCAAGCTCCTTGATAGTCCGAGCCATTTGTCAAAATTTGAAATTTTTCGCGAGCCGCAATTAAACAATTATCTAAAAAGTGTAAAAAAGGTCAATTTTTCTCTTACTGTTTGGATTTGGTGATTTTTAAAGTGAAATAAAATGTTCACATCGTTGTTTGAAATATGCAAATAATTTTACAAGCAGCCTTTACTAATTCAGGATATTTCAATTATTCTACATCATCCTTACATCTGTTTCTGGGACGGCCTACTGATCTTCTATCGTCTCTTAAAAACACTGTCTTTAACACTCTGTCTTCCTTTGATCTACCACACGAATCGCCTATATTATCTTAGCTTTTATATGTCTGACGATGCTTTCAGTACCATACACAGTCACTAATTCAACTTTTGCGGCTCCTTTTCCACTCTCCTGTCAATTCATCTCTTTAAGGGACAAATATCATTCATTCATTTATCAAATATCATTTGAGAACTTTGCTTTCAAATACCAGCAGCTTATTTATTTCCCCCTGATGTAGAGTCAATGTTTCTCTTTCATATGTAACAATTGGGGAATAATTGGATGGACAGTTTTAATTTATATTGTTTTTTTAGCAGCTAGATCTTAATAATGATAATAGGGAGTATAATGCTCTATTCTACGCAGCCATCCTTGCTGAGACCTCTTTTTATATGTCGTTTTCATCGGTGATACCGCCCTCTAGATATTTAAACTCTTTTGCTACTTCGAAGTTGTGGTCATTAATAATAGTTGTTATATTCTGCCTAACTCTTCGTCTTGGATTTTTGGTTAGTAGCATGTATTTCGTCTTCTCATTTATTCGAAGGCACACACTACCTGTTTCTTCCTTGAGTTGTCAAAATACCTCTCTCACGTCTTTTGTAGAATAAGCGACTGCACCTATATCATCAGCAAAGGCAAACAATAGTTTTGATCCTCGATTCTTAAATCCTCCTGTCAGCTGAGGTGATATTTTACTTATCACATATTCTAAAGCCAAATTGAATAGCCACAGTGATAAGGGGTCTCCTTCTACAAGTGCTGAAGTTACACTTAGTTTTTTATATTGTCTGTCAGTAATTTAAGACATTTTGCAACACAAAACTTAAAAGTAATTCAGGTACATTTATTGAGAGTCATAAGTAATCCTTCAAAGAGCCACATGTGGATCGCGAGCCACAGTTTGGCCACCGCTGATATATAATGTTGCAAAAACATACTGACAACACGCTATTTTTTTGGAAATGGCTAAAACGATTTTTATAGATTTTGGTGGGTAAGGGTCTTTGAGTGCGGCCGATATTATAGTGGTAATTACATTGTTGTCAAATCTTCCGTTTTTCTGGAAATCTAATGAACTTTCTTATTTCCAATGGAACATCCTGTATTTTTTTTAAGTTTTGGAATTCCTAAGAGATACTGATTATTTTTCCTATGATATTCTCTATACCTATACCAAATTTTAACAATTTATAAAAATCAATTTTTTCGGCCCCGGTAGACATTATTTTAGGTTCTTTGGATCATTGGGAACAAAAAAGATCTGTTGTAATTTTTCTCTAAAGTTAATGGTTTTCGAGTTATAAACAGTTTAAAACTGAAAAAAACGAGAAATGACACCCGTGTTGAGGTGGCCCCCCCACTTGCAAAAATTAAAAAACAAATAGCCCTGATTTATGAGCTATTTATGAGCTCTCATATTCCGCAAACTAAAAATTTTGAGCTCGTTCCACTGAGCAGGAATTTAATACCCTAGTGGGGGGGGCTGAGTCAGCCCCCCCCCACTACTTAAAAATAGGAATATTGAATCGGTTTTTGCGGCAGAATTACGAGCTATTTATGAGCTCTTGAAATTATATAGTTTCGATTTTTGAGCTCATCCCCTTCACCCCCAAACAACCCTTTAATTGATTTAACTTAAGAGAAAGATGCTGAGAAAACTTAAAATATATCGTATTGCGGATATAATTCCTATAGCTTATATACTCTAAGAATAAACTATTAAATCAAGGGCATTTCGATTATTGAGCTACAACCCCTTCGCAAGAAAACCACCCTATCTTCCCGGCTTAAGAGAAAGTTGTACTTAAAATGCGTTAAACTAATTATTTGGCGACTACATATCATTTAATAATTTATAAGCTTCCAAATTACGCGCATTTAGCTCAGTAAATTGCAATTTATTTTGTATAGTGCAGTCACTGAAGGTAAAAATCAACAATTACCTTCAAGTTCGGTGAACCTTCATCGATTTTCACGAAAATTGGTCAGTGGTTAGAGGATACGTCAAGAAACAAAGGTGACATGGTACCACCTTGCGCCTTTACCCCGAGGGTGGATACCGCCCCTTCTCCGGGGTGAAAATTATTTTATAAAAAATAACTGCATAAATCAATAAAAGAACAAATTAAAAGCAAAATTTATTATATAAAGTTAATAAAATAAGTCAATACTTTTTAAGTTATGAAAGATCAAAGATTTTAATTATTTGTGAAAAAAATGCATGTTTTGAAGAGGTTTTTTGTAAATCACTGAAAAACTGTAAATTTTTACAAAAAAGTTAATAGTAGTTTAATTCGTATAGCTTATATTCTAAGAATAAACTCTTAAATCACGCACCTTTCGATTATATAGCTACAACCCCTTCGCAAGAAAACGACCCCATTTTCCCGGCTTAAGAGAGAGTTGTTCTTAAAATAATTTAAATTGATTATTTGGCGACTACATATCGTTTAATAATTTATTAGTTTGCAAAATATACGCATCTCAATTATTGAATTGCCATTTTCTTTCTATAGTGCAGTAACTGAAGGTAAAAATCAACTATTACCTTCGATTTCGGTAAATCTCCATTTATTTTCACGAATTGACAATAACAACTTGGGGTTTTAGCCTGGGGTATATGTCACCCCTTCTCGGGAGTGAAAATTACTTTATTAAAAATAACCCCACAAATCGAGAGAGGGACAAAGTGTAAGCAAAATTTGTTACATAATGTGATTAAAATAAATCAATACTTTTTGAGTTATTAAAGATCAAATATTTTAATTTTTGGAAAGAAAATGCATGCTTTAGAGCGATTTTTCATAAATGACTCAAAAACTGTAAGTTTTTACAAAAAAGTTTTCATCACTAAAATTGAAGCTAATAAAAAATATAATAAATTGCTTACTTGAAAAACCTTTAATGTTAATTTAACGTAAGTTATTGGTAATTAAATGTATATTTTTTTCCGCGACTGTTCAAATCTAAGGGTTCAAGCTTAAATAACGGGAAAAAGATGCAATTTATAACACTTAGGTACTAAATACTTGTCAAAGTACTTAGAAATACCCATCAAAAATAAGATCCAGAAAAAGTTAATAGTTTCAAAATCCGCTCACCAATTTTCGTGAAAATGAATGGAGATTTACCGAAATCGAAGGTCATAGTTGATTTTTACCTTCAGTGACTGCACTATAGAAAGAAAATGGCAATTCAATAATTGAGATGCGTATATTTTGCAAGCTCATAAATTATTAAACAATATATAGTCGACAAATAATTAATTTAAATTATTTTAAGTACAACCCTCTCTTAAGCCGGGAATATGGGATGGTTTTCTTGCGAAGGGGTTGTGGTTCAATAATCGAAAGGCGCGTGATTTTAGAGATTATTCTTAGAATATAAGCTATACGAATTAAACTACTATTAACTTTTTTGTAAAAACTTACAGTTTTTCAGTGATTTACAAAAAACCTCTTTAAAATATGCATTTTTTTTTTCACAAATAATTAAAATCTTTGATCTTTAATAACTTAAAAAGTATTGACTTATTTTATTAACTTTATATAATAAATTTTGCTTTTAATTTGTTCTTTTATTGATTTGTGCAGTTATTTTTTATAAAATAATTTTCACCCCGGAGAAGGGGCGGTATCCACCCTCAGGGTAAAGGCGGAAGGTGGTACCATGTCACCTTTGTTTCTTGACGTATCCTCTAACCACTGAACAATTTTCGTGAAAATCGATGAAGGTTCACCGAAATTGAAGGTAATCGTTGATTTTTACCTTCAGTGACTGCACTATACAAAATAAATTGCAATTTACTGATCTAAATGCGCGTAATTTGGAAGCTTATAAATTATGAAATGATATGTAGTCGCCAAATAATTAGTTTAACGCATTTTAAGTACAACTTTCTCTTAAGCCGGGAAGATAGGGTGGTTTTCTTGCGAAGGGGTTGTAGCTCAATAATCGAAATGCCCTTGATTTAATAGTTTATTCTTAGAGTATATAAGGTATAGGAATTATATCCGTAATACGATATATTTTAAGTTTTCTCAGCATCTTTCTCTTAAGTTAAATCAATTAAAGGGTTGTTTGGGGGTGAAGGGGATGAGCTCAAAAATCGAAACTATATAATTTCAAGAGCTCATAAACAGCTCGTAATTCTGCCGCAAAAACCGATTCAATATTCCTATTTTTAAGTAGTGGGGGGGGCTGACTCAGCCCCCCCCACTAGGGTATTAAATTCCTGCTCAGTGGAACGAGCTCAAAATTTTTAGTTTGCGGAATATGAGAGCTCATAAATAGCTCATAAATCAGGGCTATTTGTTTTTTAATTTTTGCAAGTGGGGGGGGCCAGCTCAACACGGGTAGAAATGACGATTTTCAAAGTTTAAAAACACATGTAAACAAAATAAGTTTTGAAATTGCAAACCTTCTTGGAAAGATCAAACCTTCTTCTATTATCAGATACCTATAAGAAATTTTGGCACGTTTTATTCTAAAATATTGTTTTTGTATTATTAATGAAGCGCATATGAGAGAACGGGCGATCGGGCTTGCATTGACAACTAAAAAATAATCTAATTCTAAAATGAAACAAGACCAAATTGCTTATCGGTTTCTGATAAAATAGGTGTTTTAAACCTAGAAAATCGTAATTTTTCGATTTTTTTCAGTTTCAAATTGTTTATAACTCGGAAACGATTAACTTTAGAGGAAAGTTACAAAAGACCTTTTTTATTCACAATGATCCAAGTAACCTAAAATAATAATGTCTACCCGGGCCGAAGAAATCGATTTTTATAAATTGTTTAATTTTTTTTTATAAATGTAGCAATAACTCCGAAATTATGGCATTTAGCTATAGGGAATATCATATGAAAAATAATCAGTATATCTCAGGAATATCAAAAGGCAAAAAAATATACAGGGTATTTCATTTGAAATAAGAAAGTTCATTAGATTTCCAGAAAATCGGAAGATTTGAAAACAATGTAGTTACCACTATAATATCGGCCGCATTAAAAGACCCTCGTCCACTAAAATCCATGTTGTAGCGGTTTCCGGTAAATTACCTCTGCCGACAAACGGAGACAGAAGATTCCTCAGATAATTTTAACAAAATTTAACTAAATTTACCTAGTCCGAAAATGCTTCCTAAGGGAGCTAGAGCTCTTTGAAGATGGCGTCTTGTAATTAGTTTTTGTTAAATATCTCCAGAACGCTTCTAGTTAGAAAAACTAAAATTGGTACGCATATTTATCTTCCAGAGATAAATCGATTCCATCCATTGTGAATTTCTAGTACCGGACATAGGCGTCCGTTTTGGGTAGGGCAACGGTTATTTTATCGCATAATTTTTTTGTCTTTAAATTCTAAGCATTTTTGACTCTGGATTATTAAATTCTGAGGTATTCTTGTACTAAAAGATGCTCTTGCTTTAAGTCGGTAGGACACACCCTTTACTAGAAAAATCGATTTAAAAATTTTTCGTCTCTTGAATTTGAAAAAAATTTTTTTCAAAAAAACGGTGTATTTTACAAAACTAAAGCAAGAGTAACTTTTAGTACCAGAATATCTCATAATTTAATATTCTAGTGTAAAAAATGCTTAAAAAGTAAAGACAAAAAAGTTATGCGGTAAAATAACTTTTGACCTACCCAAAACCAACGCATATGACCGCTACTAGAAACTCGCAATTAATCAAATCGATTCCTCTTTGAAATATAATTAAACGTACAAATTTTCGTTTTCCTAAAAAGCTTTTCTTGAATTTTTTTTTAATTCAAAAAACAAAAAATTTTCAAATCAATTTTTCTAGAACACGGTGTATCCTATAATCCTATCGACTTAAAGCAAGAGTACCTTTTAGTACTAGAATACCTCACAATTTAATAATCCAGAGTCAAAAGTGCTACAAAATTAAATTCAAAAAAGTTATGCGATAAATTACCCGTTGCCCTACCCAAAACGGACGCCTATGAAAGGTACTAGAAATTCACAACAGATGTAATTGATTTATCTCTAGAAGATAAATATGCGTACCAATTTTAATTTTTCTAACTAGAAGCGTTCTGGAGATATTTAACAAAAACTAATTACAAGACGCCATCTTCAAAGAGCTCTAACCCCCTTAGGAAGCATTTTCGGACTAGGTGAATTTAGTTAAATTGTCTTAAAATTATCTGAGGAATCCTGTCTTCGTTTGTCGGTAGAGTTTCGGGACACCCTGTATATTGTATACTAATCAAACTTCATACTATATTATAATAAAGATTAAAGCTATATTTTAAGTACCTATAAGTAGTATTTGCATTTAATGTCCTCTCTCAAAGATCCTTAGATATGAACCTGGATATTTATTCCTGTTTCATCGACTTGGAAAAAGCGTTAGACAGAGTCCGACATGAAAAACTAATAGAATTATTGAAAAACAGAGATATAGACAGACGAGACTTACGAATTATCATCAATCTGTATTGGAATCAAAAGGCCAATATAAATATAGACGAACAAGAGTCCGAGAATATTGATATAAAGAGAGGGGTAAGACAGGGTTGTGTACTGTCGCCGATACTGTTTAACGTGTACAGTGAAGCCATAATTCAGGAAGCGATAGCGGAACTAAGTGATGGAATCTCTATAAACGGAAGAATAGTAAATAACATAAGATTCGCTGATGACACCGTTATAATGGCAGACACCCTGGAGTCGCTACAAGAATTGTTAAATAGAATTAACGATTATTGCATTCGATATGGACTCAAAATAAACAAGAAAAAAACTAAATTTATGATTGTCTCAAAAACACAACATGGAAATGAAAGGTTAATACTAGAGCAAACCCAAATAGAAAAAGTAAAGACATACAAATATCTGGGAACCTGGGTTGATGACAAAAATGACCAAAGCAAAGAAATTAAAGTCCGAATTGAAACTGCAAGGCAAGCATTTGTAAAAATGAAGACACTGCTTACAAACAAAGACCTTCAGTTGCCTCTCAGATTGAGGGCTCTAAGATGCTACATATTTTCTATATTACTATACGGAATGGAAGCTTGGACATTGAAAAGGCAACACATAAGAAAAATAGAAGCGTTCGAGATGTGGTGTTACAGAAGAATGTTGAAAATTCAGTGGGTTCAAAGGATTACCAATGTTGAAGTGCTACGACGTTTAAATAGGGAGTTAGAAATTATGAACAGTACAAAAACAAGAAAACTAGAATATTTGGGTCACATTACCAGAGGAGAGAAATATGAGCTGCTGAGAGTTATTATGCAAGGAAGGATCCAAGGAAGAAGAAGCATAGGAAGAAGACGCATCTCCTGGCTGAGGAACCTTAGAGAATGGTTTAACTGTAGTTCATTACAACTGTTCAGAGCAGCAGCCAACAAAGTGACCATAGCCATTATGATATCCAACCTCCACTAGGAGATGGAACTTTAAGAAGAAGAAAGTAGTATTATTATCATCCAGCCTTCTGCGTCCAACGTTAAACATATGCTTCCCCTAATTTTTTCCAGTTCTATCGGTACTTCAGTTGAGCTTCCTGCGGTCAATTCCTAGCGACCCTTTTGACGTTGTCTTTCCATCGTGTAGGTTGGTCTACCTCTACTTTTTTTGTCTGGTCGTGGCCTCCACACTGTAATTTTTGAGTCCACCGACCGTCGTCATTCTAGCCACATGACCCGCCCAATTCCACTTTAGCCATGCTATTCGCTTTATGACACCTGGAACGCCTGTCCTTCTTCTGGTTTCCTTTCTAACCCTGTCTCTGAGAGTCAGTCTAAGTAGTGACCGTTCCATTCTTCTTTGGTTTACCACTCTACGTTGGGTTGCTGTGGACTGGGTTAGCGATAGTGTTTCGGCGCCGTAAATCATGACTGGAAGCACACATTGATCGAACGTCTTCTTTTTCAGCTAATTTGGCGTGTTGCTCTTGAAGATGTATGATAAGGTATAATTTAGGTAGTAGGTTGTAATTAAAAAAAAAGGTAAACAAATAAATTTACGCCAAGAAAATGTACCTTTTACTTGAACCCGCTTGTACTTTTTAATATTCTTGTTTACACAATTTTTTTTTCAGAATTTAATCATGGTCTGGAAAATTAAGTTAACTGTAGAAATTCCGCTGGTTCTGTCATTCATTAGCTTTCAATTAGTAGGTAAGTTTTAAATTTTATTACTTGTGATACATCAATCTGGTTTTCATTTGATACTAAGTAACACCTACATAAGTATGTGTATTCTGAGGCGTCTTTGCCAATTGATCTAAACCACCCTTAACAAGTTGGTTGCCGTAAGACACAAATGTTGTGTCTCATGTTGTTTTCGATAACAGCCGCGTGACACACCGTAGTTGTCTCGTTAGGAAAGAAACGTGAGCCTCATGGCCATTAGGACTGAGAGATAGAGATAGGACTACAAAGCCTATTCCTTACAGAAGATTCAGTACAAAATTAAAATAAGCAAATGCGTCAGATCTGACAATTCAATATTTTTGTTTCTATAGTTACAAAACTTGTATTTGGTGGCATCACGAATATTTGAGTGAAAATAATAATATGTCTATTTGAAAATATTAATACGTTTATTTCAATATAATTTATATTCGATTTTCGGAAAAATAGTATGTATACCTTGTAGAAAAAGCTACGTTCCCAGACTCCGTATTGCCTTCTCTCGGCTTGCGCCTCGAAGGCAATCTTTACATCGTCCGGGAATGTTAAGCTTTTCCTACTATGTACACAGTGTACTATAGGTCTGGATCCCGCGTATGAAAAAAAAGTTGATTAATAGCAAGCTGAAAATTTGTTAATAGCTTAAGGGTGTCTAGTCGGATAAACTTTGATATATGGGAACACTGTAACAGGGGCAGTTTTAATTGTGGAACAGGTTAAAAATTTGGAACGGACAGACCACGAAAACGGCACATTTATTTTGTCCGACAGAACAGACTTACACTCTCCGAACAGAGATTAAACTCTCATGCAAATATCAGACTGCTATTTATCACCTGTCATAATTCCTGTCATTTGACATATTCTACATGTTCCACTCATTAAAACGCCCATTTGGTGATAAATAGCAGTCTGATTTTTGCATGAGAGTTTAATCTCTGTTCGGAGAGTTTAAGTCTGTTGTGTCGGACAAAATACATGTGCCGTTTTCGTGGTCTGACCGTTCCAAATTTTTAACCTGTTACACAATTAAAACTTCCCCTGTTCCAGTGTTCCCATATATCAAAGTTTGTCCGACTAGACACCCTTAAGCTATTAACAAATTTTCAGCTTGATATAATTCAACTTTTTTTTCATACACGGGATCCAGACCTACTATTTCCAATCGCTATTTCATAACACAGACTGCTTTGATTCGTTACTATGACAACAACGTGCGATTTATTATGAAGTGACAAGTGCCAGTTGATTTTTAAATTGTTGGTTGTCAAACTTGCTTGGTGAGTTCGCAAATTAAAATATATGGATTCATATTTTGAATTATCCCACACATAGTATGATAAAATTGATCCAAAAGATGGCATAACCCAGACATCCAAAGTGAAAGTTCTCCTCCAACACCAAATTGTTCTATATGGTCCACATAATGTTCAGAAAAAAGTCACACCATTTTCAGCGTCGGGTTTGGGGGGTAGAGGGGGAGAAATCGGTAAATTTGTAGTTTTTTGCGTTTTTCGTCAATATTTCTGAAACTATGCGGTTTGACATGAACAACCTTCTATACAAAAATGTTCTACATTAAATTTTAAATAAAAAAGGTCTAATGCATAATACTTCTAAAATGAACGGTTCCAAAGTTACAGAGGTAGTATAGTATAATTGGTCCAAAAAAGGCCTAACCCAGACATCAAAAATAAAAGTTTTGCTCCAATACCAAATTGTTCTATATGGTCGACATATGGTTCAGTAAAAAGTTACACCATTTTGAGCGTCCGGTTTGGGGGGGGAGATGGGGGAGAAGTCGGTAAATTAGTAGTGTTTTTAGGTTTTTCGTCAATATTTCTAAAACTATGCTTTAGCGTTAACAATATTCTATACAAAACTATTCTACATAAAATTTAAAACAAAAAAGGTCCTATACATAATTGCTATAAAGTCAACGGTTCCAGAGTTACGGAGGGTGAAAATTGGAGGTTTTCGATACTTTTTATATTTTTTGGGCAATTGATGATGCTTTTGGGTGGTGTAGTTGACGTTTCTTCAAGGGCTTATCACTAACATTCCATCGGCCACTGAAATAGCATATTTGATTTATAAAACCCAATCCTGTTAAAGAAAATCAGTAGGAAATTGCCCAAAAAATATAAAAAGTATCGAAAACCTCCACTTTTCACCCTCCGTAACTCTGGAACCGTTGATTTTATAACAATTATGTATAAGACCTTTTTTGTTTTAAATTTTATGTAGACCATTTTTGTATAGAAAATTGTTTACGCTAAAGCATAGTTTTAGAAATATTGACGAAAAACTTAAAAAAACTACTAATTCACCGACTTCTCCCCCATCTCCCCCCAAACCGGACGCTCAAAATGGTGTAACTTTTTAATGAACAATATTTGGACCATATAGAACAATTTGGTGTTGGAGGAAAAGTTTTACTTCGGATGTTTAGGTTAGGCCTTTTTTTGGACCAATTATATTATACTACCTCCGTAATTTTGAAACCGTTTATTTTAGAAGGATTATGCATAGGGCCTTTTTTATTTCAAATTTAATGTAGAACATTTTTGTACAGAAAGTTGTTTATGCTAAATCGTATAGTTTTAGAAATATTTACGAAAAACGTAAAAAACTACGAATTTACCGATTTCTCCCCCCTCTCCCCCCCAAACCCGACGCTCAAAATGGTGTGATTTTTTTCTAAACATTATGTGGACCATATAGAACAATTTGGTGTTGGAGGATAACTTTCACTTTTGATGTCTGGGTTTGGGTTTAGTTATACCATACTAACAGAAAATTAAATTCCAGAGGAAATTTTAGAAGCAACAAAGAAAGCAACTTACGATATGTTGCTAGAAAAATCAAATTAAAAATCAAAAGAATTAAATTACATAAAAGTGTTGGTCTTAAAAAATATTGTACGTCACATATCGATCGAAAATTAGTGTTTTTCAGGTCTCGCCAAGCTTCCGGGGCTCGCCTGCGGCTCGGCCTGGAATCTACTTGGCTCGGCCTGAAAAACACCACTTTCCGGTCTTGGAACATATAAATAACTATTATATACTTAATTCTTCTTTTTCTTCTTTCTCTTGAAATTCCTTAATAGTCTTGCGCCTGTTCCATCTTCGGATGCCTCGTCATCAGATATCCAGGTTGCCACTCCATCTTTTCCTTGGCCTTCCGATACTCCTTTGGCCGTTTGATTCTAGCCATTTCGGCTTCCTATTCTTAATTCGAAAAGGAGAAACCAGCTTGTTCTAGATTGAACCTACATATCTACACTCCCCTTCTGATGGCCGCATATGTTATATAATAGAGGTCATAGTAGGGCATATAGCCCAGTCGGGATACCATTTGACCTTGCATTAGGAGCTGCCCTAAAATTTATTTTTCTAATCTTTAGGGGGCGTCCATAGTAGTATAAATTTAAAATCTCGACTGAATTTGACTGTTGCGTTAGCCGTCATCTTGATTTTTAACGAGAACCGGTTTTGCTCAATATCTCCGCCATTTTCAACTTTTCGACAAAAAATACAGAAACTAAAATTGCTGAGAATGCGATTTTCTATAATTTCGTTTATTATAATTTTTTTCGTGAGGTCCATATTTTTCGAGTTATGGGGAAAAAATAGCGACAGTTAAAGCATAATTATTGATTTATTTAATTATCTCGTTTATTATTAGTTTTGCAACAAATTTTAACCTATAAAAAAATGAAGAGAATTAAATTTTGTACAATTTTGATCCCTTTCATTTTTTTGATAAAATCAATATTTAAGATAGTACGTAGGCGCAAGCGTAAGACCCAATTGATTTTAAAGCAATTGTTTTTGTTCAATCTCTTCCCCATTTTCAACTTTTCGACAAAAAGTGTAAGGACTAAAATTGTTGCAATTACGATTTACTACAATTTTTCGAGAGAACCAGTGGCGGGTCTAAGAGGGGGGATGGGAAAATTCCCCCAAACGGGGTCCAAAATTAAAAAAAAAATTGTTGAAATATTAAAATATGTTAGCTGACATGAAACTTAATTATCGACAGACAAATTCAACCAATAAAACTCGCTAGTTAATAAAATTAAGTGAACTTAATGCAATAAGTTATTATTTATGTCTTTTATGTATTTAATTGATGGATTCGACCGTTACTTGATGGAAGTTCATTTTATCTAACAATAAAAAAACTGAAAACGTTTGTTTTCTATACTTCCACAAAATTTATTATATCTAAGTGACTACAGCTGTTTCGGCGGAGTGCCTTTCTCAAGTAATATAGTTTACAATGTGTTTGCCTTTTTAATCTTCAACTGAAGAGGTTGAGGAGTGGGGAGCTGTTTGTCTCGAGTTGGTCATTCAGAATTATATCTGTATTTTTCAGTTTATTAATTTCCATAGATTCTAAAAAAGATAGCTTAAGGCCTTTATTTTGAATATGTAGAATTTTAAACTCTTCATTGAAAGAATGATTATGATCTAGAAGGTGAAGTGCGTATGTAGAAGTGTCTGTTTTTCTATTGTTGAATGCCCTTTTGTGTTCTGCTATCCGTTTGTCAAAAGTTCTGCCAGTTTGACCGATGTACGTTTTCGGACAGTCACCACAAGTTAGTTTGTACACACCACTCTGTAGTTGCTTTCTCTTTCGGCTTTTATTGTTCTTAATATATTTGCTTAAGTTGTTGTTAGTTCTGAAAGCTGGTGTTATTCCTTTCTTTTTTATGTATCTGGCTATTGTTGTTGTTATCTTGCCAGTATATGTGAGAGAGCAGAAGGTACTGGGTTCTTTCTGTGGTGGTGGATACACTAATTTCAGGGCTTTCTTATGGAGTTTTTGGTTTAAAATTTTGTTAACTGTTTGTTCGTTATAGCCGTTGTTTACTGCTATTTGTTTACCTCTTCAGTTGAAGATTAAAAAGGCAAACACATTGTAAACTATATTACTTGAGAAAGGCACTCCGCCGAAACAGCTGTAGTCACTTAGATATAATAAATTTTGTGGAAGTATAGAAAACAAACGTTTTCAGTTTTTTTATTGTTAGATTTTATGTACTTAGTTTGGTTGATGTTTCATTGGAAGTTTCAAAAATTGTATAAAATATAATTCTCTTTATTTTTGTTTATGTACAATTATGTCGTAATGTTAATAATAAATGAGACAATTCAATAATTATGCTTCCCCTCCGCTTCCAGTATTTTCCTCCTTAACTCGGAGAATATTGATCGCATAAAAAATTGTGGAAAAGAAATTGTAGGAAATTGCGTTTCCAACAATTTTACTTCCTACCGTTTTTGTCGAAAAGTTGAAAATGGCGGAGATATTAAGCAACAGCGGTTCTCCTTTAAAATCAATATGGCGGCTAATGTAACCGCGAAATTCAGTCGAGATTTTAAATGTACACTAGTATTGATCTCCGCTAAAGGATAGAATTATAAAATTTGGGGCAGCTCGGAAAAAAGATTTAATTCAGTAATTATGCTCCCCCCACCACTTTTTATTATTTTTCCACTTACTCGGAAATATCAACCGCATGAAAAAAATTGTTAAAAAGAAATTGTAGGAAATCAATTTGGAACAATTTAAGTTGAAAATGGCGTAAATATTGAACAAAAACAATTGCTACAAAATCAATCAGGTCTTACGCTCGCGCCATTATCGCATACATACTACCTTAAATATTACCTTTAGCAAAAAAATAAAAGAAACTAAACTTGTGTAGAATTCAATTCTCTCTATTTTTGTATAGAAACATTTTTGTCGTAAAACTAACAATAAACGAGATAATTAAATAATTATGCTCTATTTATATATAACTGTCATTATTTTCCGCTATAACTCGGAAAATATCGATGGCACGAAAAAATTGTAAAAATATAAATGATAGAAAATTACATTTTCAACAATTTTTGTTGTTATACTTTTTGTCTAAAAGTTGAAAATGGCGGAGATATTGAGCAAAATCGGTTCTCGTTTAAAATCAAGATGGCGGCTAACGCAATGGCGGAATTCAGTCGAGATTTTAAATTTACACTACTATTGACTCCCTAATGATTAAAAAAATAAAATTTGGCGCAGCTCCTAATGCAAGGTTAGGCCTGTTATTCGTCTAACCCGACTGGACTAATAAAGCAACAATAACATTTTAGGTTTATAGACAAGGCGAAAACGGCGGGTTCGAAGGGGAAAATATTCCCATGAGATTTTTTTGCATAATCACATTAGTGAGACATCCCAGAATAAGGTTCAAGAAGTCGCCCAAGTGAAAAGTGGGCTAATTTTTTTTTAACAATTTTTTTTTTATCAAATTGCAAGAATCAATATTTTTGGCCCGAACAATTTTTTATTTAATTTTTTGGACCATTCTGGACAAAAAAGGTCTCTTATAATTTTTCTCTAAAGTTAATCGTTTTCGACTTATAAGCAATTTAAAATTGAAAAAAACGAAAAATGGCGATTTTCAAGGCTTAATTACTCGGTTAAAAGTTATTATTATGAAAGTCAGAAAGTGACTAAATCAAAGTTTAAAGCCTCCCCTACAAGATCCTGAAGAAATTTTTGTCATTATTTCATTACTAAGCTGTTATTTTTAAGTAATAATAATAAGCGCCATGCACGTGTGCGGGGCTGTAAATGCTGAGTGCGAGAGAGAAGCTATTCCAGCAGTCCAATTGTGCATCTTACTCGCACTCACATTTACAGCAGGGTCAATACGATACAACCACTCATTGTTATTAATTAAAAATAACAGCTTAGTAGTAAATTAATGACACAGATTTCTTCAGGATCATGTAACGGCGACTTTAAACTTTGATTTAGTCACTTTCTGACTTTCAAAATAATAATTTTTGACCGAGTTATTAAGCCTTAAAAATGGCCATTTTCGCGTTTTTCAAATTTTAACTTGCTTATAACTCGAAAAAGATCAACTTTAGAGAAAAATTATAAGAGACCTTTTTTGTCCAGAATGGTTCAAAAAAACTAAAAAAAATTAGTCCGGGCCAAAATATTGATTTTTTCAATTTGATTAAAAAAAAATTGTTAAAAAAAAATTGGCCCACTTTTCTCGTGGGCGACTTCTTGAACCTTATTCTGGGATGTTTCACGAATGTGATTATGCAAAAATATCTCATGGGAATATTTTTCCCAAAGAACCCGCCGTTTCCGCCTTGTCTATTAGAAAAATCCTTCACTAAATATTACGAATGTGGTACAAACTTATAATTGCCTTTTAACTTACGTTCTTAACACAAAATACTTTAAATACTCACTATTATATTATGAAACTTTCCTTACTATATTCAAAATGTAATTAAATTTGATTTTGCAGAAGCGGTTTTACTGAACCTTATTATATTTCGTACGTGTTACGTCCTTCTGGGTCACGACAAAACAGAGTGCGGCTATCTGGGAAACACCAACAATGAAACTATTACGGAAAACTTGGAAGAGGAGGTTCAGCCTTATGCTAATACCATAATGATGGTGAGAACAGCGACCGAGCAGTCCTTTAATTTATTGTTGTGTATGTTGGTAGGACCGTGGTCCGATAAAATTGGAAGGAAACTGTTTATCATTACGAGTCTAGCAGGTAATTTAAAAACATCTCAATACTTTTTCCTCTCTTATCGCAAATCCTATACATTTTTAGAATAACATACTGACATTTTTCGAAACAATTTTACTAATTCTAATGGTGGGGGAGCCATATTGCAAGTTACTCGAGCGTGTTAGAAAATCACACGAGGAGAAACCTTGTACCCTGTGAATGTACCCCTACCATATAATATGGACTCTTAATACAGGAGCGTGCTTTGGCGGGAATCCGTAAAAAATATCCTTAGAAAAACCCTAAAATATCAGATTAAGACAGGGTAACTTACCCAAGTAGCACCGAACGGGTTTATTAAGTCTTTTAAGGATGCTTTAAAACTGTAGAATAAAACTAAAATTAAAACCATTTGGTTTTTAAGTAAACCTTAAGGTTGCAATAAATCCACTTTCAGCATAAAAGGGCCACTCTGAAAGAGGTCAATAAAACCAAAAATAAAAAACTTAAAACTTTGTTTTCTTAAGCAACTGGTTTTAAAGCTGCTGTGAAGGTGCTTTTAGAACCATGTTAAAAGACACTTTAAGTGCATTCAGTTTTATAGCAAACTTAAAAAGGTTTCTTAAATGGAGACTTTTAAAGACAATTTACCATATTAAATGATTCATTAAACCCTATACTCCATATAGGCGAACAAATTTTTACATGTGTTATGAGAGGTAGATAGCTTTTGCAACTATAAAATAATAAAAAGTACTTGGTTATTTCGGACTGTCAAGGTAGAAAAACACTTGCGCACCCAACTTTATTGATAATGTTGGGTGCAACAAAATTAGGGCTAAATAACTCACGCGCCCTAAAATTTCTGACTTTTGGTGATTAAAAAATAAAAATAAAAATTAAATCCGAAAAATATTAATTTGACATAAAAATAATTTTATCTACAATTTTAATGCTTTAATGTTAAAATAAATCGAATTTATGTCTTTACGATGCTTATTTATAGTTTTTGTGTAAGCCTTATATTATAATCAATCATGGCTTTCAGCATCTCCAGAAAGCAATATGGCCGAAACCCAAATAAAACTATTTGGTCTATCGACAGAGAATTGCTAAGATCAAATGGTTTTATTTTATACCTTTCCCAGAGCATATATCCTACATAAAGGCAAGGTTGCCTTGGAAATAAAACCATTTAGTTTTAATGCTAAATGTGTCGGTTTTAATGTGAATCTAACCGAACATCGAGGTGTCGTAGTGCTGTGAGTTATATTTTTCTTTTAAAATGACCAGTTCGTTTATATTCTAAGTACTTGCTACTTATTTCTTCCATACTAACTGTACTTCCACTTTTACAACACACTACACCACTGTTTCGCTCTAAAACAAATGGCCGAACATTTTGGACATGAAAGAAGAAGGGATGAGTTTAGTTTTATTGTTTTTAACAAGAAGAATAGTTTAGTCTTTACAATAACCAAATTGATTGAGTTAAGAGCGTTTGGTTTTAATATAGCCTACTAATTGCTTTTAAGAAAGCAGCTTTAAAGAAAACTAAAACTACAACTTAAAAATAGTTTTAAGGTATATGTTTTACTGACAAAATAGTCTTCGAGATCAAGTAGTTTTAATAATAGGTTTTATTAGTCATATGTATTAGGAGAATCTTTAAAACTGAAATAAAACTAAAAGGTAACAAACTAGAATCTAATAAAACCAAACAGTCCGGAAGTTATTCATAAAATTGATTAGTTTTAAAGTGAACAAAGAATAAACCATTTTAAAACTACAATAAGACAAATTATCTATTAAGATTAATTAGTCTTATTAGATACGTTAAAACTAGTGACAAATGCTTAACAGTTTTAAAGTTCTGGCAGTATATCTACAAGGTAACTTTAAAACCATTATCTTCTTATTTACTACAATAAAACCTTTATAAACCTTAAATAAAACTAAAATATTTTTATTGTGCTACTTGGGTAATTACATGAAGAACAGTGTATATTTAAAAAATCTAACGATTTGAGCGGGGCGTAAGGAAATGGGCAAGTCACAAAGTTTTACAAAAAAAGCGTAATATTTCCGATAATTGGCAAATACCAGTGTGAATTTCGCAAAGAAAAGTCTACTGTCCATCAAATATTCCTTCTAAGATAAGCTTTAGAAAAAACATGAGTATGGAATTGATACTCACCATTTGTTTGTGGATTTTAGATGTGCCTATGATAGCGTAGACAGAAACGCATTATATGAAGCCATGGTAGAATTCAATATCTCAATACCCTTAGTGAGGTTGGTGAAAGCAACCATCTCAACATTTGAGTGTAAGGTTAGAGTGCAAAATGGAATATCATGAACTTTCCAGACACAATCCGGATTTCAACAGGGGAATAGTCTATCATGCTTTCTATTCAACATTGCCCAGTGAAAGCTATTAGAGAATCTGGAATAACAACAAGAGGGACCATTACTAATAGGAGTGTACAAATACTAGCGTATGCAGATGACATTGATATCATAGCAAGAAAAAAGGTGGACCTGGTTCAATCGTTCACGGCATTGGAAGCAACATCAAAAAGAATGGGGTTACGAGTTAACACCAATAAAACTAAGTATATTAAGGTCACAAATAATAATCAAGTATCAGAACCTGAAGATCTAACGGTTGGAACATATACTTTCGAAGGAGTAAGCGAGTTGGTATATCTAGGCTTACAAATCAAACAAACCTAATACATTAATCGCAGAAATTAACAGACGTATATGTCTAGCAAATAGAGCGTACTATGGATCAAAGAAACTTTTAACAATAATAGTCCAGGGTAATAAGGTTTTTTCCATGACACTTGAACAGCCAGGGTACTGAAGGGTTTTTTCGACAGGTAATACCTATAAGAGCAAATTGTAACTATTTCCTGCGTAGGATCTGGCGTCCATTTTTATTTATAAACAATTAAGTCTCAAAAAATGACGTTTTTCACTTTTTTTTTTCAAATCAATGGAAAACAGGGAAACTTATGGTTTTTTAGTACAAATTCCTTCTAGATTATGGAAAATGCTATAAAATGACGTATTACAAAGTTTGATATACTCATTTATTGTTAATATAATTGCAAAAAAAGGTCGGAATTGCAAAAAAAAATTATTTTCGAAATAACTGTTGTAAAAATTAGTGTACAGCTTTGAAATTTTTGTCAAATAAGGGTTCTTTGGTGTTTAATATGTGATAAAATTTCAAAGCGATTCATTCAATTGTTTAAATTTTATTCAAATTGTTTATCCCAGAGAGCATTTTTTTTGTAATAAAATAAATCAGAAAAATGGCGTTAGAACCATTCCACAGGTGTCAAATGAAAGAGCATGAGCTATATTTTCAACTTGGTTTAAATAAAGTGAATAAAAAATGCAATTATTAGTAATAAATAATTATGCAAAAATATCGTAAATCTTTCCTTATAAACTTTTTATTTTGTTATATAAGAAATTATATATATTTATTACAATTTTTTATCAATTATGATATAATAGTTATTTATGATATAAGTGTTAAAAGTACAAGTTTAAGGCACGCATGTGAAAGTTTGCAGAATGAGCGATACCGAGTTCTGCAATTCACATGAGTGCCTTAAAAATGTACTTTTTAACACGCATATCATACAATATTTTTTCTACAAACGTAATTACAGGACAATATCTACAAAAACTTTTACTTGAACTTGACTGACATTCCAATTTTATATTTTTTTGACACTACATCAAAATTGCATATACGGTCAATACGAACTACAGTGCCTTAAATTTTTTTTTAAAGCAGTAGTTCCTTAAAGTAGCATTTTTAACGCTCGTATGGAGTGCTAAAAATTGCATTTTTAACACGGTTGTAGAAAAATAACATTACTTGGTAGTTGTACACTTAAAACAGGGTAAAAAAGTTAATTTTTTTTGGAAAAAGTTATTCAAAAAGTTTATAAAGAAAAATTGACGATACTTTTGCATAATTATTTATTACTAATAAATGCATTTTTTATTCACTTTTTTAAGCCATGTTGAAAATGTAGCTCATGCTCTTTCATTTGACACCTGTGGAGTGGTTCTAACGTCATTTTTTTCTGACTTATATTATTGCAAAAAAATGCTCTCTGGGATAAACAATTTGAATAAAATTTAAACAATTGAATGAATCGCTTTGAAATTTTTATCACATATTAAGCACCAAAGAACCCTCATTTGACAAAAATTTCAAAGCTGTACACTAATTTTTACAACAGTTACTGCGAAAATATTTTTTTTTTGCAATTCCGACTTTTTTCGCAACTATATTAACAATAAATGTGTATATCAAATTTTGTAATACGTCACTTTAAAGCTTTTTCCATAGTCTCGAAGATATTTGTACTAAAAAAATCATAAGTTTCACTGTTTTCCGATGATTTGAAAAAAAAGGGGAAAATGCCATTTTTTGACAGTTAATTGTTTATAAATAAAAATGGCCGCTAGATTCTACGCAGGAAATAGTTACAATTTGTTCCTATAGGTATTACCTGTCGAAAAAACGCTTCAGTACACTGACTGCTGAAGTGTCACGAACAGGGTATATTTTTGTCTTATTACCCTGGCTTATAAACATAGTCACAAAAAGAACAAAAATATTGATATACAGAACTCCAATCAAGCCCGTCCTCACTTACGTGTCAGAAACGTGGACGTTAACAAAAAGTTAAAAAACGTTAAACGCTTTTTCCTCAAAACTGGTTTTTTCAAAGGCTGTAGACATTGTAACTCAAAAACTACTTGACCGACCCACCTGGAATTTTGTATATATTTCCTTTAGACATTACTTGAAGTAACGCTGTCGAGATATTTTTTGCTTTATGCTTATTTTTTGTTTAACAATAATAAATATGTTGATTTTAACCCTTTTTAGCAAAAAAAATTCGTTGTTTTGAATTCTGAGTGATATCAAAAAGTCAAAAGTCGACAAAACTAAAAAACCTAGACAGCGTTACCTCGAAAAACTCATAAGCTAATTGTAAAGTTGTGGTTCAAGTTGATGTTCTGGGTAACAAAATACAGTCGAAGACAAAGGTTCGTTTTTTAAAACATTTTTATTTAGAATCAAAACATACGAAAGATAAGATAATTAGCCTTAATTTCTCGTTAATTTCGTTAATAAAATATATTTATAATCTTATAAACGTATCGAACTTTCGTTTAGGGTCTGTGACGATATTTGAGGAGCAGACTTTCAAATCGCACTTTGTCTATTTTTTACATTTTTCAGGAAATGAGAAAAACTGCTACTCCGTTATTAATAAGCTTAGGAAAAACACACAAAGTATGAATAGATGTACTTTTTTTATTACCAATTTGCCCTGTTTATAAGTAACAACAGACTTTATTAGTTTTGTCAAAAAAAATAAAAAAATTTTTTGATGGACAAAACGCCATTTGATTGTCTTCAAAGGACAAAATGTAATTTGATTGTCCCATTGATTATATAATCAATGATTGTCCCTAAATGATTAAAAACTAAAGATGCATTTCTGCGGGTTTGGAAAGCAATATAGAAAATTTTAAAAAAATCATATGGCATGGATGTCGTCCTCCAGAAGGCAGCAACTTTGTTCTTCAGCTTCACAGTTTTTTCTTAATATGTAGCGTGCTTCGTTGGCAATTCCGGCATAACTATGTTACTTTGGCTAAAGTAAACCTTTAAAACTTTTTAGAAGAGTCAGTATTTCTGTACAAAACCCCTGTTTTGTACAAGATTTTATTTTCCCAGCATTGAGTTATGATTATTCTTTTGGTTTTACTAATGCCCATAACTTTTTTTAGTGAAAGTGCTGCATATTTTATGTCAGACAAAGTCCAGTCAGAGCATAGCTTGCTGACTTGTCCTTTCTTAATAAATCAGTTTTTTAGAAAGTCAGTAAACGCGGAAATTATTTCTACGTCACCTCTTCCTGATTCATGCTCAAGTCATGTATAAAAAACAGGAGTTTTTGTTAAAATGTCTGTCACACAAAATTCAAAATAAAGTCGTTACATGCTAAAATGGTATTGCAAAAACAAACGTATCGCATTTTGTCCAAAATAGTGCTATTTGTTTGTCTCTGGTTAATGGACAAAATGTGTTTTGTTTGTCTAGGTGATTTTTGAAGTCAAAACTATACGTGAAATAGTACATTTAGAATTTCTAGGAATGTGTAAATTCTAAAGTGCCATGTACTAAAAGTATAAAGCAGGCCGCGCACCGAATCGGCTAGAGCGATCGGCTCGGCTAAGAGCAATCGGCAGATTTTGCTATAGGGTCGATTGTCATTTGTTTCGAGCTTCTGTCATATTTTGCATAATCTGTGTATAATATTAATATACACGGATTAGACGACATTTGACAGAAGCTCGAAACAAATGACTGTGAATGAAAAACCCTATACATGGAAATAAATGAACGTTCGACTCGGAACGGTCAGATCGCTTCGGCTTCGGCGGAGAATGATAGCAGAGGCAAAACCCGCCGAATGATCTGATGCCGTTGGAGCCGTTTTGTATGTTTTTAGTAGTATTTTATGCATTGCAAGCAACACGTGTATAATTTTTAAGAAACGCACTATGGCTGACGAACTTCTGATGTGCGGGAAAGTGTGCGGGAATATGTAATATTACATATATGATCCCCAAAATAGATATTATCATAACGCCAATAGAAAAGAAAACGCTTGGGGTGAGATAGCGAAAAAAAACAGGACTCTCCGGTAAATAATAAATATTTATTTCACCACATATTTATCCTAATATTATTTTAAATCTATAATAATCCATAAACTGCGTCGGCGTCGTAAAAATTTTGTAGTTTTTTATAAACTCCCTCCCTTTCGTCCTAAGTGTTTTTTTTTTAATTTCATGTTATTTCTGGATTTTTTAATTTTAAAGTTAACTCTCAAACTTTAATTACGAAGGTATTCAAATCAGTATTATTATGTAACTCATTAATATCCGCGTAATTTTTTTCTTAATTCACTGCACAACTATTTAACTCTATTTGGACAAAAGACAACACTTTTATTATCGAAATTCCTATGCTTTATTAACTGCATCATATAAATCTTGATACTTATGTTGTTTTGATTTCAACGCCATTTCTTTCATAAGAATAAATACAATGTACTAACCAAATAGAATATTTTATTTCTGTTCATTCTTTTAAGAATTGTTTCACACAGAATATTCAGTAAATAAATGGACAGCAGTTTAATATTTATTGATGCCAGGCGTTTTTCTTTATAGAACAGTTTGTTTAAACTCAGCAACAATGTTTTATTGTTTGGTATTTGGTACAAAAGTGCTATATGGTAACATTATGACTGTGACTGATAAAAAGGAAATATGAAACGCAATGAAAAGTATGCGATAAAAGTAATACAAATTCTTTTTTATTCTAAAATAGGGTATAATTATATTCGTGAACCTTTTTAAATTAAATTAAATTTAAATATACCAAACAATACCACAAATAATAAAAATATACGACGTACACCGTCGTAATAGTTCCCCTCCCCCTTTTTCCAGTTTATGGATGTTCCCTTAGTACTAGATACATAATATATTTATCTATTAATACTTCAAAATTGATTAATTGAAAATGCGCTAATTTTATTGTACTTACACAGTGCACTGGAATAAGTGTTATTTATTTATATGAACTTATTTATTTTTAGCACATAAGCAAAACGATCGGACAGGTCGATTTTTAAAATGTTCATAGTATATTATAGCATCAATTATTGTTGCCCAAAATCGGTCTTGGTCTTGCAGTCTTGGTCTTGTTCTTGCGTTTTAGCAAGACCAAGACCAAGACCGCCTTATTTTAGCAAGACCAAGACCAAGACTGACCGTGCAAGACTTGAGCAAGAACAAGACCAAGCCTGCGAGACTCTTGCGTCTTGCAGTTTGAGTGTCGTTTTATGGAATAATACAGGGTGTAACAAAAATACAGGTCATAAATTTAATCACATATTTTGGGACCAAAAATAGTTCGTTTGAACCTAACTTACCTTAGTACAAATGTGCACATAAAAAAAGTTACAGCCCTTTGAAGTTACAAAATGAAAATCGATTTTTTCCAATATATCAAAAACTATTGGAGATTTTTTATTTAAAATGAACATGTGGCATTCTTAAGGCAGTAGTATCTTAAGAAAAAATTATAGTGAAATTTAGACACCCCATAAAAATTTTATGGGGTTTGGTTCCTTTAAACCCCCCCAAACTTTTGTGTACGTTTCAATTTGATTATAATTGTAGTACCATCAGTTAAACACAATGCTTTAAAAACTTCTTTGCCTCTTGGTACTATTTCGAAAAGTCAGTATTTGTCGAAATATTTTGCATATTATTTGTCAAATCCACCACATATTTGTATATGGCCACATATATGTTATGTTCATCTGTGATATGGCTAAGTATTACGATTATGGAGACTTTATAATAATAGGAAAATTTATTTATGATTTACATATTTAGGTATATTTTAAACCATATTAAAAAAGAAGTCACATCTCGATAAAATGCGCCTTATCGAAAAAATACACAGAAGCAAAAAAGTTTTAAAAACACTGTGTTTAACTAATGGTATCGCAGTAATAGTTTAATTGGAACGTACACAACCATTTGGGAGGTTTAAAGGAACAAAACCCCCATAAAATCTCTACGTAAACATATTAGAAAAGAAGCCGCAACTCGATAAAAACTGCCTTGTCGAAAAAATACTAAGAACCAAAAAAGTTTTAAAAATATTGAATTTAACTAATAGTATCACAATAATAATTTAATTGGAACGTACACAAAAGTTTGGGTGGGTTTAAGGGAATAAAAACCCCATAACATTTTTATGGGGTGCACAAATTTCACTATAATTTTTATTTAAGATATTCCTGCCATAAAAATGCCACATGTCCATTTTCAATAAAAAATCTCTAATAATTTTTGATATATTGGAAAAAATAGATTTTCATTTTGTAACTTCAAAGGGCTGTAACTTTTTTTATATGCATATTTGTACTAAGGTAAGTTAGGTTCATTAGAACTATTTTTGGTCCTAGAATAGGATATTTAATTTATGACCTGTATTTTTGTTACACCCTGTATATTAGTTCGGGTATATGCTTAGAGACTATGAGATACAAAAAAATATGTAACAAAAATTTGGAAAAATGGATTTATCCGCATTATGAACAATACGATGAACATACATACCGAATTAAAAAAAATGAACACTTATTTATTGGATACGTACTCAGAGGTCATAATAAATTATTATACAATGTAAAAATAAAATATTTCATTCTTTCCTAATATCAGACGACGCCTTCGCTCCGAAATTAATTACAATTGAGCAATTGTCTAAATTTGGAGAATAGCAACCTTTCATAAAATAATCTTCCTGTGTTGTGTGTACAACAATATCGCATTGAAACTTTTAAAGAAGTATGTCGCCTATAAGGTTATAAAAATATAATACGAATACCATATTCACTGTTACGGAAAACCACTCAATTGTTTTTCCTTATCCATATCGTAAAGACTAAACGTCCTATTTTTGCAGGGTGTGCAATTAGATATTAGATCAATCGGCCAAACAAAATTTTTTGCTGAAAAAGCACTAGATAAGATAATGCCTGGCTACCATGTATAGTCCTTTCGCGCACGGTAAAATGTTACAAAACCTTCAAATTTTTATATAAATTTATTATTATATAAAAAGAGATATTGGCCGATGTGTGATTTTGCCATTGTCTTTTTATTGTTAATGAAGAACTTATGAGAGGATGGGTGATCGGGCTGCATTAAAAACTAAAAAACAATGTTTTTTAAAATGAAATAAACAAATTACTTATCGACAACTGATAAATAAAGTTTAAACTTCAGTTTAGGCACTTCGAGATTTCGAAAATAATATTTTTTTCCACCTACCTCTACCGAAAGTATACTTTTCCGGACCTGATTGTAGGGAGCAAAGTTGTACTTTTCCTCCCTAGGGAGGAAAAGTAAAAGTAACGTCATGGTATGTCATTCATGAAATATAACTTATTGACGCCCTGTATAATATCTATTTTCTATTACGTAAGTATCTATACATTTTAACATTTATTTATAAAACACTCTGTATTTTGCAGAATGGTAAAAAACAGTAAATTGTTATTTTGATTTAACAATGTTTACATTAATAATTTGACTTATATTTGACAGTTGACAGTTATATTGTACCTACTTGTTAGATTTAGTTCTAATAAATTTTGTTGGTTAGTTACATAAAATAAATTAAGTAAAAATGAAAAAATGACTTGTTATTTGAGGAAGGTGGAAAAACCATATGTATAACATGGGAGTAAAGTGCCTTTTCCTCCCTTGAATGATTACTGCCCTCCGCTACGCGTCGGGCAGTAAACTTCATTCTCGGGAGGAAAAGTAGCACTTTCCTCCCTTGTTATACAAATAGCTATTATGTACTTGTGTTTTTGAGCCTTGAACATCGTCATTTTTCGATTTTTTTCAGTTTTAAATTGTTTATAACTCGGAAACCAATAACTTTAGGCAAAAACTACAAAAGACCTTTTTTGTTCCATATGATTCAAAGAACCTAAAATAAGTCTGCCAGGGCTGAAACAATCGATTTTTATAATTTGTTTAATTTTTTTTTAATAAATATAGAAATAACTCAGAAATTACGGCATTTCGGTATAGGAAATATTACATGAAAATTAATTAGTAGTTATTATGGTTCAAAATGCAAAAATATACAGGGTGTTCTATTCGAAATACTAAAGTTCATTATATTTTCAAAAAAACGCAATATCTGGTAACAATCTGTAATTGCCACTATAATATCGGCCGCATTAGAAGACCTTTACTCACCAAATTCTATAAAGATCGTTCAAGTCATTTCCGAGATATTTGAGGCGTTCCATACATAAAACTCACTCTGTATAAATGTTATATAATTAAACTGCGTGTATTACTTTGTATTAATTCTTGTTAAAAAAAGTCAATCTTAAAATTTTCAACTAATAGCAAACAAAAATTTTTAACTAATAATAGTGTCAAAGCTATTGCGTACTGTGCTGTAATTTAATTTGTATTTTTTTTATTTTTTATTTGAATAAATGGCAAATTATAGAACTCTTTTATTCCATGTCATTTCATATACCTAATGTGAGAGTACATCAATCCCTTTCTAGACAGATAATGTTCTTTAAAATACAGTCTAGATAAGTTTATGTCATTTGTTTGTTTTTTGTGTTTTCACCATGTTTTAGCACATGTCAGGTTATTAAATGCAAACGTTTATTAAGAAACAGACCTACTCCCGTGGGACATGGTAGATAGCCCAGTTAGAGTATAGGCAGGAATAGTTTAGATCGTGGGTTCAAACCCACCTACTGTGAGTTGTTTTATTAATAAATAGCAATACGCTAGTGGGTAACTGCGAGACTTGCAAGACTCTTGCTGCAAGACCAAGACCAAGACTGGGAGTGCAATACCAAGACCAAGACCAGGTGTACTGGTGCAAGACCAAGACCAAGACTGTCCAAGTCTCGTCTTGGTCTTGCATTTGGGCAACACTAGCATCAATGTTTCGAACTGTATTCTATTCTTCTTCAGGTGACAGTCATAACTTTGATTTTTTTAAATAGGAAAGTACATCATGTGACACCTCATTTAATAGCTTTTGAAATACTGATTACAAAAATGTATAATTATACATTTGAAATTAAAAATATACTAAATTTTCTCTTCGTTCTCATCTCTGTAATTTATTAAAATAAACGTGCGAAACTGCCGATTCCGAGGCCGCCGAGGTGACCGAGTCAGTGCGCGGGTACAGTCCGCCGATCGTAGCGTTCCGAGCCGACCGCCCGAGCCGATCGCTCTATGCCGATTCGGTGCGTGTGAACCTTAAGTCATAAAAAAGATTTTTCGGGATTCTTTTATATTTTAAATTATATAATTAATAGGGTATTAACAAAGTAGAAAGTAAAATAGTTAATTACTAATTTATTAATCATATTTCGTCACCATTTTCATATTTAGTTGTAATAGTTATTTTATCAGTGGTAAAAAAGACTTTGAAAAGTCCTAATAAAAATTTTTCATTTGTGACTTATACTCTTAATACATAGCACTCTAGAATTAATAGATGATGTTTTGACGAATCCAACGCCACCTCTAAGTCATAATGTGAAAATGAAAGTGTGATTTGAAAGTTTGCTCCTCATTTGGCACATGAATGGATAATACCGACTTTATTAATATGGAATGGGCTTACCTTTATTAATATGGAATGGGCTTACCTTTATTAATATGGAATGGGCTTATAAGGAGAGGACATCTCGCTCAACTCGCCAGGGGGAAAGACATGTAAGGAATTACGATCACCGCTCGTATAGGCTAGGTAAAAGGAAACCGTCAAAATTCGTTCAACGCATCAAGACGACGGGGGTTGTAGAGTTGCGTATAATGGTAGGGATATACTTAAACTCACCCCTTATACCTCGTTGTTGTTTATTATTCCCCGATCAACGCAATGCCATTTTTGATCAAGAAGCCCAAGTATAGTGGAATTATAATAATAATATTAATAATTGTATAATAATTAATTATATAATAATTAATTATAATAATAATATTAATTTACTGAAAAGATCGCCAAGTACAGAGATGTGGAAATTCAAATACGGAGACAATGGAGAATGCAAAGTACCCAGACAATACCGATTATTATGTCTACTACTGGAGTCATTCCGAAGACCCTCCTCGAAAGCATAAAAAAGCTGGGTCTCAATGAAAATCTTTATAAAAAACCATGCAGAAAGCTGTACTACTCGCGACGACCACAATCGTACGAAAATTTTTGGGAGATACACCTGCATACCAAGTCACCTAGGGCTCGATAGCACGGAAAGAGTCCCACCAGAGCTCAATCCTTTTGATACCGTAGGTATCTGGGATGAGTCAATTTTTCCCTTAGAGGGAGTGTGAGCCGTATGGCTAAATCTGGTTAATATTCCAAGTGTCCATCTGGAATTCTTCTGCATTATTTATCCTTCGCTGTTTTGTGTGATGTATTTTTCTAGTGTATAGTTTGAGCCTGCAGTTCATTTTTAGCAGCTTATGATCTGATCCACAGTATTCGTTCATTCCGCATTTCGTATGTAGTCGACTTGATTTGTGTTAAGTATTTGGACTAGTCCACGTTGATAACTAGACACGACCATGACTAATCCGCTTTATTTAGCTATAACTCTCAGAGTACTTTTTCTGCTTTTGAGCTCTTTTTCTGTTCTTTCTGTTGTTCTGTCTGAGTTAATTCTTTAATTTTTTTAAGTGTGTTAAAACTATCATGACTTTTCTGGTGTTCTTCTATTTCCGCACACTGTTCTTTAACCATTGTTCTTTTGCCTGCTTAAATTTGGATTTTATTTGCTTATCCACATTTTTGTATATCTGAATATCTTTGTTTTATGTTGACGTCTTTCTTCCATTAAATCTAAGATTTTCTCCGCCATCCATTGTTTCTTTTTGTATCTTGTTGGTGCCAGAATTTCCTTTTGACTTTTATCTATTCCCTAATAACACCAAACATTCGATGTATGTTCCTAGAATGTACACACAGGACATTGAAAACATTCCTGGACTGTCCTGAAAAGCACAAGAACGTCCCCTAAATGACCCAGGAAAGTCCTGTGTCAGCATTTTAAACATTCCTTGAATGTCTTGTTGGAACATTCCATGAATGTCTACGAATGTTCCTTGGACATTCACAGTATATTTTTTAGACATTCCCTGGATATAGTCGCTGATGTGACATAATACCTCCGATTTGTTTTTTCATGAGTTTTGTAAGAGAGACTAAAAACTTTTTTACAGTCACCTCCTGTTTTCATATGACATTTTTTACATGTTTTGTAGTAAATTCAACTATCTATTTACTACAAAACATGTCAAAATTTACATGTGAAAACAGGAGATGACCCTAAAAATGGTTTTTAGTCTCATACAAAATTCATGAAAAAGCAGATAGGAGGTATTGTCACATCACCGACGATATACCAGAAGTATATGTGGCCATACCAAATAATACATCCTTGATAAATATAAACATTTTTATTGCACAAAATCTTGTCATATATTTTTTTTCCATAATCATCACTACGACGATGATTCATTGTATTGAATTGTGCATTCCAATTACAATCTGGTCATAACTAACCAATGAGCAATTTTAATTTAACCTAAATTACTACTGTTCTTTAAAATGAAGAGCTTACCCCATAGCGTCTCTTATCTAATCTAACAAGATCGTGTACTATTTTAACATACACAGGCACACAAGCATTATGCTCTGCTTTTCACTATCACCTATCACTCAAACTAGTTCAAAAGGCATTGTCCTCTTCAATCTTCTAGTTTGCCCAGTAGTATCGAGGAGCTAGATTTCCTCAATATTCTCGTACTTATGAAGTTGTTGCTCATGACTTCCTGCCATCTTCTTGATGATTATATCCAGGTTCCATTTCTAGATTTCTGTCTCTATTAATAACCATTTTGTCTCCGTTTCAGTATTTTGCAGAATTTGTTCTTTAACCTTCATTAATCGGTTATTGATTTCATCTGTCAGACGTTCTTTTATGAGTGGGTTTGGTTTCTTAGTTTACTTGTATCGATTTTTTACATCCGTTGTTCTTCGTTTTATTATTTTCATTTTGAGCCTGATTTTGGTCACTACTAGATTGTGATCTGATCCTATGTCGGCACTTGGATATGTTTTTGCATATATAATTGCGTTCCTGTATCTTTGTCTAACTAAATAATACACAATCTATTTGGTTTCTTACAATTCTCCCTTCTTGATCTGTTGGTGACTTCCAGGTATATAGTCTTCTCGTTGTCATTTTAAACAATGTATTAATTATGACAAAATTATTGTTTTGGCAAAATTCGATAAGCCTTTCACCCCTTTCGTTTCTTTTGCCCAGACCGTATCCTCCTCTACATTCTTCTAATTTTTCTTCTCCAACCTTTGCGTTAAAATCTCAAATTATAATTGTAACATCCTGAGTTTTAATGAATTTTAGAATATTGTCTAGGTCTTCGTAAAATGTTTCAATAACGCTCTCTGGTTTGTCCGCAGTTGGAGCATAAACTTGTACGATGTTTATTTTGGGTTTATTCTAAGTTTAACTGTAAGAGGATAATTCTGTATGGGGTGAAATTTACTACAGCTTCATCAGTCTTTTTGTTTAGTATTAAAAAGAAAAATTATAGTTAAAAAATATAAAGGGACTTTACTCTTTAGTAAAATTCATATTTTTTTTACATACCTCGTATGTTGATAAAATTTGATATCGGATTCTTGAATCTTAGATTTTAGACCATGCAGAGCATTTTATGAAGCATAAGGTTTTTTTTTCGCAAAATTGACAATAAAAAAGTTTCCCATGTTTGCAAGCTAAGCAGACACACTGTATAGGAGACCAGTTTTTTTTTTAATTTTCAAATTATAATATCACATTCGGATTCAGCATAATCAAAAACAAAATAGAAACATTTTTGATCAAAGTAAAATGATGAATTCGCCCATATTCTTAAAATTATTTATACAAAAGGGTTTTTATTTTTTAAACAATTAACAAACAAAAATGAATAACCATTTTTAATTTCGTTGCAAACACGAATCTACAGCCGCATTATATTCTAGTTTAAACAGAGAGTGCAGCAAGCACCCCTACCGGTTTCGAAACTTATTAGTCTCTCATCAGGAGGCACATATGCTGCTCTCTCTGACCCAACCAGGACAAACCCCGCCGTGCAGTTACGGATTGCAACGAACGAAATGGCAGGGATGCCCTAGCGGCAACTGCTAGCAAAATACTACGTTTTCAATCTAATAGCACATAAAATAACATTAAAAGTTGGAACTTTACCGCAATGAGCAGATGGGGCGTGAATTATAAATTGTAAAATTCCCTCATCTTCCTTAGTATCATCATCCGTTATGGCTTGCAAATTTTAGAAGCCTCGGAGGTGTAAACAGAGAAGGTTCCCATTATTTTCAGTCTGGCGGGATGTAAAGTAATATTTTAAATGTTATTTTATGTGCTATGAGATTGAAAACTTGGTCTTTTGCTAGCAGTTGCCGCTAGGGCATCCCTGTCATTTCGTTCGTTGCAATCCGTGACTGCACGCCGGGGTTTGTCCTGGTTGGGTCAGAGAGAGCTTGTATATGTGCCTCCTGATGAGAGACTAATAAGTTTCTAAGCCGGTAGGGGTGCTTACTGCACTCTCTGTTTGAACTAGAATATAATGCGGCTCTAGTTTCGTGTTGCAACGAAATTGAAAATGGATATTCATTTTTGATTTACATGTTTACTCTGATTGTAGTACGAAGGGAACCATTCTCGTTGGAACTTTGCCGCGCTGAGCAGATGGGACGTGAATTATAAATTGTAAAATTCATGTAGATGTAGAGTAATACACTGCGCCCCAAAATTAATGCATAATTTTAAAAACCCTGGAAAATCTAATGATTTTAATGTTTCGATTTTTGTGACAATATATTATTGTTACCCCCGGTATATTGTAAAATTATCCAAAGAACGGTAAAAAAAACTTTGATGTTTTTATCATTTTTTGCAAAAAAAAAAAATAAAAACAAGCTAGTTGTGCTTCATTTTATTTCGAATTTAGTTGGGTTGGAATACGTTGTGCTGAACGTTTAAAGGGGGTTTCAATTTTATTAAGTGTTTTTCCTTTAAAATGAACCACCAGCAGCAAGAAAATCGAAATTTGTCAGAAAGTGACTGTATTAGAATCGTTACTCTTCGCGAAGAAGGATACACTCAAGTAGAACTCGCTGAACGTTTTAACGTCACCCAGTCAACAATTTCAAGAGTGTTCCACGTTTTTCTGTTACTGGAAGTAACTCGAGAAGACTCGGTCAAGGCCATAGAAGGGTTACAACTCCTAATCAAGACCGGTTTTTGACACTTCGTACACCGAGACAAAGGTTTGTTACCAGTACTTCTCTACAAAATGAATTTTTGGATCATTATAACTTTAGAATCAGCAAAATACGATTAGAAGAAGACTTGCCGAAAACGACCTACGCCCTGAAAGGGCACTGACCCATTTTTGACCAGAGACCATAGAAGGCAAAGCTTGCATTTTGCTCATGAACATGTTGATTGGAATAATGACTATTGCAGTGGCGGCTCGTGACCTCAGTATGCGGGTAGGCTACATATATACTTCGGGTAGGCGACAAAAAATATCCTACAATTTGTAATACATTTTGAGCCGTCTTGCAATACTAAATGTAATCTATGAGCGCAACAATGTGTAAAAATTGCTTTTGGAGCATCTACTTTAATTTTTGATTGTAATCCGTTTAAAGAGCCAACCATTACACTTGCACCATCGTAAAATTGAGCAATTAATTTATTTTTGTAATCATGTGGCTCAAGCACGTTTGAAATTAAACTATATAGAGCGTCTGCAGATCTATTATCGCTAACATCAAAAAACCCTAAAAATCTTTCTGTTACCTGACCAACTTTGTTAACAAAACGGATTGTTAAAGTACACTGTGATTTTTCGGTTATATCAGTAGTATCGTCCGCTAGTATAGAAAAAAATAGAAAAAAATTGACTTTCATTAATTTCTGTTGAAATTTCATTTTTTACGTAATCGGCAAGGCAATCTATTAAATCATTTTGTATTGTTTTTGACAAACCCGTGAACACCCCTTCTATTTTTTAACATGATCCTGGATTTCCTGATCGCGTTTAACTACTAAATTAAAAATTTCTTTAAAATTACCCATGTTTGAAAAATTATGGCTCTCATCACGACCGCGAAATGCAAGTTCTTGTTTTACTAACAGAATTGTAACATCAATTTCTTCAACTTCTTCAATCTTTTTCAACTTCTTCATTATATATCTTATTAGATAGAGAAATTTGTCCAGCTAAAGCACTGTCAATAGTTTGTTTATTTTTTTCTAACCGTTTTAAACCTAAGCAATTGTTTAAATGTTCTTTCGAAGATTCATGTTTTTTTACACTAGCTGATAAATTTTTCAAATCTGAATATCCCTGACTCACCCAAACATTTTGCTTCAAATTTGAAAGCAACAGACAAGGCCAACAGAAAAGTGAATTTTTACAATAACTTCCGCTTAGCCATTTATGATTTTCATACCATATTGTTTTAAACGATCTCGAAAATGGTTGATTGTCTTTTGCCTTATCTGTGGATAAAATTGTTAAATTTGGTAAAGGCCGGCCCATTGAAATAATTTCTGATCTTTCTTGATTTTGGCGCCTTGAAAAAGGCGTCTTGATCAAACTGCATCTTACATCGTTTAAAATATTCATATTCGATGACTAAAGTTTTTCCACCAATCAAACTAACACACCTACGTTTCAACAACGTCAAATATTAGGTACTTATTCTATTTATGTATCAAATAATAATTTACTCTTCGAATAAATTGATAAGTTAACAATTAACCTCGCTTTAAATTTTTAATTATCTATATAATCTAATAACACAATTCGTCAGTTTAACTTTAAATTATCCAAATTGTATTGAAACACAATAAAAATATAATGGACGACTGACACATAACTATTCACAGATTTATTTGTCGTTAGTGAATTATTACTAAATTAATATAAAATTAAAATGCCCTTCAATAGACCTATCTCAAATTTACCTGTTTATTATTCAGTTTTCATAAACAAATTTAAATTGTCCTACCTAGTTTTATTCAATACTTAACAGTTTCACAAGACACAAGAGAAGCAACTGATAAAATTTTGTAGGTGGTCCGGCTATAAGACTCTGTGCCTATCCGCCGTTTCAAAATCGTAGAATACGGTCGCTACCAGCAGACCTGCAGCAGGCCTGCTCTCGTAAACAGAGAGAGATCGCACGTCAATTCGGTGTTGGCGTCGTTCTATTTCAGGCTACGTTTTCAAGTGCCTGACCAAGGAAGAATATAGAATCTTATGCAGTACTACTGATACTACAAGGAGCGTACAATAATTATAACTACGGAGAAAATTTTTTGGATATTTTTAAAAATAATTTGGATAATTTTTGCTATTTTATTGTAGGTATTGTGTCAAAATTTATAAATTACAATTTTGAAATAAGTAATTTATATTAATAATTTATATTATTGTACTACATTTGAAGAGGGTAGGCGGCGCCTACCTTGCCTACCCCGACGGGCCGCCCCTGGACTATTGGGGAAAAATATTGTTCACCGATGAATAGGGTACTGTACAGTATTTTTCTGATGACAGTAGAAACAGAGTGTACAGAAAGCCTGGGGAACGCTACGCACAGTGTAACACCGTAGGAACTGTACAGTATGGCGCGGCTCGGTAATGGTGTGGGGTGGGATTAATTTGGAGGCTCACACGGAATTAGTTAGAATAGATCGAGGGCGGTTTACATGGCACAGGTATATAACAGACATTTTAGAAGAGCATGTCGTGCCATTTGCACCATTTATTGGGGATAATTTTATGCTTGTGCAAGATAATGCCAGGTCACACATGGCAAGAATTGTGCAGAAATATCGCCAAGAGGTTGGAATTCCTGCCATGGATTGGCCTGCGAAAAGTTCTGACCTCAGCCCAATAGAACATGTTTGGGACATTATAGGCAGACGACTACTATAACTACCTAATGCACCAAACACATTAGATGAACTGTTTTTGCGGTTGGTTAAAATTTGGGATCAAATTGATCAAGGAGAAATAAGAACGGTATTTCTCAGTATGAGAGATCGTTGTCAAGCAGTAATAAATGTCAGAGGAGGCAATACTCGATACTAATAGTACTCGGTACTAGTACTTTCTTGAACTTTAAAAAAAATTCAATTCCGTCATTTATTTATAATGTTAGTTTGTTTAGATCAGCTGTTTGTTTAGATGTTTATACACACACCGGCAAAATTAGCCGAACACCTTAAAAATGGGACATGTTTGATGTCTCAAATTTTCTAAACCAGTGGTCCGATTTGAGTGATTCTTTTAGTATGTTACAGCCTTATTATTTAAGAATGTCGTTGTGATAATGTTGTTGCTAGACAGGTAAATATCATTTTATACCGTGTGTACCAATCATACTGTGTTTTTTTTTAAGTTTAGAACACCCTGTGGAATATTCTAGCATATGTAAAATATTAAAATTAAAACTAAATTGTAGAGTTAGGCTTTCTTAATATTTTCCTTTTCGACTCGTTTAATTATGTGGGATAATAAAAAAGTTATATGCGTTAACAACTATTTATGTTTTTCATCAATAAATTCTCATAGTAGGGGAGGAAAGTATGCTAAATTTGCAGTTACTCGAGCGTTATGGGAGCTTATTAGATTGTGAAGAGTATGTGCTAAAACCAGAAAAAGGTTAAGTTTTCCATATAGTGGGGGACTTTTCATTTTTTAATATAATTTTCCATTTGAAACAATCGTTTTTTCCGATTATAGCGCGATCTATCCATAATTCGAAAAAATATGTCGAATAAAAGTTGCTTATTTTTACGTAAAGAATCCAAATCTGCAAAAAAATTGGGGCTCCTATTTAAGATTTTAAATTAAATCCCCCACCTTCACCACCGTGGAGGCTCGTGTTTGGTGCCATTCGATAGATTTTTCAAAAATATTGAATACGTGTATTTTGCAGTTTTTCGATCTGATGTTCATTTTTCGTCGATGTTGTATATAAAATTTGTAAAAAAAAAACATGAAAAAATAAATACTGAATATTACATACTTGATTCAAATGCATGTGAGCTCAGTGTTTGACATTAAAACCCCCTTCGAAGCTAGTTCAGCTGAAATCCACGGAGGTCGTCATTGTGACATCGCTTAGTAATTTATTTATTTAATACATCTATTCAATTACTTTAGGCTTGTTTATTAAACTAAGCAGATAATGATGGTAGAGGAGCCCAAGCGGGGATTTTTGCAGTTACTCGAGCGCGTCAGATTATCACATGTGGAGAAACCCTGTAAATGTACCTATACCATTTATTGGTTTTTAACACCGGGGAATTCATTAAGGGGGACCGAAAAAAAAATATATTTTTTTAAAAACTCGGATTTGAGCGGCGTAAGAAAATGGGTGAGTCACAAAATTTCACAAAAAAAGCGAATATTTCGCGAAATAAACGTCAGATTGAAAAACTAAAAAGTACGTGTTCAACATTTTTCAAAAATCTATCGAATAATACTAAACACGTCACCCCACGGAGAGGGGTGGGGGTAAATTAAACATTTTAAATACGATATTTCGCGACATGAACATCAGATCGTAAAACTGCAAAATACACGTATTCAATATTTTTCAAAAATCTATCGAATGGCACCAAACACGACTCCCCACGGAGGTAGGGTGGGGGGTTACTTTAAAATCTTAAATGGAATCCCCCAATTTTTATTACAGATTTGGATTCTTGACGTAAAAATAAGCAACTTTTATTTGCAACATTTTTTCCAATTATGGATAGATACCGCGATAATCGGAAAAAGGATTGGTGGAAATGGAAAATGAAATTAAAAAATGGAGAGTCACACACTTTATGGAAAACTTATCTTAACTTTTTTGGTTTTAGCACCCACTCTTCACAATCCAATAGGTCCCCATAACGCTCGAGTAACTGCAAATTTAGCATACTTTCCTCCCCTACTATGAGGATTTATTGATGAAAAACATGGCTAACTGTTAAAGCCCATAACTTTTTTAATTTCCAACATAAGCAAATGAATCAAAAAAGAAAATGTTAATAAAACCTAAGGCTATAATTGACTTTTAATCTCAATATTTTATATATGCTAGAATATTCCAAAGGGTGTTCCGGACTTTAAGAAAAAAACACAGTATGATTCTTACACCCGGTATAAAATGGCATTTACCTGTCTAGCAACAATATTATTAAACTTATATTCTTAAATAACAAGGCTATAACATACTAAAAGAATCACTTAAATCGGACAACAGGTTTAGGAAATTCGAGACATCAAACATGTCCCATTTTTAAGGTGTTCGGCTAATTTTGCCGGTGCGTGTATTTTTGATGTTATATTGTTTATTTTAATACATTTTTTGTACAAACAGATAAGTTTTTTTATTCCAGATGTTCTAAAAGCAACCATAAAGCAGAAAAGAATAAACAAAATTTTTTTCATTTCAACTGAAATTATAATTTTAAAATTATGCGTTAATTTTTGAGCGCAGTGTATTTTTAATGTTATTTTATGTGCTATTAGATTGAAAACTTGGTCAATTAACAAACAATTAGCGGCTAAATCTGGGAGTAGAACTATTTACTTTAACTTATTCATAAACTAACTAAAAAATATAAGCTTGTTTAATTTTTTCCGAAACAATCCATGTTTTCGATCTACATTGACTCCCCTAAAGTAACTTTAAATTGTTACAATCTTCAAATTAAGTTATTCATTTACAAACTATGGGAAATTCCCTACGCTAACCACTAGAATAACGAAATGATGCCAATTTGCAAAATACCACTTTGTCAGAGTAAATTGTTCCCTCTTTAGCATGTAACTAAATTAATACGAATGTCAATTTTGACTGACACAAACCAATTATTCACGCCATTTACATCAGCTCCACTTTCGGACAATATTGGATATGTCAGTTAAAGTTGGGAGAATGTAGTTAATCATTTAAATCAAATTGAATTGTTTTTATTGAATTTGTTATATTAATGTGACATAATAAATCTATCAATAATGTAAAATTTAATACAGGAAAAACACAGTTTGAGTTTTAAAAAATTTAAAAGTCTGTCAAAAAGTCGTTTTTCAAATATGAAAAGAGTATTTTATAACTAGGTTTATAAAGGACCCTATTCGCTCCATGCATGACTGACGCGACACCTAGCATAGTCGCTCGAAATTTTTGGCGAACACGATTTGACGTTAAACATGTGATACACATATGACATATTTGACGTTAATGTAAAATTTATTTACCATTTTTGATAAAATTTGTATACAAACAATAACTTTGTTCGCGGAGGCCGTCAGAGACTAGTCCACGGCAAGTGGAGCATCCGCACTTTAAAATAATATAAATAATACCGTTGATAGATAAATATACAAGGTATATATACTATTAATTAATATTATTAATTGAGGGGGTCAGACGTAAAAGGGTTTAAGTGCAGTTTTGATAATTCTGAGATAACCAGCTTCAAAGTTGTTTGAGTTTTATAAATTCTAGGAGTCATTAAACATGTTTAGTGTAATGATAAAAATATATGGGTTTATTATGACTCTTACTATATCCTTCCTTTTTTTCAATTATTAAAAAAATGTACCTACTTGAATCGGTACATGGTGTTGATAAATGTTACTGGTAAAACCCTTTAAGTGCAGATGTTAACTCTGCTGTAATTTTTGATAAAATTTATTATACAAACAATCAGTTCGAGTGTCTTCGAAATATCTGCTTTTTAATTTGACTAAACGTCAAATTAAAAAGCAGATATTTGGAAGTTCTCTGAAGAAAATATAAATTTTAAGGATTTTTCTTCACTTTTTCGTTATAGTTTAGTTGTCGGTGTTAACATTAATTAAGTGTACATACATCGAAAGCAATTAGGCAGTGTAAATTATTAGTACAAGATTTTAACATTAGCTGGGTCTATTGAACTATTAATTGTGCTGTGTGTGTAAAACAAAATGTAAATAGATGACGATGGGAATATCGATTAAATCGGGGAAGGAAAGTCAGTATGAAAATATAAATATAAATAATAAAAATCAAAACGGCAATAATAAGGTAAGCGAAATATCCATTGAGAAAAAATTATTATTCAATCATTATTTGCCAAAGTTGTCATATTTCGCCGCTACGGGCGCTGTCATAGTTTCGTGTATCCCCACCATGGTCATGCACGGAGCGAATACTTTATCTCAAATTCCAGAGAACGGTAACGAAACGGCTAACGCGCGTTAGCTTGTGAATGGCAGTGGCGAATCCAATATCCTAAATAACTCAGTTATTTCAAATTATACATAATCTATTAACAAAACCTTAAGTTGATCTATTTTGAAGTCTGTATAATGGAGAAATTCCCCAAAAACCACCTAAAAAACAATTATACGGATTTTTCAAGATGGCGCAGCTGACGGTAAAATCTGAAAAAAAATCAGAGAGATAGTTTTTGATAAAATACACAAAATGCAAAAAATGATGACCTGCAGCCATCTCAAAAAAAAAGTTTTAAAAAGTTAAAAAAAATTGAGGTTATGTACATTCGACCTACGGGTCCATAAAAAATGGACGTGTTTTGTAAAAGCCTCAGCTACACGTCTGATTTTTTTGAAATTTTTAAATCAATTGCAACTAAAAAAAAATTAAATATAAAAATCTACGTTTTTGGCTGTGGAGGGAGGGGTAAGGGGGGTGGCGAGCTAAAAATCCGCGTAATCTTATTTTTTAATTGCATACAACGTAAAAAAAAATAAAAAGAATTGAATTCTGGGAGTGAGGGCATTTTAAGTATCTTAACACTTTATTTATTTGATGTTTCAAATTCAATGTGACGTCTATTTCTGTCAGCAGAAAGGAAGAAATATACTCCAGGGATTGTAACGTCACAATTTTCGACTTTGAGTGAGTCATCTCGAAAGCAGTTAGATATACGCTCTGAGCTTCGCTGGTGTCGCTCCTAGCGGATTAGTAATGCAACTTTCACCGGTAATTTTTAAATTTATTATTTAATTGTTATCGCTTAATGTTTACAACGCAAAAAAGTAATTAAATTGTAATCGATTTTTTTAAGATTTTGCTAATCATTTTGACGTTCTATTGATGAAATATTAATTTCTCACTTCGGATACTTTCACAATTATCGTGTAGATGGCGCTAAGATTAATAGATTAATTTATAATTACATATTACGAAACATTAAAAAACTTAAATTCAATATTTAAACCGTAAGTATATTTAAGGTAAAAATATATACCACAGCTTTGACCAACTAATATTTTTTATAATTAATGTTTTTATTTTTAATTTTAAATTAATCACTTTAACATTTGTCAAATTTCCAGTAAACGTTTACAGACTTGTCACTACTGGCGCTCGCGAATTTTTAAATATCCCCTCTACGTACGAGCTCACAGCGTATATCGAAATGCCGTTTTCAGATTTGGATTCAGGAGACAAAACTACTTGTGAATCCATCGGTAGATTGTCTCTAAGTATTGCAGGGGTGGCAACCCACACACGAACGAACAGACTTTGCGAATTTATAAACGAAAAGTTTTCGTTGAAAAATTAGCTCTAATTTGATATAAAAAAAACATGCATCTACGTCATGAACGAATTTTTTCTTTAAAAAATGACTTAATATTGATTTAATTAAAACTATTTGCGGCCATTTTTTCACTGGCAATCTGTTATCAATGTATTCTCGTTTTGTTAAATTTATATAAAAAGGTGATTAAATTAACTACGTTATGAGCTTAGGGATTTTGTAGTGGTTATGTTTAAACAATGGTAAGTCGGTTTAATGTATTAACTTTTACTTTTTCAGGAATGGCCGTTGGTATGTCTTTACTAGCCCTTAACAGTTGTTTTGACACATCTCCATGGTTCTTTATGATCAGCGATATCCCTTCAATGCTAACTGGAGGAGGTACTACATATTTTACAGTTGTTTTGGCCTATCTTTCTGATTTGTCTACGGATGAAACTAGAGGTGTAAGGTAAGAAAAATTAATTACAATATTCAAGTTTAATAATAGCAACTTCCATTTAACGCGTTTACAGTTTAAAGCGTACTCAATGCTATTACATCAAAAGGTAGGTAGTTAATATTTGCTACAGAACTTCATCATCATCAATAGTACTACAGTCCTGTTTTCTTCTTCTCTTCTTCTTCTTCTTTAAGTACCATCTCCGCGATGGAGGTCGGCAATCATCATAGCTATTCGGATTTTAGAGACGGCTGCTCTGAAAAGTTTATTAGATGTAGGGTCATGTGTTCAACAATGAACCACTCAAAATTTAAAATTGTCTATATCAGCCCCCTTTTAACCTAGAAGCACGAAATTGTACGAGTATAAGAAACACATATTATTAATGTATTACACATAATTTGGTTATCAATAAAGATTAACGTTTTTGAGTTAATATTGTTTTTTCCTTTAAGTGTCGTTGGTTCATTGTGTCCCACGGGTGGTACACAATGAACTAGTGCTGCGTACACAGTGAACCAAACTACTTTATTTTAAACATACCTAATAAAAATTAGGTTTACAGAAACTACAGTAAGATTTCAAAGTTTTATTGTTTAAAAGCAAAATAATAGGTGAAAAGAACAATAAAATTGAAGATAGGTATAATTATTCCTATCTGATATTTAATAAAGAAAAAGACACTGTAAACGCAAAATAAGATTGTTGTCGCTTTGTGCTACCACATAGTTTTGGTCTCGGCAAAATATATTTCACATCTTTCTTGTTGACGGAAGCTACATCAGGAACATTGGGCATAACAAACTGCTCAATATACTTATCCGTAAGTCTTAAAAATGATATGCGATATTTCCCATCTTGTTCTATCTGTAATATTTTCCCCACATAATATACTATTGACCTTGGTGGATGAAATTCTACCAGGACATAATCTTCTACGTTAGGGTTAAAACCTTGGGTACTAAACAAATTTGGATTTAAAACTGGAAGATCTTGTTCATACTCTCCACTATCACTGTCACTCTCAAGGGAAATATTTATTTCATCCTCCTCTGAATCTGTATTATCGTCATTAACAAATTGCACTCTCTTCTTAGCTTGCCCATTTTCATTTCTTTGCTTTCTTTTTTAGCTTCCATCCTTTCTTCTTTAATAATGTTTTTTTCCGGTGTGTCTGTGGCAATACTTTTTTTACTTTTTCTGTTCTCTCTATTATTTTGACGAGGTTGGGCTTTCAATGCAGGCATAAATTGTTGTGGTGGAATAAATGATGGTCCCGCTCGACTTTCTGTATGTTCGAGGCTATCTGATTGAATGTTATTAGTTGCAGAACTGTCATTTTCATTTGACACAATGATTTCATCGTTATGTTCACCTCCTTGAGGTCTCTTGTATTATTAGAACTTTCATCATTTGGGCATGGTCTGTTTGTTACCTCACTTGGCAAAAAATCGTCACGTCATCTGTAAAGATATCCCGATCAAAGGGATATATACCGCATTTTTTAAAGGCATTGGTTATATTTGTAGGAGTCATGGAACGACTGTGTGCTATTCCAATACATTCAGCTAAGTCATAAATAGATATCGTCCTACCAGGATTTCTTAGAAGCCACGACTCTATGGCACTGTTATAATACGTCTTGAATAGCGCATATAAACCAACGTCAAGTGGCTGTAATTTAGCCGATGTGTGGGGATGCAAAGTTACAATATTAACCCCTGCAGCTTTTGCCAAATCTAAGGCTTCGATGGACAAGTGAGATTCATGATTATCGAATATTAGAATTAATGGATTATCAGGAGAGCCTCTCCTTCGGAGCCATTCCCTGCCAGCCATTTCTGCATTCTTCCATGAATCAGGAATTTTGATATTATTCATTTGAGCCATTTGATATGCAACCTTTCTACATTCAACAGATGTCAATCCATAAAACATAAGTGCACAAGTTTTCAAGTAGGTCCTAAGAGCATCTTCTTGTTCACTTGTGAAAATCATGTTCGCCTCGTAGTTAGGAACAAATTTTATGTTTTCACTTGGAGCATACTTTCTTTTTTCAACGTATCGCCTTAATGTAGGATATGCTAAACTACTTTCCACTGCTGCTTTTCGAATACTCATACCCCTGGTTACTAAGTCCAATGCTGCCCTCATTTGATCAACAGTATGTGCGCCTTTCTTTCTTTCTACTTTCTTAACGCGACCCATCCTGAAAATAAAAATAAATCTAAAAAATTGGAAGGGTACACAGTGAACCACGGTTCATTGTGTCCCAACATAGTTTGGTTCATTGTGTACGTACCACACCTTGTAACAATCAAAAACCAATAATTCATTATCTACAACAGTGTATTTTAGAGTTACATACCCAAACACTAACTAATGTATCAATGTACCGTACCACAGAAAATAAATTAAAATAATTCACGCATGTAAGAAATAAAAGCGAAAAGTTTACCTTCAAAATTTTACTCGATGCGTTCAAATTCATATAATCCGTTATAATACGTGCACGTTTCGTGGTAGCAAAACAACAACTGGGATTTAGTTCTAGGTTATCTAATACATTCGTAAAGTGGTGCCGGCGTTTTTTAAAATGCGTATTACTAATAAACGAAAGATTGATTGGTTCATTGTGTACGTGTGGTTCATTGTGTACGTGTGGTTCATTGTTGAACACAGACATGACCCTACATCCGTTCCATTCTCTCAGGTTGCGCAGCCACAATATTCTACGTCTCCCTATGCTTCTTTTTCCTTGAATAATTCCCTGTATAATCAATTGGAGCACGTTGTATCTCTCTCCACGTGTAATATATTCGAGATATTCCAATTTTCTAGTTTTGATGGTATGTATTTAAGATTTTCATTTCTTTATTCATCTTTCACAGAACCTCTTTGTTTGTGACGTGTTCTGTCCATGATATTTTCAGAATTCTTCTGTACACCCACAGCTCGAATGATTCTAGTTTTTTCATTCACACAGTCAACCTAAGTCTTAGCTCCAACTTCAAATTTCTTGTACAGAGCATTTTTCTCATTTTGTTAAAATTTGCTCTAGCCTTTTCTATTCTGATTTTGATTTCCTGTAAGTAATCTCCCGTGGAGTTGATCATTGTTTCAAGGTATGCATATTGGTCAACTTGTTCGATATTGGATCCGTTTATGAAGAGATTCTCGTTATTTATTTGAGTTTTTGATATTCTCATAAACTTTGTCTTCTTGGCGTTCATTGTTAGACCGTATTCTTGTCCAAACTCCGCTATTCTGGTCACTAGCCTCTGAAGATCCCCAATATTTTCAGCTAAGATGACAGTGTCATCCGCATGTCTAATGTTGTTAATGGAAACTCCATTAACCTTTATTCCAGCTGTTTCACCCTCATGAGCTTTTACTCTTGCTCGTTGCTTATAGTATAAATTCGATATAATCCTGAGGTCACTGTAGTCTATCTTCTTTGATTCCAGGATATCCATTAATTGTTCATGTCGTATTTTGTCGAATGCTTTAGTATAGTCAATAAAACACGCATATATATAAATTGATTTACGTCCAGGAACCTTTCTATAAGTATTTTAAGTGAAAAAAGGGCTTCACGAGTTCCTAGGCCTTTGCAAAACCCAAATTGTGTATCATTAATGTCTATGTCTAGTTTATGATATGTTTGGTTATGGATGACTTTCAATAGTAACTTTAGCACATGGGACATCAAGATAATGGTGCGGTAGTCGCCGCATTCTCTGGCGCTTTTCTTTTTAGGGAGACAAATAAAGATTGACGTTAACCACTCTTTGGGTAAAGTGCCTGAGCTATAAATTTTGTTCAGGAGTATCACTTCAATATGCTGCTCATTTATAATTTTTAGAAGGTCGATAGCAAGCATGTCAGGTCCTGGGCTTTTTCCGTTCTTCATTGTTTTTAATACCTACGTGTATTATTTCTACTTTTGTTATATCTGGACCTATTTTTCGTGAAGTAAGTTATATGTGTTCCAGGTACCTTCTTTCATCATCTAACAGTTCGTCGATGTATTCTGCCCAACGTTGTACTTTCTCATCGGTCTGTGTTATAGCAACCCCTTGTCTATCCAGAATTTTCTTTTTCTCTAGAATTGGCTTATTATTAAATCCTCAGGACTTCGTCAGCCCTGCTATAATATGTAGTCTTTCCGCCAATACCTGATAGCCATTTTATTTACACCTGGTATACTCAAGGCTCTTGTATAAAGGTAATGTCGAAGATTGATCTTCCATAGCAAAGGAAGCTGTGTTGTTGTGCTGAACGGTTGGCTACAGAACCCTGATTAAGATTTATTTGGGACAGAGGCAGACGCCGCGACCGGTGTTGTCTCTCTGCCTTCTTCTCCTTCATGTGCCATCTCCTCTAAGAAGGCCGGCAACCATCATGGCAATTGGCACTTTTGATAGCGCTGCTTTAAAGAGATCAGCAGAAGTGCAGTTAAACCAAGCTCTTAAGTTGTTTAACCAGGAGATGCGTCTTCTTCCACGACTCCTCCTACCCTGTATTCTTCCTTGTACCATTAAAGGCCGGTTATGTTTCTCTGCCGGTTCCCTCTAACTCTAACTTTGTAGAGTCAGGGGAGTCACTCATTTTATACACATGAGTCGAGACGAAAATGCTGTCGGGCGAGGCAGTATTCCCATGCCGTACCATACCTATAATCCACCAGAGTTCAAGCTGGCAGTGCAGCTCTAGTGAAGCTTGATCTTTTCTATTTTGTTTTACGAATCGTTCCTGTTCATTGTCAATATGTTATGCCTCGCGTTCCCCTTTACGATCCTTTTAAGTCAATATTAGCTTGCTCCTACTTAAATTTTTGGACATCTTGGATATTAGTGCACCCTAATATATCTGTGTAGATTTTGGCATTGAATCCGACCATCACTTGTAACACCGTTGCCGTATTCTCTATTTTTTCATACTATCACGTTACAATTTTTTGTGATATACACGAGCAGGACACCTTAAAAAAAGCGCTTAGTTTTCGAGATACTGACCACGGAGGGGTGAATGGCTAATTATATTCATACTTTATATTTTCGAGGGTGCTGAAAACGAAAATGAGGTTTATTTTGAATTTTATGTGGGGGAACATTGTCAAAATCGCAATTTGAACCTAAAAATAAAAAAAAATCACGTTTTTTGCGTTTACCTCGCTACAACTCTGTTCCATTTTAATTTTTTTTTCTGAAATTTTTACAGTATATAGCTCTAACATTTCTGAAGACAAAGGTACCTGCTTCAAGTTTTTATTTATATCATGAAAAAGGTTATGAATTTTTCAAAGAAAAAGGTGCGGATTTGTGCGTTGCAAAGTTTAATCGCAAAAGTTGTGTGACGAAGTTTAAAATTTAGCTTCTTAATCACGTTTATTTGAAATTAGAGAGTACAAAGAAGTTTTCTGGTAAGTTTTAGATGAAAAGGTTTTATAGAAAAAAAAATAGTGCAACTTTTAATGTCGACATTAGAAATCCCCAATATAACGCTTATTTTTTGAGGGGCAGACAATCTAGGTCTAATTTCTCACCTTTAGTACTATCCTTGGATTATAAGCTTTCATTTGACACCTCATTTGTCATTCTACCTAGTATAATGACGGAAAAGTAAAGGTCCTTATTCTATTATTCTTGTAGGTACATTTAACATTGATTGAAATTATGAAAGAAATGGCATGGCAACACTGTGACGCACAAACATAAGATTCAGCTGTGCGTTACATAGGGTGCACTAATATCCAAGATGTCCAAATTTTTAACAGGCCATTAGAATAGGGTTCGTGTGAGAGGATAGTTTTCATTCACTCTTGACAAGTGACGTGGCTGCTTATTTTAACGTTCCGATTATCACAGATATTAGATCTCTGCTGGTTCTTTTACCTATTTCTTAAAAATTTCTGAAAAAATTTGTTTAGATACCATTTTATAGATAACACTAAGTATTTTTCATAAGATTTTTTAATCAAAGACGAGTAGAGGTTTTGTATCTGCTTTACAAAAGTCATATTTAAAATATCTGCCAATGATGTATTTACAAAATAATATTAATTTACTAAATTATTGTGTTATATGTTGGACTTATTGGAGAGATCATTGATATTTGTTGACTGCTTACTATGCATTCCGGATCATGAAATATAATATGATAAGTACTCTTCAAATGTTCAATAACTACCATAACATTCAGTTCACCTATGAATTAGAAAACAACAAAAGTAATTTTCTTGATTTAAGTTTGGGATGTAGGTAACAACAATAACCAACTTGTAACTACCAACTGGTTGACAAAAGATGTTTTAAATATCGATAAGTATTAAAAGAAGTGTTATCTTCAATCTTACAGACAGAGCAATAATTAAGCTACCTAGCCACAATACCATTCCAAAAATCTGAAAAAATTTAGATTTCTGTAAAAAAATAATTATCCACCAGAATTTTACAACTTTCTAAAAGAAGTTACATTATCAAAAATCAATCTAGTTTCAATACAAAGTCAAAATATACCTAACAATAATAACAGTAATATCACCAATTCAAACAAACAATATATATTCCTACCATACATTATACATTAATGGATTCTCTGAACAAACGTCAAAGATATTGGCAAAATATGACACCGATATTGTACATAAATTGTCTAAAACAACCGGAAAATACTTTTCAAAATTTAAACCCAAAGTATCAGCAGTCAGATATTTATAAAGTAAACTGTAAAGACTGCAATTTAACATATATTGGGCAAACACACCAATATCTACATAGAAGGGTTGTTGCGCACAAACGTATTGTATAAACCAATAAATTAAATACTACAGCCTTAGCCAAACACTTCATAGGAAATAACAATGCTTTTGACTTCACTCTCACATTCCATCACAAATAGCCCGATCAAAGAACAATCTGATCCCAAAATAATAAAGGAAGGACGAAAATTTTGGAATAGGTAGTTGAAATTGTCCATTATTATATATGAAAAAGTTTACAATTCTACATCCCCTCCATTTTAAAAAAATGGAGGGACATACCCCCCTCTCGAAGGTGAAAATATACATTTAAAATAAGACCGGAATTGGATAAAATGACTAATTCTAAACAACTTTCGTTCTAGAGTTTTTTCCCTAAGTCAATACTTTTCCAATTATTTGCGAAAATGTAGCTCATAAAAAATTGAAACAAATGGTGTATGTATGAGGTTTGTCGACCCAGTAAAAGCAGAGTTGTAGCTATCGAAAAGTAGGTTGTTCTTCGTCAAATTCCAAATCGAATATTTTAATGTTAAATAACCCAAAAACGGAGCACTTTTCGGGGAAAATTCATTTTAACTTTTTTTAAAGTGTTTAAAAAAAGGTTTATTTTTGTTTTTTAAAGAACTTCTAACATTAAAAATAAGTGAGTTACGCTCAAAATATTGTTTGTCCCTTTTATTTTTTGGTAAAAAAAATCGCGAAAATCACCCCCTAATTAGCATTACAAATAAATTTTTTCATTACCACTTGACAAATTACTTTGCTTATGTATTATTTATATACCCTATTCCACGAACATACGCCTGTTTCGGATTACTTCGACAACGAATATTTTACTGTGCAAAATAAGAAGAACGAAAGTAAATTGCAAATTACATTGTTGTTTATTGGAACAATTATTATTAGCGCCATTTACTTTCGTAATTCTTATGTTGTACAGTAAAATATTCGTTGTCGAAGTAATCCAAAACAGGCGTATGCTCGTGGAATGGCCCATATGATCTGTAAGTTTCATCGGTTCAAAGTGCTTATTTTTGAAAAAGCTGTAGTTAAAATGGCTTGAACGAGTAACTAATCACGAGTTTAGGCAAATTTTGAACAACCACAGCATAACCAATTTTTGTCTAACAAGAAAACAAAAAATCAAAAATATTCAGAAAAGCAAAACGAACATTTTATTACTCTTTAAAATTTTTGGTATTACTAATAATTTTTATCCATCCATCCAATGGCACTACAGCCCAAATCGAGCCTTGGCCTCCTTCAATAAGCTTCTCCAATAATTTCGATTTACCGCTGTTCTTTTCCATGAACGCGTTCCCAGGAAGTTCCTGGCATCCTCATCGACTTCGTCTTCCCATCTCTTTTTAGGTCTTCCAACAGGACAATAATTTTTATGTTAATTCCATAAAAAATCCATTTTTTTCAATATTAAAAAAAATATTTAATTTTAAACCCAATTTTTTTTTTTTCAAAAATGAGCACTTTGAACCAATAAAACTTATAGATAATATAATTAACACATAAGTAAAGTAACTTGTGAAGCGGTAACGATTAATTTTATTTGGGAAGCTAATTAGGGGTTGATTTTTGCGATTTTTTTTAGCAAAACATAAAAAAGACCAGCAATATGTTAAGCGTAACTCACTTACTTTTAATGTTAGAAGTTTTTTTAAAAAACAAAAATAAACCTTTTTTAAACACTTTAAAAAGTTGCAATGAATTTTCCACGAAAAGAGCTCCGTTTTTGGGTTATCTTAAATTGAAATATTCGATTTGGAATTTGACGAAGAAGAACATACGTTTCATTACATTAGTCTACAGACCTCATATTTTTTCACCCCCGAGAAAATATTTTTCACCCCGTATTTCCCAATTTTTGTAAAATGGAGGGGATGTAGAATTGTAAACTTTTTCTTATATAATAATAGACAATTTTAACTACCTATTCCCAAATTTTCATCCTTCGTTTATTTTTTTGGAGGTTTTCGTAAAATTTTGTGTTCCATGTTCGGGCTAAAATAAACAAGTGCAGACGTAAATATAACGTGTAATGTCATACATATTTAAATAATTATTAAAATGCTTATTGAAAATGGTAAATATCCTATTAAGCAATAATAAAGAGATATAAAATATATCATTATCTATAACGTATAAAATAATGTATCATATTGCATGTAATATACTCTAATATTGCTTTAATAACTGTTGTTGACATAAATTGAAATTTATGTCAACCATCTAACGACTCTGTATTCGTGTAAGTAAATACTCCTAGCTTTACTTATCTACCCAATGATTTACAGTTACTAAAGGTATCATGTTTATCCATGCTTTAGAATTACCGATGCGATGTCTAATTAGTTTTATACCCGATGCTCCTTATAGTACCTACTGCGTTTGGTCTCATTAATTGTAGACCCTCAAAGGCACTGTAGCTAGTTCCCAAACTGTATGTATTCACGGAAAGTATGCACTGTAAATTCTGCTGAAATATATTAAATGCAAGACATTTATTTTCAGACGTTTGTTGTGTGATTCAGGAATTTTTGACGGAGAAAAATTGTTGAATAGTTGAACATAGTACTGAACATAAGAAATTTTCGCTGGTTAATAATTAGACATAGGCAAGTATGCAAATAAAAAGGTATGAAATATGCCTAAAATATGCAGAATTTTACCCAAAAATATGCATGTTTATTTAGAAAATATGCATGCAATAAAAAATAACAATGACAAGAGCTGCCGTTCTCAGGGATAGAACAAATAATTAATATGAATTTACATAATTTGTATTTTTTGTTGCCAGGAATAAATTCAACGGTATTATTAATTTTCATTAATCCGAATGGCCGTACAGAGTAATTTAGGTTTACTAATGCGCTCTTTTTAGAGCGTTAAATGCACATATTATTAACGACTCTCCCAAGGTGGCTCATGTCCTAGCTCATACATTCGCAGCTTAATGGTCATCATTAGATGCTGGCTGTATAATGTAAAACCAAGTGAGTAGCTGTTAAATGCCATGACCGCGCCATAAGCGCCATATCAAAATATCTTGAAATCCAAATTAAAGCAGAACTGGGTCTTTCATCTTGGAAGAGGTCTTCTACATATTTATTCCGTGTTCGTATTTTTGTTTCGTTTTCTCTTGTCCGTTGCCGTCAATTAGTCTGTTAAACAAGTTGTATAATTCTTGTAGATTTTATATTTAATAACATTTTTCATTCAACCAACTTTCCTTTTATTTGATTAACTTAGATTATAGATATATAAACTGCTCGTCAAAAGTTAGGGATATAGAAAATTCTGCTGAATTTTTATAGTAGATTTTTTCGTGAACAGATTAACGGATTCCGCTATTTTTTTTATTTAGACTTTTCTTTAGTATTTACACAGTTATGCAAAGATTTACTCAAACTTTTTTTTGTACTTATACCGGGTGGAAGAAAAGAAATGTTTTTCTTATGTTAAGTTTGAGACGCCCTGTAGGGAGGACGAGGTACAAATGGGAGTATATATCGAAATCGTATTGTAGTCTTATGTTTTGTGAACATTTTGTTTTTTGAATGTCCCTGATATCTTTAGAAATAAAAAAAAATAGACGGTTTTGTAATTTAACATGTGTTTTAACCGAAACAAAAGTTTGAGACACCTTGTAGGGAGAAAAAGGCAAAAAGGTGAGTAAACCTCGATATTTTGTTGTAGTCTCATATTTTGTAAATATTTTATTTTTTTTTAATTTCTCTGATGTCTTTAATAACAAAGAAACTAGACGATATTACTCCTTAGTATGTGTTTAAACTGACGACATGCGTCACATCACACATACCCTAACTTTTGACGAGCAGTTTATTGGGCGAGGTCGTGCAGCCTAATAGTCCAAGCTGTGGGTGAAAAATAGGTCGATATCAGGATATAATTCAGGAATTTTTGAAACCTACCAGGTGTGATAAAGCACGATGCCAGGAATAACTTCTACTAAAATGTAACCAAAAATTTCAGGATCTTTTTTATTTATGACGTTTTTCATTTGTTTAATTTGCAATTTTTAAAGATTTTTAATTTTGCTGCTTAGGATATTCATTTTAGAGAAAAACTTTTAAATAGAAAGTTGTAGTAAATTAAGAAATCTACATACAATTTGAGCTACGGAAAGTTTCATTTCGTTTATACGTTATTGTAAAACAGCCTCCGAAAAGCCCAAAATGGTCGTTTTTTGCAATTGCATTGTTTATTGTAAAAAAACCTCTTATTTATTTTTTAAGGCTTTAAAATGAAGATCTTTCAATAACAAACATAAAAAAATTGTAAAGCCCGATTAGTGAAATTGTTGCTTAAATAATATAACTTGTTTATCCCCAGGGGTCAAATTTCGAAGGCTATAACTTTTTGAAAAACAAAATCGTAGAGAGTTAACAAGATCCACTCTCCTTCTAAAGATTTATATTTTCATATTTTGGTGTAAATAAATGCGTAAAACATTTTTCAACCTCTAATTTGGGATGTGAAAAAGAGGGGGCAAATTTCGTTATAAACATTTAGAACTGAAGCCGCCCCTATATATCCTATGAGTTTCTAACTTGCAGATTATTGTTGCTGGAGACAAAATAAAGATTCAAAACAAAATAAACATTTTCTACGACCAATTGAAACCGAGATAATTGTTTTTGTTGTCTTAAATCGTAGTGGCTTTATTAATAACAATATTATTTCAGTCATTGACTAAAGAAAGATTTATATTACCTTCAAATAAAAATTATTTTAAAAGAAAATTTCATGTAATTATTAAAAATGATTTTTAAAGGTTAATGTAGATTTATTTTTCTTTACGAATGTGATTTATTGTGTCGGTTATAGTACATTGATTCACGGTTTTTGCTCCAAATTTTAAAGCACCGCTTGAATTGACATGAAATTTGGTAAACACATAGGTAACATGTCAAAGAATTAAAATGATGTTGGGTTTCTTTGTGCTTTTGCCCTGGGGCAAAAGCCCATAATAAGGGGTGAAAAAATATACGTTCAAAATAAGTTCGGAAATTAATAAAACGTCTAATTCTAAGCACCTTTTGTTCTATAGCATTTTTCACTAAGTTAATACTTTTCGAGTTGTTTACGAGTAAATACCTTCATTTTTCAACAAAAAAAAAGAACACTTTTTAGGCGTTTTTTGGCAAATAACTCAAAATGTATGTATTTTATTGAAAAAAACGTTCTTGACAAAAATATAGCACATTAAAAAGTGAAAAAAATTATGTATACATGAACTCTCTAGACCCAGTAGAAACAAAGTTCTAGCTAATGAAAAATAGGTTCATATCCGTCAAATTCCAAAGTGAATTATTTCAACGTGAAATAACCAAAAAATCATGCACTTTTTGGAGAAAATTCATTATAACTTTTTTAAAGTGTTTTTGAACAAAATATTATTTTTTGTTTTTTAAAAAAGTTTCTAGTATCAAAAGTAAGCAAGTTACGCTCAAAATAAAGTTGATCTCTTTGTTTATTGTCAAAAAATCTCGGGAAAGTCACCCCCTAATTACCACCTTAATTCAAATTAATAGTTACCGCTTTATGAGGTACTTTGCACATGTATTATTTATATGATCTGTAAGTATCATCGGTTCCAAGGGCTTATTTAAACAAAAAATTGGTTTTAAAGTAAATCTGTTTTATAAAAATGTATACCATTTTTATTCATTCAGTTGCGGTGCGAAACCAAAACTGTCTTAATTTTTACTCAGATCAGAGAGTGCAGCCAGCACTCTTATCGACGATTTCACCTCTTGTTAGAGGTTCATCAGAGACTGCATAGGCTGCTTTTCTCTGGCCCAGGTAAAAATCTTCGACATATCCATCTCCCACCGCAACTGACGAGATAGGCCAATAAAGTTTTTCAATTACAAATTTAATTTACAAATATTTTTATTAGGTTGAAAAACTTAGTCTTTTATTTAGCAGATGCCGCTAGGCACCTACTACCATCTCGTCAGTTGCGGTGGGAGATGGATATGTCGAAGATTTTTACCTGGGCCAGAGAAAAGCAGCCTATGCAGTCTCTGATGAACCTCTAACAAGAGGTGAAATCGTCGATAAGAGTGCTGGCTGCACTCTCTGATCTGAGTAAAAATTAAGACAGTTTTGGTTTCGCACCGCAACTGAATGAATAAAAATGGTATACATTTTTATTTATATTAGTATTACTCCTACAGAGTAACTAGGTCCATTTTCCGTTGGAGCTTTACCACGCTGCAGACGGGGGTTGTGAATTGCATAGTGTAGAATTCCTTCCCTTTAGTCTTCACTGCAGCATCCATTTGGCTTGCATATTGTAGAAGCCTTGGAGGTTGTCACCAGGAAATGGGCCAATAAAGTTTTTCAATTAAAAATCTTTTAAAAATATTTAATTTACAAATATTTTTATTAGGTTGAAAAACTTAGTCTTTTAAATCTGTTTTATTTTTTAATTTTGAAAAAACGTATTTTTTAAATAACTTAAAATTTATAGTGTGGCCAAAAATCACAAAGAGTAAAAAAATCTAGTTTTTGCTTTTTTGAATATTTTGGATTTTTTGTTTTTTTTTTGTAAGGCGAAAATTGTTTAAGATATGGCTGTTCTAAATTTGCACACGCTCGTGATTATTGACTAGTTCAAGTCCTTTCAACTACAACCCCTTCAAAAATAAGCACTTAGAACCGATGAAACTTACAGAAATAAGCGACACATAGGTACACGAGTAAGAAAACTTATGAAGTAAAAAGGATTAATTTCATGATTTTTTGGTTATTTCACGTTGAAATAATTCACTTTGGAATTTGACTGATATGAACCTATTTTTTATTAGCTAGAACTTTGTTTCTACTGGGTCTAGAGAGTTCATGCATACATCATTTTTTTCACTTTTTAATGTGCTATATTTTTGTCAAAAACGTTTTTTTCAATAAAATACATACATTTTGAGTTATTTGCCAAAAACCGCCTAAAAACGTGTTCTTTATTTTTGTTGAAAAATGAAGGTATTTACTCGCCAATAACTCGAAAAGTATTAACTTAGTGAAAAATGCTATAGAACAAAAGGTGCCTAGAAGTAGACGTTTTAGTATTTTCTGAACTTATTTTGAACGTATATTTTTTCACCCCTTATGAGGGGTGAAACACCTCTAGAGCAAAAGCACAGAGAAGCCCAACATAATTTTTATTCTTTGACATGTTATCTATGTGTTTACCAAATTTCATGTCAATTCAAGAGGTGCTTTAAAATTTGGAGCAAAAACCGTGATTCAATGTACTATAAGTTCTACAAGTGCTAAGGGCAACCGACACAATAAATCACATTCGTAAAGAAAAATAAATCTCCACTAAATTTTAAAAATCATTTTTAATAATTACATGTAATTTTTGTTTAAAATAATTTTTATTTTAAGATAATATAAGCCTTTGTTTAGTCAGTGACAGTGAAATAATTTCTTAATTGTTATAAATAAAGTCACTACGATTTAAGAAAACAAAAGCAATTATCTCGGATTTAGTTGGTCGTAAAATTTTGTTTTGAATATTTATTTTGTTATAAACTCATAGGATGTATAAGGCGGCTTCAGTTCTAAATGTGTTTAATAAAATAATTGAAATTAACATCACACTAAATTTTATCTTTTTTTTTTTTCACCCCTGTAATTTATTCCAATAAACATTATAGAAGTTTCTATTTAAAAATAAGTTTCAAAGTTTGGTTTTCGGGACTGCTGCAGAAAAATGGTTTTAAAGGTTTACGATCGAAATTAATATACCTATAGCATCCCTCTAATCTTTAAAAACAAAGACTGTGTTACAAACTTGTAACAGTTTTTCTGTTTCACTTTTAACAACTCTTTTTAGCCCAGTAAATGAACGGGAAATACAGCGATACCGTGTAATTTTCAGGGGCAACTCCGAATTGCATGAATATTTGGATTTAGGTTCTACTTACCCCCCACTTCAAATATTTTTGCCGTTGGTTGCTTTTACTTGGGGGGTGACAGTCACCCCTTCTCGGGGGCGAAAAAAAATACGTTCAAGATAAGACTGAAAATGGATAAATTGACTGATTATAAGCAACTTTCGTTCTATAGAGTTTTTTATGTAGGTAAATAGTTTTCGAGATATTTGCGATTGAAAATGTTTATTTTTCGACAAAAAAACTACGTTTTCAAATGGTTCAAATGGTATAAATACACAACGAGAAATACACAATACGAGGTCACCCGCCAGGTCTCGCTTGTCGGATTGTACACCCTATTAAATTATGTTAAATTAAACGTTTCTGGCCACTAGAAGGTTTTCGAGGTATTTGAAGTTAAAAATGAAGGTACACAATACATTAATCGAAATAGCTGTGCCGTTTCATTTTCAACTTCAAATATTTCGAAAACTAATGACTTTATCGTTACGAATAAAGAGTGTATTATTTATATAGACAGTATTGGAGAATCGAAAAATTGCGCCAAAATAGCAATTCCGCCAGTGGCGTAGAATTGGGGTCAACCATACCCTGTCCCCTGTCTTACGCCTCTGGGAGTAGTTAGAACCTTTCATTTATGATAATTTAATAAAGTGTACAGTATCTACACTTTCTGCCAGGAATGACAAGGATATGTCAAATAGTTTTTATAGTAAAAATATTTATTAAATTTTTAAATAAAACACCCTGTAACTCAGTAACGAGTCACATTTTATTTACCTGATTTGGGTTAGATCTTAATATTTTGTGGTCTAGAATCTACATCTCAGATATTTAGATATTTAACCTTCTTAATGAATCACCCTCTTATCTTTACGTTCCCGTAACTTATAAAAGTTTTTCTGTTTCACTTCTAACAGCTCTCTTTTATTTTCTTTTCGTTTCTTTATTTCCTAGAAAATGGTTCTCCATACTTAACTGATGTCACAATATTTTTTATTTTTTTTTTCTAAGTATAAAATTTTGTGCTAGGAATTATTGAACAGATTCTAGTTCCTCGGAGATATCACAAACTGTGTATATTGGATACGATGTGCCCCTCGGAAATTGTGACTCCCAATAATGGAAAAGTTTGAGTTAAACGATTCTATAGTTTTCAATTCCCTAAGCCGGAGGCCAACTAAGTTCTATAATATGTTCCGCATATTTCTCTTCTCAGCATGAAATGATTTTCTAACTCTCCAGTAAATTAATATAAGTAATTTTTATTTTGTTTAGCATGTATATAAAGCAATAAAGGCAAAAGTTGATACTATAAAAAACATTAACGGAAAAAAATTGAATCTCTATTCCAGAATCGTATTAATTGCACAAAAAAAATCGTAGCGTATCACAAAAATCAAATGTGCCCTTTACTTTAAATAGTTCTATATATTTCAGTCCTCAATCATATATAGAGAACCTATTCAATTGTGTCATATATTGTACCTCATTGTTGCAGTTTATTTCTCCAAGAAATTTTATAGAAACCTTTACCAATATTTCCTCGAGTTTTTAACGTCAAAGTAGAAGAAGGTGCAGATCATGAATGTGTGGGACCTTGTAGTCTCACCATACCAGAATGTACCTCAATCTTGCACAATAAACAGGCTCATTTTAGACCAAGTCAATAAACTTAAGTATCTGGGGTGTTCAATCCATAGCAGCCTAAATCCTGATATAGAAATAACATCAATAATAGAACAGGCCAGAAAATCGTTCTAAAAAATAAAAAGACTGCTACGTAATTCTCGAATAAAACCCTAAATTCGACTACATTTGTCAAAATGCTACGTCTGGTCGACTCTTCTCTATGTAGTTGAAACGTGAACACTTAGAACGTCAACCGTAAATAAATTGGAGGCCTTTCAAATGTGGATCTACCTGAGAATCCTCAAAATTTCATGGATGCTGCATACCTCAAACGAAGAATTGCTACATATAATATGCACTATTGTATGCAGCACAGTGAAAGTAGGAAAAATATCATACCTAGGCCACATACTGAGCAATAATAAGTACCAATATGCTCAACTAATGCTGAAAGGATAGATCGAGGGAAAGAGCGGAAGGAAAATACCATCGTGGCATGAGAAACATCCGACAATGAGTAGGGTTAAATTTTGAACAAATAAGAACAACTGAATACAAACAAGAGTTTGCAATTGTAGTAGCCAACCTCGACTGAGAAGAGATCATTTAAGAAGAAATAATAATTGACCTCAAAATTCTGATTGTGCTCTACCAAGATATGCGTATACTACACTGTTTGTAGACTGTTTTTATTACATCTAACTACGCCGTATTTCGAGATCCCTATAAGTAACTTCCCTAAGATCCCTATAAGAGAGGTGTTAGACAAGGATTCGTGTCACCTGACTTATTCAACATTTATGGTGAACGTGTCATGACGATGGCTTTAGAAGAATGGGCCAGTGGAGTAACAGTAGCTGATAGGAAAATCTCCAATTTAAGATGTGCCGATAACACTAAACTTATAGCAGCAAATGAGAAAAAAATGTTTTGATCTCCTGCAAAGAGATGAGTACGAAAGCAATAACGTTGGTCTGAAAATCAATAAAGATAAGACAAAAATAATGGTGGTCGACAGATTCCACACTATTCAATTAATATGTTACAGGAATACCAGATAGTAAACAGCTGTGTATATCTCGAGTTATATCTCGAGTCTAGTATAACCAACGATGGTAACTGTGAAACAGAAGTTTGGAGATCTATTGGTATGGCAAAAAATGTTAACTAAAGTCACCTAACTAAAATTTGGAAAGACAGATCTACCTTTCAAAATATCAAGATGAGACTGGGAAATGCCCTTGTATTCTCAATATTTCTATATGGGGCAAATATTTGGACTCTTGTCAGACAGCATGTGGTGCTGAAGAAGGATGCTGCGCATACCTTGGACAGCTCAGAGGACGAATGTTTCCATTCTAAACCAACTTTAGATTAAAAAAAGGCTCTCCACAATATGTCTGCAATGAATTCTGCAATTCTTGGGTCACGTCGGCGTCGTTCGCAGAGGTGACTATAGTTTGGAGAAATTAATTGTGTCTGGAAACGTTCCGGGAAGCATATTTACAGATGCTTGCGTGTGTAGACACCAGGGTGTTGAAATCAGTTAGGGTTTGGAGAAACGGTACATTTACAGATGCTAGCGCGTGATGACACCACGGTGTTGAAACCAGTTAGGGTTTGGAAAAACAGTACGTTTACAGACGCTAGCGTGTGTTGACACTAGGGTGTTGAAATCAGTTAGGATTTGTAAAAACAGTACATTTACAAATACTAACAGATTTGGACACCAGAGTGTTGAAACCAGCTAGCTTTTTTAGTTGTTATACATGCATAGATGCTAACGGCTATTGACTTTGATTTTATATACCTACTGTTGTGGAAAAATATTTAAGTGATTTAGGTATTAATAAATAATTAAACGTTGTTGGGATATAAACAATAATATATTAACACAAAAAACATATTAACATAAAAAATAATGTTGTTCTGAAGCTATGTGCTTGTGGCATTTTTATAATTAACTATTTAGATGGGAAATAAGCCACAATTAAATTTAAAAAAAATAATTTTTTTAACGGTTCGACGCCCAAATCGGGTGTCGTTGTCAAAATACAAAATACGTACTACTAAATTAAACAAAAATGTTGTTGTTTAGTAAAAAATACTTTAAAATGTATAATATATGTATGAATTGCCAATATAAATGAGTCAGATTAAAAAAATTATTAGTAGAATTTTTTACTAAGCAACAACATTTTTGTTTAATATACAGGGTGTTTGGTAAATAATGGGCCATAGCTTAACCTCAGGTTCCTGAGGTTAAAATAGGCCGATTTAAGCTAACTTACCTTGGTACAAAGTTTATAATAACCGAGATACAGGGTGTCAAAGTTAAACTTTTTTTTTTTATTTATTATTGAATATTTCCTGACAGATATGAGATAACAACATGAAATTTGGTATGTGGTGTTTTTTTGGGTCGAGAAAACTAAATTCCCTACCAAAAATTATGTATTGCCCAAAGGGCGCCACATACGCCTTTCAGCACTTATTTATTACGTTAAATTTTTTTTATCCCTCACTCTGTATAATTTTGACATAAAAAATTTTTATTCTCCTATTAGTTTTACTTAAAAAAGCTATACTTCTTTCATCTCTCTAAACTCAACCGTTTTCGAGATAAACGCATTTTAAATCTGCGATACACTATCATTTTTAGCATAATATCATTGTAGTTACACCCGAAAAATAACTTAAAACCATAATAATTGTGCAAGTTCTCAAATTTATGGCATTGCATCGCAAATTCCATTTGAAGAAATTTGCGATACATTTTTAGATAATTTTATGGTTTTAAGTTATTTTTCTGATGTAACTACAATGATATTATGCTAAAAATTATGCACCGCAGATTTAAAATGCTTGATCTCGTAAACGGTTGAGTTTAGGGAGATGAAAGAGGTATACCTTTTTTAAGTAAAACTATTAGGGGAATACAAATTTTAATGTCAAAATTATACGGAGTGACGGATAAAACAAATTGAACGTATTAAATGAGTGCTGAAAGGCGTATGTGGCGCCCTCTGGCAACACATAACTTTTGGTAGGGAATTTAGTTTTCTCGTCCCGAAAAAACCCCACATACCAAATTTTGTGCTGATATCTCATGCCTGTCAGGAAATATTCAATAATAAATAAAAAAAAGTTTAACTTTGACACCCTGTATCTCGGTTATTATAAACTTTGTACTAAGGTAAGTTAGCTTAAATCGGCCTATTTTAACCTCAGGAACCTGAGGTTAAGCTATGGCCCATTCTCTACCAAACACCCTGTAGTAGTATTTTTTATTTTGACAACGACACCCGATTTGGACATCGAAACGTTAATAAAATTATTTTTTTCAATTTAATTGTGGCTTATTTCCCATCTAAATAGTTAATTATAAAAATTCCACAAGCAAATAGCTTGAGAGCAAGGTAGGTATATAAAAAGAGTAGGTATATAAAATCAAAGTCAATAGCCGTTAGAATTTATGCATGTGTATTAATTACTAAAAAAGCTAGCTGGATTCAACACTCTGGTGTCCAAATCTGCTAGTAGTTGTAACTGTACTGTTTTCCAAACCCTAACTGATTTCAACACCTTAGTGTCAACACACGCTAGCGTCTGTAAACGTACTGTTTTTCCAAACCCTAACTGATTTCAACACCGTGGTGTCAACACGCGCTAGCATGTGTAAATGTACTGCTTTTCCAAACCCTAACTGATTTCAACACCCTGGTGTCTACACGCGCAAGCATCTGTAAATATGCTTCCGGGAAGAAGATTAAGAGGACGATCACCAACGAGATGGTCCGACTAAATTAAGAATTCAGTGGAAACTCATTCTGCGAAAGTCTTAGAGCAGCTGAAGATAGAGACCAAAGGAATATTGGAAGAAATCACGATCCTCAGTAATGGGGAAACGTTTAAAAATTATTTTAAATTATTTAAAAAACGTAAATATGATTTGCCTGGCTGGATTCCTAATCTCGTCAATCTGCATTTCTTGGAAGGCGTCTTGAATCCGGTCAAGAAGTTCGTCCCTACTATTTATTTCCTCGTTATAAACCTTCGATTTTAGATATCCAAAAGTTATTTTCAGCAAGTTTTTTATGTAAGTTATACTTCACATATTACGATCGAGAGTGAAATTTTATATTCCCGGGCGCATGCGCCCACAGACAGTATGTAGTTCGTTGCTAATCTGTCAAGATATTTCTTCGGTTCGGATGAAAACTGTACAATCTCAAAATTTACAAACTTTTCAGGAGAGCATTTTTAGGATTTATCGGTAAATAAAATTTTCCACAATAAACATTGGCAGGTTTTTGTTTTAGTTTGTATCTTTTATATTATGTCGAAACAACATGAAAACAATTTTTTTTAAATAAGATGTTTTGAATTTGCTACTTTTTTAGAGAAAATATTATTAATTTCCATTATTATACAGATGTTTAAAAAGTACTATTATGATAAAATAGGGTATGTTTAATGAAAAACTAGGCTTATAAGCAAATTTTTATTCTCAAAAATATTATAACAAATAGTAGGTAATGTGGCACAAACCTTACAATGAAATTTAGTCTTAGAAATGGGTGCACCGAAGGCAAAACCCTTTATTTAACAAAATCACATTTACTATTAAATACAAACAAGCAATTAAGTAAAAACAAATTAAAAGGAACAGAAAAGTTTTTCAAAGATTTTCATAGAATCCAAGATGATAACCTGGAATGGTTTTCTTTTGCAGTAAACCCAATAAACCATTTTTCTTTTGCTCTGAAAATTTATCTGAAACAGTATACAATTACGGAAATATACTATTACACTGATAAAGATTACATCATATCCCAGTAAATTTTTTCACGAAAACTATACAATTTCAAAATTACATGATTTTAAATAGAAGAATGTTTGAAAATATTATGAGAAAAGTTAAATAAATTCGAAATTATATCGACGGCTGAAAGGCAAAAATGACCAAGCGACATTTGGCTAACTTTACAGTAGAGCGGTTTAAAGTTTGAAATTTTGAAAAAAAATTCATAAAACATGATTTAGTGGTTTTATTTTCAAAATTCCAACGAACTTTAAATGCAGTTTAGATACTTTATAAACTACCCTTTGTAGACTATGTATTTTTTTAATAGTTTATGAAATAGTGTCGGTTAGTAATATTTTCTGCTAAATCGCAACCAGGAAAAAGTTACCAACCGACTATATTTTTTTAACTTCAACTGGAAAAAGATACTCAAGGTGACTAATTTTTATTATCGGAACAGGTAAAATTGACTAAACCTGATACATTTTTAAATGTATTATCAGAAATATGACCTATCCGAAAATCATTCATGTTTTGTAACAGGTAAAATGGTTGAACTAGAAAACTAAAAAATTTAATATACCGTAATTATCATACTAATAACAAATCTTACTTTGAATCGTGTCGTCTTTATCTATACGACATGCATCATCAGTGAAATGTATAAATTTCTTAATTTAGTTGATGGATTCGAATTTCTTATTTGAAATATTTACTGATTTCTTGGCATACTGCTACACTTGCAAATGTTAAGATATTTCTGTTAAGTACCAGTGACCTATTTATATAGCAGTAAAGTAAATAATACTTTATAGCGACGATTCAGCAGTATGTATTTCCCAGATTTATTTATGACTATTGGTTTTAGTAAACCTTACTCAATAATAATAACCCATTGAAAGATATAAAAGTGTGAGAATGACACTCACATGAAACATTAATTATGCGAAAATGAAGAAAACGTCAGCAAATTTGTCGAATGTTTTTATTGAATGGATTTTATCATCAAACAAAATCTATAATTTGAAGCTTATAGTCAAGGCCAAAAATATACGGGGTAAACTTTGCTTTAAATTTAAACAATAAAATTTTTTGAATTTTATAAATAGGACGCTGGTCTATAATAGTGGGTTAAAAAGGAAGTAGGTAAATAAAATAAAATACTTGATTTTTTTTGTATTTATTAAAATCAATATTGTACTCAGCAATTAAAAAGGTAAATCTAATGTAAAAATACAAATAAAAAATGGATGTTACAATTATTTGAAAGTTTGAAGTCACAATTTTCAGTGGTATCTTACATACTATAAATAACAAAAATTACCGTAGATAAAGATTAGTAGCTAATAACGTTTTTAATTAGGAACATTAGAATTACGGATGAAAGACACGTTTAAACATCATATTATTTTCAAATCATATTTTAAAAAGCAATCAGAACATTCTTGAATTTTGTAAACTATTAAATAAACAAATAAAAATAATAAAATAATAAATAAAAATAATTTTATTTCAAGAAAAAATCAGTTTACATGCAAAAACTTAGATGCTAAGTACACGATGAACATATTGTTTGTGTGTGTACTTATTCTATTTATTATAATCAATAAAATTAATCTAATGGAGGTAACTGATTATTAAGAAAACAAGAGAAAATTCACTTAACCTAATAAAGATTTACAAAAGACTATGTCTATGTTCTATAAAGTTTTACATTATTACTAGAATATGTTATTTATTTTTATATTTTTTATCCAGCTAGAAAGTGATTTCTTTATCTTAATAAATTTTTTATTTTTAAATTCTTGAGGTAAAGAGTTAAATATTTTTGGAGCTGTGAAGAGTAAGCTTTTTTGAACAGCCGTGTAATATATTGGTGTAGTAGTCGTTAACATATTATTAGTAGTAAATCTAGTTAGAAATTGATGGTTTGAGCTGGGTTTTGGTAACTTATTATTACAATAGAGTCTGACAATGGTTTTAATATAAAGTTGAAAAATCTGCATTACATTTGCTTCTATAAACAAATCTTCTGAAGAAAAACATTTCTTTTTAAATAAAATGATTTTTAAAATTGTTTTTTGTGTTATTATTAAGGGGGATAGAACGTTAGAATAACCTGCACCCCAGGTACATATTCCATATGTTAGGATAGATTCGACTAGGGCTTTATATATATTTATGATAGTATCATTTGTTAAACATTTTCTTAAAATGTAAAATTTGTACATAATTTTTCTTAATTTACCACAAATATATTCAATGTGAGGTTCCCACTTCATGTGTTTGTCAAAAAATACTCCTAAGTATTTAATTTTATCAACAACTTTAATAGTTTGACAATCACATTTTTTGTGATCCTTACATGTGTATTTATGTACTTTAAGAGCTAAAATTTCTGGTGACGTGGCTTCATTCATTGTGAAGCACATAAAGTGGGACTTCTCGATATTCATTGAAAGCAGACTGACATCAAACCAACTTTTAATTTTTGCCATGATTTCCTCTGCTATGGTAAGAGTTTTTTCCCAAGTGCTCTCACAAACAACAATGGCTGTGTCATCTGCATAGCATATAATATTAGCCTCTTTGAGAACTGAAAATAAAAAGTCCATGTATAGCACAAAAAGCACTGGACCCAAAACCGTCCCCTGTGGCACACCGTACGTTACTGGAGCTGATTCACTTAAAGTTTCATTTATTTTGACCTTCTGGGAGCGATTTTCCAAATAAGATTTGAACAAATTATAAGGAAGACCTCTTATTCCCTTTTTCTTAAGTCGCTCCAGCAATATACGGTGTGACACAGTGTCGAAGGCCTTGGCCAGATCAATAAAAATGACCATACATTTCTTTTTATTGTTGAAACTATTAATAATTTGATCTGAAAGTTTAATTAAGGCATCTTCTGTGCCATAGTTTTCTTTAAAGCCATATTGGTTTGATGATAATAAATTATGCTTCTCCAGGTAATTACATAATCTTAACTTAATGCATTTTTCTATGATTTTACTTATGTTGTTTGTGAGGGCAATTGGACGATAATTGCTAACTATATCTTTTGGACCACTTTTGTGAATAGGGACAATTATTGTTTCTTTCAGTGCGTCCGGAAAGATGCCTTGCTCAAAGATAAGATTTACTAAGTATAATAAAGGTTTAATGAGAAATTTACTGTAGTACTTAATTATATTATTTGAGATACCATTACCTATGTTTGAATCACTGTTTTTTAATGTGTTTATAATTTTTTCCATTCCACCACTCGAAAAAGGTTTTAAAAACAGGCTATTATTTATATTTCCTTGCTCTATTAAAGAATTTACAATGTGATCTGGTGGTTTTTTTATTTTTGAGGCTAACGTCTCTCCCACATAACTAAAGTAGCTATTGAATTTTTCTGCAATTTTCCTGTCATCCTCAATCAAACTCCCATCCTTACTTACTATATTAGAAATACTAGGTCTATTGCAGTTTTCATTTGTGGCATATTTTATAGTTTTCCAGATTTCCTTAGCATTCTTACAGTTTTTATCAAATAGATTTTTAAAATAGTTTTCTTTTGCCCTACCTAAAGTTTTGCTTAAAATATTTCTATATACTATATATTCTTTTTTGAAATTTTCATTAAATGGGTTTTTAGCACAAAGTTTATTTAGATTGTCTCGTTGCCGAATAGAGTTCAACAGCCCCTGCGTAACCCAGGGTTGTTTCACTCTATTTTTGCATTTAATATATTTTACCTGTGTTGCTATATTAATAAACTGTGTAATTATCCTTATTAAACTATTGGTGGCAAGATTCGGATCCTGCTCCCTCATAACATCATCCCAACTCTCAGTTTGAAATAATGTTAGCAATCTATTTTTATCTAACACTTTACCATATCTTCCTTTTTTGTTATTATTATTAAATTCATTATTTAGAGTTATATTCAAGAGTATGGGATAGTGGTCCGAGTGACTACCTCTTAAGACTACAGCATTGCACTTATTTACTGACCGCACAAAAAAGTGATCTAAACAGGATCTCGAGTTACCACCAATTCTTGTAGAACAATTAATTTTACTCTTATACCCTTCCACAGAAAATACATTTAGATACCTACAAATAAGCTCTTTAGACCTGGGATTATTAACATTTTTTGTTGGGGAAATATCTACATTTGTGTCACCACAGAAGACCTCAATCTGGCATTTTTTACTATAACGAGTGTGGATTAGTTCAAGGCCACTAATTAGATTAAATTGATCTACATTATGACATCTATAATAACCAGTAATACCCACTAAATACCCATTTTTACTTAAAACTATTCTAAGAAATTTACAATTTTCAATTTCAATCACTTCCAATGATTTTAAGAGTTCACATTTGACATAAAAAATAAAGCCGTCACATTTGTTTATTACACTTTCATTGTAACACAGCTGATATCCTGGTATGTTAAGATTTTGTATTTTGTTTACAACTTTATTTGTCTCTGACAATGCAATAACGTCGAAACTTTTATTAAGATACTGAAGGTATGAGATCAGGTTGTCAAAGTTTTTAGGCAAGCTTCTTATGTTAAGGTGAATTATGTTTAAATCTCGATCACAGTAATCAAAGTAATTTATATTATTTAAATTATCCAGAGTTTCCGTCTCATATATTTGTACTTCATCACAGATAGTGTTTGGTTCCATAAAAGGTTTTAAAGATATCAGTACTTACTTCAGGTACGGGTTACGTAAATGGGGAGTGGATACTTATTTTCCTTCAGTTTGCATGATTGCCTGCACATGGTAGGAGCTATGTATTTTTATAGAGGGATCCCCCTCTTTTACTCGTGCATATACATTACCATTCTTACTCCATACAAAGCGATATCCATTCTCCTTGAGTTTATTTGCCTCCCTTAGCAGGTTAAGGGTGTGAAATGAAATCAAATCCAGAATTATTACAAAAAGATAAAAAGATAAAATAATTTTTGACCATCAGCAGGCTCAACGTCTTCGATGTCTGATTCTGGTAAAGCATCTTTTATGTTTTCGGAATAAGGTAGATCAATGAATTCGTTTTGGAAATGTCCAGGAATCACTTTTTCTTTACAAAGTTAAATAAGATCGTTATATTTGGCCTTTGCTATCGGAAGCCGTGATTGATAGCATGCCATTAGAGGTACTGTGGTCTTTGATTGTAATTCAACCTTACTCGATTGAGCAGATTTATTAATTGAATATTTTACTGTAACATTCAAGGGATCGCTTTTTTTAAAAGTTACTATTCTTATTTTACTGATTTTCCCGGTTAGATTACCTTTGAAGTACTTGTCAGATATAGAATCCCACCTATAAAAATCTTCAAAAGTGAGTTTTTCAACGTTATAAGGAAAGGGATCCTTTCGTGCTGTGCTGAAAACTGTATACCATTGAGATGGTGTGTAAATAATAGTATTCTTTAAGTTTGCTTCAATGACAGCATGGACACTGTCTACTGGCATATACGTGTGACCTGTAAGTAAGTAATTGATCTGAATTGTTTCTAAATTTTTACACTGTTGTAAAGTGGAGTGTAACATTGTCAAAACCACCCGATTCCGATTTTGCCCAGGGCAACAATCGCAATAAAGAAGTAAATTTTTAATGTTACCCCTTTGGTCAACCTTCATAATGTACCTATTGAGAATAGTGGATATCTCGTTCGCACCCCTTTTGCCGTGACTTTCATCCCAGTAATAACAAAAAACTTCTCGCGTTCCGTTTTCATAAAAGCATAAACTATACACTGCCAATTTTCGCGAATAATATAAGAGCATTGAATCACCATGTGGAGTGTTTAAGACCTTCTCCAAATCAAAACTCACACAAAGCGTATTAGGGTCTGTTTTGTGTATGTTTTTATGTGTCGAAAAGCGGTTGTAACTCTCATTTTTCTCAACTTCATGGTCAGATTTTTCTTTTGCCTTTATTGGGTCTGAAATATTTTCCTGTTCTAATTTTAAGCACTTTAAACATTTATCTTTTTTGGGAATATGGAATCCTATATTAAACTCCTCAGTAAATATTCTACGGTACACCCTCTCACTTACAAAATCGGTACCATTTTCTTCTGATTGTTTTTTGTATGTTCGGTAGAGATTAGTAATATTTTTATATTCATGTGATAAATACACTCTTGTAGAATCGTGTCGACAATAATGAGATGGTATTGCTGGTAAACTTTTGATGAAGTTGTACACTGATTGTATGGTAGCTGGTTTGGTTTTGTTCGGTGGTAAATGTTTTCCACGTAAATCGTCTTTTGCGCAACCCCAAGTAGAGTTCTTAACAGTGTGGTAGATAGATTTTGACGATATGTTTAGCGTGGCCGATAAGAATTGCAAGCAAACAACTCTCCTTCCTTCTCCTTCATTTATATGATATTTATAGGTTGCGTCTCGTTTACCTGTATCGGTCCGTTTACGTTTTATATCTTCTTTTTGACTTACGCTAACCAACCAATCTTTTCGACGAGTAGCAGAGAGTCCCCAAAAATGATCAAATACTTTTTGTCTTTTTTCAGTACCTATATTTTCACAGTTGTTTCCGCATCTTTTCTCAATGCAAGGGTTTGGTTGAACAGATTTGGATTCAATAATCTTGCCATCTTTTCGTTCATATTGTTGTCCAGATGCTCTTTTCTGTGAAAGCTCTTTCCTCAAATTTTTTTCTTCATTCTTAAACCCTTTTCTGCTACCGTATCTTCATTAATGTCAGTAAAACTATTGCTGTACACTTTTGGTTTACATTTAGACTTAGTTTTCTTTGTTTTTCGTGTCTTTGGCGATACTTCATCATCAGAAGAAAAACTGACTCCGGACCATTCATCTGAATTTGAACTTTCACCACAATCAACAAATGTAGAAAAATCGTCATCTGATAGATAATCAATATACATTTTATCAGATTTAAACTTACGTTTACGACCGGTTTTAGACTTAATACATTCAGATCCACCAGCCTGAAACTCTCCCATTGTGGTAGAGTTAGTAGATTCAGCGCTTATTTGAACATTAGGAAAAGTATTCATTTCTGACATACCTAATATACCTTCAAGGTTATTGTCTGTTGGTTCCTTTTCTGGAATTCCAAGTTGAACTAGCGAATAATCATCTGATGGAGCTCCCCTCTGATCTTCATGTTGATTTTCAGTTACAAGTTTTAGAACAGGCCCAGATGGTCCAGCGAATACCTCATCCATCAAAAACTTTTCAGTTATTGGAACAATGATATTGATTTTATCGTCAGCTGTAGGAGTCTCAGTTAAAATCATTGAAAGATTATCGTCAGATACGGTCTCACTCTGAAAATAAAATAGTAATTAGTTATATGTTGTTAGTAACCAAAAAAAAAGAAAAAAAGAAATATATGATAATAACTAAGAAAACAAACATACAAACAAGCATACATTTGGAAAATGTACTTATAAAAAGGGTTGATAAAAACAAATACTTAGGAACCTGGATTTCAGAGAAAATTGATCAAACAACAGATATAGGGCCCAGGATAGAAAAAGCAAGAAATGCTATTGTAAAAATGAAAATAGGTTCTCTGCTACAAAGACTTTGGCTTATGTAGATACTGCAATATGGACTTGAAAGCTGGACATTAAAGCAAGAACACATAAACAAGCTACAGTCATTTGAAATGTGGTGTTACAGATGGATGCTTAGAATAGCATGGACACAGAAGAAAACGAACACGGAAGTATTGCGAGAAATGGGTAAAGAACGCGAAATAATAAACACAATAAAAATAAGAAACTTACAATATTTAAGACACGTAATAAGGGGACAGCGATATGAAATGCTAAGACTGATAATACACGGAAAGATAAGAGGCGGAGGGAGTATAGGAAGAAGGGAGTGGCATGGTTGAAGAATTTAAGGGACTGGTTTAAATGCAGTTCCATAGAACTCTTCAGAGCAGCGGTAGATAGAGTAAAGATTGTGATGATGATTTTCCAACATCCGATTAGGAGACGACACTTAAAAAAGAAGTTAGTAACACCAAACACTGATATAGTATAAGTAACACTAAAATATTAGAAATATAGGTACTTACCGGAGGTAAATCTTTGGTAGATGCCCCTGCGCTTGCCAAAGCTAGGTTTGGGATGTTGTGTATTATTTTTCTACTCTCCATTATATTAATAAAACAATAGTAACGAATATCGACTTTAGCTATTCCACAATTTCGAACCACACTGACCGGTATTCTGTTACTAACTACAAATCAAAATATGACTTGGAGCCCTTCTAAACTTCGGAACAGGTTACGTGCAATAATGATAAACTTCCTTTTAAAATTTCCTTTTTAAAGAAATATATTATATCTAAGCAACAAAAACATAAAAAAAAAACGGCAGGTAAATTACTACCAAGCGACAACTTCGACCTATTTTCAGTAGAAAGAAAGAACTATTTACCTTTTTTAAGAAAGTTACATCTCGATATAATTAACTAAACAAAAATGTTATTCAATTAATGTGCGAAAAAAAGTAATAAATGACAAAAAAAGTATTTTCGGGTAGGGTAAAATTTCTTAAGCATTTTAAAAACTCTAGATATTGTTTGTAAAAAATCACTACGCGCCCAAACATTTAAAATACAATCTAATAAAAACTTACTAACTGTAAATGATTAAAATGGAAGAGGTACTAAATGAAAACTGTTATTAAATTTACAAAATTCTAGTCGCTTGGTCGCCGAAAATTGTTAAAAATGTCAATTATTTCAAGTAACCAAGCGACAAAAACTTCATCGTAGCCGCATGAGGATACAACCAATCGACGCAGACAAATTTTCTGATTTCAATGATATATATATGTCAATATCGCCCAAATTGGCGTTTGGTCACTTTTGCCTTTCAACCGTCGATATACTATTAATGAAACACAAAGCTTACCTTCAAGTTGACATTTTTGGTTTTGTATACTCTTTAAGCGAAACAGCGTGCGAACTTCCTCGATTCGTGAACACAACTAAAGATTGTACCAAGGTTGTCAGGTAAAAAAACTAAAAATCACCAGACAGTCGCTTAAAAAGTTGCCAGATTTTGCTAAAAATCACCAGATTGTTATGAGTATGCGCAGTAACGAAAAATGTGTTACTGCGCATGATTATAGGTTATTGCGCATGCGCATACGCAGCACAATTCGAGAACGGTAATGTGACGGGTTGGTTTATTACTTATTACTTACTGAAACTCCCGATAATGTAGATTCTTTATTATTTAAAACTAAACTTTTGATGTCATAAACTTGGCCTGGCAGACCACCTTGTTTCCACCAAACTTTTTGTTGTTGTTGTTGTTTGTTTGGATTTATATGACTGCGGACACTAAATCCATTCGCCAATTTTACTATTTTTTATTTTATTAGTCATTTTTTCGTATCTTATCCTAAAACTAATACTAATATAATAAACAATTCTACTAATAAATAATTATTTTTGTATTTTTTTTTTAATAATTTTTTATATATATATATATATATATATTTTTATTAATTTTTTTCCAAATGATGTTCTCAGAGTTCCACAGCAAAAACTGCAACATTCTTCTTTAGCCCTCTACTTCATTCGAAAGCTATTTTACTATGGACTGTCCAAGTTCGTCATTCCTTTTTATCTACATATTTTTTTTTATATTTTTTTAATTATTATATTTTTTTTTCAATTTTTTTTTATATATCTTTTTTTATATTTTTTCTTTCTTTTTTTTTATTATTTTTTTATTTTTTTTTATTTTTTTTTTTATTTTTATTTTATTATTTTTTTTTTATATTCCTTTTCTTTTTTTTTCTTTTCTTTTCTTTTCTTTTTCTTTTAACATATAACAATTTACAAGAAATACTTACTCTATATTTTACAATTACAATTTAAGCTTAATATCTAAAATATGTTTATACAATAGTCGGTATACCAACTCATTATTTTCTAATGTTAATAAATAATTTAAATTAATGGGATGGTGGACATCAGTCAAAGAATACAGTGAATTTAAAAACATATTAACTTTATTAGAGATAAGAGAACAGGTCAAAATTTTGTGTTGTAGATTGCCCAACTGTCCACAAATACATTGTGGACTATCAGCTATATTAATTTTAAATAAATATGATGGAGTAAGACAGTGGTCAAATCTCATTCTGCATATGGTTCTTATCATATCTTTTGTCGACTCCATTTTAGAAAACCAAGGTTTATCCGTTATATAGTTTCTGATTGATCTGTAGTGGTTTCCTGTATTTACGTTTTCATCAATATACCTTTCTTTCCATTCTTTCTTAATCTCTTTGAATAAATTTGATTCAATATCTTTTGGCGTACAAAGATAATGGGTTAATACTCCTTGTGTCACCGCGTTTTTAGCCAATTCATCTACCATTTCATTTCCAGTTATTCCACAGTGGCTTTTAACCCATGCCAACTTAACAGACTTTCCTTGTTGCTGAAGTTCTTTAATTTTATTTATGATATATAATTCAATGTAGTTCACTTTTGATTTAGGATTTATAGCACTAATTTTACTAAGAGAACTTTTACTGTCACTAAAAATTATAAACTTTGAATGATTTATATTAGATAAATATTTTAGTGCTTCCATTATCGCTATTAATTCAGCTGTGTATATACTCATAATAGAATTTAGTTTAAACATTTTACTAATTTTATTACTGCTATCCCAATAGGCACATCCCACACCTTCAATATTTTTTGATGCATCTGTATATAGCATACAATAATCTTTGAACATTTGTGAACTGTCGGAGATAAACACTAATTTTCTTAAAGATATAGGCAACTTGCTATAGTCCCTTAAAAAGTATACCTGAACTTGTTCCATACTATTAAAGTCAATATTATAATTTGGGTTTATGTCATATTTATAAAGTTGTTTATCATATATTGTCATTTTTGAATATAAATCTACCATATTTAGAGTTTTCTTTTTTATCCAATATTTTTCTGTCAAGTCTGCTAAAAACAGTTGATGTATTTTGGAAATTAAACTTGCCTTTTTTTCATACAATCTAACTAAAAGGTTGATGCCAAGTTTTTTTCGTCTTATATCCATCGGCATTTCACAGCATTCAACTTGTAGATTATTTATCGGTGTACTTCTTAGGGCTCCTATACACAATCTAAGGGATTTATTAATGATTTTGTCTATTTTATTTAAATGACACTGTGATGCGTCACTGTATAATATTGATCCGTAGTCGAATATAGCTCTTATATTATTTTTAAATAACAACAAAGAAATATTTGGATCTGCTCCCCAACGTAAGTGTGATACGAATCGAAGAAGGTTTATTCCTTTTTCTGTTTTTTTAACTATATGGTCTATATGTTCTTTCCAGAGAAGCTGTCTATCCAGAGTAATACCCAAATATTTAACATAACTTTGTACAGGATAGGATATATTGTTTATTAAGATGTGATTGGGTATTTCTTTTCGTTTTCTTGTAAAAATACATAATTTGGTTTTGGAATCAGATATATTTAGTCCATGTAATTCACTCCATATTTTAATATGTTTGTCTCCTTCTTCAATGGATTTGACTGCATTTTCTATTTTAATGTTTTCTTGATAAATAACTATATCATCTGCAAATTGTAAAATTTTTGTTGAGTTTAAATTTTTTTCTATATCAGAAGTGTAAATTAAATATAACAAAGGGCTTAATATTCCTCCTTGAGGTAAACCACCCATCGCTAGTCTTGGACCAAACGTGTTATTATTTACCGATATATAAATTTTTCTACAGTCATACAATTTTATTATTTTTTGACAGAAGCATTCTGGCAGACCTATTTGTATCATTTTGTTATATAGTATATTTAAATTAACGTTGTCGTATGCTGCTTCAACATCTAATAAAAGAGCGATTACTGAAGAATTTTTCGTAAACGCTAAATTTATATCTGTTACCAAATGACTCACAGCTTCCACAGTAGAATGATTTTTTCGAAATCCAAATTGTGTTTGTGATAATTTATTGTTTTTTTCTAGCCAACTTTCGAGCCTAAGTTTTATCATTCTTTCCAGTGTTTTTGTTATGCAGGAGCTCAATGAAATACCTCTATAAGATTCTGCTGAATCAGGATTCCGATTTGTTTTGAGAATAGGAATCACCCGGTACTCTCTCCAGTTATCTGGAATATCTTCTGATAACCATATTTGATTAAAAAAATTTAATAGTGTTTCTTTCCCTTTTTGATGTAAATTGGCCAACATAATATAATGTACATTATCTATACCTGGAGAAGTATTTTTCTTATTCTTAAGGCTTCTTCTAATTCACAGAAACTAAATGGAATTGAAAGTGGATGCATAGAGTTTTTTCTTTCCATTACATTAATTTTTGAAAATATATTATCTGGACATAATTTTCTTAAAAACTCCTCAACCCATTCTCCTTCAGTCACTGGATTTACTTGTGGTTTAAAAATGTTTTGTAATCGTTTGGCTTGATTCCACATATCTTTAATTGGTGTATTTTTGTTTAAAGTTTTACAAAAATTTCTCCATGCATTACGCTTACTCTCTAATACAACTTTTTTGGTTTTCGCTACACATTTATTATAATTTATATAATTTTGTATATTAGACTGTAGTTTAAACTTGCGTAAAGCTAGTTTTTGTTCTTCTATTACCTTTTTACAATTGTCATTCCACCAAGTTTTTCTAAATCGTGGATTAGTCCCTGTTCTCTTCTCCGGTATACATATCTTACAATATTCGTTTAATTTATTTAAAAATTGTTGGTAATTTAAATTATTATCTATTTCCATGAAATTATCAGTGATAGAAGAGAAAAGAGACCAATCCGCTTTATTTATGTTCCATTGGAATTTTGTATTTACACATTCCGCTTTATTAACATTAATATTTGACTTAATAATAATAGCAAAATGATTTGATCCTAATGTCTCGTCCACAACATCCCAATCGAAAAAATGACTAATATTTGCTGAGCATATTGTAAGATCTATTGCAGATTTATTATTGCTATTCGGTCTACGCATCAAAGTTCCTTTACCATTATTTAAAATTACAAGATTACAGTCCTCAATAGCTTCTAACAGATTTTTTCCTATAGTATCTACAGTACTACAACCCCAAACATAATTGTGGCTATTAAAATCACCACCAATTTTAGATAGATAGATAGATAGACATTTATTGTTTTTAAAAACTACAGTTTTATAACAATGAGTTTAGTAAGTACAGAATATAACTAACAACTAGTCTAGAACATAAATAACTATTAACAAATTTAAACAAAAGTTAAGCGCTATCACTAACTGAAATGGAGAACTTGGTTTTTTTAATAAACACCAATGAAGGAGAAACTGAAGTACAGAATATAACTAACAACTAGTCTAGAACATAAGTAACTATTAACAAATTTAAACAAAAGTTAATCGCTATTACTAACTGAAATGGAGACTTGTTTTCTTAAATAAACACCAATGAAGGAGAAACTGAAGCTTATTCATTTAAAATTATAAAAGGCTTCTCTAGACTATTAAAAAACTTTTTCCATTCATTTAGAGTGATTTTAAGATTTGGTTTTACGTATATTGAATAAATGTTTAACTTTTTTCCGGATTGAATTTTAATTGATATGCTATTGCACATTATGTCATTAATTTGGTGAAAAGTAGGACTGTTGTAAAATTTTATTAATTTTTTCAAAAGGATGGCTACTCCACCATATCCATCATCTCTATCATTCCTAAAGACATTATAACCAGTAAAGTTAATAAAATTACTTTTTTTTAACCAAGTTTCTGATATTAATCCTATATCTATTTTATTGTCATACAAGAATTTTTCTAAATAACCCTTATTTGTTTTAATTGATCTCGCATTCCATTGAAGAAATGAAACGTTAGCCATCACGAGGTAATAATAATTGTGAAATATTGTTTTTTAATAATTCCAACGTTTTTTGATCTAAATTGTGATTAATTTGATTTAATGTTGCTGAAATAAAGTTTACTATTATTTCTCCTATATTATTTTGATTATCGTTTTGTGTTTGTGTTGTGTTAGAATAAATGGGATTATTAAAATTATAACAAGGCTGACTTTGTATTCTTGGTGTTTGCAAAATTTTTCTGCGTGCTTCCATTGTTTCTTTATCTACACTACTAGAATCAATACTACTTGATCTTTTTCGTTTAGATATTGTATATTTATTTGAAGTATTTTCTTGGTCTTTACTTACTGTTGAATAACATTTTTTATATTTATTATTAGCTTCATAATATGTTATATTTTCATTATTCATAACTTTTTTAATATATTCCTGTTTTTGTCTTTCTGTACAATCTGCTCCCTTGTCAGTAGCGCTGTGTTTTCCTTTGCACAATACACAAAGTAAATTGTTCGGATTGGAACAATTAGATTTGTTGTGTTCTTCGCCACATCTTTCACACCTATCTTTTCCTCTACATTGGGCACTTATATGCCCAAATCTCAAACACTTTAAACATTGGATTATTCTGGGTGTATAATTTTCCACCTCGTATATCATTTTTTCTATTATTACATTTTTTGGTATAGACTGACCTTTAAAAGTGACAATTACGGTTCCTGTTTTTACATAATTAGTATTACCATTATCTTGAATCACTTTCCGCATAATTCTTTTTACATGTAATACTTCGAATTTAATTCCAAATCTAGGTTTAATTAATGATAATAAATCATTATCTTCTATCTCTTTATCTACCAATTTTATAACACCTTTCTTTTGAGTAAAAAACGTTGGAATATATGCCTCATACTCTTTGCTTTTAAGAATTTGAGAATCAATTAATTTATTAGCACTAGCAAAATTATTTAGTTCTACCTTGATTTTATTTCTACCAACTACTGTAATTTGTGTGATATTATTTTCAATTTCAGGTACTGCACTTAAAATCAAACGGGCCGTGCCGATCCTGTGTAATCGACCAATGTTACCGTTTTTATTTTCTATGTGTACTATATAAGGTGCATTATCTCCAAATTGATATCTATGTTTTAATCTTAAATTTATTACTTTATTTAAATTTTGCTTACCTGACTTATCTGTTTGATTTAAATTTGTCAAAGTTTCATCGTTATTGCAACTAAATTTGTTACTTACCTCAATAGTACTACTTGTTTGGTTTTGTTTGTTTGTTACCTTATTATTTACTCTATTGTTATTTTTATTTAATTCCTCATATTCCATCATCCCATCTCCTTCCATTTCTACATAAAATTTACCTTTATCTGGAGGTTCGGGTGGTATACCTTCCATATTATTTGTTTTCTGAAATTTAACTTCTAGGCGCTAAATTTCACACTTTCTTACAGATCACTGGTTTAGTACTTCTTTATACTACTCGTAATACTCAAAAAGTTAAGAAAAAACCTTAAAAATTAATAATTTTTAGGAGAACTTCTAAATAAACTGCCTTTCAATTTGACGTTTATTTGACCAAACTTTTTGTTAAAACACCTAGTAATTTTTGATCATGCTACCAAATTTGTAATATAAATAAAAACTGAAAAAATAGTTAGTAATACACCTACCCACCTTTGAGATTTTAAAGATGATCAAACCAACACAATACATGACAAAACTATAAAAACAGTAATCACAACTCTACAGCCGACACAAGAAAGATACAACTGATAAATTGAAAATTGATATGTTGATATTAACTGAAAGGTTTGTTTGTAAAACCAAGACATAAATTATTGGAAGTGCATGAAACTTGCACGAATAGCGTAAACTTCGGGAAATCCCCGGTTGAACACCACAGAGGCGGATCATTTTATATTACAAATTAGACTTTTTGTATGATATGAATATTAGGCAATTCTTAATAACGAATAACAAACTCATATATAGTATAATCGTACTTTTTAAATTTTAAAATAAATTTATATGTAGATAAGGTCAAAAAATCACCAGATATTAAGCTTTTTAAAAAAGTTTTCACCATATCACCAAATGGGTTACAAAATCACCAAATCTGGTGAATTTTCACCAGACCTGGCAACCTTGGATTGTACCGTTTTAGAGAGAAAGAGATGCACAATCCTTCCAATTTAAAACTAACCAATGCGCTCCCGATATTTCTTGAATTACGATTGATTGACACGCGCTTCTATATACTTAACTCAATTTCGTAAAAATTTGGAGATTGTATACTTTTATTTATGGAGATTTATGTATTCTTTTTCTCATGATCATCTTTCAGTGCGTCACAGTTTTTCGATTTCTCTCTAACGCATTAAATTGTATGTGACAGAAAAAAAGGCACGTCTGTGAATACTTTGGTAATTATTCTAGTTTGGTGATTATTCTAGTTGTCGATAGATGGCGCCATAATCAAAAAAGAATTATTTATTAAATAAAATAATACTATTATCAATATAATCTGTACAATTTATAAGACTATACAAATGAAAGAAAATACCATTTTATAAATGCAATAAACACAATTGATTTGGTTTTATTCCAAATTGAAAATAAAATTTGACAACTGTCAGATTTAACTAAAATGTCACGTTAGAATAAATGTCATAAATGTGTATTATCACGGACTTACCTTTTTTTCTATAATTTGTGACGCACTGAAAAATGTTCATGAAAAGGAGAATATCAGCGCTGTCAGCGCAAATAGGTCATTAAAAGGATATATTAGTGTTTTTAGTAAATGTATTATTTATTATAATTTTTGTATCTTTGGATTTGTCTTCCTATACTTAACTCAATTTCGTAAAAATTTGGAGATTGTATACTTTTATTTATGGAGATTTATGTATCAGCGCTGTCAGCGCAAATAGGTCATTAAAAGGATATATTAGTGTTTTTAGTAAATGTATTATTTATTATAATTTTTGTATCTTTGGATTTGTCTTCCTTGGAATTAAGATAATAAAATATCCATTATAACATTTTTATACTTCACTTGATATATTTGTCACCGTGATGTGTAATTATATCCGAGACGTCACTTACGATTCATATTCTTTTTGTTTTTTTTTTAATTTTTGGTATCATTTTAATAAAAAAAATTTAAAAGTGGTAGGTAAGAAAGTTAGTTTAATATTTAAATAAAATACAAATAACCTGTTAGTATATCTATTTCGTTGAAATTATACAGGGTGTCCCGAAAAGATTGCTCATAAATTATACCACAGATTCTGGGGCCAAAAATAGGTTGATTTAACCTCACTTACCTATATACAATAGTGCACACAAAAAAAGTTACAGCCCTTTGAAGTTACAAAATGAAAATCGATTTTTTTTCATATATCGAAAACTCTTAGAGATTTTTCATTGAAAATGGACATGGGGCATTCCTATGACAGCAGCATCTTAACTAAAATTAAAGTAAAATTTGCGTACCCCATAAAAAATTTATGGGGGCTTTGTTTCCTTAAACCCCCCCAAACTTTTGTGTACGTTCCAATTTAATTATTATTGTGGCACCATTAGTTAAACACGCTGTTTTTAAAACTTTTTTGCCTCTTAGTACTTTTTCGATAAGCCAGTGTTTATCGACATATTTTGAATATTTATCGAATCCACCACATATGGTTAAGTACGATTATACAGGGTGAAACAAAAATAAAGGTCATAAATTAAATCACTTATTCTGGGACCAAAAATAGTTCGAATAAACCTAACTTACCTTAGTACAAATATGCACACAAAAAAAGTTATAGCCCTTTGAAGTTACAAAATGAAAATCTATTTTTTCGAATATATCGAAAACTATTAGAGATTTTTTATTGAAAATAGATATGTGGCATTCTTATGGCAGGAGCATCTTAAAGAAAAATTATAGTTAAATTTGTGCTCCCATAAAAATTTTATGGGGGTTTTGTTCCCTTAAATCCCCCCAAACTTTTCTGTACGTTCCAATTAAATTATTATTGTGGTACCATTAGTTAAACTCAATATTTTTAAAACTTTTTTGGCTCTTACTATTTTTTCGATAAGGTAGTTTTTATCGAGTTGCGGCTTCTTTTTTTAATGTTTACATAAAAATTTTATGGGGGTTTTGTACCTTTAAACCGCCCAAATGCTTGTGTACGCTCCAATTAATCTATTACTGCGATACCATTAGTTAAACAAAATGCTTTTAAAACTTTTTTACCTCTTTGTATTTTTTCGAGAAGGCAACTTTTATCGAGATATGACTTATTTTTTAATACGGTTCAAAATATACCCAAAAATGTAAATCGTACATAAATTTTCATATTATTACCAAGTCTCCATAATCATACTTATAGGTCTGGATCCCGCATATGAAAAAAAAAGTTGATTAATAGCAAGCTGAAAATTCGTTAATAGCTTAAGGGTGTCTAGTCGGACAAACTTTGATATATGGGAACACTGGAACAGGGGAAGTTTTAATTGTGGAACAGGTTCAAAATTTGGAGCGGTCAGACCACGAAAACGGCACATGTATTTTGTCCGACAGAACAGACTTAAACTCTCCGGACAGAGATTAAACTCTCATGCAAAAATCAGACTGTTATTTATCACCAAATGGGCGTTTTAATGAGTGGAACATGTAGAATATGTCAAATGACAGGAATTATGACAGGTGATAAATAGCAGTCTGATTTTTGCATGAGAGTTTAATGTCTGTTCGGAGAGTTTAAGTCTGTTCTGTCGGACAAAATAAATGTGCCGTTTTCGTGGTCTGACCGTTCCAAATTTTTAACCTGTTCCACAATTAAAACTGCCCCTGTTCTAGTGTTCCCATATATCAAAGTTTATCCGACTAGACACCCTTAAGCTATTAACAAATTTTCAGCTTGCTATTAATCAACTTTTTTTTCATACGCGGGATCCAGACCTATTAACCATATACAAATATGTGGTGGATTTGACAAATATTCAAAATATCTCGATAAAAACTGACTTTTCGAAAAAGTACTAAGAACCAAAAAAGTTTTAAAAATATTTTTTTTAAGTAATGGTACAACAATAATAATTTAATTGGAACGTATACAAAAGTTTGGTGGGGTTTAAAGGAACTAAACCCCCATAAAATTTTTATAGGGTGTCCAAATTTCACAATAATTTTTTCTTAAGATTCTACTGTCATAAGAATGCCAAATGTCCATTTTCAATAAAAAATCTTTAATAGTTTTCGATATATTGGAAAAAATCGATTTTCATTTTGTAACTTCAAAGGGTTGTAACTTTTTTTATATACACATTTGTACTAAGGTAAGTAGGTTCAATCAAACTATTTTTGGTTCCAGAATATGTGATTAAATTTATGACCTGTATTTTCGTTACACCCTGTAGAGACCTGTTAACAATCTGAAAATGTATTTATAATTTACATTTTTAGATATATTTTGAAAAAGAAGCCACATCTCGATAAAAGGTGACTTATCAAAAAAATACTAAGAGACAAAAAAGTTTTAAAAACACTGTGTTTAACTAATGGTACCACAATAATAGTTTAATTGTAACGTACACAAACATTTGGGGGGTTTAAAGGAACAAAACTCCCATAAAAATTTTATGTAAATATATTAAAAAAGAAGCCACATCTCGATAAAAACTCGCTTATCGAAAAAATACTAAGAGGTAAAAAAAGTTTTAAAAACGTTGTGTTTAACTAATGGTACCACAATAATGAATAAATTGGAACTTGCACAAAAGTTTGGGGGTGTTTAAGGGATCAAAACCCCCATAAAATTTTTATGGGGTGGACAAATCTCACTATAATTTTGTTTTAAGATGATCCTGCCATAAGAATGATAGATGTCCATTTTCAATAAAAAAACTTTAATAGTTTTCGATATGTAAAAAAAAACGATTTTCATTTTGTAACTTCAAAGGGCTATAACTTTTTTTATGAACACATTTATACTAAGGTAAGTTAGGTTCTATCGAATTATTTTTGGCTCCAGAATGTGTGGTATAATTTATGACCAATCTTTTCGGGACACCCTGTATAATAGAAGTATAACTTCTTGCGTGCGTACAAAGTACACACTTTTTTAATTTTTAAGAGTGTTCGTTGTTTAAAGTTATGTATTTCTTGTGGACCCTTTATAGTTTATTCGTTAAAGAAAAGTAAATATTTGTTATGAATTCTTTGTCGCCATAATAAAAAAACTGAAATGTTAACATTTGATAAAAATAATAAACTTAAAGATAAAACCCATAACTAAATTAAAATTCATGGTGACGTTTCAATTATTACTTTAATCATCGTCAGAATAATAAGTTTCTTGAGCGGATGCTTTAAAATAATTTTAAAGGAACAAACAATAATTAATGAAAACGTAAAAATGACATTGACAATCATTGGGTTAAGTCAATAATTTCAAACACGCCATGTCTTGTTGCGTGTTTAAGGGTGGCTTCAAAAGAAATATGGATAATGCCTTCTTGATGCTGAGTTCCGTTGGAGAACTTGCATGACCAATGATTGAGAAGTCCTTACGACTAATAGGGTGGTCAGAATCAGCCATATGTTGGAATACCGCTGAATTTGGAATTGTTCTTGATCGTCTTCCTAAGTGAGGAGTGATACCTAAGTGTTCGCAACATCTGACATTAAAGTGACGTCGAGTCTTCCCGACGTACGTAGCTGCACAGCTACTACATTTGAATTGGTATATAATGTTAGATGCGAGATCACTAGGAATCATGTCTTTCACATGGAAACGAGATCCTATTCTTTACAAAGTCGTGAAAGCAAATCTTAATTCTATAGAGGGAAATGCTTTTTTAATTTTTCTACGGATGTTGCGTCGGATTTGTAAGCTGTGGTAACCAGTATATGGAAGTTTGATATAGATCTTTTCTTTGATTTCTTCTACTTTGAAGATCTATATCAAACTTCCATATACTGGTTACCACAGCTTACAAATCCGACGCAACATCCGTAGAACAATTAAAAAAGCATTTCCCTCTATAGAATTAAGATTTGCTTTCACGACTTTGGAAAGAATAGGATCTCGTTTCCATGTGAAAGACATGATTCCTAGTGATCTCGCATCTAACATTATATACCAATTCAAATGTAGCTGTGCAGCTACGTACGTCGGGAAGACTCGACGTCACTTTAATGTCAGATGTTGCGAATACTTAGGTGTCACTCCTCACTTAGGAAGACGATCAAGAACAATTCCAAATTCAGCGGTATTCCAACATATGACTGATTCTGACCACTCTATTAGTCGTAAGGACTTCTCAATCATTGGTCATGCAAGTTCTCCAACGGAACTCAGCATCAAGGAGGCATTATCCATATTTCTTTTGAAGCCACCCTTAAACACGCAACAAGACATGGCGTGTTTGAAATTATTGACTTAACACAATTATTGTCAATGTCATCTTAACGTTTTCATTAATTATTGTTTGTTCCTTTAAAATTATTTTAAAGCATCCGCTCAAGAAACTTATTATTCTGACGATGATTAAAGTAATAATTGAAACGTCACCATGAATTTTAATTTAGTTATGGGTTTTATCTTTAAGTTTATTATTTTTATCAAGTTTAATGGTGTGTCCTTATCTACATATGTTAACATTTTACCAATTTATATTAAATAATGGTGAATTAAAATTAAGTCACATTTTATTATTTTTTACTTCGAGCTCTCACAATAAACATATTTTCAGAATTCAAATTCAAAATTTTACCAGAAAGATCATTTTGCCAAAAATTCAAAGTATATTACTAAATTTAGCTTTTCATCCTATTTCTAAATGCAAAATCCAATTTAAAAAAATTTAATGTACAGGGTGTTTTTTTGGGTCGGAACATTTTTCCAATATTTTTTAATCCATGCCTGGATTTTTTTAATTGTAAATAAATTAATTGATTAGACACCTTAAAGAATATTCGGTGTTAAATATAAATAAATATACAGTGTGGTTAAAAAGTTGTAAGTCGTATTTCAATTTTTTTTTTCTACTTCGAGCATTTGCAATTCGCATAATTTCAGAATTCAAATTTAAAATTTTACCAAAAAAATCATTTTGACGAAAATTTAAAGTATACTACTAAATTTAGTTTTTCATCCTCTTTTCAAATGCAAAATCTATTTTAATATAAAGGGTGTTATTTTTGGATCGGAATATTTTTAAAATATTTTTTAATACGGACCTGCATTTTTTACAATTGTAAATAAATTAGTTGATTGTACATCAATATTTGCGTGCCAAATATAAAACAAATATACATTGTGGTTAAAAAGTTATGAACCAAATAAGAAAATGGCAAAATAGGTAAAACACCCAGTATCTTTGTTATTAATGAAGTAAGACCCATTAAGTATGGTATTTTTGAGACCGCCTAAGTGTCCTCTTCCTACAGTTAACGTACGTTACTTTCCCACTGAAACACCCTGTATTATCAATAATATTAGGTTTGTTCTAGCATCAGTTTCAAACGGTTTGAAACCATCAGCGAATAGCGGACCAGCGCGAGTAGAAGGGATAGCACTGGTGACTGTATTATGTTCTGTCACTGACCAACTCTTTGATGAAGGTTTCTGATAGACGAAGCAACGAAACATTAAAAAGCCCAAAACCTAGGAATTTTGTGCAGTAAGATGAATCGTCATGGAACTTTTTGCATTCGATTCGAGAGAGTGTCAGGCAACTTTGTGAACTAAATTCATCTAGGGCAAAAAATTTTGTGCATAAGAAAATGCATTTTAAAAGTGCATCTCGAAGAGGTGAAAATGAAAAATTTAGAACTTGGGAAATATTAACGGAAATGAGTTGAATTTTTACTCTCGGGAGTTTTGGGGATCGCTGATCACGAATTTCATATCGGCGATGGTCTCCAAGGTACCTGGTGCTCACGGTGGAACTCGCCGCCTAGAATTTTATGTTATAATCATTAAAAATCAGTCAATATAAATTAGTCGGGGGTTTTTGGGGTCGCCGGCTACGAATTTAATGTTGGCGATGGCATCCAAGATACCTGGTGCCCAGGATGTAGCTCGTCGCCTAGAGTTTTTAGTTATAATTATCCAAAATCAGCCAAAAACTATTACCCTGGGCGTTTTGGTGGGCGCTGAGTACGAATTTCATGTCGGCGATGGTCTCCAAGGTACCTGGTGCCCAGTGTGGAACTCGTCGCCTGGAGTTTTATGTTATAATAATTAAAAATCAGTCAATATCCATTACACGGCGGTTTTTTGGGTCGCTGACTACGAATTTAATGTCGGCGGTAGTCTCCAAGATACCTGGTGCCTAAAGTGGAACTCGTCGCCATGAGTCGCCGTGGTAACAAGGGTTGGAACTCGTTGCCTAGCATTTTATGTTATAACCATTCAAAATCGGTCAATAACCATTACTCGGGGGGTTTTTGGAGTCGCTAAACACAATTTAATGTTGGCGGTGGTCTCCAAGGTACCTGGTTCCCAGGGTGCAACTCGTCGCCTGGAGTTTTATGTCATAATTATTCAAAATCAGTGAAAAACCATTAATCTGGGGGTTTTGGGGGTCGCTTACTCCGAATTTCATGTCGGCGATGATCTCTAAGTTACCTGGTGCCCAGGGTGAAACTCGTCGCCTGGAGTTTTATGTTGTAACCATTCAAAACCAGTCAATAGCCATTACTCGGGGGTTTTTGGGGTCTCTGAGTACGAATTTCATGTCGGCGATGGTCTCCAAAGTACCTGGTGCCTAGGGTGGAACTCATCGCCTGGAGTTTTATGTTATATTCATTCAAAATCAGTCAATATCCATTACATCGGTGTTTTGGGGGTCGCTTAATATATTTTTCATTAATAATTTTTCTTAAAACACTTTTAAAATTTTGTCGCTTTTAAAGCAGTTGTCGTTATATTTTGACACTAATGACATTTATGAAATTATACATATATGTAATTGGCATTTCAAGGGTAATTAGGTTATATCAGCGATTTTTTGTGTTTTCTGCAGTATTATTTTAATTTTTAGATTTCTAGTCTGCTTTTATATAAAAAACATTGGTTTTTAGAACTCTTTAACGACATATTAATATAATATAATGTTGATGGATTACCGTCGACCGCCGTTATGATCAACCAAAAAAGAAGATGTGTATGGTGATTTTTCTATTGACTTTCTTGGGTGTGAATCTGTCTTTTTATTTTACTGCTCCTGGTTTAAAAACAAAGCATAGTATATATGTGAATACCTCCAAGCTACAATCTTATGTAGTTCTGTTCTTTTAAAAAAATTTAATTAATTATAAAAAAAACGTCTAAAAAGTGATACCGTATTTAAAGCAAAGTAAGTTTTTAATGTTGGTGTTTTGAAAATGTCATATATTTTATACTTATTAGTTTTGTTAATTACAGAATAAATAATAATATTATAATATCAAGCTGTTTAAGATTGGTATTAAAGGAATTTTCATTATCTACAGTCTATAGCTGCGCTGTTTTATAATTTTGGTTTTCGAAATTGCGGAAGAGAGAAAGTATCCCGCACAAATCTTATGGAAATTAGGTCCCAGTGGATTTCATTCATACTTTGGGAAAATACTCTTTGAAGCATCCTGATAAAAAGTTCTCATGGGCACAACTCAATCGTATGAACGATTTTCAAGATATAGAGGCACAAACTCGGAAAATTATAAGATTTACTGGGCATTCCAATTCCCTGAGATACTGGTTATCTGGCAACATGTAGAAGTTTGGATCAAGGGAAAGTACTAGTAGTCTAGGATTTTTTCCTGGATATCCAATGGCGACCTTTACTTTGACCTTGACCTTCAACGGACGTAATCTTCTAGAGTTCCGATGGTTTTCTAGAATTACTCGAGGGTTTTTTGAGGTCGCTAAACACGAATATGTCACCAGAACCGACTCCCGGTGCACCTGGTTTCCAAGGTCAATGAAAGGCGCTCCTGGAGTTTCGAGGGTCTTTGGTACTACATTAATGCAAACGGATTACTTATAGGTTTTTGGGGTTGCTGAACACGAATACGTGATAAGCACAGACCAGCTAAGACAGGTTATCATCTGGAGTTAGAAGCCTAAGAGTAATCCATTTGATTCCTCCGAAACTCCAGAAGATAAAATTCATTTGCATCAACTAAATGCCGAAAACCATCGAATCTCTAGAAGATGACGTCCCTTGCAGTAGTCCTGGCCACCACGTCCTCCGGATGTCAATTCTGATGGCATATTCGTGTTTAGCGATCCCAAAAACCCATGAGAAATCTGTTTATATCAATTTAGTGCCGAAAACTATCGAAACTCTAGAAGATGACGTCCGTTGAAGGTCAAGGTCACAGTAAAGGTCGCCATTGGACAGCCAGGAAAAAATCCTAGACTACTAGTATTTTCCTTGATCCAAACTTCTACATGTTGCCAGATAACCAGTAACTCAGGGAATTGGAATACCCAGTAAATCTTATAATTTTCCGAGTTTGTGCCTCTATATCTTGAAAATCCTTCATACGATTGAGTAAGTAAATATATTTTTTCAAGTAAAACTTCAAGTAAGTAAATATATTTTTTTATTTTATTTTACTTTTTTATTAATTTTTTCATTATATTATACAAATAAATTGATTATGAATACGTGCAGTAACATTTAATTTAACACGTATTTTTTTAGAATATTTTATACCTACCTTGAAGACCATCTCCAACATGAAATTGATGCCCAACGACCCCTAAAACCTTCATAGTAATGGTTATTGACTGATTTTGTATGATTATACCATAAAACTCCAGGCGACGAGTTCCACCCTGGGCACCACGTACCTTGGAGACCATCACCGTCATGAAATTCATGTTCAGCGACTCCCAAAACTCCCCGAGTAATGGTTTTAAATGAATTGTAATAATTATAACATAAAACTCTAGACGACGAGTTCCACTTTGGGCACCAGGTACCTCGGAGACCATCGAACACATGAAATTATTGTTCAGGGACCCCCAAAATCCTCAGAGTAATGGTTATTGACTGATTTTGAACGATTATAACATAAAAATCCAGGCGACGAGTTCCACCCTGGGCACCAGGTACACAGGACACCATCGCCGTCATAAAATTCGTGCTCAGCGACCCCCAAAACCCCCCGCGTAATGGTTTTAAATGATTTGGAATAATTATAACATAATACTAAAGACGACGAGTTCCACCCTGGGCACCAGGTATCTTGGAGACCATCGACCACATGAAACTCTTGTTCAGCGTCCCCCAAAACCCTCAGAGTAATGGTTATTGACTGATTTTGAATGATTATAACAAAACTCCAGGCGATGAGTTCCACCCTGGGCACCAGGTATCTTGGAGACCATCGCCAACACTAAATTCGTGGCCGGCGGCCCCAAAGCCCCCGAGTAATGGATATTGACTGATTTTTAATGATTATAACGTAATACTCTAGGGGACGAGTTCCACCGTGGGCACCAGGTACCTTGGAGACCATCGCCGATATGAAATTCGTACTCAGCGATCCCCAAAACCCCTTGATTATAAAAATTCAACTCATTTCCGTCAATATTGCCCGAGTTCTAAATTTTTCATTTTCACCTTTTCGAGATGCACTTTTAAAATGCATTTTCTTATGTACAAAAATTTTTGACCTAGATGAATTTAGTTCACAAAGTTGCCTGACACTCTCTCTAATCGAATGCAAAAAGTTCCATGACGATTCATCTTACTGCACAAAATTCCTAGGTTTAATGCTTCGTTGCTTCGTCAATGACTAGTTTGACTGGTTGCTAGAACAAACCTAATGTAACAACAATATAATCTGATTTGCGTCTTACTAATTAAATTTTAATCTAATTCAAAACGTTTTATGGACTATATTCTGTCAATGTAAAACACTCACATGCCTATAATTAGTCATTTCTCACTCCCTGGCTCAACTAAGAACAAAAACCTTGTCACTGATAAAATCAGAAACAATTATATCAGAATTTCAAATTACCCTTAATAGTTCTCCACGTAATGAGAAATACGAAAATGTTTTCATGTTTCTTAGTATGAAAATATAATATCCATCGAGATTGTAATCGCCCGAAGACGGAAAATCCATATAACAGCTTTGCATTTGAGTGACAACTGACAGCACTTTTATACATGGATTATCTACTTACTCTTTCTCTACTTACATCAGCGACATTCTGAAGCAACTTACCTAAAAAAAAATTACACTTTTATAAAAAAAGAACTTTTTAAAATAAAATCGTTTCATTATTTTTATAGGACCCAATTAATTATAAACTATTTTGTTGTTTCAATTTCTGTCATAACAGAATTTTCTAATCGACTTTAAAATCGTATAAATCAAAGAAAATGTTTAATACACAACTTTATGGGAAATGTTGGAAATTATTTATTCATCAAAATATATTTCAACTATTTTCAATGGGAAATAAGCCACAATTTTACCAAAAAAATGATTTTATTAACGTTTCGACGCCCAAGTCTCGGGTGTCGTCAAAATAATACTAGATTACACAAAAATGTTGTTGCTTAGCAAAAAATTCTTCTAATAATTTATTTAATCTGACTCATTTATATCGGCAATTCAGACATGTATTATACATTTTGTGCATGGTTATGGCACACGAAATGCAAGAGGAGAAAAATTATATAACTTCTTAGAACAACAAAATTTATATGCCATGAACACATATTTCAAAAAACAAGCAAACCGAAAATGGACGTGCATATCTCCCGATAAAAAGACGAAAAACGAGATCTATTACTTCTTATGTGGGAACAAAGACATTTTTGAAGACATAACTGCTCTCAATAAATTCACAACTGGCAGCGATCATCGTCTTTTAAGAGCAAGGGTTGTTTTTAAACAGACCAAAACCCGTAGAAACCGGCCACATAATAATTGTAATCAGATAGATCAAACTAAAATCCGACAGAAGAGAGATGAGTACAGAGAAGTCTTAAGAGAAGAATTTGTAGAATATTATCAACAAGAAAATACCGACATGAACACAATTAATAGAGAAATGCAACGAAAGCTCTTGAAAGCAGAAACTGTGGCTAAGAAAACGAAAAGTAAAGAAGACAAAATAAGCGTTGGAACAAAACGGTGGATGGAAAAGAGACGCTTATTTCTAAGCGAAGGAAAGCGAAACACCGACGGTTTCAAAGAATTGAATAAACAAATAAAGAAGGGAGTAAAGGAAGACTTAAGAATCTACAATGAAAACAAGGTAGAAAAAATTATAGAAAAGAACCGAGGCCTAAAATGCTTAAGACCAAACATAGGAAAGCCTCTAATAATCTCATTAAAAGATAAAGATGGAAAAGAAACAAGAGAAAAGAACAAAATCCTAAAAGTTACACAAACATTTTACCGTGATTTATATTCCTCAAACAAAGACCCAAATAACACTGCAAAGGAAAATCTTAAGAAAAAGATAATAAACGTCAACTCAGAAGTACTCCCTAATATAGAATCCTTCGAAATAAAACAAGCTATGGCACAACTAAAGAACAATAAGGCTCCAGGCCCAGATGGAATACTTGCCGAAATGTTAAAGGAGGGGAGTGAAATTATTCTCGAAGAATTAAAAAATCTTTTCAACGAATGCCTTCACAAAGGGGATGTCCCAGATGATTGGAAAGAAAGTTTGACAATAATTCTCTTCAAAAAAGGAGACAGGGGAGATCTGAAGAATTATAGGCCAATTTCCCTGCTGTCCCAAATGTACAAACTGTTTATGAGAGTAACAACTAATAGGTTATCGTTGAAGCTTGATAGCTATCAACCAGTAGAGCAGGCAGGATTCCGAAAGGGTTTCAGTATATCGGATCATCTTCTTACAGTCAAAACGCTAATAGAAAAAGCCAATGAATATCACTTGAACTTATACATTGGCTTCGTTGATTATGAAAAGGCATTCGACTCCATAGAACTTTGGGCAATAGAGCGAGCTATGAACAACTGCAGGATAGATTCTCGATACAGAATGCTCATACATAATATTTATAAGAAAGCTACAATGAGAATACAAATAGATGAGAAAACCAAAGCTATACCAATTAACAGAGGAGTTCGCCAGGGAGACGTTATTTCACCAAAGCTGTTCACACTGGGACTTGAAGACGTGTTCAAAGACATTAACTGGGTAGATAAAGGAATAAATGTTAATGGAAGAAAACTGAGTCATTTGAGATATGCTGACGACATTGTAATATTCGCTACAAGTTTCGAAGAATTACAGACCATGATGACGCAACTATTTCAAGCTTCGGAAAAAGTAGGTCTTAAGATGAACTTGGAAAAAACAAAAATAATGACGAATACACCGAACATTTCAAAAATAACGTTAAAAGACATAGATTTACACACAGTAAGCGAATACATCTACCTGGGACAGATAATGAAAGTTAACAAAGAAAATCAAACTGCCGAAATTACCAGAAGAATAAGGTTAGCGTGGGCAGGATTTGGAAAACTGAGTTGGATCTTGAAAAACACTAAAATAGAACAATATTTGAGAACCAGAGTTTACGATCAGTGTATCCTTCCTATACCTACGTATGGGTCACAGACGTGGACACTCACCAAGGCCAATATGTATAAAATAGTAAAGGCACAGAGAGCGATGGAAAGATCAATGCTCGGGGTGAGGCTCATAGACAAAAAAACAAATACATGGATTACAAGCAAGACCAAAGTAAAAGACGCAGGAGAACATGTTGCCAAATTAAAATGGAGCTTCGCAGGACACAATGCCCGACTGAAGGATAAAATATGGAATCACGAAATAGAACAATGGAGACCGTGGTTAGGAAAAAGAAGTAGAGGAAGGCCACAAATGAGATGGAGGACGCAACTGGAAACAGGTGGCGCAAAATAGACAGCACTGGATTGAATTGGGGGAGGCCTATGTCCAAAGTTGGATTACTGAAGGCTGAAGAAGAAGAATTATACATTTTAAAGTAGAAGACTTTAAAATGATATTGCCAATATTGATGAGTTACGTTCCTGGGACGACTTTACTAAAAGATAGTTTATTCGATTACATGAAATCAATCCCAACTCAAGAATATCTGCCACAAAAAATCATAGCATGTGATCTTTCTTTAAAGAGACAATCAAATGCAACGGTGGCAGTGAAATTCTCGCGCTAGAGATTCCATAGTAAATATCTAACGCAAGAATTTTACTGCCACCGTTGCATTTGTTTGTCTTTTTAAAGACAGATCACATGCTATGATTTTTTTTTTGGCGGATATTCTTGAGTTAAGGTTGATTTCATGTAATCGAATGAACTATCTTTTAGTAAAGTCGTCCCAGGAACGCAACTCATCAATATTGGCAATATCATTTTAAAGTCTTCTACTTTAAAATGTATAATACATGTCTGAACTGCCGATATAAATGAGTCAGATTAAATAAATTATTAGAAGAATTTTTTGCTAAGCAACAACATTTTTGTTTAATCTAGTATTATTTTGTATTTTGACAACGACACCCGACTTGGGCGTCGAAACGTTAATAAAATCATTTTTTTGGTAAAATTGTGGCTTATTTCCCATTGAAAATAGTTGATTATAAAAATGCCACAAGAAAATAGCTTCAACAATATATTTCATAAAATTATATATCTATTTCCTATAGGGGAGTGCAATTAGAACGAGAAGATACAATGTTTCGGAAAAAATCAAACAAGGTTATATTTTTCTAAAACTTTTTTTGTTAGTTTATAAATATGTTAAAGTAAAAAGTTCTACTCACAAATTTCGCCGCTAATTGTTTATTAATTGTTTAAACAATAACAATTGTTTTGTATAAATAATGTTAAGAATATGGGTGAATTCAACATTTTATTTTGATAAAAAAATGTTTTTATTTTAGTTTTGATTATGCTGAACCCGAATCAGACATTACAATTTGCAAATTCAAAATGGCGGATTCAAAATGGCGGATTTTTTCCTAAAATTCCTTAAAAAGCAGTTGTAAAATCCGAATTTTTTTTATAAAACGTGTTTGTTTACATATATGTGGATATTTTTGAGAGGTTGCTGAACCTGAATCAAATTTTGATAATTTAAATTATAAAATGGCAGATCCAAAATGGCGGATAACTTAAAAAATAGTTGTAAAATCATAATTTCTTTACAAAATGTATTTATTTCTACATATATTTATTTTTGAGAGCTTTGATAAACCTAACTTAAATGTTAACATTATAAACTATAAAATGGCGGATCCAAAATGCGGATTTTCTAAAAAGAACATAAAAAAGAACATTTTTCTAAAACATTTATTGTCTTTATTTTTAACAGGTTGTTGAATCTGAATTAAAGATTAAAAATTTAAATTTCAAAATGGCGGATCCAAAATGGCGGATATTTAAATGAAAAACAAGTAGAATCCAATCAAACAAATATGGAATTTCATTCTTAAAAAAAAGATAAACAAATAATTTTCACAAAAATATTAAAAATTAAAATGTATTAGAAAGAAAGAACCAATTATTCAAAATCTATCTCTTCAATATTCAAAAAATTGTTGCAATGGAATCATAAATAAAAAGTTATTCTTAGTAAAAAGCTCTGCATATTCTAAAACTTTAAATGCAATCATAAAATATCAATTTTTTACAAGATATGTCAATAAATAAAAATTTCAGTTAGGAGTAAAATACCTATATTTTTCATAATACTGAAAATTGTTATTATGGAAAGTTGTTCAGAATTAAAAACGATGTGTCAATATGCAATTACACTTTTATGCAATTTTTTTACATAATACCTCGTATAATATTGATAAAATATAATATTTTATATTTGCATATTAAGTGTTAGACCATGCACAGCTATTTATGACGAATAACTTTCTTCATAAAATTAATAATAAATCAGTTATCATAAATAATAAGTGAAAATTTAATGATGTTTGGTATAATTAATTTGAAACAATATTAAAAAAAACAAATTTTCGATTAGAAGGATATAATTACATATTGGAACATAGTTTTTAATTCCAAACAACTTTTCTTTCTAAATTTTTCGATATTGTGAAATATAAAGGTACTTTACTCTTGAGTGAAATTCATATTTTTTGACATACCTCGTACAAAATTAACAAAATTTGATATTTAATGGTTGCATCTTATGTTATATACGATGCAGAGTATTTTATAAAGAATAACTTTTTTTCGTAAAACTGATATTAAAAAAGTTATCAATAGGTTCCAAGTTACGCAGACATACTGTATAAGAGCTAAAAAAAAATTTTTTTGTTGAACATTTATTATTTTTGAAGCTTATTATTAAATTAATTTTAGGTAAGTTTTACAGAAAAAAGTTTTGATCACTCTGTATATACATTTTTTCAGCTGGTAATTTTCGGTTTTTGTATTACATTTTTGTTATCTTTCTTAGTTTTCTCAAAAAGAAATTGTTTATTTCATTTTTAATCTAAAATAATTCAGTGTTTTTTAAAGATTACATCCTAGGCTTTAAAAAAATATTAAAAAAATTGTATTAAATTTATTCAAACTTGAGTAATACCGTCTTAAAGTGGTGGGAATTCTGTAGAACTACTAAGTTTTCAAAAATTACATTTTTTGAGACAGCGTATTATTTGAATTAAATTTTTAAGATTTTTTTTTTATGAAACATCGTTTAGTAAGATGATTGAGAGGTAAGTTGTGCAAATTTGAGAGCTTTGTAAGTAAAATTGTATTAGTTACACATTTTTAAATCATTTTTAAACAAAATTCATGTAAGTCTCACTTTCCGCCCACACCGTACTTATGTCCATAAATTTTATTTCTTTTTATTACAACCATAAGATAGCTTATTTTATCATCTTTCATGTCCAATTTGTAAAATTTCTTTTGATCCATTAGTTAAAGAATTACATTTAAAAAACTCAACCGTGCCCTTCTTCCAACGCTAGTTTACATTGCGCCAATGTGTGTGAGAAGGGTGACTTTAGCGTTATAAATAAAAAATTACAGAAGCTAGAGATTTAATTTTAGAAAAATCTTTATATAAGGTTTTTTTTGTAAATATTTCTGAATTTTTCAATGGTCAAGTCAGTTTTTTTCTAAAAATTATATTTTTGGAGTTATTTAAAAAACATCTAACTTCGCTGTTCATTTGTTTAATAAAAAATGAAGCACCCACTTCTCGAGTAGAACTTTTTGATATGTTGTTTATTAAACATTTCTTAATGAAATTACAAAAAGTTTTATCTTGTTTGATTTTTTCCGAAGTGAAAATCTAAATGCACTCCCCTACTACTTGGTTTTCAAATTTAATTTGGGATTCCATAAGCATTGGAACTAATAAAGCATTCGGTTGGAGATTGCGCATTCTTTCCATTTCTCCAATAACTTCTTCATTACAGGGTGTCTTTGTTAAGAGTCTTGAACATTCTAGTTCTTCAATTCGCAGACCCTCAAAGGAAGGCACTTTAAGTGCAACATACGCCTGTCCCTTGGCAAAGAGCTTTTTACCGAGATAGACAATAGCATAATCCACGGTACAGCCTTGTATTTTATGTACTGTGCATGCAAAACACAGTATTAACTTTTTTATTTTTTATCTGAGAAAGTTTAGTAAATAAGAATTTTGTAGGTTTTTACAAGATATAAGTCTATTAATATTAAATCTTTTTAAAATACGCAGTCGCAAAAAGAGGTGACTTTGAAAGGGTTGGTAAAGGTGGTTTTTGCATGTTATTACAATTTTTAATTGTCAATCGCTCACCCAATTTTTGCCCAAGAAAATCTTTTTGAAAGCCAGGTTCTTGGTAATTAAATAGAGGCTACAATTTCATATTTAAACATTTTTTCATATATCAAAAACTACAAAAATTCGTTATTCGCTTTTAACTCCGTTTTTTTAAAACTAATCATTCAAAGCCGGTCAAACTTCTAGAACCTATTAATAATACATAAATAAATACTACTACCAAATAATGTCAATCACTGATTTTAATTAGGGTGGTGATTAGGAGGTTGCTTCCGAACACTTTTTCGCTGAAAAAAATAGGGGATGACATTCTTTTCATTATAGTTCACTTAATTTTTGAGCTAGAGACTTTTTTATTTCTAGAGATAGATATTTTTAAATACTTTAATTAGTTTGAACAAAATATCCTCGAAAAATGCATAGTTTTCCCGTCTTTTGACTTTGAAACTACAATATTTAGCATTTATTGGCGAAGAAGAGCCAACATATAATAAAGTGTAGCTCGATTACTATTAATCTTAAAGAAAATTAAAAACAAAACGGTTTTGTTTATTTTTTTAAAAGGTACATTTTTGTTAAGTAAAGTTGTTTTGATAAAACGAAAACTTTTGGAGTTATTAGCAGAAAACTTATTAAAAACATTGATTTTTTCGATATAAAACTAACACTTTCGATAGCGAATAAATCGAAAACTATTAATTTTATCAAAAAAATGTACAGAACGGTTGCAACCACCCCCATGGTAAAAGCGCCTTTTGGTATCATTTAGATTTTGATCCTTGGACTATCCACTATTTATCCTCAAATTTTCAAGCAAATCGATCAATTCTGTAAAAATTGCGATGTTTTGTCCTATTTTAAGCTTCATTACTTGGACTATGTGCTTTTTTTTAATTTTTAAATTTATTGCAATCAATTCATTTATGCTGGTAAAACTTTTACACTAACTATTTTGGATTGCTTGCACAGCAAGGGAGTGATAGTCAGCGGAAATTACTGTGAAAAAACAATAATACTATTTTTATACATTTTTACTTTTTCATGTATTAAGAATAGACAAGTGCTCGAAAATACTAAAAAAATCAAGACTACTATGCTTTTTCTCATGAGGATCTTTCAGTGCGTCACAGTTTTTCGATTTCTTTCTAACGCTTTAAATTGTATGTGACAGAAAAAAAAACGCACGTCGGTGATTACATTTCGTCGGTGACATTTATAACATTTATTCTAGTTGTCAATAGATGGCGCCATAATCGAAAATAAAATAATTTGAGAATTATATAATAATATATCTACGAATATAATCTGAACAATTTATAAGACTATACAAATAAAAGAAAATACCATTTTATAAATGCAATAAACACAATTGATTTGTTTTTTTTTGCCAAATTGCAAATAAAATGTGACAACTGTCAGATTTAACTAAAATGTCATGTCACTAAAATGTATATTATCACGGACTTATCTTTTTTTCTATCATTTGTGACGCACTGAAAAATGCTCATGAAAATAAGCATATACAAAAAATGTAATATGTAAACAAATCTATTTAGTTTTCATTTCTCTTTCGATATTACGTTATTTAAAAAACTTAATTTTCAGAATGGCAATCTACGAGGCAAGCACAGCATTGGGTACCGTAATAGGAACTGCAATAAGCTCTTATATATTTTATGCAACAAATTATACGACAGTCTTTGCCTTGGCAGCCGGTAGCACTCTATTAGGAATTCTTTATACGGTTTTCTTTATACCGGAGTCCTTACAAGAGGCTGATAAGGTAAATATGAACAGCAGATGAAAAATCTCGGAGAACTGTTCGCGTATGTTTCTTTATTGTTTATATTACATTTAATATTTCATTAAAAATATATATTACATTTTCTATAATAGATTAGTATATAATATTATATAGCCCAGTAAATGACCGTTTTGGAGTGTAATTTTCAGGATTAACTGTTCCGAATTGCATGAAAATTTGGATTTAGGATCTACGTACCTTCTACTTCAAAGTTGGTGTCAAAAAACGTGCATTTAAAATGGTAAAATGGTAAAAAAAACGTCCGGATATGAATACATTGCTCTATCGAGTTTTTTATCGAAAGAGTTTTTTAGAGTTTTTTGTACAATAACTTTTGCTCTATAGAGTTATTTAACTAAATCAATAATTTTGAGTTATTTGCGATTTAAAATATTTATTATTTTTCAACGAAAAAACCACGTTTTCTGTGGGTTTTTCGCAAATAATTCAAAAAGTAAGTATTTTATCGAAAATAATATTCTAATAAAAAATGTAGCATATAAAAAATAAAAAAAAATTGCATTCGTGAAGGCTATGGATCCAGCAAAGTTGTAGCTCATGAAAAATATGTTCTTATTCGTCAAATTACAAATCGAAAATTTCAACGTGAAATAACCAAAAAAATGAAGCACTTCAGGGAAAGCCCATACAAATTTGTTTAAAGTCTTAAAGAGAAGCTTTATTTTTATTTTTTTATAAAATTATTTAGCATCAAAACTAAGCGAGTTACGCTTAATATAGTTGGCCCTTTTTTTTTGTAAAAGAAAAATCGTGAAATTTCCCCTAATTTAGCACCCTAAATGAAATTAATCGTTACCGCTTTACCGTTTACTTTATATAATATGTATTGTTTATACATTTTATTACTTCGAAGTGCTTATTAGTAAAAAAATAGGATTTATATTTAAAACAATTGTAAAATTTTGGAAATATGCATTTTTTTTTCAAAATAACCTACAAAGTGTTAGTGATACGAAAAATATCAAAGAGTAAAAGATGTAGGTTTTGCTTTTGTAAATATTTTGGTAATATTTTGTTTTTCTACAGGGGAAAAATTGGTTAAGATATGGCTGTTTAAAATTTGCATACACTCGTGATTGGAGACTCGTTCAATCCCTTTTAACTACAACCCTATCAAAAATAAACACTTTCATCCGGTGAAATTTACAGATCATAAATACTTATACATACTTATATATATATATATATATATATATATATATATATATATATATATATCAAACAAATGAAATAGAGAATGTGGAAAAATCCCCTTACGAATAACTCACACATCCACTATTTCTGGCTGGGAAAAATTTTTCGAATAGAATCAAAGATCCAAACACCAGTTCTTAGAAATGTGTTTCGCCCTCTATATATTTTTAAAATAGTGGATGTGTGAGTTATTCGTAAGGGGATTTTTCCACATTCTCTATTTCATTTGTTTGATTTCGTACGAGTGGTCGTTAAACCAGTACCTGTGGATCTTTTGATCACTGAGTGTGTTTCAAAGATCTACATCTTTTGTTTTTTCATAAACATTATCTTACTTACTCTAAAGTAATTAGGGAATTAAAACTTGAGACTGTCATTTTCAGGTTGGGCGTAGATTTACGCTCCTGTTATGTCTATGTCTCGGATGTTGTTTTTTGATGGAATGTGTCTAAAGATATTCAACCTCTCATCTTTACCGACGAGCCCACGGAGGTTGAAGAGGGCGAAACACATTTCTAAGAACTGGTGTTTGGATCTTTGATTCTATTCGAAAAATTTTTCCCAGCCAGAAATAGTGGATGTGTGAGTTATTCGTAAGGGGATTTTTCCACATTCTCTATTTCATTTGTTTGATTTCGTACGAGTGGTCGTTAAACCAGTACCTGTGGATCTTTTGATCACTGAGTGTGTTTCAAAGATCTACATCTTTTGTTTTTTCATATATATATATATATATATATATATATATATATATACATACCTACTTATAAAAAATACATAAGTAAAGTAAATTGTTTGTAAAGTGGTAATGAATAATTTCATTTAGAGTGCTAAAGAGGGGGAGATATTCACGATTTTCTTTTAATGGGCCAACCCTATTTTGGACGTAACTCGCTTAGTTTTGATGCCAGAAACTTTTGTAAGAATGAAAAATAAAGTTATTTTTAAAAACTCTCAAAAAGTTTTAATGGGTTTTTCCCGAAAATTGTTTCATTTTTTGGTTCTTTCACGTTGACATACTCGATTTGGAATTTGACGAATAAGAACGTATTTTTCATGAGCTACAACTTTGCTTTTGGTGGATCTATGGACTTCTGGAATACATATTTTTTTCGTTTTCTATAATATGCTACATTTTTGCTTATAATATTTCTTTCGAAAACATAATTACTTTTTGAGTTATTTGCGAAAACCGTCTGAAATCGTGGTTCTTTTGTTGAAAAATAAACATTTTCAATCGCAAATAACTCAAAAAGTATTGACTCAGTTAAAAAAAACTATAGAAGAATAGTTGCCTACAATTAGTCAGTTTGTCATATTTTTCATCCCAGAGAAGGGGTGATTATCATTCCCCAAGTAAAAGTAATCAACGGCACAATTTCAACTTTGAAGTGGAGGGTAAGTAGAACCTAAATCCAAATGTTCATGCAATTTGGAGTTGACCCTGAAAATTACACAGTATCGCCGTATTTTCCGTTCATTTACTGGGCTAATATACTAAGTGACACAGAAATCCGAGCACCTATTATAAGTTACATTATTTTTATAAAAAAAATTATAATACACATATAATAATTTACAAAGTATCATCAGGTCTTCATGATCATCATCTTGGTGCTACAGCCTTAGAGAGCCTCGACCTTCTCAAGCTTTCTACACCATTCTGTTCTGTCCCTTGCTTGCATTTTCCAGTTGCCGACTCCGATCTTCTCGGCATCTTGTGTTACCCCGTCCATCCACCTCAGCTTTGGTCTACCCCATCTTTTCATCCCCACGGGTTGCGCTGTTAGAATCTTTTTTATCATGTTCGGTTCAGGGGCCCGGGCTACATGTCCTGCCCACTACAGGCGGTTTCGCTTAATTATAGTGATAATATCTTTTCCACCAAACGTATGCTTGGAGATATTCTGCAGTTCAAACTTATCTCTACGCCTGCATATTCCGTTCTCACAGACCGCTCCGAATATCTTGCGTAGCACCTTTCTTTAAAAAATCGATAGAGTGGATTCATCTGTTTTAGTTAGCGTACATGCCTCTGATCCATATGTGAGAACGGGGACTATCAATGTTCTATACAGCCTTATACGAGTTTTTTGAGACAAACGTTTGTTAGCTAATATAAGTACTTTGATAGACTATGATAACACCTGTTTGCAGTTATTATTCGTCTTTTTATTTTTCCTGCTGTGTTATTATTGGGGTTAACCGATGTCCCTAGATATATGAACTATTTGACCGCTTCGAAGTTTTGGTTATTGATGATTAGATCTGCGTCAACATTTCCAGCTCTTGTGTTTGTGTTAGTCGCCATGAATTTGGTTTTATTTCGATTTATACAGGGTGTCCAGAAACTCTACCGACAAACGAAGACAGGAGATTCTTCAGATAATTTTAAGACAATTTAACCCAATTCACCTAGTCCGAAAATGCTTCCTAAAGGAGCTACAGCTATTTGAAGATGGCGTCTGGTAATTAGTTTTTCTTAAATATCTCCAGAACGCGTCTACTTAGAAAAACGAAAATTGGTACCCATATTTATCTTCCAAAGATAAATCGATTCCATTCATTGCAAATTTCTAGTACCGGGTCATAGGCGTTCGTTTTGGGTGGGGCAACAGTTATATTATCGCATAACTTTTTTGTTTTTAATTTTTAAGCATTTGTGAGTCTGGATTATTAAAATATAAGGTATTACAGTATTACTAAAAGGTACTCTTACCTTAAGTCGATAGGATACACCGTTTTCTAGAAAAATCGATTTGAAAAATTTTCGTTTTTTGAATATGAAAAAAAAATTAAAAAAAAACTATTTAGAAAAACGAAAACTGGTATGTTTATTCATATTAAAGAAATGAATCGATTTCATTAATTGCGAATTTCTAGTACCGGTCATTTGCGTCCGTTTTGGGTAGGTCAACAGTTATTTTATCGCATAACTTTTTTGTCTTTAATTTTCAAGACTTTCTGACACTAGATTATTAAATTATGATGTATTCTAGTATTAAAAGTTACTCTTGTTTTAAGTTGGTAAAATACACCGTTTTTTTTAATTTTTTTCAGTTTTTTTTCAAATTCAGGAAACGAAAAATTTTCAAATCGATTTTTGTAGAAAATGGTGTGTCCTGCCGACTTAAAGTAAGAGTACCTTTTAGTACTAGAATACCTCACAATTTAATAATCGAGTATCAAAAACGCTTAAAAGATAAAGACAAAATAGTTATGCGATAAAATAACCGTTACCCCACCCAAAAAGGACGCCTATGACTGGTACTAGAAATTCACAATGAATGAAGTCGATTTATCTCTGGAAGATAAATATGTGTACCAATTTTCGTTTTTATAACTAGAAGCATTCTGGAGGTATTTAAGAAAAACTAATTACAAGACGCTATCTTCAAAGAGCTCTAGCACCCTTAGGAAGCATTTTCGGACTAGGTGAATTTAGTTAAATTGTCTTAAAATTATCTGAGGAATCTCCTATCTTTGTTTGTCGGTAGAGTTTCTGGACACCCTGTATGTAACCCCATTCGTTCTGCTGCTGCTACTAGCTCGTTTAGGATTTCCGCAGTTCTCGCTCTGGTTCTTGTTATAATGTCCACGTCGTCTGCATATGCTAGAATTTGGACAGATCTATTGAATATTGTTCCAGGTCTCTTCCAGGTATCATCAGGTCTACATTACAGTTATATTAGATGATAAAATAACAATTAAGCATTATCTGGTTATCAGTAGTCAGAACCGAGGGTTAGAGTAGGTACACGTCCAAAAGACGGTTGAGAAGGGGAACCGAAGTCTGGAGGTGCTGGTACGGCTAATGCTGAAGGCCTTAGCCCATGCCCAGGTAGCACCAAAAGAAGGGTGTTAAATGGAGTTTTCAAGTCGGTGGTGACCTAGGCTACCCCTGGGGTCCTCTTTTCGAAATCATTCGAACATATTTAGCATTCGAAATTAGAAGAATTTCGCTCGAAATCCAGTTTCTTGTATTTTCGAATACTTCGTGTACGAATTTTTTCGTATACGATGACTCGAATGGGAATGAACCATTCGAATTTGGATGCTCGTATACGAATTGTTTTGTTATTGTCATTTCAGTTGTCATTGATAGTTTTAATCATTGTTGTATATTGTATACAGTATTTTACGTTGAACTTTCTTTTCAATGGCTGGTTTAAAATGTTTTAATAGAAAGAAAAGACATGCTGTACGATAATGTATTGAATATATATAACCTAACCTAACTTTATGTACGGATTCTAGCATTGGATCTAAGCTCTAAGCTAAGCTGACAGTGATATGACACTTTTGCCATATCCTCATTTTTTTAGACTATCCCATTATATAAAGTTATTTAAAAAATTGTTTTGAAACACCCAAAAAAGTTAAAGTTTTGAATGGTAAATAGTAAAATATCAGTGTAAATTCTCAATTTTTTCATACTATCACATTAAATAAACGTGCATTTAAAAAATGGTTTTGAAACACCAAAAAATTAGTAAAATATCAGTGTAAATACTGGATTCAAAAATAATAATAAAGAAAATAGTGGACTTCGAAAACCGATATTGCTAATATTATGCAAGCTTAAGATTCGATTTCAGCTAATATTTTAGCTATTTTTTTTAATAATGTGATTATGCCATTGATTGAAATTATACAAGAAATAAACAAAAAAAGTATGGCAACACTGTGACTCTTCAGATGAAGGTTAAGCCCAATGTTGTTCGAATTTGCAGTGTTGCCGGTGAAAATTATTCTCGTACACGTATAACATGTCGAAGGACGTTCAAAAATACATATTTAGATTCGTATACGAAATTTTTCATTCGAGTTAACTCATATGCAAACAAATTCGACTGAATTCGAAAATACGACCCCTGTGCTGTGTAGTGTAGCATGCTAAATACCGCGAGGTACGCCAAGCTTTTGGAGACTTCGCGAAGACAAACGCTTCTCAGGTTATCTAGCGCCTATAGGACGAACTCAAATGGAGCTCTGTATATTATTGAAGCGGTGATACCGATCGTCGTGCTATGCAAAGAGCGATCAAGGGTGTATTTGAGGAGGATGGATGGAAATATAGATGAGGAAGAGAGATAGAGAACGATAGCGGATTGTCAGGAAGAATGGTCGAGTGATAGCGGAAAGGCAAGGGAAACGAAAGGGCTATCTTCCTACCTGAGGCCGTGCTGGGAATGTAAGTTCTGAGAACTGGACTACTTCCTCACGCAGTGTCTGACCGGACATGAAAATTTTGGCACCTACACAAATGATAATAAGAGGAGATAGAGAATGGAGAGAGGTACACTGTCTGTTCTCTGGGTTGATGAACAGAAAGAAGTAGGATGCCAGAGAAGGGGATCAATTTAACCGTGGATCTAAAACCTTCTTTCTGTTTTTCTCAGCTATACTACAATCACAATAAAGATGCACTAGAAATAAAGAAACCAAGACAAGTTGAATGTTACGAGGAGTACTACCGAATCATGATTTAAAATTTTTAAACGTTGTAAATTATTATTTGGGATTTACAATGTATATACATTGTAATATGATTTGGGAGTGCTCCTCGTTTGTTTATTTCTAGTTTATCTTTATTGGGGTTTTAGTATTGGGACCGTGCAAGTTCGGCAAAGCGACCTCTATTTCTACGCTCTGTACTTTTATTCGCACTTTTATTTATATTGGCCAATTATATTGTCCTGGTTGCTGGATAATTGTCAAGGCCATAGTCCAAAAAAATAATAAGAAGAAAAAATAAGATGCAGGTTATGTTATGCAAACGTAAACGTATGTAGTCAATAAAATTAGTTATTAAAATGCAGTACTGCAAGCAAAATACAATTAATTAAATTTACCTTTATATAATAATTGCATATCATATCAATATTGTGGAGCAATATATAATTTTTCTGCTTCAATGACAGAAGGTATGAAATATACGTCAATTTGAGAATTTCAATTGACAATATGAATTATTTAAGATAGTTGCAATATTTTTCCGCGACTCGCGCACGGTCGTTTCTCGTTTCCCTTCCAAGTACTTGCACACCTCGAATAGCTTTAACAACACTTTATTATATAAAATGTTTAATAACACTGAATTCTAAACTTTTTTTTTTGTTATATTTTAGGGTAACCGCTCGACAGTCCTTACAAACTTCAAAGAAATGTTCCAAGTACTTACTAAACAGAGAGAGAACAATACCAGAGCAATAATTATATTATCTGTAATAACTTTAATAATAGTTAATTTTGTCGGAAGTGGAGAATTTGGAGTAATGTATCTCTTTCTATTAAAGAAGCTACACTGGAATGTCACCAAATATACTCTCTATATTAGTGTTACTACTATCGTTTCTGTTACTGGAACCATGACAAGTATTTATGTATTGCACAGGAAAAAGGCAATGCCAGAATCCTTGTTGGCTATTATTGGTTTATCTTTTACTATAGGATGTGTTTTAATGCGGGGCATTGCTTATCATGATATTTTTATATACGTAGGTATGTATGTATTACAGATGCTACACTATTTATAATCACTTTTATTAGAAAGCAATCTCACAATACTTTGTAACAACTATAACTGAATGACAGAACTATTGCTTGCTTGCTTGCTTGGTTATTGGCTTTGCCAGAGAACAATAACCACAGAGAAACGACACGCCTTTGATCTTTCGTGGCTAAGCCGACAACAACACTTAAAGCAACCAGAACGACCATCGAAGCAATAGTCAGTGGGCATATCACACAATATAAATTCGTAAATAAAATTAAACATTTATCGTTCATTTATGTTGACTTTCAATAAATATAAAATATCTCACCGAGAAAAAAGTTGCGTACAGGGCCGGCTTTTGTTGGCATTCTTTATAATAATGGAATTATTTTTGATTTACAAAAGGTTGCAAATATATCGCACAATGCAAAGTAATGGTGAAAATCATATGGATTGGAACCATAAATGAAAATACCTTTTTGTTTATCCTGATTTTGGCATTGAAAGACCAATAATAAAATATATCTATTTATTACGGTAGGTGTGACATTCACTGCTTGTTTTTGGCTTGGGCTGATACAAGATATAATTTGTTCGTCGAGGTATTTCCTAATAAATTATATTTTTTAATATAGGTTATCGAAAAAAAACACAGCCATTGTAACGGCCATGGAAATGTCACAAACTCTGAAAGTTCCAATTCTCTTTGGGTGACAAATGTTCGTGATCGATAACAAGAAACATTATGTTGAAATTGAATGTCAATATTGTTATTGTCTTGGAAACGTATCAAAAGTACATTTTTCCTTTAAAGTCGAATATCGGAGCAAACGAATAAAAACCCAAGAAGTACTGTAAGAGTATATTTCTATAAATATAAATATGCAACAATCTAAACAATAATCAAAAAAGTCTTATACGAATCGTTACAATTACACCGATTTGTAACATTACATACACTACATACATTCAGTATCATTGTAAATCCAAGATGTCCACCGCTATAAAATGGCGGATTACATATTTTTTCACAACTACTTCAAAATGGGTATCAAATGAAAGGGCTTGACTATTAATAAAGAGTTCATTATAGAAAATCCAAAAGGGCCGCCAAAAAAAAACAGAGCTTGATTCGTACAGCCGGTATACAATGAAAATTTACCTGTTTAGCAATAATATGATTACAGCGGTATTGTTTAAAAATCAAGCTACAACATATTAAGAAATCACTTAAATCGGCCAACAGGTTTAGGAAATACGAGATATCAAAAATGACCAAATTTTTAAATGGGCTGATTTCTATGCCCGCAAGTTTATTTCTCCCTCGCTTTTTTGCGGCACTCCCCATCGGCTCGTGCCAACAAACTTCTGCGCTCGTGAGAAATATGTGTTGTTTCTCACTTGTTAATCTCACTTAAATAATAGTAATAATAATAGTTTTAATATTTTAAATAGCTCTAAGCAGTACAAATATTGCCGAACGTCAAGAACCTAAAGCTTGTCACGCACGGGGACCTATACTATAATATTCGGTGATAAGTGCGCTAATACCAGAAAAAATAACGCAAAAAACGGAAAACATAATACGTTGTGAAATATAAAAGACAAGACTACAATATAATATCGATGTATCCACCTTTGTACCTTTGCATCCACAAAAGACATGTTAAACTACAAAATCGTCTATTTTCTTTGTTTCTAAAGATATCAGGTACACTCAAAAAACAAAATGTTAACAAAACATATGACTACAATACGATTTAGATGTATACTCCGATCGATATATTTAATCTTTGTTATATTTAACGAATTAAAAGTTGACAATATTTTTGTATACTGCACTGCAGAAGATAGATAAGTATTTAATTTTTTCATAATTTAATGTAAGTTTGTTAATTTGCAACCGTGTTTTTGCAATTTTGAAGTCTTGTTCTGCTATAATTTTAAAATTTTCAAAATTATCGCCCCAATTATGTCTCCAACAATTTTTAGTTTGAATAGTATTTTTTTGCGTCGTTTAAATCAGATCAGAAATTGTCGTGTATATAGAACTCTTTATATATTTTTATTTCATAAAAATAGGATATCTTGGAATGCGATGACACCCGGACAACATCTGTTTTGACCTGGTTGGCCCTTTGCAGACTTGCGTCTGTTATGAAATACATGCACTGACACCAAATTTATTATTTTTTGAAATATCCGTTGCTTGGCAGAACGAAGTTTAGTTTTTTATGCATTACTTAGGGGTAATGTATACAAGAAAATGAATCACTTTCGTCATGATTTATTATCAATAATATTTAATCAAGTCAAATTAAGACTATTAGAAACCTAATAACTAATATGTATAAATTACAAAGCAATAACAATTACCTGTTATTATTCTTAGGAAATCTAAATAAACTTATTCCTCTTCCTGTCGCAGAGGAACATCCGTGAACCACACACGAGTAATCAGACATTTTAACTATTATGTATAATTATTATATAAATGCTCAAACAAACTTGTTAAGTCGAGTATTTACCATACACGCCTACGGACTATCGTAAAACAACCAGAGCGACAGAATTAGCTGGAATTAGCATGTGTTGGGAACACTTAAAGCAACCAGGTTCGCGCATGCGTCTACAAAAACAGTACACGTTTTAAGTACGGTCGTGACGCTTCTCTTTATGCAATTTGGTCAGCTCGATCAGGTTGGCGGTCACGACGTTGACTGGCTCATGACCATGTCAAGCCCACACAGTGTTGCCGATGTCACGATATGAAATTATGTTAAGCGGTTGCTAAAATTATCAGATTTTGCCAAAAATTATGTTAAAATTTTTTTGGACAGAACTTGGACAAAATTTCAGTAGAATTGATCCTAATTTTTCGGTAGAAATCGTCAAATTTCGGTTGATTTTATTTTTTACTTCTTTTGCTATCACATTGCAAAAAAATGATACTTTATTATACTTCTATAGGTACAAGTATTCAAAAATAAACTACCTTCGTCATAATATGATGATCAATAATCATCATTCATCATAAAAATCACTCAAAGTTCAAAATCGGTTTACGTTAAAAATGTATTTTCTCGGCTTTTTATAAAGCAATTGTCTTCATTTTTTTTAATCCATAAGTTACTTAGTTTGATATTAATGATATTTTTTATATGAAAACCACAATCCTCAATAGTATTCACTATTCAGGTAGGTACATTAGTCCCAAAATCAAATATAAAAGGACAAAGGTGGTCATAAAATTGATATCTGTATCTGCTGAACATGTGTCGCAAGTCGCAAGCTAGTAAATGCAAATACAAACAAATTGAAGAATTCTTGAAAATTTACTAAACTCTATTGCCAAATCTATCCGTATAAAATTATGTTAAAATTATCAATTATGTTAAAAAAATATTTATTATCAGAATGCCATAAAAATTATGTTATAATCTGATAATTATGTACAAATCGGCAACCCTGAGCCCACAGAATATGTCTACTTCTTGATTTTTTGAAGTAAATTGGCTAGGGTGATAACTTTGACTAAATATTTACTTTTTGTACAAGGTACAATAACAAACACAATGTATTAGTAATAAACATGAATTTGAAATTATTAAGTTGTAGCTAGTTGAGCAATATAATTTTATTCTGTTTATGCTAAGAAACTTCATAATTGCTCTGATTGATTCTTCATCTACGTTATGTAAAATTGAATATATTGTTATCGGGGTTGGAAGTCCTTTATTGGCGAAAAATTTGTAGATATCCCAGTTTGGAATGGAGTTAATAGGGCATTCAAAAAATATGTGATTAAGATTTTCTATGGACCCACATTCGCAATAGGGATTGTCTGTCAGGTTCATCCTATACAAGTTTTCTTTTGTTAGACAGTGCCCTGTACCTAATCTAATAATTGTAGTAATGTGTCTTCGATCTATGAATGGAAGAATGGCAAACCATTTATTTTTAGGAAAGGTAGGTTGTACTTTTCGGTATTGATAGTCTTTGATTTTGATTAGGTTGTTCCATTTATTTCTGAAATCATTATACACTTTAGATTTAATGTCAGTATATATGTCTTGGACATCGAGGGGCATGGCCATTGGTATGTTCAAATTTCTTCCTATATTAGCTAGATTGTCAGCTTCTTCGTTACCCGGGATATTTGAATGTCCTGGTATCCATGCTAATCTAATGTCAAAGCCATTTTCAGTTGCATAAACTACGGAGTGAGTTTTATGTATGGAAACACTCAATTATCTCGGAAACGGCTTGCACGATTTTTATAGATTTTGGTGGGTAACGGTTTTCTGAGGCGGCCGATATTATAATGGCAATTACATTGTTGTCAGATTTTCCGTTTTTCTGGAAACCTAATGAACTTTCTTATTTCAAATATAACACCCTGTATATTTTTTGCGTTTTGAAGTTCTAAAGAAATACTGATTATTTTTCATGTTATATTCCCTATACCTAAATGCCATAATTTCGGAGATATTGCTACATTTATTTTAAAAGAAATTTTTAAACAAATTATAAAAATCAATATTTTCGGCTCGGGTAAATATTATTTTACGTTCTTTGGATCATTGGGGACAAAAAAGATCTTTTGTAATTTTTCTATAAAATTAATCGTTTCCGAGTTCTAAACAATTTAAAACTGAAAAAAATCGAATAATGACAATTTTCAAGGTTCAAAAACACAAATAAAAATGATTAGTTTTGAAACTGCGTAGTACCCAAATTCAAGTTCAAGCCTTATTTTATCAGATACCGATAAGTAATTTGAACTTGTTTTATAACAAAATATTTTTTTTAGTTGTTAATACAGCCCGATCGTCCGTCCTCTGACATGCGCTTTATTAACAATTTAAAAAGCGATGTTTTAGAATAAAACGTGCCAAAAACTCTTATGGCGAGCTCCTAGAAAATGGTTGAGCTTGAATTTAGGTATTTCGTAATTTCTAAAATTATATTTTTTATTTGTGTTTTTGAACCTTGAAAATCGTCATTCGATTTTTTTCAGTTTTAAATTATTTATAACTCGGAAAAGATTAATTTTATAAAAAAATTACAGATCTTCTTTGTTCCTAATGATCCAAATAACCTAAAGTAATATTTACCCGAGCAGAAAAAATTGATTTTTATAATTTGTTTAAATTTTTTTTTAAATAAATGTAGCATGAACTCCAAAATTATGGCATTTAGGTATAGGGAATATAACATAAAAAATAATCAGTAGTTCTTTAGGACTTCAAAACGCAAAAAATATACAGGGTGTTCCGTTAGAAATAAGAAAGTTCATTAGATTTCCAGAAAATCTGACAACAATGTAATTGCCACTATAATATCGGCCGCCTCAGAAAACCTTTACTCACCAAAATCTACAAAAATCGTGCAAGCCGTTTCCGAGATAATTGAGTGTTTCCATACATAAAACTCACTCTGTATAAGTCTTTTTGTTTCAATAGGCCAAAACTCTGATATATTTTTGACTGGACAACTACTGATTTTTTCAATTGCACTGCTAGAATCCGAAAAAATAATTATTCTGAATAAGTGTTTCCCAAGTGCTAATTTAATTGCCTCATAGATTCCTATAATCTCCACCTTACATATGGAAAGGTGATTTGGTAACTTTGAGCTGTATTTGATGTTATATGACAGAACTATTCACAAACCACTACTTTGAACTGCCAACTTACCGATTACACACTTTTTTGACTTTCCAAACATTATTCTTCTTCTTCTTTAGTTTATTGGCCACTACCTTCCAAACCTTACGTGACATTTCGGGATTTTTTGTGACATCTATATAGATTCTAGATCATACTAGATTTTTAATCCTTCTTTTTTTTTCGTCAACACAGTTTTTCTAAATGGAGTCAATCTTAAAAAACTGTCGTAACACTGCTCCTTCCTTTATAGTTATATACTCGCCTTAAATAACCAGGCTCTATCAGGGACCGACTGAGGCCTACAGTATGGATCAGTTCCATCGTATGGGACTAATCTCAAGGTAGGAACCCAAGAGTAGGGTTTACTTATTCGCTATGAGCTTCGCTAGTATCGCCAATTAGCGGATTATTAATGCAACTTTTGCCAGAAATTTTTAATTTATTAAAAATTAAATAATTTTTATTGTGTAATATTTAAACGGCAAAGAAATAATTAAATTGTAATCGATGGTTAATATCAGTAAGTACAAAATTTATTATTCATTATGATTATTTTTTTTTGCTAATCATGTTGACGTTCTATTGATGAGATATTATATATTCTTTCTTACTTCGGATACTTTCACAATTATCAATTGTGAAATATTAATAGATTAATTATTATATATCACGAAATTAAAAAAAAACAAATTTGAGTATTTAAACTGGTACAACTCTTATAACCGAAAATCGTGTTTTTCAAGTTGTGTAAGTTGATCTTGTCACAAGTGTCATTCCAATTTCTAGGGCAACGTTGCCAGTTCAACGAAAATATTATGTCAAACTAGGTAAAAACGGGGCTGTGCGACAGACAGCATTTTTTAATATACTAAAAACTAAAACAATTGTAATTTTCCGTCATCTCAATTAAGTATCCATACATTGATTCGAGTTTTATTATAATTTATGAAAATATTTCAATTCAAAAATAATGATAGATAATAAATCTTGACATAACTTTAAATTATTATGTTTAATGTCAAATCGAGAGGTGTGAAAATAAATAAAACACACCGGAAAAATTAAAAATTTAATTTGAAATTAATACAAAATGAATAACTTTTACAGTGAACAAGTGTGTAATTTAAATATATGTATTACAATTCGAAATATACATTTTAAACGTTATTTTTTTGTATTTAGATTTAGTGCAATTTCGTTATCTGTGATGGCAACAACGAAGTGATTCACGAACAATAATTGTCAGTCTGAACACAGGTTTACATTGGGAAAAAAAAGTGTACCAGTTTTATATGACGCGAAGTGTACCTAGGTATTTAAGGTAAAAATATTTGGCCACCTAATATTTTTTCCTATTAATGTTTTTAATGTTAATGTTTTAAATTAATCACTTTGACATTTATGTCAAATTCCAGCAAAAGTTCACTGACTTGTCACTACTGGCGCTCACAAACTTTTAAATATCCCTCTAGCTACGAGCTCACAGCGGATAGACTAAAACTGGATGCGGTAGATTAGACTGTTTATTTTCTGCAGGACGCTGTATGAGGCCTCCCAGTTTCGTTGAGTTTTGGTCAAAGCCCTGTCTTACATTTGGGATTCTATTACCATATTGGGTTAGATCTTTCGAAAGTTGTCGCATTTCGAGCCTGATCTTTGGCTATATAACTTTGAAGCTTTAAACTTTTACGAGCAAATTCGTAGACATTTTCCAATTTTTAATGTTTTTTTAATTTTCGATGTACGTCAGGGATGAACCTTCTTCTTCCCATATTAATTTCTCTTTCTGTGATCATCATCGATGAGGACTAACCGATCGCTTTATGTTTGGAACTTCTATAGTAAAAAGTAGAGCAATTTTTTTATTATCAGATAGGAACATTGAAAGTTACAGTTTATCCCAAACCCTTCTTTCAGTGCGTCATAGTTCATCGAATTAGCTCTAACGCATTAAATAGGGCTTTTCATCGATTGTCATTTGTGTCGAGCTTCTGTCAGATGTTGTATAATCTGTGTATAATATTAATATACACAGATTATACTAAATATGACGAAGCTCGAAACAAATGACTGTGAACGAAAAGCCTTATTGAAAGTGACAGAAAAAATGTACGTCCGTGATTATTATACATAGAACTCATAAAATTATATATTCTTTGACGGTACTTGCACACTTTTACAATGTCAAGAGGTAAAATTGCAATTGTCAATCTAGGTTATGGTTCATTTTTTAAATGTGAAGAGTAAACCATAGAGGTATATATTAACATAGAGGGAGCCTACCTTCCGCGCTTCCTGACGACAAGATCTCAGGGGACTGGTTTGCTGCATCTCCTTCTAACACATTGTATCGAGAATCTATAATGACATTCAGTGTGAATATAGGCACGGAAGAGGAGGATAACTGTAGCAGCTTTACTATGCGTAAGAGTGAAACAGCACTAATCCAAATAAAAAAGATGGTGTCGTCACTTCGCTCTGAATTACACTCTCTCTATGCTAATATTTAACTCTATGGAGTAAACTTAAAAGACAGGTTCACACCCAATCATGTCACTAGAAAAATAACCAGATTCATCTTCTTTTTATATACAGGGTGATTGATTAGTAGGGTAAATCTCAATAGCTCCGCTACAGTAATAGATAGCAATAAAAGTTAATAACAAAAATTTTAGCCACCTTTGAGCTTCATATTACACAATTAGTTAGAATGTTACAGGGTGTTCGATAACACAGTGGCAGACCAAACTTATGTTTTTTTAAATGGAACACCCTATATTTTATTTAAAATTCGAAATCCTGTTAACTTCTCCATCACAAAAATATAAAGGTTTGTTATGTTATACAGGGTATTTACAAAGTTATAACCAATTTTATATGAAAATCGTAACAAGTTCAACTCCCTGTATAAATAAAAATAAGCACAACAACAATGGTTTATTAATGCCATATTTTTTAACGTATTATCAAAATTTTCAAAAATGGTCCATATTGCTAATTTTCTTTATATCAAATACAGGGTGAGTCAAAACGCAAGTACATTATTTTCTCAGTAATTTTAAATGGAACACCCTATATTTTATATCACTATTGAAAAGTACCATTACCGGACTTTAATTTTTAGATAACATTCCCTATGTGTAAATTTATTAGTTTTCGAGATATTTTCATTTTTCAATCGACCAGTAGCGTGGCCACCCAAATCACCAGAATTTAATAAACTGGACTGATTTTTTTGGGGTTACGTTAATAATGAAGTTTATAAAATACCTCCAACAACAAGGGATGAGATGAAAATTTACAAATGCTCCCTAGAGTAAGTAGCTCATTCAATTATCGTTTTTAGGCGTACATAAATGTGTTAGGAGATAATTTTGAACACCTTATGTAATTAAATATTAAAAATATTTTATTAAAAGTAGCTTCTAATTTTTTCAAACATGTTTTTTGCAAAATGTATTACTGATAAATTATGTTTCGTTCTTTATTTGTTACATTGTTAAATTTACATACAAAAGTAGTGTTTAATTGTCTTCACAAAATATTGTATTTTGTGTTTGTGTGTTTTTTTGTAAAATTTATTACTAATTTTCTTTGTTTATTTGTTGCATTTACATAAAAAGATAGTTTTTAATTGTTTCAAAAATGTTGCATGTAGTGGTTGTGTTTTTGTTTGTAAAATGTATTACTAATAAATTATTTTTATTTCTGTATTTGCTACAGTGTTACATTGATTACCGGATTGATAATCGGTAATCTTCAATTGTCAATTCAGTCATGGCTTACTTAAAATTTAGATAAATTTAAACACCTAAAATAATTTGCTCTGAAAAATGAAAATATCTCGAAAACTAATAAATTTGGGCATAGGGAATGTTATATAAAAATTAAAGTACGTTAATGTTACTTTTCAATAATGATATAAAATACAGGGTGTTCCATTTAACATTACTGAGAAAATAATGTACTTGTGTTTTTCGATTTTCGTACAAAATTGGTTATAGCTTTGTAAATACCTATATACTTTGTAATATAACTTTGTAGTAATATAAGCTGTAAGTTAACTTAAGATTTAGTAACAATAAATGCCTTAAATTTGTTAAAATATACTTGAAATAATCAAAATTTTGTAAATATACATTCAAAAAGTACAAAATGCTGCATAATTCTGCTACAAATGTTTATTATTCTTAAAATATATAGTAAGAAGATACAGAATCACTTTGGTTTAGCTGCCTGTAACTGTCTATGCATTGCTGGCAGTTGTTTGAATACAAACGTGGGAAATGACGCATATTACATGATTCTGGCGATTTTTGCGTATGTGTGGGTGGTTTTACATAAGTAATAGGTTTGGAATATTGTACTTCACAAATAAAAAATGTATTGGTAATCAGCCATTTCAAAATACCCATAAAATATAAAATTTTAAACAAATGCGTTTAAAATAAAATTTTCGAATGTCTTTCGGCCATATTGGATCGCCATTTTGTTTAAAAAAATAATCTTAGATTTGTAATCGATGACCTTAAACTATCAAATTTGACAAAAAAAATGCGTTTTGATTGATATTTTCAATTTCTTTCCGCTATGTTGGACCCGCCATTTTGTTTTTCAGAAAAAATAATATCAGATTCGTAGTCAGCGATGCCAAAAGCCTTTAAGTACAAAAGTAATTTCGAAGTGTATAAACAATATACGCTTTTAAAGGTTCATGACCATGTTTTCGGCATTTGGAACCACAGTGAGACGTTGTAGTGGCTTATTGGTTTAGGCGTAGAATGAGAAGAAAAATAAAATACTAGGTACATCCTTACAAACTTATCAACGCGCACCATAGCTCGGCTGTTGTTTCCAGAGAGCTGTCTCAGCACGAATCAAAGTTCAAAGAATTTTATCGAATGAACCCTGAAAATTTCCATTTTCTAAAAAACTTAGTGTCAAGAACCTTTGAAAAAAAAAAAAAAGATTTGACGAAGAGAAGTGATGAGATTTCACTAAATTAATCTTCTTTTCTGCCAGACATATCGCCGCTTCGCAAGAACGTAGGCTTAAGTCGAAATTTGACAAAATTGACTTATTAATGCAGATCTACTAAAAATAAAAGTATCTATCGCGTGAATAAAAACCTATGACGTTAATAATAATAGTCGCTAAGAGATGGCACCAAGTGTCTATATTTGTTTAGCGCTAAATTAGTTAAATACTAACATTTTCGTATGAATAGAGACCCAAGTTAGTTACGCCGCAGAATAGCGCAGAATGTGAAGCAATTTGTGTGTTTATTTTTCGTCAAGGACGACCGATCTTATACTTACGATTAGTTTTTGTGTATTTATTTCTCGTCAAGGATGATCCATCTTATACTTATTAGTTTTTGTGAAAATTCTCTCTACAATAAGGACCCTTTTTTAGTTAGGTCAGCGTTTTAACAAAGTTGAAGTAAATGTTTCTCAGGAAAAAAGACTCAAATGTAATAGGGGTTAACAAGAACACTTTATAAATTTATGTAGTTATCACAGTTTGTATTTAGATATATTTCTAAAAAAAAATGTATAGGTAATTTCTTTAAAGTGACAACTTAGGAGTTATGCTCATAATCATATCCATAAGTTTTAAAATGCCTCTCCTCTAAAATCGTCTTTTTTGACTTAAGCCTACGTTCTTGCGAAGCGGCGATATTAACAGCTTGAAATATCAATATCGTAGGAAACAAATCGCTAGGGCGACCGACACGTAGCACTTCGAACGATATATCACTTGCGATATATTGTGCAGTCGCGCGAAAGTGGACCTTTTTTATCGTCTCTATTTAGATTTTAAGTATCTGTTTGTGCGTATGGCGTATCGCATATCGTTTACGATATATTGCTCATCTTTTATCGCTCGAGTATGAACGCCGCCTTAGAGTCTCCGCGGGTATGCCATCGATACCTGGAGTTTTTTTGTTTTTTAGTTGGCTGAAATATTGTACATAACGCTTATTTCTTCACTTTCTTGATTCAAATAGGGAACTTGCACTAAAAAATTTTTTTGCATAAAATTGTTAATTTATGTTTTAAAATGTTATATTCAAAATATTACGTCTTAACAATGAATAGTGTACGTACAACATATGATCAAAGTTCCGCGCCTAAAATTTCCGTTTCAAACAACTTCAAAAGCGAGAGCTGGGCTCTGACGTCACAGGCCACTCGTATCGTTTGCCCGTTCGGTGGGATATTGCATTTAATACAATTTGATGCAGTTTGCGTTTGCACATAGATAAATAATAATATAGTTGAAATATCTTGTTTTACTCTGTGGCAAAAATGATTTTTTCTGTGACAGACTATTAACATTTTATCTCTGTTGACATGTATCAAAAAGTTCTTTTTTATGAAATTACTTTTGTCGTTTCTTGTGTTGACAAACAAAGAAGAAACAAGTAACTTAAAAATAAACAAAACTTTTAGTAATAAAAGTAAGAGTAACTAAAAAGTATTGGTGCTACTATAGTATGCGGTCTACAGTCGGGTTTCTACTATAGCTTGCGGTCTACCGATGGATGCTGTGTAAGTATAAGCTGAGATGATAAAGATATTAACTTGTAAAATTACAATAATGATTCTTCTTATTTATGCGGATTATTAACTTTGTAAAGAAGGATTATGTTGGCTATGTACACGTTCTATCGGTACGTCTGCTAATCACCATAATCTTTTCTCAGAAGGCTTTGAACACAATAATGAAAGGCTCCAGTAGGTACTAATAAACATTACAATAAAATATAATCTTTATTATAATGCAAATTACACCGTAATCTTTTCCAGGATATACGAAATCCTTCGATTAGAGGTAGGTAGTTCAAACCCACGGGGCAAACCGTATACTATAATATAATGGTACCAAACTATTGTTGTAAACGGTTTAAACATGCTTATTAATAACTCTTACTTATTTGCCTTGACACCTCGCATTTCTCCAATAGAATAGCTCTCACTACTTTTTATAAAAGCTGCCACCATGAAGACATCAACGGTAGGTAAGTTAGTCAGATTGACCTTTTGAAAAATCCTTGTCCGTCATATTATGCGTTTTAAACTCTTTACAAAGTAGCACTCAACTTTATCAATTTCAGTTTAAAACTAAGCTGATTGGGGAACTATCTACTTATTACAATAATATTGATGTACATAAATAATACCTAGGAATTTTCCATTAAAGACGATTTAAATGTAATATACCCGTGATACCTACCCTAATCGCGTTGTTTCCGACTGCTAGGCCCGTGGCCCGTGACGTCGAACCAATAGAAGGACGTTCAAGAGCCTCCTAAGATATTTGAATTTTATAGCATTTTCAAAGTGTCGTAATTAGCGTACGGGTTAAAAATATTTGTTTTTTTCGCATGCAAGCGTTTTAAGATCATGTTACCTTATGTTTTTTAATATCATTTTAATATTTAAAAATTTATGCAAGTTCCCTATTGATTCAACATTTATTTTATTAATTTTTATTTATTTATTATTAACGCGACGCACGTACCGCAAATAACGTTTTCATCTAGACATAACCGCAAACACTGTGATATCGATTAGATATAAATTATAACGGTGACCTACAAATTTCCTTAGAACAAGTTTGACAATGAAAACTACTTCCGTAGACGATTGACCCTGCATACATTATTCATTTTAGAGAATTTCCCGATGGCCCATTATGTCCGAGTACAAGTTTCTGAACTGAACGTATTATTAAATTACATTTGGGTAACTAAAACCACGTCAATAATTGATATATAATTATACAGGGGTGAGGCAGATAAAGGGCCAATTAGATATATCTCAAAAACTAAAGCTAACAAAATCATGAAAATTGGATAAGGGGTTTTAAAGAGTGAGCTGTTTAATAAAAATATTTTCATTTATTTGCTACTTCCTGTAATACCGAAAGTTCCTTATAACTTCGTGTTTTAAATGGGACACCCTGTATATTTTTACCTTTTTGGATTCTCTTTGATGTATGCTTTCTTAAAATATGAGGTTTTGTAATATCATACAGGGTAGAACATTCACAACCTGTAGAATTGTACTGATTCGACACCAAAAGCTATATTTATGTTCAAATCATTTAATGTCTACTGTGGTTAAAAATTATTAATATAGCGAAATATTTAATTTTAGTATACAGGGCTGGTCGAAACTCGGAATGAGCATTTTATGAATTTTCTTAAATGGAATACCCTGTATTTTAGTATTGTAATAAAATGATATTTTATGGTACTATTTTATTTATTAAGCATTCTCTACACCTAACTGCTTTAATTTGCGAGTTTATGGTGATTCTTTAAGCCAAACATTAATTGCAACAAAAATTACGTGAAATTTTATTGAGTTGGCTGCGAAAAGGTTCATTTAAAACAACAATTTTTCGAAAATAAGTACATATTAATCTAGATGTATCCTTAATTTGTTAATATTGGATAAGATATCAAAATGCCTACGTCGTTAAGAGCAAACAGTAGCGATCAACAGGTAGCAACGAACGCGTTCCAAGATTGCGCCTCTAATTTTTAATATTTTGTCGAGATATTTGGCACACATATTCGTAATAAAATAAAGAATGGCGGTACAAAGCCCAATTTCAGAAATATGTTAGTATGTGGAAATTACTCTATAACTAAATAAAATATTTAAAAAAGAAGCCTGTACTGCCATTAAGAAAGACAAAAAAATATACTTTCTTCAAATAAACTTTTTTATTTCGTGCCTAGATTTTGTGTCACATTGAAACTACTAAAAATCGATTTTTTTATAACAAGAAATCGAACGTCACTGACTTGGCAACATTTCGCGCCTATGTGTATAAAAATTATTGTTTTTGATCACGGTTCTTAGACATTACTACGGTTCACGGTTATTAGACTTTATTACGGTTGCCTTGTCCGACGGTGGTGGGGAGACTAATATTTTTGACTTTACATCACAAGAGTTTACATTCCCATATTTTTAAATGATTTTCGATCATTGAATGTGTTATTGTGTATATATGTGTATTATTTGTGTTATTATGAAACAATAAGACAAATAGTACACATTTTATCTTATACCGGGTGGTGACTCGTAAAAAGGGCCATAGGAAACTCAATGTAAAAGTCTGAATTGTTGAATTCCTGCTTCCCTAATTATTTTACATCAAAAGTCATGAGAGAATACTTGTAGAGAATTAAAATCTGTATTAAAATCAAAAGTTAAAATTGTTCTGCGATTTAAATGCATTCCAAAATTTTGAAAAATATGATCCATTTGCCACAATAGGTATGCGTGTAAAAGTTAGGCCACACGTTACTATTTAACTGACAGTGCTCGACAGTGCTCACACCATTGACTGAATAAAAAATCTTTATTATTAATCCTTTATCCGTAACTGAGGGTATCTTATCAACTGTATTGTTTTTAAACAATAGATGATAAAATAAAAATATTGACAGTTCAAAAATGTGAACATTATTGCATTGTGTGTGGCCTAAGTTTGGGCTGAAAACTAAAATGTATTACATTTTTACAAAATTTTGGAATATGTTTAATTACGTAGACCAATTTTAACAGTTGTTTCCAATACAGATTTCAATCCTCTACAAATAGTTTCTAATGTCTTTTGATGTAAAATAATTAGGGAAGCTGTAATTCAACAGTTCAGAATTTTACATTGAGTTAATGCAAAATTTTGACTCATGTCAAAATTCTCAATGTGATTTAATTGTATTCATTTTTTTCGAATCCTGAGAAAACTAATAAATATTTTTGAAACATTTAAACACAGAATGAAAGACTACATTATTACCGAGGGCCGAAAGTCCCTGAAAACTTCTATAATGTTTATTTTAATATGTTACAGGGCTGAAAATAAAAGAGAAGTGTGATATTTAATTTCAAATATTTCATTCAATAGAAACTGCTTGTTTATTCTAAGGGGCTTTCCGCCCTCGGTAATAATGTAATCTTTCATCCTGCGTTTAAATTTTTCTAAAATACTTGGTTTTCTCAGGATTCGAAAAAAATCATATTACGATTCTAATGACAGTACACTCTCGTGACGTAATCGCACCCTTAATGTTCATTGGTTAGTCGATTTAGGCAACCGTAGTAATGTCTAAGAACCGTGACTACGGTTGCCCAGATCGACTAACCAATGAACATTAAGGGTGCGATTACGTCACGAGTGTACTGTCATTTGAATCATAATATGATTTTTTTCGAAGCCCGAGAAAACTAATAAGTATTTTAGAAAAATTTAAACGCAGGATGAAAGATTACATTATTACCGAGGACGGAAAGCCCCTTAGAATAAACAAACAGTTTCTATTGAATGAAATATTTGAAATTAAATATCACACTTCTCTTTTATTTTCAGCCCTGTAACTTATTAAAATAAACATTATAGAAGTTTTCAGGGATTTTCGGCCCTCGGTAATAATGTAGTCTTTCATTCTGAGTTTAAATTTTTCAAAAATATTTATTAGTTTTCTCAGGATTCGAAAAAAATGAAAAACACATTGATAATTTTGACATGCGGCAAAGTTTTGCATTAACTCAATGTAAAATTATAAACTGTTGAATTCCAGCTTCTCTAATTATTTTACATCAAAAGACATGAGAAACTATTTGTAGAGGATTAAAATCTGTATTGAAAACAACTGTTAAAATTGGTCTACGAATTAAACATATTCCAAAATTTTGTAAAAATTTAATACATTTCAGTTTTTCAGCCCAAAATTAGGCCGCACACAATGCAATAATGTTTATTATTTATTGTTAAAAAAAATACTGTTGATAAGATACCCTCAGTTGCGGAGAAAGTATTAATAATAAAGATTTTTTATTCAGTCAATGGTGTGAACACTGTCAGTTAAATAGTAACGTGTGGCCTAACTTTTACACGCATACCTATTGTGGCAAATGTATCATATTTTTCAAAATTTTGGAATGCATTTAAATCGTAGGACATTTTCGTATAATTTTAACTTTTGATTTTAATACAGATTTTAATTCTCTACAAGTATTCTCTCATACATTTTGATGTAAAATAATTAGGGAAGCAGGAATTCAACAATTTAGAATTTTACATTGAGTTTCCTATTTCTCGTTTTACGATTCACCACCCGGTATAAGATAAAATTTGTATTATTTTTCTTATTATTTAATATTAACACAAACAATACACATATATACACAATAAAACACATTCAATGATCGAAAATCATTTAAAAATATGGGATTGTGTACTCTTGTGACGTAAAGTCAAAAATATAAGTCACCCCACCACCGTCGGTCAAGACAGCCGTAATAAAGTACAATAACCGTGGTTTTTTATCGTATCAACGTCACTGTCAGTGTCGAATTACCGACGCACTGTTGCATCACTTTTGAAAGTTCGCAGAACTTTAGCAATCTTGGACCGCGTTTGTTGCTAACTGTTGATCGCTACTGTGTGCTCTTAAGATTTTGGTGCGTAAAATATTAATAAAAAATTGAAGAAAAAGATCTTCTGTGTAAAAGGTATATTAGTTTGAAAACCCCAATAAAGGGCTACATTAAAATACAGAACGTTTTCACTCTAAAGAGAGCATCATCAGTGTTCTAAACAAGCTCTACATGCTAAGCCACCAAAAATACATGGGTTAAAACCCTTAAAATGCCGACCAAAGGTCTTACATTGGCATGTTATTTATTAAACCCTTGCGATGGGTAAAATTTAAAAAGGTATACCTCAAGGCACCAAATAAATATACCTTTTTAAATTACTATACTATACCACTAGCATGTGGGTGGTTGAGTTGATTTCTCTGTCTTCACAAAGAGAAAGGTGAAAGCCAACTCACCACTTATTGGGGTTTTCAAACTAATATACCTTTTACACAGAAGATCTTTTTCTTCAATTTTTGTAATTAACGGTATACAGCCAGTTACAGGAAAATTTTTTCTAATGGATTTTAATAAAAAATTTATCTACAATAACTACCTATTCTACCCATAATAGTTGGCTTTAACTTTGACACTAAACTTGCTTAAATAGTTGACATTATACTATTTTTATAGTTCCAGTTGTTTTGTTACAATTACTATTAGTATGACTTTTTCTAATAGGGCTAACTGATTGGTATGGCTTTTGTTTGGCTTTGAGGATAAAAATTTATTATCAGCAATTTCTTAATAGACGACAACCAAGAACAGAATCTTTTCAAAGTTTACTATAACGGTATCGACGGATTAGACACTTTACGAGAACGTTCGTACTAATATTCAGATTCTCAATGACGCCGTGACGCTAAGGATTACATTTAATTAATTTTAACCATTTACAATAGTTAATGTTCGATCAGATGTCTCGTAATCTAAGTGCCCAGTTTGTTGAAACGGTTCTAGTAAACTTTGAAAAGTTCCTCTTCTTAGTTGTCGTTTATCGGGGAATGGATGATGATGATAAATTCTTATTGCTAGTAGCACATTTTTGTTATACTCTCCTAGTACAAAAACGAATCAGTTCCTCATTAGAAAAATTCATATTAGTAATGGTAACGAAGCAACTGGAAATAAAAAATAGTACAATGTCAAATTTTTAAGCAAATTTATTGTCAAAGTCATAGCCAACAAGATAGAATATTGTATGTTTTTATTAATATCTTACGCACCAACAATCTCAACAACGTAGGTATTTCGATGTCTTATCCAATATTAATAAATTAAGGATCAATCTAGATTAAAATGTACTTATTACTAAAAATTATTTTTGATTGAACATTTTCACGGCCAACCTAATAAAATTTCAGGTAATTTTATTAGGTTGGCCGTTTTCAGAAAATAATCATTTCGAGTTTCGACCAACCCTGTATACTAAAATTAATCATTTTTCTATACATATTAATAATTTTTAACAATAGTAAACTATTGTTTACTATTGTTACATTTTCATTTCCAATAATGACACGAGCCGTCTCACCGTGCCTCGGAGAGCACGTTAAGCCGTCGGTCCCCCTGGGCTAGTGTACATCGGCACTAGTTACTTAAAACAGGGTTAAAGATGTAAATGGCGCCGGAACTGTCCGAAAGGATCTCCCCGCCAAAAATGCCATACGATATTATTATTATTACTATTGTTAAATAGTGTATAATAAAAATTGTACTATAAACTAATAGACCAGGAACGGAAGCTTTTCACCTCGCAATTTTTACAGAATGAATCGATTTGCTTGAAAATTTGAGAAGAAGTAGATTATAGTCCAAGGATCAAAATCTATATGATGTCGAAAGGCGCTTTTACCATGGGGGTAGTTGCCACCCCACCTTGGGTGTTAAAATTTTTTATTATATTTTGATCGCAAAAGTTGATAATAACATTCATTCTAAGCAAAAAATGTTCTATATATTTTTTTGATAAAATTAATAGTTTTCGATTTATTCGCTATCGAAAGTGTTAGTTTTGTATAGAAAAAATCAATGTTTTTCGATATACTCATTTACGATTCACTCAATTTTTCCCGTAGCAAAATTTTTTTTCAAACCATGTCCTTGGAAATTAAATAATCTACAATTTTATATTAAAACATTTTTTCGTATCTCTGATGCTAATCTTTCTATTCTGAAGAAAATGGCATTTTTGAACTACAAAAATTCGTTATTAGCTTTTAACTCCTCTTTTTTTTAAACTTATCATTCTAAGCCGATCAAACTTCTAGAATATATTAACTTCTAGAATATATTAAAGGCCAATGATTAAAAACGCTACTGTTAACTTACATTATTATGCTTCCAATTGGATCTTTCCTTTTTTTTTTCAAAAAAATATATTGATTTTTTAACCATAACTTTTTTATTTCTTATTTTAGAAAGATTGGTAAAATATAATTTCGTAGGTTTTTACAAGATCTATAAGCTTATTAATATTAAATCTTTTTGAAATCCTCAGTCGCAAAAAGAGATGACTTTGAAAGAGTTGCTAAAGGTGGTTTTTGCATGTTATTACAAGATTGAATTGTCAATATCTCACTCAATTTTTGCCATAAAAAAATTTTTGCACCATGGTTATTGGGAATTAAATAAGCTACAATTTCATATTTAAACATTTTTTCGTATCTCTGATGCTAATCTTGCTATTCTGAAGAAAAGGCCATCTTTTTTCCAAACTACAAAAATTTGTTATTCGCTTTAACTAATTTTTTTAAAAACTAATCATTCTAAGCCGGTCAAACTTCTAGAAGCTATTAATAATACATAAATAAAAAAGACCAAAAATATGGTTAATGACTAATTTTAATTAGGGTGGTGATTAGGGGGTTGCTTGCGATCACTTTTTCGCTGAAAAAATGGGGACTGACATTCTTTTCATTATAAGTCACTTAATTTTTGAGCTAGAGACTTTTTTTTATTTCTCGAGATAGATATTTTTAAGTACTTTAAATTAGTTTGAAAAAGTTGCCCTCCAAAAATGCTTAGTTTTCCCGTCTTTTGGCTTTGAAACTACAATATTTAGCATTTGACGAAGAAGAGCCAACATATAATAAAGTATAGCTCGATTACTACTGATCTCAAAGAATATTTAAAAAAACAGTTTTGTTTATATTTTTAAAAGGTACATTTTTGTTAAGTAAAGTTGTTTTGATAAAACGAAAACTTTTAGACTTATTAGCAGAAAACTTATTAAAAACATTGATTTTTTCGATATAAAACTAATACGTTCGATAGCGAATAAATCGAAAACTATCAATTTTATCAAAAAAATGTGTAGAACGTTTTTTGCTTAAAATGAACTTTTTTACCAACTTTTGTGATTAAAATATAATAAAAAATTTCCACCCCCGAGATGGGGTGGCAACCACCCCCATGGTAAAAGCGCCTTTCGGCATGATATAGATTTTGATCCTTAGACTATCCATTACTTATTCTCAAATTTTCAAACAAATCGATCCATTCTGTAAAAATTGCGAGGTTTTGTCCTATTTTAAGCTTCATTACTTGGACTATAAGTGGTTAAGTCCGTTGGAATCATCGGTATACGCAGGATCAAGATATCATCTCCTTTATATTTTTCCTTGATGATCGTTGCCTCAATGACATTAGTCATTAGGAAAATTGGATTTTTAGAAAAACGCAACCTGATTCAACTTTAAATTTCCTTTTTTTGCTTATATGAATTTTCTGTACACAAAGTAACGTAATGGATAATATCGTTTTTGAACTTCGTAATGAACCAGACGTTCTATATGTTTTCTATAATCAGCAACTTGTCTTTATCTCCAAGTTTAATTTTTAGGTGCTGTTCTCAACGGTCTTGTAGGGGGAGTAACAACTCCCATGCTAAGGACTCTAGTAACCAAATCAGTATCACAGGATGAAGCTGGAAAAGTTTTCTCAACAATAATGGCAAGCGCGTACCTTATTGGTTTAGGAGGAGGACCTCTGTACTCCATGGTTTACAATGCAACAATCTCAACATATCCTGGGGCTTTTAATTTTATGTCCGCCGGAATACATACAATAAGCGTTATTTTACTTCTGTAAGTATAAAATAATTTTTCTACGACCGTTTAATATCATGTTCATTATTCGTTATTTTTTAATAGATAATAACGTGTGATCCAAAATTATTGTCACCATAGGTGGCTCTGAACGACAGAGATAGCTATAATACAATGCATGTCTATTATTAATTCAGATATACTTTCCAGTTTACGTCAACTTTGACAGCTACTTGTCAGTTTACGTACGTCAACTTAAAAAACCCTATAATTGAACATAAAAAGTAGCAGAGGAAGCAAAAGTTTAACACTTTCGATAGCGAATAAATCGAAAACTATTAATTTTATCAAAAAAATGTATAGAACATTTTTTGCCTATAATGAATGTTTTTATCAATTTTTGCGGTAAAAATATAATAAAAATATTTCCACCCCCGAGATGGGGTGGCAACCACCCCCATGGTAAAAGCGCCTTTCGGCATTGTAACGGTCACGTTACAAAATTAGCTCTTTAATTATTATTATAATTATTTTCCCTCGGTCTTCATTTAAATTCTCTAATTTCTCGTATAGGACTACTGAGGTGACGTCATACCTCGGTGATGGAACGTACTTCACCTATCGAGAATTATTTCGTGTTCTGAGAGAATTTGACGTTCACCTTGGCGGAGAAACGTCTCTCGTTCGTCACTTGGTTTGTGGCTGCTAAGTGGGTTGGTTTGGTACTTGGTACTGGTACCATGGAATGGCGGATGAGTTCCATACACCCTATTTTATAACATCGATCCAGTTTTTAAAGTAAAAAGTTACCAGCAAGGGTTGTCTGGAGTTAGGGAGACATGTGTGTGACAACTCCTGTTGGAGCCTAATAGGAATCATTCGCCATTTGGAAGAAACCCTAACATGAAACCGTAGCCCTTTGACCACCTAGCGAAACCACTGCAGCCACGGCCAAGTCACCATTGGGAGTATGTCTAATTGGGAGCAAGCTATGGGAGCGTTCCAGCTCAATTTTCGTCTTGGCACCTGGGCCTACAGGAGTCATGGGGTCGCACCATCCTGGTGCATCATTTTCTAGGATGCAACCGCAACCTCGTTTGGGAACATTTAGTGAGGTGTTTTAGTAACTATTGGTTTTTTTATATTTCAGACTATCTGTTAAATACACTATGTTTTTTCCAGATTTAGGTTACCTCTGGTTTTTTTTTTGACATATTTGTATATTAGATTATTTGGTTCCCAAACTTTGTATCTACGGTAACTTCTTGTGCACAGGAATAAGCCTAGAGAAAATTAGGTTTTTAATACTTTATTATTGGTTTATGTAATTCGGGTAGATTTATTTTTTAATATTACTAGCTTGTTTCCCAAATATTTTACTGTTATTCGCTTTATTCCATTTGTTCGGTTAATTTAGGTCATCGTCGGTATTTATCTCAACTTCATTTCTACTTTAGTCAATTGTATATTTAACTTTATTTATTCATTATTGTATTTTCTCTTAGTGAGGCTTGGGCCTATTTATTTGTAGTATTTTCATCTTTGTCAGTTTCCTTTAGTTGTACGTAGCAGACGTACTATAACCATTTGGTAGAAGACTCATGTGAGTTGTACCCTATATATATGTAAGAGGTATTTAAGTTTATAACAGATAACATTATTGTTGTTATCTTTAAAATATATATAGCTTCTTGTATAACTTATGTCATTTTAGAGTTACATGATATATGCTTGTCTAACTCAGAGATTGTTAAAAATCTAGTAGTTATTTTTAATAAATATTTATTTATTTTGTATATCAATTATTTTATTACTCCTTTATGTTCATTATTACAGATTTAATATATTTAATATTTGACAGCAGTATAAGATACCTGGGAAAATGATCGAAGATCATTTTCATGGCGCCCATGATTTGTTAGATTTATTTATCTTGTTCGTCTTTAGCAATTATCCATCTTCATTCAGTTTCAGTACATTATTCTTATTTTATTATTTCATCTTTTAGTCATCATTACTATCTATATAGAGCTACTGTTCTTCGACAGGCATGCAAACGAGCCGTATCCATCCTTGAGTGTCAAGTGGTTTTCTTGCATCTCTTGCTAGCCAACTCTATTCAGTTTGCCTCTGTCTCTTCCCACTTCTACTAATTATCCCTTCTAATCCCCCTTTCTTCAGTACTACTGAAAAGTAGTAATTTTTATTACTTCGGCTTCAACGCTGAAGCCCCTTCACTTTTATTTTCATAAGAGCCCCAACTATTTAACTATTTAGTTATATTTACCTAGTCTTTTCTTTTTTTTTTCCTTACTTCTGTTGGAGTATATCTTTCTTTTTTACTTTCACTCCAACAGAAGTTTCCTTATTTTTGTTACAGCATCATGTAGATTTTGATCCTTGGACTATCCACTACTTATTCTCAAATTTTCAAGCAAAACGATCCATTCTGTAAAAATTGAGAGGTGAAAAGCTTCGGTTCCTGGCCTAATAGCAGACTTTTTTAAGTTATTTTTCTCCGATTTGGTATACTTTTTTAGTTCTTACTTTTTTTATTGTTTCATCCATAATTAGGGTGAACAATAGAGGACTCAGGTAATCCCCCTGTCTTCTCGTTTTAATTATTCCTAGAGGTGCTCTTTTGCGTACAATAAACGGATAACGTCCTTTAATTTGACTCTGTCAGGTTCACGAAGAATAAATATGCCGATTAGTTCTACTCTAACGATTTCTTTTGAACTTGCTTCATCATAAATATATCGTCCGTCGGTGCATGCTCTTCCCGACCTAAAACCTTGTTCTTCTGAGACAATTTTATGAAACTTAACTTTTACATTCATTTGTTACAGAATTATTATGAAACTGGAATCTCCTCCAAAGGACAAGAGTAAATTATTACTATCCGAAACAGAAAAAATGAGTTTTGACGTTCTCAAATCAGATCAGCATCTAGAATAATTATTTTGCACCGTTGTTTTTTATTGAATTATAATGTAAGCATATTTAAAGTTTAATATTTTATAAATAAAGAGTAAGGTAAGATGTTAATTTTCTTGTCCTTTTCTTTTTCGTTAGACTATTTATTTTAGACCGGCCTACTTAGACTCAAAAATAGGAGTGAGGCTACAATAATTACCATCAAGCTGGAAATTGGCAGGATTGTTCAAAATACCATCATAAATGAAATCTAAAAAGTCCTCAAAATCCGACTCGTGCTAATAGGCCTGGATCCCGCGTATGAAAAAAAAGTTGATTAATAGCAAGCTGAAAATTTGTTAATAGCTTAAGGGTGTCTAGTCGAATAAACTTTGATATATGGGAACACTGAAACAGGGGTAGTTTTAATTGTGGAACAGGTTAAAAATTTGGAACGGTCACAGCACGAAAACGGCACATTTATTTTGTCCGACAGAACAGACTTAAACTCTCCGAACAGAGATTAAACTCTCATGAAAAAATCAGACTGCTATTTATTACCTGTCATAATTCCTGTCATTTGACATATTCTACATGTTCCACTCATTAAAACGCCCATTTGGTGATAAATAGCAGTCTGATTTTTGCATGAGAGTTTAATCTCTGTTCGAAGAGTTTAAGTCTGTTCTGTCGGACAAAATAAATGTGCCGTTTTCGTGCTGTGACCGTTCCAAATTTTTAACCTGTTCCACAATTAAAACTACCCCTGTTCCAGTGTTCACACATATCAAAGTTTATTCGACTAGACACCCTTAAGCTATTAACAAATTTTCAGCTTGCTATTAATCAACTTTTTTTTCATACGCGGGATCCAGACCTATAAAAAATTTACGCGGGGTCAAAGGTCACCAAATATGGTTTTTAGCGATTTTCAGCGAAACGGTAAGTTTTATTGTAAAATTAGCTCTAACAAAAAATGTAGATTAGATAATTATCTATAAAAAATATCTTAATAGTTTTTTTCCTAAGAGCCACTGTTTTTGAGATACAACGATTCAATGAGTTGAAAGACTTCTAATCGTCATAATATAATATGTATTAGTACACCAGGTATATACATCACTGAAGCTGTAATACAAGTAAACATAATATTCTATCAGTCAACTTAACTTATATTACACATAATAATATAAGATTATAAACAAGGTAATGTTTCTACTATACAGCTTGCGGTCTACCGAGGGATGCAATGTATAAGCTGTATTATATCACAGTTCCAACAAAAAAAATTTTACAAAGTGAATGTAACGTGAAAATAATAAGAATTATTTGAATTTTACGGCTTTATCCCAACAAAAATAGTAAATTGATATGACAAAGTATTAACTTGTAATAATTCTTTTTATTTATGCACCTTAGTTCAATTTGTAAAGGTAGGTTTTGTCGGATTAAACACGTTCGTCGGCTAATCTAATCACTCTACATATTCTTTTCTCAGAAGGGTTTGAACAATGTTTCTGTATTATTGTTTCAACGAATGAGTATTACTGCGGCATTTCAAGATGAAATTGAAGAATATTTTGGCTATGAATTGGCTCCATACCCTTTATCATTGTTTGACGACATTGGAATGCGTAAAACACAAAAGTCTGCCATTTACGATTGTTTTCAGAAGGTTAATATTTATATTAACAACATAAAAGCGACATACATCATTGATGGAGGATATCTATTACATCGCATTTTGTGGGATAGCGAAGAAACATTCAACGTTATCTTAGATAAATACGTTCAGTATGTACGGCGTCATTTTGGTCCCAGAGTTTGTCGTATTTGATGGCTATAATGATTTTACGAGAAATAATAAAGTCGCGGGGATTAAAAATTTGAAATGCCGTTTCGATATTCGTGTTCCTGACAATTTTTCACACATCTGAAAAAAAAGTTTTCCTTGGACCGTTTTTTGCCGAGATAGCTTTTCCAACATTAAAAATTCATAATTTTGTATTTATCAATACAAATTAACATTTAACACTGCGTGAATACATCAATCACCCCGTACTACTTAACAATGGCATCTATACATAATATAGTAAAAATTGTAGAATATTTTGAATCCCGAATGAAGTACGTGCCTCCTAGTGGCGGGATACGGGCAACAATACATTGGCTTATAGGGCAGTCCTTACAGTAGGGATCCTGGCCTATACAGAAAAATGCAGGCGGGTGTGGGGTAATACTGCACTTTGGTTGCATTGGTGGTGTATTGGCTAAACGTGCAGGACAGGGCAGGGTATGGTGCTGATAGAAAAGGCATTCAGGCATCAAATATCCAAAAATCTTTTCAGGCCATAATAATGAAAAGACCTTCTCCAAACGAAATAAAAACTTATACTGAAATGATGGCATCTCCTGAGGTAAAATGTTCCGGAAGTAAAATGAGCCTCCATTCGGATCTCCGGGTGAGGACTATCTCAGGGGGAACACCATTGCAGGTTAGAAAAATCAGGATAGGGTCTTGGAATCTTGGTAGTCTTACAGGTAAGAGTCTGGAGTTAGTGGATGCGCTCAAACGAAGAAGAGTCCAAATTGCTTGTATTCAAGAAACTAGGTGGAAAGGACAAAGGGCGAAAGAACTAGGTGATGGATATAAATTGTGGTATGTAGGGAGTAGTAACACTAGAAATGGAGTTGGTATAATTGCTGATAGTGAAATGAAAGATAATGTAGTAGATGTTGTAAGAACGAGTGATAGAATGATGTCAGTGAAATTTGTAATTGATAAAGAGGTATTGAATGTTGTGTGTGTGTATGCTCCTCAAACAGGTCTGGGTGAGAATGAAAGAAGAGCTTTCTATGATCAATTGGGAGACATACTGAGTGATATTCCAGCGGAGGAGAAAGTTATAATAGGAGGTGATTTCAATGCACATGTGGGCCAAGCCAAGACAGGATATGAAACAATACATGGGGGATTAGGCTTTGGAACTAGAAATGAAGCTGGAGATGACATGCTAGAATTAGCAACAGCATTGGATATGGCGATTGTTAACACATTCTTTAAAAAGAGAGAAACTCAACTTATTACCTACAAAAGTGGACAACATCAATCCCAAATAGACTACTTCATGATAAGGAAAGAAGACATACGTGAATGCAAGGACTGCAAGGTAATAGTTAGTGAGACAGTAAGCCAACAACATAAGCTGCTTGTTCTGGACATCGAAGTAAAAAGCGAAACTAAACAAAAATATCGGAGAGGACCACAAAAAATCAAGTGGTGGATGCTAAAAGATGAGAAGGAAGGTCTATTCAGGGAAAGAATAGTAGAAAAAATATGTTGGAACATGAAAGGAAGCCCTAACACAATTTGGAGAAAAATGGCCAATATTATTAGAGGGACGGCTATTGAAATACTTGGGAAAACGTCAGGAAAGAAGTTTGAAGATAAAGAGACTTGGTGGTGGTCAAATGAAGTACAAGGAAACATAAAAGAGAAGAGAAAATTATATAAAAAGTGGCAAGAAACCAGATCGGACATAGATCTTCAAAACTATATGGTCGCCAAAAAGGAAGCGAAAGTAGCAGTAGCAAAAGCTAAAGCAGAAGCGTATTCACACCTATACGATCAACTTGATACCAGGGAAGGCGAAACGAAGATATATAAAATAGCCAAACAGAGAGCAAAGAAAGCAAAAGATTTTAATCAGATTAGATGTATCCGAGATGAAAATAATAAAATACTAGTTCACGAAAGGGATGTCAAAAAGAGATGGAGAAAGTACTTTGACAGCTTATTAAATGAAGAATTTGACAGACAGCCTGTAGAGTCAACGGAGACAGTAGCAGCAATGGTCACCAAAATAACCAACAAGGAAGTGGCTCAAGCGCTTCAAAAAATAAAGAAAGGAAAAGCGGTAGGACCAGATGATATTCCTGGGGAAGTATGGAGAGCATTGGGAGAGACAGGAACAAGGTGGCTAGCAGGTCTATTTAATAGAATTATGGAAGTTGGACAAATGCCAGACGAATGGAGAAGCAGTATACTGGTACCTGTTTACAAAAACAAGGGAGATATACAACAATGTACAAACTACAGGGCTATAAAACTGCTTAGCCACACCATGAAAATATGGGAAAGAGTAATTGATAGACGGATACGTGAAGAAACCGAAATATCCGAGAATCAATTTGGCTTTATGCAGGGTAGATCAACAACAGATGCAATTTTCATTATAAGGCAGTTGATGGAAAAATACAGGAGTAAAGAAACAAACGCTCATATGGTATTCATTGATCTTGAGAAAGCATATGATAGAGTTCCTCGAGAGATTCTGTGGTGGGCACTCAATAAGAAAGGAGCCCCTGGTGAATATGTAAAGATTGTGAGGGATATGTATGAGGGAGTAACGACTAGTGTTAGGACAGGTGTGGGAGAGACTGATAAATTTCATGTGAAAGTAGGATTGCATCAAGGTTCTGTGCTTAGTCCGTATTTATTCTCATTAGTTTTGGACCAGATAACAGCGAAAATACAGGGTAACATTCCATGGTGCTTAATGTATGCTGATGATGTCGTGTTAGTAGGAAATAGTGAAAGAGACTTAGAACAAAAACTGGAACAGTGGAGACAAGCTCTGGAGGAAAAAGGTTTAAAACTTAGTAGGACAAAAACAGAGTATTTGGAATGTTCATTTAAAGATGGAGCTACTACAAATAAAATGGTATCTTTGGATGGTGAAATGATTGTAAAAAGCAATAGTTTTAAGTACCTAGGATCGGTATTACAGAGTAATGGAGAAATAGATGGAGATGCATGCAGTAGAATTAGGGCTGGATGGATGAAGTGGAAAGAAGCGAGTGGTGTGTTGTGTGACAGAAAAATTCCAATGAAGCTGAAGGGAAAATTCTATAAAACAGCCATAAGACCAGCTATGATGTACGGAACTGAATGTTGGGCAGTGAAAAAGAAAGAGGAACAGCGAATGCATGTGGCGGAAATGAGAATGCTTAGATGGATGAGTGGAGTGACAAAGAAGGATAAAATTAGAAATGAGTATATTAGGGGAAGTCTAGGTGTGGCACCAATTGATGCCAAAATGAGAGAGCATAGGTTAAGATGGTTTGGTCATGTTCAACGTCGAGACGTTAACCACCCAATACGAAGAATAGCTGAAGTGCAGATTCCTGGAAGGAGTAGGAGAGGAAGACCAAAGAAGAGCTGGGGGGAGACGATAAGGCAGGACATGTTGGTAAAGGGGATTAACATTGATATGGCCCAAGATAGAATTGTGTGGAGAAATGCAATTAGGGAAGCCGACCCCGCATAGGGATAAGGCAAAGAGAATGATGATGATGAATGATTTTACGAGAAATATTAAAGCTGCAGAACAACGTCGTAGAACTTCAGCAACATCTTCATCTTCTAATGTACACTACCTCAAAGGTGGTGTGGAAACGTGTGCGCATATTATGACGATTACCACTTTTTGAATCGTTATATCTCAAAAACGGTGGAAAAAAGTAAAAGGCACTTTTTATAGATAATTATCTAATCTACATTTTTTGGTAGAACTAATTTTACGATAAAACTTACCGTTTTGCTGAAAATCGCTAAAAACCATATTTGGTGACCTTTGACTTCGCGTAAAATTTTTAGCACGGGTCGGATTTATGAGGACTTTTTAGATTTCATTTATGATGGTATTTTGAATAATCCTGCCAATTTTCAGCTTAATGGTAATTTTTGTAGCCTCGGATGCGTAAGTTGACCGGAGTATTTCTAGGAATTTCGTCATATTGTTTCTACTTTTGAGCCTCAAAAATATTTACGCAGGCACAAGCGATTTTTTGGACAAAACAATTTTATAATAAAAAGGAGGAATATTTGAATATGCAGAACATAATATTTTTTTTCACAATACACTGTAAAACAATTATAATTTTAAATTTGATGGAAAATGGAGATAATAGGTTTAAAATAATGACAGAAATTATTTCATAATAATTATGAAAGTGGAATTTAAAATGGTTTTTAAAATGAAAAAGCTCTAAAACTAAAAAGTCATATCATCACTTTCAACATGGTGATAAGAAAAAGCACGAGAAAAAATAATTTGTTTCATGAATTGCCTTTTCTAGGATGTCATAAAAGCTACGTTGGCCAAACATCATAATTGTAGTTAAAACAACGCATCATGAAGGGGATTGCCGTTTGGGAAAAAATGCTTGTGCAGCCGTTGAATACTATGAAAAACCGGTCACATGCTAGGCTAGATAATAGTGCTCGTATTTTAGCTCTTACTGACAAACACAAAAGAAGATTTGGTCTGGGCAGATTATCGGAGAATAGGCGATTTTTGGGAACAGTTATTTACCAGCAATTTTATTGCTGGAATCGAATCTTATGACCCTATATATTAATAATATAGGTATGCAAAATCCGCAGATAGTGTGCTACTTTTTTATAAACAAAATGGCGCCCGAAAATCGTGTTTTTTCAATTTTTGCTCTGTAACTCCAAATATTTATAGATTATATTTCCAGAAGACGATGAAAATTGAATAAACAATTTAGCAACGATTAAATTGTTAATTAAAAATTACGGTCGCTATAATAACCATAATAATTACGATGCATAAGAATAACTATGATTTTTGTATAAAAAGGCACTATAATACCTATCTAATGTACTTTACAGAATTGAAATTAGACTATTTGAGCGGCCTCAGGAATATTTTAAAATTACAAACAATTTTTTGGTTTATAAACAAATAGAATATCTCGGCAAATATTAAATTAAAGTAAATTATGAAAACGGCATTGGAAATAACGCGGCATGTCGCTTATAGAGATACAACCGGTCAAAGTTGACAGGCATGTACGGCAAAGATATAAACCATAAGATGGTAATTTTCAAACCATCACCTTTTTTATTTCGGTCCTCTTTTTCCACACAAAATTTCATATCTTTAAAAGACTTGTAACATATATTATTATAATAAAAACTATCCATATTACGAGTGGAAAATGCCAAAAATACCAAAATTCCAATCAAAAATTAGGTTGTAGAAAAAATAATCTCTAATTCAAGATCGGTATACGTTAAAAAAATGCATTTTCTCGGCTTCCCATGGACCAATTTTTTTCATTATTTTTATGTTCTTAAGTAACTCGAGTAGAGCTATCTAACTGACGCATTATTAAATGTCAAAATTGCGTTTGTTTTGTTATAATAAATTAATTTTTATAAGAAAATAAAACTACATATTTTTCCACTTGTACACTTTTTTTAGATAAACTTACCACAAGTGTTCCTTCTAACGTTTAAAATAGAAATATTCTCATTTGAAAGCTGTATAAATATTTAAACAATCTTTGTTTAAACAAATTAAACATTTGTGTTATAATAAATAAATTAATCTATTAAATAGGAAGCCAAGAAAATGCATTTTTTTAACGTATACCGATCTTGAACTCTGAGATTCCATTTTCTCCAACCTAAATTTTGATTGGAATTTTGGTATTTTTGGCCTTTCTCACTCGTAATGTCGATAGTTTTCATTATAATAATATAATATATTACGAGTCTTTGCGAAAGAATCGCCATGCCGCGTTCCTTCCAATACCGTTTTCATAATTTACTTTCATTTAATATTTCCCGAAATATTCTATTTGTTTATAAGCCAAAAGATTGTTTATAATTTTAAAATATTCCCGAGGCCGCTTAAATAGTCCAATTTCAATTCTGTAAAGTTTATTAGGTAGGTCTGGTATAGTGCCTTTTTATACAAAAATCATAGGTATTCTTATGCATGGTAATTATTATGGTTATTATAGCGACCGTAAATTTTTAATTAACAGTTTAATTGTTGCTAAACTGTTCATTCAATTTCCATCTACTTCTGGAATTATAATCGATACGAAAAGAGCTTTTATATTACTTAAGCTATAAAGTTATTTAATTATTCATAAACAATTTCTTATCTAAAATTTTAGTTCAAAATTAAAGATTTTGTTGGAAAAACCGCATTTCGTCGAAGTAAATCGAGAAAAACACGTCTCTATGCAAAATTTAATTACGGTGAATTTTTATTTGGGTGTTTTTGGTGCAAAGTTAAAATCTTTGGAGTTATAAAGCAAAAAATTAAAAAAAACACGATTTTCGGGCGCCATTTTGTTTATAAAAAAAGTAGCACACTATCTGCGGACTTTGCATACCTATATTATTAATTTATACAATCATAAGATTCCATTCCAGCAATAAAATTGCTGGTAAATAACTGTTCCTTGTATTTTGCTAATTAGCCCAGAGTAACTCAAAAAATTACATTTAATTTATAAAAACAACATACCTAACCTAAAATTTATGCTATTTTGTCAAAGAAATTTTTGTCTATTTCATTCAGTTTATGCAATTGTGTGCACCGTGTAATCACTTGAATGCAGAAAGTTAGTTGCAACTTATTGTACAAGTTCTTGCGTAAGAAATTGTGCAATTAATTGCCCAATTACTTGCATCGTGTAAAGTCGCTATTAGGAACACGCCTAAACGATCTAGAATGATCGCCGAGATGTGACTGACCAATTGGAAACACTTTCCACTGAAGCCAATAAAATAGGTTTGATAATTAATATTAATAAAACCAAATCCATGAGAATAAATGCAAGAAACAACGTACTATTTACTATTAACAACAGCAGATTGAAAATATGGAAAATTTTAAGTATCTTGTAAGTGCCATAACAGAAAGCGGATGTACAGAAGACGATATCCGTATGAGGAAACGAAAAGCTTAACAAGCTTTCAGCATGTTCAACCCTTTTTGGAGGTCTGGCCAATATACTACAAATACAAAGATCCGACTGTTCCAGTCAAATGTCGTGTCCGTTGTGTTCTACTCTACAGGTGTGAAACCTGGAAAGTGACAAAAACCCTTACAGACAAACTGCAGATCTTTGATAATAAATGCCTACAAATAATAATTCGTATTTTCTGGCCTAAGATTATCAGAAACGGAAATCTGCTACACCTGACCGAACAAAAGAAGGTAGAAAATGAAATGAAGTCCCGAAAGTGGGGGTGGATAGGTCACACACTCCGAAAAATAGGTCCATTATTATAAAGACTGCCCTAGAGTGGAATCCACAAGGAAAAAGAAAAGGAAGTCGCCCAGCACAAACTTTGAGAAGATCCATCATGGATGAGATAATAGATCAATGAAAGTCTTGGAATGAAGTAAAGGTCTTTACGCAAAATCAGTTAAACAAAAATAAAAGAACTTAAATAATTAAAAATTAGAATTGGACTCTTCAGTCACATCTACTAGTGATTAAAAACAATTTTCTTCTAATTTTCTAATTATTATTTTTAATGTTTTGTTTATTTGTAATTTTTGCTTATGCTTGTCTCATTACTGTATTCAATATTCTGATATAATTTTTCAGTTAAAATGTACCATTTTAAATTTCACTTTTATAATTGTGAAATATTTTAAATTTTAACCTACATAATGTGCAATAGGCTATTATACAGGGTGTAACAAAAATGCAGGTCATAAATTAAATCACATATTCTGGGATCAAAAATAGTTCGATTGAACCTAACTTGCCTTAGTACAAATGTGCACATTAAAAAAGTTAAAACCCTTTGAAGTTACACAATGAAAATCGATGTTTTTCCAATATTTCGAAAACTAGTGGAGATTTTTTATTTAAAATGGACATGTGATATTCTTATGGTAGGGACATCTCAAAAAAATAATAACTGTGAAATTTGTGCAACCCATAAAAATTTTATGGGGGATTGGTTCCCTTAAACGCAACAAACTTTGTGTACGTTCCAATTAAATTATTACTGAGGTACCATTAGTTAAATACAATATTTTTAAAACTTTTTGGCCTCTTAGTATTTTTTCGATAAGCCAGTTTTTATTAAGACGCGGCTTCTTTTTTAATATATTTACATAAAAAATTTATGGGGGTTTTGTTCTCTTAAACGCCTCAAATGTTTGTGTACGTTCCAATTAAATTATTATTTTGTTACCATTAGTTCCCACATAACAATGATGTTCGCATCATTTTCAAAGCATACACTACCAACATTCGACAGAGTATATTCTTTTTAGTACATGCGTAGTACTAAGCATAGCATGTACCATAAAAAACATTCTAAATTTCATGTTCTTTGCATATACTTTAAAGAATATTCTCGTACCGAATATACTGAGCACATTCGTGTACGTATTATCTCAGAATATTCGTAAAAGTATATTATTGGAATATACCTTCATCGAATATACTTTAAAAGTATGTGCTTAACACATACTTGTACGTATGTACTTTTAAAATATCTTAAAAAGAATATGTATGTATAGGAAGAATAATGTTAGCCTTATAGATGATCAACTTATTATTTTTAGAATAATTAATAAAATAATTTATGTATGTAGGTATCCCGGACGAATTCATTTCTTAAAATTGTTTTAATTGTAGGTATGGTAAAAAAGTTTAAAAATTAATTTGTATTAAAGAAAAAAATTTCGTTTTCATAATTGAAATGAATTTACCATTTTGATTTTACCATGAGTATTTTTACATCGTTGGAATTTATTAGATACATTCAATTGCTGTTTATAAAAGAATACACCATTACCAGATCGTAAAAGATCGGAATAATGCAAACGGAATACCGTAAAATGGGGTGACTTTGACCGATTTTGTACTTTAATCCTATAAGAATCATATTTTAAATTTTGCTACATTTTTCTATATGCAAATATGTTATGGGTTTAGGCGTCTACTTTCAGTAGCTTAGATTATAATTACAAGAAAATAGTCATGACTTAGAAAAAAAAAAAATAAAAAATGCCTTTGGTCAAGTTCACCCCATCTGGGGGGAAGTTGACCGTATATGCATTTTGCCTGTAAAATTATTTTTCTTGTAAGTGGGGTTAATTTGACCGTTTTTTAAACCATTTTTTCTTAATTCGTTATATCGGTGGATTTAACAACCCTTGGAATATTAATTGTTTTTTTTTTAATTAAAAATGAATTCTTAGATATTTATAAATTCGAATCGTTAAAAATAATTTTAAAAATTATACAGGGTGGCTGAAGTATATCACAATAGATATTTTTCTATGTTTTCGGTCAAATTCACCCCAGCGGTCAAAGTAACCCCATTTTACGGTAACGGAAATGACCCTTCTCATTCTACCTGTATAGAAATGAACAGAGGTTTTATGAAAATAAAAACGCAAACACAAACACTAAAGAGGCACAGGGCACAGTGCACAGGCATTTGTATTTGTATCCAATCTATGCTTGATGCTGTGATAGGAGGAAGACGAAAGACAAAGTATACTAGAAACTAGGACTATGTAGGAACATACACATAATCTGTTTATTTTGTTTGTGGTGCTAGAAAATATTAAATTCATTTTGGTAACTCAATATTACTTAAATAGTAGGTAAGTACAAAATATATAAATTTTAGTTATAGTTTAGTTTCACTAAGTATTATATAATATTTATATCTAGGTATTATATTTATATATTCAGCATGTTTATTTTGATATGCACATAATACCTAAATATAATATATACTTACCTATATAATATTTATACAAATAACTAAAATTTATATGTACCTATACCTCGTCCAATTTACTTACCGTTGCACGTCATCCGCGCCATAGCCTGTGACACGATACCAACACAAAATATTTAGGCGGTGGGTGTGTTCTTTTTTAGAATCAAAATGATTCTAAAGGGGAACACACCTACCGCCTAGATATTTCGTGTTGGTATCGTGCCACAGGCTATGGCGCGGATGACGTGCAACGGTAAGTAAATTGGACGAGGTATACTTACTTTTTAAGTAATATTGTAAAATGTACTAATTACATTCTCGTATGCAATTTGATTATGTAAATATGATAGTTGGTAGAACCTAGGATGAGATTAGGTGATGCTGAAAACATACTTCTGAGCAATATAGCACTGGCTTGGAATATTTTTAAAAGTATATTCTTCCCACATACTAAAAAGATGTGCGGTAGTTTATTCTAAGTATATGAATAGAAGGTTTATAGTACATTCTAAGTATATACACAGAACGTTTAAGTACTGTAATGTATACTCAGCATCTGCTCTGCACATTCGTAATGGTAATTACGCATATTCTCAGTATATACTTTTTCTGAAAAGTATGTTCTATGAATCTACTAAGAACATGAAATTGTTATGTGGGTTAAACACAATGTTTTTAAAACTTTTTTGCCTCTTAGTGTTTTATCGATAAACGATTTTTTATCGAGATATTAATATGTTTAAAAATATACTTCACTTTCAAAAATATAAATTCACAATAAATTTTCATATTATTACCAGGTCTCTATAATATTACTTACCATGTAAAAATTTGTGTTAGATTTTATACAAAAATGTTCAAAATATCTCGATAAAAACTGACTTATAAAAAAGTTACAAAAAGACAAAAAAGGTTTAAAAACATTTTGTTTAACTAATGGTACCACAATATTAATTTAATTAGAACGTACACAAATATTTGGGGGGGTTTAAGGGAACAAAACCCCCATAAACTTTTTATGGGGTGCACAAATTTCACTTTTATTCTTTTTTAACCCGGCATTGGTCGCTAGGTAAATTGTTACGCGAGTGGTCGCGCGTGAGATTTTCTCTCACATATCCAACTTTTGCCTTTCTTTACATAATTTTATAAAAAAGACGAGGTCTCATCAACGATAAAGCCATTTGCTTTAAAAAAATACGACGTTTTTCTATTTTATTATTATTATCTTTATATAAAATGTGACTATTGATGCCGCCAATATTTAACATTGAAAAATATATGGTAAGTGACCATCTACAACTAACCCGTGAAATAGAATATAGGATTTTCATATCATCGACCACATCCACGGCGCCTTTGATTACATCATAAAAGGATATTATTTCGGGTTTTAAAGGGAAAAATAAAATTAATTTTTATACAGAGTTGGTGACGCCGGTGGTCGCTTGATGAGAGAATCTCTCACATGAAGCGCGTTGACTCAACAATATGGTGATACTAAGTAAACTGAATCACTATATGAGCGGGCGAGTCTATTAGATTGTCGAGGGAGGATAGTTAGGAGACTAGAAGGAACTACAGCGCGTATATTTTCCCAGAAAAAAAAGTTGTGCGCAATTTTCTGAAACCGTGAGAGAAAATCTCATATAGCGACCACTGGCGGGTTAAAGATGTTCCTGCTACAAAAATGCCTCTTGTCCATTTTCATTAAAAGATATCTAATAGATTTCAACATATTGGAAAAGGCTATCACTTTTTTTATGTACACATTTGTACTTAGGTAAGTTAGGTTCAATCGAACTATTTTTGGCCCCAGAACATGTGAATTAATTTATGACCTGTATTTTTGTTACACCTTGTATATTAGGGTGCATCGAAAAAGGCGAAAATTTTTTTTTTGCGATCTAAAAGTAATACCTCACAAAAGTTGCCTAATCAACTGTTAAGTATTCTGGTAAAATTTTTTCGAAATTGGAAAAGATCTTCTGCCCCCCAAGACAACTAAAAATTTTGAAAAAATGTTAACAGACGACAAAAATTTTTATTTCGAAACGAAAATAATAGCTCATAAAAGTTGCATAACACACTATTTAGTATTTTAGTAAAATTGCGTTGAAATAAAAAAATATTTTCTGCCCCCCACGGCAACTAAGAATTAGAAAAAATACATTAATATACGAATTTCTTTTGTAAGGGAAATGTAATACCTTATAGAACTTGAATAAATAAATTCGGTTTAAATTGGAAAATATTTTCTGGTTTCATAACGCAATTAAAAGTTTTACTTAAGAAAAGTATACTAAAACATTCTTTTTATAACAAAATAGCCTAACTTATCCGTCTCCCTGACGTCACCCAAGTTTTTTAATACTAAAATAAATATAAAGCAAAGTACAAAATTAGGTATAAATATTACAAAAAAATATGGTAAAAGCATTCTATTCGAAGGTGTCTTCCGATTTAACATTAAAGTGGGGCATAGTTTTTCTGGAATTAATTCGAGTTTTTATAAATCCATACCTCGAATACGCTCCACAAACTGCTAGATAAGCTTGTGTCACAAGTTTGACACATCATTCTACACATTGTTTGTGGCAGTGATTTTTCTCAATCTCAATGTTAAAAGTGTCTAAGTTAGGATTCTTAATAAAATCTCGCAGATCCTCACTCGAAAATCTAGAGAATATAGATGGTTCTGTAAGGTGATGTTCTTGTTAGTTAATTAACTCGAAGTAGTCGTTTGAATAAAAATTTTTAAGGAGAAAGTTTGAAGACCCTCACGTTTTTTGATTTGGTCACTGGCAAACTTCTTTTGGTGTCCAAGGGGTAGATCATTTGAATGTCGCAGACATACAAACCAATGAAGCGGTTTTTTAAGATGTTCTTCTAACAGCCGTATTACATCACCCTTAACGCGAGTATTTACGACTGTTTCGTCACATGCAATAGCTGGATTTGATACTTTCTGATATACCAGAGAGCGGATACCCATATCCGAAATATTTGCACCCTGGCTCATGCACAAGTATTATTTGTTCTTGAAGCATTTAATTTTATTTTTGTAAAATTCACTGTTTTGCCTGTTCTTAAATGGTTTCATAAGTTTCATATATTTGTTATGGTAGGCTTTTAAAAGCTGAATAATTCTTGTATGTTAAATTATTGGAATTAAAGCCTTTTTCCATATTTCCTCCAGTTTAATTGCAACATGTTCGGCAATACCAGAAAATTCTGGCTGTTTCTTGCTGAGTTTTTATCCTCTTGCAACCACAAAACTTCATCGCTTGTTTGTATTTCGGTAAAACATTTTCAGGTATATTTGACGGTTGCCCAAAAATGGGGCGGTCCACAGCACATCTTGATTTTATTCCCCATGGTCCTGGTTTATCCATTTTAAAAATCTTTAATTTACAAACAACAACAATAACAACGTAAGGCATCGCACCAAACATAAGTGAAAATTACATGCACGGACTCACGAAGCGGGACATTTCAAAGGGGTTGGGGAGACTAAAAAAACAATAAAACTTTAAATATCGTTTAAATTTTTAATTGACAACATTTTAAGTTTTCTTTAATTGATCTTAGATCGACTTAGCACATATTTTATTCCAAATAATATAAATTAAAATTTCCATAAAAATCAGACATTTAATAAAATTCAAGGTCGTTGGGGGGCAGGAAATTCGCTTAGAAAAAAAAATTAAAAATACTAATATTATGCTGAAAAATAACACTAGCAACTTTTTCACGCTATTAGATATAACATTTCCCACTTTTATTTTTTCGATGCACCCTATTGTATATGCCTATTGCCTGTAGGTATATACAAAAATAATTAGCGATGTTGAAAAATATTTAAAATATTTAAACGGATCCGTCGAATTTTCGCACCATAACTTTGGTAATTTAGTTTAACAAAAGTCTTGAAAAAGGGTCGAGAGGATAAAAGGGACCCATCCGAGCTATCCCGTCCCTAGTTAACTTTTCAATCAAAGGGATTTGCAGGGTCTTCTTGTTACTTTGTCCTCTGTGAATTGAATATTTTGATCCTTCTCAAGATATATTTGACTTTTTAGTATAATATTTTTCTGTCATAACATAATTTTGATACATTTTTTATATTGCCTATATTTATTTTTTATAGTAAAATCAATATAAAGGGTCCAACTAAGGTCAATTTAGTTTTAAATTTAAGTAGAATTTTTGATCAGAACACGACGGAAGCAGTCGAAATGCGACGCGGAGTGAGGCAAGGATGTATTTTATCGCCTCGACGTTTTAATATCTACTCCGAATTTATTTGGATGAAGATGCAGGCATTAAAATCAACGAAATTAATGTCAACAATCTCAGATACGCAGATGACATGATAGTGATTGTCTCCAAAGAAGAAGACTTGCAAGGACTAATAAACAGGGTGACCGAAGCATGTGATGAATATGGGGTGAAACTTAATACTTCTAAGACAAAACTTATAGTTGTCAACAAAACAGAGTTACAACCAATGAACACCGGAATAACGTTAGAAAGAGTCCATAATATTAACTATTTGGGCGCCATCTTTAACCACAACTAGGATATAAATAAGAATACATATTGAAAAAGCCAGAGCCGTCTTCTATAAACTAAAGAAAATTCTTATGCCGCGGCCATAGTAACGGCATTAGACGTTACTGTGGCCCCAGCATTAGAGATATCACGTTAAACCTTAAAATCAGATTAATACGCTGCTACATATTCTCCACATTGCTGTATCGCATGGAGAGCTGGACCATTACATAGGCACTAATAAAAAAATTGGAGGCAGTTGGGTTGATTGAATAAGGAATGAAATTGTTTTTCATCGAATGAATAAGAACACAAAAATAACAAAAACAATAAAAATTCGAAAGACAATATTTCGGCCATGTAATGAGACATCCAGAGAGGTATAACCTACACCTTATAATACAGAGCAACACCACCGGAAGAAGAGACCCAGGCCGAAGAAGAACATTCTAGCTCCGAAATCTCCGGGAGTGGTATCAAGAGACCGCCGCTAATCTGTTTAGAGCTGCCGTAAACAAAGTTATTATTGCCAATATAATCGCCAACGTTCGATAAACGGACAGGGTACTGAAAGAAGAAGAATAATCACAATCACATAACTACTTAACTCGACAAATGACGTTTTATACAGAGATCTCAGATGGACAATTGCCTTGCGCAAGCTGATATGTGACACTATTAATTTATGTTCGTTTCATCGTTGATTTTGGTTAACCATAAAATGACGCTAATTAGTGTCATCTAACGACAAATATTTAAACCATAGACGTAACGCATATAGACTAAGGGCCGGTTGTTCGAAAGCTAATCAACAATGATCATTATCAAATATTTAATTACTGTCACCAACTGTCCATGTCAACTTTGTTTTGGTTGCTGAAAACATAATATGAAATTACTTAATCAATTATGTTAATAATTGTTATGTTAATTGATTAACTAATCTGATAATTTTAATCAATTATGTTTTCAGCAACCCAATAAAAGTTGACATTGACAGTTTTGGTGACAGTAATTAAATATTTGATAGTGATCATTGTTGATTAGCGTTCGAACAACCGGCCCTAAGAGCCGCTATAGGCGAAATTTCTTAATCATTTTAGGCACGATTGGACCCTATAACTTAAATAGTAGAACCTAAAAGAAAAGGTTTAAACACTGTGCCGTCACTTTTCAGTGGCACATGCGTCGACAGTGGCGCATCAAACTTTCAACTTATGGACGGGAAAAAATAAATTAAAAGTTACCCTCCCTTACTAACAGAATTCAATTTTTTTATTTTTTTTAAGTTCTATGTGATTAACACATAAGATTCAGCGTAATTTTAACCCACCACCCCCTTCTCCCTGCCCCCACCATCAGAAACTTTATTTTTCGATTTTATTTTTTTTTGGTGGGATGCAATCAATTTTAAAATTTCAAAAAATTTACACAAATAGTTAAGGTTTTTATAAAACACGTCTATTTTTTATAGACCTGTAGGTTGAGTGTACATAACCTCAAAAAATTGAAACAATTTTTTTTTTGCAAAAAAAGTATATAACTTTTTTTTGGGGATAGCTGCAGATCTATTTTTTTCTTAATCTTATGTATTTTATCAAACACTATATTTTTATTCTTTTTAGATTTTTCTGCAACGCCGGTCACCTTCAAAAATCCAAAAAACTGTGTTTTAAGGGGGTTTTGGGGGGGTTTTCCCTATTTTATAGACTTCATAATATATCAAACCAATTTCAATTTAATAGGCTATATGTAACTTAAAGTAACTGAGTCCTTTGGACTATTTTAAAATGGGAGAAACGCGTTCAAACCCCCCAAAACCCCCTTAAAAAACAGTTTTTTGGATTTTTGAAGGTGACCGGCGTTACAAAAAAATCTAAAAAAAAATAAAAATATAGTGTTTAATAAAATACACAAGATTAAGAAAAAATTAGATCTGCACCTATTCCCAAAAAAAGTTATATACTTTTTTCCAAAAAAATATTTGTTTAAATTTTTTGAGGTTATGTACACTCAACCGACAGGTCTATACAGAATAAGCCAAATAAAAACGGAACATACGCAGTTAACAGTGTATCGGAACTATGTTTGAAATAGTCGACCAATATATGACAAACATAAACCATAGCAACTCAACTACCTGTCTCCTTTTAGGCTAAGGCTATGGCCAGAAAAGCGACAATTTACGGCGCCATAATAACAGCAAAATGAAGCGCGAAAATGGGTCCTGGGAAGAAGGATCTGGGTCCAAATTTGTAGCTCATCTAACCACAACAACGACCGAAACACTGTATTTACATCTCGCAACACGCCGTAATTTACATCCCCATCTGGTCATGCTTTTTTACTGCCGCTTCATTTTACTGCTCTAACTGCGCTGTAACAGCAGTAAAATGAAGCGGCAGTAACTGCAGTAAAAAGCATGGCCAGACGGGGATGTAAATTACGGCGTGTCGCAAGATGTAAATAAGTGTTTTGGTCGTGGTTGTGGCTAGATGATATACAAATTTGGACCCAGGTCCATTTGTTTGCAACACGACGCCGAAGATGGACCCGTTCGATATTGCTTCGCGATATTTTACAGCTCAGTCTGGCCATCCACTACACTCACCGCGGGACCCATTTTCGCGCTTCATTTTACTGCTCTTATGGCGCCGTAAATTGTCGCTTGTCTTGCCGTAGCCTTAACCTAAAACGAGACAGATAGTTAAGTTGCTATGACTTATGTGTGTCAAACTTTTATATTGGTCTACTATTTCAAACGTAGTTCCGATACACTGTATTAACGGCATATGTTCCGTTTTTATTTGGCTTATTCTGTATAAAATAGACGTGTTTTATAAAAGCCTTAACTATGCGTGTGAATTTTTTGAAATTTTAAAATTGATTGTATCCCAACAAAAAAAAATAAAATTGAAAAATAAAATTTTTGATGGTGGGGGCAGGGAGAAGGGGGTGGTGGGTTAAAATTACGCTGAATCTTATGTGTTAATCACATAGAACTTAAAAAAATAAAAAAAATTGAATTCTGTTAGTAATGGAGGGTAACTTTTAATTTATTTATCCCGTCCATAAGTGGAAAGTTTGATGCGCCACTGTCGACGCATGTGCCACTGAAAAGTGACGGCACAGTGTTCAAACCTTTTCTTTTAGGTTCTACTATTTAAGTTATAGGGTCCCATCGTGCCTAAAATGATTAAGAAATTTCACCTATAGCGGCTCTTAGTCTAAAGTAACGTTTACACGTATCCAGTAACTGGCGCCAGTCTCACTGGAATGCGAGTGCTTGACTAAGACAGCGCTGGATAGGTTCGTTTACACGTATCCAGTAACTGGCGCCAATCTCACTGGCACTCTTATTAAAAATCCTAATACGGCCACTGAAACCACAGGTACAACAGCGCCAGCGACTGGAACGCTGTGTTTACACGTGTCTTCAACCACTGGCACGGGGTTAGAGGGGACGCGGACGAGTGCCACTGGCACGAAAAATAGACCAGCCTTCTATTCGAGACAGCGCTGGACTGGAACAAAAAAGCGTTTACATGATGCCAGCTGTCGTTCCAGTGCGACTGGCACCAGTTACTGGATACATGTAAACGCGCCTTAATAGTAACACTTTTGAGATTTTAACTGACTGAGATAGCGTTGTAGTGTTATTAAACTGTTGGCGCAATAAAACCGTTTTTATTATTATTATTTTTTTAGTTGTGACTTGTGACACTGTTTGAGCGGAGATGAGATGTGTCCATCCCGACTTAAAATATAGGTAATACGTGATAACTAACAGTGAGTACAGTCGGAAGAATAAAAGAATAGGGCTTTTCATCGATTGTCATTTGTTTCGAGCTTCTGTCATATGTTGTATAATCTGTGTATAATATTAATATTCACGGATTATACGACATATGACAGAAGCTCGAAACAAATGACTGTGAATGAAAAGCCCTATACGCTGTGAGCTCGTACGTAGAGGGGATATTTATAAATTCGCGAGCGCCAGTAGTGACAAGTCTGTAAACGTTTACTGGAAATTTGACATAAATGTCAAAGTGATTAATTTAAAATTAAAATTAAAAACATTAATTATAAAAAATATTAGTTGGTCAAAGCTGTGGTATATATTTTTAACTTAAATATACTTACGTTTTAAATACTGAATTTAAGTTTTTTTAATGTTCCGTAATATGTAATTATAAATCAATCTATCAATCTTAGCGCCATCTACACGATAATTGTGAAAGTATCCGAAGTAATAAATTCATATTATTATTTTATCAATAGAACGTCAAAATCAAATAGAACGTTTTAAAAAAATCGAGTACAATTTAATTAATTTTTTGCGTTGTAAATATTAAGCGATAACAATTAAATAATAAATTTAAAAATTACCGGTGAAAGTTGAATTAGTAACCGCTAGGAGCGACACCAGCGAAGCTCAGAGCGTATACGCTCTGAGCTTTGCTGGTGTCGCTGTGAGCTCGTACGTAGAGGGGATATTTACAAATTCGCGAGCGCCAGTAGTGGCAAGTCTGTAAACGTTTACCGGAAATTTGACATAAATGTCAAAGTGATTAATTTAAAATTAAAATTAAAAACATTAATTATGAAAAATATTAGTTGGTCAAAGCTGTGGTATATATTTTTACCTTAAATATACTTACGTTTTAAATACTGAATTTAAGTTTTTTTAATGTTCCCTAATATGTAATTATAAATTAATATATTAATCTTGGCGCCTCTACACGATAATTGTGAAAGTATCCGAAGTAAGAAATTCATATTTTATCAATAGAACGTCAAAATGATTAGCAAAATCTTAAAAAAATCGATTACAATTTAATTACTTTTTTCCGTTGTAAATATTAAGTGATAACAATTAAATAATAAATTTAAAAATTACCAGTGAAAGTTGAATTAGTAATCCGCTAGGAGCGCCACCAGCGAAGCTCGGAGCGTATAAGGCTTTTCATCGATTGTCATTTGTTTCGAGCTTCTGTCATGTGTCACATAATATTAATATATCTACGTCATACGTCTTTGGTTTGTATTATTGTATATACCAATAACGTATGTCGTAGATGTATTAATATTATGTGACACATGACAGAAGCTCGAAACAAATGACTGTGAATGAAAAGCCCTATACCCATGAACGATCACATCAATCACTTACTTTGTATTTGCTGTCTTTTTCTATAACAAACGTTTGTTATTTCCTCCGTTTGGATCGTCTCGTTCTAAAATATACTGGGTATTCTTTATTTTTTAATGAGTAGTTAAATTTATAGATGCTACCGATGTCTGTCTACCTTATTCGGACTTTGTAATATTTGATTTTCCTTATTATGCTTCTCAAAACAGTTGCGAGCATAATAAGCAAGTTAAAATAAACAGTTGTAGTGAATGTTATTTGAAAGCTCAGGTGTTGTTGGCTTCTGTTTTCCTTGATTTTCCACATAATTTGACTAACTAAATTAGTAGGTAAAGGTTATTTTTTAATAACCCGCAATATTAAATAATCGCAAAAATTATTTTACGCATTTATTTATAAAAAAATAGATAATGCTTTTGGAAAAAATGATCTACAAATTATAAAATAGGAAGTGGTTGAATGCTCGAATATATGAATTTCAGAAAATAAAATAGACAAGGCGAAAACGGCGGGTTGGTTGGGAAAAATATTCCCATGAGATTTTTTTGCATAATTATATTCGTCAGACATCCCAGAATAAGGTTCAAGAAGTCGCCCACGTGAAAAGTGGGCCAATTTTTTTTTAACAATTTTCTTTTAATCAAATTGCAAAAGTCAATATTTTTGGCCCGGACAATTTTTTTGTAGGTTTTTTGGACCATTCTGGATAAAAAAGGTCTCTTATAATTTTACTCTAAAGTTGATCGTTTTTGAGTTATAAGCAATTTAAAATTGAAAAAAACGAAAAATGGCGATTTTCAAGGCTTAATAACTCGGTTAAAAGTTATTATTATGAAAGTCAGAAAGTGACTAAATCAAAGTTTAATGCCCCACCTACAAGATCCCGAAGAAATGTTTGTCATTATTTTATTACTAAGCTGTTATTTTTAAGTAATAATATTGAGCGCCATGCACGTGGTAGCCGGCCGTAAAAGCTGAGTGCGAGAGGGATGCCACTCCGGCAGTCCAATTGTGCATCTTACTTGCACTCACATTTACGGCCGCCTACCACGTGCATGGCGCTCAATGTTATTACTTAAAAATAACAGCTTAGTAATAAAATAATGACAAAAATTTCTTAGGGATCTTGTAGGGGGGCATTAAACTTTGATTTAGTCACTTTCTGACTTTCATAGTAATAACTTTTAACCGAGTTATTAAGCCTTGAAAATCGCCATTTTTTGTTTTTTTCAATTTTAAATTGCTTATAACTCGAAAACGATCAACTTTAGAGAAAAATTATAAGAGACCTTTTTTATCCAGAATGGGCCAAAAAAATCTATTGTCCGGGACAAAAATATTGACTTTTGCAATTTGATTAAAAAAATTTTTAAAAAAAATTTGGCCCACTTTTCACGTGGGCGACTTCTTGAACCTTATTCTGGGATATCTGACGAATATAATTATGCAAAAAAATCTCATGGGAATATTTTTCCCAACGAACCCGCCGTTTTCGCCTTCCTCTTCTTCCTAGAAAAATAGTTTTCTTCCTCTTCTTCCTCTTTATAAGCAATTCTGCTTATTCATTGGCGGATTAATACCTCTATGGAAGATTGTCATTCCATCTTTTGCGAAGTCGGCCGGTACTTCTGCTACCGATGGGTGATTTATCTATTGCTATTTTGACCACACGTGTCTCCCCATTCTGCTTATGTGGGTATTTCATTCTTTTTTTTTTATTTAGTGTCCATTCGTTTTCAACCATTCATCCTTTACTCCTCTTTCGATCTCTGAACGTATTTCTTGTAATTCTTCTGAGTAGGTACTCTCATCTCTGCCGTTTAAAATAATCTTTGTGGTTTTATGGGGTCTTGTTTCTGATGCATATGTCATTATTGGTCTTACACTGGCTTTATGAATTCTTGACTTCGTCTCACTGTTAATATGTCGGTTTCACCATATACATAGTGTTATTAATGCACAAAGCCAGTCGATTTGCTTTTTGTACTTGATTTCTCACTTCTTTGCCCATGTCTCCGTAGCTGGACAGTGTAGTTCCAAGGCATTTTATTTCCCTTAATTTTTTTCCCTTATTTTATTTCACATGCTATGATATTTTTGTGACGGATATTCTTGGGTTGGGGTTGATTTCATGTAATCGAATGAACTATCTTTCAGTAAAGTCGTCCCAGGAACGCGACTCATAAATATTGGCAATATTATTTTAAAGTCTTCTACTTTAAATGTAGAATATATGTCTGAATTGCTGATATAAATGAGTCAGAATACATAAATTATTAGAAGAATTTTTTACTAAGCAACAACATTTTTGTTTAATCTAGTAGTATTTTGTATTTTGACAACGACACCCGATTTGGTCATCGAAACGTTAATAAAATTATTTTTTAAATTTAATTGTGGCTTATTTCCCATCTAAATAGTTAATTATAAAAATGCCACAAGGAAATAGCTTCAGAACAACATTTCCCTTATAGTACATTCTTACACGGTTTTTGCTGTAAATTTTAAGGAACCGCTTTGATTGACATGAAATTTGGCATACCCAAAGCTAACATGTCAAAGAAAAAAAGTGATATGGTGCTGATGTGTACTTTTGCCCTGGGGGTGAGTTTCACCCCATCTCGGGGGTGAAAAAATATATGTCCAAGGTAAGTCCCGAAATGGATAAACTGACTAATTTTAAGCAACTGTTGTTCTATAGAGTTTTTTCACCAAATCAATACTTTTCGAGTTATTTGCAAGTGAATATGTTCATTTTTCAACAAAATAACCACGTTTTTAGACGGTTTTTCGCAAATAACTCAAAACGTAAGCATTTTGTCGAAAAAAATATTCTTAGCAAAACTATAGCCTATAAAAAAGTGAAAAAAAAACGGTGTTTATATTAGGTCTCTATACCTAGCAATAGCAGAGTTATATAGCTAATGAAAAATAGGTTCATATTCAAAAAATTCCAAATAGAATAATTCAATGTGAAATATCCAAATAATAAAGAATTCTTGGGGAAAACGCATTTCAACTTTTTGAAAGTGTTTAAAAAAATCTTTATTTCTGTTTTTATAAAAAAAATTTTAGCATCAAATGTAAGCAGGTTACACTCAAAATAAGGTTGGTCCCTTTTGTTTTGGCAAAAAATATCAGGAAGATCACCCCCCAATTAGCAACTTAAATGAAATTAATCGTTACCGCCTCACAAGTTACTTTACTTATGCTGTGTTTATATGATCTGTAAGTTTCATCGATTCAAAGTGCTTATTTTTGAAAAAATTTGGTTTAAAATAAAATTTTTAAAAATTTTAATTTTGAAAAAAATGCTTTTCTTCAAAATAACTTAAAAATTGTTAGAGATAACAAGAATCTTAAACAATAAAAAAAGTCGGCTTTACTTTTCTGAATATTTTGTATTTTTTTGTTTTTCTGTCAGACAAAAATTGGTTAAGATTCGGTGTTTCTAAATTTGCATACACTCGTGATAAGTGACTCGTTCAAGCCCTTTTAACTTCAGCTCTTTCAAAGATAAGGACTTTGAACCGGTGAAACTTACACATCATATGATCAATACATACGCGAGTAAAAAACTTGTGAAGCGGTAACAATTAAGTTCATTTGAAATGCTAATTAGGGGGTGATTTTCTCGATTTCTTACCAAAAAAAAGGGACCAACTTTATTTTGAGCGTAACTTGTTTACTTTTGACGCTAAAAAATGTTTTTAAAAAACAAAAATAAGCATTTTTTAAATACTTTAAAAAAGTTAAAATTAGTTTTCCCCAAAAAACGTGCTTCGTTTTTTGGTTATGGCACTTTAAAATATTCGATTTGGAATTTGACGAATATGAACCTATTATTCATTAGCTATAACTCTGCTAAATATAGTGACCTAATATATACAGCATGTTTTTCATTTTTTTTACGTGCTATATTTTTGATAAGAATTTTTTTTCGACCAAATACTTACTTTTTGAGTTATTTGCATAAAACCGTCTGAAAACTTGGTTATTTTGTAGAAAAATTAACATATTCATTCGCAAATAACTCAAAAAGTATTAACTTGGTGAAAAAATTTTATAGGACAAAAGTTGCTTAGAATTAGTCATTTTATGCATTTCCGGACTTATTTCGAACATATATTTTTCACCCACAAAAGGGGGTGAAACTCACCCCTAGGGCAAAAGCACACATCGGCACAATATCACTTTTTTCTTTGACATGTAAGCTATATGTATGCCCAATTTCATGTCAATCCAAGCGGTTCTTTAAAATTTAGAGGTTTTGCAATATTGTACCTTTAGAGAACGTACTATTACTTATACAGTGAGCACGTAAAGGTTGGAATAAATTCATTTTCTCGAAAATGGACGATTTTCAAAAAAAATCCTAAAACAGGTCAATTTTTATTTTTAAATTACGACTTTTTGGCATATATATTATACTAGTGACGTCACCAATCTGGGCGTGATGACGTCATCGATGATTTTTTTAAATGAAAATAGGGATCGTGTGATAGCTCATTTGAAAGGTAATTCAATTCTCTATTCAGTAATATAAACACTAACATAATTGTTTATACTGGGTGTCCAAAAAAAAATTTTTTTTCATTAAATTTATTGACATAAAAAGAAGAATGTGTGTAATTTATTTAATTCAAAATACATTTTACTGCTATCAGAAAACAGAAAAAAATGTTTATTTGGCAAATAAATATTGTTTTTTGCTTAAATTCAATATTAAGCAGCCACCCACCAGCTTCGTGACAGTTTGAACATTTAATTTAAGCGAAAAGTCATGAATATTTTTCAAATAAACATTTTTCTGTTTTCTGAGAGCAGTAAAATGTATTTTGAGTTGAATAAATTACATACATTCTTCTTTTTATGTCAATAAATTTAATCCAAAAAAAATATTTTGGACACCCTGTATAAATAATTATGTTAACGTTTATATTACTAAATAGAGAATTGAATTACCTTTCAATTAAGCTATCACACGACCCCTATTCTCATTTAAAAAAATCATCAATGACGTCATCACGCCCAGATGGGTGACGTCACTAGTATGATATATATGCCAAAAAGTCGTAATTTAAAAATCAAAATTGACCTGTTTCGGAATTTTTTTCCAAAATCGTCCATTCTCGAGAAAATGAATTTATTCCAACCTTTACGTGCTCACTGTATAATACTATTATACATTCTCGAGAAAATGAATTTATTCCAACCTTTACGTGCTCACTGTATAATACTATTATACAGTGAGCACGTAAAGGTTGGAATAAATTCATTTTCTCGAGAATGGACGATTTTGGAAAAAAATCCCGAAACAGGTCAATTTTTATTTTTAAGTTACGACTTTTTGGCATATATATCATACTAGTGACGTCACCCATTTGGGCGTGATGACGTCATATATTATTTTTTTAAATGAGAATAGGGGTCGTGTGATAGCTCATTTGAAAGGCAATTCAATCCTCTATTCAGAAGTATAAACATTAACATAATTATTTATACAGGGTGTCGAAAAACTTTTTTTTGAATTAAATTTATTGATATAAAAAGAAGAATATGTGTAATTTATTTACTCCAAAATACATTTTACTGCTTTCAGAAAACAGAAAAAAATGTTTATTTAAAAAAATATTGCTTTTCGCTTAAATTAAATGCTCAAATTGTCAAGAGGCAGGTGGATGGCTGCTAATATTGAATTTGCAAAAAACAATATTTTTTCTTTGTCAAATAAACATTTTTTCCTGTTTTCTGATAGCAGTAAAATGTTTTTTTAAATTAAATAAATTACACAGATTCTTCTTCTTATGTCAATAAATTTAATTCAATTTTTTTTGACACCCTGTATAAATAATTATGTTAATGTTTATATTACTGAACGGAGAATTGAATTACCTTTCAAATGAGCATATGACACGACCCCTATTCTCATTTAAAAAAACATCGATGACGTCATCATGCCCAAATGGGTTTCAGTAGTATAAACATTAACATAATTATTTATACAGGGTGTCAAAAAAAATTTAATTAAATTTATTGACATAAGAAGAAGAATCTGTGTAATTTATTTAATTCAAAATACATTTTACTGCTATCAGAAAACAGGAAAAAATGTTTATTTGACAAAGAAAAAATATTGTTTTTTACAAATTCAATATTAGCAGCCATCCACCTGCCTCTTGACAATTTGAACATTTAATTTAAGCGAAAAGCAATATTTTTTTCAAATAAACAATTTTTTCTGTTTTCTGAGAGCAGTAAAATGTATTTTGAAGTAAATAAATTACACATATTCTTCTTTTTATATCAATAAATTTAATTAAAAAAAAAGTTTTTTCGACACCCTGTATAAATAATTATATTAATGTTTATACTTCTGAATAGAGGATTGAATTGCCTTTCAATTGAGCTATCACACTACCCCTATTCTCATTTAAAAAAATCATCTATGACGTCATCACGCCCAAATGGGTGACGTCACTAGTATGATATTTATGCCAAAAAGTCGTAATTTAAAAATAAAAATTGACCTGTTTCGGGATTTTTTTCCAAAATCGTCCATTCTCGAGAAAATGAATTTATTCCAACCTTTACGTGCTCACTGTATAATATATTGTATATTATATCATTAATTTCTATTTTACATTTGATTGGTCCTTTACTGATTACAATTGTTTTAGTTTTCTCAGATGAAATTGTCATATTGAATTCTTTTGCTCTTATGTTAAATCTGTGTTGAATAAAGATTTGCTTTTCCATTTAATCAATTTAAGAGTAATAGATTTTTTAAAAAGACTGGATGCTTATTCTCAAGTGGTTATCACTTTATCAGTATGGTATACAGGATACAGATAGAATGCAATAAGATTTGAGTGTAGTCAGACTGTTTAGAATGGACTTTTATGGAGAGTGTAATATTATCACCAGGTCAAAATCATTAAATTTGTCACGAATAATTTAGAGGAATAGGTTCTCTAATTTCTGAATTCCTGTGAGAACGATCTCACGCCACGGGAAATGCTTCAATGAAGAAGATGTCGGAAATGCTTCAACGAAGAATGCATTAAGTGTAGTTTAAAGCTGAAGTTGTATAAATGCGGAAACTGTATTTGTGCTATCGAAAAGACGTAAGTTTAAACGCTTAGCGTTTGGCCACACGGGCGGTTTTTTACGGCCGCCGTAAGAGCAGTAAAAATCAGCGCGAAATGGGTTCCACGGTGAGAATAGTAGATGGCCAGACTGAGCTGTAAAATATCGCGTGGCCATCTACTATTCTCACCGTGGGACCCATTTTCGCGCTGATTTTTACTGCTCTTACGGCGGCCGTAAAAAACCGCCCGTGTGGCCAAACGCTTCATGTCTTTTGTAAGCAAGCTCGCACACCAAATGCAACATATAAAATAAAACTCATACGGTAAATGTTGCATATTTCTCAATAACGTACATCTGTTTAGACTTAACAGAGATAACGTCGCCTAACACATTTTATAATTATTAGGCCAGGGTAATAAGACAAAAACATACCCTGTTCGTGACACTTCAGCAGCCAGGGTACTGAAGCGTTTTTTCGACAAGTAATACCTATAGGAACAAATTGTAACTATTTCCTGTGTAGGATCTGGCGGCCATTTTTATTTATAAACAATTAACTGTCAAAAAATGACATTTTCCCTTTTTTCAAATCAATGGAAAACAGTGCAACTTATGATTTTTTAGTACAAATATCTTTGAGATTATGGAATATGCTTTAAAATGACATATAACAAAGTTTGATATGCTCATTTATTGTTAATATAATTGCGAAAAAGGTCGGAATGGCAAAAAAAAATTTTCGCAATAACTGTTGTAAAAATTAGTGTACAGGTTTGAAATGTTTGTCAAATGAGGGTTCTTTGGTGCTTAATATGTGATAAAAATTTCAAAGCGATTCATTAAATTGTTTAAATTTTATTCGAATTGTTTATCTCAGAGAGCATTTGTTTTGCAATATCGTAAGTCAGATAAACATGACGTTAGACTGGTTTAAAAAAGCGAATAAGAAATGCATTTATTAGTAATAAATAATTATGCAAAAGTATCGTAAATATTTCCTTACAAACTTTTTGAATACCTTTTTCCAAAAAAAATAACTTTTTTACCCTGTATTAAGTGCACAACTACCAAGTTATGTTAGTTATATCATAATTGATAAAACATTTTAATAAATATATATAATTTCTTATATACAAAATAAAAGTTTATAAGGAAAGATTAACAATACTTTTGCATAATTATTTATTACTAATAAATGCATTCTTTATTCGCTTTTTTTTTTAAACCAAGTTAAAAATATAGCTCATTCTCTTTCATTTGACACCTGCGGAATGATTCTAACGACATTTTTTTCTGAGCGAATGACGTTTCTTTTCTAACGACATGTTATTGCAAAAAAATGCTCTCTGGGATAAACAATTTGAATAAAATTTAAACAATTGAATGAATCACTTTGAATTTTTTATCACATATTAAGCACCAAAGAACCTTTATTCGACAAAAATTTCAAAGCCGTACACTAATTTTTACAATAGTTATTACGAAATTAATTCTTTTTGTAATTCCGAAATTTTTTCGCAATTATATTAACAATAAATGAATATATCAAACTTTGTAATACGTCATTTTAAAGATTTTTCCATAATTTCAAAGATATTTGTACTAAAAAACCATAAGTTTCACTGTTTTCCATTGATTTAAAAAAAAAGGAAAAATGCAATTTTTTGACACTTAATTGTTTATAAATAAAAACGGCCGCCAGATCCTACGCAGGAAATAGTTACAATTTGCTCTTATATGTATTACCTGTCGAAAAAACGCTTCAGTACCCTGGCTGCTCGAGTGTCATGGAAAAAACCTTATTACCCTGGACTATAATATGTAGAATACAGGAGCGTGCCAATTTTGAAACTTCAGTATATCAGTATTTGAAATGTCTTCAAGCGAAAAAGATGTTATTGTAGCTTGGCAATTTTTAAGAAGACGTCAGAGAAAAGAAAGAAAAATGCGTCGATGACGCACCCACTAAATGCATTTAACATAACATTTAACATAATTCATAGTCCAGCAATTGTTTTACATGAACAGACATGAACATTTTTTCTAGGAGTGTTTCTTTTGATAAAATACTTACTTTTTGAGTTATTTGCAAGAAACCGTCTAAAATGTGTTTTTTTTTTTGAAAAATTGACAAATTCCCGGGGGTCTTCACCCCCGGGAAGGGATGAAACTAGCTACCTACATATGTCTATGCCAAATTTCATGTTATTCTAAGCGGTTCTTTAAAAACTTATATGTAGGTTTTGCAATATTTTACCGTTAGCGAACGGACTAATAAATCATTTCCCCATAAACTTTAAAAATATCACAAAATTTTTATTTATATAAAAATTGTTTTTTTATATTATTAGAGAAAGAAATATGAAAATAAACATGGAGAAAACAAAGATAATGGTCATGGGGAATGAGGATAAACAAGTAAATATAGAGATAAATAACCAGAAAATAGAACAAGTAACAACATATAAATACCTGGGTGTGAAAATATAAAATGGAGGAAGATCAGAAGAAAAAGTCAACGAAAGGATAACCATGGCGTTCAGAATGTACTACAGCTTAAAACAGAGCAAGGGGGCTACGTGAAAGTCTAAATAAATTTTGTTGAAAAATTTAAACGCAGAATGAAAGATTACATTATTTCCGAGGACCGAAAGTCCCTTAGAATAAACAAAACGTTTGTTTTGAATGAGATATTTGAAATAAAAAATCACACTCAATTTTCTCTTCCTTTTCTCCCCTGTAACTTATTAAAATAAACATTATAGAAGTTTTCAGCGGCATTCAGCCCTCGGTAAGAATATAATTTTTCATTCTGCGTTTAAATATTTCAAAAATACTTATTAGTTTTTTCCAGGATTCGAAAAAAAATGAATGCATTTAAAAAGCATTGGCCCGAAATTTTGCGCCTACGCTCTTAATGAATGTTATCAAAATCAATAATTTTAAAATTGATGACTATATTATAAAGCAATGGCTACATTTATAACCCTTTTCAATTTAATTATTCAGTTTGATAGATTGTGCCAATGAGATAGATATTTTGTTGAAAGAAACTCGTTCTAGTTTCTTATTCTAACACAAAAATTTTTAGAGCTTTAACTTATATTACGCCCCTTTTCTACAACTAAACGTACAATTCGTTTCCGTGTTGTTTTACGTTACTTTGAGAAATTGTAAGCGAAATATCGACCTAAAAGAAAATGTAGCAAGTCACTTTACTACAAAAACAACTTGATAAATGAAGTTTGTAACTAGTTTTCCGAGGAAGTCTTAAACACACTAATACAGCATTTTTAAGAAGATGCATCAATCTTTCGCCTATTGTATTGTTTTTGTATGCTAACGTGTTTAGAAGTAATGCATTTTTAAAAGAATTAATGGCTAACTTTACCAAGTTTCTGGTTTTTCCATTTTATTTATTGACACCAAGTACAAAATGAACGTTCTTTTTTTTTGAATGGAAACATAAAGAGTATATTCAAACAATTTCTTCAATATTGTTCCGTTAGTATGGGAGAAATATTCCATTTTGTATTGAATTTTAAATATTCTAAAATTCACTTTTTCTTTGATTACATACAGGCATACAGGGTGTTTCACAACGGGCTTACACTATCTATATATTGGAAATTACTTACACGAAGTAGTTCTATTCTTTTTCTCATGATCATCTTTCAGTGCGTCACAGTTTTTCGATTTCTCTCTAACGCATTAAATTGTATGTGACAGAAAAAAAGGCACGTCTGTGAATACTTTGGTAATTATTCTAGTTCGGTGATTATTCTAGTTGTCGATAGATGGCGATATAATCAAAAAAGAATTATTTATTAGATAAAATAATAATATTATCAATATAATTTGTACAATTTATAAGACTATACAAATGAAAGAAAATACCATTTTATAAATGCATTAGACACAATTGATTTGGTTTTATTCCAAATTGAAAATAAAATTTGACAACTGTCAGATTTAACTAAAATGTCACGTTAGAATAAATGTCATAAATGTGTATTATCACGGACTTACCTTTCTTTCTATAATTTGTGACGCACTGAAAAATGTTCATGAAAAGGAGAATATATCTCAATATTTAATAATAGTGATTTTCAATTGTTAATAAAATTTCACAAAATATGTAAGAAATCTAAGAAGTATTCAAATTGAAATAATTTTATTACCATTTGCACGAATTCTGTCCTACCAAGCTGAAAGGTCCTATCTCCACCAATTGTGCTATTTTGAGAAAAATGCAATTTACTTTAGTTTGCTGTGACATTCGTAATATACTCCAGGAATTTTTGAAACCTATCAGGTGTTGTAAAGGACGATGCCAGGAATAACTTCTACTAAAATGTGACCAAAAATATTGTGAGCTTTTTTTGTTATTGCGATTTTCATTTGTTAAATTTGCAATTTTTAAAGATTTTTAATTTTGTAGCTTAGGATAGTAATTCTAGAGAAAAACTTTTTAATAGAAAGTTGTAGTAAATTAAAAAACCTACAATTTGAGCTAAGTTTTAGTAAGTTTAATTTCGTTTATTGGTTATTGCAAAACAGCCTGCGAAAGGTCCAAAATGGCCGTTTTTTACAATTGCGTTATTTATTGTACAAATATTTTTTTTATTTTTTAAAGCTTTAAAATGAAGATCTTTCAATTCCAAACGTAAAAAAAAATTGTAAGGCCGGATTAACGAATTTGTTGCTTAGATATTATAAATTGTTTATCCCAAGAAGGCAAATGTCGAAGGCTATAACTTTTTGAAAAAAAAAATCCTAGAGAGTTGGTGAAACATCCAATCTCCTTCTAAAGAGTTATATTTTTATATTATGATGTAAATAAATGCGTAAAACATTTTTAAACCTCTAATTTTTGGGTTTGAAAATAAGGGGATAAATTTCGTTATAAACATTTAGAGCTGAAGCGGCCCTTTACATCCTATAAGTTTTTAACTTACAGATTATTGTTGCTGAAGACGAATCGAAGATTTATAAAAAAATTAAAAATTTCTACGACCAACTGAAGCCGAGCTAAATGTTGGGTTTGAAAATAAGGGAGCAAATTTCGTTATAAACATTTAGAGTTGAAGCGGCCTTGTACATCCTATGAGTTTCTAACTTACAGATTATTGTTGCTGAAGACGAAACGAAGATTTATAAAGAAATAAAAATTTTCTACAACCAACTGAAGCCGAGATAATTGTTTCTTTTTTCTTAAATCGTAGTGCCTTTATTTATAACAATTAAAAAATTATTTTACAGTCATTGACTAAAGAAAGACTTATATTATCTTAAAATAAAAATTATTATAAAATATAGTTATATTTATTTATTAAAAATTATTTTTAAAATCGGTGCTTTTGCGAGCGGCCGAATTTTGCAAATCGCCCGGCTCGCTTCAAATCCGCGCGCTCGGAAAATTTTTACGTAACTTGTATTAAATTTTGACCTAAAACAATTTAATAATATTACCATTATAATATACAGTCTATTTACCACTGTATTTGTTTTTCTTGATAAACTTTTATATGTGAAATCTCATTTCTGAAGAAATAATATTACAAAAATGATACAATATATGAAATATATAACTATATTTTTAATTTTTTCATTGTTTTATAAATATAATAATAATAATGATACTTCTTATTATACAATATAAAAATTTTTCTTCTTGTAGTGACTATCCGTTTTGGATGTTGGCGACCATCATGGCAATCTGTACTTGCTCACTAAATCGGTACTGCTGCTCTAAAAAGATTTGTAGTTGATGTGTTGAACGACGTACGTAAATTTTCTAGCAAGGTAATCCTTCACCTTCCTGGTTCTCAGTTTGCAATTGGGGTTTGCCAAATTGCCATGATGGTCGAGAACATCCAAAACGGATAGTCACTACCAGAAGAAAAAGTTTTATATTGTCTAATAAGAAGTAACATTATTATTATTATATTTATATAACAATGAAAAAATTAATAATATAGTTATATATTTCATATATATGTATCATTTTTGTAATATTATTCCTTCAGAAATGAGATTTCACATATAAAAGTTTATCAAGAAAAACAAGTACAGTGGTAAATAGACTGTATATTATAATGGTAATATTATAAAAATTGTTTTCGGTCAAAATTTAATACAAGTTACGTAAAAATTTTCCGAGCGCGCGGATATGAAGCGAGCCGGTCGATTTGCAAAATTCGGCCGCTCGCAAAAACACCGATTTTGAAAATAATTTTTAATAATTATATGTATCTATATTTTATAATAATTTTTATTTTAAGATAATATAAGTATTTCTTTAGTCAATGACTGTAAAATAATTTCTTATTTTTTTTAAATAAAGGCACTACGATTTTAGAAAAAGAAACAATTATCTCGGCTTCAGTTAGTTGTAGAAAACTTTTATTTTTTATAAATCTTCGTTTCGTCATCAGCAACAATAATATGTAAGTTAGAAACTCATAGGATGTACAGGGCCGCTTCAGCTCTAAATGTTTATAACGAAATTTGCCCCCTTATTTTCAAACCCAACATTTAGCTCGGCTTCAGTTGGTCGTAAAAATTTTTAATTTTTTTATAAATCTTTGTTTCGTCTTCAGCAATAATAATCTGTAAGTTATAAATTTATAGAATGTACAGGGCCGCTTCAGCTCTAAATGTTTTTAACGAAATATGCCCCCTTATTGTCAAACCCAAAAATTAGAGGTTTAAAAATGTTTTACGCATTTATTTACATCAGAATATGAAAATATATCTCTTTAGAAGTAGATTGGATGGTTCACCAACTCTCTACGATTTTTTTTTTTCAAAAAGTTATAGCCTTCGACATTTGACCTCTTGGGATAAACAATTTATAATATCTAAGCAACAAATTCGTTAATCCGGCCTTACAATATTTTTTTATGTTTATAATTGAAAGATCTTCATTTGAAAGCTTTAAAAAATAAAAAAAATTGTTTGTACAATAAATAACGCAATTGTAAAAACGGCCACTTTGAACCTTTCGCGGGCTGTTTTGCAGTAACCAATAAACGAAATTAAACTTACCATAGCTTAAATTGTAGGTTTTTAATTTACTACAACTTTCTATTAAAAAGTTTTTCTCTGGAAACAATATCCTAAGCTGCAAACTTAAAAATCTTTAAAAATTGCAAATTTAACAAATGAAAATCACAGTAACAAAAAAAGCTCACAATATTTTTGGTCACATTTTAGTAGAAGTTATTCCTGGCATCGTCCTTTACAACACCTGATAGGTTTCAAAAATTCCTGAATTATATCACGTTTTTTCACCCACAGCCTGGGGTAATATTCATCATCATCATCACGCAGCGCTACAACCTTGGGTGGGTCCTGGCTGACTGTACAACTTTCTTCCAATTTGTTCGGTCTTCCATCAACCTAGGGTCAAATTGTATGTTCATTTTTCGGAGATCTGCTTGGATGTTATCTCTCCATCGCATTCTGGGACGTCCGAGTGGTCTTTTGCCTGTAGGAATCTCCTCCCATACCAGTCTTACAAGTCTCTCGTTATGAAGTCTATGTACGTCGTCTGCCCATCTTAGTCGCTGTGATTTAATTTCTTGGACAATATCGGTGTCATTGTAGAGTGCTTTTAATTCGAAGTTGGTTCTGATCCTATACTGGTTTGTGTTAACGTCGTGGTGAGGTCCGAAAATTTTTCTAAGTATTATTCGTTCAAAACGTTTGAGCTTTTCTTCGTTTGATTTGGTCATGGTCCACGTTTCGCAACCATATGTTAGTACAGGTCTGACGATGGATTTATAGATTTTGATCTTGGAACTTCTTGTAAGATTTTTTGATTTTATAAGCTTATCCAGTGCGAATAGACAGCGATTTGCTGATTGGATTCTGTCTTTTATTTCTTCAGTAACATCGTTGTCAGCTGCGATTACGGCCCCCAGATACTTAAAACATTGTACTCTTTCGAAATTGAAGGTGTTGACCGTTACATTTTGTCCTATCCTGTCTCTTCGTGTCGTTCTATTTATACACATATATTTCGTCTTCTCTTCATTAATCCTCAGCCCTACTTCGCTTGTTGCTCTTTCCACCTTGTTGAAAATTGCTTTAGTGGATAGGACGGAGTCTACAACGAGATCAATGTCATCTGCGTATGCTAGTAATAACTTGGGACCTTGAACCGATAGCAGTTCTGTTTTTATTTCGACCGACCTCATGGCTTTCTCTAATACAAGGTTAAAAAGTAGTGGAGATAACGCATCACCCTGTTTGAGTCCACTGTTGATTTCGAAGCTGTCAGACAGTTTATTATTTACACGTACTTTTGATATTCCACCCTCCATACAGACTTTAGTCATTCGAATGAGGTTCTTTGGTATTGAGAACTCCGCCATGGCATTCCATACTTGGCTTCTTTCTACGCTGTCATATGCCTGTCCAAAGTCTATGAAGAGATTGTATATGGGTATGTTTTATTCCCATTCCTTTTCTAGAAGCTATCTCAGCGTGAACAGTTGATCTATTGTGGATCTGTTTGCCCTAAAACCGGCTTGATATTCACCTAGGACATTTTCAGCATAAGGGGTTAGTCTACCAAGAATGATGTTTGAGAGGATTTTATATGACGTGTTTAAGAGTGAAATTCCTCTGTAATTCGCGCATTTTGGTTTGTCCCCTTTTTTGTGGATGGGCACTATGATGTTTTCTTTCCATCTTGCTGGTATCCTTTCTTAGAATAGAATAGAAATATGCTTTATTGTCACTGAAAATTATACAATTTTATGGACAAAGCTTAATATATATATATATATATATATATATATATATATATATATATATATATATATGGCTCACAAATGATAGGAAGCCCGCTACAACCTGCCGATGAATGGAAGCCCGCGGTTTACGGGGTAAGGGGATTGTAGCACTGTCTTATTCCTACAGTCTTACGAAGCCCACTCGTATAAACGCGTTCACAGTGTATATGGATTACGCATTATACGAAGCCCGACGATGTTGCCATGTTTTAATTTACGTTTAAATAATACGACTGTTCTACGAGATCCTTATATGTGTATATAAGTCGTCATATTGCCTGTTATAAGAAGCCCAATTCTATTCAGCAATCTATACGAAGCATTTTAGAAGAGTCAAGATAGAACGAAAAGATGCATTGTTTCGGAGCAATTCAAACAAGATTATCTTTTTCTAAAACATTTTTTGTTAGTTTATATACATGTTAAAGTAAAAAAGTTCTACTCACAAATTTTGCCGCTAATTGATTATTATTTGTTTAAACAATAACAATAATTGTTTTGTACAGTGTGTCCAATTAACACGTTGTCGGACACTGCGTCAAATGTATAAGCAAGTGTTGTGACACTATATGTATTTTGCAAAGTAGAATAGGGAAAAATTCAACGTATATAGACGTTGTGTCACATTACATCAATGGAAATTAGACGACTATAGACGTTCTGTTCGTCAACGTGAAAAGTTGTGCATGGTCTAAATTAAAAATAGAACCATCAGTTCATTTTTTTTAAGCCGTATACGAGATATTATGTCAAAAAATATGAATTTTACTCAAGAGTAAAGTAGCTTTATTATTCAAAATATTAAAAATTGTTGTAATGAAAAGTTGTTTGGAATTAAGAACTATATTCTAATATTCCACTTCATCTTTCTAATTAAAAAAAAGTTGAATTTTTTTTAATTATTGATATACAACATTATTTTCAGTTATTTCAATTATGATAACTATTTTATTATAGACCAGTAAGGATCTGTGAAAAAACGTCTATTTTTGGATGTGAAAGGTGGCATTCGAATTTTTGCAGATAAAGTAAGGTGATAACTTCGTTAATAATAATTTACTTATGCTCCTTCTCAAATATGGCCGGAACATTAATAAAAAAAATAAAATATTTAAAAATTCGAAAAACGTCGATTTTTTCTGTTTCTTTGCTTATAACTTTAAAACGATTCGTTTTGGAACAAAGTCGTAGAGAAATAAAATAAAGATAATTGAATTTTGTATGATATCCGACTGGTCAAAAATGTCTTAACTTATTACCTTTTCTGCAATATAGCAATAAATACAAAATAAGGGGGCAAAATATGCCTGTTGTTATTCAATATTTTTAACCACTTCGGTGGTACTTAGAACCTTAGTAATTCGCTTAGGAAATTCTTTGTAACATACTTAAACTGTGTACCAAATTTCATTAAAATCGACCTAATAAATTTTGCATAATAAATTTGCAATTTAAATGTTTTTAAAAAAGTTCAAATTTTTTAAAATCTTTCTGAACAAAAAGTAGACCATTTAGAAGTTGTCTAATTTTTTTACATATAAAGAGGTGCTTTACCTATCTAATACACTTTACAGAATTAAAATCGGATTATTTAAGGGGCCTCAGCAATGTTTTAAACTTATAAATAATTTTTTCGCTTATAAACAAATAGCTTTGTTTAATAATAAAAAATTAATTTTTAGCAATGCAAATAATTAAAACCGGTATAATTTGATTTATACTTTCAAATTCTGTCAGCAGAATTGCTATTTTATTTTTTAATCAAAAGTTATTCGCGTTCAAATTGCACTTTTTCGATTTTTTGAAAGTTCCACTGCGTTTATCTCGAAAACTATGCATCCTACGAAAAAACTTGTAAGAACATTTTTTGCTTAGACTTACCCAAGAAATATAAAAAAGTGTTTTATTTTGCGAAAAATCGATGTTATGTAATTCCTCAAGTTGTTTGTTTATAACAATTTTATTGATATCCGGATCAACTGTTACCCAAAAAAATCGTGTTCCACGGGTCAAAAAATACATAAAAATCTTGGGTAAGTGCATCTAAATAAAGGAGCCCGCAGCACCCCCTCCTGGCCACAGGACTAATTTGTTTATAAGCCAAAAAATTGTTTATAAATTTAAAACATTGCTGAGGCTGCTTAAACAATCCGATTTTAATTCTGTAAAGTGCATTAGATAGGTGGAGTGCTTCTTTATATGTAAAAAAATTGACAAATCTTTGTATACACTAGTTTTTGTTGTGCAAGATTTTAAAAAATTTTAATTTTTTAAAAAAAGTTTAGATTGCAAAATTATTATTCAAAATCTAGTAAGTCAATTTTAATGAAATTTGGTGTAAGGTTTTAGCACATTACAAAAATTTTCTAAGCGAATTAGGAAGGTTCCAAGTGTAACCTAAGTGATGGAAAATAATTGAATAATAACAGGCTTGTTTTGCCCCCTTATTTTATATTTATTGCTATTTTGCAGCAAGGGTGATTAATTAAGAGACTTTTAACCAATCGCATCTGATAGAAAATTTAATTACCTTTGTTTTATTCCTATACGACTTTGTTCCAGAATGAATCGTTTTAAAGTTATAAGCAAAAAAATTAGAAAAAGAAAACGAAATTTTTTGAAATTTTTAAATATTTTATTTTTTTTATTAATGTTCCGGGCATATTTGAGACGGAGCATTAATCAATTATTAATAACGAAGTTATCACCTAACTTTATCCGCAAAAATCTGAATGCCACCTCTCACATCCATCTAAAAACAGATCCTTACTGGTCTATTATTAATTATACGAAAAAAAAGTTATCCTTTGTAAAAAGTTCTGCATGGCCAAAGACCTTAAATACAACCATCTTATATCAATTTTGATTAATTTTATACGAGGTATGTCAAAAAAGATAAATTTCGATCAAGAATAAAGTACCTTTATAGTTCAGAATATTTCAATGAGAAATTTTTGAGAGATTTTTATAATTATTTTGATTGGGAAATAAGCCACAATTAAATTGAAAAAATAATTTTATTAACGTTTCGACGCCCAAATCGGATGTCATTGTCAAAATACAAAATATTACCGAGTAAATATTAGTAATATTTTATATTTTGACAACGACATCCGATTTGGGCGTCCAAACGCAAATAAAATTATTTTTTCAATTTAATTGTGGCTTATTTCCCAACCAAAGATAGATTCCCAACCCAGCGACCCGGCATTGGTCGCTAGGTAGATTGTTACGCGAGTGGTCGCGCGTGAGATTTTCTCTCACATATCCAAATTTTACCTTTTTTTACAAAATAAAGTTTTTAAACTTTTTTTATTAACTAATAATAAGAAAAAAAATGTAACATAATATAGATAATAATATAATAAAATAAAAAGAAATAATCGGAATTAAACCAATATTAATCAATCTCCGTATCTTGATAATTTACGGCACAGCACACAAATATAACAAGAATGCTCTGGAAAAATTGATTGATGACAACTACAATTTTTTTTACATTATTTTAGGTTTTAAGTGCCAAAATAAAATTAATTTTTATGTACAGTTCGTAACGCGGGTGGTCGCTTGATGAGAGAATGTCTCACTTGAAGCGCGCTGACTCAACAATTGGGTGATATTAGGTCAACTGAGTCACTATCTAAGCGGACGATTCTATTAGATTGTCGAGGGAGGATAGTTAGGAGACTAGAAGGAACTACAGATCTTATAATTTCCCAGAAAAAAAATTCTGTGCAATTTTCTGAAACCGTGAGAGAAAATCTCATATAGCGACCACTGGCGGGTTAATTATGATTTTTAGTTCTAAACAACTTTACATAAGCACAATTTTCAATATTGTGAAAAATAAGGGTATATTATTTAAGTACTCTTGGGAAAATTCATATTTTTTTATATACCTCGTATAAAATTGACAAAATTTGATATTAGACGGTTGTATTTTAGGTTTTAGACCCTGTAGAACATTTTATAAAGAATAACTGTTTTTCGTAAAATGAATAATAAAAGAGTTTTCCACCTACCTCTACCGAAAGTATACTTTTCCGGACCTGATTGTAGGGAGCAAAGTTGTACTTTTCCTCCCTAGGGAAGAAAAGTAAAAGTGACATCATGGTATTTCATTCATAAAAATATAACTTATTGACGCCCTGTACAATATCTATTTTCTATTACGTAAGTTTGTATACATTTTAACGTTTATTTATAAAACACTCTGTATTTCATAGAATGGTAAAAAACTGTAAATTGTTATTTTGATTTAACAATGTTTACATTTTTATTTTGACTTATATTTGACAGTTGACAGTTATATTGTACGTACTTATTAGTTTTAGTTCTAATAAATTTTGTTGGTTAGTTACACAAATAAATTAAGTAAAAATGAAAAAATGACTTGTTATTTGAGGAAGGTGGAAAAACCATATGTATAACATGGGAGTAAAGTGCCTTTTCCTCCCTTGAATGATTACTGCCCTCCGCTACGCGTCGGGCAGTAAACTTCATTCTCGGGAGGAAAAGAAGCACTTTCCTCCCTTGTTATACAAATATCTATATGTATCATAATTGAAATAAACAACTAAAAATAATGTTGATTAGAAAAATTTTCAAAATTTTTTTTTCCATTAGAAGGATGAAATTGCATATCAGAATATAGTTCTTAATTCCAAACAATCATGTTAAATTATATAATTTAAAATAATTTTAAAAATATCGTTGAATTTTGTTTCTATTTTGTTTTTGATTATGCTGAATCCGAATATGGCATTACAATTTGAAAATGCTTATAAAGAAGCTCTTCTACACTATGTCTGCGTAGCAAGGAACCATATTTGAAACATTTTTATTACAAATTTTACGAAAAAAAGTTTATTCTTCATAAATTGCTCTGCATAGTCTAAAATCTAAAACCCAATCATCAGATATCAAGTTTTATCAATTTTATACGAGGTATGTCAAAAATACGAATTTTGTTAAAGAGTAAAGTACCTTTATATTCCAGAATATCAAAATATGGGTATTATAAAAAGTTGTTGGGAATTAAAAACTATGTTTTATTATAATTATATCATTATAATTGAAAAAAAAATTCAATGTTTTCTCAAATTACGGATACCCATCATCATTATTTTATTTCAATTATTTCAACTATTTTATTATTAATTTTACGAAAAAAAGTTATTCTTCATAAAATACTCTATTCTGGTCTAAAGTCCAAAAAACAACCATCGGATATCAAACAAATATGACTTTTGCTTAACAGTTCAGTATGGTTTGTTCAACAGTAAATGGTTGAGTTCAATTAGTGCGGTCGTAAATATTATTAAATTTATCTGACCTGGCCCATTGTTAAGACCCACCCGGAGCGATAAGCAACCGAGGTAGACAGAGTTGGTCTTTTGACAATTAACACTGACTAGACGGTAATCCCATAATAAAGCAAAGAAATTGTACCAGAAAACATATTTAAATTTTACCTGAAACCGGACCTTTTATACTATTATCGGTTATTCCAGGATGTTTATAGTGGTAACTAATTGAACTCGACCATTTACTGTTAAACATACCATACCTTTATAGTTCACAATATCTCATTTAGAAGAATGTAATTAAACAGTGAAACATATTTTGTAATTCCAACCAACTTTTTTAATAACAATTTTCGATATTGTGAAATCTAAAGGTACTTTACTCTTGAGTGAAATTCATATTTTTTTACATACCTCGTATGTCAAAATGTAAAATCGTATGTAAAACCTCGTATGTAAAATTAATAAAATTTGATATTTGATGGTTGCATCTGAGATCATATACGATGCAGAGTATTTTATAAAGAATAACTTTTTTCGTAAAACTGGTAATAAAAAAGTTATTAATAGGTTCGAAGTTACGCAGACATAATGTTTAAGAGCTAAAAATATTTTTTTGTTGAAAATTTATTATTGTTCAAGCTTATTATTAAATTTATTTTAGGTAAGTTTTAGAGAAAACATTTTCGATCACTTTTTATAAACAATTTTTTAGTTGGTAATTTTCGGTTTTTGTATTAGGTACATTTTTGTTATCTTTCTTAATTTTTGTCAAAAAGGAATAGTTTCATTCATAGTTTCATAGTTTCATTTCTAAAATAAAATTATTGAGTAAATTTTAAAAATACATCAAATGCTTTAAAAAATCACCTATAAAATTGTAAAAAATCTTTTCAAACTTGAGTAATACCGTTTTAAAGTGCTGGTAATTCTGTAAACTACGTTTTTCCTTAAAACTTCCGTAAAAGTTTTCAAAAATTGCATTTTTGCGTCATATCATTTGAATTAAATTTTTGGCATTTTTTTGAATGAAACATTGTTTAGTAAGATGTTTGAAAGGTAAGTTGTGCAAATTTGAGAGCTTTATAAGAAAAATTTTATTAGTTACACATTTTTAAATAATGTTTAAACAAAATTCAGCCCACACCGTACTTATGCCCATACATTTTATTTCTTTTTATTATAACCATAAGATAGCTTAATTGTTCTTCTTTCCAATTAAGCTATTCTTTCTTGTTCCTTCTCTTAATTTCCTTCTTTCTTGTCCAATTTGTAAAATTTTATTTGATCCATTAATTAGAGAAATACACTGAAATAACTCAGCCGTGCACTTCGCTAGTTTACAGTGCGCCAATGTTTGTGAGAAGGGTGACTTTAGCGTTATAAATAAAAAATTATAGAAGCTACAGATTTAATTTTATAAAAATTTTAATCTTATATTTAGGTTTTTTTCAATAGTCTGAATTTTTCAAGTCAAGTCAGTTTTTTTCTAAAATTTATATTTTCGGAGTTATTTAAAGAAACATCTAATTTCGCAGTTCATTTGTTTAATAAAAAATTAAGTGCCCACTTCTAGAGTAGAACTTTTTAATATGTTGTTTATTAAACATTTCTTAGGGCCATCGGTACATAATTCGCAAATATTTTAAGGCTATCCCCACTCTTTCTGTCTTTACACGGCAAATTACGTGTAGTAAAATTGTCACTGATATGGATATGTAAACTTTACTTGACAACTTCATCATTAACTGTAAAGATGGCTTTTGAATGTTCTTGGATAACTTTTACTAGTATAATTAATTGCCTTAATTGTTAATTCAGTTAATTAATATGATTATTTCATATTTCCGACCAATAGAAAGCTACAGAAATACAAATTAAATTGATCATTTTTGATAATATCCCATCGTCAAGTATATTACGTCAGATGCCCTTCGTTGCTGTGAAAAAATACATTCAGTGACATTAATGACAATTACTGTTTTAAAACTTATAAAAGTGATGACTTTCAATCGTCAAATATTTATAACAACTGTGTGTTTAATTGTACTAATTTGTACTTACATAAATAAATTACAATAAAATTTTGGTTTTAAACAGTTTTATTATGAAATAATCGCAGCAAATTGCAGCTCGATCTCTGAAATTATTATCGAATTGTTTCCCTCGTGCCACTTGACGTAATTTCACTCCCCTTCGGGTCGTGAAATTAATACTGTCAAAGTGTCACTCGGGAAAAATTCGATAATTTCAGAGCTCTTGTGCAATTACTACTGATAATTTTTTCACTACCTATGTATTCAGTAATAATTTATCTACTGTACAACAAAAGCTAATAATCAATCGAGAAAAGAGGAAAAGTGATAAAGTGATTTTTTAATAATATATTGTTACTATGAAACGCTTACAATTTTGAACATCTGTAACAACACAATACTTGGATCACTGAATATATCCTGGTGTATTCTCTGCTTTGGATCTTCCATAAATAATAAACAATAAATAACTTTTTATTAAGTTCACGTCTTAAATCAAATATTTATTAAACACATTATCAATATTATTTAATCAACAACTGAAAATATTCCCAATGCCAGGTCAAATATTTAAAATTGTCACTGTCTGACTGACAATATGCTGGCAATATTCTATTTACTACTGACAAAGATTTGGAAAATATTACCACGGACATTGTGTTCATTTTTTTTCAAATCCTGAAAAAAAAACAATAAATATTTTTGAAAAATTTAAACGCAAAATGAAAGACTAAATTATTACCGAGGGCCGAAAGTCTCTTACAATAAATAAAAAGTTTATTTTGAATGAGATATTTTGAAATTAAAAATCACACTAAATTTTCTTTTAGTTTTTAGCCCTGTAACTTATTAAAATAAACATTATAGAAGTTCTCAGGGACTTTCGGCCCTCGCTAATAACGTAATCTCTTATTCTGAGTTTAAAATTTTCAAAAATAATTATTAGTTTTCTCAGAATTCGAAAAAAAAAATGAATTCCATTTGAGTAGCATTTCAGCAGAAACTACGTGCCCATTCCCTTAATGAAATTAAAAAACATCTATATTGTTTGATTTTTTCCGAAGGGAAAATCTATATGCATTATTATATTAAATATTTTGTATTTGTATTAAATGAGGCGCTCAGAGCAACAGTGGCACAGTCCACAAATTGAGCATTTTTAGATTAATACATCAATAAAAGCAGAAAAATTGGATATATGCTTCAACAGTGGTCTACACAATCTAGCTCTATATTTGGCAATATGGCACTACATAATGTATTGTTGCCTTGACAAATACTAAAAATACGAATGAAACAGTGGCCTAACCCTCAATTGTGTGGCTCAGACCCATCAAACAAGTGTTCATCGTATCAGAATCAGAATAATACGCATAATTCATAAGAATGACTATTTTTAATTTTATAAAGTAATATTTAATAATAATAACTTTAACTCCGTCCTTGACTGAGTGGTAAGAGCGCCTACCTTTGGATCGAAAAATCCGAATGGTTGTGAGTTCGAATCTCACCAGGGTCAGAAATGTTTCATTTATTATAAATTAATAAATGAAAATAGTTACTGTCCTTGTGGGATCGGTACTCACCGGAGGAACCGCAGACGTTCGGATACAGTTAGCGTCTTTTTGCAAAGACAATGACGTCAACTTTGCAAAGTAACAAGACACTTACTCAACACACACACACACTACACATTACACTAGGTACCTAACTGTTAAAAATTACCGTACCTACCATGCCAATGGCCATTAGTTGTCGAGGCGTTAACCTTTTTTAAATAAAAAAAAACAATAATTTAATTTGTCATATTAATTTCCTATTTGGTAGCAAATTTTGTGGCTTATTACAAACTAAAATAGTAAATTAGTAATACAAAGTGTTAATTTGTATTAATTGTATCAATTAAAATAAATAATTCTTTTGCGATTCAATTTTTAAATCTTTTTTCTGTCGGTATCTTACTGTGTACAGGTAATGCTAAGAATTACCATAATCTGTTCTCGGGAGTCTTAGTACACAAGATTAATGACGATGAACGACCCAAAAATATAAAAAATGTGCATTGCCAGGTAATAATAAAAATGTTTACAAGCTAATAGTACTTTGAGGAATATGCAAAAACGTTGCCAAACTTCAGGGCTTCTTATAATCGGTAGCTCAATGTGGGCTTCCTAACGCTGCTGATCTTCTACAGAGTATATACTTCTTTTCGCAGCGCAAACTGGTGGTAGATACCATGAACTACGAGTGTATGTTTTGATAATAATTCCAGGCATAAGCAGCCCGGGCTTCGTATTGTTAATCATGATTTCAGAGCTACCTATGGTACATTTCTAAAATTTGTCCGAATATATATGAAGCCCAAGCGTATTCACATGTTCTGAGCTTGGTTAAAATATCGAGAGATGGTGTAAAGTACGTTTTTTGGGGAAATAACATTAAAGAATTACGAAGCCCGAATCCGGGGTGTCGGGCTTCGTATGACCGGTGCGATATAGCGTTTTTGGCTTCCTAAAGTCGGAATCCATATATATATATATATATATATATATATATATATATATATATATATATATATATATATATATATATATATATATATATATAAATATATATATATATATATATATATATATATATATATATATATAAATATATATATATATATATATATATATATATATATATAAATATATATATATATATATATATATATATATATATATATATATATATATATATATATATATATATGGATTCCGACTTTAGGAAGCCAAAAACGCTATATCGCACCGGTCATACGAAGCCCGACACCTCCTTACGAAGCCCGGATTCGGGCTTCGTAATTCTTTAATGTTATTTCCCCAAAAAACGTACTTTACACCATCTCTCGATATTTTAACCAAGTTCAGAACATGTGAATACGCTTGGGCTTCATATATATTCGGACAAATTTTAGAAATGTACCATAGGTAGCTCTGAAATCATGATTAACAATACGAAGCCCGGGCTGCTTATGCCTGGAATTATTATCAAAACATACACTCGTAGTTCATGGTATCTACCACCAGTTTGCGCTGCGAAAAGAAGTATATACTCTGTAGAAGTTCAGCAGCGTTAGGAAGCCCACATTGAGCTACCGATTATAAGAAGCCCTGAAGTTTGGCAACGTTTTTGCATATTCCTCAAAGTACTATTAGCTTGTAAACATTTTTATTATTACCTGGCAATGCACATTTTTTGTATTTTTGGGTCGTTCATCGTCATTAATCTTGTGTACTAAGACTCCCGAGAACAGATTATGGTAATTCTTAGCATTACCTGTACACAGTAAGATACCGACAGAAAAAAGATTTAAAAATTGAATCGCAAAAGAATTATTTATTTTAATTGATACAATTAATACAAATTAATACTTTGTATTACTAATTTACTATTTTAGTTTGTAATAAGCCACATAATTTGCTACCAAATAGGAAATTAATATGACAAATTAAATTATTGTTTTTTTTTTATTTAAAAAAGGTTAATGCCTCGACAACTAATGGCCATTGGCATGGTAGGTACGGTAATTTTTAACAGTTAGGTACCTAGTGTAATGTGTAGTGTGTGTGTGTGTGTTGAGTAAGTGTCTTGTTACTTTGCAAAGTTGACGTCATTGTCTTTGCAAAGAGACGCTAACTGTATCCGAACGTCTGCGGTTCCTCCGGTGAGTACCGATCCCACAAGGACAGAAACTATTTTCATTTATTAATTTATAATAAATGAAACATTTCTGACCCTGGTGAGATTCGAACTCACAACCATTCGGATTTTTCGATCCAAAGGTAGGCGCTCTTACCACTCAGTCAAGGACGGAGTTAAAGTTATTATTATTAAATATTACTTTATAAAATTAAAAATAGTCATTCTTATGAATTATGCGTATTATTCTGATTCTGATACGATGAACACTTGTTTGATGGGTCTGAGCCACACAATTGAGGGTTAGGCCACTGTTTCATTCGTATTTTTAGTATTTGTCAAGGCAACAATACATTATGTAGTGCCATATTGCCAAATATAGAGCTAGATTGTGTAGACCACTGTTGAACCATATATCCAATTTTTCTGCTTTTATTGATGTATTAATCTAAAAATGCTCAATTTGTGGACTGTGCCACTGTTGCTCTGAGCGCCTCATTTAATACAAATACAAAATATTTAATACAATAATGCATATAGATTTTCCCTTCGGAAAAAATCAAACAATATAGAGGTTTTTTAATTTCATTAAGGGTATGGGCACGTAGTTTCTGCTGAAATGCTACTCAAATGGAATTCATTTTTTTTTTTCGAATTCTGAGAAAACTAATAATTATTTTTGAAAATTTTAAACTCAGAATAAGAGATTACGTTATTAGCGAGGGCCGAAAGTCCCTGAGAACTTCTATAATGTTTATTTTAATAAGTTACAGGGCTAAAAACTAAAAGAAAATTTAGTGTGACTTTTAATTTCAAAATATCTCATTCAAAATAAACTTGTTATTTATTGTAAGAGACTTTCGGCCCTCGGTAATAATTTAGTCTTTCATTTTGCGTTTAAATTTTTCAAAAATATTTATTGTTTTTTTTTCAGGATTTGAAAAAAAATGAACACAATGTCCGTGGTAATATTTTCCAAATCTTTGTCAGTAGTAAATAGAATATTGCCAGCATATTGTCAGTCAGACAGTGACAATTTTAAATATTTGACCTGGCATTGGGAATATTTTCAGTTGTTGATTAAATAATATTGATAATGTGTTTAATAAATACTTGATTTAAGACGTGAACTTAATATAAAGTTATTTATTGTTTATTATTTATGGAAGATCCAAAGCAGAGAATACACCAGGATATATTCAGTGATCCAAGTATTGTGTTGTTACAGATGTTCAAAATTGTAAGCGTTTCATAGTAACAATATATTATTAAAAAATCACTTTATCACTTTTCCTCTTTTCTCGATTGATTATTAGCTTTTGTTGTACAGTAGATAAATTATTACTGAATACATAGGTAGTGAAAAAATTATCAGTAGTAATTGCACAAGAGCTCTGAAATTATCGAATTTTTCCCGAGTGACACTTTGACAGTATTAATTTCACGACCCGAAGGGGAGTGAAATTACGTCAAGTGGCACGAGGGAAACAATTCGATAATAATTTCAGAGATCGAGCTGCAATTTGCTGCGATTATTTCATAATAAAACTGTTTAAAACCAAAATTTTATTGTAATTTATTTATGTAAGTACAAATTAGTACAATTAAACACACAGTTGTTATAAATATTTGACGATTGAAAGTCATCACTTTTATAAGTTTTAAAACAGTAATTGTCATTAATGTCACTGAATGTATTTTTTCACAGCAACGAAGGGCAACTGACGTAATATACTTGACGATGGGATATTATCAAAAATGATCAATTTAATTTGTATTTCTGTAGCTTTCTATTGGTCGGAAATATGAAATAATCATATTAATTAACTGAATTAACAATTAAGGCAATTAATTATACTAGTAAAAGTTATCCAAGAACATTCAAAAGCCATCTTTACAGTTAATGATGAAGTTGTCAAGTAAAGTTTACATATCCATACCAGTGACAATTTTACTACACGTAATTTGCGGTGTAAAGACAGAAAGAGTGGGGATAGCCTTAAAATATTTGCGAATTATGTACCGATGGCCCTAAGAAATGTTTAATAAACAACATATTAAAAAGTTCTAGTCTAGAAGTGGGCACTTAATTTTTTATTAAACAAATGAACTGCGAAATTAGATGTTTCTTTAAATAACCCCGAAAATATAAATTTTAGAAAAAAACTGACTTGACTTGAAAAATTCAGACAATTGAAAAAAACCTAAATATAAGATTAAAATTTTTATAAAATTAAATCTGTAGCTTCTATAATTTTTTATTTATAACGCTAAAGTCACCCTTCTCACAAACATTGGCGCACTGTAAACTAGCGAAGTGCACGGCTGAGTTATTTAAGTGTATTTCTCTAATTAATGGATCAAATAAAATTTTACAAATTGGACAAGAAAGAAGGAAATTAAGAGAAGGAACAAGAAAGAATAGCTTAATTGGAAAGAAGAACAATTAAGCTATCTTATGGTTATAATAAAAAGAAATAAAATGTATGGGCATAAGTACGGTGTGGGCTGAATTTTGTTTAAACATTATTTAAAAATGTGTAACTAATAAAATTTTTCTTATAAAGCTCTCAAATTTGCACAACTTACCTTTCAAACATCTTACTAAACAATGTTTCATTCAAAAAAATGCCAAAAATTTAATTCAAATGATATGACGCAAAAATGCAATTTTTGAAAACTTTTACGTAAGTTTTAAGGAAAAACGTAGTTTACAGAATTACCAGCACTTTAAAACGGTATTACTCAAGTTTGAAAAGATTTTTTACAATTTTATAGGTGATTTTTTAAAGCATTTGATGTATTTTTAAAATTTACTCAATAATTTTATTTTAGAAATGAAACTATGAAACTATGAATGAAACTATTCCTTTTTGACAAAAATTAAGAAAGATAACAAAAATGTACCTAATACAAAAACCGAAAATTACCAACTAAAAAATTGTTTATAAAAAGTGATCAAAAATGTTTTCTCTAAAACTTACCTAAAATATATTTAATAATAAGCTTGAACAATAATAAATTTTCAACAAAAAAATATTTTTAGCTCTTAAACATTATGTCTGCGTAACTTCGAACCTATTAATAACTTTTTTATTACCAGTTTTACGAAAAAAGTTATTCTTTATAAAATACTCTGCATCGTATATGATCTCAGATGCAACCATCAAATATCAAATTTTATTAATTTTACATACGAGGTTTTACATACGATTTTACATTTTGACATACGAGGTATGTAAAAAAATATGAATTTCACTCAAGAGTAAAGTACCTTTAGATTTCACAATATCGAAAATTGTTATTAAAAAAAGTTGGTTGGAATTACAAAATATGTTTCACTGTTTAATTACATTCTTCTAAATGAGATATTGTGAACTAAAAAGGTATGGTATGTTTAACAGTAAATGGTCGAGTTCAATTAGTTACCACTATAAACATCCTGGAATAACCGATAATAGTATAAAAGGTCCGGTTTCAGGTAAAATTTAAATATGTTTTCTGGTACAATTTCTTTGCTTTATTATGGGATTACCGTCTAGTCAGTGTTAATTGTCAAAAGACCCCAACTCTGTCTACCTCGGTTGCTTATCGCTCCGGGTGGGTCTTAACAATGGGCCAGGTCAGATAAATTTAATAATATTTACGACCGCACTAATTGAACTCAACCATTTACTGTTGAACAAACCATACTGAACTGTTAAGCAAAAGTCATATTTGTTTGATATCTGATGGTTGTTTTTTGGACTTTAGATCAGAATAGAGTATTTTATGAAGAATAACTTTTTTTCGTAAAATTAATAATAAAATAGTTGAAATAATTGAAATAAAATAATGATGATGGGTATCCGTAATTTGAGAAAACATTGAATTTTTTTTTCAATTATAATGATGTAATTATAATAAAACATAGTTTTTAATTCCCAACAAATTTTTATAATACCCATATTTTGATATTCTGGAATATAAAGGTACTTTACTCTTTAACAAAATTCGTATTTTTGACATACCTCGTATAAAATTGATAAAACTTGATATCTGATGATTGGGTTTTAGATTTTAGACTATGCAGAGCAATTTATGAAGAATAAACTTTTTTTCGTAAAATTTGTAATAAAAATGTTTCAAATATGGTTCCTTGCTACGCAGACATAGTGTAGAAGAGCTTCTTTATAAGCATTTTCAAATTGTAATGCCATATTCGGATTCAGCATAATCAAAAACAAAATAGAAACAAAATTCAACGATATTTTTAAAATTATTTTAAATTATATAATTTAACATGATTGTTTGGAATTAAGAACTATATTCTGATATGCAATTTCATCCTTCTAATGGAAAAAAAAATTTTGAAAATTTTTCTAATCAACATTATTTTTAGTTTTTTATTTCAATTATGATATATATAGATATTTGTATAACAAGGGAGGAAAGTGCTTCTTTTCCTCCCGAGAATGAAGTTTACTGCCCGACGCGTAGCGGAGGGCAGTAATCATTCAAGGGAGGAAAAGGCACTTTACACCCATGTTATACATATGGTTTTTCCACCTTCCTCAAATAACAAGTCATTTTTTCATTTTTACTTAATTTATTTGTGTAACTAACCAACAAAATTTATTAGAACTAAAACTAATAAGTACGTACAATATAACTGTCAACTGTCAAATATAAGTCAAAATAAAAATGTAAACATTGTTAAATCAAAATAACAATTTACAGTTTTTTACCATTCTGTGAAATACAGAGTGTTTTATAAATAAACGTTAAAATGTATACAAACTTACGTAATAGAAAATAGATATTGTACAGGGCGTCAATAAGTTATATTTTTATGAATGAAATACCATGATGTCACTTTTACTTTTCTTCCCTAGGGAGGAAAAGTACAACTTTGCTCCCTACAATCAGGTCCGGAAAAGTATACTTTCGGTAGAGGTAGGTGGAAAACTCTTTTATTATTCATTTTACAAAAAACAGTTATTCTTTATAAAATGTTCTACAGGGTATAAAACCTAAAATACAACCGTCTAATATCAAATTTTGTCAATTTTATACGAGGTATATAAAAAAAATATGAATTTTCCCAAGAGTACTTAAATAATATACCCTTATTTTTCACAATATTGAAAATTGTGCTTATGTAAAGTTGTTTAGAACTAAAAACCATAATTAACCCGCCAGTGGTCGCTATATGAGATTTTCTCTCACGGTTTCAGAAAATTGCACAGAATTTTTTTTCTGGGAAATTATAAGATCTGTAGTTCCTTCTAGTCTCCTAACTATCCTCCCTCGACAATCTAATAGAATCGTCCGCTTAGATAGTGACTCAGTTGACCTAATATCACCCAATTGTTGAGTCAGCGCGCTTCAAGTGAGACATTCTCTCATCAAGCGACCACCCGCGTTACGAACTGTACATAAAAATTAATTTTATTTTGGCACTTAAAACCTAAAATAATGTAAAAAAAATTGTAATTGTCATCAATCAATTTTTCCAGAGCATTCTTGTTATATTTGTGTGCTGTGCCGTAAATTATCAAGATACGGAGATTGATTAATATTGGTTTAATTCCGATTATTTCTTTTTATTTTATTATATTATTATCTATATTATGTTACATTTTTTTTTTCTTATTATTAGTTAAGAAAAAAAGTTTAAAAACTGTTTTAAAAACTTTATTTTGTAAAAAAAGGTAAAATTTGGATATGTGAGAGAAAATCTCACGCGCGACCACTCGCGTAACAATCTACCTAGCGACCAATGCCGGGTCGCTAGGTTGGGAATCTATCTTTAGTTGGGAAATAAGCCACAATTAAATTGAAAAAATAATTTTATTCGCGTTTGGACGCCCAAATCGGATGTCGTTGTCAAAATATAAAATATTACTAATATTTACTCGGTAATATTTTGTATTTTGACAATGACATCCGATTTGGGCGTCGAAACGTTAATAAAATTATTTTTTCAATTTAATTGTGGCTTATTTCCGAATCAAAATAATTATAAAAATGCCACAAGAAAATAGCTTCAGAACAACACTAAAAACCATCTTCCAATATTCCATCCTTCTCATTGAAATATTCTGAACTATAAAGGTACTTTATTCTTGATCGAAATTTATCTTTTTTGACATACCTCGTATAAAATTAATCAAAATTGATATAAGATGGTTGTATTTAAAGTCTTTGGCCATGCAGAACTTTTTACAAAGGATAACTTTTTTTTCGTATAATTAATAATAGACCAGTAAGGATCTGTTTTTAGATGGATGTGAGAGGTGGCATTCAGATTTTTGCGGATAAAGTTAGGTGATAACTTCGTTATTAATAATTGATTAATGCTCCGTCTCAAATATGCCCGGAACATTAATAAAAAAAATAAAATATTTAAAAATTTCAAAAAATTTCGTTTTTTTTTTCTAATTTTTTTGCTTATAACTTTAAAACGATTCATTCTGGAACAAAGTCGTATAGGAATAAAACAAAGGTAATTAAATTTTCTATCAGATGCGATTGGTTAAAAGTCTCTTAATTAATCACCCTTGCTGCAAAATAGCAATAAATATAAAATAAGGGGGCAAAACAAGCCTGTTATTATTAAATTATTTTCCATCACTTAGGTTACACTTGGAACCTTCCTAATTCGCTTAGAAAATTTTTGTAATGTGCTAAAACCGTACACCAAATTTCATTAAAATTGACTTACTAGATTTTGAATAATAATTTTGCAATCTAAACTTTTTTTAAAAAATTAAACTTTTTTAAAATCTTGCACAACAAAAACTAGTGTATACAAAGATTTGTCAATCTTTTTACATATAAAGAAGCACTCCACCTATCTAATGCACTTTATAGAATTAAAATCGGATTGTTTAAGCAGCCTCAGCAATGTTTTAAAGTTATAAACAATTTTTTGGCTTATAAACAAATTAGTCCTGTGGCCAGGAGGGGGTGCTGCGGGCTCCTTTATTTAGATGCGCTTACCCAAGATTTTTATGTATTTTTTGACCCGTGGAACACGATTTTTTTGGGTAACAGTTGATCCGGATATCAATAAAATTGTTATAAACAAACAACTTGAGGAATTACATAACATCGATTTTTCGCAAAATAAAACACTTTTTTATATTTCTTGGGTAAGTCTAAGCAAAAAATGTTCTTACAAATTTTTTCGTAGGATGCATAGTTTTCGAGATAAACGCAGTGGAACTTTCAAAAAATCGAAAAAGTGCAATTTTTGAACGCGAATAACTTTTGATTAAAAAATAAAATAGCAATTCTGCTGACAGAATTTGAAAGTATAAATCAAATTATACCGGTTTTAATTATTTGCATTGCTAAAAATTAATTTTTTATTATTAAACAAAGCTATTTGTTTATAAGCCAAAAAATTATTTATAAGTTTAAAACATTGCTGAGGCCCCTTAAATAATCCGATTTTAATTCTGTAAAGTGTATTAGATAGGTAAAGCACCTCTTTATATGTAAAAAAATTAGATAACTTCTAAATGGTCTACTTTTTGTTCAGAAAGATTTTAAAAAATTTGAACTTTTTTAAAAACATTTAAATTGCAAATTTATTATGCAAAATCTATTAGGTCGATTTTAATGAAATTTGGTACACAGTTTAAGTATGTTACAAAGAATTTCCTAAGCGAATTACTAAGGTTCTAAGTACCACCGAAGTGGTTAAAAACATTGAATAACAACAGGCATATTTTGCCCCCTTATTTTGTATTTATTGCTATATTGCAGAAAAGGTAATAAGTTAAGACATTTTTGACCAGTCGGATATCATACAAAATTCAATTATCTTTATTTTATTTCTCTACGACTTTGTTCCAAAACGAATCGTTTTAAAGTTATAAGCAAAGAAACAGAAAAAAATCGACGTTTTTCGAATTTTTAAATATTTTATTTTTTTTATTAATGTTCCGGCCATATTTGAGAAGGAGCATAAGTAAATTATTATTAACGAAGTTATCACCTTACTTTATCTGCAAAAATTCGAATGCCACCTTTCACATCCAAAAATAGACGTTTTTTCACAAATCCTTACTGGTCTATAATAAAATAGTTATCATAATTGAAATAACTGAAAATAATGTTGTATATCCATAATTAAAAAAATTCAACTTTTTTTTAATTAGAAAGATGAAGTGGAACATTAGAATATAGTTCTTAATTCCAAACAACTTTTCATTACAACAATTTTTAATATTTTGAATAATAAAGCTACTTTACTCTTGAGTAAAATTCATATTTTTTGACATAATATCTCGTATACGGCTTAAAAAAAATGAACCGATGGTTCTATTTTTAATTTAGACCATGCACAACTTTTCACGTTGACGAACAGAACGTCTATAGTCGTCTAATTTCCATTGATGTAATGTGACACAACGTCTATATACGTTGAATTTTTCCCTATTCTACTTTGCAAAATACATATAGTGTCACAACACTTGCTTATACATTTGACGCAGTGTCCGACAACGTGTTAATTGGACACACTGTACAAAACAATTATTGTTATTGTTTAAACAAATAATAATCAATTAGCGGCAAAATCTGTGAGTAGAACTTTTTTACTTTAACATGTATATAAACTAACAAAAAAAGTTTTAGAAAAAGATAATCTTGTTTGAATTGCTCCGAAACAATGCATCTTTTCGTTCTATCTTGACTCTTCTAAAATGCTTCGTATAGATTGCTGAATAGAATTGGGCTTCTTATAACAGGCAATATGACGACTTATATACACATATAAGGATCTCGTAGAACAGTCGTATTATTTAAACGTAAATTAAAACATGGCAACATCGTCGGGCTTCGTATAATGCGTAATCCATATACACTGTGAACGCGTTTATACGAGTGGGCTTCGTAAGACTGTAGGAATAAGACAGTGCTACAATCCCCTTACCCCGTAAACCGCGGGCTTCCATTCATCGGCAGGTTGTAGCGGGCTTCCTATCATTTGTGAGCCATATATATATATATATATATATATATATATATATATATATATATATATGGCTCACAAATGATAGGAAGCCCGCTACAACCTGCCGATGAATGGAAGCCCGCGGTTTACGGGGTAAGGGGATTGTAGCACTGTCTTATTCCTACAGTCTTACGAAGCCCACTCGTATAAACGCGTTCACAGTGTATATGGAGTACGCATTATACGAAGCCCGACGATGTTGCCATGTTTTAATTTACGTTTAAATAATACGACTGTTCTACGAGATCCTTATATGTGTATATAAGTCGTCATATTGCCTGTTATAAGAAGCCCAATTCTATTCAGCAATCTATACGAAGCATTTTAGAAGAGTCAAGATAGAACGAAAAGATGCATTGTTTCGGAGCAATTCAAACAAGATTATCTTTTTCTAAAACTTTTTTTGTTAGTTTATATATATGTTAAAGTAAAAAAGTTCTACTCACAGATTTTGTCGCTAATTGATTATTATTTGTTTAAACAATAACAATAATTGTTTTGTACAGTGTGTCCAATTAACACGTTGTCGGACACTGCGTCAAATGTATAAGCAAGTGTTGTGACACTATATGTATTTTGCAAAGTAGAATAGGGAAAAATTCAACGTATATAGACGTTGTGTCACATTACATCAATGGAAATTAGACGACTATAGACGTTCTGTTCGTCAACGTGAAAAGTTGTGCATGGTCTAAATTAAAAATAGAACCATCAGTTCATTTTTTTTAAGCCGTATACGAGATATTATGTCAAAAAATATGAATTTTACTCAAGAGTAAAGTAGCTTTATTATTCAAAATATTAAAAATTGTTGTAATGAAAAGTTGTTTGGAAGTAAGAACTATATTCTAATGTTCCACTTCATCTTTCTAATTAAAAAAAGTTGAATTTTTTAAATTATGGTTATACAACATTATTTTCAGTTATTTCAATTATGATAACTATTTTATTATAGACCAGTAAGGATTTGTGAAAAAACGTCTATTTTTGGATGTGAAAGGTGGCATTCGAATTTTTTGCAGATAAAGTAAGGTGATAACTTCGTTAATAATAATTTACTTATGCTCCTTCTCAAATATGGCCGGAACATTAATAAAAAAAATAAAATATTTAAAAATTCGAAAAACGTCGATTTTTTTCTGTTTCTTTGCTTATAACTTTAAAACGATTCGTTTTGGAACAAAGTCGTAGAGAAATAAAATAAAGATAATTGAATTTTGTATGATATCCGACTGGTCAAAAATGTCTTAACTTATTACCTTTTCTGCAATATAGCAATAAATACAAAATAAGGGGGCAAAATATGCCTGTTGTTATTCAATGTTTTTAACCACTTCAGTGGTACTTAGAACCTTAGTAATTCGCTTAGGAAATTCTTTGTAACATACTTAAACTGTGTACCAAATTTCATTAAAATCGACCTAATAGATTTTGCATAATAAATTTGCAATTTAAATGTTTTTAAAAAAGTTCAAATTTTTTAAAATCTTTCTGAACAAAAAGTAGACCATTTAGAAGTTATCTAATTTTTTTACATATAAAGAGGTGCTTTACCTATCTAATACACTTTACAGAATTAAAATCGGATTATTTAAGGGGCCTCAGCAATGTTTTAAACTTATAAATAATTTTTTGGCTTATAAACAAATAGCTTTGTTTAATAATAAAAAATTAATTTTTAGCAATGCAAATAATTAAAACCGGAATAATTTGATTTATACTTTCAAATTCTGTCAGCAGAATTGCTATTTTATTTTTTAATCAAAAGTTATTCGCGTTCAAAAATTGCACTTTTTCGATTTTTTGAAAGTTCCACTGCGTTTATCTCGAAAACTATGCATCCTACGAAAAAATTTGTAAGAACATTTTTTGCTTAGACTTACCCAAGAAATATAAAAAAGTGTTTTATTTTGCGAAAAATCGATGTTATGTAATTCCTCAAGTTGTTTGTTTATAACAATTTTATTGATATCCGGATCAACTGTTACCCAAAAAAATCGTGTTCCACGGGTCAAAAAATACATAAAAATCTTGGGTAAGTGCATCTAAATAAAGGAGCCCGCAGCACCCCCTCCTGGCCACAGGACTAATTTGTTTATAAGCCAAAAAATTGTTTATAACTTTAAAACATTGCTGAGGCTGCTTAAACAATCCGATTTTAATTCTGTAAAGTGCATTAGATAGGTGGAGTGCTTCTTTATATGTAAAAAAATTGACAAATCTTTGTATACACTAGTTTTTGTTGTGCAAGATTTTAAAAAAGTTTAATTTTTTAAAAAAAGTTAAGATTGCAAAATTATTGTTCAAAATCTAGTAAGTCAATTTTAATGAAATTTGGTGTACGGTTTTAGCACATTACAAAAATTTTCTAAGCGAATTAGGAAGGTTCCAAGTGTAACCTAAGTGATGGAAAATAATTGAATAATAACAGGCTTGTTTTGCCCCCTTATTTTATATTTATTGCTATTTTGCAGCAAGGGTGATTAATTAAGAGACTTTTAACCAATCGCATCTGATAGAAAATTTAATTACCTTTGTTTTATTCCTATACAACTTTGTTCCAGAATGAATCGTTTTAAAGTTATAACCAAAAAAATTAGAAAAAAAAAACGAAATTTTTTGAAATTTTTAAATATTTTATTTTTTTTATTAATGTTCCGGGCATATTTGAGACGGAGCATTAATCAATTATTAATAACGAAGTTATCACTATCACCTAACTTTATCCGCAAAAATCTGAATGCCACCTCTCACATCCATCTAAAAACAGATCCTTACTGGTCTATTATTAATTATACGAAAAAAAAGTTATCCTTTGTAAAAAGTTCTGCATGGCCAAAGACCTTAAATACAACCATCTTATATCAATTTTGATTAATTTTATACGAGGTATGTCAAAAAAGATAAATTTCGATCAAGAATAAAGTACCTTTATAGTTCAGAATATTTCAATGAGAAGGATGGAATATTCGAAGATGGTTTTTAGTGTTGTTCTGAAGCTATTTTCTTGTGGCATTTTTATAATTATTTTGATTCGGAAATAAGCCACAATTAAATTGAAAAAATAATTTTATTAACGTTTCGACGCCCAAATCGGATGTCATTGTCAAAATACAAAATATTACCGAGTAAATATTAGTAATATTTTATATTTTGACAGCGACATCCGATTTGGGGTCCAAACGCGAATAAAATTATTTTTTCAATTTAATTGTGGCTTATTTCCCAACCAAAGATAGATTCCCAACCTAGCGACCCGGCATTGGTCGCTAGGTAGTTTGTTACGCGAGTGGTCGCGCGTGAGATTTTCTCTCACATATCCAAATTTTACCTTTTTTTACAAAATAAAGTTTTTAAAACAGTTTTTAAACTTTTTTTCTTAACTAATAATAAGAAAAAAAAATGTAACATAATATAGATAATAATATAATAAAATAAAAAGAAATAATCGGAATTAAACCAATATTAATCAATCTCCGTATCTTGATAATTTACGGCACAGCACACAAATATAACAAGAATGCTCTGGAAAAATTGATTGATGACAATTACAATTTTTTTTACATTATTTTAGGTTTTAAGTGCCAAAATAAAATTAATTTTTATGTACAGTTCGTAACGCGGGTGGTCGCTTGATGAGAGAATGTCTCACTTGAAGCGCGCTGACTCAACAATTGGGTGATATTAGGTCAACTGAGTCACTATCTAAGCGGACGATTCTATTAGATTGTCGAGGGAGGATAGTTAGGAGACTAGAAGGAACTACAGATCTTATAATTTCCCAGAAAAAAAATTCTGTGCAATTTTCTGAAACCGTGAGAGAAAATCTCATATAGCGACCACTGGCGGGTTAATTATGGTTTTTAGTTCTAAACAACTTTACATAAGCACAATTTTCAATATTGTGAAAAATAAGGGTATATTATTTAAGTACTCTTGGGAAAATTCATATTTTTTTTATATACCTCGTATAAAATTGACAAAATTTGATATTAGACGGTTGTATTTTAGGTTTTAGACCCTCTAGAACATTTTATAAAGAATAACTGTTTTTTGTAAAATGAATAATAAAAGAGTTTTCCACCTACCTCTACCGAAAGTATACTTTTCCGGACCTGATTGTAGGGAGCAAAGTTGTACTTTTCCTCCCTAGGGAAGAAAAGTAAAAGTGACATCATGGTATTTCATTCATAAAAATATAACTTATTGACGCCCTGTACAATATCTATTTTCTATTACGTAAGTTTGTATACATTTTAACGTTTATTTATAAAACACTCTGTATTTCACAGAATGGTAAAAAACTGTAAATTGTTATTTTGATTTAACAATGTTTACATTTTTATTTTGACTTATATTTGACAGTTGACAGTTATATTGTACGTACTTATTAGTTTTAGTTCTAATAAATTTTGTTGGTTAGTTACACAAATAAATTAAGTAAAAATGAAAAAATGACTTGTTATTTGAGGAAGGTGGAAAAACCATATGTATAACAGGGTCTAGGACATTTCGGCGTCGCCGTTTCGGCGTGGCCATTTCGGCGTGGCCGTTTGGGCGTAGAGCCGTTTCGGCGTAGGCCGTTTCGGCGTCGGCCATTTCGGCGTCAGAGATTTTATTTTAGTTGACTAAATACCTACATTGGAGTCTATTAGTAAGACATTATTTTGAAAAAAATCTTTTAATATAGTTATTTAAATAGATACATTGGAGTCCATTGATCACAAAATTTTAATATTAATGGTAGATTTGTATATGTCAATTTTATACTTATGTGTGTGTGCTTGTTATTTAGCTCATAGTTAATGTAATATCTGTAATTGGCTTCTAGCTGTAGATATTATATATAAATAAATGAATAAACAAGATTTTGGAAAAATGAATATTTTATTTTAGTTATTATTTACATGTTATAATTAGATATGTGCTAGTCCAATTAAAAATCCTGAAACATTTATATTTACATACAAAACATTTATATTTAACCTACAAAACTTATTCACGAAATATTAATTAAAATAAAGTATTTACATGTTATAATTAGATATGTGCTAGTCCAATTAAAAATTCTGAAACATTTATATATATATATATTTATATAATAGGTAGGTACCTACTTAAAATTTCCCTTAAGATTAAAAATCAACAAATTACTTGCATCTCTCGTTAATGACATTATAATGTAATTTTTGAAATCAACAACTAATTTAGTTTTCGAATATTTAAAATCAACAAATAACTTGCATCTCTCGTTAATGACATTATAATGTAATTTTTGAAATCAACAACTAATTGATACATGATAATGTCATTTGGAATTAACAGGTAATTTAGTTTTCGAGGAAATGTTAATAACATTATTATGTGATTTATAGAATTTTGTATTTAAATTTTCGAAGAAACTGCAATAAATATAGGGATAACTATTATTATACTAACTAATGGTAAATATTTTAAAAGCAGATTCCTTTCAAGAAAATATTGTATAATTTAATTTTTTTTAAAAATATACATTCTGCAAATATTTTTGCTTAAAAAAGATATTTTAACAATATTAAAATTCTCCGTCTATATACCATATAATGTATGTCTAATTAAAGTTGAAAAATGTCAGTTATCATCTAATTAGCTCTGGGACAATTAAGAGAACAGCAATTATTATTAATATGCATTAATAAAAAATCCAATATAGGTATTTGCAGAATAAAATATAACAAAATGTTTATAAAAGAAATATATTTAGTTTATTTTTCTACTTGACCATTAATGTTAAAATTGTGTGACCAATGAACTCCAATGTATTTAAATAACTATATTAAAAGATTTTTTTCCAAAAAATTGCCTGACCAATAAACCTCAATGTAGGTATTTAGTCAACTAAAATAAAATTTCTGACGCCGAAATGGCCGACGCCGAAACGGCCTACGCCGAAACGGCCTACGCCGAAACGGCTCTACGCCCAAACGGCCACGCCGAAATGGCCACGCCGAAACGGCGACGCCGAAACGTCCCATTCCGTGTATAACATGGGAGTAAAGTGCCTTTTCCTCCCTTGAATGATTACTGCCCTCCGCTACGCGTCGGGCAGTAAACTTCATTCTCGGGAGGAAAAGAAGCACTTTCCTCCCTTGTTATACAAATATCTATATGTATCATAATTGAAATAAAAAACTAAAAATAATGTTGATTAGAAAAATTTTCAAAATTTTTTTTTCCATTAGAAGGATGAAATTGCATATCAGAATATAGTTCTTAATTCCAAACAATCATGTTAAATTATATAATTTAAAATAATTTTAAAAATATCGTTGAATTTTGTTTCTATTTTGTTTTTGATTATGCTGAATCCGAATATGGCATTACAATTTGAAAATGCTTATAAAGAAGCTCTTCTACACTATGTCTGCGTAGCAAGGAACCATATTTGAAACATTTTTATTACAAATTTTACGAAAAAAAGTTTATTCTTCATAAATTGCTCTGCATAGTCTAAAATCTAAAACCCAATCATCAGATATCAAGTTTTATCAATTTTATACGAGGTATGTCAAAAATACGAATTTTGTTAAAGAGTAAAGTACCTTTATATTCCAGAATATCAAAATATGGGTATTATAAAAAGTTGTTGGGAATTAAAAACTATGTTTTATTATAATTACATCATTATAATTGAAAAAAAAAATTCAATGTTTTCTCAAATTACGGATACCCATCATCATTATTTTATTTCAATTATTTCAACTATTTTATTATTAATTTTACGAAAAAAAGTTATTCTTCATAAAATACTCTATTCTGGTCTAAAGTCCAAAAAACAACCATCAGATATCAAACAAATATGACTTTTGCTTAACAGTTCAGTATGGTTTGTTCAACAGTAAATGGTTGAGTTCAATTAGTGCGGTCGTAAATATTATTAAATTTATCTGACCTGGCCCATTGTTAAGACCCACCCGGAGCGATAAGCAACCGAGGTAGACAGAGTTGGTCTTTTGACAATTAACACTGACTAGACGGTAATCCCATAATAAAGCAAAGAAATTGTACCAGAAAACATATTTAAATTTTACCTGAAACCGGACCTTTTATACTATTATCGGTTATTCCAGGATGTTTATAGTGGTAACTAATTGAACTCGACCATTTACTGTTAAACATACCATACCTTTTTAGTTCACAATATCTCATTTAGAAGAATGTAATTAAACAGTGAAACATATTTTGTAATTCCAACCAACTTTTTTTAATAACAATTTTCGATATTGTGAAATCTAAAGGTACTTTACTCTTGAGTGAAATTCATATTTTTTTACATACCTCGTATGTCAAAATGTAAAATCGTATGTAAAACCTCGTATGTAAAATTAATAAAATTTGATATTTGATGGTTGCATCTGAGATCATATACGATGCAGAGTATTTTATAAAGAATAACTTTTTTCGTAAAACTGGTAATAAAAAAGTTATTAATAGGTTCGAAGTTACGCAGACATAATGTTTAAGAGCTAAAAATATTTTTTTGTTGAAAATTTATTATTGTTCAAGCTTATTATTAAATATATTTTAGGTAAGTTTTAGAGAAAACATTTTTGATCACTTTTTATAAACAATTTTTTAGTTGGTAATTTTCGGTTTTTGTATTAGGTACATTTTTGTTATCTTTCTTAATTTTTGTCAAAAAGGAATAGTTTCATTCATAGTTTCATAGTTTCATTTCTAAAATAAAATTATTGAGTAAATTTTAAAAATACATCAAATGCTTTAAAAAATCACCTATAAAATTGTAAAAAATCTTTTCAAACTTGAGTAATACCGTTTTAAAGTGCTGGTAATTCTGTAAACTACGTTTTTCCTTAAAACTTACGTAAAAGTTTTCAAAAATTGCATTTTTGCGTCATATCATTTGAATTAAATTTTTAAAATTTTTTTGAATGAAACATTGTTTAGTAAGATGTTTGAAAGGTAAGTTGTGCAAATTTGAGAGCTTTATAAGAAAATTTTTATTAGTTACACATTTTTAAATAATGTTTAAACAAAATTCAGCCCACACCGTACTTATGCCCATACATTTTATTTCTTTTTATTATAACCATAAGATAGCTTAATTGTTCTTCTTTCCAATTAAGCTATTCTTTCTTGTTCCTTCTCTTAATTTCCTTCTTTCTTGTCCAATTTGTAAAATTTTATTTGATCCATTAATTAGAGAAATACACTGAAATAACTCAGCCGTGCACTTCGCTAGTTTACAGTGCGCCAATGTTTGTGAGAAGGGTGACTTTAGCGTTATAAATAAAAAATTATAGAAGCTACAGATTTAATTTTATAAAAATTTTAATCTTATATTTAGGTTTTTTTCAATTGTCTGAATTTTTCAAGTCAAGTCAGTTTTTTTCTAAAATTTATATTTTCGGGGTTATTTAAAGAAACATCTAATTTCGCAGTTCATTTGTTTAATAAAAAATGAAGTGCCCACTTCTAGAGTAGAACTTTTTAATATGTTGTTTATTAAACATTTCTTAGGGCCATCGGTATATAATTCGCAAATATTTTAAGGCTATCCCCACTCTTTCTGTCTTTACACCGCAAATTACGTGTAGTAAAATTGTCACTGGTATGGATATGTAAACTTTACTTGACAACTTCATCATTAACTGTAAAGATGGCTTTTGAATGTTCTTGGATAACTTTTACTAGTATAATTAATTGCCTTAATTGTTAATTCAGTTAATTAATATGATTATTTCATATTTCCGACCAATAGAAAGCTACAGAAATACAAATTAAATTGATCATTTTTGATAATATCCCATCGTCAAGTATATTACGTCAGTTGCCCTTCGTTGCTGTGAAAAAATACATTCAGTGACATTAATGACAATTACTGTTTTAAAACTTATAAAAGTGATGACTTTCAATCGTCAAATATTTATAACAACTGTGTGTTTAATTGTACTAATTTGTACTTACATAAATAAATTACAATAAAATTTTGGTTTTAAACAGTTTTATTCATGAAATAATCGCAGCAAATTGCAGCTCGATCTCTGAAATTATTATCGAATTGTTTCCCTCGTGCCACTTGACGTAATTTCACTCCCCTTCGGGTCGTGAAATTAATACTGTCAAAGTGTCACTCGGGAAAAATTCGATAATTTCAGAGCTCTTGTGCAATTACTACTGATAATTTTTCACTACCTATGTATTCAGTAATAATTTATCTACTGTACAACAAAAGCTAATAATCAATCGAGAAAAGAGGAAAAGTGATAAAGTGATTTTTTAATAATATATTGTTACTATGAAACGCTTACAATTTTGAACATCTGTAACAACACAATACTTGGATCACTGAATATATCCTGGTGTATTCTCTGCTTTGGATCTTCCATAAATAATAAACAAGAAATAACTTTTTATTAAGTTCACGTCTTAAATCAAGTATTTATTAAACACATTATCAATATTATTTAATCAACAACTGAAAATATTCCCAATGCCAGGTCAAGTATTTAAAATTGTCACTGTCTGACTGACAATATGATGGCAATATTCTATTTACTACTGACAAAGATTTGGAAAATATTACCACGGACATTGTGTTCATTTTTTTTCAAATCCTGAAAAAAAAACAATAAATATTTTTGAAAAATTTAAACGCAAAATGAAAGACTAAATTATTACCGAGGGCCGAAAGTCTCTTACAATAAATAAAAAGTTTATTTTGAATGAGATATTTTGAAATTAAAAGTCACACTAAATTTTCTTTTAGTTTTTAGCCCTGTAACTTATTAAAATAAACATTATAGAAGTTCTCAGGGACTTTCGGCCCTCGCTAATAACGTAATCTCTTATTCTGAGTTTAAAATTTTCAAAAATAATTATTAGTTTTCTCAGAATTCGAAAAAAAAAATGAATTCCATTTGAGTAGCATTTCAGCAGAAACTACGTGCCCATTCCCTTAATGAAATTAAAAAACATCTATATTGTTTGATTTTTTCCGAAGGGAAAATCTATATGCATTATTGTATTAAATATTTTGTATTTGTATTAAATGAGGCGCTCAGAGCAACAGTGGCACAGTCCACAAATTGAGCATTTTTAGATTAATACATCAATAAAAGCAGAAAAATTGGATATATGGTTCAACAGTGGTCTACACAATCTAGCTCTATATTTGGCAATATGGCACTACATAATGTATTGTTGCCTTGACAATACTAAAAATACGAATGAAACAGTGGCCTAACCCTCAATTGTGTGGCTCAGACCCATCAAACAAGTGTTCATCGTATCAGAATCAGAATAATACGCATAATTCATAAGAATGACTATTTTTAATTTTATAAAGTAATATTTAATAATAATAACTTTAACTCCGTCCTTGACTGAGTGGTAAGAGCGCCTACCTTTGGATCGAAAAATCCGAATGGTTGTGAGTTCGAATCTCACCAGGGTCAGAAATGTTTCATTTATTATAAATTAATAAATGAAAATAGTTTCTGTCCTTGTGGGATCGGTACTCACCGGAGGAACCGCAGACGTTCGGATACAGTTAGCGTCTCTTTGCAAAGACAATGACGTCAACTTTGCAAAGTAACAAGACACTTACTCAACACACACACACTACACATTACACTAGGTACCTAACTGTTAAAAATTACCGCACCTACCATGCCAATGGCCATTAGTTGTCGAGGCATTAACCTTTTTTAAATAAAAAAAAAACAATAATTTAATTTGTCATATTAATTTCCTATTTGGTAGCAAATTATGTGGCTTATTACAAACTAAAATAGTAAATTAGTAATACAAAGTGTTAATTTGTATTAATTGTATCAATTAAAATAAATAATTCTTTTGCGATTCAATTTTTAAATCTTTTTTCTGTCGGTATCTTACTGTGTACAGGTAATGCTAAGAATTACCATAATCTGTTCTCGGGAGTCTTAGTACACAAGATTAATGACGATGAACGACCCAAAAATACAAAAAATGTGCATTGCCAGGTAATAATAAAAATGTTTACAAGCTAATAGTACTTTGAGGAATATGCAAAAACGTTGCCAAACTTCAGGGCTTCTTATAATCGGTAGCTCAATGTGGGCTTCCTAACGCTGCTGAACTTCTACAGAGTATATACTTCTTTTCGCAGCGCAAACTGGTGGTAGATACCATGAACTACGAGTGTATGTTTTGATAATAATTCCAGGCATAAGCAGCCCGGGCTTCGTATTGTTAATCATGATTTCAGAGCTACCTATGGTACATTTCTAAAATTTGTCCGAATATATATGAAGCCCAAGCGTATTCACATGTTCTGAGCTTGGTTAAAATATCGAGAGATGGTGTAAAGTACGTTTTTTGGGGAAATAACATTAAAGAATTACGAAGCCCGAATCCGGGCTTCGTAAGGAGGTGTCGGGCTTCGTATGACCGGTGCGATATAGCGTTTTTGGCTTCCTAAAGTCGGAATCCATATATATATATATATATATATATATATATATATATATATATATATATATTTATATATATATATATATATATATATATAAATATATATATATATTTATATATATATATATATATATATATATATATATATATATATATATATATATGGATTCCGACTTTAGGAAGCCAAAAACGCTATATCGCACCGGTCATACGAAGCCCGACACCTCCTTACGAAGCCCGGATTCGGGCTTCGTAATTCTTTAATGTTATTTCCCCAAAAAACGTACTTTACACCATCTCTCGATATTTTAACCAAGCTCAGAACATGTGAATACGCTTGGGCTTCATATATATTCGGACAAATTTTAGAAATGTACCATAGGTAGCTCTGAAATCATGATTAACAATACGAAGCCCGGGCTGCTTATGCCTGGAATTATTATCAAAACATACACTCGTAGTTCATGGTATCTACCACCAGTTTGCGCAGCGAAAAAAAGTATATACTCTGTAGAAGTTCAGCAGCGTTAGGAAGCCCACATTGAGCTACCGATTATAAGAAGCCCTGAAGTTTGGCAACGTTTTTGCGTATTCCTCAAAGTACTATTAGCTTGTAAACATTTTTATTATTACCTGGCAATGCCCATTTTTGGTATTTTTGGGTCGTTCATCGTCATTAATCTTGTGTACTAAGACTCCCGAGAACAGATTATGGTAATTCTTAGCATTACCTGTACACAGTAAGATACCGACAGAAAAAAGATTTAAAAATTGAATCGCAAAAGAATTATTTATTTTAATTGATACAATTAATACAAATTAATACTTTGTATTACTAATTTACTATTTTAGTTTGTAATAAGCCACAAAATTTGCTACCAAATAGGAAATTAATATGACAAATTAAATTATTGTTTTTTTTTTATTTAAAAAAGGTTAATGCTTCGACAACTAATGGCCATTGGCATGGTAGGTACGGTAATTTTTAACAGTTAGGTACCTAGTGTAATGTGTAGTGTGTGTGTGTGTGTGTGTTGAGTAAGTGTCTTGTTACTTTGCAAAGTTGACGTCATTGTCTTTGCAAAGAGACGCTAACTGTATCCGAACGTCTGCGGTTCCTCCGGTGAGTACCGATCCCACAAGGACAGAAACTACTTTCATTTATTAATTTATAATAAATGAAACATTTCTGACCCTGGTGAGATTCGAACTCACAACCATTCGGATTTTTCGATCCAAAGGTAGGCGCTCTTACCACTCAGTCAAGGACGGGGTTAAAGTTATTATTATTAAATATTACTTTATAAAATTAAAAATAGTCATTCTTATGAATTATGCGTATTATTCTGATTCTGATACGATGAACACTTGTTTGATGGGTCTGAGCCACACAATTGAGGGTTAGGCCACTGTTTCATTCGTATTTTTAGTATTTGTCAAGGCAACAATACATTATGTAGTGCCATCTTGCCAAATATAGAGCTAGATTGTGTAGACCACTGTTGAACCATATATCCAATTTTTCTGCTTTTATTGATGTATTAACCTAAAAATGCTCAATTTGTGGACTGTGCCACTGTTGCTCTGAGCGCCTCATTTAATACAAATACAAAATATTTAATACAATAATGCATATAGATTTTCCCTTCGGAAAAAATCAAACAATATAGATGTTTTTTAATTTCATTAAGGGAATGGGCACGTAGTTTCTGCTGAAATGCTACTCAAATGGAATTCATTTTTTTTTTCGAATTCTGAGAAAACTAATAATTATTTTTGAAAATTTTAAACTCAGAATAAGAGATTACGTTATTAGCGAGGGCCGAAAGTCCCTGAGAACTTCTATAATGTTTATTTTAATAAGTTACAGGGCTAAAAAACTAAAAGAAAATTTAGTGTGACTTTTAATTTCAAAATATCTCATTCAAAATAAACTTTTTATTTATTGTAAGAGACTTTCGGCCCTCGGTAATAATTTAGTCTTTCATTTTGCGTTTAAATTTTTCAAAAATATTTATTGTTTTTTTTTCAGGATTTGAAAAAAAATGAACACAATGTCCGTGGTAATATTTTCCAAATCTTTGTAAGTCAGACAGTGACAATTTTAAATATTTGACCTGGCATTGGGAATATTTTCAGTTGTTGATTAAATAATATTGATAATGTGTTTAATAAATAATTGATTTAAGACGTGAACGTTAAAAAGTACGTAAGACGTAAAAAGTTATTTATTGTTTATTATTTATGGAAGATCCAAAGCAGAGAACACACCAGGATATATTCAGTGATCCAAGTATTGTGTTGTTACAGATGTTCAAAATTGTAAGCGTTTCATAGTAACAATATATTATTAAAAAATCACTTTATCACTTTTCCTCTTTTCTCGATTGATTATTAGCTTTTGTTGTACAGTAGATAAATTATTACTGAATACATAGGTAGTGAAAAAATTATCAGTAGTAATTGAACAAGAGCTCTGAAATTATCGAATTTTTCCCGAGTGACACTTTGACAGTATTAATTTCACGACCCGAAGGGGAGTGAAATTACGTCAAGTGGCACGAGGGAAACAATTCGATAATAATTTCAGAGATCGAGCTGCAATTTGCTGCGATTATTTCATGAATAAAACTGTTTAAAACCAAAATTTTATTGTAATTTATTTATGTAAGTACAAATTAGTACAATTAAACACACAGTTGTTATAAATATTTGACGATTGAAAGTCATCACTTTTATAAGTTTTAAAACAGTAATTGTCATTAATGTCACTGAATGTATTTTTTCACAGCAACGAAGGGGATCTGACGTAATATACTTGACGATGGGATATTATCAAAAGTGATCAATTTAATTTGTATTTCTGTAGCTTTCTATTGGTCGGAAATATGAAATAATCATATTAATTAACTGAATTAACAATTAAGGCAATTAATTATACTAGTAAAAGTTATCCAAGAATATTCAAAAGCCATCTTTACAGTTAATGATGAAGTTGTCAAGTAAAGTTTACATATCCATACCAGTGACAATTTTACTACACGTAATTTGCCGTGTAAAGACAGAAAGAGTGGGGATAGCCTTAAAATATTTGCGAATTATGTACCGATGGCCCTAAGAAATGTTTAATAAACAACATATTAAAAAGTTCTACTCTAGAAGTGGGCACTTAATTTTTTATTAAACAAATGAACTGCGAAATTAGATGTTTCTTTAAATAACCCCGAAAATATAAATTTTAGAAAAAAACTGACTTGACTTGAAAAATTCAGACTATTGAAAAAAACCTATAAGATTATAAGATTAAAATGTTTATAAAATTAAATATGTAGCTAAAATGTTTATAAAATTAAATATGTAGCTTCTATAATTTTTTATTTATAACGCTAAAGTCACCCTTCTCACAAACATTGGCGCACTGTAAACTAGCGAAGTGCACGGCTGAGTTATTTCAGTGTATTTCTCTAATTAATGGATCAAATAAAATTTTACAAATTGGACAAGAAAGAAGGAAATTAAGAGAAGGAACAAGAAAGGATAGCTTAATTGGAAAGAAGAACAATTAAGCTATCTTATGGTTATAATAAAAAGAAATAAAATGTATGGGCATAAGTACGGTGTGGGCTGAATTTTGTTTAAACATTATTTAAAAATGTGTAACTAATAAAATTTTTCTTATAAAGCTCTCAAATTTGCACAACTGACCTTTCAAACATCTTACTAAACAATGTTTCATTCAAAAAAATGCCAAAAATTTAATTCAAATGATATGACGCAAAAATGCAATTTTTGAAAACTTTTACGTAAGTTTTAAGTAAAAACGTAGTTTACAGAATTACCAGCACTTTAAAACGGTATTAATCAAGTTTGAAAAGATTTTTTACAATTTTATAGGTGATTTTTTAAAGCATTTGATGTATTTTTAAAATTTACTCCATAATTTTATTTTAGAAATGAAACTATGAAACTATGAATGAAACTATTCCTTTTTGACAAAAATTAAGAAAGATAACAAAAATGTACCTAATACAAAAACCGAAAATTACCAACTAAAAATTGTTTATAAAAAGTGATCAAAAATGTTTTCTCTAAAACTTACCTAAAATAAATTTAATAATAAGCTTGAACAATAATAAATTTTCAACAAAAAAATATTTTTAGCTCTTAAACATTATGTCTGCGTAACTTCGAACCTATTAATAACTTTTTTATTACCAGTTTTACGAAAAAAGTTATTCTTTATAAAATACTCTGCATCGTATATGATCTCAGATGCAACCATCAAATATCAAATTTTATTAATTTTACATACGAGGTTTTACATACGATTTTACATTTTGACATACGAGGTATGTAAAAAAATATGATGTTCTGAAGCTATTTTCTTGTGGCATTTTTACAATTTTAACTATTTAGAATGGGAAATAAGCCACAATATTATTAAAAAATGATTTTTATTAACGTTATATAATATTGTGAAATATAATGAAACGTTAATAAAAATCATTTTTTAATAATATTGTGGCTTATTTCCCATTCTAAATAGTTAAAAAAATATGAATTTCACTCAAGAGTAAAGTACCTTTAGATTTCACAATATCGAAAATTGTTATTAAAAAAAGTTGTTTGGAATTACAAAATATGTTTCACTGTTTAATTACATTCTTCTAAATGAGATATTGTGAACTATAAAGGTATGGTATGTTTAACAGTAAATGGTCGAGTTCAATTAGTTACCACTATAAACATCCTGGAATAACCGATAATAGTATAAAAGGTCCGGTTTCAGGTAAAATTTAAATATGTTTTCTGGTACAATTTCTTTGCTTTATTATGGGATTACCGTCTAGTCAGTGTTAATTGTCAAAAGACCAACTCTGTCTACCTCGGTTGCTTATCGCTCCGGGTGGGTCTTAACAATGGACCAGGTCAGATAAATTTAATAATATTTACGACCGCACTAATTGAACTCAACCATTTACTGTTGAACAAACCATACTGAACTGTTAAGCAAAAGTCATATTTTTTACATACCTCGTATAAAATTGAAAAAGTTTGATATCTGATGGTTGTTTTTTGGACTTTAGACCAGAATAGAGTATTTTATGAAGAATAACTTTTTTTCGTAAAATTAATAATAAAATAGTTGAAATAATTGAAATAAAATAATGATGATGGGTATCCGTAATTTGAGAAAACATTGAATTTTTTTTTCAATTATAATGATGTAATTATAATAAAACATAGTTTTTAATTCCCAACAACTTTTTATAATACCCATATTTTGATATTCTGGAATATAAAGGTACTTTACTCTTTAATAAAATTCGTATTTTTGACATACCTCGTATAAAATTGATAAAACTTGATATCTGATGATTGCGTTTTAGATTTTAGACTATGCAGAGCAATTTATGAAGAATAAACTTTTTTTCGTAAAATTTGTAATAAAAATGTTTCAAATATGGTTCCTTGCTACGCAGACATAGTGTAGAAGAGCTTCTTTATAAGCATTTTCAAATTGTAATGCCATATTCGGATTCAGCATAATCAAAAACAAAATACAAACAAAATTCAACGATATTTTTAAAATTTTTTTAAATTATATAATTTAACATGATTGTTTGGAATTAAGAACTATATTCTGATATGCAATTTCATCCTTCTAATGGAAAAAAAAATTTGAAAATTTTTCTAATCAACATTATTTTTAGTTGTTTATTTCAATTATGATACATATAGATATTTGTATAACAAGGGAGGAAAGTGCTTCTTTTCATCCCGAGAATGAAGTTTACTGCCCGACGCGTAGCGGAGGGCAGTAATCATTCAAGGGAGGAAAAGGCACTTTACTCCCATGTTATACATACGGTTTTTCCACCTTCCTCAAATAACAAGTCATTTTTTCATTTATACTTAAGTTATTTATGTAACTAACCAACAAAATTTATTAGAACTAAAACTAATAAGTACGTACAATATAACTGTCAACTGTCAAATGTAAGTCAAAATAAAAATGTAAACATTGTTAAATCAAAATAACAATTTACAGTTTTTTACCATTCTGTGAAATACAGAGTGTTTTATAAATAAACGTTAAAATGTATACAAACTTACGTAATAGAAAATAGATATTGTACAGGGCATCAATAAGTTATATTTGTATGAAAGAAATACCATGATGTCACTTTTACTTTTCTTCCCTAGGGAGGAAAAGTACAACTTTGCTCCCTACAATCAGGTCCGGAAAAGTATACTTTCGGTAGAGGTAGGTGGAAATCTCTTTTATTATTCATTTTACGAAAAACAGTTATTCTTTATAAAATGTTTTACAGGGTCTAAAACCTAAAATACAACCGTCTAATATCAAATTTTGTTAATTTTATACGAGGTATATAAAAAAAATATGAATTTTCTTAAGAGTACTTAAATAATATACCTACCCTTATTTTTCACAATATTGAAAATTGTGCTTATGTAAAGTTGTTTAGAACTAAAAACCATAATTAACCCGCCAGTGGTCGCTATATGAGATTTTCTCTCACGGTTTCAGAAAATTGCACAGAATTTTTTTTCTGGGAAATTATAAGGTCTGTAGTTCCTTCTAGTCTCCTAACTATCCTCCCTCGACAATCTAATGGAATCGTCCGCTTAGATAGTGACTCAGTTGACCTAATATCACCCAATTGTTGACTCAGCGCGCTTCAAGTGAGACATTCTCTCATCAAGCGACCACCCGCGTTACGAACTGTACATAAAAATTACTTTTATTTTGGCACTTAAAACCTAAAATAATGTAAAAAAAATTGTAATTGTCATCAATCAATTTTTCCAGAGCATTCTTGTTATATTTGTGTGCTGTGCCGTAAATTATCAAGATACGGAGATTGATTAATATTGGTTTAATTCCGATTATTTCTTTTTATTTTATTATATTATTATCTATATTATGTTACATTTTTTTTCTTATTATTAGTTAATAAAAAAAGTTTAAAAACTGTTTTAAAAACTTTATTTTGTAAAAAAAGGTAAAATTTGGATATGTGAGAGAAAATCTCACGCGCGACCACTCGCGTAACAATCTACCTAGCGACCAATGCCGGCTCGCTAGGTTGGGAATCTATCTTTGGTTGGGAAATAAGCCACAATTAAAATGAAAAAATAATTTTATTCGCGTTTGGACGCCCAAATCGGATGTCGTTGTCAAAATATAAAATATTACTAATATTTACTCGGTAATATTTTGTATTTTGACAAGGACATCCGATTTGGGCGTCGAAACGTTAATAAAATTATTTTTTCAATTTAATTGTGGCTTATTTCCCAATCAAAATAATTATAAAAATGCCACAAGAAAATAGCTTCAGAACAACACTAAAAACCATCTTCCAATATTCCATCCTTCTCATTGAAATATTCTGAACTATAAAGGTACTTTATTCTTGATCGAAATTTATCTTTTTTGACATACCTCGTATAAAATTAATCAAAATTGATATAAGATGGTTGTATTTAAGGTCTTTGGCCATGCACAACTTTTTACAAAGGATAACTTTTTTTCGTATAATTAATAATAGACCAGTAAGGATCTGTTTTTAGATGGATGTGAGAGGTGGCAATCAGATTTTTGCGGATAAAGTTAGGTGATAACTTCGTTATTAATAATTGATTAATGCTCCGTCTCAAATATGTCCGGAACATTAATAAAAAAAATAAAATATTTAAAAATTTCAAAAAATTTCGTTTTTTTTTCTAATTTTTTTGCTTATAACTTTAAAACGATTCATTTTGGAACAAAGTCGTATAGGAATAAAACAAAGGTAATTAAATTTTCTATCAGATGCGATTGGTTAAAAATCTCTTAATTAATCACCCTTGCTGCAAAATAGCAATAAATATAAAATAAGGGGGCAAAACAAGCCTGTTATTATTCAATTATTTTCCATCACTTAGGTTACACTTGGAACCTTCCTAATTCGCTTAGAAAATTTTTGTAATGTGCTAAAACCGTACCCCAAATTTCATTAAAATTGACTTACTAGATTTTGAATAATAATTTTGCAATTGTTTAAACTACTTTATTTAATGGGTTATAAGTCAAACAATCATAGTATTGAGTAAACTTATATATTTTTATAAAACTTACTAAACATCTTACATACAATAAATCATACAAGTGACAACCATGTTGACTGGCTTAAAGTTAGCCATGTCATGTCTAGCACGCAGCCCCTTGCTACGCTGTTACACAGCTATATATATTAAACACCTTCCCCCTAAGATCGATATCTATAAGGGGTCTTTATATTACGACCAACTCTCGTCTTATAACTGTTAGAAGTCTCAATATTTGGGTTGACTTTATGACTCAATGTAGGTACTGATTTTACATTTGGGCTTGGGCAACTAATGGTTTTATTAACACTATCATTTACGTTAATGTGAGTGGTATCTTTATGAACACTTTGTGACTGAATATCAGGGTACAACTCGGGTTCTAAAATGAGTTCTTTTTCAAGTGTTGTGGTGTATGAATGTTTCATTTGGTGTGAATTCCGTCTAATAATTTTATTGTTATCTTCTTTTTTCACCCAATATGATCTAGGTTCATTGGCCTTTTCTAACACAATTGCTTTACGCCAATAATTATCTTTTGAACTTCTTATTACTACCCTATCTCCCTTTCTAAACTCTACTGGTTTTCTTCGTGCTGTCTTATCATAACGTACTTGTAATTTCTCTTTTTCTTTGCATAAATTCTTATATACTTGTTTCTGGATTGTAGGTTCTAATTTATTAGCTGTAGTTGGTAATTGTCCTCTCAGGATCCTGCTCTGTAAAATTTGAGCTGGAGATGCATCAAGATTTATTATGCAGGTATTATTATATTCCATCACCAAATCTCTAAAATCAACATTTTCCTCATTACTCTTTCTTAAAATTTGTTTGCTTATATTGACTGCTTTTTCTGCAAGTCCATTACTCTGGTGGTAATGTGGAGTGCATGTCATAATTGTAATGTCTTTTTCTCTATAATAATTTTTACATTTTACCGAAGTAAATGGTAGATTATCTGCAATTAAAATTTCTGGATATCCAAATCTACTAAAAGTATCTTGAAATGAGTTGATTACTGAACTGGAGGTTTTATCTTTTAATATTGAAATGTCCAACCAATGCGAAAAATAGTCTACAATTACTAAATATGCTTTTGAACCATACTCTAAAATGTCTGTACCAACTTTATTGAATCTTAGTCTGGGAATGTCATGAGGCATCATTGGTTCTTTAAAATTATTTGGTCTGTATTTCTCACATATCCTGCATTTTTTTATATAGTTTGTCACATCATCATTAAGTCCTGGCCAATAATATATACTCCTGGCTTTGTTTATAGTTTTACTGACTCCTATATGGCCTTTGTGAAGCAATTTTATCATGTCAAGCCTAAGTTTTTTCGGAATAATTATTTTGTCATCAATAAATGCGATGCCAGCTTCAAAATACAGTGAATCTCTTATACCATAGTACTTTTTACACACTTGAGGAACATTTTTTTCTTTTGGCCACCCATTATAATAAAAATCAAAAATTACTGCTAATGCCTCATCCTGGCTAGTAGCTAGTCTTAACTCAGATTGCTTTTCCTGGCTCATAGGTAAATGTTTACTCACTGAGTGGACCATTTCAAACATTTCTGGGTCATGTGTCTCTATATTTAAACTGGACCTAGATAGCATATCAGCAAAATGTATGTCTTTCCCAGGAACAAAATATACATTTAATCTGTACTTGAGAAGTTTAAGCCTTAAACGTTGGAGTCTAACTGATCCAATTTTGGAAATTGGCTTCTTCATAATGGAGATTATAGGTTTGTGATCTGATTGAACGTCAACATCAAAATTATAAATAAAATTGTGAAATTTTTGAGTAGCATAATAAATTGCCAATAGTTCCTTCTCAGTCTGACTATAATTTATTTCACTATCATTCATATTTCGTGATGCACAAGCTACTAATTTTAAAATAGAATCATATTTCTGGAACATACAAACACCTAAACCATTTTTAGATGCATCACATTGTAAAATAATTTTTTGATTAGGATCATAAGGGACTAACGCTGGTGATTTACAAATTATGTTCTTTAAATTATCAAAACATTTTTGATGTGACGGGAGCCACACCCATTCTACATTATTTTTAAGTAATTGACAAAGAGGTTGAATATGTTCAGCCATGTTCGGAATGTACCGTCTAACGTAATTAAATGCGCCCAAAATTCTTTGTAATTCTACTTTACTATTTGGTTTTTCAAGTTTACAAAGTGATTCCACTCTGTCAGGATCTATTTGCATCCCTTTATGTGAAAAAACTTGACCCATAAATCTGACCTCTTCTTGACAATATTGAAATTTGTCCCCATTAAACTTTGCTCCTACTTCTTTAGCCCTTTCTAACACTTTTTTAACAGTTGTATCATGTTCTTCTTTTGTTGTTCCCATAACAATCATATCATCATGACAAATCAATAAATTCTCTATACCTTTAAATTTATCTTCTACTACTTCTTGAAACAGATCTTGGGAATTTGATAATCCATATGGCAATACTTTATATCTGAAAATTCCATAAGAAGTTGCAAAACAGCATTTCCATGATGATGTCTCGTCAAGTTCTAAATGATGATACCCTTCAGAGAGATCAAATACAGAAAATATCTTTTTACCTATCATTTGTGCACAAACATCTTCCAATTTATGTACTACTCTTGGTTTGCGGACTATTTGTTTGTTTAGATCTAATGGGTCTAAGCATAAACGTAACTTACCATTTTGCTTTTCCACAATAACAATGCGGTTTATGCTTGCCCTGGGGTCAATTTCGTTAACTTTGACAATTGCCCCTCTTTTTGTCAACCTATCTAATTCATTTTTTAAATTATCTCTAATTGCGACAGGTACATTTACAGGTGGGTAACTTACTGGCTCAAAATTGTCTACTGTAGTGATCCTATGTTTACCACAAAATTTACCATGACCTCTAAAAACTTCAGGGTTAAGGTTTATAAATTTATCCCTTTCTGCTAATTCTAAAGTACCACAACTCTCAATATTGTTGATTCGTTTAACTAACCCCAAATCAATACATAATTTACCACTTAAAAGAACTCGAGTTGCCCCATTAATAATTGTAAAATCCTCGTAAACATACTTATTTTTATGTTTACAAAATAAATTTACGACACCCATTGTTTTAGCCTGAGTACCCTCAAACCCTTTCAGTACATAATGATTATCCCTAATTTTAAATTGTTTATCAATTTTCTTAAAAATTTTTAATGGAATTATACTTACATCTGCACCTGTGTCAAGTTTTACTTTAATTCTCTTGTTTTCAATTTCTATAATTTCATCCCAAATATTTTGACTACTTACATTTTGGTATACTTTATTGACATTTCCTACAAAACTATCAGCTGATCCATCACTATCTTCATCTATGACATCAATATTCTTCACTCTACACGACTTTGCAAAATGGTTTAAAAGCCCACATTTCTTTCCATACGCTGGACATTCTCTGGCCCCATGAGTTGATTGACATCTTTTACACTTGAATTTTTCATTGGTATTCGCTTTACTTCTAGAGTTATTATAATTTCTATGGCCCTGGTACCTATCTTTACGAACTTCTCCTATGTCTACATCTTTTCTTTCGGTATGAAATTTCAAATTTTGGTTCTTACTTTGTTCACTAGTTCTACAAAATTCGATGGCTTTTTGTAGGGTAAGTTTGTCCACTCTCAATAGAGCTTCTCTAGTAACTGGATCTCTGATGCCCATTAATATTTTGTCTCTCAGAGCTTTATCTTCGGCTGTTTGTTCTGGATCAATTTCATTATAATTACATGTTCGAATCAAATGTCTACAACTAGTAAGAAACTGCTCAAACGACTCTCCTTCTTTCTGGACCCTCATGATAAAATTGTATCTTTCAAATGATTCATTCATTCTTGGATTAACATACTTATCGATTAGTGATATCATCAAGTCATACTTGTTATTTTCGGCTTCTGGGATTTCGAATGTGGACATAATTTTGGCAGACTCAGCCCCAATTATATTTCTTAAAATTGACATTTTCATTTTATCTGCTGACTGGTCTTGTCCCGTTGCTAGTAAATAATCTTCGAAACTAGTCTTCCAGAACTTCCATTCGCTTGCAGCATTTTGATCCTGCAGGTCAAAATCTGGTGGTAATTTTACATTTATTCCCATCACTGCCATTGTAGGTTATGTATGGTACCTCGTGTACAAGTTGCTATAAATTTAGCTTTTCGGCTGTAAACTGTAACCCAACTAGCTGTTTGACTGCGCCATGTTTAAACTACTTTATTTAATGGGTTATAAGTCAAACAATCATAGTATTGAGTAAACTTATATATTTTTATAAAACTTACTAAACATCTTACATACAATAAATCATACAAGTGACAACCATGTTGACTGGCTTAAAGTTAGCCATGTCATGTCTAGCACGCAGCCCCTTGCTACGCTGTTACACAGCTATATACAGGGTGTCCCGAAAAGAATGGTCATAAATTATACCACACATTTTGGGGTCAAAAATAGTTCGGTTGAACCTAACTTACCTTAGTACAAATGTGCTCATAAAAAAAGTTACAGCCCTTTGAAGTTACAAAATGAAAATCGATTTTTTTCAATATATCGAAAACTCTCAAAGATTTTTTATTGAAAACGGGCATGTGTCATTATTATGACAGGCCCACCTTAAAACCAAATTATAGTGAAATTTGTCCACCCCATAAAAAATTTATGGGGATTTTGTTCCCTTGAACCCCCCCAAACTTTTGTGTACGTTCCAATTAATTTATTATTGTGGTACCATTAGTTGAACACAACGTTTTTAAAACTTTTTTGTCCCTTAGTATTTTTTCGATAAGCCAGTTTTATCGAGATGCAGCTACTTTTTTACTATGTTTACATAAAAAATTTATGGGGGTTTTGTTCCTTTAAACCCCCCAAATGTTTGTGTACGTTCCAATTAAACTATCATTGTGGTACCATTAGTTAAACACAGTGTTTTTAAAACTTTTTTGTCTCTTAGTCTTTTTTTGGTAAGTCAACTTTTATCGAGATGTGGCTTCTTTTTCAAAATATACCAAAAAATTTAAGTTATAAATAAATTTTCAGATTATTAACAGGTGTCTATAATCATACTTAACCATATACAAATAGGTGGTGGATTCGACAAATATTCAAAATATCTCGATAAACACTGGCTTATCAAAAAAGTATTAAGAGGCAAAAAAGTTTTAGAAATATTGTGTTTAACTAATGGTGCCACAATAATAATTTAATTGGAACGTACATAAAAGTTTGGGTGGGTTTAAGGGAACAAAACCCCCATAAAATTTTTATGGGGTACACAAATTTTACTATAATTTTTTTTTAAGATGTTGCTATGATAAGGATTCCTCATGTCCATTTTCAATAAAAAAGCTCTAGGAGTTTTCGATGTATTAAAAAAAATCGATTTTCATTTTGTAACTTCAAAGGGCTGTAACTTTTTTTGTGTGCACTATTGTATATAGGTAAGTGAGGTTTAATCAACCTATTTTTGACCCCAGAATCAGTGGTATAATTTATGACCAATCTTTTCGGGACACCCTGTATATTAAACAGCAATCTAAACTTTTTTTAAAAAATTAAAATTTTTTAAAATCTTGCACAACAAAAACTAGTGTATACAAAGATTGGTCAATTTTTTTACATATAAAGAAGCACTCCACCTATCTAATGCACTTTACAGAATTAAAATCGGATTGTTTAAGAAGCCTCAGCAATGTTTTAAAGTTATAAACAATTTTTTGGCTTATAAACAAATTAGTCCTGTGGCCAGGAGGGGGTGCTGCGGGCTCCTTTATTTAGATGGACTTACCCAAGATTTTTATGTATTTTTTGACCCGTGGAACACGATTTTTTTGGGTAACAGTTGATCCGGATGTCAATAAAATTGTTATAAACAAACAACTTGAGGAATTACATAACATCGATTTTTCGCAAAATAAAACACTTTTTTATATTTCTTGGGTAAGTCTAAGCAAAAAATGTTCTTACAAGTTTTTTCGTAGGATGCATAGTTTTCGAGATAAACGCAATGGAACTTTCAAAAAATCGAAAAAGTGCAATTATTGAACGTGAATAACTTTTGATTAAAAAATAAAATAGCAATTCTGCTGACAGAATTTGAAAGTATAAATCAAATTATACCGGTTTTAATTATTTGCATTGCTAAAAATTAATTTTTTATTATTAAACAAAGCTATTTGTTTATAAGCCAAAAAATTATTTATAAGTTTAAAACATTGCTGAGGCCCCTTAAATAATCCGATTTTAATTCTGTAAAGTGTATTAGATAGGTAAAGCACCTCTTTATATGTAAAAAAATTAGACAACTTCTAAATGGTCTACTTTTTGTTCAGAAAGATTTTAAAAAATTTGAACTTTTTTAAAAACATTTAAATTGCAAATTTATTAAGCAAAATCTATTAGGTCGATTTTAATGAAATTTGGTACACAGTTTAAGTATGTTACAAAGAATTTCCTAAGCGAATTACTAAGGTTCTAAGTATCACCGAAGTGGTTAAAAGCATTGAATAACAACAGGCATATTTTGCCCCCTTATTTTGTATTTATTGCTATATTGCAGAAAAGGTAATAAGTTAAGACATTTTTGACCAGTCGGATATCATACAAAATTCAATTATCTTTATTTTATTTCTCTACGACTTTGTTCCAAAACGAATCGTTTTAAAGTTATAAGCAAAGAAACAGAAAAAAATCGACGTTTTTCGAATTTTTAAATATTTTATTTTTTTTATTAATGTTCCGGCCATATTTGAGAAGGAGCATAAGTAAATTATTATTAACGAAGTTATCACCTTACTTTATCTGCAAAAATTCGAATGCCACCTTTCACATCCAAAAATAGACGTTTTTTCACAGATCCTTACTGGTCTATAATAAAATAGTTATCATAATTGAAATAACTGAAAATAATGTTGTATATCCATAATTAAAAAAAATTCAACTTTTTTTTAATTAGAAAGATGAAGTGGCATATTAGAATATAGTTCTTAATTCCAAACAACTTTTCATTACAACAATTTTTAATATTTTGAATAATAAAGCTACTTTACTCTTGAGTAAAATTCATATTTTTTGACATAATATCTCGTATACGGCTTAAAAAAAATGAACTGATGGTTCTATTTTGAATTTAGACCATGCACAACTTTTCACGTTGACGAACAGAACGTCTATAGTCGTCTAATTTCCATTGATGTAATGTGACACAACGTCTATATACGTTGAATTTTTCCCTATTCTACTTTGCAAAATACATATAGTGTCACAACACTTGCTTATACATTTGACGCAGTGTCCGACAACGTGTTAATTGGACACACTGTACAAAACAATTATTGTTATTGTTTAAACAAATAATAAACAATTAGCGGCAAAATCTGTGAGTAGAACTTTTTACTTTAACATGTATATAAACTAACAAAAACAGTTTTAGAAAAAGATAATCTTGTTTGAATTGCTCCGAAACAATGCATCTTTTCGTTCTATCTTGACTCTTTTAAAATGCTTCGTATAGATTGCTGAATAGAATTGGGCTTCTTATAACAGGCAATATGACGACTTATATACACATATAAGGATCTCGTAGAACAGTCGTATTATTTAAACGTAAATTAAAACATGGCAACATCGTCGGGCTTCGTATAATGCGTAATCCATATACACTGTGAACGCGTTTATACGAGTGGGCTTCGTAAGACTGTAGGAATAAGACAGTGCTACAATCCCCTTACCCCGTAAACCGCGGGCTTCCATTCATCGGCAGGTTGTAGCGGGCTTCCTATCATTTGTGAGCCATATATATATATATATATATATATATATATATATATATATATATATATATATATATATATATATATATATATATATATATTTATGCACAGATATCAAAGTGAGGTCCTGACATTACGCGCACTTAGTGAGGACCGGTAGAAAACGTAGACATAATCGTTTCAACTCTTCATAGTGACCTTGACAAGTAAATAGCAATTAAAAAATGACGAGTATACACAAAAAAAATTACGTATATGTGCCCCGTATTGTTCAAGTATATTGCCACCCAAGTGAGGCCATTATACGCAGCTATTAAAGTGAGACTGTATATACTTTTTCGTTATGCGCACAAAGTGAGGACAACTTTACGTGTATATTTCCTTACAGCTCATCAAGTGAGGACCATACAGTGTTGTCGATAAATATGAGATTAATCGTTTCTACTGCCTTTTTCTGTATAACACAGTAAGAATTATTATTGTTTCGATGTTTCAGTCACTTGTAGTTATAAGAAGATGTGGACTCTTTGTTCTTGCTCGTACTGTTTGTTAATTTTATAACATTTTAGTACCTCAGCATTAAATCACGGTAGCCTTATCGGAGACTAGCGTTAATAAAGAAATAGTTTTATATTTTTTAATAATTTACGTTAAAGATGGATAGGAAAGCAAGAATTTTGAAAATAGCGTTAGTTGAGAACAAAAATAATCAAAATGGAGGACACAGTGATAGTTCAGTTATGTGAAATTTATATTGAACTTAACATATAAATATAAAAGCCCGACTTTTGATCTAAGGGGAACACAGTTTTTACGGTACATACATATCTGTCATTTGTCAACCCCCTCCCTTCCATTTCCCCCACCCCTTATTTTTAAATAGGGAAGAGGGGCGTGTGCTAGCTCATTTGAAAGGATATTCAATTCTCTATCCAGTATTATTAACATTGACATAATTATCTATACAGAGTGTATTTTAGTATAGGTACTGTTGCCCCTGTCGATTTTCATTTTGAAATGAAAATTTTAGAATCTTAATTTTAGTATACAAGATGATTTACTTAATTTAATTAAACTTAATGTAGCTTTTTTACTGACTTAATTTTACAGTTATTCCACTAGATGGCAAATACAGTGAATATTTGCATATGTTTTATTTCGAATAATCATTTTAAAATAGTTTTAGTTTTCTATTTTCTCTGAAAATTGTTGCAAGCTTCTTGTTCTTATACTTAAAATCATGTCACTACAAATTTATACGAGACTACATATTAAGAGTATAGAAAGTATTATAATATATGACATACATGCTTTTTTCCATTTATTGAAGATATTTCACCTTATCCTGAAACAATGCAATGTGACCAAGTGTCCTCAACTAAAAAAATATATCCCACTATTTTGATATTAAATGTATATTTTGTACTATAAACCGTATTGAAATAGATTGCAACATGTGTGCGTGGTTGGGATATTGACTGCGAAACCTAAGGCTTCATTCGCCTAATCATATTTACCTTTGATTCTTATAACAATAAATAAAATTGATTAACATTTTATATCAATATTATTAGTGTTTTTAAACAATATCAGTATGATATATCAGTATGATAAAGTCAAGATAAACAATACTATAACCGTTGATTGAAATATTGATATGATCCAATACCTCAATCAACGCTATAACAGAAAGCTTTGAGGTCAAACAAGGACTGCGACAGGGTGATCCATTATCGCCTATAATGTTTAGCATATTACTAGAAAAGGTTATACAGGAATCAAACATTAATAGAACAGGTCTGATCTACCACAAAAAACATCAGTCCTTGGCATTCGCAGACGATTTGGTAATCTTGGCTAGGAGCAAAATAGAACTTATAGAAACACTCATGAAACTCGAGGAGAGGGCAGCAACCAAAGGATTGTATATAAATGAAGCAAAAACAAAGTATATGGAATGGACAAAAAATAAGCAATTCGTTCGGGGGCAATACATAACAATGACAACAGCGAAGGGAACACAGTATAAATTCGAAGAAGTTGAGAGATTTGAGTACTTAAGAACTGTCTTCACAAGAGATCCTAACTGTGAAGAAAAAATACAAAAGAGAATTATGTCGGACAACCGCGCTATATTTGCTTTTAATGGGTTGTTAAGAAGTAAACATATATCACGAAGAGCAAAACTAAGAACTTACAAGACCGTAATAAGGCCGATAGTAACGTATGCTTCTGAAACATGGGTCACAACAAAAAACATCAAGAGTTGTTATTAGTTTGGGAGAGGAAAATGCTGCGCAAAATCTTCGGTGGGAAAAACTTAAATGAACAATGGGTAAGAAGAACAAATAAGGAACTAACTGAGCTCTATCAAGATCCTAACATACTAGCAGTAATTAAGGCGCAAAGACTTAGATGGTTGGGCCATGTGCAGAGGATTATTCCATCTAGAATTCCCAGAATGGTACTATCTAGTGCATTGGCAGGGAAAAGACGAAGAGGAAGACCGAGGTCACGATGGAGTAATGGAGTTAGAGAAGATATGAGAAGAATTAACTTAAGGAACTGGGAAACAAAAGCGACTGACAAAAGGGAGTGGAAAAGAATAGTACATCAAGCCATGGGCCTACTAGGCTCGTAGTGCTTACATATTATAATATCAGTTTTCTAATATTATCCAGTTCCATATCCAGTTCCGAATCCAGTGGTTATATTTCTTCCGTATTGTTTAGTTTCGCTTCCAGTGATTGTATTTTTTTTTTTGTTTTTTTTTTGAAATATTTATTTATTATTTTATTACTATATTTTTTTATTGTGCTCATAATAGATTGCAACATTGTCTACAGACATGAATGCAGTAACAATAAATAAAAAAATCGGAGATCCACACCCCGGATTTGAAATCGAAACCTCTGCTTTACGAATCCGAGATCCGAGGTCTACCCACTAGGTCACTAGGCTATCGCTCTTAGACAATATTTTTTCCTGAAACGGGGAACTTTTAAAGCCGGGTCTAGACTATGTAACAAAACATGCTAATAACAAAGTTGTACAACAAATTTGTTGTACAACTTTGTTATGTAACTTGTTAATAGCATGAGTATCCAGACTATATAACAAAAAACAAAACAACAACATGAGCATAAAGTTTGCAGCATTTTAGATGGATAGCTGGTGGGTTAGGTAGTATATAAAATTGCGTCATATAAGTATGGAGGATCTCTTCATAGCAACAGCAGCTTGTGTAATATTGTGGAGGCGACACCGGCGTGTTAAATTAATATTTTGGATGTGTCCTTCATTAGCAGCTCGAGCAAAATATAGGTAGTGGTACAGCTCTTTTAGCTGATCTGGAAAGAGATAACATAGACCCATCGACAGGAGACATTAAATGTGATGGCAGTTTTAAAAACTTCTTAAGAATAGAAAGTTCTGATTTTGAATTTCTTATAAATGAAATCGGCCATAAAATAGGCAGGAAAGACATTTCGAGATGCAATTCCAGTAAGAGAAAGATTAACAGTTATATTATTAGCAAAGTATATGAGGTGTTCTTTGCAAAAACCCCAGTTGTCCTTTTTTTTCGGAAATGGACTTATGGCTTCTATGGATTGAAGGACTAATTACCTACGTTCCTTGCGTAAGAAACTTGCATTAAAATTACAGTAGTTCAAAATATAAGCGACAAAAATATAGGCGATTCCGCCTAAACCCCATATGTCAAGCGCAATTCCCTTCAAAACCATAGTTGTTATTGGTGTTTTTGCGGGAAACTTTATCGCTTGGCTGTCAGAACCGTGGGATGTCAGTAGGTTTTTATAGGTTAAATATCCTTCGAATAGTTGTGTTGCGTGATATTATAAGTAAACACCATTTTTCGTTCATTTTTTATTTTGGTTTATTACTATAAATATGGTTTTTCCTATAAATTAATGAAAAATTCCTGCAAAAACCTCATATGTCAAATGAATAAATGTCCTTCATAAATAAACAAAAGGAAAAAATAATGTTATTTATATTGTAAACTGTGTGTAATCATCAAAATAATAAATCACTAATTTGAGAATTTCCGTAAACTTAATAGGGTTCAATTAAATAACTTTTTTTTAAATATCTCCGATGTTGTAAAAAGTGACATATGGGGTTTTTGCAAAGAACGCCTCATATTTTTTAAACTTTTTACTCATTGTTTCAGAGAGGAAGTATAACATTTCTGTAGAATTTAATTCCTCAGTATTATCGTCTTCACCTGTTCATGATTGAGTGTCACTGTCTGTTTGAATTGGTGTAGCTGGAGAAGTAGCGGATGTAGGTGTAGTGGACGGAATAGAAAGGCTCAGATATATTGTATGATTGAGTGCCTGTTTGAGTAGCTGATGAAGCAGTCTGCATCTGTGTAGCGAATGAAGTGAATGTTACAGGTTTTATGTCTGAACACTCTGCTCTGTAGAGAATAGTATTTATGTCAAATTTAGAGTTGATTTGCACCGATTTGCTGTTAAGGTTCCGCGTACTGCTTTTCTTTTGTTGGCTTGAGTTATAGGCGTACGTGCATTGCATTAGTTTTAACTACAGTTTCTGTATCTATTTTCACTTCTATTTCAGTCTATTCATCGTGTTTTTATTTGTTTTTTAAATCAATAAATGTAGCTCATCCCATAGCAATCCTATAATACTCGTTACTTACGAAATAGCTCAATTAAATGAGTAGTCAGTTCTTTCGACAATTTCATCGCGTAAATAAGCCTACGTGAACAGAGCAAAGAAAAATCTAGCACAATCACTCCAGAATGAACAAGGCGATATGACTCCAACGGTTGCTGCTCGCGTAGGTACTATGCCAGAGAAATGTTTCAATAACATGTTTTTAGGTGTAGATCAGTCGCGGTGCGGTTTTATAACTTTCTTTGATGTTTACCGACATCTGTTGGATAACATAAAACATGCTATATAACCAGAAAAATGTTATACAACACTGTGTTTTAAAACTTGTTTATTTAAAATTTTGTAACAAGTTACAAAACTTTGTTATTTAACATGTTTTGTTACATAGTCTGGACCCGGCTTAACGGTAACTTCTCATAGGTAATACACTACAATTTCTGAATATTTTTTCTGAAATCTATCGAATGGTACCAAACACGACCCCACGGAGGTGGGGGGGGGTTACTTTAAAATCTTAAATAGGAACTCCTTTTTTTTATTTCAGATTTGGATTCTTTGCGTAAAAATAAGCAACTTTTATTCGAAACGTTTTTTCTAATTACGGATAGGTGGCGCTATAATCGGAGAAAACGGGTGTTGGAAATGGAAAATTAAATTAAAATATGGAAAGTCCCCACTAAAATGGAAAATTTTACTTAACTTTTTTGGTTTTAGAACCTAATAATCACAACCCAATAGGTCCCCAAAGCGCTCGAGTGACTGCACATTTAGCATACTTTGCTCCCCTACTATATATGTATTATAAATAATATGCGAAGTAATTATTAACCCAAACAACCATAATTCAACTTTTATTTACTAATAAAGAACTGGACGAAAGTGTCACATCAGCTTTTATGAAACACATGAATATTTACATAAAAAGGTAAGTGATCTGCTTGAAATCGATATTCCCAAAATCATCTAAAAATCGTTTATACTTGAGTACTTTGAGACTCTTGTATGAAATGTGAATACCGAAATACGATTAGGAATCTCCATTATGTAATTTTTAAATAATACATAATTCTTAGGAAATGAAAGGTATTATACAAATGTGTTAAAAAATACTACCTACTGAAATTTTTTGATGGCAATAAATGATGAATTGGTTTATCGAATTTATTTTTAAGGTGATACAGTAGCGATCAACAGGTAGCCAAAACGCGTTCCAAGATTGAGGCTGTAATTTTGAATATTTTTTCGAGATATTTGGCACACGTATTTGTAATATAATAAAGAATGGCGGTACAGAGCCCAATTTGAAAAATATATTAATATGTGGAAATTACTCTGTAAATAAATACAATATTAAAAAAACGAGTCTGTACCGCCATTAAGAAGAACAAAAAAATACACTTTCTTCAAATAAACTTTTTTATCAGATGCCTAGATTTTGTGTCATTTTGGAACTACTAATGAAATAAAAAATTTTAGTAGTTCCAAAATGACACAAAATCTAGGCATCGGATAAAAAAGTTTATTTGAAGAAAATGTATTTTTTTGTTCTTCTTAGTGGCGGTACAGGCTCGTTTTTTTAATATTGTATTTAATTACAGAGTAATTTCCACATATTAATATATTTTTTAAATTGGGCTCTGTACCGCCATTCTTTATTATATTACGAATACGTGTGCCACATATCTCGAAAAAATAAAATTACAGCCGCAATCTTGGAACGCGTTTTCGCTACCTGTTGATCGCTACTGTTTCCTCTTAAGTAAAATATGTCATTTGGATATTTTTTTAAACTCGATAGATCCTAGGGACATGTCGGTAGATCGGTAGGATCATCACTTTTGGGAGTTTTGGGAATATCCCAATTGACAACGCAATATACACCGACGCCGTCTACAACGAGCGACGAATCAGAGATGCCAGATTGGGGTACTTTCGCCCATTTTTAGGGTAATTTGAAAGCACATGGGAAAATTTTTATAGGTTGAATTGGTTGGGGAATTTTTCGGGAGGAAAATTGAGCAAACTGAATTGCAATATAAATGTATTGTTATGATCTGCTTTTTATTAATTATATATTAATTATTATTTATCTGATTAATTATTTAATTGTCGCAAATCATACATAAAAATGAATAAAAAATCTCACGGTGCCTTTTTATACTATAAAAAAAATCTAAATTATCTCACGTTATACTTATCTTCTCTCGTGGGTTCAGTATCTCTTAGTTGATCCTAATCGGGATAAAATAGGGAAAAGAAATAAAGCAAAATATTAAAATAAACATACAGAATTGTCTTTTATTTGTCAAAATCAATACTCTAAACTCTATCAAATCTAAAACCTGTGGACACAGATGTCTGAATGAAATCTTTACCACTTAAATTTATTATAGTTAAAAAAAAACAATTTATCGGTTTGTTCCCGATGACTTTGGTAAAACAAACTAAACAAAACAAATTTATGTATTCGCAAGATTAGCTATACTTCCTATTTACTTTTAGAAATATTGGAATTTTAATTCATATGCCTTTTACTCAAAATTTTAGTTTCCGAACATAAAAATATCTTTCACATAAGTTGACTGACCTTTTGCTTCACTCACTCTGATGTCTTCTCGTGACCCAAAACAGCTCTCCCTCGTTGACTATGTTAAAGGCTACTCATCAAAGCCCTCTCCGTTCTCCAGCTTCAAAACTATCAGCATACCAGCACCAATTCTCCAACAAGCCGGGCCTCTTTTGACACGTACTCGATTCAAACAAAACTCCAAAAATTCTCTGCTCTCCTTCTCACAATAATACAGAATCAAAGAGGTATTTCGTCTCAATTTGATCTGTCTCTCGTTCCACTTTTCAACACTATTCTCCACTATCAAACAGCCACTGGTATCTGCTAACTATCTATCCACTAAAACGTCGAACCGGTCCTCAGCGATGCCAAAAACATAATGACTTCCCCTTCAAACTCTCTTAATCATTCAAACTACTTTTCCCCTTCCACGTTGCCAAGAATCTGAAACATCGACTTTTCCATTCGACAAACAAAACAGTCACCCTCAAAACCATTCCGACCATCCTAATTACCTTCTGAGAACTATACAACATTTACTCGTGTTGAAACAAAGATACTAAAATTCCAAACTTTTTCCTAAAACCACTTTTCTAGAAATTGATAATTACCTCTACCCTAAACAATCTTTTTCCATTTTAAATCAAAATACATCGTTATTTTCACTTTAATTATTCACAAAAGTCTTTAATGGTTAATCGGAAAGCTCATTAAAAAAAGAAATCCACTTACATCCAAACTAAATTCTAATAAATATTTACAGATCAATATACAGGGTGTATCAAATTTATGTGCCCGCGTTATTAAAAAAAAATTAATTTAATTTTTATTTTGCCTTTGATTGATAAAATTGAAAACACAATATTATGTAACACATAACATTATATTAACATTATAACCTATCGAGTATTTGCTTCTGATTAAAAAAACCGAAAAATGGTTTTTGGAACAACCGCTTTTTTTGACCAGTTATAACCGCCAGGTTAAACCGTAAGTAAAAAACCGGTATAACCGAAAACCGGTTTTTTGTTCAACAACCGCCATCCCTACCTTGGTTGTTACAAATACAGTTCGCTGGAATAAGTTTTACCCCCCTTATTAACTTATTTATTTTTAGCACATAAGAAAAACGCTCGGATAGGTCGATTTTTAAAATAATCATAGTATATTATAGCGTAAATGTTTCGAACTTTACGCGATCCCTCTTCTTCAGGTGACAGGCACAACTTTGATTTTTTTAATAGGAAAGTAAGTACATCATGTGACACCTCATTTAAAGGCTTTTTTCTACAACCGTGTTAAAAATGCAATTTTTAGAACTCCATACGTGCGTTAAAAATGCTACTTTAAGGCAGGGCCGGTTTTAGGGTTCTGAGCGCCCCTGGCAAAATAAAATTCTTCATATAAGAATATACAAATTTACTGCAAATATAAAAAAAATAGGAAAAAATCAAAATTTTACCATAAAGAACTATGTAAAAATATATTTATTTAAAAAATAGTAGGATAGTTATTACTTACAACTTATCCAACATAGGGCATAGCATAGCGAGCACATTTTAAGTTCAAGCGACGAAGAAGCGAGGTAAAAGATAAATGCACATTATCAACAACCAGTAAAAAATGTGTATAAATAACTATTTAGATGGAAAATAAGCCACAATTAAATTGAAAAAAATAATTTTATTATCGTTTCGACGCCCAAATCGGGTGTCGTTGTCAAAATACTACTAAATTAAACAAAAATGTTGTTGCTTAGTAAAAAATTCGTCTAATAATTTATTTAATCTGACTCATTTATATCATTTAGTGTGTATAAATCTTCTACAAGACCAAAAAACATGTTGATTGTGCGCAAGATATAGCTGCATCCCAAATAACTAAATTGAGGGAGTGGCATCCACTTAGCATAAAATAACATGCGGATATTCTTTGCAAACGCGAGCTTGTACATCTTTATTTTTTCTCTTCCTTTTAGAGCCGTTGTGATATCCTTGGCCTTACAATCATCTATGCAAATTCAAATAAAATCATTCATTATTTTTTTTTATTATCTCATGAGCTTTTTATTATCTCTATGACTCGATACCTATAGAACCAAGCTATGGTTTTAGGTATCGAATTACTAGGACAAACAATATGCTGCATACTAAAATTAAACCCGGTACTGTGGGATAAGAACATCAGTATAAAAACAAAAAGAAGAATATAATATAACACCATGACAAAAAGTATTCTGAATAATGGGTGTGAAAATTGAATAAAAAATACGAAAACCAAATGCAAAATAAGAGCAACAGAGATCGAATACCTAAGTAGAAGCTGTAGAAGGGATAGAATAAATAACATAGACATTAAGAAAATAATGGTAATGAATTCAAGGGATAATAGACAACATAGAACAAAAGAGATTAACCTGGTACGGACATGGCGGAAGAGCAGACCAAAATCGTTGATAAACAGAATAACAGATTGGAGCCCGATAGGAAGAAGGAAGAGAGACAGACCCCGAAAATCTTTTAGAGATAAAATGGACGAAGCAATATTAGAAAAGAAACCTGCAGGACTGGAAAAACAGAAAGAACTGAAAATAACGGTCAAGTGAAATAATACAGGAAAAACTATGGAAATCCAGGGTGGTCAAGAAAAAACAGGATGTTTCTAAATAAATGCAACAAAGTTTAAAGGGTAATTCTATATGAAAAAATAATGACAGTTTGCTCTATAAGCGTATGTCAGCAAATACTTCGTTTCCGAGATATGGGGTGTTGACATTTTCCTTGCAAACTGACGATTTCTTTATTGTTCTAAAACCGGTTCAGATATGCAAATGAAATTTGATGTGTTTTAAGAGGTAATTATTGCGCATTTTTTGACATAAAATTAATAATTTTATATCTACTGTTGAAATGGTGTGAATTTTTTTAAAGAAAAACATAGTACGCCACTGAGATATTTCAAATAACAAATCATTTTGGAATTACTCGTTCAATTTATGATATATACAAAAATCTATTATTCCTTTTTTTCATACGTCGTTCGTGCCGTTTTTATGCAAAAAGTGAAACATCTTAACGCGTACAAAGTATTCGAAATAAATTTCTATATATTCATATTATGAAAAAGAACTTGTCAATTCTAATTCATATAGATATACCTGGTTTGTTTTTTTTTTATTTTAAATTACACACCCACGGACACACGACAATGTTGATAAAGCAAAGTTTACAGAACAGGAAGACAAAACTATCTAACCATTGAGGCTATAATGACAAGTAGCAGTATAATAATATCACTGACTATTCATAAATTTGTTGATACTTCGTAAATCTGATCTTCGTGTATTTTAAGTATGTATGTATAACATTGTAATACCATAAAAGTGATAGGTATTACCTGACAAAAATGACCTTTAAAAGCCATAACAGTTTTTAGGTTGCATTATTTTTATTAGAGAATTTTTGTGAGCTAGAAATAGTTTTCTTATTGTTACAATTATTTAATATTAATTGTCTTAGGAGTAATCTTAGCCCAAAGATAATCTATAAAGTCCAAAAAAATAGTGAATGTAAAAAATATTATATTTTGTTTTTGTTTAGCTAATGCCTCGACAACTAATGGCCATTGGCATGGTAGGTACGGTAATTTTGAACAGTTAGGTACCTAGTGTCATGTGTAAGTAGTGTGGGTGTTGAGTAAGTGGCTTGTTACTTTGCAATGTCGACGTCATTGTCTTTGCAAAGAGACGCTAATTGTATCCGAACGTCTGCGGTCCCTCCGGTGAGAACCGATCCCACGAGGACAGAAACTATATTCATTTATTAATTTATAATAAATGAAAAATTTCCGACCCTGGTGAGATTCGAACCCACAAACTTTCGGATTTTTTCGATCCAAAGGCAGGCGCTCTTACCACTGAGCCACGGAGGGGGGTAAATATTATATTTATATATCAGCGTCTCTCAAAATTTGGCGCCCCCAAATTGTGGCGCCCCGGGCGGTCGCCCGGCTCGCCCGCCCCTTTATCAGGCGCTGCTTTAAGGCACTAGTGCTTTAAAATTTTTATGGCACTGCAATTCGTATTGATCGTATAGGCAATTTTGATGTAATGTCAAAAAAATATAAAAATGGAATGTCAGTCAAGTTCAAGTAAAAGTTTTTGTAGATATTGTCCTGTAATTACGTTTGTAGAAAAAATATTGCATGATATGCGTGTTAAAAAGTGCATTTTTAAGGCACTCATGTGAATTGCAGAACTCGCTGTCGCTCATTCTGCAAACTTTCACATGCGTGCCTGAAACGTGTACTTTTAACACTTATATCATAAATAACTATTGAAATACTGATTACAAAAATTTATAGTATTTTAAGCCTTTCTGAGAGCATATGCGCAAAAATTTCGCTCGAATTATTTTTAAATGCGTTCATTTTTTTCGAATACTGAGAAAACCTTAAGTATTTTTAAAAAATTTAAACGCAGAAAGAAATATTACTGTATTATCCATGGTCGAAAGTCCTTGAGAACTTCTATAATATTTATTTTAATAAGTCACAGGGGTGAAAAAAAAATAGTCTGATTTTTAATTTTAAATATATATTACAAAAGAAACTTTTTGTTCATTATAAGGGACTTTCTGCCCTCGGGAATAATGTAGTCTTCTATTTTGCGTTTAAATATTTTAAAAATACCTATTAGTTATCTCAGGATTCGAAAAAAATAAATGCGTTTAAAAAGAACTCGACCGAAATTTTGCGCCTACGCTCTCAAAAAGGATTAAAGTATTAAACATTTGTGTACTGTTTGAATTTATGCGACGATTGACGATCCACTGTTTTAAAGATTGGTTGAACAGATGTTGCCAGTTGTATGGTCCTCACTATGTGTATCGTAAGTTATTCAACAGGGCATAGAATATACATGGTTAGAAAATATACGCCAAAGTCAGCGCCTCTATGCGGAAAATCTCTGAACTAAAAATTGATGTGGACCATACAAAGTGAGGTCCCACTTTTTTTTGTAAAAAAACAGTGTTTGCTATCAGTACATGTCTACGAAAAAGTCTTACATTGATTGACTAAGTGAGGTCCGTATACTGGACCTCACTTTGTACAGGACCTCACTTCAACCGCAGTTTCTTTTGATATGTGGCTCACTTCATACGCTGGGAGTAAATATATATATATATATATATATATATATATATATATATATATATATATATATATATATATATATATATATATATATATATATATATATATATATATATATATATATATATATATATATATATATATATATATATATATATATGAAAATTACTAAGTTCTCGGGAAGAACCGCGTTGAGAATTTATAACTCGACGTTTCGGCACCCTTTTTGGAGCCATTATCAAGAGGGGTATGGTTCCGTTCGAGTTCGGGGTCTCAATCTGCCTACTCCCCTCACTCGTGACGTACCAGTAGTGTCTTGTTCTCTAGGAGAACGGTCAAGCGGCACTGAGGTCTCAATCTGCCTACTCCTCAGTGTCGAGTGACGACCTGTCTTCGCCTGTGTAGCTCCTTTTATACTCTCAGTGCGCGCGGGAACTGTATGCGCGGGAGAGGCCTGAGTGGGATCGACTGACGTGGGGATTCGCCGAAGCAGCGGTCGCCATGTTGCCGGCAGTCTTTTGGCGTCATCGCGTGTGTTTAGGCTGTGAGGGCGTTTCGAGTTATAAATTCTCAACGCGGTTCTTCCCGAGAACTTAGTAATTTTCATTTACCTGACCGCGGAAATCTTTCCGAATATATATATATATATATATATATATATATATATATATATATATATATATATATATATATAGTGGTTTGAAGTTTCATCAATTCGGTCATGTGAAATAAAAGTCTATTTGTTATTTCTCAATATTTCGTCACACTTTTATAAAATATAAAATTTATTGCAGTTACCATAACTCCGAAATAATAAATGTCAAAATCAAAATTAAGTCAATGTCCCTTACGATATGTTAAAAAAATCTAAATTAATACTCTTATAGTTGTAAGTAATTAAATATTTAGCTTTTGTTAATTTCTAATCTTAATAAATTTACAGTTTTCTCCTGAAGAAGTCACAAAAGTGTGACGAAATATTGAGAAATAACAAATAGACTTTTATTTCACATGACCGAATTGCTGAAACTTCAAACCACTATAACACAGTACGGTCGAAAATATTTGTACAAATATATATATATATATATATATATATATATATATATATATATATATATATATATATATATATATATATATATATATATATATGTTCGGAAAGGTTTCCGCGGTTAATACAATGAAACTTAAAGCTAAAATCAATATCAACAAAAGAATTAATATTAAAATTAAACTCACCAGGCTTCCGGGTTGAACCGCGTCGTTGGTTTCTAGGCCGAGCTTTCGACGTCCTCTCTGACGTCATCTTCAGGGCTTCCGGGGTCTCAGTCTTCTGAGGCTCCAGACACTACACTCACTACTCACTACTTCACTACTCACTGCAATACTGTATTATACTGTATATATATATATATATATATATATATATATATATATATATATATATATATATATATATATATATATATATATATATAGGGTGTCCCAAAAGTAGTGGAACGGTCAAATATTTCGCGAACTAAACATCGGATCGAAAAACTGAAAAATACTTATTCAATCATTTTCAAAAATCTATCCAATGACACCCAACACTAACCCCCACTACACCCCCTGGAGGTGGGGTGGGGGGTAACTTTAAAATCTCAAATGGAAACCGCTAGTTTTTCTTGCAGATTTGGATTCGTTACGTAAAAGTAAGCAACTTTTATTCAAGACATTTTTTCGAACTGTGGATAGATGGCGCTATAATTGGGAAGAACGATTTATCCTGATACCATAGGTAAATTATAGAAACGGTCTAATATCTCGAGGAATACACTTACAAATGAGAAACCAAAAAACAGGTTTGTAATATTTGTCGAAAACCTATCGATAAACACCAAAAATGACCCTCCAACCCACCCCCTGTAGACGGGGTGAGGGGTGAATTTAAAATCTTAAATAGCAACCCCCACTTTTTATTGCAGATTCGAATTCGTCATGAAAAATTAAGCAACATTTATTCAAAACATTTTTTAAAATTACTGATAGATGGCGCTAATAAATCGTATTTTTCCAATTAAAGCGCCATCTATCAACAATTCTAAAAAATGTTTCGAATAAATGTTGCTTAGTTTTTCATGAGGAATCTGAATCTGTAATAAAAAGTGGGGGTTGCTACTAAAGATTTTAAAGTTACCCCCCACCCCACCTCCAGGGGGTGGGTTGGAGGGTCATGTATAGTGTTATTCGATAGGTTTTCGAAAAGTATTAAAACCTTTTTTTTGGTTTCTCATTTGGAAGTGTATTTCTCGAGATATTAGACCGCTTCTATAATTTACCTATGGTATCAGGATAAATCGTTTTCTCAATTATAGCGCCATCTATCCACAGTTCGAAAAAATGTCTTGAATAAAAGCTGCTTACTTTTACGCAACGAATCCAAATCTGTAAGAAAAACTAGGGGTTTCCATTTGAGATTTTAAAGTTACCCTCCATCCCACCTCCAGGGGGTGTACTGGGGGTTGGTGTTTGGTGTCATTGGATAGATTTTTGAAAATGATTGAACATGTATTTTTCATTTTTTCTATCCGATGTTTAGTTCGCGAAATATTCGACCGTTCCACTACTTTTGGGACACCCTGTATATAACAATAACAAATACAATTTTCTGAAATTAGATAAATCGTCAATAAAAAAAATATAAACAAATTAAAAAAGTGAAGTAAAAAACAAAACCAATATATTGCAAAATTTCTATAAATTGCAAAATTGAACATACAACATATAATAAAACACAAACAAAGGAACTAATAAGTTTAAGCTGCTGTATGTGACACCCAAATATAGATAAATATACTTTAGTTACTTGTACATTACTGTAATTTCTTAGTTAGTCATTAAGAAGCTCTTCTACTGAATAATATGGTCTTTTAGATAAATGAGCTTTTGTCATTTTACGGAACTTGAGGAAGGATGTTGCAGATTTAAGTTGTAAAGGGAGATGGTTGTATAGTTTTTTTTGCGGAATATAGTATAGATTTCTTTACTAACTCAGAAGACGGGATTGGTAAATATACATCAAAAGTTGAATTTCTGGTGGAGTAGTCATGATGAGGCCTTGCTGGAAAGACATGCATGTGTTTACGAATTTTTATTCTTCTAACCATATCTGTGTTATTAATTGGTGGATTTGGCGATGTAGTGTTTCTCCACCATATTTCAGAAATTCTGCTGGTATTTTGTCCTGACCCGGCGTTTTGTGATTTTTCAGCTTATTTAAGGCCTTTCGAGCTTCTTCAAAAGAGGGATTTTCGACGGGCATGTCTGCTGTTATATAGATCTCTTCTTTGTGCTGTTCTTCCTGTATGATGTTTAGAAGGTCCCTGAAATACCCTTTCCATTCTTCTGTTAGTTCTTTATCGTCGCTTATCATACGGCCTTGACAATATGCCTCTATGTATGGATATAATTGGTTCTATGTCCTCTTTTCTCTGTGGAGATTCGTAATATTATTGATATCAAACTCTAATTTTAAATGAAGTTTATTTGTGTATATACAATTTATGGGATAATCTACGGAAGTAATTAGTTTAAAGCTTACATGAGTTTTGATAGACGGCTTAGCTTAGGATTTTATTAAAGATAGGACAAGATTTTTTCTCAGATAGACACATTGTTTTACTTATGCATAAAACTTAATATAGCACTCTAATATAAAAAAAAAACTTAAAATTCTCTATTTTCATCTTCTTCAGCTACATAGACTAGCGGTAATTCTTCCCAAAAGTTTCCTTCTGCTTGCTGGAATTATTGGCTGGCTTGCAGGTTATTCAGCAAATTTTGCTTTCTTCCTTGACAAATTCCTCGGTTAGATGTTCGTGGAGGTAGAAGTGTCACACCAGTTTTAAATGTACCATGTACCTGCAGTTAAAAAGTTCAGTTCTGTCAAATCTCCTGTCCTGTGTCATACTAGTTTTTATATTTTAATGTTTTCTCCCCCCTCGTAAAAATTGCGAGTGAAATATTATTAGGATAGCAGCGTGGTGTTAACTTTTGTATGTAATTTGTATTTTAAAATGAAATCTGTACACTCATAGAAATTTTTAATCTCTAATGCTACAATATCGCTCTGATTTGTTGAATTTAGAACACATTAAACATAGTCATTAAAATCCCAAACAGTTTGGCCCTCTTCACTGATTTTTCTACATGGCGGTGAAAATGATCCGCGGTCATAAACGTGTGTCCGAGTTCAAAGTATTTTATGGTTAATTGTTGTAAGCAAGAACTTCTAACTTCTGTAGGATATACTACTATATAGACTAAAAAGCTGAACAAACACCAATTCTTGTTCTGCCCCTAGCAATTATCCAGCCAGATTGATATGGATTTTTTATCCCTGTTTTTTAGGAAGAATGCATAGAAAGTAGACATATATTTTTTAAACGCTTTTCTTTAGTTTAATAGTTTGCGTCAAATCTTTAGACGTTAATTTGACTGCATTTTCTTCAATGCAAATGAATGAAAATTTGCAGATATATGCATTTGCGGGAACAATACACGAATAGTCAATAAAAATTTTTTTTTATGTTTAGTAATTGTTTAAATAAAAAAAAAACGATTTTAATGGAAAATGCTTAAATTCTCCTGTTTTTTACAATGTAGAAACTTGAAACTTTTACGGATTGTAGCTAATGATATGAACTATACATAATTTCACTTTTTACGTTAATTGTTTACCTTATGCTTCAAAAATAAACAATAAAGTTTCAAAATTTTGAACGCTCATATATTTGTTTATATAAAAATCGGCACTTATTCGTGTCAAATTTCTATACGATACGAAACAAAACGTCAACCAAAACTCGAATTCAAAAAATTCGTGTTTTTATCGTAGTCTTAGAAAAACCACCGGTAGAGACGTTTTGTGCTACAATTAACATTATAATTCGTTTCGGCGTATTAATTAATTAAACGCTTTTCTTTAGTTCAATCGTTTGGCTCAAATCTTTGGACGTTAATTTGACTGCCTTTTCTTCAATGCAAGTGACTAAAAAATTGCAGACATATACATTCGCTGAAAAAATACACGAATAGTCAATAAAAAAATTTTATGTTTATTAATAATTGTTTAAATAAAAAACGATTTTAACGGAAAATGCTTAAATTCTCTTGTTTTTTACAATGAAAAAACTTGAAACTTTGACAGATTGCAGCTAATTATATGAACTATACATAATTTCACTTTTTACGTTAATTTTTTACGTTATGCTTCATAAATAAACAATAAAGTTTCAAATTTTTTGCCGATTCCGACTAATTTTCATGTTTATACATCATATGTTTTATACATATTTTAATAAACATGACGATATATTTTAATGTTTGAAAGATGTAAGACTAAAAAGTAAAAAATAAAAAAATATGAAAAAACAATTGTTTAAGAAACGCTTTTTTTAGTTACGAGTGACTAAAATTAAAAATATTATAAAAAATCAACTAAAAAGCAAAAAATAAAAAAATTGAAAAAATCTAACACATTCGTTAAAGCGTGGGGCGAAAACCGTTTATTCGATGAAGACGCGCCACGCTTTTCTTTGACGAATGTGTTAGATTTTTTTTTTATTTTTTGCTTTTTAGTTCATTTTTTATAATATTTTTATTTTTAGTCACTTGTAACTAAAGAAAAGCGTATCTTAAAAAATTTTTTTTCATATTTTTTTATTTGTCTTCCTGATATTCCTTAGTACCAAATAATTCCAAAAGGACCGATGTTTCTACATGTCCTGACAGCAACAAAGCTTTAGTTAAAAGTATTTGCTCTTGGAAGCTTTATCACTTTCTGAAGATCTGCTGAAACTATGAGATCTAATGATTTTAGTTGCGACTGTTGTGTTAAGGTGCAATGCTGAATATGTACTATTTATCTGTCACTTGGACGTAGTTGGTTTTGGGTAAAATAACATATTATTACAATACTATCTCCTATCTGTTAAAATAAGAAACTTCACGTTTGTAAAGATCAGATAGGGCGTAATGCTTAGTAATCAGGTTTTAGTCTGATCTTGGTCTACTTCAGAGCAGTTATTGAATGATAGATAGGACAGCTCAGCTTTGAAAGGAGAATAAAAAATGCTCTTCGCTACCACCCAGTACCGTTATGTACGAAATTGGGGGGAGGAGAAAAACAAATCAAGAAAAAGAAAGTTAAATAATAATATCTATGTAAACAGGACAAGCTTTATAAAGGGACAAAAAGTAGATTGGTTAAGATAAATGTATAGATATTCTCGAAAATGAAATAGGTAATAGCAAAATTAATAAAACGGCGAATGTCACTAGAAAAGGAAAGAAAAGAGAGACAGCGAAAAATAATGCCTAACTAATTGATGATTTTCAAATGATGATAATGTTTTTTTAATGGCATGGAATACATGTCAATCAGCCAGTCAGAACACGGCTAATATATCAAGAAGAATAAACATTTAAAGACCGTAAAGTACATAAAATATCAATAATGAAGAAAAGTTAGTTGAGTTTAAATATAATTCAAGTACTGAATAGCTTCCTTTCAACATCATAGGTGTGTTCCAAAACGATCTACAAAAATTTAACAACAATAACAATAATATAAGAATAATAAACAAAAAGGTGAGGTATTCAAAGTTCCATAGCAAGTTTTTTGTTTGTTGTTGTCTTCCGCGGCTCCCTACTCGATTCGAAGTTGCCTTGCTATGGACTGTCCAAGTTGCTCACCACATTTTCTCTATATACAGTGTGGGCCAAAGAAAACAGTCCACCTCGATATTTGGCAGTATTTATTAGATTTTAAGGAAATGACGAAACAGGTCGATTTTTGATCTAAGGATGACACATTTTTGAGGTACATACATCTGTCATTTGTCAACCCCCTCCCTTCCACTTACCCCACCCTTTATTTTTAAATAGGGAATAGTGGTCATGTGCTAGCTCATTTGAAAGGTTATTCAATTCTCTATTCAGTAATATAAACATTAAATAATTATTTATACAGGGTGTCCAATAAAAAGAATTTTTAATTAAATTCCTTGACACAAAAATAAGAATATATGTAATTTATTTAATTGAAAATACATTCTACTGCTGTCACAAAGAAAAAAAAAAGTTGTTTGATAAATAAACATTGCTTTTCGCTTAATTTCAATTTTCAAGCTGCCACTTATCTGCCTCTTGGTAGGTTGAATATTGAATTTAAGCAACAAACATTTATTTACTAAATAAACATTTTTTTTCTATATACTGTCAGCAGTAGAATATATGTTGATATAAATAAATTACATACATTCTCCTTTTTGTGTTAATTAATTTAATTCCAAATAATTTTTCTTGGACACCATGTATAAATAATTATGTCAATGTTAATATTATTAAATAGCAAATTGAATAACCTTTCAAATGCGCTAGTACACGACACCTATTCCCTATTTAAAAATAAGGGGTGGGGAAAGTGTAACGGAGGGGGTTGACAAATGGAATATGTATGTACCGTAGAAATGTGTTCCACTTAGATCAAAAATCGACCTGTTTCGTCATTTCCTTAAAATCTAATAAATACTGCCAAATATCGAGGTGGAATGTTTTCTTTGGCCACACTGTACATAGTGTACATATACATACATCCCAAGAGAACGGCAGTTCTCGCCAGTGGCGCACAGCCCTCTACACGCGACACTAAATATACACGAAATTTTCGATTTTCTAAATCTGACTGAATTGAAAATTGGGCCAAATCCCACCTTAAAATTCAGGAAAAGACTCACCCATCCATATGTCAACCATCCATTTGGTCCAAGGGTGTGGATTTTACGGCCCTTCCTATTTAGGGTCTGTTTTTCGTTCGCGTCCCCAAAACTCCCAAAAATTTCGAAAATCTAAGTCCGACCTTTGCGGCTTGTGACAGTACTGATCATTTTCTTTCCAATTCTATTTAAAAAAAGGGAAAATGTTTGTGGATATGTATGTATGTGTTAAAAGTTAAACCGATCTGAAATTTTTTTCTGTGTTTGAGAAGGGGGTCAGGGCCGAATCAGAACCGGTGTAGTTTATGACTTTTGACCACCCATGAGCCAGCTATAGGACTTGGTAGGTACAAAACGGTATATTTTTGGGGGTATATAATCTTCGGTTCAAGAAGAGACACCAGAACCACAAATACACCAAATCAATAGTGTTGAGTTAAGCTTTTAAATGTAGTTGTAAGTTACGACGCTAAATTTGATCGGGCAACGGGCAATCTGAGTTCATTTACCTGCCACCCCAATAGTTTTTTTTTCAATCTAAGTATTTCGAATAGAAAAATATCTAGTGTACATTCGATGTACACTATACCTCGTCCAATTTACTTACCGTTGCACTTCATCCGCGCCATAGCCTGTGACACGATACCAACACGAAATATCTAGGCGGTGGGTGTGTTATTTTTTAGAATCAAAATGATTCTAAAGGGGAACACACCCACCGCCTAGATATTTCGTGTTGGTATCGTGTCACAGGCTATAGCGCGGATGACGTGCAACGGTAAGTAAATTGGACGAGGTATAGATCATTTTTTTGAGATAATGCGACAAAGGCGACCATTTATAAAGCTTATCGTGTAATCGAGAAACATTACATTCAACTTCATACATTTAATTTATAAATAATTTTGAAGAACTCCTGATACAAGAATAAAAAACCGTAAAACGCCGTAAAAATGAGTGGCGCATACAATATTCCATCTACAAAAGATCTGATATGAATATTACGTGGCACGAAAACGTATTATCATTTTGATGCAAAATAAAATTCTAGTTTTATTTTTTCATAATATTTGCTTTTGAAGTAAACGCGCCACAAAAGAGCTTTAAAATTCAAACTGTATCAAAGTTACTCTTTTGTGGCGCGTTTTACTTCAAATTTAGCAAATATTATGAAAAAATCTTTTAAAATAAAACTAGAATTTTATTTTGCATCAAACTGAAAACACATTTTTTGCACGATTGATCATTTTTGACTGTTTACCGTGACAGATTTTACGTCAGTAGGTGACATTTACTAGCAACTCGACGGTAAGTAATCCAACTCGACGGTAAGTAATTCACTTACCGTCGAGTTAAAAAATCTCTTAATTTTAATTTATTTTTTGAAAGAATAAAGAAAACTAACGAATTATTTATTAATATTGAAACTTATGGTATAATTTGTTAAATTATTTAATGAAATCCCACTTGTTTGGGCTGTGGTTTCACTTCTAACAGAAACTCCTGCAGAATCGCATACATTAGTAGTATTACTAGTATTAGAATAATTGCGGAACACCCTTCTTCCCAAGCCCGTTCAATTTCTTCAAATTCACTTTCGCTCATATTTTAATTTATAATAATTAAAATTGTACTTAAAATTATTGACAACTAAATGAAAACTCAATTCTCCATTGTTGTTATGCACCCTAGTTACTACCTAACAACCAAAGTATCTATCTTGATAAAATGAATGAAACTAGTCAATATGACGAAAATGTTTAATTTTATAATTTATAATGGTATCAATCGTGCAAAAAACGTTATAAGCATGTCGAACGTTAAGGGTAACCGATCTCAGACAATAATTGGAGTCGTCGCTCCGCTCCTCCTCCAAACAATTGTCTTCGATCGGTATAAAACCCTTACCGTTCTCCATACTTAATATACTATTAGCGCAACGTAATATTCATATCAGATCTTTTGTAGCTTGAATATTGTATGGTATGCGCCACTCATTTTTACGGCGTTTAGCGGTTTTTTATTCTTGTATTTTTATGACACTACAAAACTATTTTGGTACTTGACATAAACAACACCAATGCGTTATAAATAATAATGGTAATAATTTTAAAAATTATAGACACAGAAGAGAAGACTAGAAATTGAAAGTAATAAGTATAGAGGTAAACCTTAAAATAGAATACCTTGTAATTTTTAAATTGTAGAAATACATTTTGTGTTTAAAACCGCTAGAAAAATAATTATCTCTAGGTCTAATCGTTGTTGATGGAATATTTACTTTAAAGGCTCTTAAATATATCGATCGAGGACCAGCGTGAAAATGTCGAGATGACTGGCAAGATGAAAGTCTTTAGTATATTCTTGCGCTAAAATTTTTTTTTTATTTATTTTTGCTTCAACCACTAGGGTTATTAGCATAACAAAGTATAGAATAACAAAGTAGGTATAGAAAAAAATTACAAAAAGTGATAAAGTGATAAAGAAAAACATAACATAATAAACAGATACAAAATATTAATTACATTATACAGTATACATTTTTAATAATATTATTGATGTAGGTATTATGTTAAAGTATATTAAAAAGCTTATATATTTTAGAAATTCTATCAAATTCGCTGTGTACTTAGGTTCTCCTAATTAAATTTTCTTTATAGTAGTTTTAGTCTAAGAGCTGGGAGCGGATTTTGTGCGTGGTAAGTAATATGGAAAAACTATACGGGGATATGTTGAGTTAGTTGTGTACATGACTTTCACCAACGCAACGGCGGGGAAGCAGTGTGGGGGACGAGGGTAGTTATAAGGGGTCAAAGTCACGTTTTTTATTATTTTTTTTGTGACGCTCATGATCGAGATAGTGCACCAAAATTTGGAAATAAGTAGGCCATGACGTATCTAAGTAAAATCTCTAGGGGCGCAACGCTGCGTGGCCGACAAAGGGGTGGGGGGTAGGGGTGAATATAAAAAATATAATGGGTTTTTTGCGACGTTCGTGATTGAGATAGTGCACCAAAATTTGGGAATAAGTAGACCATGACATAACTAAGTAAAATCCTTAGAGGCGGAAACCAGAGTGGGGACGAGGGTAGTTATAAGGGGTAAAAGTCGAGGTTTTATTATTTTTTTTGTGGTGTTCATGATGAAGATAGTGCACCAAAATTTGGGAGTATGTCATGACGTAACTAAGTAAAATATCCAGCGGCGGAACGCTGCTTGGGGTACAAAGGGGTGGTAAGCCGGGTAAGTATAAAAATATATGGGGGTTTTTTGCCGTTCCCCAACTCTGATTTCCGTCCCTAAAGATTTTGCTTAGTTACGTCATATTCTACTTATTCCCTTTTGTTCACTATCTCGATCACGAACGTCACAAAAAATCCCTGATATTTTTTATATTTACCCCTGCCCCCGGCCCTTTGTCGGCAACGCAGCGTTCCGCCCCTGGAGATTTTACTTAGTTACGTCACGATCTACTTATTAGCAAATTTTGGTGCACTATCTAGATTATAAGCGTCACAAAAAAAATAATAAAAACCGCGACTTTGACCCATTATAACTACCCTCGTCCCCCACTCTGGTTCCCGGCTCTGGGGATTTTACTTAGCTAAGTCATGGTCTACTTATTCCCAAATTTTGGTGCACTATCTCAATCTAGAACGTCGCAAAAAACCCCTTATATTTTTTATATTCACCCCTACCCTACCCCTTTTTCGACCACGCAGCGTTCCACCCCTGGAGATTTTACTTAGCTACCTCATGACCTACTTATTCACAAATTTTGGTGCACTATCTCGATCATGAGCGTTACAAAAAAATAATAAAAACCGCGATTTTGACTGCTTATAACTACTCTCGTCCCCTACTCTGGTTTCCGTCTCTGAGGATTTTACTTAGTTATGTCATGGTCTACTTATTCCCAAATTTTGGTGCACTCTCTCAATCACGAACGTCGCAAAAAACCCCTTATATTTTTTATATTCACCCCTACCCTACCCCTTTTTCGACCACGCAGCGTTCCACCCCTGGAGATTTTACTTAGCTACCTCATGACCTACTTATTCACAAATTTTGGTGCACTATCTCGATCATGAGCGTTACAAAAAAATAATAAAAACCGCGATTTTGACTGCTTATAACTACTCTCGTCCCCTACTCTGGTTTCCGTCTCTGAGGATTTTACTTAGTTATGTCATGGTCTACTTATTCCCAAATTTTGGTGCACTCTCTCAATCACGAACGTCGCAAAAAACCCCTTATATTTTTTATATTCACCCCTGCCCCCCCCCCTTTATCGGCCACGCAGCGTGCCATTCCTGGAGATTTTACTTAGTTACATCATGACGTACTTATTCCCAAATTTTGGTGCACTATCTCGATCATGAGCGTCACAAAAAAAAAATAATAAAAACCGCGAATCTGACCCCTTATAACTACCCTCGTCCTCCACGCTGGTTTCTAACACTATCTCAATCACGAACGTCGCAAAAAACCCTTTATATTTTTTATATTCACCACTACCCCCACCCCTTTGTCGGCCACGCAGCCTTCTGCCCATAGAGATTTTACTTACAGTCGGAAAAATGAAAGAATACCCATGAACGAACATATAAAACACGCTGTATTTTCCTGTCACCATGTCACACAAAAAATTGGCCAGCGCAAGTACATGTAATAATTATTATTACATGTACTTGTGTAGGGCAATTTTCTTTGTGACACGGTGACAGAAAAATACAGCGCGTTTTATATGTTCGTTCATGGGTATTTTTCATTTTTCCGACTGTAGTTACGTCATTACCTACTTATTCCCAAATTTTGATGCACTATCTCGATCATGAGCGTCACAAAAAAATAATAAAAACCGCGACTTTGACCCCTTATAACTACCCTCGTCCCCCACACTGGTTTTCCGCCGTTGGTGAAAGTCATGTACACAACTCATTTAACATATCCACGTATAGTTTTTCCATATTACTTATCACGCACAAAATCCGCGTCTATCTCTCCGACTATTTTTGTATTTTCCAATTGTGTTTCTAATTATTTTTCCATATAGGTACCCTACTAATTGTGGGTGTAATTCATATAATAACTCTATAATTATTATTATCTAATTTACTATCCCTTTTGTATATGGTTATATTTTGTTATAACTTAGCCTAATTCTAAAACATAATTAATACTAGAAATAATATTTACCGGTCCAGATTTTACCCCTTCTTGAGATATATATTAAGCGTGCCAGAAAACGGAATGTTTGCTTTTTCTCTTAACCCAGAGCCTGTGATATTAATCTGGATTAAAAACTGTATTTCTCCAAAGCTACATGATAAATTGAAGCCTAAATCTCGAACTAGGTGAACACTTATTTTACTTCATAAAAGCCCTTCATTTATCAAGATTGAAAAGTTGCGTGCACCTGCTTTCCTCTTGTGGACATCCCACTTCCGACGGTTTCTACAATTTTTCACATTTTTCAATAAGGCACAACAATTTCACCGTAAATTATGTTCATCGATTCGAGACTGATAAATGGACGCCCTAGTTTTTATTTTAATTTTAATTCATTAAAAATTACGTAATAAATATATTTGTCCTCGTTTAACATATAATATATTAATCTTTAGAAACATAATAGAAACAAGTAATTGGACTTCGTAAGTCCTAGGTTTTCACCCAACGTGACCGGAAGTAGAACCATATTTGAACTCTTCGTGTAACTTTGCGGCGACTAATATACGGTTTACCTAATTAGTATGTTATTTAACGGTAAAATATTGCAAAACCCCTAGTTTTTAAAGAACCGCTTGGATTTACATGAAATTTGGCATACACATAGCAAGTCATATCAATAACAAGTCAAAGAAAAAAAGTGATATCGTACTTTTGATGTGTGCTTTTGACTTGAGGGTGATTTTCACCCCCCAAGAAGGGGTGAAGGGGTGAAAAATATACGTCTAAAATAAGTCCGGAATTCGATAGACTGAATTCTAAGCAACTTTTGTTCCATGGAGTTTTTTCACCAAGTCAAAGGGACCAACAGTATCTTGAGCGTAACTTGCTTACATTTCACGATAGAATCCTTTTTTATAAAAAAAAAGAATTAAAGCTTTTTAAACTCTTTAAAAAAGTTGTAATGAGTTTTCTCCAAAAAGTGCTTCATTTTTTGGTTATTTCACGTTGAAATATTCTATTTAAAATTTGGCGAATATGAACCTATTTTTCTTGAGCTATTCTGCTTCTGCTAGGTCTAGAGACTTCGTGCATACGCCATTTTTTTCAATGTTTTACAGTCTATATTTTTGCTTAGATGATTTTTTTTTAGATAAAATAGTTACTTTTTGAACTATTTGCGAAAAATGTCTAAAAACGTGTTTGTTTTGTTGAAAAATGAACATTTTCCTTCGCAAATAACTTGAAAAGTGTTGACTTGGTGAAAAAACTCTATAGAACAAAAGTTGCTTAGAATTAGTCAGTTTATTGAATTCAGGACTTATCTTGGACGTATATTTTTTCGCCCGCGGGGCAAAAGGCACAATATCACTTTTTTTCTTTGACATGTTAGCTATGCGTGTGCCAAATTTGATGTCAATCTAAGCGGTTCTTTAAAATTTACAGTAAAAACCGTCAAAGAATGTACTAAATTCTAAGTAATATTTTCCAAACTTTCGGTCATAATTTTTTAACCCGAAATAACGCCAAAACCGGAACGAAAGATTCAAGTTCGACTTTTCAATAAGCGTCTATTGATTAGTGCCGGTTTATCCACTGGGCGCTTGGGGAGGGCACCAAGGGGTTTTAGTAATAAAAAAATAAAGTCTGCTAAATAATCTAGGTACATATTTTCCGAAACAGAGAAAAAGACGAAATACCTGAGATTTCGAAATGATATGATTTTAAGACTGATAACTTTTTTTTCTTTCTTTCTATATGGCCTTGGCATAGCCAATTAGTCAGACTGATAACTTTATAAGAACTGATAACTTTTAAACTAAAGAGTGATCCCTTAGAAAATTGTAAAAAAATGTATGAAGATGGAAACAAAGCTTCTTACAGAAGATTAAATGAAAGCAACTTTTATAGAATAAAAACCCAACGGAGGCAAAGATAGAGATTGGCTAATATACGACGCAAGCTGTTATTGCTGTTAAAATCTGTTTATTGTTATATACAGGGCTTTCATAAAGTGTGGAAACGTTCTATTATCTCATGACTTACTTATTTTCAGAGTTAAAGCTCTGACAGGTCGATTTTTATTTTTATATTATGCTTTTTTGACGTATATCCCATAATAGTGACGTCAGAGAATTAAATAACCTTTGAAATGAGCTACCACACGACCCCTATTAATTCCCATTTAAAAAAATCGATGACGTCACTATTATGGGATATACGTAAAAAAATCACAGTTTAAAAATAAAAATCGACCTGTCAGAGCTTTAGCTCTGAAAATAATTAAGTCATGAGATAATAGACCGTTTCCACACTTTATGAACACACTGTATAATTTATATATTATATATATTATACACCGTTCTTAGGCGTCAACGCCCTTCGGTAGGAATCTATGGAGGAGTATCACCAAGCCGCAAGCCCTTATCCCTGGCCGTACCGTTCCTCAATAGGCCGATCAGACGCCAGTTATTCCAGACCAAGTCGTATATTCTATTGAATTTTCTACTACGGCGTTGGCCTTTTATTAATTTCAAATGACCTGGCTGAAGCTCGAACCGTCGATCGCCAATGCTCTAAACTTGTCGATCGACTGCGCCTCTGCCAACTGGACTGTCTAATCGACCTAATTTATATATTATACCCGTGCAAATTATTTTCAATTGAAAAAAATAGTTTAACTGATTTTGGATGTACCTACTGGAAACATTTGAATAGTTTGCTCAAATCTCACGAAGAAAGTAAATTTCATCTGAACTCTATGGTTACATTAATAACAATATCATCGGATATTATTGACGCTGAATTATTGACGCTGAATTAACAGAGCAAGTAGAACACGAAGCTGATTATTGGGTAGAGGCCCTAAGAAGAGTTGTTTTACAGTCATAAATAATGTAAATGCAACTGTTTCCAATATTTTAACTTTACTGCAAGTTTATTTGACGATACCAATTTCTAATGCATTAGGCGAGCGTTCTTTTTCGGCTTTAAAAAGAATAAAGATATATTTTAGATCAACTTTGTTTGGGTCAAGAAAACCTACACGCATTATCATTATTGAAACTATTATATTATACAAAATGAAGAACTGGAGCAACTGAATTTTGGCAAGTGGCTAATGCCAAGTCAAGAAAAAAAAGTGATGATTCTATACTATAATAGATATATTTATAGATAAAGTTCTATCTTATGTATTTTTTATAATATGTTTTTTTGGCATGTGCTGTTTTGTGGAACTTTCTGTTTTTTTATATATATTTAAATGTATTTTTTGGAATATTTTTCTTTGCTATTCTTCTTGATTGTTTTAAAAAATTTATTGTATGGATTTTGCAATAAACATTTATAGTTAATGCATGTGTTTTCTTGTTAAAAAACTGACAACGAATAGTAATGATGAGGGCCCCTAAATGTCCAGTGCCCAGGGCCCGACCTTAGGTTGAACCGACACTGCTACTGATAGTCGAGGAAATGAAGCATTTTGGCTCGCAATTTTTTCGTCCAGCATAGATTTACTTGAAATTTTTACAGAAGGTAGGGAATAGTCCAAGGATCATTTTCTATATCATGCCGCTGTACGCTATAGCCTTGGGGGTGGTTGCCACCCCATCTCGGGGGCGGGAATTTTTTTTTACATTTTAACCATGTAAATCGATGTAAAAAGTAATTCTAAGAAAAATATGTCTTTTACATTTTCTTCGTAAAAGTAATATTTTTCGAGTTATTCGCGCTTGAAAGTAACAGTTTTTTGACGAAAAAATCGACTTTTTTAGAGGGTTTTTTGAGAATACCTCAAAAAATATGCATTTAATCAAAAAAACTGTAGATATAAAAATTGTATCTTTTAGTAATATAAACCAAATTCTTTCTCTGTAATATCTTTAAGATCACTACAAACCGAGGTACGGCATGTTAAATGTTAGCTTTTTTCGTCACATGCATAATTTGAAATATTCAAAGCCAAATAACGGAAAAACTTTGCATTTTTCGAGGAAAGCTTCAATTACCTTTTTTCAATTATATAGTTAGATCTTTCAAAAAATAATAATAAAAAGTTTCTAGCCTGAAAATTAAGCGACTTATGATCAAAAAAAGGTCGGTACCTGCCCTTCTCTATGAAAAAATCAGTGAAAACAACCCCCTAACTAGCCTACTAATTAAAAATTGGTCTTTACCTTTATGTAATTCCTTTTATATTTGTATTGTCAATACACCCAATAAGTTTGACTTATTTAAAGGGCCTTATTTTAGAAAAATTGGAGTTTAAAGAAAAATAAATTTTTTGCAATCTCCCATTTTTCACCTTTTACTTCAAAATATCTCCGAAAATACTGGAGATACGAAAAAAATTATGGATTACTAAATTGTAGATTTTTTAATAACTAAAATTTCTCTGTACATAGATTTTTATTTCAGTGAACAGTTAGCGAGATATAGCTGTTTAAAACCTCTATTTACGAGCAAACACTCCCTTATTCGAGCCTTTTAAACCAACCCTAATTAAAAACTAAGGGATCTTACGGAATTTAGTTGACACAGTCTTATAACTCTTAAAAAATTCTACAAAGTCATTTTTGAAAAAACTGTTTAAAGGAGCTATGTTTATAAAACGAATTTGTTTTCGACAAATTCGAATAGTCCGCTTATGGACAATTTTCAATGTATGTATAATACCTCAGAACCGGTGCGTATACTGGAAGATGAGTAAAAAACTATTTGTATTTGTATTTGTACATATTCGTAAATTCGTATTTTTGTGTAAATAAATGTTTTTTCCACCTACCTCTACCGAAAGTATACGTTTCCGGACCTGATTGTAGGGAGCAAAGTTGTACTTTTCCTCCCTAGGGAGGAAAATATTTTTCCTCCCTAGGGAGGAAAAGTAAAAGGACGTCATTGTATTTCATTCATGAAATATAACTTATTGACGCCCTGTACAATATCTATTTTCTATTACGTAAGTATCTATACATTTTAACGTTTATTTATAAAACACCCTGTATTTTGCAGAATGTTAAAAAACAGTAAATTGTTATTTTGATTTAACAATGTTTACATTAATAATTTGACTTATATTTGACAGTTGACAGTTATATTGTACCTAGTTGTTAGTTTCAATTTTAATAAATTTTGTTTGTTAGTTACATAAATAAAGTAAAAATGAAAAAATGACTTGATATTTGAGGAAGGTGGAAAAACCATATGTATAACATGGGAGTAAAGTGCCATTTCCTCCCTTGAATGATTACTGCCCTCCGCTACGCGTCGGGCAGTAAACTTCATTCTCGGGAGGAAAAGTAGCACTTTCCTCCCTTGTTATACAAATAGCTATTCTAATTCTTTAATTCTACTTTTTTTCTGTATAGATCTATAAAAATATCTACTTATTAAAACTGTAATGTTATTAAGGGTGTTTTTTAAGGGTTGAACTATTCTGATATTATATCCTAAAGTATAAAACAATCATTATTTAACCAATTTTATATAATTTTATATAATTTTTGAAAATAAGAGGTAGTTTACACCCCTAAAAATAATCAACGCCCTTAAGCATGATATACAATATGAAGTGCAGGGTGAGATGATCCTAATCCCAAATTTTTTTGTAAATCGATGCAAGCCGAAATTATTCTTTTAGGATAAGTAAATTTTTTATATATAGCTCCAACAAGGGTGGTTTTAAGGGTTGAAATATTATGAGAGTATATCTTGAAGCATAAAACAATCATCATGTAACTAATAAGAACCAAATGTCGACAATATTAAAGTTTAAAATGTTATTTTATAATTTTTAACAATTAGGGGTAGCTTTCACCCTTAAAAAAACAAAAGCGTACAACGGCTCAATATAGAAAATGAACTAGAGGGTGTAATGAGCCTTATTAAAAATTTTTGTACAAATCGATGCTGGACGAAAAAATTGCGAAGTTTTGTCATTTTTTCAGCTTCATTTCCTCGAATATGATATATCACATGTACTATTTCTGCGACGATAATATGGCACTTCCGGTTAGAACTTTTTAACCCGAAATGATATAAAAATATAGTGTAAAAATTTCTCTAAAAAGTTATGTAGATCTAAAAAAGCTGAGAGTTCCTGTATATCTCGATGCAGACGCATGGAATTAGATGTTTATAAATTTAATAGATAAGAACGACTTCCTTTTAAGTTATATTTCTAAAATATTTGTTTTTCATGTTTTTTTCTGATTTAGTACAAAAAAAAGCGAAGAAAAAGTAAATAGAATGAAAGGTGATGCACGGTAATTTATGATGATTTAATTATAAGAATTATACATTTTATATGATAAAATTGCATTAAGAGCTTCAAATATAACAAATGAAGATATCGTATATAATATATTTATAAATTATTATAATTTATAGTTTGTTATTTCCTGACCGTGAATTTTTAAATATAAATATTTTAGGCCTGGATCCCGCGTACCAAAAAAAGTTGATTGATAGCAAGCTGAAAAGTTGTTAATAGCTTAACGGTGTCTAGTCGGACAAACTTTGATGTACGGGAACACTGGAACAGGGGAAGTTTTAGGGAACTTGCACTAAAAAAATTTTTTGCATAAAATTTTTTATTTATGTTTTAAAATGTTATATTCAAAATATTACGTCTTAACAATGAATAGTGTACGTATAACATCTGATCAAAGTTCCGCGCCTAAAATTTTCGTTTCAAATAACTTCAAAAGCGAGAGCTGGGGTCTGACGTCATAGGCCACTCGTATCGTTTGCCCGTTCGCTGGGCTATTGCATTTAATGCAATTTGCCAATAGATAAATAATATAGTTGAAATATCTTGTTTTACTCTGTGGCAAAAATGATTTTTTCTGTGACAGGCAAAATATTAACATTTTATCTCTGTTGACATGTATCAAAAAGTTCTTTTTTATGAAATTACTTTTGTCGTTTCTTGTGTTGAAGAACAAAGAAGAAACAAGTAACTTAAAAATAAACAAAACTTGTAGTAATAAAAGTAAGAGTAACTAAAAAGTATCGGTGCTACTATAGTATGCGGTCTACAGTCGGGTTTCTACTATAGCTTGCGGTCTACCGAGGGATGCGGTGTAAGTATAAGCTGATATGATAAAGATATTAACTTGTAAAATTACAATAATGATTCTTCTTATCTATGCGTATTATTAACTTTGTAAAGAAGGATTTTGTTGGCTATGTACACGTTCTATCGGTACGTCTGTTAATCACCATAATCTTTTCTCAAAAGGCTTTGAACACAATAATGAAAGGCTCCAGTAGGTACTAATAAACATTACAATAAAATATAATCTTTATTATAATGCAAATTACACCGTAATCTTTTCCAGGATATATTAAATCCTTCGATTAGAGGTAGGTAGATCAAACCCACGGGGTAAACTGTATACTATAATATAATGGTACCAAACTATTGTTAAAAACGGTTTAAACATGTTTATTAATAACTCTTACTTATTTGCCTTGACACCTCGCATTTCTCCAATAGAATAGCTTTCACTACTTTTTATAAAAGTTGCCATCATGAAGACATCAACGGTAGGTAACTTAGTTAGATTGACCTTTTGAAAAACCCTCGTCCGTCATATTATGCGTTTTAAACTCTTTACAAAGTAGCACTCAACTTTATCAATTTCAGTTTAAAACTAAGCTGATTGGGGAACTACTTATTACAATATACAGGGTGTCCAGAAACTCTACCGACAAACGAAGACAGGAGATTCCTCAGATAATTTTAAGACAATTTAACCCAATTCACCTAGTCCGAAAATGCTTTTTAAGGGAGCTAGAGCTCTTTGAACATGGCGTCATGAAATTAGTTTTTCTTAAATACCTCCAGAACGCTTCTATTTAGAAAAACGAAAATTGGTATGCATATTTACTTTTCAGAGATGAATCGATTCCATCCATTGCAAATTTCTAGTACAGGTCATAGGCGTCCGTTTTGGGTAGAGCAACGGGTATTTTATCGCATAACTTTTTTGTCCTTAACTTTTATGCATTTTTGGCACCGGATTATTAAATTGTGAGGTATTCTAGTACTAAAAGGTACTCTTGCTTTAAGTCGGTAGAACACACCGTTTTCTAGAAAAATCAATTTGAAATTTTTTCGTTTTTGGAATTTGAAAAAAAATTGAAAGAACTTTTCAACAAAAAACAAGTATTTTACCAACATAACGTAAAAGTAACTTTTAGTACTCGAATACCTCATAATTTAATAATCTAGTGTCAAAAATGCTCAAAAATTCAAGACAAAAATGTTATGCTATAAAATAACTGTTGACCTACCCAAAACGGACGCCTATGACCAGTACTAGAAATTCACAATTAATGAAATCGATTTATTTATGGAATATAAATAAATGTACCAGTTTTTGTCTTTCTAAACAGTTTTTTTTTTAAATTTTTTTTTTAATTAAAAAAGCGAAAAATTTTCAAATCGATTTTTCTAGAAAACGGTGTGTCCTACCGATTTAAAATAAGAGTACCTTTTAGTACTAGAATACTTCACAATTTAATAATATAGTGTCAGGAATGCATAAAAGTTAAAGATAAAAAAGTTATGTGATAAAATAACCGTTGCCCTACCCAAAACGGACGCCCATGATCGGTACTAGAAATTTGCAATGGATGGATTAGATTTATATCTTACAGATAAATACGCGTACCAATTTTTGTTTTTCTAAATAGAAGCGTTCTGGATTGTATTTAAGAAAAACTAATTACAAGACGCCATCTTCAAAGAGCTCTATCTCCCTTAGGAAGCATTTTTGGACTAAGTGAATTGGATTAAATTATATTAAAATTATCTGAAGAATCTCCTGTCTTCGTTTGTCGGTAGAGTTTCTGGACACCCTGTATCTCTCGTTCCATCCCTCCTTGTGGAGTATTGGGCGCTTATGCGTTTCTTGGCCAAAAGTGTAAGATTGCTGTCTGGCCGGGACAGCGCATCTTCTTTTGTTTTTATTCTCTGGATAAATTGTGAACTAATTCCCTCCACTCTCTTCTATCTTTTGCTCTCTTTTTGACTTCGCCCCATCTTAGTCCAATTTTTTCGTGTTCTCTCGTTGTTGTTCTTTTCCAGCTGTTGTCTGGTCTGCCCCTCTTTCTTTTCCCCTGTGGTTGGTATTCAAGTGCTTGTCTTGCTATGCTGTTTTGGTCTTTCCTTAAAGTGTGGCCGATCCATTTCCATTTTTTTTCCTTGACTGTAGTAGATACGTTAGTTTGCTTTGTCCTTTCCCATAGTTCTGTATTAGTTATTTTATTTGGCCAGTATATTTTCAGGATTTTTCTTAGAGATTTGTTTACAAATGTTTGTAGTTTTTTAGTTGTATTTTCGTCCTGTTTCCATGTTTCTGCTCCATAGAGCAGTATACTTTTAATGCAACTGTTAAAGATTTTAATTTTTGTTGTTTCCGATATTTCGTTTGTTTGCCAAATTTTATTTAAAGCGTTGAATGCGTGTTGCGCCTTTGTTATTCTCGTCTGTATATCCTTTTTACACCCCCCGCTCCTTTCCATGACAGATCCCAGATATGTGAACTTGTCTACCTCTTCTACTTCTTTACCGTTTATCATTATTTTATTATTTGGATGGTTATTATTTTTTAGAAGTTTAGTTTTTTCTGTGTTTATTCGAAGTCCGATCATGTCGGAGTACTGTGCCAATTTGTCAATTTTTGCTTGCATATGATTTCGGTGTTCAGTTATAAGGCAGATGTCATCTGCAAATTCGAGATCTTCTAGCTGTTTGAAAAGGTTCCACCTGATGCCTGTTCGATCGTCGATTACTTTCCTCATTACCCAATCTATCATAATAAGAAATAGGGTAGGGGATAGTACACAACCCTGTTTGACTCCACTTTCTATGGATATTTCTTCTGTTACTTCACCTGAATGTTCTAGTTTGGCTTTGTATCCTTCGTAGAAGAGTTTAATAAAGTTTATGATTTTTTGTGGTATCCCATATAATCTAAGGATTTTCCACATCTGTGCCCTATTTACACGGTCAAAGGCCTTTTCGAAGTCGATAAAACTCACATCTATATCTTTATTCCATTCATTTGTTTGTTCCAAGATAATTCTAAGGGTGCAAATGTGATCAATAGTGGAATGGTTGGAACGGAAGCCTGCTTGGTTGTTTCTCAGTTTTTTATCTAGTTCCGGCTTCAATCTTTCCAAAATGATTTTGGTCAGCACTTTGGATGTGGCACTTAGTAGTGTTATTGCACGCCAATTGTTGCATTTGCTCAGGTCTCCTTTTTTGGGTATTTTTATAATCAATCCCTCTTTCCACTCCTTTGGCAATTCTTCGTCCGTCCATATTTTATTCAAAAGTGTATGTAGCATCTCTACTGACTGCTCGGTGTCTGCTTTTATTATGTCAATGGGTACATTGTCGATTCCTGCGGCTTTGCCATTTTTTAGTAGTTTTAGGGTGTTTCCAATTTCTTCCATTGTAATTTCTCCAATATTCACTTCTAGCTCTGGTGATTCTACTTCATCTTCTATGATTTGAGTTATTTCATGTTTAGCATATATCTCTTGGAAGTATTCCTTCCATCTTTGTATTATTTCTTTCTCATTTTTTATTCTATTTCCTTGTTTATCCTTTACTTCTCGTATATTTCGTTGTGCTTTTCCTGTTAAGTTTCGTATGATTGTATATTGTGTTCGTAAGTCGTTTTCTTTCGCTGCTTCTTCTGATATATTTAGCATCTCATTTATATAGTTTCTTTTAAGGACACCCTGTATAAGATGAACATAAATAATACCCAGGAATTTCCCATTAAAGACGATTAAAATGTAATATACCCGTAATACCTACCCTAATCGCGTTGTTTCCGACTGCTATACTTCAACTATTTTTAATTGAAGGTGTTTCATTGGCAACATCGCACTTAAAACGAGTCACCAATAGTTCTCTTGTCAACTTTGCAGTGGCGTACCAAAATAATATTTTAATTATTTATTGTTTATATAAACAGGTAAGTAATTACGTAAAAGTTAAATCTAAGATCTATGTAATTATTAAATTATCATGTGTGTTTTGACAGGTATTTTCTAGTTTTCTAACAAAATAAAGTAAATATTCTTCTGAATCTATTTCTTTGTGGCATCTTATGCAATTACGTACAGTATGATGCATGTTTGGAATCAATTCGTTATTTCGTAAGCCACCGACTTTAAGGAAAAGTCCTGAAACAGGTCAATTTTTACTTTTAAATTATGATTTTTAAGACATATATCGTACTAGTGACGTCATCCATTTGGGCGTGATGATATGATCGATCATTTTTTTAAATGACAATAATAGGGGTCGTGTGATAGTTACTTGAAAGGTTATTCAATTCTCTATTCAGCAATATAAACATTAACATAATTATTTATACAGGGTGTTCAAGAATTTTTTTTTAAATTATATTGACTCAAAAAAGAAGAATGCATGAAATTTATTTAATTTAAAATACATTCTATTGCTGTCAGAAGACAGAAAAAATTGGTTTTTGGTAAATAAACATTGCTTTTCGCTTAATTTTAATGTTCGAGCTGCCACCCATCTGCCCCTTGACAGTTTAAACATTATTTAATTTAAGCGAAAAACAATGTTTATTTGTGAAATAAACAACATTTTTTTCTATTTTCTGAAAGCATTAGAATTATTTTTTGAATTAAATAAATTACACACATTCTTCTTTTTGGGTCGATTAATTTATTAAAAATAATTTTTCTTAGACACACTGTATGAGTAATTATATCAATGTTTATATTACTGAATAGATAATTGAATAACCCTTCAAATGAGCTAGTACACGACTCCCATTTTCATTTAAAAAATTCACCGATTACGTCATCACGCTCAAATGGATGACGTCGCTAGTATGATATATACATATGTCGAAAAATCATAATTCAGAATTAAAAATCGGCCTGTCTCAGGATTTATCCTGAATGTCGCTGGTTTACGAAAGAACGAATTTATTCCAAACATTTGCACCATACTGTATCCAATATTAGTTATATTAATGATTATCCACTATTTTACTTGGAAAATAAGCCACACTTTAAGCCTACGGCTCCACGGGCGCGAAATTGACGCTAGCAGTAGCAGCAAAATGGACTTAAGGTTCCCCGGAACGGAATGGGAACAGCCGAACTGAACTGACTACGCACAAGTCCTGTAGTCGGTACAGTTCGGCCATTCCCATTCCTTTCCGCGGAACCCTCAAGTTCACTTCACTGCTACTGCCAGCGTCAATTTCTCGCCCGTGGAGCCGTTCGCTAAGTTGGAAAAGCAATTTGACGTTTCGACTTCCACTTCTGAAAGTGATGGGTACCTATTAACATTTTGTATTTTGATAACGATTTCCGAAGTGGAAGTCAAAACGTCAAATAAATTGAATTTTCAACTTAAAGTGTGGCTTATTTTCGAAGTAAAATAGTAAATAAAGTAAAATTTTATTAATAGAGAGTACCTATACAGTATTTCAAGGTCAGTTTTCACTTCAAATTGTCATTATGATTTGTGTTTATAATAAGTATTGAGTTTCATTTACTATCCTTGATCTTTGGGAACCGCATGAATATTATTTTGCAGATATTAAAACGTGAAAGAATAATGGCAAATGGCACCACCAAAAAGCAATGTTTTATTTCATTTTAATGAACTAAGAACAAACTCGCTGCAATTTTTGCTCCAAAGTTTTAAAAAGATCAGAAACTATTTCCAATTTACACGCCTATTAAAAATAAAAACATCGTGGAGTTTTTTTTAATCAAGTAAACGAAAATAAAGACAGCGAGAATACGAACAAGAGTGAAGACAATGAATCGAAGATTAAGATTTAATAAATAAATCTACTTTAAAATGTACATATAATACAGGGTGTCCCAAAAAGATTGGTCATAAATTATACCATACATTCTGGGGTTAAAAATAGTTCGATTGAACCTAACTTACCTTAGTACAAATGTGCTCATAAAAAAAGTTACAACCCTTTGAAGTTACAAAATGAAAATAGATTTTTTTCAATATATCGAAAACTATTAGAAATATTTTATTAAAAATCGACATGTATCATTCTTATGGCAGTGACATCTTAAAACAAAATTATAGTGAAATTTGTCCACCCCATAAAATTTTTATGTGGGTTTTGTTCCCTTAAACCCCCCCCCAAACTTTTGTGTACGTTCCAATTAATTCATTATTGTGGTACTATTAGTTAAACACAACGTTTTTAAAACTTTTTTGCTTCTAGCTATTTTTTCGATAAGCCAGTTTTTATCGAGATGTACCTTCTTTTTTAATATGTTTACATAAAAATTTTATGGGGGGTTTGTTCCTTTAAACCCCCCAACTGTTTGTGTACGTTCCAATTAAACTATTATTGCGGTACCATTAGTTAAACACAGTGTTTTTAAAACTTTTTTGCCTCTTAGTCTTTTTTTGATAAGTCACCTTTTATCGAGGTGTGGCTTCTTTTTCAAAATATAACTAAGAATATAAATTATAAATAAATTTTCAGATTATTAACAGTACCTACTATAGTATTTTTACTACAAAAACGTTATTACGTAGGTCAAAATTTTTGACGTAAGAGAACTGTCAAAACATTAGAATGTGACTTTTCATTATTGCTACGTTTATTATAAACACGGCAATAATGAAAAGTCACATTCTAATGTTTTGACAGTTCTCTTACGTCAAAAATTTTGACCTACGTAATAACGTTTTTGTAGTAAAAATACTATATACAGGTTTCTATGTATAAAAATATATACAAATATGTGGTGGATTCACACCTGGAACACTGGCTTATCGAAAAAGTACTAAGTGGCAAAAAAGTTTTAAAAGCATTGTGTTCAACTAATGGTGCCACAATAATAATTTAGTTGGAACGTACACAAAACTTTGGGGGGGTTTAAGGGAACAAAACCCCCATAAAATTTTTATGGGGTGCACAAATTTCACTTTAATTTTTTTTTAAGATGCTGCTACCATAAGAATGCGACATGTCAATTTTCAATAAAAAATCTCTAAGAGTTTTCGATACATGAAAATAAAACAATTTTCATTTTGTAACTTTAAAGCGTTGTAACTTTTTTTGTGTGCACTATTGTATATAGGTGAGTCAGGTTCAATCAACCTATTTTTGACCCCAGAATCTGTGGTATAATTTATGACCAATCTTTTCGGGACACCCTGTATATTATGTCTGAATTATCAATATGAATGTGAGATAAAATTAAAGTATTAGAGAAGAATTTTTTACCAAGCATCAAAAACAAAATTTGATTAAATCATTGAAGTTCTCTATTTTGATAATGATTTCCAAGTCCACACCACGTCTACGTCTATGCAGATAAGGACACCTGTTGACGAGTAAAATATTTCTTGGATTCTCACCCTTCCTTGGCCGTAAATATATCGACCAGCGAAGTATTGATAAGGTTACCAATGATTCACAGTGTTCAAGGAATTTGTTCAACTTAGCCGCTCGTAAATATGACCCATAGACCGGAGGTATATTGTAACCGGGGCAAATTTTATGAAATCATCTTCCTTTTTCCCTTATGTACATTGGCAAGGCATACCCAATAAAAATGCCCCCGGTATAAATTTAGTTTTAAAATTTAACATTGTTGCCGATAGTTCTCAGTTCAATTTGTAGACGAGTCGCCTTCAATTAAAAATGGTTGGACTATAGGCCCGGTTGACCGTGGCCCGTGACGTCGAACCAAAGAAGGATGTTCAAGAGCCTCCTAAGATATTTGAATTTTATAGCATTTTCAAAGCGTCGTAATTAGCGTACGGGTTAAAAATATTTGTTTTTTCGCATGCAAGCGCTTTAAGATCATGTTACCTTATATTTTTTAATATATTTTTAATATTTAAAAATTTATGCAAGTTCCCTATTGTGGAACAGTTTAAAAATTTGGAACGTCAGATTACGAAAACGCCCCATGTATTTTGTCAGACAGAACTTCCAATTTATTTGTTACCGTTTCATTAAACTCTCATGCGAAAATCAGACTGCTATTTATCACCAATATAATTCCTGTCATTTAACATGTTCTTCGTGTTCCACTCATTAAAATGCCCAGTTGGTGATAAACACCAGTTTGATTTTTGCATGAGAGTTTAATAAAATGGAAACAAGTCAATTGGAATTTCTGTCCGACAAAATACATGGAACGTTTTCGTAGTCAGACGTTTCAAATTTTTAACCTGTTCCACAATTAAAACTTCCCTCTGTTTCAGTGTTCCCATACATCAAAGTTTGTTCGACTAGACACCGTTAAGCTATTAAGAAATTTTCAGCTTGCTATTAATCAACTTTTTTTTGGTACGAGGGATCAAGGTCTATTTTTATTCCTGGGTTTTTCGGTCTGATAAATAAAACTGATAAATAAATGATTAAAATATTACACTTTTAGCAATATATTTTCACATACACATTTTCACAAATTATAATTTGTATCGAGAGGTTCACATGCGAACCTTTTCGCTGTGAGCGATCTTGCGGCTCAATGCGCGCCATTAATATATCTATATCTTGCTCAAGAATAAACCAACGAATATTTCTCTAAGCTCAAAATATTCATTTTGAGTTCTTCTTTCATCGATGTTAATTAAAGAAGAAATGCATATTAGTTCATATTTGCTTAAAACCCTTATAAACAAATTAATGTACAAAAGAAAATTATAACTTCAAATGGGTATAACTTTAATACAAATAAATTTAAAGTAATTTAGTAAGCTCCGTTTAAAAGTTTATGAAATAAACTTTGTAGATCTCGATAAAATGAAACTTTGTAGAGCTAGCTTTGTATCGATATCGTATCCAAATAAATATTAATACATTTTTATAAGAAAATATTCCCGATATCGATACACGATACGATACTTCATTGACATAACCAATACCATACTCATACTCAATACTTAAAAAGTATTGATATTGTATCGTCTCGTGAAGTTCTAGGAAAAAGAAGTATTTTATTATTATACTAGTACTAGCTGACCCGGCAGACTTCGTACTGCCTCAGTAGATAAAAAAAGCTAAACATTTGTATACAATAAATTTAAAATAAGCAAAAGGAATTTATAATTAATAAACAAAAAATGCTTGATATGAATGAGGTTTTATTATTATTATCAATTAATTTACACATAATGTTTGACGTAATATAGTTTGGTTAGAAGTAACAAAATAAAGTTTGTAATGTAAGAGGTACAATCTTAAATTTGTTTTTAATATATTTGAAATTATTAAATATATTTTTGTTGTTTAATTTAATTAAATAAAATTAATTAAAATAAATTAAAATTAAAATTAAATAAAATTTTATAATTTGCTGCTTGTTCTTTTTGTGCGTTCAGAATTTTTCTCCTGTTTGCGGTTCGTTAGAGATATTTTTTGCAAATTTCGAAAAATTAAAAAATTCATATTTTGTTCAATTTGAGTATAAAAGTTAAAATGTTGCACTTTTCTTTTATCAAATTTACCGCTAGTTCTACATGTGTGCTCATAATTTTTATAAGGCTTATGATTCATGACAAAAAATCTGTTTTTATATACCAATTTTTTGGAAATTTCTCAAAATTAAAAAATTTATATTTTGCCCAATTTGAGTCCCAAAGTTAAACTGTTACACTTCTCTACTATGAAATTTGCCTCTCATTCTTCTCGTGTGCTCAGAATTTTCCTACGGCTTACGGTTCGAAATTTTGGAAACCGATTACGCTAGAGAAAAAATTTTAGTACGGTTCTGTTCGCTGGGAGTATACCTGCTTAATTTCGTATTTTTCACGTCATTATTGTGAGAGTTACGGTGTCATGGGCAAACCGCCTTATGACCTACGGGTATGAAAAATAGATAACCACCTATTCTCGGTCCTGCCGAATACAGTTGGAAAATTTCATAAAAATCGGTCAAACCGTTTCGGAGGAATACGGCAACTAACACTGAAAAGAGAATTTTATACATATAGATGTAAATATTTTGGTGGCTACTAAAATGACTATATTAAACCGTATAAACCTTCCCTGAACTCTCACAAATAATTCAATATCAAAATTAGCCAAATCGGTCCAGCCATTTCTGTGTTTTAGCGAGACTAACGAACAGCAATTGATTTTTATATATAAGAAGATAAAAAAAAAGAAACGCAGTTGGGCGTCATAAAAATTGTAATTGAAAATTAGGTGTGATTAGGCTCTGAATACTGGAAGGTTGAGAAACGCTGACATAATATAATGTAATACATACAGGCATATGAGTATAGCTCGTAGAGTAAACAACCTATTTTTATTACGGGATGTAATAGAATTTCCCAAGGAATTCTGACACTTACTGTTCACATAGAATAAAAGCTATGAAGATACTTCATCTTTGAAACGTGACTGGTATAGTATAATAAATAAGGCAGAAAATATTTCACAGAACGCCGGATCCTTTTTACAATATCCTGAAAATAAATAGACTCACAAAAGAAAAACAGTATCGTATTACATTAGCCCCATTGTGTACGTTTTTGATGAAACCGAAAATAATTATGAAAATTCATTTATCACGTCATTTCTTAAGTGGTTTGACTGGCTGTTGAATCAATGATAACATATTTCTACAGGGTAATGCTTTCGTGGAGTAGTAAAGGTGGAAGCAATGAAAAATAAATGATAAAAAGATGAAAATATATCACATACCTTGGTTACCTATTGTAGGGTATTATACTTAGTACCTACTATATTAAAATAGAGTAAAAAAAAAACAAATACTCACGGACAAAAATATTGCATATTTTGAAATTAACGTGTGAAATAAAAATTTTTGTGCTGCTTCCAGTGTTATAGGAATAGAATTTCTCTTCCGACTGTGATGTTTTGAAGTATCATATAAATAGTATAATCGGATTTAAATTTGATATGGGCTATATGGTGGCAAATATAATTTTTAGAATGATGGAAGGGTTGCCAATGCGAGTCCATTATACTATTGGATATAAAAATTGAGTCAATACTCGCAATCTTAAAGTTTCTATTTTTTAAATAGTTGTTACACAATCATGGGGCAACTGGTTTCGAGGCTTACAATGTCTGCCTCATCTTCAGGCCCAGTACATAAAGTCTTCACAATTACAAACTACAAGCTAAAAATCACAAAAAGACAAAAATTTACATATATATAAAAACAACGTCTTGATTTAAATAAAAACGCATACAATAAAGCAAAACAATTGCAGAGTACTGAACTTAGTAGTCTATATACTGTATACTGAGACATTTTGCCATTGGGAGTGACCAATCTGATGAGAATTGCTTGGTATATAATATAATATATACTACCATCAATCCTTAAGTGGTTAAGGGTTGATGGCGTCTTGATAAGATGGTATATCATCAAAATACACATAAAGTTATTAATAATAGGTATGTACTTACATATCAGTGACGATATGTAAGTACATACCTATTACTAATAACTTTATGTGTATTTTGATCATATACCATCTTGTCAAGACTCCATCAACCCTTAACCATTGATGGTAGTATATATTATATTATATTATATACCAAGCAATTCTCATCAGATTGGTCACTCCCAATGGCAAAATGTCTCAGTATACACTCTATATAGGTACTACTAAGTTCAGTACTCTGCAGTTGCTTTTCCTTATTGTATGTATTTTTATTTAAATCAAGACATAGTTGTTTTTATATATACAGGGTGATTGATTAGTAGGGTAAAGCTCAATAGCTCCGCTATAGTAATAGATGGCAATAAAAGTTAATCACACAAATTTTAGACACCATTACAAAATTAGTTAGAATGTTACGGGGTGTTCGATAACACAGTGGCAGACCAAACTTTTGTTTTTTTAAATAGAACACCCTATATTTTATTTTAAATTCGAAATCCTGTTAACTTCTCCATCACAAAAATATAAAGGTTTGTTATGTTATACAGGGTATTTACAAAGTTAACCAATTTTATATGAAAATCGTAACAAATTCAACTCCCTGTATAAATAAAAATAAGCAAAACAACAATGGTTTATTAATGCCATATTTTTTAACGTATTGTCAAAATTTTCAAGAATGGCCGATATTGCTAATTTTCTTTATATCAAATACAGGGTGAGTCAAAACGCAAGTACATTATTTTCTCAGTAATTTTAACTGTATTTTATAATATATCACTATTGAAAAGTACCATTACCTTACTTTAATTTTTAGATAACATTCCCTATGTCTAAATTTATTAGTTTTCGAGATATTTCCATTTTTCAATGGACCAGTAGCGTGGTCACCCAAATCACCCGAATTTAATAAACTGGACTGATTTTTTTGGGGTTACGTTAATAATGAAGTTTATAAAATACCTACAACAACAAGGGATGAGATGAAAAATAGAATACAAAGTGTATTTCGATGTGTTAATTTACAAAGCTCCGTAGAGTAAGTAGGTCATTCAATGATCGTTTTTAGGCGTACATAAATGTGTTAGGAGATAATTTTGAACACCTTATGTAATTAAATATTAAAAATATTTTATTAAAAGTAGCTTCTAATTTTTTCAAACATGTTTTTTTGCAAAATGTATTACTGATAAATTATGTTTCGTTCTTTATTTGTTACATTGTTACATTTACATACAAAAGTAGTGTTTAATTGTCTTCACAAAATATTGTATTTTGTGTTTGTTTGTTTTTTTGTAAAATTTATTACTAATTTTCTTTGTTTATTTGTTGCATTTACAAAAAGATAGTTTTTAATTGTTTCAAAAATGTTGCATGTAGTGGTTGTGTTTTTTTTTGTAAAATGTATTACTAATAAATTATTTTTATTTCTTTATTGGCTACAGTGTTGCATTGATTACCGGATTGATAATAGGTAATCTTCAATTGTCAATTCAGTCATGGCTTACTTAAAATTTAGATAAATTTAAACACCTAAAATAATTTGCTCTGAAAAATGAAAATATCTCGAAAACTAATAAATTTGGGCATAGCGAATGTTATATAAAAATTAAAGTACGTTAATGTTACTTTTCAATAATGATATAAAATACAGGGTATTCCATTTAACATTACTGAGAAAATAATGTACTTGCGTTTTGACTCACCCTGTATTTGATGTAAGGAAAATAAGCAATATCAATAATTCTTAAAAATTTTGACAATAAATAAAAAAATATGGCATTAATAAACCATTGCTGTTGTGCTAATTTTTATTTATACAGGGAGTTGAACTTATTACGATTTTCATACAAAATTGGTTATAACTTTGTAAATACCCTGTATAACATTACAAACCTTTATATTTTTGTGATGGAGAAGTTAACAGGATTTCGAATTTAGAATAAAATATAGGGTGTTCCATTTAAAAAAACATAAATTAGGTCTGCCACTGTGTTATCGAACACCCTGTAACATTCTAACTAATTTTGTAATGTGAAGCTCAAAGGTGGCTAAAATTTTTGTTATTAACTTTTATTGCTATCTATTACTATAGCGGAGCTATTGAGCTTTACCCTACTAATCAATCACCCTGTATGTACATTTTTGTCTTTTTTGATTTTTAGCTTGTAGTTTGTAATTGTGAAGACTTTATGTACTGGGCCTGAAGATGAGGCAGAAATTGTAAGCCCCGAAACCGGTTGCCCCATGATTGTGTAACAATTTCTATATCCAATAGTATACTTTTTAGATTGAATCTCATCAAGGTAAGTATTCATTATTCTACCGACATGAAGACCTGCGTCATAGCGTATTAACACGAATTTGTTATCCAATATGGGTGGCAAATGGCAAAACATGATCTTCTAAAATGTTTTTAATGTACATATCAGCTGTCATTCACCCAATCACCTCCACAAGTTCGGTATCTCCTTTCCAAGAAATGCTTACTCCATAGCACTATGCCGCCACCACCAAAATTAACACTCTGAATGAGGTTACATCTGGCATAGCGTTTAAGATATGGAAGCAAGATTTACAAAACTTCGTCTACAAAAGAGTTGGCGAACAGTATGTCTGTTGTAACCTCATACAGAGTATTAGTTTTGGTGGTGGCGGCATAGTGCTCCGGAGCGGTATTGCTTTAAAAGGGCATACCGAACACGTGGGGGTGATTAGACGCCAACTGATATATACAATGAAAACATTTAAGATCATGTTTTGCCATTTAAAAGCCGTATTGGATATGACATGTTAGTGTTAATGCACGTTTTCACGTCGCTAGCATAGTGAAGACTTACCTTGATGAGATTCAATTTAAAAATTATACTGGCCAGCATAAAGCCCAGATCAGATTTAAATCCGATTATAGCATTTATATGATACTTGAAAACATCGCATTCAGAAATGAAATCCTATTCCTATTATACAGGAGGGCTAAGGATAACAGTACAAAAAATTTCATTCCACATGCATATGCAATATTTTTGTCCGTGAGTATATTTTTATTTATTTACCGAAATTATAATTTTTCGAAGTATCTGTTCTTATGTAGGTATATTATTTGATCTGGAGAAGTTTTTGCACTAAGAGTTCGCATTTTTAGATTCGCTGCTATCATTATTGAATATTCTTCTTCTTTTTGCGTAGAGATAACTCTGTCTGTTTTTCAATGTACACCTTCAATAAGATGTCGTTCTTCCGTTCCCGTGGTCTTCCCCCTAATTGTCTTCTTATTGAGGAAACGTCTCTCACCGTATTTACTACTCTATTTGTTGTCATTCGGCTAGGATTGTTCCATTTTACACTTCTATTACTTATTCAGTACTTGATGTTATCCATCTTGCATTTCCATAGTTAATTATGTATTTCTAGCTTTGTCCCATAGTGTCATACCATCGATGTTGAAACATCGATGGGTTTTCACCCCTGCTATTTCTAACATTCCACTTGTCCTCTCTGTTGTCATTGGTCTGATGACTGTTTTGTAGATAAATTCTGTTTTTCATTTCTTTCCCGATATTTCATTTCATTTCTTTTCCGATATTTTTATTTTTCCATATTGTTTCATTCAGGCAATCTGCTTCTCTGTTTGCTCTATTCACTTGATGTTTCACTTCTGTTTCGAGCTTTCCATAGTTAAATAGTGTGATACCTAGATATTTAAGCTCCATAACTTGTTTTAATATCTGACCCCTCAACTCTCATATACATCTTAACAAAATTTGCTGTTATAAACATGCATTTTGAGGAAATTAACATGTTAAATTTTCTGGCGGTTGAGAGATTAGCAAGTTATTCCTCCCATTTGGTATTCTCTCTATTTCTTGCATTTTTATTACTTCATACAGAATTCAGGGAATCCCCTGTCTTATCCAATTGCCAGCTTCAATTGGGTGGTTAGTTCTTGCTCCACTTTTACTTTTGTTATGTTGTTCTAGTAGATATTTTCGATCATTTTGGTTATTACTAGAAATATTTTTCTTACGTACAATGAGTGAAAAACGTTCTTTAATTTGACCCTGTCAAATAACTTCTTAAGGTCCACTATACATACATATGTCGGTTGGATATATTCTAATGATTTCGCTTGTACCTATTTGCCTCATAATAAATATACCGTCGATGGATGATCTTCCCTACCTAAAACCTTGTTCTTCAGGTAGTGTTATAAGTTCATTCAGTTTGTTTTTTATCACTTTGCATGTTAATGTTAGTGTTGTGTTTATTAAATTAATTTCTTTTTAAAAAATAGAAAATCTACGGTTTCGTTTTGATTTAAAATTTGTCTCCTGCCATCCAACTATCGGGGGATGGCAGGAGACAAATTTAAATCAAAACGAAACCGTAGATTTTCTATTTTTAATAATGCCATACTCTGTATTAGAATACAAAGACTCGATTCATACAGTTTCTCTGAACCGCAAATTGGAATATTTTCCTAGCGGTGCCTTTTGGTATTGTCATACCTGGGTTAAACAGAGAACTTGAATCGAGTCGACATTCATTTCACTTATTCCTCGTTAGAGGGCGTTCTAACCGTACTGCGGAATAAATAGTTTTATTTTATACCGAGAGACTACGGACGTGTTGGTGTAAATTTGTCTTCTGCAGAGCCTCCTTGACAACGGGTAGACCTAGAAATAGTACTATCGGGGGATGGCAGGAGACAAATTTAAAGCAAAACGAAACCGTAGATTTCCTATTTTTAATAATGCCATACTCTGTATTAGAGTACAAAGACTCGATTCAACCAGGTTCTCTGAATCGGAAATTGAAATATTTTCCTAGCGGTGCCTTTTGGTATTGTCATACTTGGGTTAAACAGAGAACTTGAATCGAGTCGTCATTCATTTCAATTCCTTTATAATTCTCCGGGTCCGATTTGTCTCCCTTTTTGAAGAGAGAAATTAGGATGCTTGATCTCCATTCTTGTGTTATTCCGTTTTGTTACATTATTTTTTGGGTTATTCTTAATAGTTATTTTGTTAAATCTCGTTTTCCATACTTTAGTAGTTTATTCGGTATTTTGCCCTCTACCGGTGATTTTCTGTTTTTTGAAGTTATACTTCTTTACGCGCGATATGAGGGTGAATTTTAATAGGATTAAAACCTCTGATCCCGGCGCAGTCGCATTACAACTTTGTTCTGATTGGATGTTCAAATCACATGACAAAAATTATCCAATATGCTAGCTGTGGCACAGCTGTGGGACTGTGGTTTGTTTATGTATGGTTGTTGCGTTTTAAAATTTGTAGGAAGAGAAACAACAAACAAAAAGTTAGTTAATGGTTATACTGCCTTTTTAAATAGTTTTCATATTATATTTTTGGACTTATTAACATAGAAGAGATGATTGTTGCATGCCAATATGAAAGCCCATCAAACTGTGACTAGTATGAGTGCCGCAAAATTACTGATAAAAAACCTATTAGCTCGAAGGCGTAGAGAACTGTGGATAACAACAATCAACCGGGACGATCTACGATCTCGCTTATTCAAAGCTAAAGAATCTTACACTGGTAAGTGTTTTAAAAATAGTTGATCAAATTTTGTTATGATATTTGAACATAGCCACTTTGCACGATGCAAGTGATTGCTAAATTTATTAGTCGTTATACGGGCTCTGATTGGGTGTTGAAATGATCTGTCAATAATAAATAATTGTTCAATATGAAGGTGAACAAATGTATAATATATTAGTTTTATTGTTGTGAGGACAGAAACAAAAAAGTTTATAATTGTAGTGATTTTTAAATAGTTTTTAAAGCAACAGGTACGTAATAATTGTAAATGTATCATAGGTACCTATCTATTTGAACCTACCAAAATACATAGTATGTAATACTTTTATTTACATAATTTGATTACCATCAAAATTTCTATCAATATTCTCCTAATATATTGTTTTCTTACTCTATGTTTTGTTGTATTTTTTCAATTCTAAATCATTTCAATTCAAGATCAAAATAATTTGATTTACATAATTCAAAAATGTCAAAAGTTTAATCCGTTTAGTTAGTCGATCTTCGCACATAATGACACACTGTCTCCGTGGCGAAGCGTTTAATGCGAGTGAACCCCAATACAACGCCAATACCAGCCGCGCTTGTAAGTTGGTTCGAATCCCAATAGAAACTTTTATTTTTTTTATACATTTTATGATTGTAAGTATATTTATTATATAATTTTATTTTCAGAAAATACGTATTTAGTTAAAAAATTTTCCGACAATTAATGTTCAGAAATCATTTGTGGCATTTTTAATGTGTTTGTGTGTGTTTTATTCTTTTATTATTTTAATTTTTGGCACTGTTTTAATAAAAATGTTTGAGAAGTAGTAAGTATAAATTAGTTTAATATTTAAATAAAATATAAATAAAAAGTATATTAATTTCGTTTATAATCATATAATCATATAATAAAAGTAAAACTTCTTACGTGCGTACAAAGTACACTCACATTCTTTTTTCTTAATACTTCCTTTACCTCTTCCTTCTCAATGTTTATTTCTTCGTTTGTTGTCAATTCTGGTGTTAGCGGTTCATTATCGGCACCTTTAGCAAATAACGGTCGAAAGTAATGTTTCATTTAACTTTAAACGCCAATTATTCCCAAAAGTATTAACTTTAGGTGTAGGTAACCCTAATTACTAATGGAAAGACAATTGAATGTTTTGATTAAAATTATAAAATGCAGGGTGTTTCATTTATTATTAACTTACTGTGGTTTGAAGCTTAAAAAATGACGTATCATTTGTGAACACCCGGTATTTAGATATTCGACTTCCTAAAAGAACCTTTAGCGACAAACACTAAAATACACAATGGACAGACGTCCACAGCAGGGCCGGACTGGCTCATGAAAAAGGCGCCAACCCAAATCCTAAAAAAGGCGCCAACTTAATCTCTAAACAAAGGCGCCAGACCCCCCTCCTAAGCTTTTACATCAAACTTTTTATGTCAAGTAAATCAATATTACTTGTGAATTTTTTTAAATGTAATTTAAATTTAAATCCATAAAGTAATTTACTATTTTTATTGAGAATAGTAAATTATATTAAGATGCCACAAACATATAGCTTCAGTTTTCAAGTATTCCTTTTACTCCGTTACGCTCTTTGGTTTTGAAAAGTGCTAATAATTTTTCAACTGCTTTTACAGAATAATCTACTGGTTCAAAAACATTTGACAAAAATAGTGATGAATGGTCTAGCGGTCTAGCGTCAGACGGCCGCAAACGGAGCCCTCGGAGAACTGACGAAACCCTTTGTAATTCAAGCCTTAGTGTGGACAAGGGCGCACTGCCTTGCCGGATAGTACAATTCGCTCCTACTTGTGGGAACTATATGGATAAGTATTTAATCACGCAGGAAATAAAACAAAACGAAGAGACAATGGAGCGAGTAACCGCTGGTGGTGCAGCTGGAACAAACTATGAATGTACAAAAGAAAAGTACTCAGCGAAGAGGAAAAGAGGAAGGAGGAGACTATAATCTTCGGAGAAGGGGGTCTTCGGTTAGAAGATCGTGGGTCAGGGGTAGGGACCTGACCAAGACGGATCTTCCAAGGAGGCAAACTTGAAAGGAGCTCCTCATTTGGGGAAAAAAGATCTAGAGAGAAGGAGGAGGGCTCCGACATAAGGCTATGATAAGAGCAATGGAGAAACTTACCAGAGTTACAAATAATTTAGTGAAACTAATGTCCGAAAATACAGACTAGAAGGTCGAGATCAAGAATGCGGTAAAAACCTTAAGAGAGTCACCGAAGACATGGAGGGCACTTTCAGACAAGTCGACCTCGGCAGCATTGAGAAACGAGATAGAATGGTGGAAAAAACTGGCGAGGAATGAACGACTAAGGAGACGGCAAGCGTGTCCACGCAGATGGACATCGAAAGTTGATTTACAACGAATGCTGCACCAATTTTTAACATAGCCGTCAGAAAATTTAACATGTTAATTTACCCAAAAAGACAAAACGCATGGTTACAACAGCAAATCCAATAAGATGTAAATTGAAGCTGGATGGTCAGATAATGGAACAAGTGATGGAGTTTAAATATCTAGGCATCACACTATTAGCTACGGAAGGCTCGAAACAGAAATGAAAGTTCAAGTGAATAGAGCAAGCAGAGCCGCAGGTTGCCTGAATGACACAATATGGAGAAATAAAAATATCGGAAAAGAAATGAAAGGCAGAATTTACAAAACAGTCATCAGACCAATTATGACATACGCGGCAGAAACACGACTCGACACAGAGAGGACAAAATGTTGGCTAGAAACAGCGGAGATGAAAACCCTTCGAAAAATCGATGGTAAGGCTCTATGGGACAGAGCTAGAAGTACAGATATACGACGGAGATATAAGATGGATAACATTGATAACTGGGTAAGAAACAAGAATAGAATAGAGTTACCACATAAGCCGAATGACAACAAATAGAGTAGTAAGGACAGCGAGACACGGTTCCCAAATAGGAAGACGATCAGTTGGAAGACCACGAACACGATGGAACGACAACTTACTAGAGGCACATTGAAAAAACAGACAGGGTCATGTCTATACAAAAAGAAGAAGAAAAATCCTATGGTGGCTAAATTAAACCCATGTGTTAAACTTTAAAATTCACAGCTATTATTTTTTTATACAGGTATATCGTATTGAGAACAAAAAGAAGCGTACTAGAAAAACATTGTTAGGATTTGGGTCCACGGTTTTGGTTACACTATACTAATTGGCGCTAACTATTTTAACACAAAACCTAAAGTGTAAGGGCGCTGCTTTTACTCACCGACTTCGTTATGTAAGATTCTGGGGCGCGAAAATCTTATGTGTATAATGTAGTTAACTAGCTCAGAAAACTGCACATGTAGATTTAATGCCAATTGTAGGATGTAACATTCTTATATTATAACAGAAACAGGGGAGATTGATACCTAAAGCCGCCCTAATCGTAAAAATGGTCTTCGAGGGCGCCGCGCGTTGCATCTAGACCAGTGGTTCCCAACCTTTTATGTCTGGCGACCCACCTTCTGACGTTTTTTCATATTCGCGACCCATCGACCCATGCCTCACCCGTGATGATATATACGTACGTTATTCAGCTACTGTAACAGCCACGCCGTGACCCACCTGAAATCCGCCCGCGACCCACTAGTGGGTCGCGACCCACCGGTTGGGAAACGCTGATCTAGACTATTAACATAAAACCCTGGGTACCATTTTCGAGCTATATGTTCTAGACTTTGATTATCTGATACCTGATACGAGTTGAATTTACTCATAATATATTTTAGGCCAATTGTGAGATGTAAGACTCTTATATAATAATAGAAACAGCGGATATTTATACCTACGAAAGGCGCCTGAATCGCAAAAATGATCTTCGAGGGCGGCGCGCATCGCATCTAAACTATTTGATTATCTGATACCTGATACAAGTTGACAAGTTGTATTTTGTTCATTGTCTGGCTTCAATATTTAGGATTCTGGGGCGCAAAAATCCTGTATGTATAATGTATCTATGTAGTTATGGAGCGCCGAAAACTACACCTCTATATTTTAGGCAAATTGTGGAATGTAACTTTCTTTACAATAATATCAGATATAAGAGGTTTGTTCCAACACGACCGAGAACCGTCACGAAACGGTAACGCTCCTGCGCAGTAAACAAAATCCGTTCCAACAAAAATATGATCGTCCTCGGATCGTCCTTCCCACTGTTCCAACAAGAATTGTGATCTTTTAGTGACGGTTTCGTGATGACCATTTCAGTAATTGGGCAATAGGGTTTTTCATTGATTGTCATTTGTTTCAAGCTTCTGTCATGTATCACATAATATTAATATATCTACGGCATACGTCTTTGGTTTTTATCATTGGATTACCGTCATCGGACGATAACTGGGCGATACGGTTACGAACATGCGCACAACAAGCGGTACAAGTAGTTCCGTGACGGTTCCTGGACCGTCCAAAGTTCATGTTGGAACAAACCTAAGATAATCAAATAGCTTAGATGTGACGCGCAGTGCCCTTGAAGACCATTTTTACGATTTGGGCGCTTTTCGTAGGTATAAATATTCGCTATTTCTATTATAATAGAAATAGCATAAATTGATACCTACGAAAGGCGGCCGAATCTTAAAAATTGTCTTCGAGGTCGCCGCGCGTTGCATCTAAACTATTTATTATAATAGAATGATCGGATATTTATACCTACGAAAAGCGCCTAAATCGTAAAAATTGTCTTCGAGGGCGCCGCGTCTAAGCTATGTACCTATTAGAATAGAAACAGCTGAAACTGATACTTACGAAAGGCGCCCGAATCGTAAAAATTTTCTTCTGGGGCGCCGCTCCTTGCATCAAAGCTACATATTTATTATAAAAGAAACAGCGGATATTGATTGCTATGAAAGGCGCTCAAATCGTAAAAATGGTCTTCGAGGGCGCCGTATCTAAGCTATTTGATTATCTGATACCTGATACCTGGTATTTTGTTGTTCCCACTGGCTTCATTGTGTAGGTTTATGGTGCGCCCTCGGGGCTAAACGGCGAAATCAGAGGCAAGTAAAAACATTTTTAATGGAAAAATAGCTGCATCATCTTTGTGTAATGGTTCAAAAAAAAATTCTTTCAGCATTTAATTTTTTTTATGGATGGATACTGACTAAGGCAAAAGGCGCACCGGCCCAAGGGCCGGTGGGCCGGCGGGCCAGTCCGGGCCTGGTCCACAGTATGGACAGACGTCCAATGGACGTATGGTTCACAGACGTGGACACTCACCAAAGCCAGTATGGATAAAATAGTAAAGGCACAAAGAGCAATGGAAAGATCAACGCCAGGGGTAAGACTTATAGACAAAAAAAAAAAAAACAAATAGATTAAAAGCAAAACCAAAGTAAAAATCGCAGCAGAACATGCTGCTAAATTAAAATGAAGCTTCGCAGGACACAATGACCGACTGAAGGATAAACGATAGAACCACAAATACAATAATGGAGGCTTCTGTACAAAGTTTGATTACTTAAGGCTGAAAAAGAAGAAAAGAACCTTACTCTGTGTGTGCAAAGGTTATCAAGGCAATATGATATTAAATTGATGAGTTGCTAACTTTGAAAAGTTTGTCTGTACCTATCTATCAAAATTTTTGAAAAAAGATGAATAATTCAAAAATATGAAGTTTTGTAAGGCACCTTATAAATATTTTGTCTAGAATTTTACGTAAGATCTAAAACTGCAATAATATACAGGGTGTTTCATTTATAACGCCGAAGTTGTTGTTTATTTTCGGTACAACCGGTAGTGGTTTGTCTGTCAAAATATTTTCGTTCATAAATGTGATCCCCATAAACTAATTTTCATAGAAATATCGTGTTAACAGTTTCAGATATATACAGGGTGTTTCATTTAAAAATGTCCAATCTCTAAATTGTAGATTCTAGACCTCAAAATATTAAGATTTAACCAAAATCACTTAAATCAAATATGGCTCCTTACTGAGTTACGGGGTGTTTTATTTAAAAATTTGAAAACTATTTTTGGTCAGTATTTTAGAACTATTCGATGTATCCTTTTCATACTTGGCAGAAAGTGTAGATACGGTACACCCTATGAAATTATGTTAAATAAGCGTTTCTAGCGATTATCAGAGACCTACGACAGGAGACAGTGATGAATGGTTGACCTTCCCAAATTCTACGCCACTGGGGGAATTGCTATTTTAGCACAATTGTTCGATTCTCCAAAACTCTCTAAGTAAATAACATATTCTTCATACTCATAACGATAAAGTTATTAAGTAACTGTTATCCAGAAATATTATGATTGGAATTGATAAGGGGTGAAGTAGTATTATCCTATTTTTTCTCTCTATGTATCTATATGGCGTGTTGCTCCTAAGTACCAAAACTTTTGTATGACAAATACCTTTTCCTTTTTTGTTCTTCAAGTTCTTTGACTTCTTGACAAAACCAAAGTTTATTGTTCCTTGTTGCATTGGTGTTTATTTTGCGTTTTCCTATGGATTCTTCCGCGGCTGCTTGGATGAAATTTTTGATTTCGTTCCAGCATTATTTGACTTCATAATTGTGTATGTGAATGTTTTCTGGTTACTGGTCAGCGATTGATATTGTATTTCTCGATGTATGTAAGAGGTCTTATGATACTGATTGGTCGTTTGATCTGCATTTTACATAATACCAGGTTATGATCTGTTTCAGTTCGTTGAGGTTATGACTCTGGCATCGAGTATCTGTGGCAGTGTGATAGCTCTGTTAGTGATTATCTGGTTTATCATTTATTTTTGGCTCCTACTGTTGCAGATAGTGAATTTATGTCGGTGTTTATGTGAGAAGTACGTGTTGTTAATCCTTATCTCGTTTCTAGTACCTACATAGGTCAATCACGAACTTTCCATTCGCATGTTTTTCGTGGTTATGAATCTCAGATCATCAGTGTGTGTCAGTTCACTGTGGAGATGCATTATGAGTGCAGTACGGTGAAAATAATATTTTGTGAAAGAAAAGTTGCAGTCAGCAGTATCTACACGCCTTTCATTGCAGACTTTTTTTTATTTTTTGAAGTAATTTTCCTTTATTATTGAACTCTGTGATAATGATAGATATTATGTTAAATTGAGTATTTGGAAAATAGTTTATTTAAAATTCCTTTTGACGACGTTCTAATAAGCTACAATCTTAGTGTAACCTAAATGATTCCAGTAAGGGTAATAACAAATCGTTTGATCCAAACTTCTATTAGCAGGATTGATTACAATATTACCAATACAACTAATATAATGCAATTATATTTTTTTTATTATAGGTTATTCACTACATGCAATCAATAAATAAAAAAATTATAAGCATGTTAGTTGTTTGTTCAAAGGGGTGTAAGTATAAATTTGGATTTGTTATCCAGTGATAACAAAGACTCCACTAGCTTCTTAAATTATTGAACTGTGCCCTGAAAGGGTAAGTAGTTCACTGCACTGCACTGCACTGCACGACACTTCACTTCACTGCTGCTTAGAACCTATGTGGTAGCTCCAGTGGTTTGTGCCTCCTCAGTCTCTGAGTCTGCTCACTATTATCCAGCAGGTTTAGTGCAAGATTATTAGGGTGGTTCTCTAATTTTACCAAATAGCGGCTGCTGTATTCACTCACTGTCTCCTTTACTGTGGCTACTTGAAGATCGTCTCTGATTTCTCTGTTAGGTATAAACCAAGGTGCATTTGTTATGGTCCGTACTACCTTCGACTGGAAGCGTTCCAATATCTCTATGTTTGAGTTTGCAGCCGTACCCCATAGTTGTACACCATATGTCCATATTGGATTTAAGGCTACTTTATACACCAATAATTTGTTTTTTAAACTAAGCTTTGACTGTCTTCCCAATAGTCAGTAGTATTTGCTGAGTTTCAAGCCAAGTTGTTTTCGTTTGTTAAAAATGTGCTTTCTCCAGGTCATTCCTGTATCCAAGTGCATCCCTAAATACTTAACGCTGTCAGATTGAGGCAGATCTTGTCCATTTAGTGTAACAGGTGGCACTGTACCTCTGCATTTGGTAAATGTAACCTGCACTGATTTTACTTCATTGACTTTGATTCTCCAGTTTCTTGTCCAGTCCTGAATTTTCACTAGATGTTGTTGGAGAATTCTTGCGGCTATGACTGGGTCTTTGTGTTTGACCATTATCGCTTTATCATCTGCAAAGGAAGCTGTGATTGTTTGGTTGCTTACTGGAAGATCAGCTGTGTATATAACATAGAGAAGTGGACCAAGAACACTGCCCTGTGATAGCCCTGCCTTTATCAATGTGATTTCTGATGTTGTCTGTCCGTACCTTACAGTAAAATATCTTTCTTTTAGGTAGGATTCCATAATAATGTACAGTGTGTGGGGGAGTGATTTTTTTAATTTAAATAGTAGTCCATCATGCCAAACCTTATCAAAGGCTTGACTCACATCTAAGAAAGCGGTCGTGCAGTAACTTTTTTGCTAAAATGCTTCATTTATTTCGTCCACTACTCTGTGGATCTGTTCAATTATGCTATGATCCTTTCTGAATCCGAATTGGTGTTCAGGAATCAGGTGGTTTTCTTCTATTATGGGAGTCAGTCGGGTTATGAGTAGCTTTTCTAGGAGTTTACCAAGGACGCAGCAGGCTGATTGGTCTGTATGATGTTACTTCATTTATTGGTTTTCCAGGTTTTGGAATAAGTATAAGCTCGGCAACTTTCCACTGGTCAGGGAAGTGTCCTAATCGTAGCACCGCGTTGAATATTGTTGTTACTAGCACAATCCCTTTTCTTGGGAGTTCTTTAATAAGACGGCCTTTGATCAGATCAAACCCTGGAGCCTTATCTGGATTTAAGTTTCTTCTGATTGTCTCATGTACCTCTTTGACTTTGAAGAGTTTTGGAGTTTGGGACATTTGATATGGAGCTTCAAGAGTTTCTTTGATTTTAGCTTCTATTTCAGGCGTATTTTGCGATGGAAGAGGTTGAAAGACTTCCTCCAGATATTCTCGGAAGGTATTTGCTTTTTCCTCGTCAGTGCGTGCCCATGTTCGGTCTCTTTTACGAATCGGAGGAATTTGCTCATTTTGACTTTTTAAGTTCTTAACCGCTTTCCATAACGAATAGTCTGTATCTTCTGTACTTGTCAGATTTTCTAAGTATTCGTTAAATGATGCATTCTTTATATTGTTAATAAGCTCTTTCAATTCTCTAGAAGCTTTGTCATAATTTATCCTGTTTGTTGGGTGTCTATTACGCTGCCAAATCCTTCGGAGTTTTCTTTTTTCAGCTATTTTCTTTTTTATTATTACTGGGCAGTGTTGATTTTTTTTGTGATTTTTCGCAGCAGTGTGGATGATGTTTGTTAATTGATTTACTGCAGTTTCAATTTCTGTTTTTGTTTTTAATGATATTTTTAAGTCAATTTCTGCATTAATTGGGTTTCTATATTGTTCCCAATTGGTATTCTTGTTGAACAGCATTGCAGGAAGTTCTTTTTCTATAATTGTGTCACTAACTTGGGATATTATTGGTGTGTGATCAGAATAAAGGTCTAGATTTGATTCTACATTTACAAGTAGGTCTGATATTTTAGCTGGATCCTTAGGCCAGTACGTTGGAATGTATGTGGATAGGTAACTCAATTGCAGTTCTTGGATGATGTTATATCTACCTCTACCTGGCGCTGTTAGTCTTGAGCCCCATGCTATGTTTTTCGCATTGTAATCACATCCCGCTAGGAACCTGTGACCTAAAGACAAGAAGTATTCTTCCATCTCTTGTTTATTTGGTGGGTAATTTGGTGGGAAGTATGCCGCTGATACTGTTAATGGACCTAGCCAATCTTCAATTACGATACTGGTTGCCTGTAGAAAGTTTTTACTGGATTTAGGTAACTCATAGTGTTTAATTTGGTGTCTAATGAGCACTGCCGTTCCTCCTCTGGCTATGCTGTCAGCTTCTGGATGTGTTGTGTGGTACATTAAATAATTTTTAATATTAAAGTAAGAACTACTGTTAAAGTGGGATTCTGATATTAGAAGAATGTCAATGTCGTTGTGCACAAGAAATACTTCTACTTCTTGTTTGTGTTTGGCAAGGCCGTTTGCATTCCAAAGGGCAATTTTATACAGTTGGGCCATTTCTAATTAAGAGATTAGTTAGTTGTGTGAGTTGTTCTCTAAGTGATTTTATTTCTGCTGCCATTTGGTTCATTATTTGTTGTTGGTTTGTAATTGTATTTTGAAGAATGGATAATATATTATTGTAACTGGCAACTTGCGCATATGTTGGCCTGTATTGTTGTTGGGGTGTTGGTGCAGCCTGTACATTTTGTGGAGTAGGTTGTTGTGGGATCTGTGGATTAGTTTGTTGCGGGATCGTTTGGTGTGATTGGGTTGCAGGCATAAGCTGCTTCTTTTGTTGTTGTTGTTGTTGTCGTTGTGTTTGTAATGCTACTGGTACTATGTTTTCATTTGGGAAACGTCTTTTGATTATTTCTTGGTATACTTTGCAGATTTTTGCAGTGGCATGATGGTTTCCACTGCATAATCTGCATTTTGGATCTCTACCATCCTCTTTTTTCTTTTCACATGTTTTGTAGTCGTGCTTTCCAGCGCATTTGTAGCATCTCATTGGGCGTGTGCAGTTGCTTTTAGTGTGTCCATAGCAGCAACATCTCATGCATTGTACCAGTTTGGATTTTTTCTTGGGTTCCTCGAATTTTATTACTGAATTTAGAAGTAAGGTGATGTTAAATATCGCATTATTATTTTCCTTCTTTCAAGATCAATAAAGAAAAGATTTTTTGGGGAACCTTGCTGGTTTTTTAAGTATCCGTTGTTTATACTGTGCACCGTGTGTCCTTTTTCCTGTAATGCAGTTTTTATTTCATTATGACCAGTGGTATGCTGCCGTGCTAAGCCCAAAGGCGGTAACTGATTTTTTATCGAAAATGAGATTGTTGTATTTCTAGGTAGATTATAGGTATTTAAAATATTTTTACCAAGTCCTTAGAGTTGTAGAACTATTATAATGGGTATCTAGAATATATTTACAAAATCTTTGGAGTTGTAGAAGCATTATAATATAATGAAACCTACCTAGAAATACAAAAATGTCATTTTCGATAAAAAAGCAGTTACCGCCTTTGGGCTTAGCACGGCAGTATGGTGCAGGTTACGTAGTACCACTCTGAATTTCTTGTTTTCTTTTAATGTATATGTGTGTCGTATTACTTTATTGTCATCTAGTACTTTTTTGACTTTTTTGTAGTTTTCTAACGACTTTACCTGCAATTTTATTTTATTTCCTTTAAATACTTCGTAATAGTAGTCTTTTTGCGCTACTGTATTATTTAATATTTTGATTAATGGAGGTATTTTTTCAATGTAGTGGAGAATAAATGGTGGTACTTTCTCCTTGTTTTCTTGAGGAGTAATATCACTACTAGTTTCGTTTTTTTCTGTAGACGTTATAGATGTTAGCTTTTCAAAACGGTTTTGGGTTTTGATTTCATGATTTTGACGTTTTCTTGTTTCTTTTGGGCTATTTGGTAATGTCTTTCTCTTTTTGCTTCTTACTTCTTGGAAGTCGTTTGGTCTATCTACTACTGAGTCTGCGCTGATGATTGATTGTGTATCCACGTCTCCCTTTGTGTCCGAGTCATGTAATTCTAATGTTTATGAAGCGCATTTAACTGATCATAGAGTATTTACTTTGGAATATGTATTAGACAGTAATAGCAACTGTACTAAATCTAATTATCAATTTAATTACAGTGAGGAGAGCGCTAATAACTGGAAAAATAATGAAAAAGATGGAAAACATAATACGTTGTGAAATATAAAAAGAGATGAGACTGGTAGAGGTGGGAAATTTAGCGATAGAAACCTATAAATTTACATTATATTGATAGTTTCCCACCGTTAGGCGTATCGGACGGAGGAGTATGTCAACTAAAAATATCACTGTCACAGTGGTAGTAGATGAATGATACATATATGCTAAGGAAATTAAAGGATAGCATAGAATTAAAGGATAGAATATATATCATAAGGAAATTAAAGGAAGAGCATGAGCTATGGTGACTCAAGATAAATATGTGTAAGACGGAATACTTATGTATTGGATCCGAGGTTGCAGATTTAAACTAAAGAGATTATTAAGAGACTATTAAGAATTGTTAAAACATTAAGTATTTAAGGTCAATGATAATCCGAGATGGTACTTGTATGAAAGATATGAAAATGAAAATAGCACGCGATTATAGCAATGGAATAATATTGAACAACACTCTAACTAAAGAAAACAAAAACAAAGATTTTTCAGAGCACAGTGCTGAATATTACCCTATATGGAGAGTAAGTATGGCCGATGATAACAACAATACGAAATAAAATAAGAGCAGTTGAATTGGAGTTTATGAGAAGATGTCTACAAATCACCAGAGAGGATAGAATAAGAACAGAGGAAATATAGAACAGAATGGAAGTAGAATTCTCAATTACAAAAAATTTGGAAAACAGAGCCCTGAAATAGTACGGGCATGTACAAAGGATGCCAGAGAACAGGTGGCCAAAAATAATACCGGAGTGGGACCCGCCTGGAAGACGACCGAGAGGAATACCTACTATGAGATGATAGAGGCTAAAAAGAAGTTAGTGTATGACAAATAAACACCAGCTATTTTACAATTTTTATAATCTGTTATTTCATATTTTGAGAACAACAAATACTGATATATACTCAGTAGCACACATCTGAATCGATGGAACAGGTTTTTTACACATTTCTTCGAATATTTCGATTTCATAATTAGAGAAGGGCGACAAACCGTATACCGCTGAATATGGCCTACCCATTTCCCATTTCTTCAATAAAATATCTTCAAACCTCATAAGGACCACTCATTTCATCAATTAAATATTATATTTATCTTTCATATTTAACAAAAAGTCGATGACGTCAAAGTTTAAGGAAAAATATAACAAAAAAATGTGAGGTGTGCAACAAAAATATTACAATTTAAAAATAAAGATCGACCTGTTTTTTTTATTTTATCCAAACTCTATTACAAACAAAATTATAAATGTTATACGTAATTTTTGGACACACTGTATATCTAGAAAGAGAGGGGGATAAAGGGCGTCGATTTATATATCGGAAAAAGTAAAAGTAACTGAAATTTACTTTCTCTAGTCAGTGTCAAAAGTTTCAGAACAATTTTTAAACAAAGCCGTGGGAGATTTTTCCTAAATTAAAGAATAATAGGATGATAAATTCCGATTAAATTTTGTTGTGAAATATTATAAAGTATGGAAAAAGAACAAAGGTAAATAAAGTTTGATATTTAGGTCAAATCCCTAATTCGATCGATATGTAATAATGCATAAATAATGAACTTTTTATATAATTAGAATATAATTAAATTTGATCTGGGTTTAAATATTTTTAGGATGGTTTTTCAGGCTTGGATGTTTTTTTTTTTTCGAGTAAAATTCTTGATCAGTTAAGAGCATAGGTGCACAATTTCGTTTAATAAATATTTACTTATTTACTGGAGTTGGCGCCCATATTGTTCTTCTCTACCTATCATACTTTTCATATCCTTTTATTTCCAGTGGTCTCATTTAGTCGCATTGAGTTTTTATTTAAAAGGTCTTATTTTCTTTCTTGTTTAGATCATATCATTATCCAATATATTTCTTTTCATATTTTAAAGCTGATATTCAATGTAATAAAGCTAGCCCGAATCCCCACTTAAGAGTTTGTGTCTCTCCGTCAGTTTTAATTGGATCCTTTGAGCTAAGCCTTTCTTGTTAATATCTTTCCTAACGTCTCTCTTCAAATTCTTACTCCCTTTCCACACAATACCCAGAGTATTGGGTTACAAATTGGCAATGGTTACAAAGGCCAATGTAACAAAGAAGAGAACTTCTGTTGGAGTGAAAGTAAAGAGGATGGTAAACTCCAACAGAAGTAAGGAAAAAGAAAGTAACAAGATGTAACTAATGTAGCAAATAGGACAAAAATGAAAGGATGAAGATAGATGAGAGGAGTGAGATAAACTGATACAGAAGTTAGGCTAGCTAGAGATGCAAGAGAACGACAACTTGACACTCCAGGATGGATACGACCAATTTGCATGCCTGTCGAAGAAGGTAGCTCAAAGTAGATAGTGATGATAACTAAGAAGGGAAATATTAAGATAAGAATAATGTACTGAAAGGAGTAAAGATGAATAATTGCTAAAGAAGAACAAATTAAATAAAACTAACAAATCATGGGCGCCAGGAAATGATCTTCGATCACTCTCCCAGGTATCTTACACTGGTGTCAAATATTAAATATATTAAATCAGTAAATGTGAACATAAAGGAATAATAAAAATAAATTATATACAAAATAAGTAAATTCATTTTTTTCGAATCCTGAGAAAACTAGTGAATATTTTTGAAAAATTTAAACGCAGGATGACAGATATCGTATATCATTACCAGGAAGTCCCTGAAAACTTCTATAATGTTTAAGCACAGGGTAATTGATGTTTAATACACCAGGGTATATTCTGTGATCCAAGTATTTGTTAACAATGTTCAAAATTTCTCTAAGCGTTCCATGGCAACAGTATATTACTAAAATCACTTTATCACTTTTTATTTTTTCACGATTATTAGCTATTAATGTATAGTATATAAATTATTGTAATCAAATACACTCTTGGCCAAAATTAACCGGCCACCTTAAGAAGGGGTCATTTTTGATGTCTTATATCTCCTAAACCTGTTGTCCGATTTAATTGATTTTTTAAATATGTTATAGCCTTATTCTTGACAATATCGTTATAATACTATTGTTGATAAACAGGTAAATTTTCATTGTATACCGGGTGTACGAATCTGTGTTTTTTATTAAAGTTTGCATCACCCTGTGGAATATTCTAGCATTTGTAGAATACTAAAATGAAAACCAAACTATAGCCTCATGCTTTCTTAACTTTTTGTTGTTTGATTAGTTCGCTTATGTGGGATAATAAAAAAGTTAGCTGCTTTAACAACTAGACATGTTTTTATCAATATAGGGTGTTTTTAAAAAAAATTTGGCAAAGTTTAATGGGTAATTCTGCATGAAAAAAATAATGGCAGTTTGCTTTATAAACTTATGTCCGCAAATGCTTCGTTTCCGAGATAGGAAGTGTTAAAATTTTTCTGACAAACTGACGATTTATTTATTGCTTTAAAACCGGTTGAGATATGCAAATGCAATTTGGTGGGTTTTAATACGTAGTTATTGCACATTTTTTGGCATACCATTGAGCATTTAATATTTACCATTGGCGCGCATACGGGTAATATGATTGCTCATATTACCCGTATGCGCGCCAATGGTGAATATTAAATTCTTAATTGTATGTCAAAAAATATGCAATAACTACGTCATAACACCCACCAAATTGCATTTGCATATCTCAACCGGTTTTAAAGCAATAAATAAATCGTCAGTTTGTCAGAAAAATTTTAACACTTCCTATCTCGGAAACGAAGCATTTGCGGACATAAGTTTATAAAGCAAACTGTCATTATTTTTTCATGCAGAATTACCCCTTGAAGTTTGCCAACATTTTTTAAAAACACCGTATATTGATGTCTAGCTGTTAAAGCACCTAACTTTTTTATTATCCAACATAAGGGAATCAATCAAACAACAAAATGTTGAGAAAGCATGAGACTATAGTTAGGTTTTAATTTCAGTATTCTACAAATGCTAGAATATTACACAGGGTGATGCAAACTTTAAGAAAAAAACACAGTTTGATTCGTACACCCGGTATACAATGAAAATTTACCTGTTTAGCAACAATATTATTAAAACGATATTGTCGAGGAATAAGGCTAATTTAAAAAAAAAATCACTTAAATCGGACAACAGGGTTTAAGAGATTCTAGACATCAAAAATGACCCATTTTTAAGGTGGCCGGTTAATTTTGGCCCAGAGTGTATATAGTTAGTGAAAAAATACTCCTATTAATTAAATGAATTAATAATTTAAGCGACCATACGAGTAACGGTTATCCAAGAACATTAAAAAACTGAAAGAAACATTCATCTCTAAGTTAACGATAACAAGGTCACAGGGCTTCTCATTATTCGGGAACTTGTCATATTATGTGGAATAATCTGTGTATAATATTAATATACGACATATGACAAGCGCCCGAAACAAATGGGAAGCGTTGAAAAGCCCTATTGTCAATTACTAATGTTTACATCTCCTGCAGCTTCCATACCAGTGAGAATTTTACTACACGTAATTTGCCGTGTAAATAAAGAAGAAATAAGGGATAGCCGTGCATGATAACCGTGACCAAAGAAAACATGGATAAAATAATGAAGACAAAAAGCCATGGAGAGAGCAATGTTAGGAGTAAAATTAACAGACAAAAGCAAAACAACTGGGTAAGAAATAAAACAAAAGTTAAAGACGCAGGACAACTTATCCACAGAGAACGGCAGTTCTCACCAGTGGCGCACAACACCCCTACAAGCGACACTATATATACACGAAATTTTCGATTTTCTAAACCTGTATATGGATTTTACGACCCTTCCCATTTAGAGTCTGTTTTTCGTTCTCGTCCCCAAAACTCCCAAAAATTTCAAAAACTTAAGCCCGACCTTTGCGGCTTCTGATAGCACAGATTATTACCTTTCCAACGCATGTTTAATTTCGAAAATCGGTTATACCATTCAAAAGTTATCACGCTCAGAATTATGACTCAATTTTTATTTAAAAAAGGGAAAATGTTTGTGGATATGTTTGTATGTATGTATGTTTGTATGTGTGTGGAAAAGTTACACCGATCTGAATTTTTTTTCTGTGTTTCAAGAGGGTGTGAGGGCCGATTCAGAACCGGTCTAATTTTTGACTTCTTACTACCCGTAAGCCAGCTAGAGGACTAGGTAGATACAAAATAGCATATTTTTTGGGCGTATATATCTTAGGTTCAAGGAGAGACAGGAAAACCGCAAATACACCAAATCAATAAGGTTGAGCTAAGCTTTCAAATGGTGCTTAAGCGATGAACCTGAGACATACACACTGCTCACCATAGCCGAAAAACTGAAAAATTAAACTTTGAAAATTTTGGTTTTTCGACAATTACTCAAAATTTCAACCTACAAATTGCGCCAGTAACTGAGCGTTTGTAGGACGTCTCTACACGCATCTAACGGTGTATACTTCATATCTGGGAAAATTCGAATTTTTAAGTTATAGGCTTCATAAGTATGATTCAATCTATTTCTTACGGGAAAAAAGGATTTTCAAGCTCAATAATTCCTGTAATACGTTCAGTTATCATACTTAATCTTAGATGCATCAGATACTACTTGTCAATACGTCTCAAACTCATGTTTATTGATCAAAGTCAGTTAAGCTGTTCAGAAGTTATAGAGCTCCAAACGTATAATTAGTTCAGAAACTGAAACTTTTCACTTCGCAATTTTTACAGAATGGATCGATTTGCTTGAAAATTTGACAATAAGTAGTCGAAAGTCTAAGGATCAAAATCTATATGATGCCGAAAGACGTCTTTACGATGGGGTGGTTGTCACCCCATCTTGGGGGTGGAAATTTTTTATTACATTTTGACGGCAAATGTTGGTAAAAATATTAATTGTAAGCAAAAAATGTTTTATTCATTTTTTTGATAAAATTAATAGTTTTCGATTTATTGGTTATTGAAAGTGTTAGTTTTATATCGAAAAAATCAATGGTATTAATCAGTTTTCTGCTTATAACTCAAAAAGTTTTTGTTTTATCAAAACAACTTTACTTAACGAATATATACCTTTTAAAAGAGAAAAAAGTTTTTTTAATTTTCTTTAAGACCAATAATAGTAATCGAGCTGTACTTTATTATATGTTAGCTTTTCTTCGTCAAATATTAAATATTATAGATTTAAAGTCAAAAGACGGAAAAACTATGCATTTTTCGAGGATACTTTTTAGAAACTAATTTTAACTGTTTAAAAACATTTATGTTCAAAAATAAAAAATAAAGTCTGTAGCTTAAAAATTAAGTGACTAATAATGAACAAAATGCCAGTCCCTATTTTTTTAGTCAAAAACTTATTGGAAACAACCCCCTAATTACCACCCTAATTAAAATTAGTCATCGACCTTATTCCGTATTTTTTATTTATGTATTTTTAATAGATTACAGAAGTTTGACCGGCTTAAAACAATTGGTTTTTAAAAAATGGAGTTAAAAGCGAATAACGAATTTTTGTAGTTTGATAAAACATGCCATTCTCTTCAGAATAGAAAGATTAGCATCAGAGATACTAAAAAATGTTTACATATGAAAATGCAGCTTGTTTAATTAAGTTCTTAAAAACTGAAAAACTAAACTTTGAAAATTTTGGGTTTTCGACAATTACTCAAAATTTCAACCTACAAATTGCGCCAATAACTGATCGTTTGTAGAAGGACTCTAGACGAATCTAACGGTGTTTACCTTATATCCGGGAAAATTCGAATCTTTAAGTTATATGCTTCATAAATATGATCAAATTTTTTTTCCTATGGGAAAAAACGGGGTTTCAATCTCAATAATTCCTGTAATAGCTTTAGTTTTCATACTTGACCTTAGATGCATCAGATACTACTTATCAATACGTTTCGATCATGTTTAGTGATCAAAATCGGTTAAGCCGTTTAGAAGTTATTAAGCTACAAAAGCATAATCCAAAAAACGATTATTCCCGAAATGGCTTATATAGTTGTAGTGGTTACGACGCTAAATTTGATCTGCAACGGGCAATCCGAGTTAATTTACCGGCCATCCCAATATTTTTATTCAATCTATTTCGACTAGAAAACAATCTAGTGTACATTCGATGGACACTAGATCATTTGGCAGATAATGCGACAAAGGTGACCATTTATAAAGCTTAACGTGTAATCGAGGAACATTGCATTCAACTTCATACATTTAAATATGTTATAAATATCTTTGAAAAACTCCTGATACAAGAATAAAAAACCGCTAAACGCCGTAAAAATGAGTGGCGCATACAATATTCCAGCTACAAAAGATCTGATATGAAAATTACGTGGCGCGAAAATGTATTTCATTTTGATGCAAAATAAAATTCTAGTTTTATTTTAAAAGATTTTTCCATAATATTTGCTAAATTTGAAGTAAACGCGCCACAAAAGAGTTTCAAAATTCAAACTGTATCAAAGTTACTCTTTTGTGGCGCGTTTACTTCAAATTTAGCAAATATTATGGAAAAATCTTTTAAAATAAAACTAGAATTTTGTTTTGCATCAAAATGAAATACATTTTCGCGCCACGTAATTTTCATATCAGATCTTTTGTAGCTGGAATATTGTATGCGCCACTCATTTTTACGGTGTTTAGCGGTTTTTTATTCTTGTTATTATTATACAATAAATTTCAGCAGGCTTCGCAAAACCCATATGCTCATTAGACTACAATGTTATATAGTATGCATGAAATGTTCAATTAAATGGTTACATTACAATAGTTACATATTAAGCAAACTAACTAACTAAATAAATATAAATAGATATACAAAAACATAGGTAGCAAGTGTTTGGTATTTGGTACAAATTAAATGTTCAATTATTATGGAACAAGTGGTCACTCAGTTTCTTTTTGAAAATATTGAGAGATAGAGCATCTATAATCTCAGCCGGAAGGCTGTTCGATATCGAGAACACTCGATTACAGAGAAAAAATTGTCTCTTTGTTGTTAAAAAAAGTTTCCTTTTTAAACTTAAGTTTGTGGCCACGAAGACGATTGTCATTGATTGTTATTGTCTATACTAAATTTACAATCAAGATGAAGTAGAATTAAAGAAACCAAGACACGTTAAATGCTACTAGGAGCACTCCCGAATCATAATATACAATGTATATACATTGTAAATCCCAAATAATGAATTATAAAGTTTATACATTGTAAATTATGATTCGGGAGTGCTCGTAGCATTCAACGTGTCTTGGTTTGTTTATTTCTACTGCATCTTGATTGTAAATTTCCGAAGTTGTATTTTACTGTTCGAAACGTAATAATTAAATCGCCTCGAAGTCGACGTTGACAAAAATGTAGTGATATTGGCCATATTCAGTCTTTCTGTATACGTAGGTCTCAGTGGCGACGCGTGACTTTTTCTAAAGTGTTACCAAACCAGATGTAAAAAAATCTTATTTAAAAAAATATTTTGAACCTCCCAAATATAATTTTTTGTTTTCAATCCTGTGGGATAAAATTAAACAAATCACTATTCCCAAATTATATGTATGAAATTATGTATATGTAAAAGGTATATTCCGGTAGCAGGTAGGAACTCCTTTTGGATAGTCCTATCAGGGAAATTGAATCAATCCCTGCCTTCTGCAGATTCCAGGTGTTTCCTGACCCGGGAAACTAGTACCTGCTAAGGGTCCCCTGTCCAGGGTCACGGATGAAGTCCACAACGGCATCCAGGGCGGAGAAGAAGGTCTTCACAACGGTTTGGAGGACGGAGGTGGCAGCCCCCTGGTTTTAGGGCTTGTATAAAATCGAACCTGGAAATCGGCAGCTGGTTTTTCAGTATCTGTATTGAGCGGAAGTCATTTAGGCCAGAACGGTCAATACAGAATAGTACTCGGTGCGGTGGCAACCACTTAAACAGCGTGTACACAGCGGTGTAGAAAGCCAAGGGAATGACTACTACACTATTTTTCCCAGGTTAATCAATATGGCTGAGGAAATAAACGATGGCCCCGAGTACGGGCGCTTCTTAAATGGGGCAGGGGTGCGAAGAATCTCCCGCTTGGCCAAATTTGATATACAGAGAAGTTGTAGAATAGGCACATGGAATGTGCGGAGTTTATATGAACCAGGAAAAACACACAATGCCATAAATGAGATGAAAAGGCTGCAAATATCAATTCTGGGTATCAGTGAAATGCGATGGCCCGGATCTGGCCAATGCCATGTGGATGATCATGAAGTATATTATCAGGAGAAGAGAGTAATTACCATCGTCATGGTGTAGGATTCATAGTCTCAAACGAGGTTAGCAAATGTGTTAGAGCGGTATGCCAGGTATCTGAACGAGTCATAATGATTCAGTTGAACGCGAAACCCAGAAACATAAATTTAATACAAGTGTATGCACCGACAGCGGAAAGTGAACTGGAAGAACTTGACAAGTTCTACGCCGATGTAAAAACTGTTACCGACCAACTCAAGACTAGAGATCTCACCATTCTGATGGGTGACCTTAATGCTAAGATAGGAAAAGGCAGACAAAGTAATATTATTGGCTGTTATGGACTGGGCGATAGAAATGAAAGGGGAGACTATTTCGCAGATTTTTGCAAAGAACATAATCTATGTATAATGAATACCTTTTTCAAATTACCTAAAAGGAGATTATATACGTGGAAATCTCCAGCAGATACCCCCAATAATATCGTAAGAAACCAAATTGACTACATAACCATCAGTGAGCGTTACAGAAATGCAGTAAAGTCTGTAAAAACCTATCCTGGCGCCGATGTGCCATCTGATCACAATCTATTGTTAGCCGAAATAAAATTAAAACTTAAACGGATAAAACAACCACGATCCTCTAACAAACTGGATACCGATTTTATTAGAAACAACAGTCAGGGGATTTCAAACAATTTAGAGAGCAATTTTGAGAATAGCGAACAACAAGAATCCATCGAGGATCATTGGAACCAAATCAAAACGATTATAAGCAACTCAACTCCAAATTTCAAAGAGAAAAATCAAAAGAAGCAACAGTGGATGAACGATGAGATTTTGAATTTGATGGAAAAAAGACGCAAATTTAAGAATCAAAACATCGAAATGTATAAACGCATTAATAAAGAGATAAGGACTAAAATACGAGCGGCAAAAGAAACATACTTTGAAAAAAATGTTTAGAAATTGAAGAGTTGCAGAGAAAACATGATTCATTTAATATGTATAAAAAAATAAAAGAACTCACCGGTCAGAACAAAAAACATGCGAATAACATCGTTGATAGAGACGGAAAACTGATTATCACTGATTTGGATAAAATAGACAGATGGAAAGAATACATTGAGGAACTGTTTAATGATGAAAGGCCCGAGCTTGAAATTAACGAAGTAGTTACAGGACCCGACATAACTATGGACGAAATTGAACAAGCAATAAGATTAGCAAAGACCAGAAAAGCGACGGGACCAGACGAAATACCGAATGAAATAATAAAGCTCTTCGAAAATTCAGGTAAAAGATCTCTCCTTCATCTTTTTAATAAAGTTTATCAAACTGGCTATATACCAACGGATTGGCTGCTGTCTACTTTTGTGACGATACCTAAAAAAGCAAACGCGAAAAGATGTAGTGACTACCGAACCATTAGCTTGATGAGTCATGTTTTAAAGATATTTCTACGAATTTTGCACTCTAGGATGTACCAAAAAATAGAAGAACAGCTTGGTGATACACAGTTTGGATTCCGCAATAACCTTGGGACCAGAGAAGCACTGTTTAGTATTCAGGTTATGGTACAGAGATGCAGAGATGTCGGACATCCAGTTTATATGTGTTTCATTGACTTTGAGAAGGCCTTTGATCGGGTAAAACATACGGAAATGATTGCTATTCTTCAGAAAGTGGGTATTGATGATAAAGACCTACGCATTATCAAAAATCTTTACTGGCATCAACGTGCAAACATCAGGATTGGCTGGGACACGTCTGAAGAACTTCAAATACGAAGAGGAGTAAGGCAGGGCTGCATTTTGTCCCCACTTATATTTAACATCTATTCTGAGTTTGTTTTCAATAAAGCAGTGGATAATGCTCAATGTGGTATCAAAATGAATGGCGTCAATATTAATAATTTGAGATATGCGGATGACACGGTGTTAATTGCGACCAATTATGAAGAACTTCAACATCTGATTAATAGGATTACCACAACGTGTGATGAATATGGACTCAAGCTAAACACCGCAAAGACCAAGGTGATGGTTGTCAGTAAGACGCCAATACAACCGGAAGTAGTAACAGCTTATGGTGAACAATTAGAAAGAACTAACAGTATCACCTACCTTGGTTGTAATCTAAATGAGAACTGGGACATGAGCAAAGAAATTAGAATACGTATTGAGAAGGCCAGAGCTGCATTCTTTAAGATAAAGAAACTTTTATGTGGAAACAACATTACTTTGAATCTTAAAATTAGATTAGTGAGATGTTATGTGTTCTCTAGTCTTTTGTACGGTGTCGAAGGTTGGACTTTAACAGATACTCTTCCCAAGAAATTGGAAGCCTTTGAAATTTGGGTATACCGAAGAATCCTACGAATAAGTTGGGTGGATAGAGTTCGTAACGAAGTTGTTTTGCACCGGATGGGAAAAGTCACAGAAGTCGTCAGAACAGTTAAAAATCGAAAACTTGAATATTTTGGCCATGTTATGCGACACCCAGAGAGATATAATATACTCCATTTAATAATACAAGGCAAGGTAGACGGAAGAAGAGGGCCAGGTCGAAGAAGAACGTCATGGCTTAAAAACCTGAGAGAATGGTATAACAGATCCTCTGCATCCCTTTTCCGAGCTGCCGTTAACAAAATTACTATAGCCAATTTGATAGCCAACGTTCGATAATCGAGCACGGCACATGAAGAAGAAGAAGTAAAAGGTATAACAATAAATAATAAACAAACTAAACATATTCTACCATAAAATTAACATAAAAAAATGAACAAGTAGGAAAAAGAATAGATTTTGAAAACTATTGTTTATATTTTAATTCTTCCATTTTCAATAATATCATTTTTTTTCTTCAAAATTATATATAAAAAAAATATACAACGAGAATAACTTTTTAAGTAGTTGATCAATTACGCAATACGTAGCAACACCCTTCCATGTTTAAATGCACGCACACTGTAATTTGTAATAGGTACTAAACTAATGTTACCAATCCTCAAAATGGTTACAATACTGATATACACAGCGTGCCCGCGTGCCGTCTCTAACAGCCGTCGCTCCTTCAAAATTTTCAGAAACGAGCTAGTCCCGAGCGATAGCGAGGTTTCTCCTGCGTTACCACTGCCAGTATTGGTAACAGCATATAATAACGTGCAATGGATTCACATATCTCGCCAATATTTTCGTGCGTCTAGTTGGCTATTTACTGAATTATTATTATTATTAACAAATATTTCTATTATTAAAAAATATAAATGGAATTATTTCATAACAGTCTTCTTCTTCTTAAAGTTCCCTCTCCTATCGGAGGTTGGATATCATAATGGCTATGGTCACTTTGCTGGCTGCTGCTCTGAATAGTTGTAATGAACTACAGTTAAATCATTCTCTAAGGTTCCTCAGCCAGGAGATGCGTCTTCTTCCTATGCTTTCTTCTCCCTTGGATCCTTCCTTGCATAATAATTCTCAGCAACTCATATTTTTCTCCTCTGGTAATGTGACCCAAATATTCCAATTTTCTAGTTTAACATAACAGGTCATAACAGCCATACAATATTTATTGCAAGATTTGTAACTGTTACCAATGGTAACAGTGGTTACATGGACGCTTCGCCAGTGGTAGGTCTTGAGTCTTGAGCGACTAAAAGACAAAAGCGAGAATATTACGATCGCGGACACCAAACAAATCCGCAATATTCCAGAACTGGACGAATGTACAGTTTATACAGGTGAACTGAGCTCATAAATGACACTTTCGCGAACGTTTTATTTAGTATGTAGATATAATTTACTGTTAGCTTTTTTAGAAATATGCAAAATATGTTTCGACCAACTTGATTGTTATTAATTATACACCTAGATCATTATGTGATTTCACTGTTTTTAACACACGCCTATTAATAGAGTAAGGGACACGGATTATTTTTACCCATGTGAAGAACTACACATTTGTCCACATTAAGAGGCAGCATCCAAGTAGAGCACCATTCCGATATGCAATCAAGGTCATCTTGTAGTAACTGGAAATTTACGGAGGAATCGGAAAATAGCTTCGTGTCATCTGCATAGAAAGCTTTGTTGCATTTAATGTGAAATTGTAGATCACTGGAGTACGCTATGAATAAAAGTGGGCCCAAAACTGATCCTTGCAGTACCCCACTCAAAACCGTTCTCTCGACTGAGAAAGAATCCCCAACTCTAACACAAAACTTTCTATCTGTTAAATACGCGTCGATCCATTTTAGTAATTGACCACGGATACCAAGGTGTTCCAATTTATGTAATAGTCTTCGCTTTGGAACTCGATCAAAAACTTTAGCAAAATCGAGGTAAATAATGTCTACCGGGGCTTTTCTGTCTAATGCTCTTGACTTGACCATTCATTGACACAGCAGAGAAGATTTTTTATTGTAGAACGTCCTTTGACAAAACCATGCTGCTGTTCTGGTATAACCTGTTCATTTTGCAGAAAATCAGAAATTGTCTCGGCAATAATAGATTCCATTTTCTTAATTATAGACCACTCATCAGCGGTAAAAAACTGTAAAACCGTGGAATTTTGAGAACCAATACCGATTTTAATGAAAATTTAGGTTTAAGCTCTGTTGACACTCTGCTTCAAAATCTACCCTATTAGTATGGTATAACTAGACCCAAACCCAGACATCCAAAGTGAAAGTCATCCTCCAACACCAAATTGTTCTATATGGTCCACATAATGTTCAGAAAAAAGTCACACCATTTTGAGCGTCGGGTTTGGGGGGAGAGGGGGGAGAAATCGGTAAATTCGTAGTTTTTTACGTTTTTCGTCAAAATTTCTAAAACTATGCGGTTTAGCATGAACAACCTTCTATACAAAAATGTTCTACATTAAATTTAAAATAAAAAAAGTCCTACGCATAATCCTTCTAAAATGAACGGTTCAAAAGTTACGGAGGTATTATAGTATAATTGGTCCAAAAAAAGGCCTAACCCAGACATCCAAAGTAAAAGTTTTCCTTCAACACCAAATTGTTCTATATGGTCCACATATTGTTCAGTAAAAAGTTACACCATTTTGAGCGTCCAGTTTGGGAAGGAAATGGGGGAAAAGTCGGTAAATTAGTAGTTTTTTTAAGTTTTTCGTCAATATTTCTAAAACTATGCTTTAGCGTAAACAATGTTCTATACAAGAATGTCCTACGTGAAATTTAAAACAAAAAAGGTTCTATACATAATTGTTATAAAATCAACGGTTCCAGAGTTACGGAGGGTAAAAAGTGGAGGTTTTCGATACTTTTTATAATATTTGGGCAATTTATAGAAATTTTTTTTAACAGGATTGTGTTTTGTAAATGAAATTTGCTATTTCAGTTGCCGATGATATGTTAGTGATAAGCCCTTGAAGAAACGTCAACTTCACCACCCAAAATCATCATCAATTGCCCAGATAATATAAAAAGTGTCGATAACCTCCACTTTTCACCCTCCGTAACTCTGTAACCGTTCATTTTATAACAATTATGTATAGGACCTTTTTTGTTTTAAATTTTATGTAGAACATTTTGGTATAGACCATTCTTTACTCTAAAGCATAGTTTTAGAAATATTGACGAAAAACGTAAAAAAAAACTACTAATTTACCGACTTCTCCTCCATCTCCCCCCCCCCCCCCAAACCGAACGCTCAAAATGGTGTAACTTTTTACTGAACAATAGGTGGACCATATAGAACAATTTGGCGTTGAAGGAAAACTTTTACTTTAGATGTCTGGGTTAGGCCTTTTTTGGACCAATTATACTATACTACCTCCGTAACTTTGGAACCGTTCATTTTATAAGAATTATGCATAGGACCTTTTTTATTGCAAATTCAATGTAGAACATTTTTGTATAGAAGGTTGTTCATGCTAAACCGCATAGTTTTATAAATATTGACGAAAAACCCAAAAAACTACGAATTTACCGATTTGTCCCCCCTCTATCCCCCAAACCCGACGCTCAAAATGGTGTGACTTTTTTTTGAACATTATGTGGACCATATAGAACAATTTTGTGTTGGAGGATAACTTTCACTTTGGATGTCTGGGTTATGCCATTATTTGGATCAATTATATCATACTATATGCCGAACTGCGCTTTTGCCCTGGGGGGTGAAAACAAACACATCTAGGGGATGAAAATTTTTTAATCAAAATAACTATGGAAATCGATGGAGTGACCAATTCTGAGTAAATTTTGTTCTATAAAATTTTTATTGCAAAATTGACACTTCTTAAGTTATTTGCGATTGAATATGCATTTTTTATTGAAAAAACTCACGTTTTATAACTGTTTTTCATGAATAACTTAAAAAAAATTTAATTTTATAGTAAGAACAAAATTGTGGTTAATAAAAAACAAAGAGATTCGCGTCAGATAGACCTAGATAAACAAAATAACCACTGAGTTACTGCTCTTTAAAGGATGGTTATTTTCGAAGAACCTCGAAATGGAGAACTTTCAATCTCAAATAACTCGAATGCGGTGCAATTTTTTGTGAAAACTTAAGAGACATCTTTTAAATTCCATTAAAAAAAAATTCAAATAAGCTCTGAAAAAAAATTTTTGCTTAAGAACTGACTGACTTATGACGAAAATAAAGTCGATGGATAGAATTTTGGGCGTTTTTCTTGTGAATATCCTATGGGATATTCAAGGAATTTCTCCTCTCGTTTCTCCCAGCAGTGTGGCGTTGCTTAATGCCCTGGTCTTGCTACGATCAGGACGTTACAAATTATGTTTAGAACTATTTTTTTATTACCTCGTATAAACAAAACACTACCTATGTTATATAAAAAGAGAATATTATATCGAAACAGTTTGTTACCTTTTTGTTGATATAAAAAATAAAAAGGAGTTAAGATGAAACGATAAATGTTGAAAATTATTCCAACCTTATAACAAGAAAACTCTTAAAATATGAGGTTATTACGGGGTTCCCCTTTCAAAAGATAATTAAAAAAGAAAAGAGGCCTTTTATTTATAAGGATTTATGTAAAAGGGTTGCTTCTAATTGGTAAATATTTAAAAGAAACCTATAAACTTTGTATTTCTCACATAATACATTAATTTCACCCTCGTAATTTCATTAATGTAAAAAAGTAGCTTAGTATTTTAGTCCATTTACTCACGGTAAGATATTGCAAAACTTCCAAATTTTAAAGAGCCGCTGGGATTGACATGAAATTTGGCATACACATAGATAACATATCCAGTGGCGGCTGCTCAGAGAAGGCAAGGGAGGCTTAGCCTCCCCATAAATTTTTTACACATTGTCATGCTACACTGTTTTGTTTATTTTGCTATTTTGCTTCGCGTTAGAGATATCGGAAAAAGATATTTGAACAAGTTGTTCCAAATAATGTTCTAACCCCACATACCAAATTTCATCACAAAATTCGCACTTTTAGTTTTTTTCAATATTCGTAGTCAGGATCCGAAAACTGGAGAGGAGGCTGCTGGCCGGAAAATCTCACTTGCTAATGCTCCGCGCAGCGCAGCAGCGTTTACGGAGACCCGGTCTCCTTAAGCCGATGCCGCACTGCAGGATGCTAGATGGTCGCTTGGTGGGTGGTGGAGGGGCGCTGCATTCTGGACGCAGTGAAAGAGTGAAATGAAGTCACAAGTCAGTATCCAACTGACTTCTGAGGAATCAGTTGTTTCATTTGTTACGTTACATTTGGTTTGTTTTTTAGCATATCGTCGTATTAGAGGTAAAACTCACTAACTACACTTTTCAGAAAGTGGGAAAAATCGGCCCAAAGGTACAAATTGTTTTTTAAATTCACTTGACTTGAATATTGGATTTTTTTTATGCAACTGCAAATAATAAATAAAACAGATATATGTTAAGCCATGTTTCGTCACATAGTGGGTCTGCTGGGTCCCAAATTGCGCTTTTTTTATACACAACACTTATTACGCTTTCCTCCATAGCCAGGCTACCCGGATGGAATATCAAACACGACTGATTTGGGTGGATAGACGCCTGGCGATCCTGCGGATGGTTAGATCGTAGTGGGAGGCCACTGCGGCTACCGTCGTTTTGTTATTCATGGTATAAGTAGCTGGATGGTCGCCAGGCAGGTATCTATTATCCACGATCCTACCAAACTTCCTGCAGTGCGACATCGGCCAGCTCCTTAGAGCTGCGTTATAGTTTAACGCACACGCTGCCCGGAGATTGGGCAAGGGCGGCTAATCGGCCAGCAGCCTCCTCTGCAATTTTAGGATCCTGACTACAAATAATGAAAAAACTAAAAGTGCGGATTTTGTGATGAAATTTAGTATGTGGGGTTAGAATAATATTTGGAACAACTTGTTCAAATAACTTTTTCCTATATCTGTAATGCAAAGCAAAATATCGGTAATTTACCGTGTTTTTGGATTCGCAGTAGGCCGCTTTTAGAATTAAAAAAATTCAGTTGAGTATCTTAAAAAATGTAAACCTTCAACCTGTATGGACTGCAAAAGTTCAAATCTGTATTTATTTTGATATGCATATCTACTTATAGAGATAGAATTGTTAACAAATAAACGACACAAACTTTGGTAATACACTTTTACAATTTGACTAACTATTTTTAAAATGGTATGATATTATGGAATTATGAATTATGATGATATTATAAAATACCAAAATATAAAATATTGGACCAGATAACAGCGAAACTACAGGGTAACATTCCATGGTGCTTAATGTATGTTGATGATGTCGTGTTAGTAGGAAATAGTGAAAGAGACTTAGAACAAAAACTGGAACAGTGGAGGCAAGCTCTCCAGGAAAAAGGTTTAAAACTTAGTAGGACAAAAACAGAGTATTTGGAATGTTCATTTAAAGATGGAGTTACTACAAATAAAATGGTATCTTTGGATGGTGAAATTATTGTGAAAAGCAATAGTTTTAAGTACCTGGGATCGGTATTACAGAGTAATGGAGAAATAGATGGAGATGCATGCAGTAGAATTACCCAATACGAAGAATAGCTGAAGTGCAGATTCCTGGAAGGAGTAGGAGAGGAAGACCAAAGAAGACCTGGGGGAGACGATAAGGCATGACATGTTGGTAAAGGGGATTAACGTTGATTTGACCCAAGATAGAATTGTGTGGAAAAATGCAATTAGGGAAGCCGACCCCGCATAGGAATAAGGCAAAGAGAATGATGATGATGATATTATAAAATGTAAATAAAAGATGATCAAAAAAATGGGGCCTTCAATTAGATTTTTTGGCGGATTTTTTTTGCTAATGCAAGTTTGTCTAGATATTTTACAGTTAGGTATAGCCTTCCCTATGGTAAAAATCAGGAGCCACCACTGAACGTATAAAAGAAAATAGTGATATGCAAATGTGTGCTTTTTCCCTGGAGTCGAAGATCAGTCCTTCACGTGAACGAAAAAATAGACGTTCAAAATAAGCGCGGGAGTGGATAAACTGACTAATTTTAAGCAACTTTTGTTCCATAGAGTTTTTTCACTAAGTCAATACTTTTCGATGTCTAAAAACATTGGCTTGGACTGCAGAGACGTTCGCATAATTGTAAATTTGTATTGGAATCAAACAAAATCAGTTTTAGTAGACGGTTTAGTAGGTTCTTAATAAACCCTCCGTTACCCGCACACGGTGTATGAGACCGGGCCTCTAAATAACTGCCTGTAACTCTGATTGTAGTGCATATTTTCAATTGCTGCTGCATATACCTCTTCAGTCATCAGTCAACTGTGTGTGAAGTCCACGTGCAGTGTAAAAAAGTGTATTGTACTTTTATTATTAGGCAAGACCTATTAATTAGTCAGGTAATTAAAAGTAGTAAGTTTTAATTAGTCAGGTAATTTAAGGTCTTTTTCTTATTTTTAATGTTTATATATTTGTTTATTTATATTTATATATGGATTACGAGAAGGAGAAGCAAAGGTTATTAAAATTATTTGAGGAAGTATCGACTGACGAGGAAACGTATGAAAATGATGATTAATAAAAGTTACTTTTTGTTAAAGTAATATAATGTTAACACAAACGCATATTTACACAATTATATGATCATATATTCATTAAATAATATAATTGTACAAAATTTTGCAAAAAAAAAATTTTTTTCAAATATTGCTGACCCATACTTTTGGACCCGGTCTTCTGCACCGTGCGCGAGTATTCGATCACAAAAAGTTGGCGCGAGTAACGGAAGTTTAATAGAGGGGTACGGCAGGGATGCCTCGATGCCTCTTGTCGACCCCTGCTTTTCAACGTTTACTCCGAAATAATTTTCAGAATTGCACTTTCTGAAACACAAAAAGGAATAATTGTGAAAGTGAAGTCATCAATAATTTGCGATATGCGGACGACACAGTACCGCTAGCTTCTACGAAAAAAGATCTTGCAAACATTACTTGATAGTGTCGTTGAGAGTTGTTAGGAAGCAGGTCTGGATCTGAACATACGGAATACCAAAATACTCGTAATAAGTAAACAAAAGAATATAAAACCGTCTACCTGTATATGTAAATAATACCAAACTTAAGCAAGTTGATCAAATTGCTTACTAGGGGAGTGCATTTAGAACGAAAATATGCATTGTTTCGGAAAAATTCAAACAAGTTTATATTTTTCTAAAACTTTTTTTGTTAGTTTATATACATGTTAAAGTAAAAAGTTCTACCCGCAGATTTGGCCGCTAATTGTTTATTAATTGTTTAAAGAATAACAATTGTTTTGTATAAATAATTTTAAAAATATCGTTAAATTCATCATTTTACTTTGATCAAATATTTTCGATTTTGTTTTTGATTATGCTGAATCCCAATATGGCAGTGCAATTTGAAAATTCTTATACATAAGCTCTTATACAGTGTGTCTACGTAGCTAGGAACCACAAGGAAACCTTTTTTATTATTATCAATTTTACGAAAAAAAGTTATTCTTAATGAAATGCTCTGGATAGTCAAAAATCTAAAACTCAACCATCAGATATCAAATTTTACCAATTTTATACGAGTTATGTCAAAAATATGAATTTCGTTAAAGAGTAAAGTACCTTTATAATCCAGAATATCAAAAAATGCTAATATGAAAAGTTGTTTGAAATTAGAAACTATGTCTAAATAATATACAATTAAGTACATCATTCTAATCGAAAGAAAAAAATTAAATTTTTTCTCAAATTACGGATACTCATCATCATTTTATTACAAATATGATAACTATTTTATTATCACTTTTACGAAAAAAAGTTATTCTTCATAAAATGCTCTCCCTGGTCTAAAATCTAAGATACAACCATCAGATATCAAACTTTTTTAATTTTATACGAGATATGTAAAAATATGAATTTTTCTTAAGAATTAAGTGCCTTTATTATTCACAATATTTTAATTAGAAGGATGTAATTCAACACTAAAACAAATTTTTTAATTCCAAACAACTTTTCTTCATATTTTTTTCATACTTTTTCATATTTTTTGACATACCTCGTATAACATTAATTAAATTTGATATTTATTGATTGCATCTTAAATAATATACGATGCAGAGTATTTTATAGAGAATAACTTTTTTTCGTAAAACTGATAAAAAAGTTATCAATAGGTTCCAAGTTACGCAGACATACTGTATAAGAGCGAAAAAAAATTTTTGCTGAACATTTATTATTGTTGAAGCTTATTATTAAATGTATTTTAAGTAAGTTTTACAGAAAAAAGTTTTGATCACTTTGTATAAACATTTTTTTAGCTGGTAATTTTCGGTTTTTGTATTACATTTTTGTTAACTTTCTTAATTTTCTTAAATAGAAATAGTTTATTTTATTGCTAAAGTATTTGCATTGCATTTTAAAAATTACATCCTAAGCTTTAAAAAGCACTTACAAAACTGTAATAGATCTGTTCAAACTTGAGTAATACCGTCTTAAAGTGGTGGTAATTCTATAAAACTACGAAGATTTCAAAAATTACATTTTTTGAGACGTCATATCATTTGAATTAAATTTTTGAGATTTGTTTTTAATGAAACATCATTTAGTAAGATGCTTGAAAGGTAAGTTGTGCAAAATTGAGAGTTTAATAAGAAAAATTGTATCAGTTACACATTTTTAAATCATTTTTAAACAAAATTCATGTAAGGCTCACTTTCCGCCCACACCGTACTTATTCCCATATAGTTTATTTCTTTCGATTATAACCGTAAGATAGCTTAATTATTCTTCTTTCATGTTCAATTTGTAAAATTTCATTTGATCCATTACTTAAAGAATTACATTAAAATAATTCAACCGTGCACTTCGCCGTACGTTAGTTTACAGTGCGCCAATGTTTGCGAGAGGGGTGACTTTAGCGTTATAAATAAAAAATTATAGAAGATACAGATTTAATTTTAGAAAATTCTTTATATAAGGTTTTTGAAGTTATACTTCTTTAGGCAAGAGGGTGAATTTTTATTTTCCTGGGCGCATGCGCACACCGACAGTATGGTCACGTATGGTATTACTCGCTCAAACATTATACGGGATCTGATTGGGTGTTAAAATCATCTGTCAATAATTAATTGTTCAATAATATGGAGATTATGGATAAACAAATGTTGTGTATATTAGTTTTTATTGTTGTGAGGACAGAGACAAAAAGCAAGTTTATAAAAAATTACAAATTACATACCTATTTGGAAAATGTACCTACCTAGCTAGTAGGTAATGCTTTGATTTACATAATTTGATATTTTGTCCTATTTTAATTCCACAAGAATCAAACTTATTTGATTAAACTAAGAGAATAAGCAACTGTCAAAAAAAAATTTAAAACGTTTAGTTGCTATATCTTCCCACTTCATCCACATGTCTCTGTAGTTAAATTCTGCGTGGGGTGAGTTCAAAATAATATAACAACCTGATAGACGCAGGTTCAATTCCCAATGCAATTTTTTATTTTTTTTTATTTTTTTATACATTTTATGATTGTAGGTATATTTATTATATTTTTTTTCAGATTTAGTTAAAAATTTTCTCAACAATTATTGTTCAGAAATAATATCTTTGTTTCATTTTTCAATGTGTTTGCGTGTGTTTTATTCTTTTATTTTTTTAATTTTTGGTATTGTTTTAATAGAAATTTTTGGAAAGTAGTAAGTATTAAAATTAGTTTAATATTTAAATAAAATATAAATAAACTGTTTAAAGTATATTGATTTCGTTGAAATCATATAATAGAAATGTAACTTCTTACGTGCGTATAAAATACACACACATTCTTTTTTTTTTGTCAACTTTTTTTAAATTATCAATGGTGAAGTCAGTGTTTTTCTAAAATTTATATTTTCGGAGTTATTTAAAAAAACATCTAATTTCGTAGTTCATTTGTTTAATAAAAAATGAAGCACCCATTTCTCGAGTAGAACTTTTTAATATGTTGTTTATTAAACATTTCTTAATCAAATTACAAAAAGTTCTATCTTGTTTGATTTTTTCCGAAGTGAAAATCTATATCCACTCCCCTATACCTTGGATATCAATTAAATTGTAACGCAGAGACTCACGGCGAAATTAGATCTAGAATAGAAGAGGCGAGAGCCGCTTTTAGAAGGATATGTAAGGAATTATGTAACAGAGACCTAAAATTGGCATTGAGGATCCGCCTACTTCGCTGCTAAGCGTTCTCGGTCTACTTTATGGTGTCGAGTCCTGGACTGTGAATAAAATCGATCTAAATCGCCTTGGGGCTTTTGAAATGTGGTGCTATAGAAGAGTTTTTTAAAGTTTTTTGGGTGGAGAAGATTCGAAATTCCACAATACTAGAATGTCTCAGCAAGACTACTGACTGATGATTATAAAAATCATCAAGAAGAGAAAGCTGGAGAATTTCGGACATGTAATGAGAGGTCCCAAATATAGGTTGCTAAAAAATATTATGAAAGGGAAAATAGCAGGCAAACCCAGTCCAGGACGAAGAAGAACCTCATGGTTGAAGAACTTCCCAGATTGGTATGGAGTTAATACAACTATGCTATTTAAAGTGGCAGTGAATAAAATTAAGATAGCTATGATTGTAACCAACGTTCTGAAAGTACATGGTACATGAAGAAGAAGAATACTTTTCGAGTTCTCAACAAAAAAGTTTTGGAACGGCGGTTCGCAAATAACTCAAATACTTTATAAAAAAAACATTGTTAACGAAAATATAGCTTATAAAATTGTGAAAACCATTGTGTCTCTTCCAGTAGAAGCCAAGTTGTAGGTGATGAAAAATAGGTTCTTATTCGTCAAATTTCATATTGAATATTTCAACGTGAAGTAGCCAAAAAATGAAAAATTAATCAATCGATACAGCTTTACAAGTTAGGTACATACCTACTTTACTTATATATTGTTTATATTATTATCTGTAAATTTCATCGGATCAAAGTGTTTATTTTTGAAAGGGTTGTAGTTTAAAGGGCTTAAACGATTCACTTATCACAAAAGTGTAAGTATGCAGATTTTGAACAAAACCAAAATCTTAACCAATTTTTGTCTTACAGAAAAACAAAAACGCAAAATAAACAAAAAAAATTCAGAAAAGTAAAACATACATTTTTTACTGCTTGAGATTTTTGGTATCACTAATAATTTTATATCACTAATAAATTATTAGAAAAATTCATCTTCAAGATTAAAAAAAATTTACTCTAAAACCAATTTTTTCAAAAATAAGCCCTTTGAACCAATAAACTTACAGATCATAATATACATAATATGTATAAGCAATATATAAGTAAAGTAAGTTGTGAGGCGGTAAAGATTAATTTCAATTGGACTACTAATTAGAGAATGATTTTCACGATTTTTTTTTAACCAATAAACAGGGACAAACTTTATTTTGAGCGTAACTTGCTTACTCTCTCTCCGAAAAGAGCTTCATTTTTTGGTTAATTCATGTTGAAATATTCGATTTGGAATTTAACAAGTAAGAACCATTTTTTGATTAGCTACAACTCTTCTTCTGCGGGTCTACAGAACTCATACATACACCATATTTTTTAAAAGTTTATAGGTTATATTTTTGCTAATAATTATTTTTTCCATAATATACTTGTTTTTAAAGTTATTTGCGAAAAAACCGTCCAAAAACGTGGTTTTTTTGTTTAAAAATGAAAATATTTACTCTCAAAAAACTCAAAAAGTATTAACTTAGTGAAAAAACTCTATAGAACAAAACTTGCTTTGAATTAGTCAATCTCCATTTCGGGACTTATTGAAGTTATACTTCTTTACCGGCGATAGAGGGTAAATTTTTATATGGGAAAACCTAGCGACCGGGCGCATGCGCATTATAACTTTGTTCTGATTGGATGTTCAAATGACATGTCAAAAATTATTCAATATGGTGGCTGTGGCACAGCTGTAGTTAGATTATTTATGGTTGTTGCGTTTTAAAATTTGTGTGAAAAGAAACAACAAACAAAAGTTAGTTAATAGTTATACTGCCTTTTTAAATAGTTTTCATATACCTATATTTTTGGACTTTTGGACTATTTTGGACAAGGAAAACTCATTCTAATTTGGTAAGTACCTAGTTTTTATTATAATCATATTGTAATTATACATTTGGATTAGGTTGAAATACATACATTTATTTTCTCAAGAATGCGGATTTTAGAGAGAAATCCCAAATTAGGTTCGATTTTTATTTTTAAATTATGATTTTTTGGCGTAGATTTATTTATCTAGTAGGTATGTAATGCTTTGATTTACATACTTAATTTGATTACCAACAAAAGTTCATCTAATATATTGTTTTCTTACTGTTTTGTTATATTTTTATATTTTCTTCCACAAAATTTAAACTACATAATTTTCAAAACAATTGTCAAACAGTAAAACGTTCAGTTACCGTATTTTTCCACATGATAAATAATGTGCGATTGGACGAGTGAGTCTACGCTTCGATTACGAGTTAAAGCGGCACGAAATTCAAGGGTTCAATTCCCGATGCAAGTTTTATTTTTTTATTTTTTTATGCATATTATGATTGTAAGTATATTTGTTATATAATTTTTTTTTTCAGCAAATGCGTATTTAAAATTTTTGCCAACAATTATTATCGTCCAGAAATCATTTTTTCTTTGTGGCATTTTTCAATGTGTTTGTGTGCGTTTTATTCTTTTATTTTTTTAAATTTTTGGTATAGTCTTAAAAATCACATAATATGTAGTAGAAGTATAACTTCTTACGTGCGTACAAAGTACACACACATTCTTGTTTTAAACATATATTTTTTCACCATTGGGAACGCGTGAAACTCACCCCCAGGACACAAGCACTCATCGGCACATCATTTTTTTCTTTGGCATATTAGCTATGTGTAAATGTTTACCTATGCCAAATTTCATGCAATCCAAGCGGTTCTTTAAAATTTTGAAATTTTGCAATATTTTACCGTGAGTGAATGGACTAACATTAATTTCACCCTCGTAATTTCATTAATGTAAAAAAGTACCTTAGTATTTATATATCCGATAAAAAATACCTGAAAAAAACCGGCGAAAATAAAAACATCTTCATTCGTCAGTGTTTACCCAAAGAGGCCAGCAGTTCGATCAATAGGCATTATTTATTCAGGACGTCGTTGGAAAGAGTGTTCCAAATTTGAAATTCAAAGATGGAAATGTATCAATATATCAAGGAACATGCAATGCTAGTAAATGTTGTCAAATGCTCGCTATTAAGAAAGCGCTCACTCTATTAGCTACAATTTAATCAAATAACAATTACACACAGCTACAAAATAACAATTTAATCCTAATAATAGATAATTTGAAAATATCACTGTTCAAGAAAGCAAATTTTATAACTAATAGAGTAGGTAATAATAACCAGACTAACCTTAATGTAATAGAAAATAATATATTCAGAAAAATAAATGAGAAAATCTTCTTCTTCTTCTTCTTGGTCTTATATCGTCGATGTTTTGACATAGGCCTCTCCCAACTCCTTCCATCTATATATTTCTATCCATAGCAATATACTTCCAAATTGTTCTGTTCATCTACCCCTCTCATCTGTGATGTAAGAAATAGGAATACCCGAGATAGTAACATGGAACATCATTAACTGATACATTAATCGAGCAGTTCACGTTAGATTAAATGGAGATAAATCTAACTCACGCTACACATCTTTGGGACTACCACAGGGTAGCATCTTAAGTCCTATATTATATATACTGTATACTGCTGACTTAGAAACTAAACTTCCTCAACACATAAAAATCCTACAGTACGCTGATGATGTTGCGATATATGTAAAAAATAAGTCAATATATAGATGTAATGACTACCTTAAATCGACATAAGTCAATATATAGATGTAATGACTACCTTAAATCGACATTGAATATTATAAAAAAATGGGCGACCGATAATAACTTAACAATCTCAGAGTAAATCAAACATTGTTACCTTTACTAAAAAACGATATTTTCCTCAAAGCCATCTAGACCAGGGCGCATCTGTAAAAATCTTAGTACATTTGGACGTTGAGAGGTGACTCAAATTTTTTTGCAGAAATTGCTTGAAAATAACTCAAATAATAATATTTGAGTTATCCTCCCTCTCAAAAAGGTCCGGAACATTGTTTAAATAATCAAAATGTCAAAAAATGAAGGAAAAATTCGATTTTTTTCTTGGTTTTTTGATTATAACTTTAAAAGTATTCATTTCCGAGAAAAGTTGTACTGACATAAAAGTTGCGTAATTAAATTTCCTACCATACAGAATTGGTTAAAAATTTAAAAAATAGTCACCATTGTTGCAAAATAGCAATAATTGTGAAAAAAACATACAAAAACAAGTATTCGCATTTTACGTTTTTCAACCATTTATGCTAAACTTAGGACCTTCATATTTCACCATGAAAAACTTTATGATACAGTAAAATAATACTATAAATTTCGTTAAGATCGGTTCAATAGATTTTCCAAAATAAATTTTGCAATCCAGCTTTCGTAAAAAAAATTCATTTTTTCAAAATGTTACAGGACTGTAAATAAAGCAGATAGCAAGTTGAAAATTTTTTTGCTTATAAAAGTGTACTGTACCTTTCATTTGCAATGTTGCAAAATTAAAATCGATTAACAACACGGCGTCAGGAATTTTTTTAAATAAACATCAATTATTGGTGCTACGCGCAGGACAGCGGATACTTTGCTCTGATTGGGCATTCCAATGACCTTTGATAATGATTGATACATTTTAATTTTTATTACATTTCGATATAAATAAATAAATTTGTTTATTGCAAAATAAAAACACATACTCTATCCTTTGAAATAACACTTTTATTAGCAAAAACTTTCTTTGTTCATATATTTTAACTTAAATAATAAAAGTTTATTATTTTTAAATATATGCAATTGTTTAAACAATATTTCACAAACAATAATAAAATAGTTTGATTTTTGTGGAATTAAAATATTAACATGCAACAAAATATTGAGTAAGAAAATAATATATTAGATATAGATTGGAAAAAATTTTGGTGGAAATCAACTTGTGTGAATCGAACACCGCTGTCTTGCGCGTAGCACCAAAAATTATTGTTTATTTCAAAAATTTTCTGACGCCGTGGTAATTAATCGATTTTAATTTTGAAAATTGAAAATGAAAAGTACAGTACACTTCTATAAGCAAAAAAAAATTTCAACTTGCTATCTGCTTTATTTTCAGTCCTGTAACATTTTGAAAAACTGAATTTTTTTGCGAAACCTTATTTTGCAAAATCTATTGAACCAATCTTAATGAAATTTACAGAATTGTTTTACTGTATCATAAAGTTTTTCTGGGTGAAATACGAAGGTCCTAAGTGTAGCATAAATGGTTGAAAAACGTAAAATGCGAATACTTGTTTTTGTATGGTTTTTTCGCAATTATTGCTATTTTGTAACTAGGGTGACTATTTTTTAAATTTTTAACCAATTCTATATTATAGGAAATTAAATTACGCAACTTTTATGTCAGTACAACTTTTCTCGAAAATGAATACTTTTAAAGTTATAATAAAAAACAAAGAAAAAAATCGAATTTTTCCTTCAATTTTTGACATTTTGATTATTTAAACAATGTTCCGGACCTTTTTGAGAGGGAGGATAACTCAAATATTATTATTTGATTTATTTTCAAGCAATTTCTGCAAAAAAATTTGAGTCACCTCTCAACGTCCATCTCAAAACAGATGCGCCCTGGACTAATCTACAATTTGATAATAATAGTATTCCTTATAAAACTTCACTAAAATTTCTTGGCGTATTCTTAGACTCCAAATTAAATTGGAAAGAACACACAAATTACATATTACGAAGAATGGAAAATGAAATGAATATCATGAAGACTGTAAGTGTCAGTAACTTGGGAGCTGATCCAAACATATCAGTATTATTATACAAAAATTTTATAAGATCGATCTTAGACTATGGATCTATTTTTTATGTCTCAGCATCAAACTCTGTACTCCAAAAAATCGACAGGGTCAAAAATAAAGCACTTAGGTTATGCACTGGTTATCTTCGTAGCACACCTATATTGGTCGTGGAATGTGAGCTTAATGAACCTCCACTTTCATTACGCAGGGAATACCTAGGTGAGAAATTTACATATAGTTAAAGTAGCGGTTAACGATAAACTGCTATTAAATAAAATTGTTCATCTAACCACCTCATACCTAACTCATTATTACTGGGAAAAAAGAAACTGCTTTTAGTTGTGGAAAGCTTTCTCAACGTTTCCAATTCCATTGGCGACATACACCAAATAGAACAAAGTTCGTCTCGGAAATTAAATTATGAAGATTATTTATCTCCAGTAAACTGTCATTTAAGTAATATTCGTACGACAGACTTCCTTACTAAAATAGACCACCTTTAGTCTGTACAAAACAACTGGGGGAGTTATCAGAAATTATATACGGATGGTTCAAAAAGGGAAGGAAAAGTTGGATATGCTATATATTACCCACAAAAAAGTATAAAAATAAACAACAGATTACCTGATAAAATGACAATTTTCACAGCTGAACTCATTGCAATCAAAGAAGCATACAAAATATGTTTAATCAAAAAGAACTCAATTATGTTATATTTACAGACTGCCAAAGCATTGTAAATAAATTGAAATATAATATACATAATTTTGCAGAAAATTATATCATCAGTGACATCATAGCAATGAACAGTGAAGCTTTGAAATCGGGCAAAAATATAATATTGTGCTGGATAAAAGCATACATTACATTGGTATAAAAACAACAAAATAGTAGATGATCTGGGTAAAAAAGCAACAACGAAGGAATCCGCTCTGAAAACCTATCAACTTCCTATGGGAGACATAATTTCTATTATCAGATCTATCAAACGGACGAAATGGCACGAACAATACAATAATTCAGACAAAGGAAATTATTACAAAAAAATCCAGCCTACACTTCCCATCAAGACATGGTTTAATCAAGTTTCCAACAGAGGCTTTATCAAAACTATTTGTCGAATAAGAAGTAATCACTGTCTGACTCCAGTCTACAAAAGAGAAATAGGACTTGTAGATAATGATGAATGTTTATGTGGAGAGCTAGCTGATCTACAACATATGTCGTTAGAATGTCCTTAGAATATCAAATTTCTATACCGTCGTTAGAATGTCGTTAGAATATCAAATTTCTATATCAATCTAATAGTTCGAGTTAATGTACAATTTCCTTTTAATCTTATATACCTTTTACAATCAAACAATCTAGATGTTTATACAATTTTATACAACCATGTTAATTGTTTAAAATTAAAGCTCTGAAAAAAAAAGAATAAAAAAAATTATAAAAAAAAATAATAATAAAATAAAATAAAAAGTTACTAAGAAGATCTAAACCTCCGAGAGGTTGAATCGTTTAGGTCTTAGCGTAGTAAAAAATATATACAAAAAAATACATAAAAAACAAAAGGAAAAAACTAAATAATAAAATAAAAAATATAATAAAAATTTAATAAAAAAAATTGTTAAAAAATATATATTAAAAAAAATAAAAAAAAACACAGTAAAAAACTTAGTAGTAGTAATAGTTTTAAATTTAGATATTAAGCATATATTTTCTAAAAGAGAGAATTACACACACACACACACACACACACACACACACACACACACACACACACACACACACACACACACACACACACACACACACACACACACACACACACACACACACACACACACACACACACACACACACACACACACACACACACACACACACACACACACACACACACACACACACACACACACACACACACACACACACACACACACACACACACACACACACACACACACACACACACACACACACACACACACACACACACACACACACACACACACACACACACACACACACACACACACACACACACACACACACACACACACACACACACACACACACACACACACACACACACACACACACACACACACACACACACACACACACACACACACACACACACACACACACACACACACACACACACACACACACACACACACACACACACACACACACACACACACACACACACACACACACACACACACACACACACACACACACACACACACACACACACACACACACACACACACACACACACACACACACACACACACACACACACACACACACACACACACACACACACACACACACACACACACACACACACACACACACACACACACACACACACACACACACACACACACACACACACACACACACACACACACACACACACACACACACACACACACACACACACACACACATTAATATTTGCTATTTATTTGAGTCCAGGTTTGACGTCCATATGTCATGATAGAATGGATGTACTGATTGAACATTTTGCTCCTAATGTACCTATTGGGGTACTTTGAGATTCTAAGTATCCAACTAAGTTTGTCAAATCCTGCCCATGCTAGTCTTGTTCTTCTAGTGATTTTCGCACATTCACCGATTTCTTAAATATGTTTCTCTTTGATGTAAATATTGTTATTAAAATAATTTACTTTGGTTATCTATTTTCGTCCCTTTTATATTTTTCTCCTATTTATCATCTCTGGTTTCAAGGTCATTGCACAGATTTTATGTTTGAAAGTTGTTCTTGCTACTCTTTATATAGTTTTCTCTTCTCTTTTTTCTTGGATTTGCTTTAATCACCACCATGTACTTTATGTACTTTCTTAAAGGGTAGCTCCATTAAGACAGGAAAAGTGCTCTCACCCCCAGTATTCAATTATTTTTATTTTATTACGTTTTATGTTAGAAAAAAATACTCGGCGCAATTTTAAACCTCTACATACCTTCCGCCTCCCCAAAAACGTTAGTTTTCATTTTTATTTGTTTCGGTGAGATGAAATCAATTTATAAATTTCAAAAAAGTCACACGCACAGTTAAGGTCTATGCATTTGGTCTATTTTTTTCTATTTTATGTATTTTATCAAAAACTATATTTCTACGTTTGTTCAATTTTTTCCGTAAGATGCGCCACCTTCAAAAACCCGAATCCAGTTAAAATTGAGTCTTGTTTTTTAATCACATAAAACGTAAAAAATGGAACAAAATTGAATTTTGGAGGGTATTTTGCCTATCTTCGGGGGTACCCTTTCTCTGCTGAGATTATTGAAGAAGTCCCTCTTACAGTCCTAGTAATACCTACATACTTTTTCAAAATTTGTTTCAGTTATTGTGTTCACCCATTTTGAAAAAAAAATGCTAAAACTTTAAGTTATCCATGTCTATTTGTCCCAATGACCTTTGTAAAGACAAACCCTCCGTCATTAGACCGGATAAAATGACAAATGAGGTGTCTAATGAAAGCTTATAAACCAAAGATTAAGGTCACAAATTTGGTAGGTTTTATAGTTGCAACCGTATAACCCAACGTATATCTATAATACCGAATGAAAACAGATAGAATGACAGATAATATATCGAGTGAGAGCTTAAAACTCAAGGACGGTATTAAAAGTGAGAAAATTAACCTCGGACTTCCCATTCCAGAGTTGCAACTGGAAGTACTGTTTTAAAGTCACCGAAATAGTATAAACGATATCATATTCGACGCGCCTTAACAAGACGAGAATAAAAATATACTTCCAGTTTTTATATTACTTCAGGTTAAAAATCGCGTATTGAAAAGTCGAGCTCGAATATATATATATATATATATATATATATATATATATATATATATATATATATATATATATATATATACATATATAGTAAAAAAAGGTAGTCCAAGTTTTTTGACTAGTTTGGAAAAAATATGTAAATACTTTTTTCTTTTTGGGTGTGGTAGTCAAAATAAAATAGGGCTGTGCTAAGGCTTACTATTTATTCTATTCCAAGCTTTCGGAGGCAATTTCCTCCTTTTTCAAGGTTCTACAAAGAAATTACTTGCTAAGTACTCAAAAAGAAATACAAAGTTTTAACTTACCAAGAATGCTAGATTAAGCAAAAAACCGACATACGTTGAAAACGAACTTATTAAATAACATTTAAAGTAGTTAAAAAGTTAAAAAACACTGATTTTATAATTAAAAAATATGAAAACGACATGATGCATGTCGTCTTAAGTCTGGATCAAACCATTTCACGAACAGAAAGAGAGTCAAAAAGCGAGATTTACTGTTTAAATAAGTAGAAAGTTATGAAAAAACTTTTAAAAAGTTTTATCTATGAAAGACAGTTGTAACGGACTGCAAATACTACCAATCGTAATACCAACTTAAATTTAGCGGGAAATTTGAAAAAAGTTTTTATTATTCATCAAAAAGAAACCAGTATTTAGCAAATATGTTCAGAAAAAATATACTGAATTAATAATTAACTTGATCAAATAAATAAGAAAATTAAAAGAGATTACTAAGATGCAGAATCAGACTAGAATTAGTTTCTGATTTGGTGAAGGAAAATCAAATAAATGAATCTATTGGGAAAACTTTAAAAATTTATAATGCAATTGCTCCCAGATTTTATGCTTTGCCAAAAATTCATAAACCAGATCTGTCTATGAGACCAATAGTGTCCTCTATAGGTACACCTAATGGCCCCATAGCTGCTTTTCTTACAAAGATTCTCACAGAATCATACAATAACAATAATGCTTTTTACATTCAGGACTCTTTCAGTTTCAGCTCTTTTATTAATAATTTTCAATTACCTAATAATTATAAACTGGTTAGTTTTGATGTAGTATCTTTGTTCACTAACTTACCTTTACACACAATTTTAGTTAGTATCGAGAAACACTGGGGTGACATATCATTGCACATGACTCTGAATCTAGTTAATCTCAAAAAACTCATTACTTTTGTTTTTGATTCTAATATTTTCATTTTTAACGACAGTAACTATAAACAAGTTTTTGGTACTCCAATGGGGTCCACCATCTCACCAATATTATGTAATTATGTCTTGGACGATTTGATTGAAGATTGTCTTCATCAAATTAATGTTGAAATACCATTCATAAGGAGATACATGGATGATTTGATCTTGGCACTACCTACAGACCTAATACAACCTACGTTAAATGTTTTCAACCAACAGAACCCGCATTTGCAGTTCACGTGCGAGGAAGAGGCGGAGAGATCCTTGCCCTTCCTTGACATGAGGTTGCACAGGTGTGAAAGTAATGTGGTGAAAACACAATGGTATAGAAAACCAATATGTAGCAACAGATTCATAAGCTACCATTCGTACCATCCTCCTAGGATGAAAACTAATTTAGTCTTAGCAATGAAAGAACGTGTCAAAAGGTTGTCTCATCCTGACTATCTCCAACATGATTTAAACATTCTACGCAATATTTTTGTGGAAACCTCATATCCTCCAAGACTGATTAATAAATTAATTTGCAATGTTCCCTTTGTCAATAGGAACATTCTCACTGCTAGTACCATGTCACAACCAGGGCCTTTAGCTCAGAGTAACTCGGCGCAGACTAGTGTGTACTTTTATGCCCTTCCTTACATTCCGAAACTAACTATTGAACTTAGTAAAATTTTCAAGGAATTTAAAAACATCAAAATAGCTAACAAAAACATCAAAACTATACGTCAGTTATACAGTAAAATCAAACAACCTTTAACTACATTAGAATGCACAGATGTGGTTTACCGCATTGAATGTACTGAATGTCCAGCATCATATATAGGTGAAACCGGAAGAAACTTGTCTAGTCGAATAATCTCACATAAAAGCGACTGTAGATTAAATAAACCTACGTGTGCTTTGGCAGAGCATACAATCAATCTAACCATAAGATCGATTTCAACAATGCTAAAATATTAGCCAGAGAAAGTAATAAATTCAAAAGAACGTTCCTGGAGATGGTACATATCAGCAAGAGTGATGACAACAATCTTAATAAGAGATCTGAGATCCAGAATCTTAGTAAAATTTATAACTATATATTGACTTTCGACTAGTCTGATTCTGCATCTTAGTAATCTCTTTTAATTTTCTTATTTATTTGATCAAGGTAATTATTAATTCAGTATATTTTTTCTGAACATATTTGCTAAATACTGGTTTCTTTTTGATGAATAATAAAAACTTTTTTCAAATTTCCCGCTAAATTTAAATTGGTATTACGATTGGTAGTATTTGCAGTCCGTTACAACTGTCTTTCATAGATAATACTTTTTAAAAGTTTTTTCATAACTTTCTACTTATTTAAACAGTAAATCTCGCTTTTTGACTCTCTTTCTGTTCGTGAAATGGTTTGATCCAGACTTAAGTCGTTTTCGTATCTTTTTATTATAAAATCAGTGTTTTTTAACTTTTTAACTACTTTAAATGTTATTTAATAAGTTCGTTTTCAACGTATGTCGGTTTTTTGCTTAATCTAGCATTCTTGGTAAGTTAAAACTTTGTATTTCTTTTTGAGTACTTAGCAAGTAATTTCTTTGTAGAACCTTGAAAAAGGAGGAAATCGCCTCCGAAAGCTTGGAATAGAATAAATAGTAAGCCTTAGCACAGCCCTATTTTATTTTGACTACCACACCCAAAAAGAAAAAAGTATTTATATATATATATATATATATATAGCTCCGCTATAACCTATAATAGCTAGAATATATAGGTTAAAAAGTTATGACCGAGAGTTTGGTAAATATTGACCTCCATTTCTACTTCCGGTCCCCTTGGGGTGAAAACCTAGAACTGACAAAGACCAATTGCTTGTTTTTTCTTCTATTTTCTAAACAACCAACATTTTATTTTTAGAACCTCCACCAAAAATTATATTTAGTTTCTATTTATTCGTTGGCGGAGTTATATACAGGGTGTCCAGAAACTCTACCGACAAACGAAGACACGAGATTCTTCTGATAATTTTAAGATAATTTAGCTCCATTCAACTAGTCCGAAAATGCTTCTTAAGGGAGCTAGAGCTCTTTGAAGATGGCGTCTTTTAATTAGTTTTTCTTATATATCTCCAGAACGCTTCAATTTAGAAAAACGAAAATCGATGCGTATATTTATATTCCAGATATAAATCGATTTCATCCATTGCGAATTTCTAGTACCGATCATAGGCGTCCGTTTTGGGTAGGGCAACGGTTGTTTTATCACATAACTTTTTTGTCTTTAACTTTTAAGAATTTTTCACACTGAATTATTAAATTGTGAGGTATTCTAGTACTAAAAGGTAATCTTGCTTTAAGTCGGTAGGATACACGGTTTGCTAGAAAAATTTATTTGAAAATATTTCGTTTTTTGAATTTGAAAAAAAAATTTTTAAAATTTTTCAAAAAAAAACGATGTATTTACCAACTTAAAGCAAGAGTAACTTTTAGTACTAGAATACCTCATAACTTAATAATCTAGAGTCAAAAATGCTCAAAAAGTAGAGACAAAAATGTTATGCGATAAAATGACCGTTGGCCTACCCAAAACGGACGCATATGACCCGTACTAGAAATTCGCAATTAATAAAATCGATTCATCTCTAAAATAGTCGTCTCAGGAACGCAACTCAAAAATATTGACAATATCATTTTAAATTCGTTTACTTTCAAATGGTATGGTAATAATAATATAATATATTTAATATATTTTTCTGAGAACTACGTTTTCGAGTCAAGTATTTTAACTAATCTCTACGGTAACGATTAAGAGATATTAGGATTTCTTTACACATAATTTTCAAGAATGAAAGTTAAAAAAAATCTAGCGATAAAATCGCATTGCTTTATAAATTAGTCTATCATCATCATTCTTTTTGCCTTATCCCTATGCGGGATCGGCTTCCCTAAATGAATTTCTCCACACAATTCTATCTTGGGTCATATCAATATTAATCCCCTTTTCCAATTTGTCCTGCCTAATCGTCTCCCCCACGTCTTCTTTGGTCTACTCCTTCCAGGAATCTGCACTTCAGCAATTCTTCGCATTGGGTGATTAACGTCTCGACGTTGAACATGACCAAACCATCTTAACCTATGCTCTCTCATTTTGACATTAATAAGCATTCTCATGTCTGCCACATGCATTCGTTGTTCCTCTATCTTTTTCACTGCCCAACATTCAGTTCCGTACATCGTAGCCGGTCTTATAGCTGTTTTACATTTCCCTTCAGCTTCATTGGAATTTTTCTGTCACACAACACACCACTCGCTTCCTTTCATTTCATCCATCCAGCCCTAAAATTATTTTAGTCTATACAACTTTAAAATAGTACAGAAGATCAATAGCTGTTGTTTATTCAGCACGTAGTCGTTTAAATTGCTCCAAATTTTAAATTCAAAAATGCAAATATATCAATTATCTCTGAAGAAAACCACCTATTCATTTGTTTGCATAGTCAAAATTAGGGCAGCTTTGTGTTTATCCGTCGAATCGGGAAGGCAACAGCGAGTTTGTAAGTTATGCAAATATGGTGCTGTAATAATGGGAGAAATTTTGTTTTATTGCTCCAAGCGGCGTCTTAAGATATTATAGTAATATATTTCCTTTTTTGGATTTAGATTTTCTGTCTTCCGGCATTGTTTTCAAACTATGGGTAATTTATCTTTCGAATTTCTAACCAAAACATTTATTATCTTTAAATTTATAAATATTAAATAATCTTCACTAGTTTTTTCACTAAGTCAATACTTTTCGAGGAGTTATTTGCGAGTGAATATGTTCATTTTTAACAAAAAAAAATCATGCTTTGGGACGGTGTTTCGCAAAAAGTAAGTAATTTATCGAATAAAATATTCTTAGCGAATATATAGCTTATAAAAAAGTGAAATAAATGGTGTATGCATGAAGTCTGTTGACCCAGTTGAAGCAGAGTTGTAGCTAATGAGAAGTAGGTTCTTCTTCGTCCAATTTCAAATCGAATATTTCAACGTGAAATAACCAAAAACACTTTTCGGGGAAAACTCATTACAAATTGTTTAAAGTGTTTAAAAAAGGTTAATTTTTTTTAATTCTAACATTAAAAGTAAGTGAGTTACGCTCAAAATATTGTTGGTCGCTTTTATTTTTTGGTAAAAAAATCGCGAATATCACCCCCTAATTAGCATTCCAAATAAAATTAATCGTTACCGCCCCACAAGTTAGGTACTTTGCTTATGTGTTCTTTATATGATCTGTAAGTTTCATGATTTCAAAATGGTTGTTTTTACAAAGGCTGTAGTTAAAATGGCTTGAACGAGTCACTAATCACGAGTATATGCAAATTTTGAACAGTCATAGCATAACCAATTTTTGTCTACCACGAAAACAGAAAATCCAAAATATTCAGACAAGAGTAGCAGCCAAGCAAAACGTACATTTTATTACTCTTTGAGATTTTTGGTAATACAAATAATTTTTTTAAGTTAATTTGAAAATAAAAAAATATGAAAAAAATATTTTTAAGAAACGCCTTTCTTTAGTTACGAGTGACTAAAATTAAACATATAAAAAAATCAACCAAAAAGCAAAAAATAAAAAAAAATTTAAAAATCTAATACATTCGTCAAAGAAAAGCGTGGCGCGTCTTCATCGAATAAACGGTTTTCGCACCACGCTTTTCTTTAAGGAATGTGTTAGATTTTTTCAATTTTTTTTATTTTTTGCTTTTTAGTTGATTTTTTATATGTTTAATTTTAGTCACTCGTAACTAAAGAAAAGCGTTTCTTAAAAATATTTTCTTCATATTTTTTTATTTTTTACTTTTTAGTCTTACCACAGTCTTACACTTTTCAAACATTAAAATATATCGTCATGTTTATTAAAATATGTATAAAGCATATGATGTACAAACGAATTTATGAAGCATAACGTAAACAATGATCGTAAAAAGTGAAATTATATATAGTTCATATAATTAGCTACAATCTGTAAAAGTTTCAAGTTTCTTCATTGTAAAAAACAAGATAATTTAAGCATTTTCCGTTAAAATCGTTTTTTTTTTATTTAAACAATTAATAAACAAAAAAATGTTATTAACTATTCGTGTATTGTTCCCGCGAATGCATATGTCTGCAAATTTTTAGTCATTTGCATTGAAGAAAAAGCAGTCAAATTAACGTCCAAAGATTTGACCCAAACGATTGAACTAAAGAAACGCGTTTAATTAATTAATACGACAAAACGGTTTCTAATGTTAATTGTAGAACAAAACGTCTCTACCGGTGTTTTTTTTTATTTAAACAATTAATAAACATAGAACAATTTTTATTGACTATTCGTGTATTGTTCCCGCGAATGCATAAAATATGTCCGCAAATTTTCATTCATTTGCATTGAAGAAAAGTCAGTCAAATTAACGTCTAAAGATTTGATGCAAACTATTGAAGTAAAGAAATGCGTTTAAAAAAATGGAATTTTTTTCAAAATTAGATTTTTTTTTATTTTACAACCAATTTTTTTCAAAAAGAAACACTTTGAACCAATGAAACTTACAGATCATATAAATAATACATAAGCAAAGTAACTTGTGAAGCGGTAACGATTAATTTTATTTGGGATGCTAATTAGGGGATGATTCTTGTGATTTTTTAACCAAAAAATAAAAGCGACCAACAATATTTTGAGCGTAACTCACTTACTTTTAATGTTAGAAGTTTTTTGAAAACAAAAATAAACCTTTTTAAAAAAACGTTTTAATTAGTTTTCCCCGGAAAGTGCTCAGTTTTTTGGTTATTTCACGTTGAAATATTCGATTTAGAATTGGACGAATAAGAACCTACTTTTTATTCGCTACAACTCCGCTTCTACTGGGTATACAGACTTCATGCATACACCATTTTTTTCACTTTTTTATACGCTATATTTTTACTAAGAATATTTTTTTCGATAAAATACTTACTTTTTGAGTTATTTGCGAAAAACCGTCCAAAAACATGTTTTTGTTGTTAAAAATGAACATATTCACTATGAATAACTCAAAAGGTAGGTATTGACTTAGTGAAAAACTTTATACAGGGTGTTTGGTAAAGAATGGGCCATAGCTTAACCTCAGGTTCCTGAGGTTAAAATAGGCCGATTTAAGCTAACTTACCTTAGTATAATACAAAGTTTATAATAACCGAGATACAGGCTGTCAAATTTAAACTTTTTTTTTATTTATTATTGAATATTTCCTGACAGGTATGAGATAACAACATGAAATTTGGAATGTAGGGGTTTTTTGGGTCGAGAAAACTAAATTCCCTACCAAAAATATTGTATTGCCCAGGGGGCGCCACATACGCCTTTCAGCACTCATTTATTACGTTCAATTTTTTTTATCCCTCACTCTGTATAATTTTGACATTAAAATTTTTATTCTCCTATTAGTTTTACTTAAAAAAGGTATACTTCTTTCATCTGCCTAAACTCAACAAACGCATTTTAAATCTGCGATACACCATCATTTTTAGCATAATATCATTGTAGTTCCACCCGAAAAATAACTTAAAACAAAAATAATTGTGCCAGTTCTCAAATTTATGTCATTGCATCGCAAATTCCATTTGAAGAAATTTGCGGTACATTTTTGAATAATTTTATGGTTTTAGGTTATTTTTCGGGTGTAACTACAATGATATTAGCTAAAAATGATGGTGTATCGCAGATTTAAAATGCGTTTATCTCGAAAACGGTTGAGTTTAGGGAGATGAAAGAAGTATACCTTTTTTAAGTAAAACTAATAGGAGAATAAAAATTTTAATGTCAAAATTATACAGAGTGATGAATAAAAAAAATTGAACGTAATAGATGAATGCTGAAAGGCGTATGTGGCGCCCTCTGGGCAATACATAATTTTTGGTAGGGAATTTAGTTTTATCGACCCAAAAACCCCCACATACCAAATTTCATGTTGTTATCTCATACCTGTCAGGAAATATTCAATAATAAATAAAAAAAAGTTTAACTTTGACACCCTGTATCTCGGTTATTATAAACTTTGTACTAAGGTAAGTTAGCTTAAATCGACCTATTTTAACCTCAGGAACCTGAGGTTTTTTTCGATGGCTCTATACAGGGTGTTTCATTAAGAGTTGCAAATGTTTTAACTGTAAATTCCTTGGCTCAAGATATTAAGTTTTAAGCCAAATCACCTTGTCCGAAAATCCTTTCTAAGGGAGCTAGAGCTCTTTCTAGATAAATACCTCCAGAACGCTTCTATTTAGAAAAGCGAAAACTGGTACGTCTATTTATCTTCCAGAGATAAATCGATTCCATAAACTGCGAATTTCTGGTACCGGTTATTTTATCGCATAACTTTTTTGTCTTTAAACATGTTTGACACTGGATTATTAACTGTGAGGTATTCTAGTACTAACAAGTCGGTAGGATTTGAATTTGAAAAAAAAAATAAAAAAACTGCTTAGAAAAACTAAAACTGGTATGTTTATTTTTATTCCAGAGATGAATCGATTTCATCAATTGCGAATTTCTAGTATCGGTCATATTCGTCCATTTTGGGTAGGACAACGGTTATTTTATCGCATTATTTTTTCTATATCTGATTATTAAGTAGTTTTGACACTATATTATTAAATTATGAAGTATTCCAGTGCTCAAAGTTACTCTTGCTTTAAGTCAGTAAAATTCACCGTTTTTGTTCATTTTGTTCATCAAATTTTGTACACATTCAAATAACCAAAAATTTTCAAATCGATTTTTCTAGACAACGGTGTATCCTACCGACTTAAAGCAAGTGTACTTTTTAGTACTAAAATATCTCACAATTTAATAATCTAGTGTCAAAATGCTTAAAAGTAAGACAAAACAAAGTTATGTGATAAAATACAGTACGGTATGGTTACCCAAAAGAGACGGTACCTATAGTATTTTTACTACAAAAACGTTATTACGTAGGTCAAAATTTTTGACGTAAGAGAACTGTCAAAACATTAGAATGTGACTTTCCATTACTGCCATGTTTATTATAAATATGGCAATAATGAAAAGTCACATTCTAATGTTTTGACAGTTCTCTTACGTCAAAAATTTTGACCTACGTAATAACGTTTTTGTAGTAAAAATACTATACTAAAAATTCGCAATGTATACAGGGTGTTTCATTAATAATTGTCCATATAGTAACTGGAGAAACCTTAGCACAAAATACGAAGATTTAACCTAAAACACTTAAATAAAATGTGGTTACTTACTGAGTTACAGGGTGTTTTATCTAAAAATTTAAAAACTATTTTTGCTCAGCATTTTAAAACTATTCGACGTATCCTTTTCATACTTAGCAGAAAGTATAGGTGCTGTGCAAACTACTAAATTGCGTAAAACAAACGTTTCTGGCTATTACCAGAGGCGTACGACGGGGGAAAGTCAATGGTTGACCCTTTCCAAATTCTACGCTACTGGCGGAATAGCTATTTTAGTTCAATTTTTGGATTCTCCAATACTTTCTATGGAAATAATATACTCTTCATTCGTAACGATAATGTCATTAGTTTTCGAGATATTTGAAGTTAAAAATGAAACGACACGGTTATTTTGATTAATGTATTGTGTCGCTTCATTTTTAATTTCAAATATCTCAAAAACTAATAATTTTATCGTTACGAATGAAGAGTATATTATTTGCATAAAAAATATGGGAAAATCAAAAAATTAGACTAAAATAGCAATTTCGTCAGTTTCGTAGAATTTGGGAAGGGACAACCAGTCACTATCCCCTGTCGTACGCCTCTGGTAGTAGCTAGAAACGTTTATTTATCTTAATTTAGTAGGGTTACAGTGCCTACACTTTCTGCCAAGTATGATAAGGATACGCCAAATAGTTTTAAAGTACTGGGTACAAATAATTTTTAAATTTTAATCTTATGAATCATATCATAAATTAATCAAAATAACTGTGCCGTTTCATATTTAACTTCAAATATCTCGAAAAGTAATAACTTTATCGTTACCAATGAAGAGTATATTATTTACGTAGAAAGTATTGGAGAATCTAAAAATGGCACTAAAATAGTAATTCCTCCAGTGGCGTAGAATTTGAGAAGGGTCAACCATTCACTATCCCCTGTCGTACGCCTCTGGTAGTAGCTAGAAACGTTTGTTTATCATAATTTAGTAGGGTGTATAGTAGTCGCACTTTCTGCCAAGTGTGAAAAGGATACGTAGAACAGTTTTAAAATACTGAGCAAAAATAGTTTTTTAATTTTTAGATAAAACACCCTGTAACTCAGTAAGGAACCACATTTTATTTAAGTGTTTTAGGTTAAATCTTCGTATTTTGTGCTAAGGTTTCTCCAGTTACTATATGGACAATTATTAATGAAACACACTGTATATTCTAGAGGTATTTGTCTTCAAAGAGCATCTTCAAAAAACATCTTCAAAGAGCATCTTCAAATAGCTCTAGCTCACTTAGGAAACATTTTCGGACTAGTACATTTGGGTTAAACCTTAATATTTGGAGCCCAGGAATCTACAGTTAAAATGTTTCCAATTTCCTATTACTGAAACACCCTGTAAATTGAGTTTCCAATAAATGAAATAATCTCTATCCTTATCGGATTGGTATTCACCAAAGGGACCTCAAACGTCCGGGTTTCGGATATAATTAGCGTTTTTTTGTAAAGACAATGCAGTCAACTTTACTAAGTCACAAGACATTTACTCAATACACACTACACATTATACTATCTGATTGCGAAATCAACTGTACTATCCAATGGCCATTGGTTGTCGAGGCATTTAAGCTAAATAAAAAAATTAAAAATATTTCATACGATTGCTCTTTGTTCCGTACTAACACTTTATGTCCACATTCAATGTTGTAAATTACAGATTAAAGTGCTTCGGTTTTATATATCCTTTCGTTTCCGATAAATTCCACTGGATCCGTAAATTTATTGAAATTCCAAATAAATACATTCCTTGTACGCTTTAAAATTATCAAAGGTAAAATTTCAGAGACAGGGATTTTTAAGGATGGATCTGAGTTATTTTCCGTGCGGTCTTTCAGTTTCAATATTACACTGAAACATCAATCAAAAATTTAAATATCTGGGCGATCATGTGGCTGCATCTGAAAGGTTATATGCCACATGATAGAGTGGAAATGAGCATAAAAAGAAGTGTGAAAATACTATTGTGTAGCGGATAAGAGTTTAGAAGAACGGAAACGTTTATAATATATTATTTTTTGTGTTGCCGTCTTTCGTAATAAGACTCTGGGCAAATTAGCAAAATACAAGGCATAGTTATTTTCCTAACTAGTGCGGAAAGTGATAATTTCACGAACGAGACTGCCGTTGACCCGAACGACCCGATAGCGGAGTTCGGGCAAGCAGTCGAGTGCCGGAAAGACACTTTCCGCATGAGTTAGGAACAAAATTTTTTGTAGGGCCGTACGTTTGGAAAAAGCCACAAGGTTAGGTTAGAGAGCGCGGCCAGCACTCTTATCGACGATTTCACCTCTTGTTAGAGGCTCTTCAGAGAATGCATAGGCTGCTATCTTTACTACAGGTAAAAATTTTCGACATTTATTAGTCCCCCATTGCAACTGACGTGAAGCTAGTAGGTGCGTAGCGGCATCTGCTAAATGAAAGTCTAAGTTTTTCAACCTAATATTTTTAAAATAAAATATTTTTAAAAGATTTTTAATTGAAAAACTTACTGGACCATTTTCCTGGTGACACCTCCAAGGGTTCTACAATATGCAAGCCCAATGGATGCTGCAGTGAAGACAAAAGGGAAGGAATTCTACACTATGCAATTCACAACCCCCGTCTGCAGCTTGGTAAAGTTCCAACGGAAAATGGACCTAGTTACTCTATAGGAGTAATATCGATTTAATTTAGATTTATGTAGCTTTCTATTGGTCAGAATCTCCTATGAATGAAATAATCGCGCTAATTTCATTAAAACATGAACACAATAAGATAAATTTGAAATAAATTAGTCAATAATATCTAAATATTAGTTAATTGCATGTATTATAATAATATTATGATGCCATATTACAATTTATTTTACTCTCCCTTGCGCCGTGCGGGAAAATTTACTTTCAAGCACGCCGTGCGGGAAAGTGCCACTTTCAGAAACGAAATGCGTGCGGGAAAGTGGAAAAAAGTTACTTACCAGCAATTTTATTCCTGGAATCGAATCTTATGATTATATTTTTTAATAGTATAGGTACGCAAAGTCCGCAGATAATGTGCTATTTTTTATAAACAAAATAGCGCCCCTAAATCGTGTTTTTTCAATTCTTGCCCTATAAGTCCAAAATTTTAACTTTCCACCAAAAACACTCAAATAAAAATTCATCATAATTAAATTCTGCATAGAAACATGTTTTTTCCGATTGACTTCGATGAAAATTTTCCTCGGAAAATGCGGGTTTTTCCAACAAAATCTTTAATTTCCAGTAAAATTTTAGGTAAGTAATTATTTATCAATAATTAAATAACTTGGTGACATAAAAGCCCTGTTGGTACCAGAAGCCGATGGAAATTTAACGAATAGTTTAGCAACAATTAAATTATTAATTAACAATTTACGGTCGCAATAATACTTTAAAATTATGAACAATTTTTTGGCTTATAAACAAATAATAGAATATCCTCGGCAACCATTATCTTAAATTTCATTATGAATACGGTATTGGAAGGAACGAGGCATAACGCTTATTTTAAAAGGAAAATCGTTTAATTGCAATGAGTGGTTTCTGAGATACAACCGGTCAAAGTTGACCGGCAGGTGCGGCAAAGTTCTATACAATAGGATGGTGGTTTTTGAACCGTTACCTTTTTATTTCGGTCCTCTTGCTCTACACAAATTTTCGTATCATTAAGAGGCTGATAAAATATATATTATGTAATCATAAAAACGATCGGTATTACGAGTGAAAAATACCAAAAATACCAAAATTCAAATCAAGAATTAGGTTGAAGAAAATAGAATGTCAAAGTTCAAAATCGGTATACGTTAAAAAAAATGCATTTTCTCGGCTTCCCATGGAGCAATTTTTTTTCATTTTTCTTTTGTTCCCAAGTAACTCGATTAGAGCTACATAACTGACGCATTACTTAGTGTTAAAGATGCTTTAGTTTTGTTATAATAAATTAATTTATTTTTTAAGAAAATAAAATTACATATTTTTTCCAGTTGTACACTTTTTTTAGAAAAACTTCAAGTGTACCTCTTGACGTTTAAAATACAAATATTCTCATTTAAAAGATGAATATTATAACCATTTAAACAATCTTTGTTTAAGCAAATTAAAAAAATTTGTTATAATACTTTTATTATAACTTTGACATTTATTAATGCGTCAGTTAAGTGGATCTACTTGAGTTACTTATGAACAAAAAAAATAAAGAAAACTGCTCCATGGGAAGCCGATAAAATGCGTTTTCTTAACGTATACCGATTTTAAACTTTGAGACTCAATTTTCTTAAACGTAATTTTTGATTGGAATTTTGGTATTTTTGGTATTTTTCACTCGTAATACCGATCGTTTTTATTAATATAATACATATTATGTTTTAAGTCTCAAAGATACAAACATTTGTGTGGAGAAAGAGGACCGATATAAAAATGTGATGGTTCGAAAATCGTATTGTATATAACTTTGCCGCACATGCCGGTCAAATTTGACAGATAGTATCTCAGGAACCACTCATCGCAATTAAACGTGTTTTCTTTTAAAAGAAAAGTCCTGCCGCGTTCTTTCCAAAACCGTTGTCCGTTTTCAAAATTTAATTTAATTTAATAGTTGCCAAGATATTAAACTTGTGTATAAGCCAAAAAATTATTTTTAATTTTAAAATATTCCTGAGGCCGCTTAAATAGTCCAATTTCAATCCTGTAAAGTGCTTTAGATAGGGGGATAAAGTGCCTTTTTATAAAAAATATATTTATTCTGATGTAACATAATTATTATGGTTAGTATTGCGACCGTAAATTGTTAATTAACAATTTAATTGTTGCTAAACTATTCATTCAATATCCATCTGCTTCTGGAAATATAATCTATACCAAAAGAAAAGGGTTTTTTTCTACAACCGTGTTAAAAATGCAATTTTTAGCACTCCATACGAGCGTTAAAAATGCTACTTTAAGGCACTAGTGCTTCAAAATATTTTTAAGGCACTGCAGTTCGTATTGACTGTATAGACAATTTTGATGTAATGTCAAAAAAATATAAAAATGGAATGTCAGTCACGTTCAAGTAAAATTTTTTGTAGATATTGTCCTGTAAATACGTTTGTAGAAAAAATATTGTATGATATGCGTGTTAAAAAGTACATTTTTAAGGCACTCATATGAATTGCAGAACTCGCAATCGCTCATTCTGCAAACTTTCACATGCGTGCCATAAACGTGTACTTTTAACACTTATAAATAACTATTAAAAATATCGTTAAATTCATCATTTTACTTTGATCAAATATGTTTCTATTTTGTTTTTGATTATGCTGAATCCGAATATGGCATTGCAATTTGAAAATTCTTATACAGAAGCTCTTATACAGTGTGTCTGCGTAGCTAGGAACCACATGGACTTTTTTATTATCAATTTTACGAAAAAAAGTTATTCTTAATGAAATGCTCTGGATAGTCAAAAATCTAAAACTCAACCATCAGATATCAAATTTTACCAATTTTATACGAGTTATGTCAAAAATATGAATTTCGTTAAAGAGTAAAGTAACTTTATATTACAGAATATCAAAAAATGCTATTATGAAAAGTTGTTTGAAATTAGAAACTATGTCTAAATATACAATTACATCATTCTAATCGAAAAAAAAATTAATTTTTTCTCAAATTACGGATAAGTACTCATCATCATTTTATTACAATTATGATAACTATTTTATTATGACTTCTACGAAAAAAAGTTATTCTTCATAAAATACTCTCCCTGGTCTAAAATCTAAGATACAACCATCATATATCAAACTTTTTGAATTTTACACGAGATATTTAAAAAATATGAATTTTTCTTAAGAATTAAGTGCCTTTATTATTCACAATATTTTAATTGGAAGAATGTAATTCAACACTAAAACAAATTTTTTAATTCCAAACAAATTTTCGATATTGTGAAATGTAAAGGTACTTACTCTTGAGTGAAATTCATATTTTTTGACATACATTATTCTGACAAGCTGAAAATTGATCTAAGACTCAATGGTGTAACGCGTCTGTTTCGTAAGCTGAGCTTAAAGCAGTCTTAAGCTTAAGATTTGTTGGTACAACCAGGCATTAACTGCCAAAAATAAGCAAGCAAATGCGTCAAATTTAAAAATATTTTGTTTCTATAGTTACAAAACCTGTATTTGGTAGCATCACGAATATTTGAGTCAAAATAAAAATATTGTTCTGAAGCTATTTCCTTGTGGCATTTTTATGATTAATTATTTATATGGGAAATAAGCCACAATTAAAATGAAAAAAATAATTTTATTAACGTTTCGACGCCCAAATCGGGTGCCGTTGTCAAAATACAAAATATTACTAAAATAAACTAAAGTGTTGTTGCTAAGCAAAAAAAAAATTCTTCTAATAATTTATTTAATCTCACTCATTTATATTGGCAATTCAGACATATATTATACATTTTAAAGTAGAAGACTTTAAAATGATATTGCCAATATTTATGAGTTGCGTTCCTGGGACGACTTACTGAAAGATAGTTCATTCGATTACATGAAATTAACCCCAACTCAAGAATATACGTCATAAAAAATTATAGCATGTGATATGTCTTTAAAAAGACAACCAAATGCAACGACAGTAAAATTCTCGCGTTAGAGACTTCATAGTAAATCACAAGGGAAAACCAGGAAAAACCTGTGATACTATCCCGACATCGTAAGTATTTGGTCTTACATTAATTTACTCTCAAAAAATAATACCAAATTCTGACATGTAACATGTTTAAATTATAAATATTATTAATAATACTAGCTATATAAGTAATACTAAAATATAAAATATGTACTAGCTCGATATTATTGACTTACTAATCTTGGTATTTTCTTTCTATTGACTTCCTCTTTCAGTATGGGTAACCACATCCTACTGCATTCTACCGAGGAATTTGCGACACAATTGGTTTCATTTAGCATAATTAGAGCCGCTTCTTTGATTTTTCTCTTTTTACTATCTGATTCTTTCAGGACTATACTTGAATCTCTCCACTGAACTCTATGTTCATTATCCCATGCGTGTTGACATATTTGAGATCTCTCAAATTCTCTATTTTTAATATAAGATTGATGTTCACTTATTCTAACGTCTAATGGTCTTGATGTCTCACCTAAATAAAATTGTTCGCATTCACAAGGTATTTTATAAATGCAATTTTTTGTTCTTTCTTGATCATTGTTAGGTTTAGTTTTAGATAGAATAGATCTCAATGTGTTTGTTGTTTTGAATGTTGTTGAAATGTTGAATTTATTTCCTATTGTTTTAAGTTTCTCGGATAGTCCTTTTATATATGGTATTGATATTTTCCTCGTATTATTTCTGGTGAATGTTGTAGGATCCCGTTCTAAGTTGTTCTGTTCCATTCGATCCAATCTTGACAATTCCTTATTTATAAACGATAAAGGATAATCATTTTTTAATAAAACAGATGTTAACAATTGTTTTTCTGCTAAAAAGGAATTTTCGTTAGAACAAGTAATTTTGGCTCTATCATATAAGGATTTAATGATTCCCTTTTTAACGTTGATGTTGTGATTTGACTTGTAATTGAGATATCTGTTGATGTGTGTTGGTTTTCTATACACTTGAGTCTCATATCCAATATCCTTCTTTGAGATCAAAACATCGAGGAAAGGTAGGCTGTTATTGTATTCCTTTTCCATTGTAAATTTTATTGTCTCTTCTTGATTTGGGATTTGGGCGTCGAAACGTTAATAAAATTATTTTTTTCATTTTAATTGTGGCTTATTTCCCATATAAATAATTAATCAAAATAAAAATATGTTTATTGGAAAATTTTAACATGTTTATTTTATAATTTAAATGTTCGATTTTCTGAAAAATAGTATGCATACCTTGTGGGAAAAGCCACATTCTCGACGTCTCGGCTTGTCTCGGCTTGGGTCTCGGCAATCTTTACATCGTCCGGGAATGTTAAACTTTTCCTACTAGGTACACAATGTACTATATTTTTATTTTTTACAAAAGTTTCTAGCAATAAAAATAAACGAGTTACGCTCAAAATAAAGTTGGCCCTTTTTTTGGTTAAAAACATCGTGGAAATCTCCCCCTATTTAACACCCTATATAAAATTAATCGTTACCGCTTTACCTTTTATTTTATATGTATTTTTATATGTATTTGTACTGTTTATTCGATCTGTAAGTTTGACAGGTTCGAAGTGCTTATTTTTGAAGAAATTTGGTTTTATAGTAAAATATATTATTTCTAAAAATTTTGGAAAAGTGCCCTTTTTTCAAAATAACTTAAAAAGTATTAGTGATACGAATAATCTCTAAGAGTAAAATAATGTAGGTTTTGCTTTTATAAATATGATAGTATCCTTTTATTTTTCTGTAGGTACGACAAAAATTGGTTGTTTTGCAATAACATATTAACGAAGTTAAACTTACAATAGCTCAAATTGTAGGTTTTTTAATCTACTATAATTTTCTATTTAAAAGATTTTCTCTAAAATGAATATCCTAAGCTGCAAAATTAAAACTCTTTAAAAATTGCAAATTTAACAAATGAAAAACGTCATAAATAAAAAACCGCACAAAATTTTTGGTTACATTTTAGTAGAAGTTATGCCTGGCATCGTCCTTTACAACACCTGATAGGTTTCAAAAATTCCTGAATTATATCATGTTTTTTCACCCACTGCCTGGGGCATAAAAATTGATTTAATTTGGGATGCTAAACAATAAGAGATTTTCACGATTTTTTTTCCAAAAAAAGGGGCCTACTTTATTTTGAGCGTAACTCGTTTAGTTTTAATACAATGAACTTTTATAAAAAATAAAAATAAAGTTTTTTAACATTTACTAAACATTTAACATTAACTAAACATTTTAAAACAGTTTTGAATGGGTTTTCCCTAAATTGCTTCATTTTTTGGTTATTTCACGTTGAAATATTCCATTTGGAATTTGACGAATAAAACCGTATTTCTCATGGGCTACAACTTTGTTTGTGCTGGATCTATGGATTTCCCGAATACAAAACTTTTTTTGTTTGTTTCTATGCTACATTTTTGCTAAGAATATTTTTTTCGATAACATAATTAGTTTTTGGGTTATTTGGGAAAACCGCCTGAAAACGTGTTTTTTATCGAAAAATAAATTTATCCATTTCCCGGCTTATTTTAAACGCGCGTTTTTTAACCCTCTGAGAAGAGGTGACTGTCACCCCCTAAGTAAAAGCAACCAAGGGTATAAGTTTAACTTTGAAGGGGAGGGTAAAATATCTTCGTTTACTGGGCTAAAATATGATGTTCAATCCGAGAAATATCACAAGGTTCCCATTTAAATTTTAAAGTTTAACCTGTCATATTTTTGAGGTATAAATTACAAATTGCCTTTAGAAAGGACAGTCCAATAATTAAATCTCTGGTAAAGAACAAACATAGCATGGAAATGGAAATATATTCTATAATATACATATTTTAAAATTAATATGAAAGAAATTTACCGATTTGAAAGATAAAAATTTCCCTTAGACCGAATTCAATAAATGTTTCGCCCAGAAAAATACATATTTCAACTTTTACGGTCTAAAAACGTTTCCTATCTTGTTGCTGAATGTGTCAAATGTTGTTGAATTTAAATAAGTAACGTGGTCTCAAGAGCAATATTTCACATCACTTTTCTTGCCAGGAATAAATATTCCTTGTCGACTAAAGATATTGGAAGTGTCTAAGTGATATACGCCATGAACTAATACGTTTTTTGTAGTTTCCACATACATTTTTCTAAAGACGCTTAAAATTGTTTTTTCTATAACCGTGTTAAAAATGCAATTTACCTACTCTATGTCATATTATGTATGAGTTTTTAGTTTGTGAAAACTGTCATTATAGATATCAGTGCGTGAAGGATTTAAAGTGTGCGTGAAGTAACAATGTATTTTAAATGGGATTTACTTTTTTGCACTGTTTTTAAATTTCGCGTTGTCATGGTGACAATCCTTAACTTTCGCGTTGTCATGGTGATGACAATATGAGCAATGAATTACAACAAAAGTTTTGACAGTTTTGTGGTTTGAAATTAGTTAGAATTTTTAAATGTCAAAGTTCTAAAAATTGTATAATAGAAATGAATTCCAGTGACGAAGAGTTAAAGCTTTTTTTATTTGTTTATCGTAGATATTCAAGAGAAAACTTGAATATCTGGGGCATATAATGAGAGGTAGCAGATACAGGATGCTGCAGTTAATACTCAATGGAAAGATCGACGGAAAAAGAGGAATTGGTCGAAAGAAATATTCATGGCTCCGAAACCTTCGTCAATGGACTGGCTTATCAGCAGATCAATTGTTACATGCCGCACAAGATCGAGAACGATATCGGCAAATTGTTATGGAAGCTACCCACGCCTAAAAATTTGGGCACGGTACTTAAAGAAGAAGAAGATCGTAGATAAAATATTGTATGAAACTGTGCGTGAAGTACTTTTTGCGAACTTACGCGATTTATAGCACTCGCTCCGTTGTCGCTCGTGCTCTAAAAAAAACGTACGTTCGCAAAAAGCGTACTTCACGAACTGTTTCATATATAATTATTTTAGCACTCCATACGAGCGTTAAAAATGCTACTTTAAGGCACTAGTGCTTTAAAATTTTTAAGACACTGCAGTTCGTATTGACCGTAGAGGCAATTTTGATGTATTGTAAAAAAAATATAAAAATGGAATGTCAATGGAATGTTCAAGTAAAAGTTTTTGTAGATATTGTCCTGTAATTACGTTTGTAGAAAAAATATTGTATGATATGCGTGTTAAAAAGTACATTTTAAGGCACTCATGTGAATTGCAGAACTCGCTATCGCTCATTCTGCAAACTTTCACATGCGTGCCTTAAACGTGTACTTTTAACACATATCATAAATAACTATTAAATTTAAATAAATGAAAATTTTAAAATACGTTTTTTATAGTTTTCTAAAGGCGCTTAAAATTTTAAGCCGTTCCGATAACTCGTATGTTAAATTTATATTTAATATAGTAGTAGCGAAGGCAAGTATGCTAAATGTACAGTTACTCGAGCATTATGGTGACCTATTGGGTTGTGAAGAGTAGGTCCTAAAACTAAAAAAAGTTAAGTTAGGTTTCCCATTTTAGTGGGGACTTTCCCTTTTTAGTTTAATTTTCCATTTCCTATAATCGTTTTTTCCGATTATACCGATCTATCCATAATTCCAAAAAAATGTATCGAATAATAGTTACCTATTTTTACGTAATAATAAAAAATGGGAGCTCCTATTTAAGATTTTAAAGCAACCCCCACGCCACCTCCATGTGTTTGATGTTATTTGATAGATTTTTAAAAAATATTGAACACGTATTTTCCAGTTTTTTGATCTAATGTTCATTTCGCGAAATATCGCGGGCCTCCTATTTAAAACTTTAAGGAGTTCCCCCCCCCTTCTCCGCCGCGTTTCGAATTTTCCAAACCTCTTTGACTGATTTCTTAATATGTTATAGCTTTTCCCTGTATTGGAGAATGGAGCTCACACGTTGAACAAACTATAATTATTGATTGATGACCCACGTGAAATGAAAAACAGTTCCATCACACACATAGAGAGGGTATAATGATCCAATTAATAAATTATATACACGGAGGCTATGGGTAATTATACCATAACAGACGGTATAACACACCGACAAAATTTCAGCCACGGAGAATGCAAATAATGGGTGACCACCTGCTACATACAGGCTACGACTCAATTAAACCTATGTTTGTCTTCGACAAAGCCTACAAAATCAAAACAAGACAACAGGAAGTCACACGAGGCAAAAGCGTATTGCATATACACCGATTGCTCCAAAATTGAAGAAGGATGCGTGATATACTCCAGGTCACTGATCACATAAAATGTCATCATCATCATCTTGGTGCTACAGCCCTTAGAGGGCCTCGACCTTCTCAAGCTTTCTACGCCATTCTGTTCTGTCCCTTGCTTGCATTTTCCAGTTGCCGACTCCGATCTTCTTGGCATCCTGTATTACCCCGTCCATCCACCTCAGCTTTGGTCTACCCCGTCTTCTCATTCCCACGGGTTGCGCTGTTAGAATCTTTTTTATCATGTTCGATTCAGGGGCCCGGGCTACATGTCCTGCCCACTGCAGACGGTTTCGCTTAATTATAGTGATAATATCTTTTCCACCAAACGTATGCTTGTAGATATTCTGCAGTTCAAAGTTATATCTACGCCTCCATATTCCGTTCTCACAGACAGCTCCGAATATCTTACGTAGCACCTTTCTTTCAAAAATCGACAGAGCGGATTCATCTGTTTTAGTTAGCGTCCATGCCTCTGATCCATATGTGAGAACGGGGACTATCAATGTTCTATACAGCCTTATACGAGTTTTTTGAGACAGACGTTTGTTAGCTAAGTTCTTTGATAGACTATGATAACACCTGTTTGCAATTATTATTCGTCTTTTTATTTCCTCTGATGTGTTATTATTGGGGTTAACTAACCGATGTCCCTAGATATATGAACTCTTTGACCGCTTCGAAGTTTTGGTCATTGATGATTAGATCTGCGTCAATATTTCCAGCTCTTGTGTTTGTGTTAGTCGCCATGAATTTTGTTTTATTTCGATTTATATGTAACCCCATTTGTTCTGCTGCTGCTACTAGCTCGGTTAGGATTTCCGCAGTTCTCGCTCTGGTTCTTGTTATAATGTCCACGTCGTCTGCATATGCTAGAATTTGGACAGATCTATTGAATATTGTTCCCCTGCTATCTATATTAGCGTCTCGTACGACTTTTTCTAATGCTACATTAAAAAGTTGACACGCCAGCGCATCTCCCTGCCTTAACCCCCTATGTATTTCAAATGGGGTTGACGAGTCGTTTTGAATTTTTACTGCTGATATCATCTTCGCCATTGTCACTTTTATCATGCATATGAGTTTTTTTGGAATTCCTAACTCATTCATAGCGTTGTAGAGGCTTGGTCTTAATACATTGTCATAAGCAGCTTTAAAATCGACAAAAATATGGTACATATCTATGTTAAACTCTTGCGCTTTTTCCAGGATCTGTCGTAGTGTAAAGATCTGGTTAATGGTTGAACGTCCACGCCTGAATCCTGCCTGATATTCTCCTAGAAACGTTTCGGTATAAGGCTTCAATCTCTCGTGCAAAATGTTTGACAATATCTTGTATGCTGTATTTAGGAGAGTTATTCCGCGGTAATTATTGCATTCCAGTTGGTTTCCCTTTTTGTGTAACGGGCATATTAAGCCTAAGCTCCATTCTTCAGGCATTTGCTCCTCAGACCAAATTTTACAAACAATTTCTCGCATCACCTTTGTGAGCTGCTCTCCACCGTGCTTAAATAACTCTGCTGGGATGCCATCGCTGCCTGGGGATTTGTGGTTTCTTAGTTTTTCTATAGATATTTTCACTTCTTCTACCAAGGGGGGTTCCACGAGTTCCTCATTTCGGTATTCCAGCTCTATATTGTTAGTAGGTTCCCCTTCCAGTAACTCTTGAAAGTGCTCTACCCATCGTAACAGGATATCCTCTTTGTTGGTAAGTAAGTTACCTTCCTTATCATTACAATAGTTGATTCTCGGTTTGAATTCTTTTCTAATAATATTGATTTGATGATAGAACTTTCTTGTTTCTCCGTGACTCATACGGCTTTCGAGCCGTTCTAATATGTCATTTTCCGAGTTTCTTTTTTCGGTGTATGCGTTTTTCCTCTCTCCTTAAGTTTTTGTATCTATCTATTGTTGTCCTAGTTTTCCGTTGTTGCATGGTCCTAAATGCCTCGTTCTTCTCATCTGTTATTTTTTTGCAGTCTTGGTCGAACCAGTCGTTTCTTTCTTGGGTTCGGGATATTCCTAATGTGCTTTCGGCTGCTAATTTCAGAGCATCCTTGCAGTTGTTCCACATTTCCGTGCTTGACTGGTCGACTGCCCAGGTGTGTTCTAGGGTTTCTTTTATATGTGACGAACTGTCTCTCTATGTTTTCATTTTTTAGCATATGTACATTATATTTTACTTGTCTAGTGCCCTTTTCTTTCTTGGCATTGGAAATTCTTTGTCGTAACTTGGCCCCTACCATGAAATGGTCTGAGTCAATATTTGCGCCTCTGTAACTTCTGTCAATTATAACATGGTCAATTTGATTTGTGGTGTGTCCATTTGGTGATATCCAAGTTGCTTTATGGATATTCTTATGATTAAAACATGTACTTCCCACAATTAAGTCTTTGGAAGCTGCCATACTAATAAGTCTTAAGCCATTGTCATTAGTAACGTCGTGAAGACTGTGTTTACCAATATAATCTTGGTAGCATATCTCCTTTCCTATCTGGGCGTTCATGTCTCCAATGATTATTTTAATGTCGTTTTTGGCACAGCTATCATATGCTCTTTCGAGGTCTTCGTAGAATAAATCTTTAATTTCTTCGTCTTTTTCCTCGGTTGGCGCGTGCGCATTGATCAGGCATATGTTGAAAAATTTTCCTTTTATTCGAAGGATGCATAACCGATCATTTATGGCTTTAAAACCAATAATAAATTTTTTTATTTTCTTTGATACTAGGAACGCAGTTCCGAACTCATGTCGGTTCGGGTTGCAGCTGTAATAGATATCATGTTCTTTTTTCTGCATAATGCCGGTTCCTGTCCATCTCATTTCTTGAATGGCTGCAATGTATATTTTAGGAGTTGATCTTGGAGCTGCTTTAGTCCCGCTGTCCTATACAGCGTTCTTACATTCCAAGTACTAATCTTTAAATCATTGTCCTTAGTTCGGTGCCTGGGTCGTCGTCTTGAATTCAGTCCGGCTTTTCTATCTCGAGATTTCGTAACAATAGGTTTTTTCGGGATGAGGGAGTTAGCCTCATGCCCAACCCCCTTTTCGGAGGACCATTTCTCCCTTCCTCGTCAGCCCTGACCCCACCTTCCATTGGGGTTGGTTACCCAGTCTCCAGTAGGGTTGCTCAGGTTTACCGGGGTTCACCCGTGTGATCCGGATCACACTTCTCGGAGGTGAGGATAGGAATTGAGTAGGAGAGGCTAGAGGTGTTATCTGGAAGCAACACCTTATGATGCGCATCACTACCCCATTTAAACCCATAAAATGTGGTATGGGTAAAAATGCCAGCGTAGTTCAGACTAAACTGCTAGTATCTCCATAGTCGCAAAAGAGATAACCCGAAAGTAAATAGCCAATTAAATCATAATATTCTGCACAGATAGAAGACAAGCGCTACTAACCCTGAATAGACCACGTGTCACATCAGGGTTAGAATTTAAGTGTCATGAGTTACTAGCCCAAGCTTCGGATGCTATCTAACATCTTCCTAAGGTGGGTTGAAGAACACAATTGAAATAAAGAATATCGCATTGCTGATCAGCTAGCTAAGAAGCCAGCAAGCCTAAGAATCTTAGGGTCTGGTGACCTTTTTGGCTGGTCAACTAAACTGCGCGTCATATAAAACGGGCACCCTAAAAAATGGGTCGCAGGGTTTTTTATGTCGCCTATCTCCTAAACCTGTTGTCTGATTTAAGTGATTTTTTGAATATGTTATAGCCTTATTCTTTGTCAATATTCCTGTAATAATATTTTTGCTAAACAGGTACATTTTCATTGTATACCGGGTGTATGAATCAAACTGTGTTTTTTTCTCAAAGTTCGCAACACCCTGTGGATTCTAGCATTTATAAAATACTGAAATTAAAACCCAACTATAGCCTCAGGTTTTCTTAACATTCTTTTTTTTTATTCATTCGCTTATGTTGGATAATACAAAAGGTATGTTCTTTAACAACTAGTCATGTTCTTCATCAGTATAGGTTGTTTGTAAATAAGTGCGACAAACTTTAAGGGGCAATTCTGCATGATAAAATAATGACCGTTTGCTTTATAAACTTATGTCCGCAAATGCTTCGTTTATGAGATACGGGATGTTGAATTTTTTTTACATTGCAATTAAGAATTTTATATTCACTATTGGCGTGCATACGGGTAATATGACCGATCATATTACCCGTATGCACGCCAATGGTGAATATAAAATTTTTAATTGTATGTCAAAAAATGTGCAATAACTACGTCTTAAAACCCACCAAATTTCATTTGCATATCTCAATCGGCTTTAAAGCAATAAATAAATCGTCAATTTGTAAGAAAAAATTCAACATCCCGTATCTCAGAAACGAAACATTTGCGGACAGACGATTATAAAGCAAACTGTCATTATTTTTTAATGCAGAACTATCCCTTACAGTTTGTCGCACTTGTTTAGAAACACCCTGTACAGAAAAAGAACATGGCTACTTGTTAAAGTACCTAACTTTTGTATTACCCAACCTAAGCGAATGAATAAAAAAACAGAATGTTAAGAAAACCTGAGGCTATAGTTGGGTTTTAATTTCAGTATTTTATAAATGCTAGAATATTCCACAGGGTGTTGCGAACTTTGAGAAAAAAACACAGTTTGATTCGTACACCCTGTATACAATGAAAGTTTATCACTTAAATCACTTAAATCGTACAACAGGTTTAGGAGATACGCGACCTCAAAAATTACCCATTTTTTAGGGTGCCCGTTTTCTATGACGCGCAGTGTAGAACAACCTCGGAAATTGCCAAAAGAAATCCCACACGCAAACCGCGAAGAGATAAGACGAAGGTCCAGGATGTACACTTACCAAGGTAACACTAAGGAACCTTGAGAAGTCAGCATCTGAAAAGTACTTGAGAATGACCAGGAAAACCTACGCTTGACAGTTGGTTTTTTAAATGGCCATTGTCAACTAAGCAAACAGCTCCACATACTGGGGCTAGTAGATACACCTCTATGCAGGACGTGTGAATAAGACTACGAAACTGTCGACAGGTCGACAGATAAGCTATGGACGACAGGAGGATGCACAATAGGTCAATTGTGGCCTAAGTGCTGTGGGACTTGACTCGCCCTCTCTACACTACAGATACCGATAACTGCAGAAAATCTACTGCCTGTTTCCAAATTTAGTGGACATTAAGTAAATTAATCATTTAAAATAAAGTTTCGAAGGTTTCTTGACTAAAAAAAGGGGTTTAAAGTGCCCCTGAAATGATCTAATCTATATTTTAATATACAGGGTGAGTCATGAGGAATTGTAGGTACATACTTCTACCTCGCATGGAGGCACATATGAGGAATAACAAGTGACCATTAAAAAGTGTCTGCTCCCATTGTTTACTAATATACAGGGTGTCCAGAAACTCTACAGGAGTTTCTAAAGACAGGAGATTCCTCAGGTAATTTTAAGACAATTTAACCAAATTCACCCAGTCCGAAAATGCTTCCTAAGGGAGTTAGAGCTCTTTGAAAATGGCGTCTTGTAACTAGTTTTTCTTAAATACCTCCAGAACGCTTCTAGTTAGAAAAACAAAAATTTGTACGCGTATTTATCTTCCAGAGATAAATCGATTTCATCCATTGCGAATTTATAGTACCGGTCATAGGCGTCCGTTTTGAGTAGGGTAACGGTAATTTTATCGCATAACTTTTTTATCATTGGCATTTAACTTTTTAATCCAAAGTGAAAGATGTTTACACTGTAAGCATATTTCACTTTGGATTATTAAATTGTGAGGTATGCTAGTACTAAAAGGTACTCTTGATTTAAGTCGGTAGGACACACCGTTTTCTAGAAAAATCGATTTTCGAGAAAAAGACGAAAATTTTTCGTCTCTTTAATTAAAAAAAAAATTGAAAAAATTTAAAAAAAAAAACCGTGTATTTTACCAACTTGAAGCAAGAGGAACTTTTACTACTAGAATACCTCATAATTTAATAATCTAGTGTCAAAAATGCTTAAAAATTAAAGACAAAAAAGTTATGCGATAAAGTAACCGTTGCCCTACTCAAAACGGACGCCTATGACCGGTACTAGAAATTTGCAATGGATGGAATCGATTCATCTCTGGAATATAATTGAACGTACAAGTTTTCGTTTTTCTAAATAGTTTTTTTTATTTTTTTTTGAAATTTAAAAAACGAAACATTTTCAAATCAATTTTTCTAGAAAACGGTGTATCCTATCGACTTAAAACAAGAGTACCTTTTAGTACAAGAATGCCTCATAATTTAATAATCCAGAGTCAAAAATGCTTAAAAGTTAAAGACAAAAAAGTTATGCGGTAAAGTAACCGTTGCCCTACCCAAAACGGACGCCTATGACCGGCACTAGAAATTTGCAATGGATGGAATCGATTTATCGCTGAAAGATAAATACGCATACCAATTTTTGTTTTTCTAAATAGAAGCGTTCCGGAGGTATTTAAGAAAAACTAATTACCAGACGCCATCTTCAAATAGCTCTAGCTCCCTTAGGAAGCATTTTCGGACTAAGTGAATTGGGTTAAATTGTGTTAAAATTATCTGAGGAATCTCCCGTATTCGTTTGTCGGTAGAGTTTCTGGACACCCTGTATAGGGCGACTTGTTAACTTTTACAGAAATTTGTATTCGTCATAATTTTTGAACGGTAAGATCGATGTGTCTCTTATTTTGGTGAATCGTTACACTCTTACAACCTAATCAACTGATTTATTCAAACTAGAAAAAAATCAGGTCCGGCTTTAAGAAATTAGTTCGTTTTGCTGTTAGAAGAAATTTCACCCTGTATACGGTTTTTGAAAACTCCATTAAGAATTTTACAAATTAGACAAATAGGCAATTAAAATGGTGTATTAATTTTTCCCCACACGATTACTTAATTTTTTACAAAAAAATCAAATTTATTAAAAGTGTGTTGTAAGTGAACCATAGATTTAAAAAAATTAACTTGTATTACAAAAATAATTTTTTTTAACAAATAAAATTTAATTTATAAGTAATAATACTCCCACTGCACGTGCTATACGTTTTAAATAATACAAACCTTTTAGCCAATTTCCAGAATTTCAAGGTTGTTTTGAATAATACTAAAACATCGCCTTGTATTATATTTGTTTGTAAAAAGGAGTCAAACACATAAACCTAAATTAAACAAAAACAAAAATAAATATGTTTCCCCTCGTTTTTTGCATCACTACCCTCTCACCATCACCATATATTAATATTATCTATGTATATAAAAATGTAACTGAATGTTAGGAGGCTATGATAATTTGATATTTTCGTTTTTTGAGTACATAGTTTGACTTTTCGTTCGCCATCGTTATTGTTTCTTTGTTTTCCTTACACTATTTTTACTTTTTTGCATTATTGGGGTAGTTCATCAATTTTCAAATTCAGAATATGCAGACATTATTTTTGTTTACGGGTTTTGTGATGGAAATAGTAGGGCTGCCAGCAGAGAATATCAAAGACGATTTCCAGAACGTAGAGTTCCGAATCATCAAACCTTTGCATCCATGTTAAATTATTTAAAAGAAAATGGAACATTTCCTCAATCAAAATCTGAGCGAGCATTAGATTGTTTACAAGAACACATCATTGATGCGGTCGAAGCAGATCCTAAAATAAGTACCAGGCAAGTAATAGTCTAAGAGCTAGAGCCGAAAAATTATCTTCATAAGTAATACGGAGTTTGGCATGTGAAATGTGTCCATTGTATATTGACAATTATGACCCCTTCCAGGCTGACACCTCAGTGGATACAGGAAGTAGCAATAAGGGATGAAAGGGGAAAGTTAGTGTAGTCTTTAAAGGTTTTCACCTCCTATTTTGTTAAACCTCCATCGATTTGCTTGAAAATTGGTGACTACTTAGAACATACCTCAGGAAATAAAAATGATTTAGTGCCAACTTGCACTTTTACCCTGGGGGTGCATACCACCCCTTCTCGGAGGTGAAAACGATTTTATTAAAAATATCCCCACAAATCGATAGAGGGACAAAGTATAAGTAAAATTTGTTATATCATGTTATTAAAATAAATCAATACTTTTTGAGTTATTAAAGATCAAAGATTTGTCTGTTTAAGAGCACATGCGTGAAGTTACGGATGATAAAAAGAAAATATTAATTAATTGTATGTTACTAAAATATTATTTTTATATTATTTCGATATTATAAATTTAGCAAAAGTGTATTCGAATATGTCAAATGTACCCATTATTGGACGTTTCTGGACATATTCAGTTTATAATGAAAAAAAAAATTCAATTAAATATCGAAATAATATAAAAATAATATTTTACTAACATACAATTAATTAACATGTTCTTTTTATCATCCGTAACTTCACGCATATGCTCTTAAATAGACATATCTTGGATCTTTAATAACTCAAAAAGTATTGATTTATTTTAATAACATGATATAACAAATTTTTCTTAAAATTTGTCCCTCTATCGATTTGTGGAGTTATTTTTAATAAAATAGTTTTCAACCGCGGGAAGGGGTGGTATTCACCACCAGGGTAAAAGTGCAAGTGGCACCAAATCAGTTTTGTTTCTTGAGGTATGCTCTAACTAGTAACCAATTTTCATGCAAATCGATGGAGGTTTAACAAAATAGGAGGTGAAAACCCTTAATGACTGCACTAACTTTCCCCTTTCATCCCTTATTATTACTTCCTGTATCCACTGAGGTGTCAGCCTGAAAGGGGTCATAATTGTCGATATACAATGGACACATTTCACAGGAAAAACTCCATATTACTTATGACGATGATTTTTCAGCTCTAGTTCTCCGTCTATAAGCAGACAATTAGGCGTTTCTCAATTAAAAGTTAACAGAATGTTAAAAAATAATAATTTACATCCTATCAGATCCAAGTCCAACGATTGCATCCAAGAGATGAAATCCTACGGTTACAATTTGCTAGGTGGATTGCAAATAATGAACGCTTATTGTATAGGACCCTATTTACTGACGAAACCACGAAGGATAGAATAATAATAACTCACACACCTCACATATTTGGGCAGACGAAACTCCCCATGCGATTCGCGAATCTCGTTCGCAGTATAGATTTACAGCGAATGTTTGGATTATGGATAGGAGTAGTTGAGAGAACTAATAGGCCCCCATTTCTCTAATACACCCTCCCAAGGTATGTACTTTATGCACGGCGATGGGGCGTCACCACATTTTTCAGTTGCTGTTCGTCAACATCCTCATGTAACTTATGGACGGCGTTATCTAACTGCCCCACGAACTACCTGGGCCCATTAATCCCAAGTACCTGCTGCCCCATCGCCGAGAAAGTTGGGGATTAAGTCTTAATGACCGGAAATTCCAAATTTGATTATAGTTGAAAGTAAGAATATAAATATTTTCAGTTATTCACTTCAGTTGCAAGTATTACGGTATAGTGTTCGGTTTTGTCCGTTAGTGTTTAACTTTTAAATGGCGAATACAACGACTATGTTTAGTCAAAGGGGAGAACTTTTATTAATAATTAATGAATATAAATATTCAAAGGCCCATGTCTCCAACGATGGAAAAGTTAGATGGCGATGCATCAAAAAAGGATGTCAACAAAATGTACACAAAGGAAGGTGATGAATATTATGTTATTCTTGAAAAAGCATCGGTGGAGCATAATTATGCTCCAGATATCCACGTTGACCGGCAAATTTTTAGTAATTCTACAAAGAGGAAAGCTGTAGAAGATATATGTGAAAGACCTTTAAAGATTGTCTACAAGGAATTGAGGAAGGAAAATTTCAGCAATTTACCGCTGACGACGAAAGACATTTCTTGCGTTCGAAGAAATATCTATGCTGCAAGACGAAAATCCACACCATCAGTGCCCAAGTCGCAGGAAGAAGTTCTACAAGTGTTATTGAACTTAAATTTAAAAACAAACACAGGTAAAAATTTTTTATTATCTACGAAAAATAATTCCGCAATTTTTAGTTGTTTCACAAATCTTTACTTTTTGTGTAATGTAGATTCTTTGTATGTAGATGGCACTTTTCAATACTGTTCTAAATATTTTTGTCAGATGTTTACTATACATAGCTACAAAAATGGATTTTATGTTCTTCTAGTATTTTGTTTGTTACCAAATAAATCACAGCAATCGTAAAAAAGTTCTTTTGATAACAATATGTACTGATTTGAATTTAAATTTCAAACCGAAGAGAATAATTTCTGATTTTGAAATAGCAATTCAAAATGCAGCCAAGTTAGTGTGACCCGACATTATTATTTTTTGTTGCAAATTTCATTTAACACAAAATTGGTACCGAAAAATTCAAAATTTAGGTTTGTCCTCGGAATATAAAAATCAAACTGTTATTGGAAAATATTTAAAATTGTTTTTCGGCATTCCTTATATCCAAATGATGTTGGTGACTTTTTTCTGATGAACTTTTTAATATTATGCCAGAAGATGACAGAGTTTTGCAATTTTTTGATTACCGAGTTGATAATTATTTAACGGAAGATTCAACATTTCCACCTTACATGTGGGCTTCAAATTCATCATCTCTTATATTTACTACAAACGCATGTGAATCATTTCACTCGAAATTTAACGAATGTTTTTATAAATCACATCCTGATATATTTAAATTTACAGACATTTTGTTAAATTTTCAAGCAGAAGTATATGTGAAAATTAGAACTGCACATAGATTCGAAAAAAAACTTGATAAAACGGCAAAAAGAAAAGTTGATTTTATTGAAAATAGGCTAAATGAATATTACGTTAATCAAAACATTACTAATATAAGACTTCATTAAGTCAGTTTGCAATTATTATTCAGCTAACTTTTAAAATCTTAAATATAGTGTTCACTCTTACTTATTTTAATCACTAATCAGACATTAGAATTAAGCACTGTTATTGTTTAACTGTAGTTTCTGTTATTGTATATAAGTTAATGTAGATTTATAATAGTTATTTATGATATAAGTGTTAAAAGTACACGTTTAAGGCACGCATGTGAAAGTTTTCAGAATGAGCGATAGCGAGTTCTTCAATTCACATGAGTGCCTTAAAAATGTACTTTTTAACACGCATATCATACAATATCTTTTCTACAAACGTAATTACAGGACAATATCTACAAAAAATTTACTTGAACTTGACTTACATTGAATTTTTATATTTTTTTGACATTACATCAAAATTGCCTATACAGTCAGTACGAACTGCAATGCCATAAAATTTTTAAAGCACTAGTGCCTTAAAGTAGCATGTTTAACGCTCGTATGGAGTGCTAAAAATTGCATTTTTCTACAACCACTATTCAAAGTGCACTTTTCTGCACGGTTTTATGTTAGCAAACTTGATATTTTCTCACAGTATAAGATATTTGACATTAGTGTGCAGAAAAGTGACGTTTCTGTGCCGCAAAGTGACGTTTCTGTGCCGCAAAGTTCTTTTCTGCACAGTTGACTACCTCATTCTGAGTAACGTTATATTCTGTTTACATCCGTGGACTACCGCATTCTGAGTAACGTTATATTCTGTTTACATCCGTGGTTAAACTTTAGACAAATATATAACCTATAAGACAATTATTATATTTAACTATAGCATAGAAACTAAATTATGGATGTTACAACTGTTTTATTTTACAATTTTATTCTTATTAAACATTTTATAATTATCAAATAACCAATAAGGATTTAGCAACCAGTGCAAGAGACGTCGAATGAAGTAGGTTTTGTGTAAATCCGTGACTGCATAAAATATAATGTCAATAATGTGTAATAATTGTTTAAATTTAAACAAATTAAGGCAGTGCATTAATTTTTTAACTGATTTCTGTGCAATTTATTTAGGTATAAGGAATTTAAATTGATTAGTAGGTATTAATTAAATACAGTTTAAAATTTATCACATAGGTACCTATTAAAATTAATCGTCGTTTGGAAATTGTGATTTTTATTTTTAGGAAAAACTGTGCTTGTAGAAAAAGTATAGTGTGAAACACGTGCAGAAAGGTAATTTCTCACTCGTTTGAATTGCGGCACTCGCTTGCGCTCGTACCGCAACTTTTCAAACTCGTGAGAAATTAGTACCTTTCTGCACTTGTTGCACAATATACTATTTTAACACGGTTGTAGAAAAATAAACTTTTCCGCAAATCGCCAGGAAATTTTGACATTCCTGTCAAAATTTCTTGAAGAAAAAGTCAGGACTTCCTTACTGTAAGGAAATGTCATTTCCTTACTGTAAGGAAATGATATTTCCGTACAGTTGTTAGTGTTCTACATAAATGATAGAAAACACATTGCTTATAAGGAATTAATTTATATTTTGAAAACATCAAGTCATTGCTGAATACATTTTTAAGATCAATTTGTTATATTTACAGTATCATTTTACTTTCGAGAACACCAGCAATTAAATTTATAAGCGTCAAGTTTGACAATTCAACCTCAATACGTTTCCATAGTAACCCAAGTAATTTTATTAGGAATTTCAAAGCACCATTTATTTGGGAATAAAATTATCGCGTTTTTTTTAAATCAATCAATATCTGTCGAATTTTAAACGATTTGCGGAAAAATAGTATGTTTACCTCGTAGGAAAAGCCACATTCCTGGACTCTGTGTTGCTAAGTCTCGGCTTGCGCCTCGACTTAGCAATCTTCACAGTCGTCCAGGAATGTTAAGCTTTTCCTACCCGGTAAACAATGTACTATTATTCGATTATTAGTCCAGGAACCGAAGCTTTTCACCTCGCAATTTTAACAGAATGGATCGATTTGCTTGAAAATTTGAGAATGAGTAGTGGGTAGTCCAAGGATCAAAATCTATATGATGCTGAAAGGCGCTTTTACCATGGGGGTGGTTGTCACCCCATCTCGGGGTGGAAATTTTTTATTATACTTTGACCGCAAAACTTGATAAAAGCATTCATTCCAAGCAGAAAATCTTCTATACATTTTTTTAATAAAATTACTAGTTTTCGATTTAATCGCTATCGAATGTGTTAGTTTTATATCGAAAAAATCAATGTTTTTCGATATATCCTCATTTACTAGTCACTCAATTTTTACCATAGAAAAATTTTTTTAACGCCAAGTTCTTGGAAATTAAATAATCTACAATTTCTTATTTAAATATTTTTTAGTATATCTGATACTAATCTTTCTATTCTGAAGAAAATGGCATCTTTTACCAAACTACAAAAATTCTTTATTCGCTTTTAACTCCAGTTTTTTTAAAAACTGATCATTCTAAGCCAGTCAAACTTCTAGAATCTATTACTAATACACAAATAAAGAAGACTGAATAAGGTCAATGACTAAAAACACCGCTAACTTACATTATTATGCTTCTAATTTGATTTCTCCTTTTTTTTTTTTCAAAAAATATATTGATTTTTTAACCGTAACTTTTTTTATTTTTTATCTTAGAAAGTTTATTAAAAAATAATTTTATAGGCGCTTACAAGGTCTATAAGGCTATTAATATTAAATCCTTTTTAAATCCTCAGTCGCAAAAATTGGTGACTTTGAAAGGGTTGGTAAAGGTAGTTTTTGCATGTTATTACAAGTTTTAATTGTCAATAGCTCACTTAATTTTTGCCGTAGAAAAAATGGTTGCAAACCAAGTTCTTAAGAATTAAATAAGCTACAATTTCATATTTAAGCATTTTTTCGTATCTCTGATGCTAATCTTTCTATTCTGAAGAAATGAGCATTTTCTACCAAACTACAAAAATTCGTTATTCGCTTTTAACTCCATTTTTTTAAAAACTAATCATTATAAGCCGGTCAAACGTCTAAAACCTATTAATAATACATAAATAAAGAAGACCAAATAAGCTCAATGACTAATATTAATTAGGGTGGTGATTAGGGGGATGCTTCCGATCACTTTTTCACTGAAAAAAATAGAGACTGATATTCTTTTCATTATAAGTCACTTAATTTTTGAGTTAGAGACTTTTATTTCTGGAGATAGATATTTGTAAATACTTTAAATTAGATTGAACAAGTTATCCTCGAAAAATGCATAGTTTTCCCGTCTTTTGAATTTGAAACTACAATTTTTAGCATTTGACGAAGAAGAGCTAACATAAAATAAAGTATAGCTCGATTACTATTGGTCTTAAAGAAAATTAAAAAAAAGGTTTTGTTTATTTTTTGAAAAGGTACATTTTTTTTTTGTTAAGCAAAGTTGTTTTGATAAAACGAAAACTTTTTGAGTTATTAGCAGAAAACTGATTAAAAACATTGATTTTTTCAATTTAAAATTAACAATTTCGATAGCGAATAAGTCGGAAATGATTAATTTTATCAAAAAAATGTATAAAACGTTTTTTGTTTAGAATGAATCTTTTTACCAACTTTTGTTGTCAAAATATAATAAAAAATTTCCACCCACGAAGTGGGGTGGCAACCACTCCCATGGTAAAAGCGCCCTTCGGCATCATATAGATTTTGATTCTTAGACTATCCACTATTTATTCCCAAATTTTCAAGCAAATCTATCCATTCTGTAAAAATTGCGAGGTTTTGTCCTATTTTAAACTTCATTACTTGGACTATATATTGTTATAGTTTCATTATTTAATCATTTAAAATTTTCGCTCATGCTTTGTCAATTGGGTTCCTTTTTGAATACAATAAAGTAAAATAAAAACTATACATATAATCACAAAAATATTATCTAAGTATCTAGGTAGCGTGGGGCAGGACGCGGAGAGCTTCATGCATGGATCACCTGATTTTAACTCTGTCGACTATTCCATATGGGGTCGATTAAAAAAAAGGTTTATCGAGGAAATATCAATACGTGAGAAGAACTAAGTAATTGATAAAATTATTGATTCTTGTAACATTATTAGTTTATTAGAAATGACAAAGGTGGATTTCATTACGAAAATCTGCTATAAATCTCAAAAAAATTGTGTTTTATTGTTTTATTTGTTTCTTAAGTTCTTTTATTTATATTACCTATACAATTGTTATACGTCAAAACAACCTGTTTCTTTTGAAATTCTGGAAATTGGCTAAAAGGGTTTTATAATTTACAACGCATAGCACAAGCTGTGGAACTATTACTACATAATATGTATAAATTAAAAGTTCATTGTTAAAAAAAAGATTTTGCAAGAAAAATTATTTTTTTTAAATCTATGTTTCACTTCACCAAAACTTTTAATTCATAGTCAAATTTAATTTTTTTATAAAAAATTAAGTACTCGTGTGGGGAAAAATAGATATGCCATATTAATTGCCTATTTGTCTAATTTGTAAAATTATTATTAGAGTTTTTAAAAACCGTATACAGGGTGAAAATTTTTCTAAGACCAAAACGTACTAATTTTTTAAAGCCGCACCTGATTTTTTCTAGTTTGAATAAATCAGTTGATTAGGTGGTGATAGTATAACGATTGACCAAAATAAGAGACACATTGATCTTACGGTTCAAAAATTATGACGAATACAAATTTCCGTAAAAATTAACAACTTGCCCTGTATACTATTAAACAATGGGAGCAGACACTTTTTAATGGTCATTTGTTATTCCCCATAGGGCCCTCCATACGAGGTAGGAGTATGTACAGTTCCTCATGAGTCACCCTGTATAAAAATATATTTTTTTAGCTGTGTAATATATAGATATTACTGAAACAATATTGATTTCTAAGTAAAACACAGTCAATCCTCTTAATCGCAAACCAATCAAAGGATAATCCCACGGGATCTGATTTCAAACAAAACGATGTATTCATTGCAACGCAGGAATGGCGATCCGGAAACAAAGCGAAACGAAACACAAAACCTACCCTGTGTTGGAGTTTGGAGCTCACAAGTTGAACAAACTATAATTGATTGATGACCCATGTGAAATGAACAACAGTTACATAACACACATATAGAGAGGGTATAATGATCCAATCAATAAATCATATGCCCCGTGGCTATGGGTAATTATACCGTAACGGACGGCACAACACACCGACAAAATTTCAGGCGCGGAGAATGCAAATAATGGGTGACGTTTAATGGTGATTACCAACACAACGCCGAAAAATTTATAACCCCCAATTTATAATCATAATGACAGCAGGTTGATAAAAGGGCCTAAATTCCAACACCTGTTTAAATTATTACAAGATGAATGTTCGATAATATAAGCAGTACAATAGCAGCGAGTATCATCGACCTCCAATGGGCTCCAGTGTGCATTTTGTGTATCACAGAACAGTCCTATAAATGTTAATTTTTACTATTTTAAAAACAGAATTAAAAAGGACTTAAAAAGATACAATAAATACAACATACAGGCTGGAAAGGTGCAAAAGTAACATATTTTGTCTGGCTACCCAATCTTTGGGCGTAGGTAGCTCTTCTGTGAATATATGTGGAATATTGCGCAGGAAAATAGCTGAGAAGAATATTAACATGGTGCTTAGGTTTCTCTGATTGCAATATTTGGAGAGGAGCGAGGGTAACAAGAAAAACAGATTACACCATAAGAAAATCATTCAGGCCTAGAAGTCTGACTTCATTCATGTTTAAAATTAAAACCATGGAAAAAATATTAAAAGAATACCTCACAAAAAACAATCTTGATGAAAATACACTGCACCAGCTGTAATGAAGAATTTTTTGACATAGAAGGTGTGCTTAATAATACCTCCATCGAGTCAATTCCTAGTGTACCTACTAGTGAGAAGAAAAATGAAAAACACAACATGCAAGTGGATTAATCAGATCCTCGCAAGGGTGGTGAGGAAGGCCGAGGCACAAACTGCAGCTCTCCGAAAAATAACACAAAATATCGGAGGGCCAAGTAGTGCCCGGAGAAGACTGTACCTACACATCGTACAGTCTACCATTATCTACGGGGTCCCGGTCTGGGTTGAGGTTCTACGTCACAAGAAATACAGATATAATATGATAAACAAGGCACAGAGGAAGCCTCTGTTGAGTGTAGTAAGCTCATACAAGACTGCATCAACCGTGGCTCTACAGATGATCGCGGGCACCCCTCCCATCCATCTGCTAGCTAAGGAACGCCAGTTCCTATATGAGCACCGCCACGGCCACTTAATCGAGGTAAGATCGGCCGCACGACAACTTCTGGCGGACTGGCAGCTGGAATGGGAGGCGGAATCTAAAAAAGCCCAGTTTACCAAAAGGCTGATCCCGAATGTACGCCTGCAAGTTCAAGAGAGTAAATTTCTACTTTACGCAATTTTTGACCCATCATGGATCATTCAGGGCATTCGCCCACAGGATCCGGAAGTCGGACGACGACTTATGCCGGACCTGTCGCGTGAGGGAAGACGCAGAACACTGCGTTTTCCCGTTTTCCGGTGCAGCGTTTTTGCTCACGAGCAGGTCAGGCTTCGTAGTAGGTTTGACGACATCGGCCTTAACAATATTATTAATTTTGCGATCGGAAACAAGGCAGATTTCGAGGCCATAATTGAAATTATAACCGGTATCATTAAGAGAAAATCCGAGTTAGACCGACTGGAGCAGAATGGGTGAGGCGGATCTACACAATGTTATAAAATAAAAAAATATATAAAAAATAAAAAAAAATAAAAAAAGCAAAATAAGAAATAATAAACAAAATTAAAAAAATTAAAAAATAGGCGTAGCAATCGTATAAAATGAGTTGGTAAGTGTATAAATTTCTTTGGGCACATCTACAAATCCAACATATTAAGTTCATATGAAAAATTTATAACCCCCAATTTATAATCATAATGAGAGCAGGTTGATAAAAGGGCCTAAATTCCAACACGCCTGTTTAAATTATTACAAGATGGATGTTCGATAATATAAGCAGTACGATAGCAGCGAGTATCGTCGAGCACCAATGAGCTCCATTGTGCATTTTGTGTATCATAGAGCAGTCCTATAAATGTTAATTTTTACTATTTTAAAAACAGAATTAAAAAGGACTTAAAAAGATACAATAAAATACAACATACAGGCTGGAAAAGTGCAAAAGTAACATATTTTTGTCTGGCTACCCAATCTTTGGGCGTAGGCAACTCCTCTGTGAATATATGCGGAATGGGACGTTTCATCGCCGCCGGTTCATCGCTGCCGTTTCGACGCCGCCGATTCATCGCCAGTCCATTTCATCGCCGTCCGTTTCATCGCCGTCCGTTTCATCGCCAGTTAGTCAGTTGATTTTGTATTATGGGAAATAACTCGACACGACGTTAAATTCAGTTCAAAACTTATGTCAATTAAACAGATAAAAAATATTATTATATTTACTGTTCTATTTCTACTTCCCCTAAATTTTATACTAAATAGTACTAAATTTGTAGTGTTAAATGGCCTTTGTAGAAATAATGTGTTAAAATTTATGTAGTGTTAGGTAGGGTTGGGTTAGGTTAGGTCATTTCCTAGAATTCCTAATTAATATTAAAAATAAATAATAAATGTAACTGTATAAAATTGGTCACCCACCGTCAGGCCATGATGTCGGGAATGTGTGGGCTTCAAAATTATATGGGAGTGCATGCATTTCGTTGCATCATGCTATGGTACGCTGGACAAGCCATACAGTCTGTAGTCAACACCCCGATGTATGAGCGGGAACAAAAGGTGAAAAATACTCATACTTTCATGAGTCGCATCTGGCGAGTCATGAGGGCCTTCACATTTTACTCTCTTTCAACTTGTCTTGAGTAAAATTGCTTTAATCTTTCCTATCGGCCTCACTTGGCCAATTCTTACTTTTTCCGACCCCGAATGGCTATTAGGTTTCCGAGGGCAGACGGGTCAATATTTTTTACTTCTATCACTCTATCAATACTTCTCACCGAATGATTGCCGGTATAAGCAATCCCCCACTTACTGACCAACGGCTTCGGGCGGATGAGTTGGTGAGTGGTAGGGCACTATGTTGTCCTGAGACCGAGAAATCGGTCTTAAAGGCGGAGGAATCAGGAAATGGTCAACGGCATCAGGATGTAGAAGGCCAGGAGAAACCACTACATTAAAGATCCTTGTGGATATCTCTAGTACAGCTTCCCATGACAGATAAGGAAACTATACATACATTTAATGATCATGAACTTCGGAATCCAAGATCCGGCAGGGGAGGAAGATCACAACGAGACCACGGGGCCTCTCAGGTCGTCAACACACGAAAACCCCGTGTCGTGGAAATCCACAAGATAGCTACGTGGAACGTAACAACTATGTTTGAAGGTGCAAAATTACAAAATATTCAGCTAGAAATGGCCAGACTAGACATTCCTATCCTAGGTATATGCGAGACGAAATGGCTAGGGTCAAACATATTTGAGAGTAATGGATACTGTTACGCGATTGACTCTACTATTTTATTTATTTATATCTTTAGGCACTAAGTTTAATTTAAATAAAGGAAGACTTACTTATATTATTTTATTTACATCACTTATTTATTTTAATAATTACAAATAACACCAACTAACACATCTAATTTATTTACAACTCAAATTTATGATTTAATTAACTAAACATAATAACTTCGATAACTAATATATATATTTCATTAAATCTGATTCGAATACAATTATATCACGCGTCGCGGCTCGTTCATTGACTGACTGGCCTGTGCTCGAATTCCTGTTCTTAAATACTCTGACAGCGGTCGCCTCGAATCGCCGTGGAAGGTCTGGCCTTTACTCGTAACCCCGGGAAGCATCGAGAATAATTAGGCCGGGTTGTGAGGCGTCACATTGCCCCCTCCTTAAAAAATGGTTCCTCCTGGAACCTTGTCGGGACTGGAACTGGATGCTGGTATCTGCAACTGGACCCTCTTTTACAACCCCCAGTTGTATAAAAGTGACAGGGGACGGTCTTCTCTCCGCACCAGTAACTATGCGGATTGCAACAGACTAACACCTGGACCTCGGTGTCTTGGAAAATTTCTTCTACCATATTTCGGATAACTCTCCAGTCTAATTGGCTGCATTCTAACTTTGGCATGGCTAACTTTTGCACGTCGGACTCCAACACGTGCTCTCTCAATTGAATTAATGCATCCCATACATCTTGGTAGGTAGGTTAGTCACGGACAGTGTCTTTTGTTACCAGATAGAATAGGTAACGTGATGCATCTTGGAGTTTCAATGCTTTGCCAGGAGCTGGCAGTTGGCATTGAAGTTCTGCAACTCGACCAAACTTCCTTCGGAAGGCGGATGCCAACCCTCGTGCGTCTTTGATACTGGCCGGGATGGTATGGGCCAGCGAATAGTCATCGGGAAGTGCGAGAAGATCTCGCTTTTCTTCAGTGGTAACACCATGTCTTGCTTTACCGGTACCTCCGTAGGCACCCATGAACTCTTCAAAGGTAAGGTCAGGTATTCCTCGAATTTGGTTGACTTCCACTTCTTCATCTACGTCGTGGTCTCCCTCGTACGGCGCCAACCGGTTATGGTGGACTATCATCGGCTTTCCCCTAGGAATCTTGCTTATTCGGTAGATAACGTCATTGATTTTCTTGACAATGAGGTACGGACCCTCCCAGAACTGCTGCAACTTGGGAGAACAACCTGTTCGCTTCTTTGGATTATAAAGCCAGTCTTTGTCGTTCTCCTTAAAACATCCCCTCTCGGCTTGGGTATCGTATCGTTTCTTCATGCGGTCGCTAGCGATCTGAAGGTTAGACCGGACCAACTCATGTATATCGTCCATTCTTCTTCGTAATTCATTCACGTAATCCTCACCAGCAACATCTTCTCCAGGTCGACATCCAAACTCTAGATCACAGGGTAGACGCATCTCACGTCCAAATAGGACTTTTGCTGGTGTTTGGCCCGTTGATTCATTAACAGCAGATCTATAGGCCATTGCGAAGAACGGAAGGTACTGGTCCCAGTCTCGTTGATGATTGGATACCATCTTTGTCAAATACTTGCCGACTGTCCTATTCATACGCTCCACCATTCCATCCGATTGCGGGTGATAGGCCGTGGTTCTTGTCTTCTTCATGCCTAGTTTATCACAGATTCCTTGAAATAGATCGCTCTCAAAGTTCCTTCCTTGGTCACTATGGATCTCCAGAGGTACTCCAAATCGGCTGATGCAGTCTTTGATTAACACATCTGCAGTAGTGGCGGCCTTCTGGTCTGGAATTGCGTAGATCTCCACCCACTTCGTGAAGTAATCCATTACCACCAGCATGTATTTGCATCCATTGTCACTTTCTGGAAATGGCCCTGCAATATCCAAAGCTATTCTCTCAAACGAACTTCCAACATTGTACTGTCTCATAGGAGCCTTTCTTTTCCGGTAGGGTCCGTTACTTGTAGCACAGGTAGTACATTTCTTACACCAGTCCTTCACATCGTCAGAACTATTCATCCAATAAAATCGTTCCCGAATTCTCTGAAGGGTTTTCTTTACACCAAAATGCCCTCCTGATGGACTGTCGTGTAACTGACGAAGTACTTCGGCTACTCTGCTCTTTGGAATCACCAACTGTGTTCTCCTCGCTGAACCATCATCATTTTCCATCACTCGTTTAAGCAAGCTGTCTTCAAAGATAAATGAGTCCCACTGGGCCCAATACGTCTTAACTACTGAGCTTAGGCTTGATATTTCTTGCCAAGGTGGTCGACGATTTTCTTCTTTCCATTTTCGAATCTTCTGTAAAACTGGATATTTTTCTTGTTCTTCCTTGATCTTGGTAGGCGTCGACTCGTCGTTGACCACTGTTGTTCTTAGTACTGCTGCTTCCTTTGACTCTGTTTTGTTGCAATGGGAACATTCTGCTGGACACGGTCTTCTAGATAGAGAATCGGCGTTCCTGTGGCTAACTCCGGCCCGATGCTCGATCTTGAAATCATATTCTTGAAGTCGTTCAATCCATCTGGCTATCTGACCCTCTGGATTCTTAAACTGCATTAACCATTTAAGGGCGGCATGGTCGGTTCGGAATAGAAACTTCCTTCCGTAGAGGTATTGATAGAAGTGTTCCACTGATTTTACTACTGCTAGAAGTTCTCTTCTCGTGACGCAATAATTTCGTTCAGGTTTTGAAAGCACTTTACTAAAATATCCAAGGATTCGTTCCTGTCGTCCTTGGATCTGCGACAGCACCCCTCCAATTCCCACATTGCTTGCATCTGTATCTAAGATCAACTCTCCTTCTGGCAGTGGATACCCTAATATTGGCGCTGTAATTAAATGCATCTTCAAAGTTTCAAAGGCCGTTTGGCAGTCTCCATCCCAGCAATAATCCCTTGCTTCCTCTGTAAGTCGCATTAATGGCTTAGCAATATCTGCAAACTTCTTAATGAATCTCCGGTAGTATGTACATAGTCCCAGAAAACTTCTCACTTGATGTTTATCAGTTGGTTCAGGCCATTCCTTAATGGAATCGATTTTTCCCTTATCCACGGCCACTCCTTCTTTGCTGACTATATGTCCTAAATAATTGACTTTACTTTGAAATAGCTGGCATTTCTTGGGATTTAACATTAACTGGGCAGCTTTGAGTCGATTAAAAACGTCTTCTAAATTCTTCAGGTGGTCTTCAAACGTCTCCCCCAAAAGGATTATGTCGTCTAAATACACCAGGCACGTTTTCCAAGATAACCCTCTCAACACATTTTCCATAAGCCTCTCAAATGTCGCAGGAGCATTACAGAGTCCAAACGGCATAACGTTGAATTCCCATAATCCAGATCCTGTCGTGAAGGCCGTCTTCTCCTTGTCCACTGGATCCATTTCTACCTGCCAATATCCAGACTTCAAGTCCAACGTAGAAAACATTTTACTTCCAGCCAATGTGTCCAACGTGTCGTCGATCCGAGGCAGAGGATAACTATCTTTCTTGGTAACATTGTTCAACAAACGGTAGTCCACACAGAACCTCGTAGTTCCATCTTTCTTCTTGACCAGGACCACCGGAGAGACCCATGGGCTCGTAGAAGGTTCTATCACCCCGTCTTTCTTCATTTCTTGAACAATCCTTTCAGCTTCCTCTCTCTTTGCCTGTGGTAATCGTCGAGCTGTTTGACGAATTGGCCTAGCGGTACCAGTGTCAATTTTATGTTTGACAACTGTCGTTCTTCCTGTCTTTCCTCCTTTCGGTACGAATGTCACGATATTGCCTAAGAAATTCCCTTAATTTTCTTTTTTCCATTTGATTTAGAGACTGGCCTGCAACTGCAACCATTTGGTCGAACTTGTCGTTGGAATTATCTGATGTTGTCGTCTGACGGATTATGGACGTCACGGGTACACAAGTTCCTACTTTTGTCTCCTTCTTGATGGTCACTGGGTAGTCATTGACATTAATCAATCTCACGGGAATTTCTTTAGCAGAAGTAACCAATTCCTTTCCAATTATGATTCCTCGGCCAACCTCCTCGTCGTGGTTCCATGGCTCCATCATAACAGGTGTTCCTTCTTCCACAATTCCCTGTAGCCGCGCTACAATGATCGTTTCACTCCTCGCAGGCACAACTGTATCTTCTTTAATGGCTACTAGCACAGTGCTGTCATCATGTGGATGAAGAAATACCTCCTCGTTGCCAACTTTGATTACCCGGTTCTTAAAATCCAACTGAAATCCATGCAAATTCATTACGTCCATTCCTAATATAACATCTTCTTCGATGTCTGCAACTATGACAGTATGGACGAACTTTTCTGCTCCAATCCCTAATTGTATCTGGATTTCTCCGTGGATGTTGGCATTTTCACCGGTGGCAGTCCGCAGTCGCAACCGCGTTGGTAAGAGCTTCTTATGACTGTTTATAACTGACGGTCGTATAATGGTCCTGGTCGCTCCGGTATCCACCAACAATGTATACTTTTTACCATTTATTTCTCCATCTACATATACACTATCTTCACGACATTTCAAAGAAGCTATTAGTATGAGAGGGTCTTTGGAAAAGTTGCGGGTCGAAGCTGCCCCCCTAAGGCCGACCCGTTCTAGTTTTCCTGCTGGTGAGTCTCTAGACTGTTATTGTACCTAGGGTACTTACATGAACTCCGTACGTGTCCCATTTCACCACAATTCCAGCACCTTATGGTCTTCGTTTTCTTGTATGAAATACCCTTTATCATATTGACAATCTGGTCCAGTTTGTCTTCATCCTCTTCCTCTTTCACGGTCCTAACTGTACTGTACTCGCCAGAGGCCTGGGTAGCTGATTCGTATTCGAGGGCGGCAGACAAGACATCGACCAGCGTCTTGTGAAGAGCTAATCGCAGTGTTCTTTGCATTTCATGATCACGAAGGCCATCAATGAATGTTTGAACAGCCAACTTTTCCATCATGTCTTCGGGAGCTGTTGGATATGCATATCGTACCAACCTAGCAATATCGACCTCGTATTCTTGAAGAGCTTCATCTTTCTTTTGTCTTCGATTTTTAAACTGCGACTGATAGACATGCTCTAAATGTTCGTGCCCGTATCGCATATTCAGTCTCTTTTTAAGCTGCTCGAAGTCATCTGTCTCCTCTACGGCTATGGTCTGGAGGACATCCAAAGCGTCGCCTCGAAGAGCAATAGTGAGGTTTACAGCTTTTTCTTTCTCGGACCATCCGTTCGCTCTGGCTGCCGATTCGAACTGTTTCATGTAGTTGTTCCATGATGACTTTCCGTCGAAATTTGGCACCTTAACACGAGCAAGACTCACACTCCCTTCAACTATCGACTGAGGCTCCAATTTGTATTTGGTTTCATCATTTTTAATGTCTGTTAAGATGGGTTCCATACCTTTGTCTACTTTTCCGTTTCCTGCATTTTCTTTTCTATTTCCTTGATCTTTTCTTCAAAAGTAGATTTTATGGACGATATCTTGTCGTCAAAATCCGAAGTGACCCTAGAGATCTCGTTAGTCATTTTGCTGTCAAGGGATGAAATATCACCCGAAACTTTCTTCTCTAACGATGCAATGTCTGTCGAAACTTTCAAAACATCCGAGGAAACTTGGGAAATTTCACTAGAAACCTTTTTCTCCAACGATGTAGTGTCTGTCGAAACTTTAGAAACATCGGAGGAAACTTGGGAGATTTCACTAGAAACTTTGTTCTCTAACGATGTAATGTCTGTCGAAACTTTGTTCTCTAGCGATGTAATGTCTGTCGAAACTTTGTTCTCTAGCGATGTAATGTCTGTCGAAACCTTCGAAATCGACGAGATCACAGCAGCATGCTTGTCTTCAAACAAATAGGTTTCTGGATCTTTACCCTCTTCCTGAAGAGCGTTCTTTAGACGTTCGACCAGATCAACCTTTTTCCCAGTAGAACTCAGATCCCTTTCTTCCAATTCAAGTCTCAGGTCTGCAATTTTTAGCTTACACAAGGTAGACATGATCACACACTTTATTTATTACGATTTATATTAATTTATTTTTAAAGGTTCCACACTGTATTTAAACCGAAAATTTACGTTGATATTTATTTCAAGTATCCTCACTTCTGCACCATTTTGTTACGCGATTGACTCTACTATTTTATTTATTTATATCTTTAGGCACTAAGTTTAATTTAAATAAAGGAAGACTTACTTATATTATTTTATTTACATCACTTATTTATTTTAATAATTACAAATAACACCAACTAACACATCTAATTTATTTACAACTCAAATTTATGATTTAATTAACTAAACATAATAACTTCGATAACTAATATATACATTTCATTAAATCTGATTCGAATACAATTATATCACGCGTCGCGGCTCGTTCATTGACTGACTGGCCTGTGCTCGAATTCCTGTTCTTAAATACTCTGACAGCGGTCGCCTCGAATCGCCGTGGAAGGTCTGGCCTTTACTCGTAACCCCGGGAAGCATCGAGAATAATTAGGCCGGGTTGTGAGGCGTCACAATACATTGTATACCACTCGGGAAAGGCAGAAGGACCCAGACGTAACGGAGTCGCAATCATTGTCAAAGAAGAAATTCGTAACTGTATCCGAAATTCCGTCCCCTTCAATGATCGTATCATGATGATTCAGCTGCAAAATAAACTGCTGAATATTAATATAATACAAGTCTATGCACCAACAGCTGACAAACCAGATGAAGAAATTGAGCAATTCTACAGCGAAATTAAACAAATTCTCCGGAGCACAAAAAAACAATTATCCTACAATTATTATGGGAGACTTCAACTCAAAAGTTGGTGCCGAAATCACACAAGATATAACCGGAAAGTATGGACTTGAAGAAAGGAACGAAAGAGGGCAAAGACTAATACCGTTCTGCCAAGAAGAGAAATGCATTATAGCAAATACTTTGTTTCAGCAACCTAAAAGACGACTATATATCTGGAAATCTCCAGCTGATCAAGAGGGAAAGATAGTCAGAAATCAAATTGACTACATTATCATTAATAGAAGGTTTAGAAACAGTATTACATCTGCAAAAACCTACCCAAGTGCAGACGCAGCAACTAACCATAATCTGTTCTGTGCTGGATTCAAACTAAAACTAAAAAGAATAAAAGCCCCCACAACGCAGAAGAAACCTAATACTCGACTCCTAAGAAATGCCGTAATAGCAGATGAGTTCGGAAATAAGATAAATCGTGAGATTAAAAAACAGTTAGAAAGATCTGAACAAGAAAATATCGGTCAAAATCTAGATATCATGAATTTAGCCATGGTCACCATAGTAAACGAAGTTTTGAAACCAGAAAAAGACCCAATAAAGAAAAAGGATTGGATGACAGATAAAATACTAGACCTTATTCAACAAAGAAGAAATTGGAAAAACAAAGACGAGATTCGGTATAGAGAGATATATCGACAAATAAGATACGAGGTTAAGCGAGCAAAAGAGGACTGGATGGAACAAAGATGTCGTGAAATGGAAGAACTACAAAGAAAATATGACGAGTTTAATATACATAAAAAGCTTAAAGAAATTACCTACACTCAGAGAAAAAGAACTCCTCACTTTATGAGAAACTCCAAAGGTAACATAATTCTCGACTTAGATGAAAAAAAGGAAGAATGGACTAACTATATAAAAGAGCTCTTCCTGGATACGAGGCCACCACTTAACACCACAAAGTATACGAATACTGGTCCTAGTATTTTAAAAGCGGAAGTAGAGAAAGCCATCAAACAGAGCAAAAATGGGAAATCTCCAGGCCCTGATCAAATACCATCAGACTGGCTCAAACTTCTGGATGACGATAATGTCTCACAATTAACAAACATTTATAACCATATATACGAGACTGGAATGATGCCACAGATATGGTTGGAGTCTACATTTTTTCCACTCCCAAAAAAACCTAATACATCATCATGTAAAGACTTTAGACTAATTAGTCTCATGAGCCACTCTCTCAAGCTACTTCTTAAGATAATTCTTAATAGAATCAAGCAGAAATGTGAAGAGACAATGGGAAACAAACAATTCGGTTTCAGAGAAGGATTGGGAACAAGGGAAGCTTTGTTCTCAATGTTAACATTACTTCAACGATCATGGGAAGTACAGAAACCAATTTACGTCTGCTTTATAGATTTTGAGAAGGCGTTTGATAGAGTTCAACATGATAGGTTGTTTGAATATCTAGAAATGATTGGAATAGATGATAAAGATCTGAGACTTTTACAACATCTATATTGGAATCAAGAAGCTTCTCTTCTGGTAGACGGCAAAGAAACAGACAAAATTTGCATTCAAAGAGGTGTCAGACAGGGTTGTGTGTTATCCCCAACTTTGTTTAACGTATACTCAGAAATAATTTTTAATGAAGCCTTGGAAGGACAATGTGGAGTTCGAATCGGGGGAGAAACTATTAACAACATCAGATATGCAGACGACACCGCGATCATGGCTGAAAATATCGAAGATCTTCAATTCCTTATTGATCGAGTCACTAGAGAATGCTCCAATAACGGACTTAACATAAATGCAACAAAGACAAAGTTACTTGTGGTTAGTAAACAAGACGTCGGCCCTATGCAACTAATTGTCAGTGATGAATCAATAACAAAAGTTAACCATTTTAAATACCTAGGATGTTGGATAAACGAGACACTAAATCCGGATGAAGAAATTAAAACTCGTATAGAAATTGCAAGAGGAGCATTTATGAAACTTAGATCTATTCTGAGCAACTCTCAGCTGAATTTACAACTAAGAATCAAGTTCCTAAAATGTTATGTGTATCCTGTATTACTATATGGATGTGAAACCTGGATCATGAAGGTTAACATGATGAACAAATAAGAAGCCTTTGAGATGTGGTCGTATCGTAGAATGCTCAGAATATCTTGGGTTCAACGCATTTCAAACAGAGAAGTCTTAAACAGAGTAGGTCAAGGCGAAGGTGACTTAATGAAGATGATAAAAAAGAGAAAACTTGAATATCTGGGGCATATAATGAGAGGTAGCAGATACAGGATGCTGCAGTTAATACTCAATGGAAAGATCGACGGAAAAAGAGGAATTGGTCGAAAGAAATATTCATGGCTCCGAAACCTTCGTCAATGGACTGGCTTATCAGCAGATCAATTGTTACATGCCGCACAAGATCGAGAACGATATCGGCAAATTGTTATGGAAGCTACCCACGCCTAAAAATTTGGGCACGGTACTTAAAGAAGAAGAAGAAGAAAATTGGTCGGAAATTCGAAAATAAATCAGTTAGCGATTAACTGACTGGCGATGAATGCGATGAATTGGCGGCGATGAACTGGCGGCGATGAAACGTCCTAGACCCGAATATATGTGAAATATTGTGCAGGAAAATAGCTGAGAAGAATATTAACGTGGTGCTTAGGTTCCTCTGGTTGCAATGTTTGGAGAACCATGAAAAATATATTACACCATAAGAAAATCATTCAGGCCTAGAAGTCTGACTTCATTCGTGTTTAAAACCATGGAAAAAATCTTGAAAGAATACGTTAAGAAAAACAATCTTAAGGAAAATAATATACTGCACGAGCTGTAATGAAGAATTTTTAAACATAGAAGGTGTGCTTAATAATACATCCATCGGATCAATACCTAGTGTACTGGTGAGAAGGAAAATAAAAAACACAACATGCAAGTGGATTAATCAGATGCTTCAGGGTAGAATGATATCCACAGATACGTATGAAAGTGCCATAAATCTGAGGCAAACTTAGATGTACCCTCAAGGGGATGTATTGTCAACAACATTGCGGAATATAGTCGTTGATGACCTGATTTATGAGCTTAGCATCCAAGGAATCTAGTTTCAGGGTTTCACACATGACACTGATAGGTCTGGATCCCGCGTATGAAAAAAAAGTTGAAGCAAGCTGACAATTTGTTAATAGCTTTGGGGTGTCTAGTCGGACAAACTTTGATATATTATAGGAACACTGGAACAGGGAAGTTTTAATTGTGGAACAGGTTAAAAATTTGGAACGATCAGACCACGAAAACGTCACATGTATTTTGTCCGACAGAACTTCCAATTGATTTGTTACCCTTTTATTAAACTCTCATGTTAAAATCAGGCTGCTATTTATCACCAAATGGGAATTATAATGAGTGGAACACGTAGAATACGTCAAATGACAGGAATTATGACAGGGGATGAATAGCAGTCTGATTTTTGCATGAGAGTTTAATGAAAGGGTAACAAATCAATTGGAAGTTCTGTCGGACAAAATACATGTGACGTTTTCGTGTTCTGACCGTTCCAAACTTTTAACCTGTTCCACATTTAAAACTTCCCGTGTTCCCATATATCAAAGTTTGTCTGACTAGACACCCTTAAGCTATTAACAAATTTTCAGCTTGCTATTAATCAACTTTTTTTTATACGCGGGATCCAGACCTATGACGCATATCCATAGATTGATAAATTGATGTTTTTATTCACCATTCCACTCCTGATAATTTTCACTTCCTGAGAGGCCAGACAATCGGATCTTACTTCTTCTTTACGTGCCATCTCCGCGACGGAGGTTGGCAATCATCATGGATATTCTGATTTTAGATGTTGCTGCTCTGAATAGTTCGGTTGATGTGCATCCACACCATTCCCTCAAGTTACGCAACCATGAGATTCTTCTCCTTCCTACACTCTCTTGCCCTGGATGTTCCCCTGTATAATCAATTGAAGTATGTTGTATCTCTCCTTACGCATAACATGCCCCAGGTATTGAAGCTTCCGTGTCTTGACGGTTTCCAATATTTCCATTCTGTTGTTTACTCTCCTCATGACTTCGTTGTTTGTTACATACTCGGTCCATGATATCTTCAGGATTCTTCTATACACTCACACAGTTCAAATGCTTCCAACTTTTTAGTAGTGGACGCGTTAAGCGTCCATGCTTCTATCCCGTAAAGCAGAGTCGAGAAAATATAACACCTTGCCAGCCTAACTCTCAAGTCTAATTTCAGTTCTCTTGCACAAAGTACCTTTCTCATTTTATTGAGGATTGTTCGTGCTTTCTCTATTTTTCTGTATATTTCTCTAAGATAGTTCTCTAAGTAGTTTTCAACTTGTTCTAAAGTTTTACCGTTAATTGTCAGGCTTTCATCATTATTTTGGGTTTTTGATATCCTCATAAATTTAGTTTTTTTGATGTTTATTGATAATCCATATTCTTCTCCATACTGAACTATCTTGTTCATTAGCTTTTGGATGTCTTATAGGTTGTCCGCTATTATGATAGTATCGTCCGCATATCTAATGTTGTTAATTGGCGTTCCATTGACCTTTATTTCTGCTGTTTCTCCCTTAAGAGCTCTTTTCATAATTTCTTCAGTGTATGCATTGAATAGTAATGGTAACAATACACCGCTGTCGCACTCCTCTTTTAATTTCGAACTCTTCTGATGTGTGTTCGTTAATGCGTATGTGTGCCTGTTGTTTATAATATAGATTTGTTATAAGTCGAAGGTCATTGAATTGTAATTGTTTTGCTTTGAGGACGTCCATTAGCTCTTTGTGGCGGACTTTATCGAAAGCCTTGTTGTAATCTATGAAACAGACGTTCATATCTTGGTTCACATCTAAGCATCTCTGGATTAGTACGTTGAATGTAAAGAAAGCTTCACAGGTACCTATGCCTCTACGGAATCCAAATTGGGTTTCTTCAATATCCATATTAAGTGTTTGGTGAATGCGTTTATGAATGATCTTTAAAACATTTTAAGTATGTGAGACATCAGGCTTATGGTGCGGTGGTCGGTGCATTCTCTAGTATTTTTCTTTTTTGGGAGACAAATAAATGTTGGGGTCAACCATTCATTGGGTATGTCACCCGACTGATAAATTTCATTAAATAGCTTTAAGGGGACATTCATGTACCTACTCATTTTCTATTATTTTAAGCGAAAGGCTACAAGGGCGATAATTTACGGCGCCGTAAGAGCAGTAAACCTGACGAGGCATTGGTTGACTAACTCCTATTTCATCTACAATTGGTGGAGGAGTTAGTCAACCAAGGGGTTTACTGCTCTTACGGCGCCGTAAATTATCGCCCGTGTGGTGGTGTGGCCTTTCGCTTACGGCGAATTTAGACTATTCACTTTAGAAGTACACTCCGGATGATTCATCTGCAATGAAAGGTATAAACATGCTCTTCATCTACCTTTCATCCAAGATGCACATCCAAAGTGAACAGTGAACAAAGTAGAAGGTGTTCCTACTTTCCTATATCCACAGTGAGCCACTAGTGTAAAGTGTAAACTTGTTTTTTCGGATCCTATGAACATTCCATACCATCAAAACGCAGTTTAATGATTTTTTTCACACGTAAAATTGCTTTTCAGAGGAAAGACGAACATTATGTATGTATTTCTAGAAATATATCGTAGTCATTTAGTACAGACCAGGTCTGTACTAAAAGAGCTACATTTATCTGGATTAAATATATATATATATATATATATATATATATATATATATATATATATATATATATATATATATATATTGTTATATTTCTATTTGATATGAAAATTAAATTTTGATAATTATAAACAGAGTTCAATTTAATATAAAATATTTTCAATTTTCTCAACCACGGGCATATAAATTTAGAACAACCTGTATACAACAAATTGTTATATTTAATTTTAAGAAGTGATTAGAATAAGCGTACGAAACTCGGAACAATGTGCTTAGATAAACAAAGTGAATGACGCGTACCATTATCGTTCTTCTCGGAAGGTCGATCATTAGCCTATGCTAAATAAAACTCAGTGAAATAGATGATAGTTCATTATCGTTTTTCGCGGAAGGTTTCGATCATTAGCCTATGCTAAATAAGACTCATTTGAAAGAGAGAATAGGTCATTAAAATTTGTAAATAGTTAGAAAGTATTTTAGAATGGGAATTAAATATTTTCTTTTGAAATCCATTAAGCATATTTAGAAAGATTAAAAATTGGTTTTGAGGAATATTACGAATGAGAGTTGGTGGTGGAATATTGATTTGTGAATCTGGAAGGGATATTTAGAAAGTAGGGGAATGGATGACAAAGTGAGGGCAGAATGTTTTGAGCTGTCGAGAAGTGAAGTCGAGTAGTAGACGGTAGTGTTCGAGGAGTGAGATAGCCGGTGTAGTTCCGTGAGTGTGGAGTATCTATCGTGGAACGAGAAGTAGGCCAGGTCGAGAGTAAAAGAACCTCCTTGAGCCCAGAGTGTCCCGGTAGCTGATAGCAGTTTCGAAAAAGGTAGAACACAGCATCACGACAAAAGCAGGAACGAGAGCTATTCGAGCTAGTTTTTCAAAGGAGAACATCACTGGAAGCCAGGACGAGGTTTGATCGCAGCCAAGGATAGCAGGAAAGGGTTTTGTGTGAGGACATTTTCAGTTCACCAGGAAAAGGTCAGTCTCATTTGTTTGGACATGAATGTATGGGTTTTTCGTATTAAATTCCACATAAAAAATTGAATAACATAATCAATAATATCAGAAAAGCTTCATCAAACTTAAATATAGTTGTTCCTAATAACTCCTAATAATTAAATGTTAATAAAAACTTTCAATTGAAAACCAAAAGGAAATAAGATTCCCATTTGTAAATGTTATGTTTAAGAATAATAAGAAATAGCAAATATTAAGCATTGATTGCCTTTTAAATAAAATAAAAAATATTTTTGATTATAATTGTAACCCATATGTGTATTTTTTTTTACTCTTTTCTTTTCTATCCCGATTAGGAACCATTAAGAAATATTTAGAAGCCACGGAAGTAAGTAATTAATTTATAATTCGCCCTGAGATTGAAAACATATTGATATGTGATCTGGTTAGTTAATTGGATTAGTATTAATACATTGATTAAATTAAGTAACATATAAGAATATTATCTCATATCAATAATCAAGATCACATCAACTGTCGTCCAACGTGGAAAGCATTTTGAAAAGTATTTCTAGTGGCAAATTTGAAGGATAGAAAGAGTAAAGCCGGTATTTGAAAATTTATATGCCTGTGGTAAAAAGTGAGATACTTACATTTGATAACATAAAATTTTAGATCTCTTTAGGTACAAATTTTACATGACTGATTTAATATTTTATTTTTACCATATTTACATTTGATATATTTATTGACAATTTATAATATTTGGGTGAGAAAAAGTCGTCTTGGTAACATACTAGTAAAATTTCATATTTGGCGGGGACAGTACTTCTTGAAAACAAATGTCTGTGACAAGAAGCCAAAGCAAGGACAACAAAAAACAAAAAGAACATTCAAATCAAGAGAATAATTCAGACCAAGAAGATATTTTAGACACGACAAACATGGCATCAGGACAGCAAGAATTATCAGGGATAGATAAATTATTGCAAATGATGCAACTCCAGTCACAAAGAATGGAACAGAAAATGGATGAAACACAACAAAAACTGGATGACAATCAAAGAGAAACAAAACAAGCAATGGATGAAGCAAAAAGGACGATGGAGGAAAATCAACGTGAAACGAAACAAGCCATGGAAGAAACATCAAAGAAAATGGATAAAGTGGATCAAAAAATGGATGAAACACAGCAAAAAATGGATGACAATCAAAAGGAAACAAAACAAGCAATAGAAGAGAACAACAAGAAAATAGAGGAACGCATAGAAAAGTATGAAAAGGAAATAAAAGGATGTTTGACAACAATGAAAAACGAGATAGAACAGCAAGAAATGAAAATTAAAGATCACATGCAAGAACAAGAAATAAAAATGAAGGAGTTAACGAATTGCCAGAAAAAAGAAATGGAAAGTTTGGAAAACAAGTTGGAAAATGCTATTCAAGTAGACAGAGAAGAAGTGGAAAAAAGAATCACAGAAATAGAAAAACAAGTCACCGAAAACAGGACGCAACAGAATGTAGGAGAAAGAAGAGAAATGGTTATACATAGCACAGATGACGTGAAGATAAGGTTTGGCGGGGATGTAAGAAGATTACACCCAGTGCCGTTCATAAATAGCCTGAAAAAGAAAATACAGCACATCGGAAATTTCGAAACAGCAAAAGAAACTATCAGAAACCATCTCAAATATGAAGCAAGCCTATGGTTCGATAGTAAAGAAGAAGAATTCGGCAATTGGCAACAATTTGAACAAAAATTTTTGAATTATTTCTGGGGAAAGGTCCAACAATTGGAAATTAACAAGGAATTGCAAAATGGGAAATACAATGATAGGATGGGTGTATCAGAAAGGACATATGCTTTGCAAATTTACAATAATGCAAAACATTTACAATATAATTACTCATCGGAACAATTAGTCGAACTGATTGCAAGACATTTCGAGGAAACGCTGGAAGACCATATCACATTGCAAAACTACAAAGACATAGATAGTCTATGCCAATTCCTACAAATAAGAGAATCACGTCTAAGAGAAAGAAAATCAAGAAGGTCGCGAGAAGATTACAGGCCCCGAGAAACACAAGATTACCGAGATAGAAATCAAAATAGGAGGGACTATACAAGACGAGATTTTAATCCCAGAAGGGAAAACGAAAATAGAGACAACGGAAGAGGAAATTATGAACAAAGAAATAGGCAATGGAATGAGGACAGAAATCGAGAATACCAGAATAGAAACACCACACGCTCAAATCAAGAAAACAGAAATAATGGTAGACAAAATGAACAGGGATATCGAGAAAACCGAAACAGATCCGACAGACCAAGAGAAAATAGAAGAGAAGTAAATAATACCCAGACAGATGAATATGACGGAGAGAGACATTATGACGAAAATATAAACAACGATGAGCAACCGGCGTCTTTTCACGACGGCGCTCACTAAAAACCAAAAATCAAACAGGAATCTTTTGTCACCCCAAGGAGTTTATTAAATTGGCAGGAAACAACGAAAAGAAAAATGGAGTTAATTTAAAATTTGTGGATGGATTTATCAACGAGAAACCAATTAAAATTATGATAGACACTGGATCTGAAATAACATTGGTCAACAGAAAACTAATAGAAGAAGTTAACTTAACAAATTTAATTTATAAAATACCTAGGGTAAATTTAGTGGGCGCAAACAAACGGACATTGGCAACTATAAATGAAGGCATACGAGTGATGGTACGACTGGGCAAGAATATGTATGCACTACAATGTGTAATAATGCCGAACATGTCACATGACATGATAGTAGGAGTGGACGAATTGGCAGAAAAACATGTGGTGATAGATTTTAAAAATAATACGATGAAACTAACAGAAGAAAAAGAAAAAGAACAGGACAAGGAACATGAGAAACAAAATACGGACGAATCAGGTAAAGAACAAACAGTGGAAATGAATTTGGCAGCGAAGCAAGGACAAAGAAGAAAAAGGAGAAAAGGTCAGAAAAAGATAAAAGAAAATGAAACCTGTGGCTCCTCAAAAGAAGAGTTGAGCCCAGAAGAAGAAAATTTGAGAGTATCAGAAACAAAGGAAACCTGGGATTCCTCAAAAGAAGAGACGGGCTCAGGAGAAGAAGAAATAAAGCTAAAAAATGAAAGTGAAAAGAATATGATTGAAACAGTGGTATTTGAAGAGGAGGTATATGCAAACGAGGATGCAGAATGCACGGTAAACATGTGTGAAGAATCTGAGAAAAAAGACAGAAAATTGATATGTGGAGAAGGGAAAGAAAAAGAATTGCGGTTGATGTTAAGACACTACGAAAATTTGATCAATGAGGAAAACAGAGTGGCTAAAAAATACGAACATTCATTTGAGGTGAAAAACTTGGGAAATTTTCGATCAAAGACTTACCCGATTCCATACAAGTATCGACAAGAGGTGAAAGAAGAAATAAATAAAATGTTGGAAGATCAAATCATCGAAAGATGTGATTCACCGTATGTTAACCCGATTGTGATAGTAAAGAAAAGCAGTGGAGAATTGAGATTATGTTTAGATGCCAGGAATATCAACCAGCACACTGTATCACAATATGAATCACCTCTAAACATCGAGGCCATTTTTGGAAGAATCACCGGGTCACACATATTTTCGAAAATTGACTTAAAACACAGTTTTTGGTTGATACCGTTAGCTGAAAAGTGTAGAAACTACACCGCTTTTTCTATTGATGGTATTGTCTACCGGTTTAAGGTAGTGCCGTTTGGATTGCAGAGTGCTTGTGCTGCACTCGTCCGAGCTCTACATACCATTTTGAATCGCCACGAAGATTTCATAGTTCATTATATCGATGATTTATTAATTTTTTCACAAGATACTCAGAGTCATCTGAAACACATAGAAATAATTCTGGAAGAATTGGACACAGCGGGATTGAAATTAAACATTGAAAAATGTCAATTTTTTCAAAAAGAAGTCATTTATTTGGGTTTTCAATTGGACACCAAAACAGTAAGATTATCCGAAGACAGAGTCAAGCTCATAGATGAATACCCAAGACCAAGGAATTTGAAAACATTGAGAGGTTTTCTTGGCACGATTAATTATTTTAAAAAACTGATTCCCGATTTGAGCCAAAAGGAAATCCCTCTGATAAAGTTGCTTAAAAAAGGAATAAAATGGAATTGGAAAGAAGAACAGGAGGAAGCTTTCGAAACATTAAAACGAGAATTCGCAAAAGGAACGAAAATATACCACCCCATTTACAATTTACCTTTTATACTCCGAACTGATGCGTCCATACAAAAATTTGCAGGAGTTCTGTCTCAAATACAAAACGACCAAGAAGTGCCGATATGTTTTATATCGCGAGTGACTAAAACACATGAGAGAAAATATAGTGTTACAGAATTGGAGTTTGCCAGTGTACTATATTGCGTAAACAAATTGAGGTTTTACTTATTGGGAGCAAAATTCACAATCGAAACAGACCATGCAGCTTTAGTACATATCATGAAGAATAGATTAGTAAATAATAGAATACATAGAGGCATTCTATTATTACAGGAGTATGATTTTGAGTTCCGATATATAAAAGGAAAAGACAACATAATAGCCGACGCTCTAACACGGGATGAGGACACGGGAAAAAAGGAAACAATTACTCTACAGGTGGGACTAAATAGATTAATACAAGAAGAAGGGATATATTCGTTAAATGAGATAAGGACAAACCAAGAAGACCTAGAGGAAAGAGAGAAAAGAAGAGCGGAAGTAGAAAATGACATATATTTTAAGAGAATAGACGGAAAGGAACTATATTTAGTGACACAGACATTGGCCGAAAAGATAATAAAGAAATTACATGAGGACAATGGGCATATCGGTAGCAGAAAAGTTTGGCTCGTTTTTAGGGAAAATTACATCAGCCGACAGGATTACCGCATTGCAAAGGAAATTACCCAGAAGTGCGATGTATGTCAAAAATATAAGAGTCGGAATTTCAAAAACGAAAATGTTGCCAAAAATATTGAAGCCCGAAACAAACTAGACATTGTAGCAATAGATATGTTAAGCGATCTAATTATGACCACTAAAAGGAACAAACATATTCTGGTAATGGTGGATGTGTTTTCAAAATACGTAAAATTATATAGTTGCCGCACCACAAAGGGGGAGGAGATATTAAGAAAAATCGACAATTTTATAGCCATAGTAGGAACACCAAAAAAGATTCTACTGGACAATGCAACGTATTTCCGAAATGATCGTTTCAAGGGACAACTTCGAGAACGAGGAATAGAGACAAATTTTGTCAGCATCAGGCATCCACAGAGTAATCCTTCGGAACGATTCATACAGGAAGTGACGAAATTTCTTCGCATTGCAACAGATGGTCAACATCGCCACTGGGACAGGAAAATGGCGGAAATAGAAAGGTATCTAAATACAATTCCGAGCACAGTAACAAAAGAGACCCCAGAATACATCATGAAGGGTGTATTGCCGATAAGGCCATGGGAAGACCAAGAGCCAAAAGAATATCAACAGGTGATTGAAACCGTACAGAGAAGATTACGGCGAAGCAACGAAAAATATATCCAAAGACAGGAACAAAATAGAAAAAGAAGACCAGTGACTTTCCAAAAGGGTGAAAAAGTACTCGTGAGGGCATTACGAGTATCAAATCTTCCTGGGGGCATTTGCGCAAAGTTGATGCCTGTTTTCGAATGCCCGTACATCGTGAATAATGAAAATGGGATAAATAGTTATGAGTTGAGGCACAGGAACTCGGAAAAGATCCGAGGAATTTATAATATTCACGATGTATACAAATATCACGAATAAAAGACAGAATTACATGAAGTAGATAGTAAGTTAGGATATAAGACGTAGATTAAAGTAAGGAAATATACAGGGAGTTGGTTTTGCCTCGAGAAAATTTATTTAAAAATGCAGATAAATTTTATCGAATACAAGGCGGGGATTTGTTATATTTCTATTTGATATGAAAATTAAATTTTGATAATTATAAACAGAGTTCAATTTAATATAAAATATTTTCAATTTTCTCAACCACGGGCATATAAATTTAGAACAACCTGTATACAACAAATTGTTATATTTAATTTTAAGAAGTGATTAGAATAAGCGTACGAAACTCGGAACAATGTGCTTAGATAAACAAAGTGAATGACGCGTACCATTATCGTTCTTCTCGGAAGGTCGATCATTAGCCTATGCTAAATAAAACTCAGTGAAATAGATGATAGTTCATTATCGTTTTTCGCGGAAGGTTTCGATCATTAGCCTATGCTAAATAAGACTCATTTGAAAGAGAGAATAGGTCATTAAAATTTGTAAATAGTTAGAAAGTATTTTAGAATGGGAATTAAATATTTTCTTTTGAAATCCATTAAGCATATTTAGAAAGATTAAAAATTGGTTTTGAGGAATATTACGAATGAGAGTTGGTGGTGGAAGATTGATTTGTGAATCTGGAAGGGATATTTAGAAAGTAGGGGAATGGATGACAAAGTGAGGGCAGAATGTTTTGAGCTGTCGAGAAGTGAAGTCGAGTAGTAGACGGTAGTGTTCGAGGAGTGAGATAGCCGGTGTAGTTCCGTGAGTGTGGAGTATCTATCGTGGAACGAGAAGTAGGCCAGGTCGAGAGTAAAAGAACCTCCTTGAGCCCAGAGTGTCCCGGTAGCTGATAGCAGTTTCGAAAAAGGTAGAACACAGCATCACGACAAAAGCAGGAACGAGAGCTATTCGAGCTAGTTTTTCAAAGGAGAACATCACTGGAAGCCAGGACGAGGTTTGATCGCAGCCAAGGATAGCAGGAAAGGGTTTTGTGTGAGGACATTTTCAGTTCACCAGGAAAAGGTCAGTCTCATTTGTTTGGACATGAATGTATGGGTTTTTCGTATTAAATTCCACATAAAAAATTGAATAACATAATCAATAATATCAGAAAAGCTTCATCAAACTTAAATAGAGTTGTTCCTAATAACTCCTAATAGTTAAATGTTAATAAAAACTTTCAATTGAAAACCAAAAGGAAATAAGATTCCCATTTGTAAATGTTATGTTTAAAAATAATAAGAAATAGCAAATATTAAGCATTGATTGCCTTTTAAATAAAATAAAAAATATTTTTGATTATAATTGTAACCCATATGTGTATTTTTTTTACTCTTTTCTTTTCTATCCCGATTAGGAACCATTAAGAAATATTTAGAAGCCACGGAAGTAAGTAATTAATTTATAATTCGCCCTGAGATTGAAAACATATTGATATGTGATCTGGTTAGTTAATTGGATTAGTATTAATACATTGATTAAATTAAGTAACATATAAGAATATTATCTCATATCAATAATCAAGATCACATCAATATATATATATATATATATATATATATATATATATATATATATATATATATATATATATATAGTTATTTTTTTTTATATCTTATCGACCGTTTAATGAGTAAAAAGGTGTTATTTATCAGGTTATGCGGTCACAAAATGAAAACGATTCTATTTTCTTGAAAACTCTATATTTCGCCAATGGTTATTGGCTTCCTCAGGAGTACACTAAAATTTTAATTAAAAATAATAAATAATTGAAAAATACTTACAAATAAATCAAAAACTTACAGAGCGAAATCGTTAAGATAAATAATTTTCTTCAAAATTTAATCCTATAATGTGTTGGCATTTATCTTAACGATTTCGCTCTGTAAGTTTTTGATTAATTTGTAAGTATTTTTCAATTATTTATTATTTTTAATTAAAATTTTAGTGTACTCCTGAGGAAGCCAATAACCATTGGCGAAATATAGAGTTTTCAAGAAAATAGAATCGTTTTCATTTTGTGACCGCATAACCTGATAAATAACACCTTTATATATATATATATATATATATATATATATATATATATATATATATATATATATATATATATATATATATATATACAGGGTGAGTTTTTAGTGTGGGATCGGTCAATAACTCCATTATGGTATAAAATATCGAGAAAAGTTATTTAAAAAAAATGTAGGCAATGATATTCTCCACGCCTGGAAAATATGTCCATTTCTACAGGGTGATCAGTAACTGCGTTGTATATCAAACATATAATTTTTTAAATGGGACACCCTATATATTTTTTCATATTTATATTCCCCTCATAATTCCTGTTCATATAATATATGGTTTTGCATTACTATACAGAGTATTTAACAAGTTATGGCCATTTTTATTTCGAAATCACTATGAGATTAACACCATGTATATAAAGAAGTAATTTGTAGACAATAATTTGTTTTATGTAATATACATATATGTATTTATGTATAACAATATACTGTAGTTTTTAAATTAAGTCCAATTCACATCATTGACGAATATTTGTATACAGGGTGAACTACAAAACCAAATTACGATTTTCTCTATTTTTTTAAATGGATCACCCTATATTTTATTTTTCAACATTATTGTATTTAATATACTCTTTCATTTTTATATAGCATTCCCTATATCTAAACTGATCACTTTCCGAGATATTTTTAGTTATCTTCAAATTTCGGGACTACGTTCAATTTTTATAGTAGAAATAAGTTAGTATTGAGTGATAATTAAACAAAATTATTTTTATTAGATAAATAACTAACACAAAATATAAACCATAGCAATATGCAGTGAATATACCAATAAATGTGATATTAAGAAATTATCATATTTCCCTAATAGACAAGAATCGTAAAATTCCTACAAAAAAAACTTTGTATTGTATATAATAATATAACAAGATTATTTTTATTCAATAAATAACTTACATGAAACATAAATCAAAACAATATACAACTGATGTAATAGTTTTTAGATTGGTATATCAACAGCATTCTAAGCCAAGAATTTTTAAGTAGAACATTCATTTTTATGAGCACTTTTAAACTACAAAACAAAATTACGATTTTCTCAATTTTTTTTAAATAGATCACCCTATATTTTATTTTTTTCTTAAATATTGTATTTATGATATTTTTTCATTTTTATATAGCATCTCCTATACCTAAACTTATTAGTTTCTGAGATATTTTTAGTTTTCTTCATTTGCCGGGAATACATTCAAATCTTATAAATATAAATAACTTACATAACAAATAAGTATTATGTAATAAAATAACGAATATTTTCATTCAATAAATAACTAACAAAAAAATAATAAACCATAACAAAATTTAATGAATGTACCAATTAATGTGATGTTAAGGATACAAGTCTAAAATAAATGTTGAAAATTACCACTTTCAAGGTCTATGCAATTTTGTAACCCATATTCAAATGACCGAGCCACATTTCTAACATTTTTGTAAGTCAATATTATTAAAAGCTTCTCTTATTCTATTTTTCATATCATCAAGCGTTGTTGGATGCTTCTGGTATACAAGGTTTTTTATATAGCCCCACTTGAAAAAAATCAATTTTGGAAGAACTGGAGCACCGTCGTATAAAAACCTCAACCGTCAAAAAATGTGGACCAATCACATAATCTGTAACAATATCACCTTAAACATTTGTAGATCACCTAGTTTGAGTGTTAACAAAGTAGGGATTTCTTGATGCATACTAATGAAATTTAATATGAAAAGTATATTATTAATAACTGCGGGTCACAATCTGCAATTAGGAATGTGTAACTAAAAACTTCTTGGCTTAGAATGCTGTTGATATAATAATCTAAAAACTATTAAATTAGTTGTATATTGTTTTGATTTATTTTTTGTGTGAGTTGTTTATTAAATAAAAATAATCTTGTAATTTTATTATACACAAGATACCTATATTTTTTTTTGTAGGAATTGTATGATTCTTGTATATTAGGGAAATATGATAATTCCTTAATATCACATTTATTGATACATTCATTGCATATTGCTATGGTTTATATTTTGTGTTAGTTATTTATTGAATAAAAATAATTTTGTTTAATTATCATTCAATACCAACTTATTTCTACTAGAAAAATTGAATGTATTCCCGAAAGTTGAAGAAAACTAAAAATATCTCCGAAAGTAATAAGTTTAGATATAGGGAATGCTATTTAAAAATGAAAGAGTATAATAAATACAATATTTTTGAAAAATAAAATATAGGGCGATCCATTTAAAAAAATAGAGAAAATCGTAATTTGGTTTTGTAGTTCACCCTGTATACAAACATTCGTCAATGATTTCAATTGGACTTAATTTAAAAGCTACAGTATATTGCTTATCTTAGTACATAAAACAAATTATTGTCTATGAATTACTTCTTTATATACAGGGTGTTAATCTCATAGGGATTTCGAAATAAAAATGGTCATAACTTGTTAAATACTCTGTATAGTAATGCAAAACCCTATATTATATGAACAAGAATTATGAGGGGAATATAAATATAAAAAAATATATAGGGTGTCCCATTTAAAAAATTATATGTTTGATATACCACGCTGTTATTGATCATCCTGTAGAAATGGATATATTTTCCAAGCGTGGAGAATATCATTGCCTACATTTTTTTTAAATAACTTTTTTCGATATTCTATACCGTAATGGAATTATCGACCGATCCCGCACTAAAAACTCACCCTGTATATATATATATATATATATATATATATATATATATATATATATATATATATATATATATATATATATATATATATAGTCTTTTAAGTCCCTTTTACTTTTCAGTGTCGGGACTAATGTCTATTCACGTGTGCACAAACTTTGACCATTGTTTTCTATCCTGCGCCAGTCTGCTTGCTTCTGCTACGGTTTTCCCTTTCTTTTGGATAATCTTCGCAATGGTTGTATCCCAGTTTTCTGATAGTCTTCCTCTGTTTCTTTTTTTCTGAATTCTTGCTTCCCATACTTTCCTTACTGGTATGTTTCTTCTCATTCTTTTCATGTGGCCCCACCAACTCAGCTGTTTTTCTTCGATGTATTCTAGGAGTGGTTTAGTTTTGAGCTCCGCTCGTATATCCATATTTCTTAGTCTGTCTCTTTTTGATACTCCTTTTACTCGTCTTAGGTATTTCATTTCCAGTGCCTGGATCTTACTCTTCATACTTCTTGTTAATACCCAAGACTCGCACCCGTATGTAAGTACTGGTCTGTATATCGTGTTGAAGACAGTTATTTTGGTTTTTCTGGATATTTCTTTTTTGTTTAAAAATTTGTTGTTAATTGCGTGGAATATTTTAGACGTTTTGTTAATCCTTTCTTCTATATCTTTGTGTTGTTTTCCGTTGTTTTCCACTGTTACTCCCAGGTATTGAAAGTAGTTTACCTGTTCTATTGTTTCTCCATTGATTTGTATGTTTAATACGGGTTGTTCTTGTGCTACTACCATAATCTTTGTTTTGCGTGTGTTTATTTTCATCCCATGCCTATTTAATACCTCATTCCATGTTTGTAGATTATTTCTTAGATCTTCCTCTTTATCTGCCATGACAATTACATCATCAGCAAATGCACATTCTGATATTCCTATTCTTTCTAGGTTTCGGTAACCTACATGTAGCTTTTTTAATTGTGGTATACATTCTTTGATTATTTCGTCCATGAAGATGTTAAAGAGTGTAGGGCTCATGACTCCTCCTTGTCTTAAGCCTTCAGATGTTTTAAATTGTTGCGATTTCATATTTTTATGCATTATGTAATTCGTGTTTCTTTTATATAGACTTTTGATGACTTCTATTAGTTTTCTATCAACTCCTCTTCTAATTAGACTGTTCCATATTGTTTCTCTTTTCGCTCTGTCGAATGCTTTTTCTAGGTCGATGAAGGCCATGTACGCTTTGGTTTTAGTCAGTAGTGTTTTTTCTGTTATTTGCTTCACTGTGAATATGTGATCTTGCACCCCTCGGCCTTTCCGGAAACCACTCTGGGCTTCTTCTAGTGTCGTTTCTATTATATTCTTCAGTTTTTGTTCTAATACTGTTTCATATACTTTCAGTGCCGTACATAATAGTGTAATTCCTCTATAATTGTTACATTCTTTGATATCTCCTTTCTTATGTATGGGCAGTATTACTCCCATCTCCCAGTCCGACGGTATTTCTTCTTTCTTCCATGCCTCATTGCATATTTCTCTGAGCAATTTCCTACCTTCCAGTCCCATATACTTCAGCATTTCTGGTGTTATTCTATCATGTCCAGGAGATTTCCCATTTTTAAGTTTCTTTATTGCTGTTTCTATTTCTTCGTTTGTTATTTCATCTGTGTTTTCTTCCTGTTCTGTTCTTTCTTCATTTTCTTCGTTGTTCTCTTCTCTGTTTACTTCATTACTAGTTAGTAGTTCTTGAAAGTGTTGCTTCCATCGTTCCATTATTTCTTGATCGTCTGTTATTATTGTTCCATCTGTGTTTTTTATTCTTGTATCTCTTGTTGGTTTGTCTTTTCTTATATTTTTCATTGTTCGATAGAAAAGTTTCTGATTTTCTTTACTGTTGTATTCCATCTGTTGTCCGAATTGTATCCTAACTCCTATTTCATCTACAATTGGTGGAGGAGTTAGTCAATCAAGGGGTTTACTGCTCTTACGGCGCCGTAAATTATCGCCCGTGTGGTGGTGTGGCCTTTCGCTTACGGCGAATTTAGACTATTCACTTTAGAAGTACACTCCGGATGATTCATCTGCAATGAAAGGTATAAACATGCTCTTCATCTACCTTTCATCTAAGATGCACATCCAAAGTGAACAGTGAACAAAGTAGAAGGTGTTCCTACTTTCCTACATCCACAGTGAGCCACTAGTGTAAAGTGTAAACTTGTTTTTTCGGATCCTATGAAAATTCCATACCATCAAAACGCAGTTGAATGATTTTTTTTCACACGTAAAATTGCTTTTCAGAGGAAAGACGAACATTATGTATGTATTTCTAGAAATATATCGTAGTCATTTAGTACAGACCAGGTCTGTACTAAAAGAGCTACATTTATCTGGATTAAATATAGGCGACATAAAATCAAAAATAAAAACTATCCACAGTCGCTAGCTATTGTTCAGAGTTAGCAAAAATTAAGAAGTGAGAAAAGTGTGGATCAGGGAGCGCTGAAGTTTATACTCCTCGTTTATTTGATTCAAGAGGCAGACTCCATCTGATTTTTTTCTAATTTTCGCCATTTTGAAATGACTGTGAAACGAATTCCGTCAGTGAAAATGTAAATTGCTGACCTTTTCAATCTACACTTTCACTATTTATCTATCATCCGCAGTGTACATCTAAAGTGAATAAGTGTAAATTCACCTTTAGCCTAAGGATATCAATAGGCAGTTCATCTGGCCCCGGGCTTTTTAGATTTCTGGTGTTCTTTAGTGCATACAATATTTCTTCCTTTGTAATTTCTACACTTGTTATTATCTTACTACACACTCTCAATTAAATGTACATACTCAGCAGGTAACTAGATTTGCCCAAATAAGACAAGTTAGGTTTAACCAGGGTAATACCGAACAACGCACTGAAGAGGAAGGAGAAATCTGAAACTGAACGACCGGTGTTTGACATCGATTTGAAACTATTGCATCTCTATCATTGCATGAAGGTCGGTGTACATTTTCAACATTTAATTATATTCTTTAACAATCAATCAGTCAGTTTCTACTGATTTTATTCATTTCTTAACTTTTTGTTTTGTTTTACTATTTTTCTTCTAAAAATAGTCGGCGCCCTCTTCTTTTATCAGCTAAATATTCTATCTTTAAAATGTATAAACATTTTCAATTTCTTTGCAACAAGAAAATGCAGCAGCTGCATAATACTCTGGTTAAATCGGAGAGTACAGGAAAAGTCTATACCGGTTTCGGAAGTTTTTTCCTCCTCATCAGTAGTCCCATATCCTCTTCTCTCCGATTCAACTAGGTATCATACTTTGGGCCTTTCCGAATTGCAAAGAACGAAATGCCGCGGATGAACTAGAGCCATCTACCGAAAAACAAAGTAATTTATCAATCGAAGTAGCACAGAAAACGACAATAAATATCGTTCCCATACCACCAGATTGACAACAGGTGGAATACTTTCTTTGGTTACAACCTCCCGAGATTTTCAAAAATTATAAATCATACAGGATGCCGAGGAAATTAAGATGAGATAATTTTAAATAATTCACAACCCGTCTGCTCAGCGTGGTAAAACGAAAGTTTTTAATCTTCATGAACGCATTTGGAAGTCGCGGATGCGACGTGACTTGATTCAATCTTTAATGAGAATCTCAAGTTCTCTACTGTCTTGTTCGCGACGAGTCGCGTCCCGTCCGCGACTCTCTAATGCATTTCTGCCTTTAGTGCTATAAATAAGTGAGCACCTACATTGGATCCGTATTTCTCCGATCCGATCAAATCCGATCCTATCCGATCCAATCCGATCCGACGTCGCATTGAAAACAAACTCAAGGTATTAAAGCATAGTGCCTACACTGCAGTGGGAAGCCTGATCCAATATCGGGTGATTGAGGGAATATCGGGAATACCTTGATTTTACTAAAGAAGTAAAAATCTTCCCTTGAGTTTGTTTTCAATCCGACATCGGATCGGAGAGAAATATGGATCCAATGAAGGTGCAGCCTTACTCCCCAACTTTCTGTGTAGTTCCACTATTACGATTTAAAACACTGACATTGTACTGATTTCGCATCTGGTTTATTTAAAAAACAATAAAATACTACTTTTACTTTGGAGAGTATTAGGTCTGGATCCCGCGTATGAAAAAAAAGTTGATTAATAGCAAGCTGAAAATTTGTTAATAGCTTAAGGGTGTCTAGACGGATAAACTTTGATATATGGGAACACTGGAACAGGGGCAGTTTTAATTGTGGAACAGGTTAAAAATTTGGAACGGTCACACCACGAAAACGGCACATTTATTTTGTCCGACAGAACAGACTTAAACTCTCCGAACATAGATTAAACTCTCATCCAAAAATCAGAGTGCTATTTATCACCAAATGGACGTTTTAATGAGTGGAACATGTAGAATATGTCAAATGACAGAAATTATGACAGGTGATAAACAGCAGTCTGATTTTTGCTTGAGAGTTTAATCTCTGTTCGGAGAGTTTAAGTCTGTTCTGTCGGACAAAATAAATGTGCCGTTTTCGTGGTGTGACCGTTCCAAATTTTTAACCTGTTCCACAATTAAAACTGCCCCTGTTGCAGTGTTCCCATATATCAAAGTTTATCCGTCTAGACACCCTTAAGCTATTAACAAATTTTCAGCTTGCTATTAATCAACTTTGTTTTCATACGCGGGATCCAGACCTATATTCCGCAATATTTTTTTATATTATATTATCACTAACAAAAAACATAGAACTTACCTAAATCTTGTCCAGACAACTATTAAGGAGGGGCAATGGGTAATTTGTCATATCCCGGCAACACACCCATAGCTTTCAGAGTTATTAATCTGAAATTAAAAAGGAACTATTACTGAATAAACTTAATAACAATAATTAAAAATTGAACCGTATCATATTCAGTGTTTAAGTTTTATTTCATGTGTAATAACTCTGTAATCAGTTATCAATATGTTCTGAAACGTGTCAAAATGTGTTCTTGTAGACCAGGGCGCATCTGTAAAAATATTAGTACATTTGGACGTTGAGAGGTGACTCAAATTTTATTTGCAGAAATTGCTTGAAAATAACTCATATAATAATATTTAAGTTATCCTCCCACTCAAAAAGGTCAGGAACATTGTTTAAATAATCAAAATGTCAAAAAATAAAGGAAAAATTCGATTTTTATCTTCGTGTTTTTATTATAACTTTGAAAGTATTCATTTCCGAGAAAACTTATACTGACATAAAAGTTGCGTAATTAAATTTTCTACAATACAGAATAGGTTAAAAATTTTAAAAATAGTCACCCTTGTTGAAAAAGAGCAATAATTGCGAAAAAAACCATCAAAAACAAATATTCGCATTTTACGTTTTTCATCCATTTATGCTACACCTAGGACCTTCATATTTTATCCAGAAAAACTTTATGATATAGTAAAACAATACTGTAAATTTCATTAAGATCGGTTCAACAGATTTTGCAAAATAAATTTTACAATCCAGCTTTCGCAAAAAATATCATTTTTTCAAAATGCTGCAGGACTGAAAATAAAGCCGATACCAAGTTGAATTTTTTTTGCGTATAGAAGTGTACTGTACCTTTCAATTTGCAATTAGCAAAATTAAAATCGATTAACTACCACGGCGTCAGGAATTTTTTTAAATAAACATTAATTATTGGTGCTACGCCCATGACAGCGGATAGTTTGCTCTGACTGGGCATTCCAATGATCCAATGACCTGTGATAATGATTGATACATTTTAATTTTTATTATATTTCGATATAAATAACTAAATTTGTTTATTGCAAAATAAAATCACATAGGTACTCTGTCCTTTTAAATAACACTTTTTTAGCAAAAACTTTCTTTGTTTATATATTTTAACTTGGAGAATAAAAGTTTATTATTTTTAAACATATGCAATTGTTTAAACAATATTTCACAAACAATAATAAAATTGGTTTGATTTTTGTGGAATTAAAATATTAAAATACAACAAAATATAGAGTAAGAAAATAGTATATTAGATAAAGATTGGAAGAAATTTTGGTGGAAATCAACTTGTGTGAATCGAACACCGCTGTCCTGCGCATAGCACCAAAAATTATTGTTTATTTAAAAAAAATCCTGACGCCGTGGTAGTTAATCGATTTTAATTTTGCAAATTGCAAATGAAAGTTACAGTACACTTCTATACGTAAAAAAAATTCAACTTACTATCTGCTTTATTTTCAGTCCTGCAACATTTTGGAAAAATGAATTTTTTTTGCGAAAGCTGGATTGCAAAATTTATTTTGCAAAATTTGTTGAACCGATCTTAATGAAATTTATAGTGTTGTTTTACTATATCACAAAGTTTTTCTGGGTGAAATATGAAGGTCCTAAGTGTAGCATAAATGGTTTAAAAACGTAGAAAGCGAATTCTTGTTTTTGTATGTTTTTTTTGCAATTAGTGCTATTTTGCAACATGAGTGACTATTTTTAAAATTTTTAGCTAATTCTATGTTGTAGGAAATTTAATTACGCAACTTCTATGTCGACACAACTTTTCTGAAAAATGAATATTTTTAAAGTTATAATCAAAAAACGAAGAAAAAAATCGAATTTTTCCTTCATATTTTGACATTTTGATTATTTAAACAATGTTCCGGACATTTTTGAGTGGGAGGATAAATCAAATATTATTATTTGAATGTTGAATGGGTTGCATATGTGAGTTCATTTTAAATGAAGTAAAGAAACACATACTTACTCACAATCATTTAATAATACTTCGACGACCGGTTTCGATCTCTACAATATTCAGATCATCTTCAGGTCGGCGTTACAAGTAGTTAAATGATGCCGTTACAAGGGATACTCTGTAAGTTCCTCGATAACATGTTTAAACGTCCAGATTATGTTAATAGGATAGCTAGGTGAGGGACTGGGTAAGCGGATATGCTTCGTAGGTCAAAACACAGTGAATTAGAATGGACCCTGAAGGCAGATGTGTGATGTGAAACAGAGACAGATGTATTAGTTATGAGAAAGACAACGTTCGGGTGGGAATGTTCATAAATGCAGCTAAGGTGTAAATTGACTTATTGTAAACACTTGTACGATTGTGAAGGTCTTTGCTCTTAGGTGTTTTGAGCTATGGGCAGAGGTCGAAGTAAGGAAAATGACAAATAGGAATAAATTTCAAGTTTGTATTGTTCCCGGTCACAGGACTACGGGATGTCAGTTAGTTTGTATCATTGTAGGTGCCTAACACTAGGAAATCTATGAAATGTAGAGAACTATAAGAAAATTAATTAGATAAAAAAAGTTCAAATTAAAATTGGTTGAAAAACTGTAGAATATTAAAGGTGATCTGAGAAAAGGAGGGGTTTGTTTACGCTATTGTATGATAGTGTATGTTCAGAAAGAAATATTGAATAAATAATTACAGGGTGTAGGCACTTACATTGAGAAATTATTAAAATAAATAAATTAATTAACACAGAACACATAGGATTATTACAACTACACAGCCAAAACAACAAGTGGTTTAAATTTTGATGGGAAGTAGCACTACATTTGTAAAATTCACTTAAATAACCGATTTTTATATAGTCCAACTTAGTTTTTGTGTTTCATCTTTGAGAGGGAATTTTGACAGTAAAATCGAAAATTATTATTTGAGTTATTTTCAAGCAATTTCTGCAAAAAAATTTGAGTCACCTCTCAACGTCCATCTGAAAACAGATGCGCCCTAGACTATTGTGGAATGTGTAAGTTAAATATTATTATGTTTCGATACCTATGTATATGGGATTAAGCCACAAATTTATTGTAATGGAAATTATATTTTATAATTGATTTTCACTGCGGAAATCGTTTTCAAAACTGATTATTTTAAAACAGTGAGCTTGTAAGAACCAAGTTGTTTGGCGGTTATTGTATTTCAATTCAAAGTGACGGTTGACTAACTTGGTCTGGTTCTTGTAGGCATATAGCCATGCTATTAGTTGACAATTCTGAGGCTGCTTTTTGTACCCTCAGAATGATATCAAGTTCTGATTGTTTTGTGTTTTTATCTCTATTATTTACACTCACCGGCAAAATTAACCGCCCTCCTTAAAAATGAGTCATTTTTGATGTCTCTAATTTCCTAAACCTATAATCCGATTTAACTGATTTTTTAATATATTATAGCCTTATTGTTTAACAATATTGCTGTAATAATATTGTTGCTAAACAGGTAAATTTTCATTATATACCGGGTGTACCAATCAAACTGAGTTTTTTCTTATAGTTCGCATCATCCTGTGAAATATCCTACTGAAATTAAAACCCAACTATAGCTTCATGTTTTCTTAACATCCTGTTTCTTGATTCACTCGCTTATGTTGCACCATAAAAAAGTTAGGTACTTTAACAACTAGCCATGTTTTTCATCAATACAGGGTGTTTTTAAATAATTATGGCAAACTTTAAAGGGTAATTAATAATGACAGTTTTCTTTATAAATGTATGTCCGCGAATGCTTCGTTTCTGACACAGGGGGTGTTGAAATTTTTCTTACAAACTGACGATTTATTTATTGCTTTAAAACCGGTTGAGATATGTAAATCAAATTTGGTAGGTTTTAAGCCGTAGTTATTGCACATTTTTTTACATAAAATGATTAAGAATTTAATATTCACCATTGTATGTCAAAAAATGCGCAATAATTATGTACGTTTTAAAGTGTTTGGTATCATTCGATACATTTTTGAAAACTATTGAAAACATGTTTTTCAGTTTTTTGATCCGATGCTTAATTCGCGAATATTCGACAGCCTGGCTTCTTTTATCACACCCCATATACAGTATGTCCCTGTAAGTTATAACCATAATATGGAAAACTTTTTAATTATTAGGTAATTTTGCGAAAAAAAGTTATTTTTCATATAAGCTCTGCATGGTCTAAAACCTACAATTCAACCATCAGATATCAAATTTTATGAATATTAAACGAGGTATGTAAAAAAATGTGAATTTCGCTCAAGAATAAAGTAGCTTTATTTTTAACAATTTTGAAAATTGTTATTATGAAAAGTTGTTTGGAATTAAGAACTACATTCTAATATGCAATTACATCATTCTAATTGAATTTTTTTTTTTTGAAAATGTATGGATAATCAACATTATTTTCAGTTATTTCGATTATGATAACTCTTTTATTATTGATTTTACGAAAAAAATTATTCTTCATAAAAAGTTCTGCATGGTCTAAAACCTAAAATACAACCATCTCGTATCATTTTTTTTTCAATTTTATACGAGGTATGTCAAAAAAGATGAAATTCGAGAGTTAAGTACCTTTTAGTTCAGAATATTTTAATTAGATGGATGTTATTACATATTGGAACATAGTTTTTAATTGTAAACAACTTTTCATAATCACAATTTTCAATATTGTGAAAAGTAAAGGTATATATAAATACTCTTGGACGAAATTCATATTTTTGACATACTTCGTATAAAAGTGATAAAATTTGACAAAAGATGGTTATATTTTAGGTTAAAAAAATTTCAATTAGAAGAATGTAATTTCATATTAGAATATAGTTCTTAATTCCAAACAACTTTTTATAATAAAAATTTTCAATATTGTGAAAAATAAAGCTACTTTACTCTTGAGCTAAATTCGTATTTTTTGACATACCTTGTATAATATTCATAAAATTTGATATTTGATGGTTGAATTTTATGTTTAAGACCATGCAGAACTTTTTATGAAGAATCACGTTTTTTTTTTCGTAAAATTATTAATAAAAAGGTTTTCCATATGGTTCCAACTTACAGGGACATACTGTAATAAAGGATATTCTAAAAGTACAGTTGAATGAAAAACGGTACTAGACCTACCAAGGCGATCGAACAAGACTGCACAAATGAGAACCAAATAAAAGCAATAAGACTGAAACAAAGCCATACAACCAGATGTATTAAATGCAAAATTAATGAAATATAGGGCAATATTATTAAAATTATATCTAATACATGAATGTAACCTGATAATTTATCTAAAAGTAAAAGTTTTCAACCTAATAAAAATACACTCACCGGCACGAAAAACGGGCACCCCACAAAATGGGTCATTTTTGATGTCTCGTATCTCCTAAACATTTTGTCCGATTTAAGTAATTGTTTTAATATGTTATAGCCTTATTCTTTAACAATATCGCTGTAAGAATGTTGTTGCTAGACAGGTAAATTTTCACTGTATACCAGGTGTACCAATCAAACTGTTTTTTTTTTCTCAATTTTCACAACACCCTGTGGAATATTCTAGCGTTTATAAAATATTGAAATTCAATCTCAAATATAGCCCCCAGTTTTCTTAACATTTTGTTTTCTATTCATTCGCTTATGTTGGATAATAAAAAAGTTACGGACTTTAACAACTATCCATGTTCTTTATCAATACAGGGTGTTTCTAAATAAGTGCGACAAACTTTAAGGGGTAATTCTGCATAAAAAAATAGTGACCGTTTGCTTGATAAACCTATGTCCGCAAATGCTTCGTTTCCGAGACAAGGAATGTTGAATTTTGTCTTACAAACTGACGGTTTATTTATTGCTCTAAAACCGGTTGAGATATGCAAATGAAATTTGGTAGGTTTTAAGGGGTAGTTATTCCGCATTTTTTGATATACAACGAAGAATTTATATTCACCATTGGCGTGGATACGGGTCATATTACCCGCATGCAGGCCAATGGTGAATATAAAATTTTTAATTGTATGTCAAAAAATCCGCAGTAACTACCTCTTAAAAGCTACCAAATTTTATTTGCATATCTCAACCGGTTTTAGAGCAGTAAATAAATCATTAGTTTGTAAGAAAAAATTCAACATCCCGTATCTCGGAAACGAAGCATTTGAGGACAAAGGTTTATTAAGCAAACGGTCATTATTTTTTCATGCACAATTACCCCTTAAAGTTTGTCGCAATTATTTAGAAACACCCTGTATTGATAAAGAACATGGCTAGTTTTTAAAGTCTCAAACTTTTTTATTATCCAACATATGCGAATAAATAAAAAAACAGAATGTTAAGAAAACCTGGGGCTACAGTGGGGTTTTAATGTCAATAGTTTATAAATGCTAGAATATTACACATTGTGTTGTGAAAATTGAGAAAAAAACCCAGTTTGATTGGTACACCCGGTATACAGTGAAAATCTACCTGTCTAGCAACAATATTATTACAGCGGTATTGATAAAGAATAAGGCTATATTATATTAAAAACATTACTTAAATCGGACAACAGGTTTAGGACATACGAGACATCAAAGTTGACCCATTTTTTAGGGAGCCCGTGTTTCGTGCCGGTCAGTATTTAAAAATATTTTTAAAAGATATTTACTTGAAAAACTTATTGGACCATTTTCCTGATAACACCTCTATGGCTTCTAAAAATTGGCTTCCATGGAGGTGTTACCAGGAAAATGGTCCAATCAGTTTTTCAATTAAATATCTTTTAAAAATATTTTTATTAGGTTGAAAAACTATGAATTTTATTTAGCAGATGTCGCTAGGCACCTATTCCATAACGTCAGTTGCAGTGCGAGGACTAGCTCTCGGAAGATCGTCACTTGGGGTAGAGATGGCAAACCTAGGCCTCTAATAAGAGGCGAAAATCATCGATTTAGAGTGCTGGTTTGCGCTCTCTGAACTAAGTGAAGATTAAGACAGTTTTGCCTTCGCATTTCAATTGAATAAAAATGGTATACATTTTTAGGGATAAAGGATTGGATGACCGATAAAATACTAGACCTTATTCAACAAAGAAGAAATTGGAAAAACAAAAACGAGATTCGGTATAGAGAGATATATCGACAAATAAGATACGAGGTTAAGCGAGCAAAAGACGACTGGATGGAACAAAGATGTCGTGAAATGGAAGAACTACAAAGAAAACATGACGAGTTTAATATACATAAAAAGCTTAAAGAAATTACCTACACTCAGAGAAAAAGAACTCCTCACTTTATGAGAAACTCCAAAGGTAAAATAATTCTCGACTTGGATGAAAAAAAGGAAGAATGAACTAACTATATAAAAGAGCTCTTCCTGGATACGAGGCCACCACTTAACACCACAAAGTATACGAATACTGGTCCTAGTATTTTAAAAGCGGAAGTAGAGAAAGCCATCAAACAGAGCAAAAATGGGAAATCTCCAGGCCCTGACCAAATACCATCAGACTGGCTCAAACTTCTGGATGACGATAATGTCTCAAAATTAACAAACATTTATAACCATATATACGAGACTGGAATGATGCCACAGATATGGTTGGACTCTACATTTATTCCACTCCCAAAAAAACCTAATACATCATCATATAAAGACTAGACTAATTAGTCTCATGAGCCACTCTCTCAAGCTACTTCTTAAGATAATTCTTAATAGAATCAAGCAGAAATGTGAAGAGACAATGGGAAACAAACAATTCGGTTTCAGAGAAGGATTGGGAACAAGGGAAGCTTTGTTCTCAATGTTAACATTACTTCAACGATCATGGGAAGTACAGAAACCAATTTACGTCTCGTTTTTTATCTCTGCTGTTTGGTTTTCCTTGTTAAGTTTTATAATTTGACCCAGATATTTATAATCGTGAACTTGTTATATTTCATCTTGTCTGATGCTCATTGTGATGTCCTCATCTGTATTTGTTATGATTTTGGTCATGCTGTAATTCATATTAAGGCATATCTTTCCAGCTTCTATGCAGTGCCGGATTTACAACTAGGCCGACTAGGCCGCGGCCTAGGGCCGCAAGCAAAAGGGGGCCGCAGCGTTTTGTAAAAAAAAAACTTTTTTGGTAAAAAAATTTTACTAATTGAATTGAAATCAGTAAACAATTTTTCAAATAAGAGAATGGCTATTCTACTAAACACCTGGTACGGTATTTTACAACGTTTTGATAAGAGTAGCAAAACATTATACTACTACAGACTTGAATGTGACTTGCAACATACAAATCTCTAAAGTAGTATGCATTGAGTCTTAGAGACAACTCTGATTCCTATGAAAAAAAAAAGAAAAAGAGTTGTCTAAAAATGAAACCTATATTCTTGAAATAAAAAGACGCCCGAAAAGAAAAGCTCTCCCTGGCTAAGACAAAGAAGATAAATTCACTGAACCCCACTTTAATGGCAAAGAAAACCTAAAGATTCAATGTTGTAATTACACGCTTTATTCAGAATTGAATGAAAGGTCCGAAGTTTATTTCAGTCTTAATGAAGAATATGGATTTAAAACAACTTATCAAATCCACGAGGAAAAAATTTCCTGTAGTTGGCTGTATACCATTTATTACAAAAAAACCATGAAATCCTTTATAAAAGATATATTTGTTAAGATTTGTTTTAACAAATATACCTTTTATAAAGGATTTCATGTTTTTTTTTAACTTATCATCAATTTCCAATGAATAAATTGGGGTAAACGTTTCTATTTTGACTAAAAAGTATCGAATCGACATAGATGGCGACTTTGGAGAAGAGTGTGTGTGTACAGTTCAAAGGCTTTGTTTAAGGTATATTTGATGAAGAAAGAGAACCTCATGACAACAAGATTACCAAGCCTCCGAGAAATACTCTTTTGGAGTATCTGAAAATCATTCATGAAAGACAGTTAACAACATTATTTCCGAATATGGACACGGTTTTGCACATTCTACTATGCATGATGACATCTAATGCATCTGGAGAAAGATCATTCAGCGTGTTGAAAAGAATCAAAAGCTACTTGAGTTACTGGACTTCTGACAAAGATTCTAGATTGTCTAGTTCGGCCAGTTTTGTTTCAAATGCTGAGCTTTTTCAAGCCTTAGACTTTAAAAATTTTATATTAAAGATTTTTCAGCCAAAAAAACTAGAAAAGTGAGTTTCTAAAGTTTAGATATGATATTTATTATAAGAGAATAATGAATAATGAATTGAACGATCTAGAAGTTTACTTGTTGTATTCTTATGCCTGGTTGCACCAACAGATCTTAAGCTTAAGGCGTGCAATAATGAAACATATGCGTTGCACCATTTGAGTCTTAGATCAATTTTCAGCTTGCCACAATGAATTGTCATGTGGATTGCATTGATAAGAATTGAAAATTATGGTGCAACGTATGTGACACTTAAATCGGCCCTATCTATAAGCTGAGCTGGGTTAAGCTGGAGCTTAAGATTTGTTGGTGCAACCAGGCATTAATATTTTTATTATTCAGTACCGTAGCCTATTACTAGTACAGTTCATATTATTTTGCTTGTTCTTTTACTTATAATGTCTTTTCAACTCGGCCTTTTTTAGTTTTTTGTTGTCATCTGTACTTTTCCCTCCGAATGAAACAAATGGTGTTTAATTTTAACAATTAACTACAATACTAATTATTTATAATATAATCATTTTAGCAATATTAATAATTTTACAGATAACTGTTGTTTGCTAACATTTTGAATTATATATTTTCTATCTTTTTCTTAAGCTGCTTTCTCCATTACTGAAGGTTGGCTATAACTACAACAAATTGTTCTCTATCTTGAGCGGTTCTTAGTATCGAATGTGCGTCGAGTATCGAATGTGCGTCGATGCCTGTCCAGTCTCTCGCGTTCTTCAGCCAGGAGCATTTTCTTCTTCCTGAACCTCTTCTTCCTTCCACTTTCCCTTCCATTATGAGTCGTAAAAAGTTGTCTTTGTCCATGTAAATTATTTCCTAGATAACTCGTTTTTTTGTTTTTTACAATACATATTTAGGAATTCTCTCTCAGTCTCCATTCTTTTCAGCACCTCGCTGTTGGTCACGTGATCTGTCTACGAGATCTTCAGCATCCTTCGAAAAACCAACATCTCAAAGGCTTCTATACATAAAGAATTCTTTCTATAAATTTTATTTTTCGAAATTTTTATAAATATAGAAATTTTAAGAGCTGTTTTGGTGTTTTAGCCAAATTTGCAAACCAAGATTATTTAATTAGTAAATTCATTTCAACATATTTATGTCCGTATTCAAATAGAACATTAGAGGCATTTCTATTCATTTACGTTATACTTTGTATTACGAATTTTAAAAAGTAAAATTAAAATAAACGTTTTAATTATTATTATTCTTATTAAGTTTTTAGCCTTTAATTACATAATCGTGAAGTTATCGGGGGCCGCTCGGGGTAATTTGGGCCTAGGGCCGCAAATACCCTAAATCCGGCACTGCTTCTATGTCCAGTTCTTTCATCATTTCAAACAATTTTTTTATCGGTTATCAATACAATGTCATTAGCGTAACTTAGATGGTTCAAGCGTTGTCCACAAATTTTTATACCTTTTTCTTCCCATTCTAATCTTTTAAAAATATCTTCCAGAGTTTGAAAAGTTTCGGTAATATTGTGTCGCCCTGTCAACCTGATAATAACAAGTTTTAATAATCACTACAGATTGTTTAGAATACAAAATTTAATGGAATCAGTTCAATAAAGAACTACGAGTATATAATTTTCATAACCTTTCCTATACTGTATAAAAATCAGATTATTACACAATTTTTGGTTTTTTACCATTTTAAAATTCTATCACGAAGTTCAACTCAAGTTTCTTGAGTCAATTTCAGCTGTAACATCTGTTACTTTCCGTAAAATACACTCTCTACTTTACTTGAATTCCCAGCTGATGGTTTGCCGAGTTTTTCTTGATAGTGTAATACTGTTTTAGCTACTTTACTAACTTGCTAGTATCACAGTTTAGTTAGAGTAATCCAATAGAGTGTTTTAAACTAGCAGTAATTTTAGTTAATTGAGTGGAGTTACTTTTAAAATCTACATTTATTGTACCATTTTCTTAATTTAGATACAATTTAACATCAATTTAACGTAAACTGTCATACTTTTTGTAATAAAACTGAAAACAATTTTTTACAAGAAGGCCTTAAAAGGACTCTTGTATTTGTATAATAGTTATTTATAATATAAGTGTTAAAAGTACAATTTTAAGGCACGCATGTGAAAGTTTGCAGAATGAGCGAAGCGAATTTTGCAATTCACATGAGTGCCTTAAAAATGTACTTTTTAACACGTATTATCATACAATATTTTTTCTGCAAACGTTATAAATTTATAAAATACAATATTTTTGTTAATTGCTGAAACCATGAAACCTATGACCCGTAAAAGGTAGATCTGGTTGTCTACACTCGAGGGGAATGTCTAAAAATTCTTAGCGAAAATATTATACCGTTACATAAACTTGTTTTTTCTACAAACGTGTTAAAAATGCAATAATACAGTTTAAACTAAATTTTAAAAAATCTTTTAAACCACCTTTTTCAAATTGCGCAAGTTGTACTATTAATATTAATGTTAATAAATGAAATTTAAATATTTTGACGTTTCACAATTTGACAATTCACTTTTAACTACAGTGCCTTAAAGTAGCATTTTTAAAGCTCTTATGGAGTGCTATAAATTGCATTTTTAACACGGTTGTAGAAAAAAATATGTAATTAACCCGTTATGACCTGGTGCTTCCTTAGTCATTTTGTAACATTATTTTTAAATCTCTTAATTTTTTTATTTTTAATTCTGTTCCTTCAACATACTAGTGATACGCTTGTGTATCAGTTTAGAGCAGGCCCGTCCCGACCCGGGGGTGCAAGGAGTGCGGTTCACCCGGGCGACCAGACAAAGGGGGCGGCGTGAGCCGCCCTTAAAATAGGGAAAAACAAAAATTTTTATAAGGAAATTATAAAAATTATAAAAACATAAATATGTATATGATTATAGTTTTACTACTAACAGAAAGCTTGGATTTAAGAAGACATTGTAATTGTATATTAAATTTCAATTTTTAGATAGGGATACAATTTCAGTACTAGAAAATATAATCTTAAATTTTGGTGTACATGTTACCGACCAAACCCGATTTCAGGACAAACTAGTTTGGCCTAGACCAAACTAGTTTATCCTGATATTAATACCGACATTTCAGGATAAAGTAGTAAGGCCTTTATAATGTACCTAAAACAACCAAAATAAATAGATAAACTGAATAAAATACTCTGTAATTGGAATAAACCATTTTTATTAAAAGATAATGACTCGTCGTTAAAATTAATGGAAATTGGCAATACAAACAATCATATTATAAAAAAATAATCAGTGTTTTTTAAGAGCAATAATTATACCTCATAAATAAAATATATTAAAAACCTAAATAAAAATTATTTATTTTTCCATGGAGTATTTGGATGACACTTAGAATTGCGGATTATCAGTGCCTTCTTGCTCTTGTGTCTGTTGTGGAACAGTTTTTGTAGCAGTTACATTTGACAAAATCTTGTTCTGGTCCAACTGAACCTCTCGTAGCTGAAACCCTTAACGATATTTCAGAGCCTTAGCTTATATCTATGTACCTCTAAAAAAGTTTGATAGCAAATGTCGAATTATGGTCAGAAAAAAAATTAAAAATCTTTTAGAGACATTAATACATCAAAAAGTTAGATAAATTATCTCTAAAATATCGAGTGCTGTTTCACATTATAAGAATTTTGACCGTACGAAGGTTGAAATTTACATAGTGGCTCGAACAATCATATGGAATCTTTCCCCTTTCGCCGAACGTTTCAAGCAGCGAAGGGAGAAAGATTCCGAGCCACTATGTAGATTTTAACCACTACACGGTCGAAATTCTTAAAATGTGAAACAGCGCTAAGGGTTGCAGCGACGAGAGATTCAATTGGATCGGACAAGGTTTATTCAAATGCAGCTGGAACAAAAACTGTTGCACAAACAGATTCAAGTGCAAAAAGGCCATGATACACCGCAATTCTAAGTGTCACCAAAACACTGCATGGAAAAATAAATATTAATTTGTATAATTGATGTATAGTTATTGCTTTTATAAAAAACAATGATTATTTTTTATAATATGATTGCTTGTATTATTAACTGTTCATTAGGTTTAACGACAAATAATTATCGTTTTAAAAAATGAATAACCATTTTCAATTTCGTTGCAAAACGAAAAAACACAGCCGAACCATATTCTAGTCCAATCAGAGAGTGCTTCAAGCACCCCTACCGGTTTCGAAACTTATTAGTCTCTCATCAGGAGGCACATATGCTGCTCTCCCCGATCCAACCAAAACAGACCCCAGCGTGCAGTCCCGGATTGCAACGAACGAAATGGCATAGATGCCCTAGCGGCAACTGCTAGCAAAAATACTAAGTTTTCACTCTAATGGCATATAAAACAACATAATGCTATTCTACATCCCACCAGAATGAAAATAAAGAAGGTTCAGAAGAAACAGAGAAGGTTCCCATTGTTTTCATTCTGGTGGGATGTAGAATAGCATTATGTTGTTTTATATGCCATTAGAGTGAAAACTTAGTCTTTTTAATTATCGTTTTAATAAAAAAATGATTATTTTCCAATTAAAGAATATTTTATTCAGTTTATACCAGGCCGCACTAGTAGTGGGCCCTGCAGTGTCCGTATTAGGCCAAGCTAGTTTATCCTGAAATCGGGTTTGGCTGGTAACATACATATTAATACGATTTAACTTTTTTACGATTTTTCAAGCCGTGTCGGGGATTTTTCGGGGAAATACTCGTATGTGGACAAGGAATATAAATGTATGCTGGCGTCAATCCCCAAAGTAAAAGCCCATATCGGCACTATGTTACGTTTATTCATTGTCATTTCCTATGGTAGGGGAGCCGAAGGGGGATTTTTGCACTTACTCGAGCGCGTCAGAAAATCATATGGGGAGAAATCGTGTACCCTGTAAATGTACCCGCAATGTACCCCTACCATATATATATGGACCCTTAATACAGGGGAGTTCGTTAAGGGGCAGTTTAACTTGGGAACTCCTTCTAACTTGGCTATACTGTACTGATGACGACTAATGAGTCACAAACACGTGTCTGCAGTTGCAATCCATCTTTTTATATTGTTAATTCTGTGTTCACATTCACATTGTGAGTTATTTGCCAATGATTTTTCTTTTCTATATATGAATCACATATTTCAGAAACCCCACAAGTACACTGAACATCATTTTTTGTGGTGGACAAAAAACTGATTTGCAATCAACTCCTGTTATTAATTACAATTTTAATGAGATGTTTGTGTGCATATAAGTGTTTTACAATGATTTTCTTCATTTTGAATATTAATTTTTATTTTGTGCCCATTTTACAAAGAGATTTTGTCGCTGCACTTACGGGGTTTCTTAATTACAGGCTAAAATATAAAGTATTACTTGCAAAAAAGTAAGATGTTTATTCAGTTACATACATTAAATATGTCGTAAATACAAAGTTAGTCAAGTGGGTCGTCTTTGTCTGCTACTGGTCATCCAAAAATCTCCTCGTAGAAGCTCTGAACATTAATGTCATGTGTTAAGTAGGATTTTAACTTATGTAGATCTCTAATTTTTTTCACATTAATTGCTATACGCATTTCTGGATATGCTGCCGTCTTTGGGAAAATAGGTTTTGAGTTGATCTTACTAAATTGATATTCAAACTGTACAGTTGAGTTAATAAAATCACGTGATACAACATAACCAGGTTTTCTGGAATAATGGGTAAAGTGCAAGAAGGATGCAATAGCAAAAGTTTTTTATTTCTCTAGTAACTCCACGACCATACGAGTCAACTGACAGAGTTTTGCTTATAATACTTGGGCAACCATGACTTAAAGCCTATGATTATATCAGTATGCACTACATAAATAGAAAATGTTTGTCTTTGGCTGGCATTCGCTATTAACTCCATGTAGTCCATTACAGTGTAAATCCGATCTATTTTCTTCATTTTTCGTTTGACTACAGCAAAATATGTATCACACGGAAGAAAACTGTGACCTCTAATGGGGGAATATTGACTAATTGTCTCAAAACGTCCTATAGATACCAGGGCGGCACATAGTCGAACCATTGTATGGTTTTTATTCTGTCCTGTACATCCATCCGAAAATATGTGCAGGTGTTGTGTAGTTTCAGGCAGAACAGAATCTGTTCTAGTGCATTATGAATGAACATACATCATTACAGCCTTTTTTTTTGCAACGCCTTCATGACTTACGTAAAACATTAAAGTGCCCGTGTGGAGATCATGAATTTCAAATACATTAATAGTCAGTTGATGGAGATAAAATACCTCTTGAACTGGAATATTGGGAAGCATTAAATTTTGGAAAACACTAATAAGAAATTTAGTATTTTCCAAAGAGTCTTGCCACTGCGCACAATTCACGTTTTACACCATGTAGTACAGAAACCCCACAAATGCGGTACTTACGTAATTTTTGCATTACGCAGTTAAATACAGTCTACAGTTTATTGTCTAAATACACTAAATAGTCGAACAACGGCGGGGTTTCTGAATTACATGGATGAAATGCGTCTTTTACAACCCATACCCAACATAACCTAAAGTACGCCAACGTTATTTTATCGCTTTATGGGTTTTGTCTTTAATTTTTAAGCATTTTTTACACTAGATTATTAAATTATGAGGTATTCTAGTACTTAAAGTTACTCTTGCTTTAAGTCGATAAAATACACCGTTTTATTTTGAATTTTTTTTTCGAATTTTTTTTTTAATTCAAAATCGAAAAATTTTCAAATCGATTTTTCTAGAAAACGGTGCATTCTACCGACTTAAAACAAGAGTAGGGGAGGGAAGGGTAAAGTGAAATAGTGGGGTAAAGCGAAATAGCTCGTTTTCAAATTCTTCCGCAAACGAAGTCATCACTGTTTACAATCCAATTGATGTTTAGAAGTAGTACGCGCTTATCGACCATTTTGTACCGGTCGTTTGTCGATATTATTAAAAATATCGCTGTTTAGACATTCTTGGGCGACTGTTTGTAAAATCTGTAGGTGTGTGTAATTGATAATTCTTTTATCTTATTTAACTAAACATATTTCTGAAAGCAACACACAAAAGCAATCATACTTAACATTCTTTTATATAAAATATAAATTGTTAGGATAGGGTTAAAAATTTTTACTGGACATGTTTGCTTTTAAATTCATTTGGGGCAATGTGAAATGTTAATAGATGGGGCAAAGTGAAATATCGTTTCACTTTGTCCCACATGTAATTATACTTGATTGCCACCATTAACAAGGAATATCTGTATTTCCAGGTGTAAAATGCGAAATTATAAACGAAAAACGACCTAACAACAATAGTCTGTGTCAATGACTGTGGAATCAGATCTTTGCGAACGGGCATCCTTTGCCAAAATCAAGCTGCTATGCAACACGGAATGTTGCATATGTTAAATCGGAGGATTAAATCCGAAAAAAAATTTAGGAAGAAGCGCCAAGTAAGAAGCTAGGCCGATTTCAAATCGTACTCTAGACTATTTCACTTTACCCAACCATGCGGGGCAGAGTGAAAAAAAGACAATGCCTGACAAACCCTCGCATTACAAAAAATTTACTGTCTCCATTTAATTTATATTTCGACATATTGATCTTAAACATTACTGTAATAAGATATGTTTTTTACAAAATTCCATTTCGAAAATTGTAAAATTTATTTAATTTCAAAGTTTAGCTATTCCACTTTACCCTACTCTCCCCTACTTTTCAGTACTAAAATACGTCAGAATTTGATAATCCAGTGTCAAAAATACTTAAAAGTTAAAGACAAAAAAGCATTTTTAAACTAGATGAATTGGGTTAAATTATCATAAAATTATCTGAGGAATCTCCGGTCTTCGTTTGTCGGGAGAGTTTCTGGACATCCTGTATATGTATTATCCAAATTTCACGTCATATCAATTCGGGAAAGTTTTTAAGCAAATCTGGTAAAACAATGGACTGATGAAATATATTTTTCTTTTCTGGCCTTAACTGATGAAATAAAATTTAAATTGATTAATACTATAAATGTAACAAGAAGAAAATAAATCTCACGAAAACGGCCACTGCCAATACCTTCTTTCGTAATGCATTTCACAGAAAACATTATCGGGATGCTAAAGTGCCTCAATTTAATTAACAAAGTACTCTTGTATGCATTATTGTCTGCCATTAACGTTGAGAGTAATACATTAACGCTGGCAGCTGCGTTCCAATATATCTACTAATAATAGAACTATTATTGATTAGATATATTCTTTAAGGGAGTTGAATTGAAAGTGATATTTGTAATTACAGTTACCATTACTTAAAAAGGAGATATTCCTACATAATAATAATGAAAAAATTGATTATAATAGGGAACTTGCACATAGGGAACTTCATTTAAAAATAAGATTTCCAAAGTTTCAGGTCCGACAACCGAAGACCCTCGAAATTCCAGAATATGACGTGCATATCAGTCACCCTGGGCACTAGGTACCCCGAGGGTCGGTTTTGATGTCATATTTATGTTCAACGATCACAAAAACCACCTAGTAATCTGTTTGTATCAATTTAGTTCTGAAAACCTCGAAAATCCAGAAGATGACGTGCCTCAGCAGTTATCCGGGGCACCAGGTGCTCCGGGGGTCGGTTCTGATGGCGTATTCGTGTTAAGTGATCCCAAAAGCCCCCGAGTAATCTTTTTGCATCAATTTAGTTCCGAAAACACTCGAAACTCCAGATAAGGTGCCTTACCAGCAACCCTGGGCACCCGGTGCATTGGGGGCTTATTTCCGTTTGCGTGTGCATTTCACGACAGGGCAGTTTTGAAATAGACACAGAAATGCAAGACATATTTGGTTCCAAACAAGTGTTGATTTGAAAAAGCTAACCTCGAACTATGCATGGGTTTGTACCGAAACATGCGGCGTTGGGATGCTACATACCATTGCGCAGTACTTTGTGTATTCGTTTTATGTGTTGTTTATTAAGTTGCAGAAAACGAAAATAAGAAAAGTAATGAAAAAATATCAGATATATGGAAAATAGCAGCATGGAATGTCAGAGGAATAAGTCATAAAGAATTGGAAATAATAGAAAATCTTTGTAAAACTGATTACAGCTCAGTAGCCACCACAGAGACAAAGAAGAAAGGCACCGGTACTCAAATAATAGGAGATGGTAATATGCCAATTTTTGGAGGAGTAAAGGAAACGGAATGGGTTTGTGCAGGAGTAGCTTGTTTGATACCCAAAAACAAAATAAAAATGATAAGAAATTGGGAGTTTATTAATGAAAGATTGCTGAAGGTATCAATGAGCTGCAATAATTGAATGAATTTAATTAAAATGAAGTGGTAACATTAATTATAGTATACGCACCAGGCGAAAATAATAATGTCGAAAATAAAAATAAATTTTGGAACCAACTGCAACAAACAATTGGGGATTATGAGGGATCACTTATAATATTGGACGATTTTAATTCCAGAGTGGGAAATGAAAACAAAAAATTGCAAGGAACTATTGGAAAACATGGAGAAACAACAATAAATACAAATGGGAGAAGATTATTAGAATTCTGCATTGATAACGAACTAATCATTACGAACACTTTCTTCGAACATAAAGAAATACATAAAATAACGAGAGAGGTTCCCCAACGCAATGAAAAATCAATAATAGACTATATCATAGTTTCTCGGGAAACAAGAACTAGAATCAAAGATGTTAGAGTAAAGAGAAGCTTCGAAATAAGTAGTGATCATTGTTTACTAGAAGGAAAAATTAAAATAAGCAAAAACGAAATTGATAAGACTCAGGAACCTACAAAAAAACTACAGCGGAAGAATTATAGGACATACAAACTAAGGAATATAGAAACCAGGAATAAGTATGTAAAAGAAACAGAAAAAGAGTTTGAACAGATTGATAAAAGTGAACATATAAACAATGTGGAAGTTAAATGGACTAGATTTAAAGAAATACTCTTGACAACGGCAAAAAACGTTTGTGGATTTACAAGAAGAAACAATAATAAAAAACAGACGAGTTGGTGGAATGCAGATATTAAAAAAGAAGTGAAAGAGAAGAAACGTTTATGGAAAATGTATCTACAAAACAGAAATCAGTTGGTCTACGATAAATATAGACACCAAAGAAACAGAGTTAAAACAATGGTTAAACAAGAAAAACAAAATGCATGGGAAGATTTTGGGAAAAGTATGGAAGAAAATAGAACCCATAATAATAAATTATTTTACTGAGTCCTAAAAAATATGAGAAAGGAACCACACATGAAGCTTCAGCAGGTTAAATATCGGAATGGGAATATAATAACTGAAGAAGACCACATTATAGAAAGATGGAAAGAATATTTTATGGAACGTTTAAGCAAAGACAAGACAACAGCAGACAGCAAAACAGTAACGTTAAACAATACAACCACAGAAGAACAAGATGTAATTGGGGACAATTAAACCAACTAAAAATAGGCAAAGCTGCAGGTATAGATGGATTAGATGCCGAGTTGTTGAAATATCTGGGAGAATTGGGCAAAAAGAAACTTTATGAACTGTTCCTAACACGGAAAACTAAAAAAATACCGAGTGACTGGAACACGGCTATAATATTACCTATACACAAAAAAGGAGATTCGAGAGAATGTGGAAATTACAGAAGCATATCGTTGCTCTGTTCAACATTAAAAGTCTACGAAATTATTCTAGAACGGAAGCTTAGGAATTTAGTCGAGCCTAGATTAGCAGATATTCAAAGTGGGTTTAGGCCAGCACATAGCGTCCAGGACCATATCTTCACTCTACAGCAGATCATCGAAAAAGCCATACTAAAAGATGAAACGGTATATTTGGGATTAATAGATATGAAAAAAGCTTTTGACATGGTGAGCAGAGAGGGAATATGGCAAAGCTTGACAAATAAGGAAGTGGATATGGAACTGATAACCACAATCCAGAGTTTGTATTGCAATACCATAAATCAAGTAAGAACAGGCAATCTTATTTCCAGCAAATTTACGAATAACGACGGAGTCAGACAAGGAGGGGTATTGAGCCCTCTTGAGTTCATACAGAAATAGCTAGCCCAGAGGTAGAACTATAATACTAAAGACCTGAAAGAACAAAGAAAAAAGAATGGATGACAGAGGAGATTCTATGTATAATGGAAGACAGAAGAAAGGCTAAAGATAATAAGAATAGCTACAACAAAATAAATAACGAAATAAAAAGGGCTATTAAAATAGCAAAAGAAAATTGGTTAAGCTCGAAATGTACAGGGTTATTCACTATATTTTGACCCCCCTGTAAACTGCTCCATTTACAGAATTAGAAAAAATGCTAAATACAAAAGGTATTCGATTTTTAAATTATGATTTTTTGACATAATATATATCATACTAGTGACGTCATCCATCCGAGCGTGATGACTTAATCGGCTATTTTTTTAAATGAGAATAGGGGTCGTGTGCTAGCTCATTTGAAGGTTATTCAATTCTCTATTCAGTAATATAAACATTAAGATAATTATTTATACAGGGTGTCCAAAAATTTTTTTTAAATTAAATTAATTGACACAAAAAAGAAGAGTGTATGTAATTTATTTAATTCAAAATACATTTTACTGCTATCAGAAAACAGAAATAAATGTTTATTGAACAAATAAACATTACTTTTCACTTAAATTCAATGTTAGAATAGAATAGAAATTTATTGTCACTGAAAATACAAATTTTATGGACAAAGCTTAATTAAAGTCAGAAAAAATAAATAAATAATATCTAACAATAACAATAACAAATACAATTTTCTGAAATTTAATAAATCGTCAATATAAAAAAAATATACATAAATACAAAATATAAGTTAATAAAGTAAAGAAAAAAAAAACAAAATCGATATATTGCAACAATTTATAGAAATTGCAAAGTGAATATACAACAAAGTAAACTATTTATAGACATAGGAACTAATAAGTTTAAGCTGCTGCATGTGACACCCAAATATAGATAAGTTTGGTTACTTGTACATTACTGTAATTTCTTAGTTAGTCATTAAGAAACTCTTCTACTGAATAATATGGTCTTTTAGATAGATGAGCTTTTGTCATTTTACGGAACTTGGGGAAAGATGTTGCAGATTTGAGTTGTAAAGGAAGATGGTTGTATAGTTTTTTTGCGGAATATAATATAGATTTCTTTACTAACTCAGAGGACGGGATCGGTAAATAGACATCAAAATTTGAATTTCTGGTGGAGTAGTCATGACGAGGCCTTGCTGGAAAGACATGCATGTGTTTACGAATTAAACAAACAGTTTCTAAAATATATAAAGATGTAAGGGTTAAAATGCCGTGATCTTTGAAGTAACTTCTGCAATGTGTTGTTCTTCTGAGGCCAAACAGATACCTTATTGCTCTTTTTTGTAATTTAAAAATAACATCTAATTGGGCAGCTGTACTAGAACCCCAAAAAGGAAGACCATATTGAAGATGAGACTCGAACAAAGAAAAATATGTTAGTTTAGAAGATGCTAAATTGAGTTCTTTCGAAACAGATCTTATAGCATAGCAGGCTGAGGCGAGTTTCTTACTTAACACATCGATATGAAGGGACCATTTGAGGTTGCTGTCTAAAAAAATACCAAGAAATTTTACAGAATCAACGGTAGAGATCTGGCTGTTATTAACAAGCAGGGGTTAAAGAGCACTTTTATAGGATAATGCTACTGTCTTATCCACGTTAAAAGAGAGTAAATTAGAGTCAGACCAGGTTTTTTTCGTAAGCAAATCAGAAGTTATAGCTGCATGAAGAGATGCAATAGTTGAGTTGCTCCAAGTGATACTGGTATCATCAGCAAAAAGAAAAAATTTTCCATCGATTTTTAAGTTAGTGATGTTATTTATAAAGATAAGGAACAGTAGAGGACCCAATACTGAACCTTGTGGTACTCCACATACAATGTTTTTGAGACTAGAGTCAGTATCATTTGCTCTAACTAGTTGTTTCCTATTATTCAAGTAAGATTGGAACCAATTCAAAGAAATACCTCGAATCCCATAGAAATTTAGTTTTTTAATCAAAATGTCATGATTTACACAATCAAAAGCTTTGGCATAGTCACAGAAAACAGTGGCAGTATAAAGATTATTGTTTAGTGCTTGGTAAACCTCATGAAACACAGAAAACAAGGCATCAGTGGTACATTTATTAGTTAAAAAGCCGAACTGATTTTGGGATAAGATGTTGTTATCAATGAGAAAGGACATAAGACGGGTTTTTATGAGTCTCTCAATAATTTTTGAAAGTACCGGTAGTAAGGCAATAGATCTATAGTTGCAAGCATTAGATTTTTCACCACCCTTATAAAGGGGAATAATAATGGCTATCTTTAGGCACTCTGGGAATTTGCCTCTTTCAAAGGAATCATTAATGTTCAAGCTGCCATCCATCTGCCTCTTGGCAGTTTGAACATTGAATTTAAGCAAAAAGCAATGTTTATTTGTGCAATAAACGTTTATTTCTGTTTTCTAACAGCAGTAGAAGATATTTTGAAATAAATAAATTACATACATTCTTCTTTTTGTGTCAATTAATTTATTTAAAAAAATTTTTTTTGGACACCCTGTAGAAATAATTATCTTAATGTTTATATTACTGAATAGAGAATTCAATACAATTCAATCACACGACCCCTATTCTCATTTAAAAAAAATAGTCGATTACGTCATCACGCCCAGATCGATGACGTCACTAGTACGAAATATACGTCAAAAAATCATAATTTAAAAATCGAATAACTTTTGTATTTTATATTTTTTTCTAATTCTGTAAATAAAGCAGTTTACAGGGGGGTCAAAATATACTTAGTGAATAACCCTGTACAGAGATAGAGTCATTACAACAAAAACATGATTCGTTTAACCTCCATAAAAAGATCAAAGAAGCTGCAGACTTATTAGTTCAGAGAAATAAGGAAAAAAAATAGCCGGTTGGTGACACAACCCCCTCCAGGCCGAAACCAAATTTTTTGAGTAATATGGACATCTATAATAATAACCTATATATTTCCTGCAGCCGATTTTGATGATATACATAGTTATAAACAAATGAAGATCAAAAACGGTAAATTTTCGCTTTTTTCGTCTATTACTAACAAAATAGGCATTTTAGACAAATTTGAGAGTAAGAAACTCATAAACGGTATAAAAAAACTTCAATATGGCGTTTGCTTAATATGTCTATCCTTATTGGTTGCTTAGAAAATTGCAAAATAAATCATAAATTTTGAGTTTTTATAAATATTTATAACTTATGTAAAAATTAACTTAGAATCTTCTTATTACACGGAATGCTGAGACTTATGGTGCTTAATTCATACCCTAAATTTCGAAGAAATTGGTCAAATAGTTTAAAAGTTATTTAATTTGTTTATCCCAAATTTATTTTTTTTGCAACACTGTAAGTCAGAAAATGATGAAGCTACAGTAATACTTTGGATAGTTTATGGAAGAAGGAAATTTACAGTATTAATTTAATTTAAAAAAAATTACAAAAAATAATTATAAATATTGCAAAATTATTTTGCAAAAACATGTGAATTAAATAAATGGGGGGGCTAACTTTGTCCCTAATTGTCCTAGGACAGTTGTTTTTCTTTTTAAATGTGTATAAAAATTCAGTCTTTCTAAATATGAAAAAATAATTTTTCTACAGGTAATGGTTAAAAAGTTATTCTAATTGTTTATAAGTAAGCAAAAAATCGACATGTTCTTTCAAAATAATTTTACACTGTTTAAAATTATTTTTTGTCATTTATTTTTAATAATGGTAATAGTATAAATATTGTTCTTTCATAAACTGTCCGAAGTATGATTGTAGCCTCATAATTTTCTGACTTGTAGTGTTGCAAAAAAAAATGAATTTGGGATAAACAAATTAAATAACTTTTAAACTATTTGACCAATTGCTTTGAAATTTAAAATAGAATTTAAGTACAAGAAGTATCAGCATTCCGTGTAATAAGAAGGTTCTAAGTTAATTTTTACATAAGTTATGAATATTTTTAAAAACTCAAAATTTATGATTTATTTTGCAATTTTCTAAGCAACCAATAAGGATGGACGTATTCAGCGAACGCCATATTGAAGTTTTTTATACGATTTATGTGTTTCTTACACTCAAATTTGTTTAAAGTGCTTAACTTTTTGGTAATAGACGAAAAAAGCGAAAATTTAGCGTTTCTTGATCTTCATTTGTTTATAACTATGTATATCATCAAAATTGGCTGCAGGAAACATATAGGTTAATAATATAGATGTCCATACTACTCAAAAAATTTGGTTTCGGCCTGGAGGGGGATGTGTCACGAGAAAAATCTTATTTCTCTGGACTATATATAAACACAAGAACACTGGATTTCTGACAGATAATCAGGGAAACATAGTATTGGAAATAGAGCAAAAAAGGGATGTTTGAATTAAATACGTGGAAAAAACTTCCCCAAAAATGGCTAGAATCAAGTTTTATAAATCTTCCAAAAAAACCCAATGCGAGAAAGTGCGAAGATTATAGAATTATAAGCCTTATGAGCCATTTACTTAAACCATTTCTAAAGGTCATTCACAAAAGAATCCACAGAGAACGGCAGTTCTCACCAGTGGCGCACAACACCCCTACATGCGACACTATATATACACGAAATTTTCGATTTTCTAAACCTGACTGAATTGAAAATTGGGCCAAATCCCATCTTAAAGTTTAGGAAAAGACTCGTCCATCCATATGTTACTTCTCCATTTTGGTCCAAGGGTGTGGATTTTACGGCCCTTCCCATTTAAAGCCTGTTTTTCGTTCTCTTCCCCAAAACTCCCAAAAATTTCAAAAATTTAAGCCCGACCTTTGTGGCTTCTGATAGCACAGATCATTACCTTTCCAACTCATGTTTAATTTTGAAAATCGGATATACCATTCAAAAGTTATCGAGCTCAGAATTATGACTCAATTTTTATTTAAAAAATGGAAAATGTTTGTGGATATGTATGTATGTATGTATGTATGTATGTATGTATGTGTGTAGAAAAGTTAAACCGATCTGAATTTTATTTTCTGTGTTTCAAGAGGGTTTGAGGGCCGATTCAGAACCGGTCTAATTTTTTACTTCTGACTACCCGTAAGTCAGCTAGGGGGCTAGGTAGATACAAAATAGCATATTTTTTGGGCGTATATATCTTAGGTTCAAGGAAAGACAGGAAAACCGCAAATACACCAAATCAATGGGGTGGAGTTAAGCTTTCAAATGGCGCCTAATAAATTAAGCTGACACATACACACTGCTTACCATAGCCAAAAAACTGAAAAACTAAACTTTGAAAATTTTGGTTTTTCGACAATTACTCAAAATTTCAACCTACGAATTGCGCCAATAACTGAGCGGTTGTAGAAGGACTCAGGACGCGTCTAACAGTGTATACCTTATATCTGAAAAAATTCGAATTTTTAAGTTATAGGCTTCATAAGTATGATCAAATCTATTTCTTATGGGAAAAACGGTTTTTCAAGCTCAATAATTCCTGTAATACGTTCAGTTATCATACTCTATCTTGGATGCATCAGATACTACTTGTCAATACGTTTCAAATTCATGTTTAGTGATCAACATCGGGTAAGCCGTTCAGAAGTTATAGAGCTCCAAAGTATAATTCGTCCAGGAACTAAAATTTTTCAGTTCGCAATTTTTACAGAATGGATAGATTTGCTTGAAAATTTGACAATAAGTATTGGATAGTTCAAGGATCAAAATCTATATGATGCCGAAAGACGCTTTTACCATGGGGTGGTTGCCACCTCATCTCGAGGGTGGAATTTTTTTTATATTTTGACCGCAAATGCTGGTAAAAATATTAATTATAAGCAAAAAATGTTCATTATACATTTTTTTGATAAAATTAATAGTTTTCGATTTATTAGTTATCGAAGCTGTTAGTTTTATATCGAAAAGATTACCAGATAACGGCAGTTCTCGCCAGTGGCGCAGAAATACACCCCCCTACACGCGACACTATTATATACACGAAATATTCAATCTTCAAGTTCATAAAAAGACTCACCCATTCATATGTCAACCATCCATTTTGGTCCAAGGGTGTCGATTTTACGGCCCTTCCTATTTAGGGTCTGTTTTTCGTTCTGGTCCCCAAAACTCCCAAAAACTTCGAAAATTTAATTCCGACCTTTGCGGCTTCTAACACTCCTGACCACTACCTTTCCAACGCATGTCTAATTTTGAACATTACCAGAGAACTGCAGTTCTCGCCAGTGGCGCACACCCACACCCCCCTACACGCGACACTATATATACACAAAATTTTCGATTTTCTAAATATGACTGAATTGAAAATTGGGCCAACTCCCATCTTAAAGTTCAGAAAAAGACTCACCCATTTATATGTCAACCATCGATTTTGGTCCAAGGGTGTAGATTTTACGGCCCTTCCTATTTAGGGTCTGTTTTTCGTTCTCGTTCCCAAAACTCCCAAAAAGTTTAAAAATTTAAGTCCAACCTTTGCGGCTTCTAATAGAACTGATCATTACCTTTCCAACGCATGTCTAATTTTGCAAATCGGTTATACTATTCAAAAGTTATAGAGCTTAGAAATGTGACTCAATTTTTATTTAAAAAAGGGAAAATGTTTGTGGATATGTATGTATGTGTGTTTGAAAGTTAAACCGATTTGTTATTTTTTCTCTGTGTTTAAAGAGGGGGTCAGGTCCGATTTAGAACCGGTGTAGTTTGTGACTTTTGACCACCCATAAGCCAGCTATACGACTTGGTAGGTACAAAACGGCATATTTTTTGCGGGTATATATATTCGGATCAAGAAGAGGCAGGAGAACCGCAAATACATCAAATCAATAGTGTTGACTTAAGCTTTCAAATGATGTCTAAACCGTTAGGATCAGACATACACACGGCTCAGTATAGCCGAAAAACTGAAAAACTAAACATTGAAAATTTTGGTTTTTCGACAATTACTCAACATTTCAACCTCCAAATTGCGCCAATAACTTAGCGTTTGTAGAAGGACTCAAGACGAATCTAACGGTGTATACCTCATATCCGGGAAAATTCGAATTTTTAGGTTATAGGCTTCATAAATATGATAAAATTTATTTCCTGTGGGAAAAACGGTTTCTCAAGCTCAATAATTCCTGTAATAGCTTCAGTTATCATACTTGACCTTAGATCCATCAGATACCACTGCTCAATACGTTTCAAACTCATGTTTACTGATCAAAATCGGTTAAGCCGTTTAGAAATTGTTAAGCTACAAAAGTACAATCCAATTAACGATTATTCCCCAAATGGTTTATGTAGTTGTAGTGGTTACGACGCTAAATTTGATCTGGCAACGGGCAATCCGACTTCATTTACCGGCCATCTCAATATTTTTTTTTCAATCTATTTCGAATAGAAAAAAATCTAGTGTACATTCGATGGACACTAGATCATTTGGGAGATAATGCAACAAAGGTGACCATTTATAAAGATTGATGTGTAATAGAGGAACATTGCATTCAACTTCATACATTTAATTTATAAATAACTTTGAAAAACTCCTGATACAAGAATAAAAAACCGCTAAACGCCGTAAAAATGAGTGGCGCATAAAATATTCTAGCTACAAAAGATCTGATATGAATGTTACGTGGCGCGAAAATGGATTTTCATTTGATGCAAAACAAAATTCTAGTTTTATTTTAAAATATTTTTCCATAATATTTGCTAAATTTGAAGTAAACGCGCCACAAAAGAGTTTCAAAATTCAAACTGTATAAAAGTTACTCTTTTGTGGCACGTTTACTTCAAATTTAGCAAATATTATCTTTTAAAATAAAACTAGAATTTTGTTTTGCATCAAATGAAAATCCATTTTCGCGCCACGTAACATTCATATCAGATCTTTTGTAGCTAGAATATTTTATGCGCCACTCATTTTTACGGCGTTTAGCGGTTTTTTATTCTTGTATATTATACAAAGTGCGAAGAACAACAACTAACAAGAACACAATTCGGATTTCGTGATGCTCTGGGAACACGGGAAGCCCTTTTTGCTGTACGTACAAGTGCTATTTCAGAGATGCAGGGATGTAAATTGTGATATATACGTATGCTTTATAGATTACCAGAAAGCATTCGACTGAGTAAAATATGACAAATGAATAACTCTAATGCAAGAAATTGGAATTGACAACAAAGATCTGAGAATTATCAGAACCGTTATTACAATCAAAGGGCCAAAATCAAAATAGAAGACCAGTTGACTGATAAAATTGCAATAGAACGAGGAGTACGACAGGGCTGTATTTTATCTCCACTACTATTCAATATCTACTCTGAATGGGTATTTAAGGAAGCTTTAGACGGTTGTGCGAAGGGAGTATTAATAAATGGTGAATGATTGAGTAACATTAGATATGTAGATGACACCATAGTTTTTGCCGATAATCTGAATGATTTACAGATTTTAACAAATCGTATAACAGAAGTCAGTAACAGATACGGGCTAGCTCTAAACATAAAGAAGACCAAATTTATGACAATTAGTAAAAAACCAATACTAAACGCTCAACTTACAATCAACCACCAGAATATCGAAAGAGTTGAGCAGTATACATATCTGGGCACGAATTTAAATAGCCAATGGGACCACTCGACAGAAATTAAACAGCGAACAATAAAAGCGAAAGTAGCATACGTTAGAATGAGACCCATTTTCAACAGTCGAGACATATCATTAAAAACAAAATACCGTATGTTGAAATGCTACATATTCACAGTTCTGCTCTACGGAATGGAAGCGTGGACAGTAACTGTTGCATCTATGAATCGGCTCGAAGTTTTCGAAATGTGCTGTTATAGGCGCATATTACGTATATCCTGGGTTGACCAAATTACTAATGTGGAAGTAGAAATATGCTTTATTGTCATGAAAAATTTAACAATTTTATAGACAAAGCTTACAAGAATCATAAATAAAAAGTCCTGCATAGAATGGGAAAAGAGTGTGAAATTCTCATAACCATCAAAACAAAAAAATTAGAATATCTAGGACATCTAATGAGAAATCAAGAACGTTACGGCCTTCTCCAAGGGAAGGTAAATGGTAAAAGTGGACCGGGAAGAAGACGCATTTCCTGGCTTCAAAATTTACGAAAGTGGTATGACACGACTACCACTGAACTGTTCCGCGCTGCGGTAAACAAAGTCAAGATAGCCATGATGATCGCCAACATCCGGAACGGATAGGCACTTTAAGAAAAAGAATGATAAAATTTCTACTCAAAACTTTCATGCAAGATTTATAAATACATACTAAGGTTGTAAGAGTTGAACCCATCCTTATGGAATTTATATTCCGCAGACGCCATTGCTTAAACAAGGAGATGTACTACGTTATCACTTCTAAATGGAAGCTTTTACTTGTTGTTCTGCTTGACTTTAATTTTATTAAATATGTACCTATTTGACCCACATAATTGCGGATTTTCCGGAGCATTAATTGAAATTCCGCAGTAACCCTATTTCACGCTCGAGATGAAATTTACCTGATTCCGCTAACAAGCTTTTTAACAATCTTGCGGCTTCGTGCAGATGGGGTATTTACTGGGTGATAGAGAAATTGTAGATACCAGTTAAATTCAGCTTAACCAACGTCATTTTATTTTTATGCTATAACTTTTTTTATAACAACTCGAGAACGACTGGACCGATTTGTCTAATATTGATGTTTAAATATTTGTAGTCCCAGGTTGGTTTAAAGAAGAACAAGGAAAATAGTAAAAAAATGTCGGATCTGAAGATATACCAGATATAACAAAGGGCGAAATAAGAAACGCAATAAGTACAATGTAAAATAAAAGAGCTCCAGGTGAAGACGGAATAGTATTGGAAATGATAAAATATAGAGGACAACACCTCGTAAAAATGCTAAACATTATATTTAAAAACTGTATATAATATGTGAAGTACACACAGCTTGGTTAAACGCTCTTATAATACTCATATTTTAAAAGGGAAATAAATATAAATTAGAAAACTACACTCACCGGCATAAAATTTCGCCACCCAAAATTTTTGGTTTGACAATCTATAACTTTCTTATTTGTACTCCGATTTTCAAGATTCTTACATCAGTTTGTAGGTACATGTATTAGTGTCGTTTGTTATTATTCCGGTGACAAAAATTTTTTGCTTAGATGACATTATACGGGGGTGAATGGAAGCGTTGTATTTTCTCCTAACTTTAATCAATTGTGTGAAAAAATTGGAGAGCTGATTTTGTTTCATACCCCTTTTATATCATCTTGGAGGTATTACTAGGGTTTTGTTTTCTTGAATTATCCGAATATCTCTTTTCTTGTGAGAGTAATAAATAAAAACACTACTTTGAAGGTTTTTTTAATTAAAAATATCAAACGCACTAAAATTAACAAAACAAAACAAAATTAACAACAAAACAAAAAAATTTAATAGCGGGTATGTCCACCTTTTCCAGCAACGACATCTGGCAGTCTGTTTGGCATCGAATAAAGATGTGTTATCCTTGCCTGGGGAATAGCCCGATATTCCTCTACCAGGGCCATAACTCTACCAAATTTTCTGGAGACCTAGGATGACGGCGAATAGATTTTTTTAATTCATCCCATAAATGCTCAATAGGATTGAGATCTGGGCTGCATGCGGGCCATTTTAATCTTATCAATTCAACCTCTATTTTATGAGTCCATCAGTGTTTTTATTTACAAAAAATGGTACAGCTCTTACAAGAAAAGAGATATTCAGATAATTCAAAAAACAGAATTTTAGTGATGCCTCCGGGATAATATGACAGAACTATGAAACAAAATCAGCTCTTTCATTTTTCCACAGAATTTTTTAAAGTTAGGAGAAAATACAACGCTTCCATTCGCCCCTGTATAATGCCATGCAAGCAAAATTTTTGTGTTACTGGAATAATACCAAACGATATCAATACATGTACCTAAAAACTGGTGCAACAATGTTGAAAATCGGAGTACAAATCTAGGGCCGGCAGACTAAAGCACATAAGTCAAAAAATCCGATTTTTCTTTTTGTACATACACATGTCCATATATTTTTTCTCCACCGACTGACTCAAGCACATACGTCATACACGTTTATTTCATTTCACATTGATTTTAAGTAGCGTACTTTTTCAACCTTTCAATTACTATAAATCTTTAGACGTTATAAAGAACATAAGTTGACTTATGTGAAAAAGTACAACTGATATATTCAGTTTTACTAATTTATAAGCATGACTTAATTGTTAGGTACATCAAGTACTTGACGTTATCGTCTTCCTTGTTTAAGAATACAAAGATATTTAACTTTAGGTACCTACTTAAAACATGGCTAAGAGAGAAGCGATATTCAATGAATATTGGGTAATGGGTATATACAGTCGGAAAAATGAAAGAATACCCATGAACGATCACATCAATCAGTTATTTTGTATTTGCTGTCTTTTTCTATAAATAACAAACGTTTGTCATAGAAAAAGACAGCAAATACAAAATAAGTGATTGATGTGATCGTTCATGGGTATTCTGTCATTTTTCCGACTGCACAAAAAAAGGTCTGCTTACATGTCATCATTAATAGAGATTATAGAAAAAGCTTCTCAAAGACAACGCGAAATAGACCCTAAAAACAGAAATTTCGTATGAAGACGTATAAATATTTTGTTGTAATAGATGTACTGCGTTAGGTTATTTGTAGGGGGTGGCAATGAAGAAACTGTCTTCAGTAGGTGGTACAAAAATTAATGATATGCGTGGAACAACTGTACCTAAAAATAAAATATCCGAGGACCAAAGGAAGGAAATAAAAAACCATTTGTCTCTTCCGTCGTAAGAAAGTCACTACACCAAAAGAGTACATCAAAGAAGTATTTGCCTTCCCTCATAACAATCACCAAAAAATATCAAGTATTTGTCTATCAAACCTCCTTCAGACCAGATCAAGCTTACGAATCTAAAAAAAAACGACACACAGGCAAACAATTTACGGCAAATTTCAACGAATACGTAACTCGGTGATTTATGACGGGAAAAAAACGTATTTCAGTGCCAAATCATTCACCTATATATTAGGGCTTCCTTTATACATGTTTGACATTAGAATAATATAAAATCATAATGACGAATATAGTACATGTTTTTTATATTAGGTGTGAATGTCGGTTACACCGCAAAGGTACGTTTACTTCACGTAATAATCACGAAACAGAAATAACTCCCTTTGGTTAAATTTTGAGAACTATTTTGGAAAACAAAATTTTACAACGGTGTTGGTTAAATACGTATCGCTTGAATTTTACTCAGTGTATTTTATGGACGTCGAAAAATTAGATGTATTTCACGTAAAAGTAATGTAAATAATACCAATATTTAAACAAAAAGTTTATGATTTCGCTTTTAAAATCATTTAGCATAACTATTTCAATCCAACCTTGATTTGACGCTATTTTTACTATTTTTTTCTTTAAAAATATTACAGGAGCTAAAATGGTGTTGAGTCTAATTTTCAAATCGCGCGCGGTGATAACGTACTACCAAGCCTTTCTCCTCCTTTTAATACTATCACGTGACAACGGTACATGATTAACATAGTTGTTTCGAAAACTAAATTAATCGATTTATCGAATAATTGATAGGATTATTTTTTTATATTATTCTGGTATTGTATTGAAATAGATTTTTAGTACCTAAGACCAATTAGTTAATAGTAGAAGAAATTTAAAAACAAAAAGAAAATACGTAATACTAATTTAAAGTAAGTAGAATAGTTTAACTGTAATTTAAAAATAATCGATTTTTAAAATCGATGATCATAACCTCTATAATATCAGCTTCTCACAATTCTCACAACAAAAAGTGAAAGTGAAACGTGGAGAGCTTTATTTCTTTTGTTGTATTTTAGGCGGGTTTATTTATAATAATATCTTTCGTATTAACGTTTACCTCACTGCTCGAGGGTTGAAGTGCCGATGATGCAATTAGAAAAAAACAAGAAAGTGTCGAAGTGCCTCCTAGAAATAAAAAGTGACCTGTGTTGTGTTTTGTGTTGGCAAATTTTTAATGTGTCTTTAGGTCGGTACCATTTTTGATTCATTATATTGTATATAATAATTATACAAGACAAATGTTTTAAAGTCTCTAAATTCTACTAAATAAATACATTGTTAATACTTTATATTATGCTTGTTTTATTTATATCATATGAGGATAATAATTACGTGATTCATAAGTTAATTAAGGTCGAATTATTTACGTGAACCGAGGACGTATCTTTCACGTGAATACTAATATATACATTCCCTAAAAGATACGTTAATCAACACGTATTTGCAACGTGAATTTCCCGAAACATTTTATTGCTATTTACGGTAAATAACACGTCTATTGAAGACGAGTTATTCACATAATTTAAAGACGTATTTTCAATGTGACATTCCAACCAAATTTTCACGTGAAATTCACGTAAGCAATTTACGTATATTGGTGACAAATTAACACGTCGGTCTGTTTGCTGGGTAATGCCTTAAGCAACATAGAGTTGATGAACGATGTTCAAAAATCATTAATAAGCACTAAAATCGGCCTTACCTCCGAAAAAAAAGGACAAGACGGAACTTAATAATTCTTTTTGCATTCGATTCGTGAATGCGCCAGGAAATTTTGTGACCCCGAGCCATAATATAATATTGAAAAACTGCATACAAAAAATGCATTCTTAAAGGGCATCTCAAATAGACAATAAAAAAAATTCAGAACTCGTCAATTATCGGCAGAAATGAGTTCAATTTTGTTACTCTGGGATTTTTGGGGTGACTGAAAACGAATATTACGTCGTAAGTGATCTCCGGCGTACCTGGTGCGCAGGGTACCTACTGTTTACCTCGTCATTAAAATTTATTAAAAAATTAGTCAGAAATCATTACTCGGGGGGTTTTTAAGGTCACTAACGACGAATATGACATCGGAAGTGATCTACGGAGTACCTGGTGCCCAGGGAACCTATTGTTTACCCCGTCTTGTGGAGTTTTCGGCAAAAAAATTATTAAAAAATTAGTCAAAAATCATTACTTAAGGGGTTTTTGGGGTCCCTAAGGACGAATATGACATCGGAAGTGATCTCCGGAATATCTAGTACCCAGGGTACCTCGTCTTCTGGAGTTTTCGGCAAATTCATTAAAAAATTAGTCAAAAATCATTACTCGGAGGTTTTTGGGTCGCTGATGACGAATATGACATTGGAAGTGATCTACGGAATACCTGCTATCCAGGGTACCTACTGTTTACTTTGTTTTCTGGAGTTTTCGGAAAATTCATTAAAAAATTAGTCAAAATTCATTACTCGGGGGTTGTTGGGGTCTCTGACGACGAATATGACATCAGAAGTGATCTCCGGAGTACCTGGTGTCCAGGGTACCTACTGTTTATCTCGTCTTCCGAAGTTTTCGGCAAATTCATTAAAAAATTAGTCAAAAATCATTAGTCACGAGATAAACAGTAAGTACCCTGGGCACCAGGTACTCCGGAGATCACTTCCGATGTCATATTCCTCGTCAGCGACCCCAAAAAACCGCCTGAGTAACGATTTTTGACTAATTTTTAAATGAATTTGCCGAAAACTCCCGAAAACGAGGTAAACAGTAGATACTCTGGGCACCAGGTATTCCTGAGATCACTTTCGATGTCATATTCGTCGTTAGCGACCCCAAAAACCCCCGAGTAATGATTTTTGACTAGTTTTTGAAGTTATACTTCTTTACGCGCGAATGAGGGTGAATTTTTATATGTTAAAACCTATGATCCGGGCGCATGCGCATTATAACTTTGTTCTGATTGGATGTTCAAATGACATGTCAAAAATTATCCAATATGGCAGCTGTACCACAGCTGTGATTTGGACGGTTTGGTTATGTATGGATGTTGCGTTTTAAAATTTATGGGACAAGAAACAACAAACAAAAGTTAGTTAATAGTTATCGTGCCTTTTTAAATAGTTTTCATATTATATTTTTGGACTTATTAACATAGAAGAGATGCCTATTGCATGCCATTGTGGCATGGAAGCCCATCTACATCATAGTGTGAGTGCGATTTTCAATCACAAACATCAATCAACCAGGACGATCTACGAACTCACTTATTCAAAACTAAAGAATCGGACAGTCCATACTGGAGTCTTTTATTACTGGTAAGATAAGCGTTTTAAAAATAGTTGATCAAATTTTGTTTAAACATAGCCACTTTACTCGATGCAAGTAATTGCGAAATTTATTGCACAAGTTCTTGCAGCAAGAACTTCTGCAATAAGTTGCAACTAGCTTTCTGCAATAAAATGATTACAGGGTGCAAGTAATTGCATAAACTGACATAAAATAGACAGAATAAATTTTAGGTTATGTTGTTTTTATAAATTAAATGTGATTTTTTGAGTAGAGTTATCAGATATGTATTAGATTAAAAATGTTAGATTATTGAGAAAATTATAATATGTATTATACAGTGCGGTGGAATAAGTGTTGCCCCCCCCCCTGTTAACTTGTTTATTTTAGGAATATAAGCAAAACGCTCGGACAGGTCGATTTTTAAACTAACCATAGTATTTTATAGCATCAACGTTTCGAACTTTACGCGATCACACTTCAGATGACAGGCATAACTTTGATTTTTTTTAATGGTAAAGTACATCATGTGACACCTCATTTACCAGCTTTTAAAATACTGATTTCAAAAATGTATAATACTTTAATCCTTTTTGAGATCGCAGGCCCAAAATTTCGGTCGAACTCTTTTTAAACGCATTTATTTTTTTCGAATTCTGAGAAAACTAATAAGTATTTTTGAAAAATTTAAACTCAGAATGAAAGATTAGATTATTACCGAGGGCTGACAGTCCCTTAGAATAAACACAAAGTTTCTTTTGAATGATATATTTGAAATTAAAAATCACACTAAATTTTCTCTTTTTTCCACCACTGTGACTTATTAAAATAAACATTATTGGAGTTCTCAGGGACTTTGGACCATCGAGAATACTGTAATATTTCATTCTGCGTTTAAATTTATCAAAAATATTTACTGGTTTTTTCAGGATTCGAAAAAAATTATTGCATTTAGAAAGAATTCGACCGAAATTTTTCGCCTACGCTTTCAAACAGGATTAAAGTATTATACATTTTTGAACTCAGTATTTTAAGAGCTTTTAAATGAGGTGTCACATGATGTACTTTCCCATTTAAAAAAATAAAACTTATGGCTGTCACCTGAAGAGGGATCGCGTAAAGTTCGAAACGTTGATGCTATAATATACTATGGTTAGTTTAAAAATCGACCTGTCCGAGCGTTTTGCTTATATTCTTAAAATAAACAAGTTAACAGGGGGGGGGCAACACTTATTCCACCGCACTGTATATAACAAAATCAATTAATACCTAAATGCTAGTATTACCTATAATACATTATTCATTTACAAAAGGAAACAAGTTGTTACAAAAGAAATAAAAATAGAAAATAGTTTCTTTAATCCTTATGTTGTATAATTAAAGTTATCCACCAGAATAATGTTATCTGTGAAGCGTGAAAATGGTAAAAAGTTCCTATAGTTTCCTTAAAAATTGTTTAGTTTGAAATTTAGGCTGACAGATTGTCAAAACAAACAGTGTAGCCTTAAAAGTTCTAAAGATATAACCAAATTGGCAGAAAAAATTGCATGAACATGTTCTATTTAGCTGCAATTTCTTGCAGCAAGAAGTTGCTGCAAGTGATTGCAGCTTTTCTGTTCAATTCTCGTGTGACACGATGCAACAAGAAATTGCGCAATTAGTTGCATCGTGTAAAGTGGCTATCTCGTACATTCACATAACAATATTTTACATAAATCTATTAATTTTAGACGAACCTGCTTATTTAGAGGACGAAAATCATCCTGATCAAGTTCCATCACAGGAAATGGTACGCAAGCCTCAAAAAAGTGCGTAGGTAACATGATGTTGAAAGAATGGGGAGATTGGAAAAGAAGAAGTAAATTGAGAGTGAGTAAATCCAGTAAACACATTTATCTTATGCTTTTTCAAGTAGATATAACAACTAAAAAATAAATAATGAAGAATGTTGACAAATTTGTATAGAAATGACAAGTTTTTGAGTGATTTGAACAATTTTAAAAACAGTCTTCTCCTCTCCAGTATAACAGATTTAATATTTTGATTTTTTGTTAAAAAATATTCTCAGCTGAGTACTGTGCGGTGGTAATAGACTGTCTCCTTCTATGCAATAAACCATCAGCTCATGTGATGCTCCAGCTACAATTTGCTTAATCCATATTTTATAACTTTTCCTCAACTTTTCGCTTTCATGTATCACATTGTTAGAATTAATGGTTCTGATTGAAGTCGAGTTGCAATGTCACTTTTTTTGAATAGCGTAGTTAACCATATATCTGTTATGTTTAAAGTATCCAAAAAATTTTCTTACGAACTTGGTGTTAGTGTTCTGCTGACTGCAAGTTATATTCATATTTACCAGTTTCACGTGGACTCATTTAACTTTTCTCTATTGTTGTTTGAGAACATATAGGCCGTCCGCTATAACTTTTCCCATGCGGTACGATTCATTTTCAATCAAATTAATTTAAAACAGAAAGTGAAACGTACGCCGAAGTGTGTAGTAAGTATATAGTATAGTATAGTATACAGCAGGGGTGGGCAAATACTTTTAAGCGCGGGCCAAAACGAAATTTTCAAAATGTCTTTTGGGCCGGAGGACTCTAACGGGTACGTACATTCTGTACACACGAATGTTTTTGTTGGAGTTTTTTCCCTGTCCAAGAAATTTATTTTGACAAGAATACTATAAGTATCTATAAGTATCATTTTGAAAGGTCGGGAGTTCGAATCCTACCAGGGGCAGAAATTTTTCATTTATTATAAATTAATAAATGAAAAATAGTTTCTGTCCTTGTGGGATCGGTACTCACCGGAGGGACCGCAGACGTTCGGAAACAATTAGCGTCTCTTTGCAAAGACAATGACGTCGACTTTGCAAAGTAACAAGACACTTACTCAACACACACACTACACATTACTCCCCTGACTTAGTGATAAGTTATACAATTACGTGGCTAAAGGTTCTAGTTCTAAACCAAAGCCAGAATCAGAGAAAAAAAAAGTATCATTTTAAAGCATTTAGACAAAGAAATTTGACTGTTAATAATACATAGATAGCAAATTGTCTTACTTGGATGTATATAGAAATATAGTCCATTATTAAGTCATGACAAAAATCCAGCTAAAAAATTAAGATTATATTGAACAAGTGGACAAAATGGAATGCTTTTCGAGTCTGGATTACTAAATATCTAAATCCGAAATCAGAAATTCGATCAAGAAATAGAGCAATCAAAATCAGCCTTTTTGAGGATGAGGTAATTTCTGAGTAACCAAAGACACAGTCTGCAAATCAGATATATTATTCTTCTTTATGGTGTAGAGTGTAGAAGCTTGAACGCTTAACGTTTAGTTAATGAGAAAGCTGGAAGCTTTTGAGATGTGGCTTTTTAGGAGAATTTTGAAAATACCATGGACCGATCATATTATAAACGATATGGTGTTGCACAGAATGGGAAGAAACAGAACATTTTTGACCACCATTAAAAGAAGAAAGGCAGCGTATTTGGAGCATATACTTAGAAATGATAAGTACGAGTTGTTGCAGCTGATTATGAAGGGTAAAATCAAAGGAAAAAGTGGTCCTGGTAAACGACAAAAAATATCCTCGCTGAAAAACATTCGCGACTGGTCATGGTTAAACACAAAGACGCTTTTAAGAAAAGCAGAAGATAGAGACGAATTTGCAATGAATATAAGCAACTTTCGTTAGTGGAGTCGGCCCTAGAAGATAAAGAAGAATATTAAAATATTAGTCATTAAATAAATCAGTTAATGAAATATTTAATTTTGTTATTTATTTATATCTTAACGATACAAATTAATTTAAATTGGTATTATACGCACACTAATTAGTTGATTTCAACAAAATCGCATAAAAAAATTATTAAAAAATATTTGCGTGATTTTTCAACGGGCCAGATAAAATAAGCAAAAGGGCCGGATGCGGCCCGCCGGCCGGCTTTTGCCCACCCCTGGTATACAGTATACAAAACATGGACCTATAAATAAAGTTATTTATTTATAGGTTCATGATACAAAATGTATATACACATCGACATTCGTTTCAATTTATGTTTTGACTTAATTTGATTGAAAATGAATCGTACCGCATGGGAAAAGTTATAGCGGCGGACTATATCTGCATAAGTATGCTCTGTCTACGTAAATAAAAGTATGCACTCTGTTTAAAATGATCAGATATTGCTCAAAAATTATTAAATGAATTGAGTCATTCTTTTTTAGATAATTTCGATTTACATTTAATGTTACATTTATCGTTACGTCGAGGCCCCAATTCTCTCATTTACGTTAATTTTACAGTTTTTCTAGTGTATTCTTGGTCAGAGTTCCTGTTTCTTCAAAATATTAATTTTGGAAAAACTTGGATCTCTTTGTCTCTTCTTCCCAAGATTTTCCTTCTTTGGGAATTTTTTCTTAGAAGACACATCTAATAATAAACTAATGCCTTTGATGCATGAAGGGGTTTCCGCTGTTGATGCTTCTTGAACATGTAATCCACTGTGAACATCAGGTACCTTATTTTTATCAGTGGAAGTTAGTTCACTCGTAAATTATATAGGTGTTACAATGTTTTTATAAAAATATTCATCAATTATAGAAATTAATAGTATTGGCAACATTGGTTCCAGAGTGATTCAAAATTTGCACTTATAATGAGGTTATTTTATTAAAAAACTTTATATTATTTATAGGTCTGGATCCTGCGTATGAAAAAAAAGTTGATTAATAGCAAGCTGAAAATTTGTTATTAGCTTAAGGGTGTCTAGTCGGACAAACATTGATATATGGGAACACTGGAACAGGGGAAGTTTTAACTGTGGAACAGGTTAAAAATTTGGAACGGTCAGACCACGAAAACGTCACATGTATTTTGTCCGACAGAACAGACTTAAACTCTCTGAACAGAGATTAAACTCTCATGCAAAAATCAGACTGCTATTTATCACCAAATTGGCGTTTTAATGAGTGGAACATGTAGAATATGCCAAATGACAGGAATTATGACAGGTGATAAATAGCAGTCTGATTTTTGCATGAGAGTTTAATCTCTGTTCGGAGAGTTTATGTCTGTTCTGTCGGACAAAATAAATGTGCCATTTTCGTGTTCTGACCGTTCCAAATTTTTAACCTGTTCCACAATTAAAACTGCCCCTGTTACAGTGTTCCCATATATCAAAGTTTATCCGACTAAACACCCTTAAGCTATTAACAAATTTTCAGCCTGCTATTAATCAACTTTTTTTCATAATCCAGACCTATTAGGTACATAAGATAGGATAAAAGTTTTTAGATCAGAATGAAAGTTGTCCTTTATAGATCTCATTTAAGCAATACTTAAAAAACATTATAAGTGGAGTTACAATGTTATTTATATCAGGTGTAGTTGTGATCTAAAATTTAAATTGGATTAAATTTTTTTATAGGCTGAACAGATAAATCAAAAAGCTAACATAGAGGACAATGATGCATTAGCGACTGGCATATCATCTCATACGGACAACACCACAGGAGAGTTTTTTTTTTATATTTGAACAATTGAGCTTCGCTTCAAAGAAAGTTGGACGCCTTGAAAAAAATTGGAAACTCAGCGTTTGGACTTACGGAAGATATTGAAAATGCTATAAAGTAGTGATATTATACGGGATTTGTATATACTTTTGTAAATAATATATTGTATGATATTTTAAAAGAAAATAATGAGTACCACTAGTGTTACTACAAATGGCTAGTGATTTTAGTAAGTAATTTTGCCAATTTTGTAAAATTGGCAAAAAAAAATTTCTAAATAGTTAATAATTTTGCCAATTTTCGCAAAATTGGCCAAAAACAAAAAAAAATATCTACTAAAAACACTAGCCAGTTATGTCTGAGTTTAGCGAACCAATTATAACTCTGGTTAAATTAGGGTTAAGTTTACACTTTTGACTTGCCTACTGATTTAAAAATATTTTTGTCATCCTGTAAGTTGGAACCATAATATGGAAAACTTTTTTATTATTCATTTTACGAAAAATAGTTGTTCTGCATAAAAGGTTCTGCAATATCTAGAATCTATGATTCAACCATCAGATAGTAAATTTTATGGGTAATATACAGGGTATGTCAAAAAATATAAATTTCACTCATGAGAAAAGTAGCTTTATTTTTACAATATTGAAAATTGTTATTATGAAAATTTAATTGGAATTAAAACTATATTCTAATAGGCAATTACATCCTTCTATTTGAAAAAGAAATTATTTTCTGCAATTTCAATTATGGTTATTAATTTTACGAAACACAAGTTATTCTTTATAGAATGTTCTGCATGATCTAAAACCTATAATATAACCATCTTATATCAAATTTTATCAATTTTGTATGAGGTATATATAAAAAATGTTTTTTTATGACGACAAAGAAGTATAAACTTCTTACGTGCGTATACAAGTACACACACTCTTTTTTTTATAAATTTTTTGCCGAAAACACAAGACGAGGTAAACAGTAGGTACCCTGGGCACCAGGTACTCCGTAGATCACTTCCGATGTCATATTCGTCGTAAGTGAGCCTAAAAACCCCCCGAGTAATGATTTTGACCAATTTTTTAATGACGAGGTAAACAGTAGGTACCCTTGGCACCAGGTACTCCGGAGATCACTTACGACGTCTTATTCATTTTCAGCGACTCCAAAAACTCCAAAGTAACAAAATTGAATTCATTTCCACCGATAATTGACGAGTTCTGAATTTTTTTATTGTCTGTCTGAGATGCACATTAATATTTCATTTTTGTATGCAGTTTTTCAATATTATATTATGGCTCGAGTTCACAAAGTTTCCTGGCGCATTCACGAATCGAATGCAAAAAGAAGTATTAAGATCCGTCTTGTCCTTTTTTTTCGGAGGTTCAGCGCTTTATTGCTTCGACTATAAGTATAATGTAACACCGCAAATAAAACAGAAGGAGAAACAGAAAAGATAAAACTGCAAAGAGGAGTTAGACAATAAAATCCCCCTATATTTTATATTTATTGAAATCTCCACTTCAATACCAGTTCAATCGTATACAATACTTTCAATTTTATATAGTCAGGAACATAATCTGAAAAGGATAAAAAAAAGCTAGAAACGCCTAATCGCTAAAATATTTTATATTTATTGAAATCTCCACTTCAATACCAGTTCAATCGTATACAATACTTTCAATTTTATATAGTCAGGAACATAATCTGAAAAGGATAAAAAAAGCTAGAAACGCCTAATCGTCACCAACATTTTTTTTATTCAAACATATCTTGTTAACGAAGTTCTCGTCAGTTACAATTTTATTTGTCATTAGGTACCTCAGTAAACTGTAATCTGTGGTCATAGTCATCTTCATTTAATTCTTGCAATAACTGGAGTTTGCAGGATTTAAATAAATTCCTATATGTAATACACGCAAGACTGAAGAATAACCTACATCCTAGTCCAGGGTAATAAGGATTTTCTCGGGACACTTAAAGATCCAGGTAGCTGACTATTTTTTTAGTTATTGTAGACCTACAGGAAGAAAACCTACCTGTTTTCTGCCTAGAGTTCGCGTCCGCTTTTTAATTATTAACAATTTAGTACAAAGATCGCGATTTTTTCGATTTTTTGCACCCAATTCAAAAGATAAATAGTTGACATTGACATAAAATTACAAAATTTAATTTTTTAGAACAATGAAAACCTTTTAAAATGCCGATTTTTTAAAATTAAAAAGTTAATTTGTTGCTACGCAAACTGCAACATAAGTGAAAATCGTTATTTCTTATTAACTTTTACTAAAACTACCTTAGAACTTTAGTGTTTCACCCAAAGTTGGGTATTGGAGTACTTAACAAACCCTCGAAATTTGAGACCGATCCATTAATTAGTTTAAGAGTTATTCGATTTGTTTATCCAAGAGACTTTTATTTTGCAATAACATAAGACAGATAAAAACAGATAAGACAGACAAATAAAAGTAGAGAAGTGATAGTATGGAAATGTATTAAAAAAAGATAAAAAATTAATTAACATGGTCAAAAATCCTAATGCCAAATTTTTGAAATTTTGTAGTTTATAAACATTTAGAATAACTTTAAAAATGTTGTCCGTAGAAATAATCTTTTTATATATTCGAAAAGCTAGAATTTAACACGAATTTAAAAAAAAAATTGCCTGGGTTCATTTGGGACAAAGTTAGCCATGTGTTTTTGTTAATTCACAGCTATTTTGTTTATAATAATTAAGGAATCTCATTAATGCCATTTTAAATAATGGGGTTTGTATTTTTTCTTAAAAAATTTGCACAAACATTGTACTTTCACAGCACCCTCCACGATTTTTTAAAAATGTACCTGTTCAAACGATTACTAGGGGAACATACAAATCCACCGAGTTAAAATACCGAAAAAGCAATTTCAAACTAATACAATTTTCTGTATCTCCGGATCAACTGAATGGATTTTGATCTTTCTTTTTTAATTTGTATGTAATTTCTACGTACATTACAAAAATGCAATTTGTTTATAAATGTATTAATTAATAAACAGTCTAATTTGTATAAACAATTCTTGAAAAGATATTTTTTTTTACAAAAATCTATTTTTTTAATCATAGTATCATTAATGATCATAGAAAAAGTTAAAGCACACTTTAATAAATAAATTTTTTTTAATTGTTTAAACAAATTAGACTGTTAATTAATAAATGTCTAGACAAATTGCATATTTGTAATGTACAGAAAAATTACATACAAATTAAACAAAGAACGATCAAAATATATTCAGTAGATCCCGAGATATAGATAATGATAATAGTTTTAAGTTGCCTTTTTTAGTTTTTAAACCCGTGCATTTGTCGGCTCCCAGCTCCCCCTTCACTTACCACGACTAGTCGCCAATTGAACTACATTTTTAAAAATTCGTGTTAATATGTAAAAGGATTTTTTCTACGGATAATATTTTTAAAGTTATTCTAAATGTTTATAAACTACAAAATTTCAAAAATTTGGCACTAGGATTTTTGACTATATTAGATAATTTTTTATCCTGTTTTAGTACATTGTGACACTATCACTCTTCTACTTTCATTTGTCATACTCAGTATTGCCCTATCTTCATTATTTTCTGTCTTATGTTATTGCAAAATAAAGGTATCTGGGATAAACAAATAGAATAACTCTTAAACTAATTAATGGATCGGTCTCAAATTTTGAATTTTGAAGGTTTGTTAAGTACCCCAATACCCAACTTTGGATGAAACACTAAAGTTCTAAGGTAGTTTTAGTAAAAGTTATTAACAAATAACGATTTTCACTTAGTTTACAGTTTGCGTAGCAACAAATGAACTTTTTAAATTTCAAAAATCGGCATTTTGAATGAAGGGTTTTCAATGTTCTAAAAAACTGAATTTTATTTTTTTGTCAACTATTTAGCTTTTGAACGGGGTGCAAAAAATCGAAAAAATCGCGATTTTTGCACTAAATTGTTAATAATTAAAAAACGGACGCGAACTATAGGCAGGAAACAGGTAGGTTTTCTTCCTATAGGTCTTCTTCTTCTTCTTAACGTGCCCTATCAAGTCCCCTTGACGTTGACGATTAACATGGCGAAACTGTCTCTGTCTCGAGCTATTCTAAATAGGTGTTCTGCTTTCTTTATTCCTATCCACTCCCGGATATTTTTCAACCAAGAGGCCTGCTTTCTACCAATTCCTCTGCGTCCTTCGATTTTACCCATCATAATAAGTTGAAGAATATTATACCGGTCTCCCCTTACTACGTGTCCAAAATAGGCCATCTTTCTATATTTGATATTATCAAGCAGCTCGCGGGTAGCATTTGCTCTCTTAAGGACTGCCACATTTGTCAGCATAGCCGTCCATGGTATTTTCAGTATACGTCTGTGCAGCCACATTTCAAAGGCCTCCAAACGGTTAATGGTGGATATTTTTAATGTCCATGCTTCGACACCATACAAGAGGACTGACCAAATGTAGCATTTAATCATGTGCTTTCGAAGTTGAAGTTGCAAGGTATCATTACAGAAGAATGACCTCATTTTTAAAAATGTCGTGCGGGCTATCTCGATTCTACATTTTATCTCTTTATCTGGATCTAGTTGTTCAGTAATATGGCAACCAAGATATTTAAAACTGGGTACTCTTTTAATTATATGACCATCAACATATAACCGTGAATCTTGATGGGCCAAACGGCTAAATACCATGTATTTTGTTTTTGAACAGTTTATATTTAGGCCAAACTCTCTTCCCACTGTGTCAATGGCATTTAAAAGGTGTTGTAATCCATTTATATCATCACTTAAAATAACTGTATCGTCTGCATATCTGATTGTATTTATCAGAATTCCATTAACTTTCACACCCCATTCCAAATTATGCAGCGCTTCCTTAAATATTCTATCTGAATATAAATTGAATAACATTGGGGACAGTATACAACCCTGTCTGACACCTCTTTGTATTTCTGTCGCTGTTTGACGCCAGTATAATTTTTCTATGATTCGTACATCTTGACTATCAACTCCTTTATCCTTTAATATTTTAATTAATTTGTGATGTTGTACTCGATCAAAGGCCTTCTCATAGTCAATAAATACAGCAAAGACATCTTTCCTTTGATCTCGGCATTTCTTCAATAACACATTTAGTGCAAAGAGTGCGTCCCGGGTTCCCAGTCCATTTCTGAAGCCAAATTGTGTTTCATCCTGGTCTTCTTCACATTTATCTCTGATTCTACTGTGAATGATACGTAGAAAGATTTTAAAAGTGTGGCTCATAAGGCTTATCATTCTATAATCGCTACAGTTTTTTGGACGTTGTTTTTTTGGTAGGGTTATGAATTCGGACTTTAACCAATCTTCAGGGATATTACCAGTCGAATAAACATCATTGAAAAGTTTGACTAGTATTCCAATGTTTTCCTCATTTATGAGCTTTAACATTTCTGTAGGTATGTTGTCGGGACCAACGGCTTTCTTGTTTTTTGCCAATTTTATAGCATGTAGTATTTCTGATTTCAGTATTTCTGGTCCTTCACCTTCATCTAAAGTCTCCAGTTCTTCGGGTTCATCATCATTATACAGTTCATTTATATAATTATACCAGGTAGTTCGAATTTCGTGTTCGTCTATTATCATTTTTCCCGACGAATCGGTTACATTATGTGGAGTTTTCTTATGATAAAGACCAGCTACTTCTCTAACTTTTTTAAACATATTAAACGTATCATGTTTTTCATTCAACTTTTCTAATTCCTTGCATTTATCCTCCATCCATCTTTCTTTAGCTACCTTTATCTTTTGTTTAATTAGTTTCTGTTTTTCTTTGTATTCTGTTTTGTTATCTTTCAGTTTTCTTCTCTGCTCCATCAATTCCAGGATTTCATCAGTCATCCATTGTTGTTTTTTGTGCCTCTGCATCGTTGTTGTATATTTTTCCATTACTTTCCAGGTGAGATCTTTAAACGTGTTCCATATTTCTGTATTGTTTTCATTTGTTGAATTCTTTAGCTGATTATTCAGGTCATTTTCTATTAGCGTTTTGTTGGATGCTGATATACGTAATTTTGGTGTTTTGGGTCTTTCTTAGACTTTTTTGAGCTTCACTTGGATGTCAGCTATTAGAGGATTATGGTCTGAACCGATATCTGCACCAGGATATGTCGTTGATCTCTTGACACCATTCTTAAATCTCTTGTTTACTAGAATATAATCTATCTGATTTCTAATTATATGAAGTGAGTTATCTCCTGGTCCCTTCCATGTATATAATCTTCTTTTGTGTAATTTGAACCATGTATTTGCGATTATCATGTCATGTTCTTGACAGAACTGGTATAATCTATCGCCTCTTTCATTGCTCTCCCCTAGTCCATATTCACCTATCAGGTCAGATCTTCGTCCTTGACCAATTTTCGCGTTAAAATCTCCATTAATATATGTGATTTCGTTTTTAGATGGTTAAGTGTCTGTTTTAATTGACTATAGAATGATTTAACATCATTGTCATATTTATTTTCTGAAGTAGGGGCATATATCTGGATAACATTGACATTAAATGGTTTACTATTTAATTGGAGTATCGCTAGTCTGTCGTTCACAGGTACAAAATTTTTAACATATTTCTTGAATTTAGATGTTATAAATATACCAACTCCATTCCTATGATATACGTCATCTTCTACACTTCCAGAATAGTATAGTGTGCCTTCATCTTGTTCACATGTTCCCGCTCCAGGCCAGCGGAGCCCACTGATGCCCATTATATCAATTTTTAAGCGTTTAACCTCTTGAACTAAGTTACCGAGCTTGCCTGATGCATAGAGGCTTTTAACATTCCATGTGCCTAATCTGATTGAACTGCTAGACATTTTTAAAGTTGTCGTACTTTTTAAATTGTAGGGGTTTCGTGTGGTGACGACCGGGAACCCTTCCCTGCCGGATCTTGGTTTCCGAGATCCATGATCAGTAATACTCTGACTATGTTTGGATTGCGCCATGTTAACTTTACTCGGGAGAAATAATTGGAGTGATTTTCCGTTGCCTTCCCCAATGATTTTTCTGGTGCATTAGGTTTACTCCTGTGGGTTAAATAATCGGAATGGATTTTTGGATATTTGGTAGGAAACTTGGATCGGGACATGACCCCCCCTATTTGGGTTTGGGGGATAGCCATGGCTTGCGTGAGCAGGGTCGCGTCCCTGAAATAGATCTGACTTACACCGGGATCGTATAAGTGTATCTATCCGCTACTACTCCTATAGACTAGTCTACTCCTGTAGACCTATAGGTCTACAATAACTAAAAAAGTAGTCAGCTATCTGGATCTTGGAGTGTCCCGAACATGGTCTATTTCTAGTTTATTTCCCTGGAGGAATCATGTATTTGTGCAGTTCTGCGTGAGGATGTTCGCCGGTCCGGAAGAAGAATGACGTAACTGCAAAAAGCCAAATTCTTCAAGGGAGCAAAAAACGATTTTTAAATATTTAAGGGATTAAATGAGGAGTCATCGTCCAGGAGCATCGGTATGGCGTTATTCTTACAACGATGACTTTTATTTTCATCCCTATTGGTTAGAATTTCGTTATCTTAATTCAACCCCCTCATTTTCAACCCTATTTACAGTTGCGTCATTGTTCATCTAAAAAATTTTAAATATTTAAAATAGTGATTAAATGAAGACAACCGTCCAGGATCATCGGTATGGCTTTTATTCTTACAATGATGGCTTTTAGTTTCATTGCTATTGATTCGAATTTCATTATCTTAATTTAATTCCCCCCATTTTCAACCCTATCTACAGTTGTGTCATTCTTTATCTTAAAATTTTTCTGTACGAAAAAACGATTTTTAAATATTCAGTATGCCATTTATTCTTACAACGATGACTTTTATTTTCATACCTATTGGTCCGAATTTCAATATCGTAATTTAATCCCCCCATTTTCAACCCTATATAAACTTGCGTCATTATGCATCTGAAACAAGATCTAAAATGGCGTGTATTTCAATAACGACGCAACTGCCCTGTAGTGGCTCAGCATATAGTTACAGTTCTGTCACTTTTGTTATCTGTACAAAGTATTTTAGAAGTTAATTACGCAATAAACAGGAATTGACGTTAAATTTTAGTTACTTCATTCTTCTTCCGGACCGGTGATATGTGGATCTTCAACGAAACTGTATTAAATCAAAACTTTTATTGTAATTTATGACAGTTTTTGGTCCACCTATTCGAAGGTCATCTTTTATTCGTCCAGTTTGGATTAATATTTCCTTAATTCTTTTTTCTTTAAGGTACTAACTAGTACACTTTACAAGACCAAAAATAATATTTTTTTTCAAGAATTTTTTTCTCAGAAACTTTATTAAAAATGAACATAAAACTTTTTACATATCAATATCCAACTCTTAGAGAGTACAAAAAGTATATCTTTTTTCATTTATGCACGTATAATAATATTGTAGAGGGCGCAAAAGTCGAGGCCTCGAAAAATGATGGCGGACAGTTAATCTCAGGATTGGGATATCTGAAACAAAAAAATCGTACTGCATTTGAAAGAGGAAGATTTCTTACGTGGCAATTTACCACAATTTGACTAAAAAATTAAAAATAAATATTTTTTAACCATGAAAAACTGAAGAAAAACGGGCGACTTTTTCACAAAAATTTTTCAAATTCCCGTAAAATCTTGTTTTTGCGGAATTTCTTACTAACGGTGGTAAATTGTCACGTAAGAAACCTTCCTTTTTCAAATGCCGTACGATTTTTTTGTTTCAGATATCTCAATCCTGAGATTAACTGTCCGCCATCGGAACTACTGTTTTTCGTGGCCTCGACTTTGGCGCCCTCTACAATATTAGTGTACGTGCATTAATGAAAAAAGATATATTTTTTGTATTCCTTAAGAGTTAGATATTAATATGTAAAAAGTTTTATGTTCATTTTTAATAAAGGTTTTGAGAAAAAAAATCTTAAAAAAAATGCTTATTTTTGGTCTTCTAAAGTGTACTAGTACCTTAAATTAGAGATCTCCCAACCTAGTATCTAGCGTCGATATAGAATTCAGACAAATGTAAATTATTTTCAAGTCATTTATAACTACAAAGTCTCATTTAGTGATGACTTTATCAACTCAACAATTCCTCCATGCAGATAATTTAATCAAGGCTGTCACCGAAGCTTTGAATGTAGACGCTACATCTAATAAATTATTTTCATGAACATGCTTTAGATTTTATGTTGTGTCTAGGTATATCAAAAAGTGATTTCTGAATTTTAGAATAAACTAATAAGATATTTAATTACCTGTATAGTCCAGGGCGCATCTGTAAAAATATGAGTACGTTTGGATGTTGAGGGGTGACTATGATTTGTTTGCAGAAATTGCTTGGAAATAACTCATATAAAATTGAGTTATCCTCTCACTCAAAACGGTCCGGAACATTATTTAAATAATTAAGGTACTAGTACACTTTAAAACACCAAAAATAAGCATTTTTTCAAGATTTTTTTTTCTCAGAACCTTTATTAAAAATGATTATACAACTTTTTACATAATATCTAACTCTTAGAGAATACAAAAAATATATCTTTTTTCATTTATGCATGTACACTAATATTGTAGAGGGCGCGAAGTCGAGGCCTCGAAAAAAAGTAGTTCCGATGGCGGACAGTTGATCTCAGGATTGGGATCTATGAAATAAAAAATTGATACGGCGTTTGAAAAAGGAATGTTTCTCACGTGACAATTTACCACCGTAAGTGAAAAATTCCGCAAAAAAAAGATTTTACGGAAATTTGAAAAAAATTTGTGAAAAAATCGCCCGCTTTTCTTCAGTTTTTCATGGTTAAAAAATATTTATTATTTATTTTTTGGTCAAATTGTGGTAAATTGTCACGTAAAAAACCTTCCTTTTTCAAATGCAGTACGATTTTCTTGTTTCAGATATCCCAATCCTGAGATTAACTGTCCGCCATCATTTTTCGAGGCCTCGACTTTTGCGCCCTTTACAATATTAGTGCACGTGCATAAATGAAAAATGATATATTTTTGTACTCTCTAAGAGTTAGATATTCATGTAAAAAGTTTTATGTTCATTTTTAATAAAGGTTCTGAGAAAAAAATTCTTGAAAAAAAATGATTATTTTTGGTCTTCTAAAGTGTACAATATAGTACCTTAAACAGTCAAAAAATGAAGAAAAAATTCGATTTTTTCTTCTTTTTTTTTTATTATAACTTTAAAAGTATTCATTTACGAGAAAAGTTGCACCGACATAAGTTGCGAAAATAAATTTCCTACAAGATAGGATTGGTTAAAAATTTTAAAAATTGTCACCTTTGTTGCAAAATAGCAATAACTGCGAAAAAAAACATAAAAAACAAGTATTCGCATTTTATTCGCATTTTCAACCATTTATGCTACACTTAGGACCTTCATATTTCACCCAGAAAAACGTTATGATATAATAAAACAATACTGCAAATTTTATTAAGATCGGTTCAATAGATTTTGCTAAATAATTTTGCAATCCAGCATTCGCAAAAAAATGCAATTGTTCAAAATTTTGCAGGCCTGAAAATAAAGCAGATATCAAGTTAAAAAAATTTTTGTATATAGAAGAACACAGTATTTTTCATTTTATACATTAATTTTTTGCTTATAAGCAAATAAAATATCATTTAAACTACGCAATCAAATTAAATTTATAAAAACTCATTGGAAATGTCTTTAAAAAATGCTTTTTTAAAAAAAGTTAGTTAAAGTACGGTAGTTTCCGAGATACAGACTTTCAAAGTTGAGCGCCATTTACAACAAAACTATAAACAATAGGTAAGTTTTTCTTGCGCCAAAATATTTGTCATTTGAAACTATTTCTATGTACAAACTTTCATAATGTTTAAAAATTACAAACACCTTAAAAAAATTAATAAACATATTCCGGATCAGTAATAATACTAGTTATTGAGCTCAGAAAAAAAAATAAAATCTAACTTTCAAAATGGAAAAATAAAAAAAATGCATTATCGTGGGTTCTAGTGAAGCGATTTTTATCATTTTTTTAACCGATGTAACTCGAAGCGAAAATGATAAATAACGTATTGATAAATTTTAATTTTTAGTACATTTCGATATAAATAAATAAATTTGTTTATTGCAAAATAAAAACACATACTCTGTCCTTTGAAATAATACTTTTTTAGCAAAAACTTTCTTTTTTCATATATTTTAACTTGAGAATAAAAGTTTATTATTTTTAAACATATATGCAATTGTTTAAACAATATTCTTTAAACAAATAAAAAAACGAAAATTAAAATACAAACATTGTTTTTTCGTTTATAAATGAAAATATTGATTAAATTATGTAAGAAATGTGTATGAAATTACAGCTACATTTATTATTATTATTATTACTTATTGTAGTACAAAAAATTATAATTCAAATTTGTAAAAAAACAGAGGTTTAATCCAAACGTGCACGTTTGCGCTGTGGACTTGTGGTAGGACATAATTATTAATATCTTCGTCTTGAAGTTGAAAATTATCATCTACATTTTCATACGCAAATTAAAATATTAAAATACAACAAATTAATTATAGAGTAAGAAAATAATATATTAGATAAAGATTGGTAGAAATTTTGTTGGAAATCAAATTGTGTAAATCGAACATTTTACATTTTCCAAATAGAATATATAATTTTTCTTTACAATACTAAAATATTTACACTTAAGTACCTGTTGCCTTTTAAAAACTATTTAAAAAGTCACTACAAGTATAAACTTACTTTTGTCTCTGTTTTCACAACAATAAAAACTAAAACACCAACTTAACAATTATTAACAACAACACATTTGTTTGTCCACAGACGCAATATTCGATAATTTTTGATAGGTCATTTGTCAGAGCAAACGTATCCGCTGTCCTGCGCGTAGCACCAAAAATTAATGTTTATTTATAAAAATTCCTGACGCTTTGCTAATTAACCGATTTTACTTTTGCAAATTGCAAATGAAAGGAACAGTGTTCTTCTATATGTAAAAAAAATCAACTTGCTATCTGCTTTATTTTTAGTCCTGCAAAATTTTGAAAAATTGCATTTTTTTGCGAAAGCTTGATTGCAAAATTATTTTGCAAAATCTATTAAACCGATCTTAATATCTTAATGAAATTTCCAAGCTATTTCCAAGCCATTTCTGCAAAAAAATATGAGTCACCTCTCAACATACATCTCAAAACAGATGCGTCCTAGACTATAATCTTAGGTTTTCATAATAACACGCTAAAGTAACGCTCTTTACAATGACACCCTTAACCCACTATTAACGAGAGGTGTCGTAAAAGCTATCAGTAGATAATAACTTGGCACTTTCATTATGACCAGCGGTAATAACTAATCGTTCCAATAAATATTTTAGTGTAAACGTCAAAGTTCAAAAATCATTTTATAATCTATACACTACCAGACCCTTTACTATTTAACATTTGAAATGTTGCTATTACAATAGAGGAAGATAGAACCGCTCTATACAAAATGAAGGATTTCCGATCCACAGACCCGGGCAATACTCCGAAGCTAGGACAAATAATCCCCGGACTAATAATCCCGGACAAAAAATCCCCACAAAAATCCCCACAAAAAATCCCGGACTAATAATCCCCACACATTTTTTTGCACAAATATCCCCACAAAAAATTCCGGACAAAAAATCCCCAAGAAATATTTGCTGCCGAATAGCTCTTTATATGTTTTCCCGTGAATAAGGGAATGAGGGAGATCTGTTGTCCCCATTGTCGTGGCCTTAGAATATGTCATACGAAAAATTTATCCAAAAATCACACCAGACATATCTGCTTGGGGAGAGGTCAGATGGGAGAAGGTCTGTAGGACGGAATAGAAAAAGGTGGAAAGATGCAGTCAGAGAAGATCTGGAGAAAATGGGAGTGAGACAATGGGAAATAGTGGCACAGGACCGACAAACACGGAAGGCAATAGTAGACGCGGCAAAGACTCTCGAAGAGTTATAACGCCATTGATGATGATGATGACTAAATATTTTTGATGTTAAATTTACAAAAAGGAACAGGTTTTTTTGCATTACAATCAAGATTATCGTTTTGGGGAACAGCTGTATCATCACGAATAGGCAATATTTTGAAAATAGTTATTCAAAGTATAGTGAGCAATAGTATATTCTACAACAAGTGAGAAAAGACACATTTCTCACGAGCGCAGAAGTTTGTTGGCACAAGCCGAGGCACGAGGCGAGTGCCGCAAATCAAGCGAGGGAGAAATATGTAATTTTCTCATGTGTGTACACTGTATTTTTTCTATGGATGCGGTTTTGTCAAGAGTTCAAACTTCAAAATTAAATAATTTAGGTGTTTGTGTAATGTGTCAACACATTTTGTTTGACAACATTAATAAGTTGTGTTTGTATTGTGCATGTGCATGTTACCATGGAAACAGCTATCATATATATGGAACACTGGCGGAGAACCCGTGAGAAAAAATATTTCTCACTGCAATGGCCGACTTTTCTCACTGCGTGAAAAATTGATCGTTTTGAATGTATGTATGTAAGTAGTGAGAGAAGTTGCACATTGTATAGCATCCATAGAAAATAGTATATTATACAAAAAGTGAGAAAAAAGACATATTTCTCACGACCGCAGAAGTTTGTTGCAAATCAAGCGAGGGAGAAATATGTAATTTTCCCATGTGTTGTACACTGTACTTTTTCTATGGATGCGGTTTTGTAAAGAGTCCAAATTTCAAAATAAAATAATTTAGGTGCTTTTACGTATATTATAGACATAAATTGAAATAAAATACATATACATGTAGGTATTTAATATTCTTAAAATTTATATACTTACGTTATTTATTTAAATTTCTAATTAACAGTTATTTTCGAACAGTCTTGAAAGGTAATTCCTGGTAAGTTTTGCTCCAACACATTTTATTTGACAACATTAATTGTGTTTGTATGGTGCATATTACCATGGAAACGGCGATCATATAAGAAAAACCGTACGCGAACCCGTGAGAAAAAATATTTCCCACTGCAATGGCCGACTTTTCTCACTGCATGAGAAATTGTTCGTTTTGAATGTATGTAAGTAGTGAGAGAAGTTGCACATTGTATAGCATCCATGGAAAAAATATTTAAAGTTATAAATCATTACAACATGATTCCCACAGCCTTATCTCATTCCCCATATCTTTCTGGATTGTTGAAAAAACTCACACTCTTTTGTCATGCAAAATTTGAAGTTTTAGACACGGAATTGGAATTCGAAATTTGGTAATCGAAATTACAATTTAGGCCTAATTTTAGTTGTTAGGTAATCATTATTTTCGTGCCGTCAAAGCGGTTTGAACTTCGCGACATTTGAAATAGTGACTCAGTGACTTTGGCATTCTAGAACATACGGCGTAGTAAAGTAGATGAGGACTAATCGAGATGATTCTAGAATTAGTATGGTATAGTTAGACCCAAACCCGGCCATCCAAAGTAAAAGTTATCATCCAACACCAAATTGTTCTATATGGTCCACATACAGTTCAGTAAAAAGTTACAATATTTCGAGAGTTTGGGATGAGGGGGGGTAGAAATCGGTAAATTAGTAATTTTTTACGTTTTTCGCAAATATTTCGAAAAATATACGGTTTATCGTGAAAAATATTGTAGAAGAATACCCAGCTATAAGGCAAAATGCTACTAATTTTAAATTACTGTAAGCGGGATACCCCATTGTTCTAGGGATATTTCAGATCCTCCAGACTCTCCGGTAGGCAGCGAAAATGCTAAGAATCGCTCATGGCGACCCTTCATGTCGTTTGCAGGGGGCCCAAAATTTGTAGATCCGGGCCTGGTTATTAGTTTATTTTAAAAAATAAATATTATAAATTAGGACCCCTGCGCTGGTTTGATTTAAAATAATTGTTACATTATATCTATAAAAAATTCTATTTCATACCTAAATAATAGGCAAAATCGCTAAAACTGTGCAATTTGCCCTATTTATTTATTTGTTAGGTTTAAATCATGCATATAGTTAACAACAAAATCCCAGTTGCATTAAATTAGCATGGGTCATTATAGCACGTAGTTGTTAATTTATTATAAATGGCATCGAAAATTATACTCTTTCATAACTAACACCATTAACAGAAATATAAAAAATCGATGAAATTCGTATTCATTTGTAGCTCTAAATTGAATTCATGGGCATACATTTTAGATTAATTAATATGAGAGGGCCTTTAGGATATTTTCAATCGATAATTTGTTTAATGTACCCATTTATTTGGAATCATTAAAGTGGAATAAATGTATGTTCACGCAAATGATAGTTTATTTAATGTACGCTAACGAAATTACATCAGTTTATATCTATATAACCATTGTAAATGAAAATATTGATTTTGCTATGTAATTAAAATGTGTTTAAATCAAAAAGTCAATTACTCTTGGATAACGTTAACAGAGCTCTGATAATAAAGATATTGGTTGTAATGACAATCATTTGATATTTTTTTGTTGTTTCGATTTAAGATGCCATATCCCATCCGTGATAATTAAATCTGGTCAAAATATTTGTTACATCTGACAGACAAGCTGCATCAAAGTGTAAAGTCTACAACTTGTGATTCCATAGTACCTTGGAACTGCAAACAGTCTCCTAATTAACATGCAAAGCATAAAATTAGGTTTGTTCTAGCATGTAGTTTTGTATGTAGTTCAGAGAAATAAGGAAAAAAATATCCTATTAGTGACACAACCCCCTTTATATAACATTATACCCCCATAATAATAAAACATTATTTCTTGGTAGCATTCTAGAAAGTAATATGACATAGGATGAAAATGTTACTAAAGTCTGCAAAAAAATAAGAATAAGGGTTACTACGCGATCCTTCAGTTGAAAACTCTCTTTAATACCTGTTTAGGCAATACGTAAAGTATCCTTAACAATAGTAACCTATACTTATTGTACGGTTATAGAGTATATTCCCATAGGTAAGCTGGTTAAGAGTAGATAACGATTTTTCATATGTAATTTAAAGTATTATCTGCATAAATGGCACAAAGAATATTTGCTACGAGAGGTATATGGTTCAAAATGCATACAGTATCACGACTAATAAGTTATGTTCACATACATGTAGAGTACTTACAGTTTTATTCCTTGATGACGTGTCACATCAGAGCTCTGATTGAATTCCATAATCCATTTGGTTCATTTGTAAGGCACTCACTAATACGCTAAATAAATCATCGTCGATAATACTGAGCAGATTGAATTATCTGAGCGGTATAAAACGATAGCAAAAAAAGCCGGTAAAATGCGGCCTTTTTACGAATAGCGGGAGCGTCGATAGATTAGAGATGATTCTCGTTAGGAAGCTTTTGACGATCTGCCCCGGCGAGGGGTTCAAATGCGAGTCTCAACAATAACCTGGAGTTTCCAGAAAGGTTACATAAATACTACTTGAATTTTAAGTAATCAGTAGTACAGGGGCGTAACTAATTATTTTAGTGAGCCGTGTATAATATATTTATTGTACATATTGCCGGGGGCGACAGGCGAGAGAGATGGCCTATATCACCTCGAAGAGAGGGGATTGGCAAAGATGTGCACAACGATAAGAAATGTTTGAAGAAATTAGAGTTTATATACACAAGGGGTAACAACGATAAAATGGAGGAAAACGATAAGTTTTCCCCCTAGGGATAGATTTTAATCTTCCAGGGGAATCACAGCGATTTTCGTAATACCACGAAGAAAATCACCGTGAGTAGTGTGAATCTTGACAGTACGAACTAGACCATCCTTACCAGGCAATACATCTATTACCCTGGCAGTTGGCCATAAGAGTGGAGGAGTACCATCCTCCTTCAACAGAACCAAATCCCCGATCTTGACAGGGTCAGTAGGGTCGGTCCATTTATTTCTTTGCTGCAGGAGGCAAAGATAGTCTTTTTTCCACAATTTCCAAAATTGCTGTTGAATTTTACTAATACGCTGAAAAAGATTCAACCTATTTTCAGGTATCTCTGAAACACTTGGTTCAGGGGGCGCGGTTAAACTTCTTTGAACTAAGAAGTGAGCTGGAGATAGGAAAGCGAAGTCATTGGCGTCAGACGACATCCTAGTGATGGGTCTCGAATTTAGAATAGCCTCGATTTGGCATAATACTGTGTTAAACACTTCAAAGGTGAAGTGGGAATTTCCTATAATTCGATAGAGGTGATACTTCACACTCTTTATTCCTACCTCATGGAGGCCGAATTGATGGGGGTTGCGGGGAACACCCATCTTGAAAGTTATGGAGTTTTGAGTACAGAATTCCTTAATCTGTTCCGAATTATTTTGATTTAAGAAAAAATCATAGAATTCGCGCATTTCATTTTTTGCCCCATGGAAATTTGTGGCATTGTCGCTCCAAATAATACTGGGCGTGGATCTTCTGGCAATAAACCTTTTCAGAGTAAGAATATAGGCTTCTGCGCTTAATCCTGTGACGAGTTCGATATGAACACATTTAGTGCTCATGCAAATGAAATAGGCTACGTATGCTTTGTAAAGCGGTGCCTTCCTCAAATGTGAGGACTTAATTAAGAAGAACCCCCCATAGTCCACTGAGACGACTTGGAAGGGTCTAGTGGGGAGTACACGATCGGGATGCATATCTGCCATCTGTTGAACAGAATTGGGTGTCATGAATCGGAAACAGTTTACACACTTACGAATTAAGCGTTTAATCTGTCTTAATCCGTCAATTGGCCAGTACTTCATTTTGACATACGAAAGTACTGTTTGCGCGCCTGAATGTAATAACTTATGATGAGCTTGAGTCAAGATTAGTTCTACAACTCGACATTTAGAAGGAAGTAGAATGGGGTGTTTTTGATTATACGATATGGGGGCGTGTCGGAGACGTCCTCCCACACGAATCAGCCCATCATTATGTTGTAGGAAGGGGTTGAGTTTACGAATGGCTTTATTGGTCACGAGTTTAGCATTTTTCAATTCAAGAATCTCTTTTTTAAAGTAGATACTTTGGATATACCTGATGATCGCGTGATCAGCGATCTCCATTTCGGGTGGCGTCAATATATCCGTATCTCGTGGAGAGTTATTTATTTTCTTTTTAATATTACTGATGAATCTAAAAAGATAAGCGACAATTCTTTGAATTTTACGAAAAGAAGAAGATTTAGCGAATAGATTTTCAAAGGTGTCGTTGAGTTCGTGATTTGTTGCTATGTTTGAGACAACTAACTTCCTTAATTCAGGAAGATCATCCTGAAAATGAGGAATTTGATGAAGAGAAAAATCGATGGGATTGTCTCTAATAAAGCTAGGTCCGCATAACCAGTCTTCGGTGGTCTGGGGATTATCAAAGACATTTATCCCTCTGGAAGCGGGGTCAGCGATGTTTTCGTGACTTCTGACGAAATGGAAATCACAAGGAAAAGTTTCCAACAAGGAATTGACCTTTTGAATTCTGTTTTGTACAAAAATGTTCCAAATGTGTTTTTTAGAAAGTATCCAAGACAAGGCAATTGTAGAGTCAGCAAAGAGATGAGATGAAGATATACTCAAATTTTTCTTGAAGATGTGAAAAAGTCTATGAGCCAGAGTGACTCCCAACACTATTCCACAAAGTTCCAATTTGGGGATGGTGAGTTTATTTTTTAGCGGAGAAATTTTGTTTTTAGAAGCGATAAGCCGCGACGATACAGAAAAGTCTGAGTATGTCGCTTTGAGATACACACAAGTGCTGTATATTTTTTCCGATGCGTCGGTGAAAATAATTAATTGAACATCAACAACTTTCTTTTGTAAAAGTAAGCATCGAGGTACCTTGACCTCTTCTATAGTTTTGAATGTCGATAAGAGGTTTTGCCAATTTTTCATAATGATGGGTGAGTCAATGGGTTGATCCCAGTCCAATTTCTGGGACCATATTTCCTGTATCAAGAGCTTAGCGTTCACAAGGACAGGGGATAACCATCCTAGCGGGTCATACAAAGTAGCAATGTAGGAGAGAATAGTACGTTTAGTAACAACATTAGCCAATTTGAAGATAGGAGTTTTAAACGAAAAGTGGTCGCGTTCTGAATCCCAGAATATGCCTAAGACTTTATCAGATCCCGTGAAGTTAAGACTGACTTCAGAGACGGGATTTAAATTGTGTTGAGACAGAAATTCTGAAGAACTGCAGTTCCACTTGTGGAGGAGGAAACCATGGGTTTCTAGCAAAGAAGTTAATTGTTCGAAAAGACAACTTAATTCATGAAGACTGTCAGCACCGCTGATCAGGTCATCCATATAGATAGATTCTTGCAGAACACTAGTAGCAAGTTCGTGGGTATGTTTGTTGTTGTCAGCGATGTGCTTGATAACTCTTTGAGCGATAAATGGGCTACTTGGGAGCCCGAAGGGTAATCTTTGAAATTGATAGCACCGTAAAGGCTGCTGAATATTGTCCCTAAAGAGAAAATTTAACAGAAATGTTTCAGTGGGACAAATGGCGATTTGTAGGAACATAGCCTTGATGTCGCCTACTAGTGCGAATTTAAACTGACGAAACTTAGCGAGAATGTCAAAAAGTTCATGTTGGACGACATAACCTTTGTCTATGACGTCACTGAGGGAGATTCCCGTAGACGATTTATTGTTTGGATCGAAAACTATACGAGTGGAAGTAGTAGAGTTGGATTTGAAAACGGGAAAGTGAGGGAGAAAGTAATTAGGTTTACCTGAGTCATTTAGCATTTTTAACGGCACTTGAATTATTTGTCCGTTATTGAGATATTCCGATATAATGTCCTGATATTTTTCCAATAAATCAGGGTTGAGTTGAAAACGTTTCTCGAGACTGAGAAAACGTCTTTTTGCCGAGAGAAACGAATTTCCCATGTCTATATCTTCGATAGGGAGTTTGAGATTGAGTGTGGACTCATATCGTCCATTGGGGAGAACATTAACATGTTTTACAAAATTAATTTCAGCGGGGTGATCATTAATGAGATCGGTGTTCTGAGGAGCGGCTTCTTCCAGCTCCCAGAATTTTTGTAAATGATCGGATAGTTCCTCGTTGGACACTACCGGCTCATTTACGGCGGAAGGAGTGTTATGAGAACAACAAGTAACGAGAGAGTTTGAATAAAATTCCAAAGCCTTTTTAGTATTTTTCGACTTAAGAGCAAAGTCTGGAACTGACCCTGATATCGTGTACCCGAGTAGAGTGCGTTGAAGAACGGGAAGACCTTTTCCCAAACGAATTATTTCAGGTTGAATGATATCGTTATACAGGTCTGCACCGAGCAGGATACCAATTGGGGATGTTACATGGAACATCGGATCACCTAATGGTATCTCTGAGGGTATGTTTAGTTTGCTCGCCGAAATAGAAATTTGAGGAAGCGGATTTGTTATCTTTGGGAGTACAGAGCACGAGATGTCAAAAGGAACGTCGTTAGCGACAGCGAAAATTGTTGTATCTACAATAGATTGAGACGAGGATGAGGTGGAGTTAATTCCATTGATCCGTAATTTTCCATCTCTAGTGGTGAGTGACAGTTCCTTTACGAGGTCAGCACTAATAAATGAAACCTGTGAGGCCGAGTCTAAGAGTGCCTTTGCGAAGACCCTCTTGCCGCTAGGAGCGACAAGATAGACCTGGAGTGTGCTTAATAACACCAAATGATTATCAAGCGAGGCTGCAGATAGAGCCATTGAATGTGGAGTCGAATTTTGAAGATTAACTTCCGTTTCAGGAGCTCTAACATGTGAGGGCCCCTGTTGTGAATTACCCTGTGTATGGGAGTTATTTGAGATAGCGGTTTTATTATGATTATTTGAGTTGTGTTGGCCAACAGCCGCGGAAGGGTTACTATGACCCGTTTTGTCGAAATGGAGCAACGTGTGATGACGAGATTTACAAACTATGCAAGAGAATTTGGATTTACACTGATCGAGCATGTGAGACCCAAGACAATTAATACAAAATTTATTTTGTTTGACAAAACTAAAACGTTCTTTAGAATTCAACTGCTTGAACTGAGGACAAGAGTAGATCGAGTGAGAGTCGTTGCAATAGGAACATTTCTTAGGACCTAAGCGAGGCGAAAGGTTACTGGTAGAAGTGTCTGAGGCTAGGTGTAAAGAGTGTCTGGAAGTAGTAGTCGATTTTGGTTTTGATTGAGATTGAATATTCTCAAGATGAACAACGCGTGTCTCGATTTCCCCTAGAAAATGGACAAAATCAGGGGTAGCTTGGCTACCACCGGATTGGAACTCAAGAGCCCTAATGGTAGGTGCGTCGAGTTTCTGAGTAGCGATATGTATGAGAAGTAAATGCAAGAGATCTGAAGGGGGCCTATTCAAGTTCAATAGGGCCTTGAAATTATTTGACATGACCGTATGAAAATTTCTTAATTGTGAGTGATTTGCGTTTCCAGAAATAGGAGGCGCATCAAGAATTTGAGAGATGAGAGTTTTGATAAGCGATTTAGAGTTGGCGTACCTTTGTGTCAGGTTATCCCGGGCTATTTTGTAATTGTCACCTGTGAGTGGGATATGCTCGAGAAGCGTCAAAGGCTCGGAAGTTAGAAAACTTTTGAGGTAAATGAGTTTTTCCAGATCACTTAATGTAGTATCAGATCCTATTATTGTATCAAAGGTCTCAATGAATGAATTGTATTCAGTAACTAAGCCACTAAATGGTTTTAACTGAATACGAGGGAGGTTTACTGTTCGTTGCCTAGCCATAGACTGTGAGGTTAGAGAAGAATTAGGGTCAAATTGGAGGGAGGGGGTAGCAGTCACATTAGAACTTTCAATGACCTCTAACCTTTCTTCCAATAGAGAAATTGTATCCAAATATTTATCAAAAACCACAGAGGAATCAGTAGAGGGGGTAGGTTCCTCGGGGATCGTCTCCAGCACATTTTGAGCATCGCGGAAAAGTCCGTAAGAATGTTTGAGTTGTGAAATTATTTCACGAATTTTATATTTGTTTAGAGAATTAAGAGTTGTGGGAACCGAATCAGCCAACTTGGTTATATCAAGTTTTGCGGTGAGCCTCTGTCGGTTATATTTTGATCGGTCAGCCATGTTGCGAGAATGTGAGATTAGATAGATTATTTGCAAATGTCTAAACCTATAAATCGATGCGAAAATGAGAGAATATGTACAATATATTATATATTACACGTTTAATAGTGTGAGATTGGCTTAATAGTATCACCCTGTATGAGCGCAGATTAGTATATGAAATGCAAAACTATAAAATTTCAAAATATATGCAATTTTCCAAAATGGGTATTTTTCAGCAAGTGTGAGACACCCTTAACAAGTATTTAAATTAATTAAATTGAAGGAAAAAACAATTATTTATTTTCTATAGTTTTCTAGAAGTGTAAAATGAGCTTAAGCGAAGCTAAATGTAGCAAAAACTTACAATTTATGCAAGAAAACAAAATTATTTTTAATAATTTTTGTAACCTGTGAACCAGGCTTAATCGGATTCAAAATTATAAATTTAATTTAAATCAAAAGGTTGAACAAACAATGTTAAAATTATAACACCCGTACTATCAGCCAAGAAATGAGTACACTTTTTGTATACTATAAACAGAAAAATATATTTACGAAAATAAAATAATGTAATATATGCAAATATTTTTTCATACAAACAAAACGACTCCTTTATTTGAACAAAGCAAGTAGTTTCTGAAATTGCACGTGTAGACCGGGCTTAACAACCTACCAGCTATTGTAGAGACGTGCTGGGTTAAATACTGAGAATTTGAGTGCAGAAAGAGAGGAATATTTTATTTTTGTGCCGGGGCGGCGTGGCTTGGAAATTTCCAAATGCAACAGAAAGACACTATAAATGAAAAACCGTTATTCTCAGAATAGAGATTATCAAAATATGCAAATACGAAGGACCTTGAGGATTTAATTAATAAATAATTAATATGATACGGCTCGATGGAACAGAAGTGTTTAGGCAATACGTAAAGTATCCTTAACAATAGTAACCTATACTTATTGTACGGTTATAGAGTATATTCCCATAGGTAAGCTGGTTAAGAGTAGATAACGATTTTTCATATGTAATTTAAAGTATTATCTGCATAAATGGCACAAAGAATATTTGCTACGAGAGGTATATGGTTCAAAATGCATACAGTATCACGACTAATAAGTTATGTTCACATACATGTAGAGTACTTACAGTTTTATTCCTTGATGACGTGTCACATCAGAGCTCTGATTGAATTCCATAATCCATTTGGTTCATTTGTAAGGCACTCACTAATACGCTAAATAAATCATCGTCGATAATACTGAGCAGATTGAATTATCTGAGCGGTATAAAACGATAGCAAAAAAAGCCGGTAAAATGCGGCCTTTTTACGAATAGCGGGAGCGTCGATAGATTAGAGATGATTCTCGTTAGGAAGCTTTTGACGATCTGCCCCGGCGAGGGGTTCAAATGCGAGTCTCAACAATAACCTGGAGTTTCCAGAAAGGTTACATAAATACTACTTGAATTTTAAGTAATCAGTAGTACAGGGGCGTAACTAATTATTTTAGTGAGCCGTGTATAATATATTTATTGTACAATACCAATCAATTGATAAGTGTATACTATGCATTGGTTTACTCATATATTATGGCCTATAATGTTTTTTTGTGGGGAAACTCTAGGAACTCTTCTAGAGTTTTTATAACTCAAAAGAGAATTCTTAGATTGATATTGAGTATTGATAATAGACAATCATGTCGTAAATATTTTATTGAGCAGACTGTTGACTTTCCATGCTTTATATATTTATAAGTGTATTATTCATGTTACAACTAAATTTCAAAATTTTACCCTCAACTCTGACTATCATAGTTACCCGACAAGGCACGGGAGGTTGATAAGCGTGTGTAAACATTCCACAACTCTTTTTGAAACTAGCCCTGATTTTGCAGGATCTAAATTTTACAATTCTTTGCCACTTGATATGAGAAATGAAAATAATATTCAAAAATTCAAAAATAAATTAAAATCATGCTTGATCCAATTATGCGTTTACAACCTAAATGATTACTTTGACTTAATAAAAGACTACAGGGAATGAGGACCGATGGGGTCCAGAGATGATCTATATTGCATAATATCTTTTTTATTAATTTATATTTTGTTGATTGTATTTTATGTAATTGTCCTATATGACTGGTTGATTATGTTTTATGTAATTAGATGACTTGTCCTATATCACATTGTGATCTCATTGGATAAATAAAGAATATTCTATTCTATTCTATAGGTTCAGCTTTGTTCTCTTACTTAGAGTCTTGCTCTTCTCAGCAGATTGCTATTAATTCCATATATTTTTTTGCCTTTCAGAATTCTTTCCTCTGTTCTCTCTTTTTCGGTTATCCCTATTATTACCCCCAAGTACCTTAAGGTGGATACAGTTTCAAATTTATGAAGCTGCGTTATTAGATATTTCTGAGTTGTTGTGTCGTCCATCCTTATCGTCACGTATTTTATTTTGTGCTGGTTTATCTCTAGCCCTATTCTCTTCGCTTCCTTATCTAATTTTTCAACTGCTTTTATAAGTGTCATCTTCGTCTTCGTTATGATGACTAGATCATCTGCATAATATGCTATTAGTTGAAGTTGATCGGTAATAATGTTTTTTTTTGCAAAGTTTGTCCTCTTTATTATTACTTCCAACATCAGGTTAAATAGTGTCGGTGAGATACAGTCACCTCGTTTCACGCCTTTGTTTACATTGATCTCCTTAGAAGTTGTTCCGTTGAAACTGATCTTTGCTGTGGTGTTCTTTAGTCTCACTATTAGCATATGTCTTAATTTTTCTGGGATTCCAAGACTCTCTAGCTCCTCCATCATTTTCGTCCGTTAATTGTGTCAAAAGCGTTTTTGAAATCTATGAATATTAGGTGTATTTCCCTGTTGTATTCTCTCGATTTTTGAATTATTTTCTCCACTGTATGTATGGAATTAATTATCGATCTTCCCGGTATGAACCCATTTTGGTATTCTCTTAATATTCGTTGAGCGCATAATTTAAGTCTCATGTTTATTATGTTTGCTATAATTTTATATGCGGTGTTCAATAAAGTTATTGCTCTGTAATTCTCGCACTCCTCCCGATCTGCTTTTTTATATATAGGTACTATTATACCTCTATCCCAATCCCAATTTCTTTATATAATTATCTTCCTCCGTATTTTAATAATTCCACTGCTATTCCATCTTCTGCTACTTATTCGTTTCGGAGGTTTTTAATTTCTTTTTGTACTTCTTCTGTGGGAATTCCTACTTCGACGTTATCTTGTACTATTGGTCTTACTTCCTCATCGCAGTGTGTTTCCTCCGTAGTGAATAGCATTATTTCATAATATTCTTCCCATTTTCAGCTGATCTGTTTGTCTTCAAAGACGGTTTCTCCTTTTTGGTTTCTTAGTCCTTCGGTTTTAATGTTGGGCGTATTTTTTGTTGCTCTGACTTTTTTGTAAAATTGTTTTATTTTATGATTTTTTCTGTCTTTTTCAATATCCTCCAGCTTTTCATTTCATTTCAGTTCCTCCAGCTTTATCATTTATCCTTTTATCAGCTTTTCATTTCTATTAATATATTTGAAATTCATCGTAGGTAATAAATCTTCAAGGTTATCCCTTTATAATAAAATATATATTCAAGTTCGTCCTTCATGAATAATTGATTTTGGTTAAATTACCCGTATTTTCGTCTTTCTGATAGGTTTTACAACTGAGGGGATTAGAAGCTGAGGGGTACAAGTGACGAAATAATATTAAATGAGTTAAGGCACAAAATAATACTAGATAATACCACTAAAAACTTAATGGCAAAGAGATACAGGTGAATTAAACTACTAGTCACGACACATCGCAAGTTCCAATTTTACTATTTACGAAAAATTTACAAACAGTTTGAGTCAAACAGGTATAAGTGTACTTGTATCCCTTTGCCTGTAAGGTGTTGGATATTATTTTTAGTGAATCGTTTAGCATCTTTGCCAATTGAGCTCTTGGAAAAGTATTCAAAATTAGTGAAACGCATAATGTACCCACTAAGTAAAAACATCTTTACTTATTGTTTAATGTATATATTGGTGTATATTATATAATTTGGTTTAGGAAACTCTAATTTGAGGTAAAATAAAAAATTATAAGTGATGAAGACCAGGATGATTCGGATTATGACAAGAATGTGCCACAAAGCTCTGATGAGGATGGCACAACTTAAAACAGTAGTGACCACGATACTACTGGAATTTCAGACCATTGATCCGTTTCGAAAGGAACCAAAAAACCTAGAAAAAGGAAGTAAAATGTAGAACAATAGAAATGTTTGTAAGCAACGAAAAACAAATACTGGTTTAGAGGACAAAAGGGGGAAGCTTACTTGGCTAAGCAAGTGCGAATTTATCTTCATTTCTCTAGGTATAAATAATACAAAGAGTTCTCCGGAAATGACAGAGTTAATAATTTTAATAAATTTTGAGAATTACAAAATTGGAATCTTCAAGGTATCAAAATCCAAATCGGAAATATCTAGATCCTGCTTTAAATGTCAATAAAATGTATGACCTTTACAAAGAATTTTGTAATGAACGCAGTAAACAATAAGCATAAACAATAGTAAAACATACTGTCGCCATACTTTCAATAAATGCTTTAATCTCAGTTTCCATAGAACCAAAAACAAGCAAAACAAAAACAAGCATATTATTAAATTTTGGAAAATATGTTGTTTCCAGAACATGAAAGTACCAATTACACTGATAAAAATAATTTAAAGTACATAGGTACAAAGTAGTAAAAGGACGTGTACGGATAGCAGGAGAAAGTTCTGAAGAATTCAATTGGGAAAGAGGTATCAAAGAAGAAGACAGTCTTAGCCCGCTACTATTCATAATAGTCATGAACGAATTGATTAGAAATACTGTAGAAATAACCAACCAAATACGAACAATAATAGGATACCAAAGATTACAGTCAGTAAAAATAGAAGCCTTATTGTATACGGATGACATAGAGGAAATGGAAAAATTAAAAATTGAAATAAACACAGATAAAAGTAAAATAATGGTCATCTGCGAAAAGGAAGAAAATGAAATTAATATAAAATTCAAAAATACTCAACTGATAATATACTGGGGTGCAAAATTAACCGGACACCTTAAAAATGGGTCATTTTTATGTCTGAAATTTCCTAAACCTGTTGTCCGATTTAAGTGATTTTTTTATTAGATTATAGCCTTATTCTTTAGCAATATTGCTGTAATAGTATTGTTGCTAAACAGTTAAATTTTCATTGTATACCGAGTGTATCAATCAAACTGTGTTTTTTTCTCAAAGTTCGCATCAGCCTGTGGAATATTCTAGCATTTATAAAATACTGAAATTAAAATCCAACAATAGCCTCATTTTTTTTCAACATTTTGTTTTTTGATTCATTCGCTTATGTTGGATAATAAAAAAGTTAGGTACTTTAACAACTAGCCATGTTTTTCATCAATACAGCGTGTTTTTAAATAACAATTGGCAAACTTTAAGAAGTAATTCTGCATGAAAAAATAATGACAGTTTGCTTTATCAACGATATGTCTGCAAATGCTTTGTTTCCGAGATAGGGGGTGTTGAAAGTTTTCTTACAAACTGACGATTTATTTATTGCTTTAAAACCGGTTGAGGTATGCAAATAAAATTTGGTGGGTTTTAAGACGTCGTTATTGCCCATTTTTTGTCATACAATTAAGAATTTAATATTCACCATTAGCGCGCATACGGGTAATATGAGGGCTTATATCACCCGTATGCGCGCCAATGGTGAATATTAAATTCTTACTTGCATGTCAAAAAATGTACAATAACTACGTCTTAACACCCACCAAATTTCATTTGCATATCTCAACTGGTTTTTAAGTAATAAATAAATCGTCAGTTTGTAAGAAAAATTTCAACACCCTCTATCTCAGAAATGAAGCATTTGCGGACATAGGTTTATAAAGCAAACTGTCTTATTTTTTCATGTAGAATTACCTCTTAAAGTTTGTCGCACTTATTTAGAAACACCCTGTATTGATAAAGAACATGGCTAGTTGTTAAAGTTCCTAACTTTTTTATGGTCCTACTTAAGCAAATGAATCAAAAAACAGAATGTTGAGAAAACATAAGGCTATAGTTGGGTTTTAATTTGAGTATTTTTTAAATGCTAGTATATTCTACAGGGTGATGCGATGTTTAAGAAAAAAACACAGTTTCATTGGTACACCCAGTATGCAATGAAAATTTACCTGTTTAGCCACAATATTATTACAGAGATATTAATAAAGAATAAGGCTATAACATATTAAAAAATCACTTAAATCGGACAACAGGTTTAGGAAATTCGAGACATCAAAAATGACCCACTTTTAAGGTGTCCGGTTAATTTTGCACCCCAGTGTAGTTACTGCATATGATTATCTTTTGTATTTTATTGTTACCAATGATGAAAAATAGACCTCGATCGAAGTAACAAACAAAACTAAAAAATCGAACAAACTGTACTACGCACTGTAGCAAATGGAGTACTTACTATGAAGGGGTTAAAAATTATGGGAACAAGTAAATAAAAAGAGGGTCTATAGTGGAAGAACAATGTACCCCATTGCTGTGGTTGCTTGACGGCTACTCGCGTTTTGGTTGGAGAGTACGGGTATCATAGGTTCGTTTAAGGGGTTAGGGGATAAATGGTTCTATTGAATAAAAAGAAGTATTTGCTTTTACACAAGTATTTACTTAATAGTAATTGAATAAAGTCATTTCTTTAATGCTTTATTTAATTACTATTAAGTAAATACTTAAATACGAGGAAGTAAAAGCAAATACTTATTTTTATTCAATAGACCCGATGAGTTCTAAATACTGATAATAATAAAGATACAAAGGAAATTTCTGATAATATTTATAACGAGCGCCTTTTTCAAGAACTTCTGGAAAACTTACTTAGGGTTCTTGCCTTTTTGGTTCAACTAAAAACTTTTATAGTGGTTAGTTACTTTTCACTAGGATCTCCTGTCTAAAGATTGAATAAAACTAACTCTTGAAATTCAGTGAGTTTATTAACATTTTATTAGACTCATTACCCTTTTGAAACAGTTAAAATTATGGGTAAGGCTCTTTCTCTACCTTTAGAATAAAACAAAATAAAATTACCTTTTTTACACTATGATGACTTGAATTTACATTTGAGCAATTTTTCTTCAAAACTAAGGAAGTATGTATGGTTTGTTTACAAGTGGATTTTGATATACAAATACAAAATGACGGCTGTCAATTGTCACTTGTAAATTGAGAAAGATTAATTAAATAAAAATTTTTTAAGAAGACATTAAGTTGTTTTTAAGTTTTATGAAGAAAAATATATGAATGCAATATTTATTTCAGTGTAAAACTTCCAAACTTTAATTTAGACTCTTAAGGGCAAAATGTCAAATAACGTTCATCTCTTTATTCGCAGTTATTAAGATAGATTTTAAGAGAATGTTACCTTGAGAAGGAAACCCACAACACTTCACAAAAACTTTCAACTCTATCAAATTCCAAATTCCAATCACACAAAAAAGGGGCCAATTTTTGATAAAGATGGCTGGCTGGCATTTTCACTGCAAACTAGGACAACGGGAACATACTTATTATTCCATACTTGTTAGCAATACCCAAAGGCCTCCAGGAAACAGGCATTTCACTATAAGGGAACCATTGCTACGTAGTAGATAACTATGATACCACGCCCTTACTATAACACGAAGTTTTCAGCTGTTTTCGACGAAAGGGCACTAACTGGCTGTCACAAATCCATAATCCATTCCAAAATCTATTAAATGTCCATTCTTTTGGGTAGCTTGTATGGATCAAAAAGGATTTATACTTAATGTTTATTAAGAACTTTTGATATACAATGTGGGTTTTTATTTTGCAGGCCTGCATTCCAACTGGAACCAGGGCCCGCATTTCAACGGGAACTAGGGCCCGCTAATTTATTGGTACGCCACTGCTCCGTTGATTATCCAGTCTCTATAAAGCTTATAATAACTCAGACAACAAACTTGTTGCATTAATACTTCCACCATTTCCGGTTTTATAGGCTCGTTGTGAGCACTCCTATTTCCATCCCAATCCGTTTTCTTATCATTCACGAGATGTCCTAGGTTCCTTTGCCGCAGTATATTAGAGAAGGGCCGTTTCCCTCGGGAGAGCAGTAAACACCATTACGTTATATGCCGTAACTTTTATTTTTCGCAGTTTTCTTTATTGTCGAGAGAGGGAAATTTCTACCATTTTCCCTTTTTGTTGTTATAAAAGTAGCCGTGCCCCTTCTGGATGTCCGTTTAATAATGACCTTGAGTCTGCAATTATTTCTAATGTTGCAAATTATAAAATATAAAGGAAATAGAAAAGTTAGTTTTTCTTCCTTTTTTTATTAGAAAAGATACATTTATTAGGACGGCAGTAGTGTAGGAAACAGGGATTGAACCTTGCAAAATGGACACAAGTCCGGTTTTATTTTTTTTCTGGTATATCAAGTGTTGTTTATTACGAGACTAACTTTTTCTTAAAAAATTTCGCCCCGGAACCCCCTTTTCACCCCTTTAAAGGGGGTAATTTGTGGTTTATGCGGAACGTAGCCTTTCCTGTACCTTTTGCAAAAAATTTCTTTTATAGAAATATGAAGAGGACTATATTTTCTACGATTTATTTCCCAACAGCATATGTCTATCACCCACCATCTAGTGGGGGTAAGGTCCCAAAGTTGACAAGTTTTTAAAAAAGATGTTTTAAAAAAAATGATTTTTCCCTAACTGTAATGGAAATTAAAAACAAATCCTGCGGCAATTATTCACAAATAAGTGACTGATTTTTTGGTATAGGTTTCACTTAAGGGTAATTGCCCTTTTTTTAATTACAGCGTGTTACATTTAAAAAACCCTTTTTTATACCATCTGAACCGTTTATGCTAGAGTAAAAAGACTTTCAGCCATTACCCATGTACTGGTGCTATTTACAAATTTGTATAATGCACCCACATTTTTTCCCCGGAACCACCCCAAAAAAAGAAGAATTAATAAAGAAAGTGATTTTCTTGGAATCCTTCATACACAATGCCCTTTATTAATATACTTTATGTATCATTTTGTGCACGTTATTATTACCCATGCAGGGACACCAAAAGCGATTTCGTAGTGCAACCCATGTAGCCAAAAAAAAATAAATAAAATGGGGGGTTGAAAAATTTTTTTTTTGCTTTTTGATCCATATGGGCATATGCTTCATCAATAGTGTTTTTCAAAAATATATATGGTTATTGCAACATCCCTGCGTAAACCACCCCTATCCTTGAAAATATACTGCAGAAACTACCCCTATCTCTTGGCGAGCATGTTTTTACGATTTTCTCATTACCTATGCATTATTTTTAAATAAAACTTTTACAAGGTTAAAGACCACTATTTACTCTAAAAATTAGCTCCTATTCATTTTTTTCGTATAAGCAACCGTTACGGAACAGTGGCGCCGTAAACCTCAAATATGCTTTGGCGGGCTCCAGTTTTTGTTTTTTTTTTTCGTCGCCTCTTCGTTTTATTAATAAATTACTTATGTAAAATAAAACAACATAGTGTAACCTACAAATTATGACCCATGCACATTTTACATTCTTTGCGCCCCAAAGCCACAGTGGTGGCCCAAAATCAATGTTTGCATATTTTCGCCACCTACACGCATTTTATTGCATTAATGCTACCTTAATAGCACAATATTCACCCTTACGGTCGCTAAGCAGTAGCGGATCCAGGGAGGGGTGATGGGGGGCTATCATCCCCCCTCTCAAACCAAGTGATATTATATTTAAAGATTATAAAAATATTCATTTATTTTTATAGAAATACTTATATTATATTATTATTTTTATGAGAATGGCGTACTTTTTATGCTTTAGCGACAGTGACAGATTTAGCATCCTTAAGAGGAGGGTGCCAATTGGCTAAATTTTTATAAAAATAAATGAATATTTTTATAATCTTTAAATATAATATCACTTGTTTTGAGAGAGGGGGGTGATCGCCTCCATCGCCCCTCCCTGGATCCGCCACTGCTTAGCGACCACTTAAGGGTGAATATTGTGCTATTAAGGTAGCATTAATGCAATAAAATGCGTGTAGGTGGCGAAAATATGCAAAAATTGATTTTGGGCCACCACTGTGGCTTTGGGGCGCAAAGAATGTAAAATATGCATAGGTCATAATTTGTAGGTTACACTGTGTTGTTTTATTTTACATAAGTACTTTATTAATAAAACGAACAGGTGATGAAAAAAAAAAACAAAAACTGGAGCCCGCCAAAGCATATCTGAGGTTTACGGCGCCACTGTGCCGTAACGGTTGCTTATACGAAAAAAATGAATAGGATCTAATTTTTAGAGTAAATAGTTATCTCTAACCTTGTAAAAGTTTTGTTTAAAAAGAATGCATAGGTAATGAGAAAATCGTAAAAACATGCTCGCCAAGGGATATGGGTTGTTTCTGCACTATATTTTCAAGGATAGGGGTGGTTTCCGCAGGGACGTTGCAACAACCATATATATTTTTGAAAAACACTATTGATGGAGCATATGCCCATATGGATCAAGAAGCAAAAAAAAATTTTCATCCCCCCATTTTATTTATTTTTTTTTGGCTACAGGGGTTGCACTAGGAAATCGCTTTTGGTGTCCATGCATGGGTAATAATAACGTGCACAAAATGATATATAAAGTATATTAATAAAGGGCATTGTGTGTGAAGGGTTTCAAGAAAATCACTTTCTTTATAATTCTTCTTTTTTTTTGGGGTGGTTCCGGGGAAAAATGGGGGTGCATTATACAAATGTGTAAATAGCACCAGTACATGGCTAATCGCTGAAAGTCTTTTTACTCTAGCATAAACGGTTCAGATGGTATAAAAAGGAGTTTTTTAAAATGTAACACCCTGTAATTAAAAAACGGGCAATTACCATTAAGTGAAACCTATACCAAAAAATCAGTCACTCATTTTGAATAATTGCCGCAGGATTTCTTCTTAATTTCCATTACAGTTAGGGAAAAATAATTTTTTTTAAAACATCTTTTTTAAAAACTTGTCAACTTTGGGGCCCCACCCCCACTAAACGGTGGGTGTTAGAAATTACCCCCTTTAAAGGGGTGAAAAGGGAGGTTCCGGGGCGAATTTGTTTAAGAAAAAGTTAGTCTCATAATAAGCACCCCTTGATATACCAGAAAAACAAATAAAGCCGGACTTGTCTCCATTTTTCAAGGTTCAACCTGTTTCCTACACTACAGTGGAATTATAATTATAAAAAAAAATATTTACAAGTTATCAAATTAAAGTAATTTTTCTACAACCGTGTTAAAAATGCAATTTTTAGCACTCCATGCGTGCGTTAAAAATGCTACTTTAAGGCACTAGTTCTTTAAAATATTTTTAAGGCACTGCAATTCGTATTGACCGTATTGGGACCGTGCAAGTTCGGCAAAGCGACCTCTATTTCTACGCTCTGTACTTTTATTCGCTCTTTTAATTATATTGGCCAATTATATTAGTCCTGGTTGCTGGATAATTGTCAAGACCATAGTCCAAAAAAATAATAAGAAGAAAAAATAAGATGCAGGTTATGTTTAGCAAACATAAAAAATTGTATGTAGTAAATAAAATCAGTTAATAAAATGCAGTACTGCAAGCAAAATACAATTAATTAAATTTACCTTTATATAATAATTGCATATCATATCAATATTGTGGAGCAATATATAATTTTTCTGCGTCAATGACAGAAGGTATGAAATATACGTCAATTTGACAATTTCAATTGACAATATGAATTATTTAAGATCATAGAGTTATATATTAGCATAGAGAGAGTGTCATTCAGAGCGAAGTGACGACACCATCTTTTTTATTTGGATTAGTGCTGTTTCACTCTTACGCATAGTAAAGCTGCTACAGTTGTCCTCCTCTTCCGTGCCTATATTCACACTTAATGTCATCATAGATTTTCGATACAATGTGTTAGAAAGAGATGCAGCAAACCAGTCCATGAGATCTTGTCGTCAGGAAGCGCGGAAGGTAGGCTCCCTCTATGTTAATATATACCTCTATGTTTAAGATAGTTGCAATATTTCTACGCGACTCGCGCACGGTCGTTTCTCGTTTCCCTTTCCAAGTACTTGCACACCGCGAATAGACAATTTTGATGTAATGTCAAAAAAATATAAAAATGGAATGTCAGTTAAGTTCAAGTAAAAGTTTTTGTAGATATTGTCCTGTAATTACGTTTGTAGAAAAAATATTGTATGATATGCGTGTTAAAAAGTACATTTTTAAGACACTCATGTGAATTGCAGAATTCGCTATCACTCATTCTGCAAACTTTCACATGCGTGCCTTAAACGTGTACTTTTAACACTTATATCATAAATAACTATTACATAGCAGGTAATGAAGCAGCAGACCGAAATGCCAAAAAAGCCATAAATGATAACAGTATTCCCTTGTCGCTCCAATCTGTAAGTATGGATCTCAAAAGCTACTTCATAAAACATCTTTTCGAAAATTGGAACAATAAATGGAAACCCACATCATCAAAGCTTCAGGAGATAAAAAACAACGTTGGACCATGGTAACAGGGGCGTCAGTTGACAGGGTCCTGACCCTGAAAATGGCTGAAATTTACAAAAAATACATCAATTTTCATCATTAAAACATATATATAATGTATTGTATATATAATGCTTGCCCCCCAATCAAAATTTCAAATGACGCTCCTGCATGGTAACCACCCGAGGTATCTAAAGAAAGCAAACAATTATTTCCCGTTTACGACTTGGACATACCCAATTTTCTCATGAATATTTGCTGAAAAAAGAAGAACCTCCAACTTGTGATGAGTGCGGTTCACCCCTTACAGTGAAACATGTGCTAGTGGAAAAGTGTAAAAAGTTCAATAGCCATAGAATTAAATACCATTTAGCTAACAATCTTAAAGACATTTTAGACTAACAACGCTAATAAACTATTTTTGTTCCTAAAAGACTGCAACTTACTAAACAAAGTGTAATTAACTGTTACTATCCCGCTAATAATCTTCTTAGGTTGAAGCGGATTGTTGTAAATAAAAAAAAGAAAAAGTAATTTACAATAATTTACGAACATGAAGAACGTTCTAAAAAAAAGAGATTTACAAACATAGTTTGCTGTTTAAAAAATATGAGACTTTTACCTGTAATATAGGGATGTCTTAACACTATTGGTTCAAAAAGTTTTTTCAAAGAGTACTAACAATTTATTGTAGGGAAAATACATAAATGGAGTACAACTAGGAGATAAAAAGAAAACATACATACAATCAAATAGATCCAACACTAGGGGCCGGTTGTTCGAACGCTAATCAACAATTATCATTATCAAATATTTAATTACTGTCACCAAACCGTCAATGTCAACTTTGTTTGGGTTGATGAAAACATAATTAATTAAAATGATGAGATTTATTATCAATTATGTTAATAATTATTGTTATATTAATTGATTATAGTCTCAGAATTGTAATCAATTATGTTTTTAGCAACCCAACCAAAGTTGACATTGACAGTTTTGACAGTAATTAAATATTTGATAGTGATCATTGTTGATTAGCGTTCGAACAACCGGCCCTAAATCATCAAAAGAAAACAAAATACTATAACTACAATAAGTACTTACGACTGAAATGGGTCTTTCACAATGTCTTTGTGCACTATTTTCTATCAAAAGTTTAGTGGCACGCAGATCCTGGCTAAATATAATGGTGTGAGGAGGAGGCAACGTTGATTGGGTCCAGCTACCAAAAGCGATGCAAACTTCTGAACATTTGTGTACACAAAGACCACTACTAACAACTTTCTATTGATTGCTTGCATACCAACTATGCATAATCTTTGCCAGATTTTAGAGAGCACGTGGAGTGAAGGTACAGTGGGTACCGGGAATTCTTGATGAACTCGTGAGAAAACTGTCAAACAGAGATGCTGTTTGGCCAACGTCTTGATTTACTCTTTATCGACGGATCTTTTGAGACCGAGATTTATACTTTTGAGTAAAGTACGGGAATAGCTGAGGCGCACCAGAGAGGTTGCATGTTGGCCGTCTTAACATACACTTTTGAGTGGCGTAAAATTCTTTGACGGAATTTCTTGGACTGTTTCACATTATAAGAATTTTGAACGTGCGAGGGTTTTCTCGTGCGGTAGTTTTGACGCACTTGTCCTTTTCACACAATAAGAATTGAGTCGCACGAAGATATTTTGCTGTGCTGTTTGGTATATTATTTTTATTTACACTTTGTGGCTGAGGTAGGTACATGATACGATGTCTGATATGTATCATTACGATGTATCATTACAAATGGGTATTTTTTGTCCATACTTTTGTCCTAATGTACTGTAATGCCTATTTAGTGCATTTGCAATTTCTATTTTGTCAGTTATTATTTCTTATGTTTTTAATTAAATGTCTTAATTTGTTTTTATAATCGTTGTTCTACTTAGTTATTTGAGATATTTTGGATTAGCTCATACAATTTATGTAATAAACTATTCTAAATGGGAAATAAGCCACAATTGAACTAAAAAATTATTTTATTAACGTTTCGACATCCGATTTGGGCGTCGAAACGTTAATAAAATTATTTTTTTAGTTAAATTGTGACCTATTTCCCATTTAGAATAGTTTATTACAAAAATTCCACAAGGAAACAGCTTCAGAACAACATTACTATCTATGTTTTTCATGTACAGAATTTAAAAGACCCTCTGTCATCCACTCATTTTTAAATGTTGTTCCTCTCATTTTAAATGTTGTTTTTAGATAATTTCACACGAGACGTGACCGTCGCCCTACTCCAGTCTTCACCGAGTCGTTTACTCTGTAAACTAAATATAATTTCGTAGAATAAAAGGTATTGCTATATTATATGGAGCGAAATCAAATTATAGCGTTGTGGCTACTTTATCGTCGAAGAAAGAGAAATAGGAGGAACCGAATTCATTGAGTCCATCCTATTAACGCAAAAATATACGATTTATATATTTTTATATTCACACATATTGATGGAACACCCTCTATACTCAACGTTAATTGCAACTATGTAAAATAAAGTTTATTATAATATACTTAGCAGTTTTAATTATTGTTGTTATCAGTAACATATAAATAATTTTGCTGTACCAAATGTGTTTTTTTCTTTATCGCCTAATTCGTGAAACTCACTGTTAAGTGCACGGCATACACCATTCCAAGCATTTCTCGTCAAGTTTCTATCTTTATATATTTCTATTGTTTTGTCCAAAAGAACAGGTCTAGCTTCAATTAATGTTATTAATATTTCACTATCAATCTAAGACATCATAATATAAAATATATGCACCTACTTCAAACAGCCATAAAGTGTAAAAGAAAATAATGTACCAAAGGACCAAAGAAACTACCTTCGTGCGATGTGCGATTGAACGACAGTATCATATGAAAGGATGCATTAAGTCCCCTATGCTACTGGGTGCGTAAAGACGAAACGGCTGCCGTCTGTTGTTGTAAGCGAGGGACGACATAAACACGGCGACTTTACCGAACGTTCCAACCACCGTTTAGTGAGAAAGGCTCCATAATATGATTACATGAGCCGCCATTGGAATGTCGTCGTGCGTTTTAACCGTCGCATTAAATTCTTATAATGTGAAACAGCGCTAAGGTGTTGCATCGGCCTCGTCTGAGAACACACTGTTAGTAGCGGGTGCCTGGTAGTGATGTTGATTATAGTTACTTTCGAGTATTCGTTACAAATCGTTACTTTTGTATAAAGTAATCATTTACAGTATTCGTTACTTTGATTACTATGATTACTTTTGTTACTTTTGTATTTGAGTACCGGTAATCATATCGAGAATCGTATTTCTCAGTAGGTAGGTATTTTGTATAAAGTAATCACTAGGGAGCGGATTTTATGCTAAATGCATATTGCATGCATATTTCGCATATTTGAGAACTTTACTAAATTTTGCATATTTTTAAAGAAACATGCATATTTTGTGCCTATTTTAAAACATTTAAGTCAAAAAAAATTTAATTTTAATTTTAATTTGACACAAAATATTTCCCCGCACCTATCTATTAATTCGAGAACTACCTGAAGAGAGACGTCTCATTCACTGCCTTTTCATTTTTTCTTAGAAAATACCCGATCTTTACAAATAGTACCTATAGTGCTTATAGTACACCGTTATAAAATGATTGTAGGATGTTAAAATGATAAAGAATGGTTTACCGGGAAATCCGAATTTTATTTACTTTTATAATATTTAGTACAATTTGTATCCCAATTTAATAGCTATAATTCTGGTGTTTCTTTTAAATCTCCTATTGTTAAGAGAATTTACAACTTTAACCATAGTTTTACGATTTTCTAACGGAAATTGAAATATTCATGCTTTAGATCAGGGCCCGGATTACGTACACTCGATACGCATCGTATCCGCCATGTTTTACCGTAGCGCCTTATGGGAAAACATGGCGGATACGATTCGTATCGAGTGTTCGTAATCCGGGCCCAGATCCCGTTTTTAAACGGCTTTAAAACTTTGGAGGACATAATATGCGAAATTTTTAATGGAAATTTTGAAATTGATTTTGGTGCAGAATTTTCGCCTTTAACAAGTTATTTTAAATACGCCCAATTACTTCTGTTGATGTTGAAAGGAGTTTTTTCTAGTTATAAAATAATTTTATCTGACCAAAGAAAATTTTTCCTCGTAAAAAAATTGGAAAAACACATTGTAGTGACTTATAATCGAAGATATAATAGTGATACTGTTGTTTTATTTTAAATAGGTAACTATTGGTATCAGTTTTTGTAAAAAAATGTGAATAAATTACATATATAAAAAATAATGATTTTATTTGACAGATAATAAATAAGATTGTCGCCCCTTCCTTTAAAAGAACCCCCTAGAATAGAATAGAACAGAAAATTTGTGGTTTCTCGACATGCGCATTTTTTGAATTTTTGTGCATATCTTGCGCATATTTCGTAATTTTTTACTGCATATATATGCGCATATTTCATCAAAATTGATCGCATATAAATCCGCTCCCTAAGTAATCACTTTTTACAGTATTCGTTACTTTGATTACTATGATTACTTTTGTTACTTTTGTATTTGAATACCGGTAATCATATCCACAATCGTATTTCTCAGTAGGTAGGTATTTTGTATAGGTATTCCGATATAACAACTACAATAGTCGTAGTCGTTACTTGCTCTGATACGATTGGTACGAAGTAACGAAGTAATCAGAGTAATCAAAGTAGATACAATAGTCGTTTCTCACTCTGATACGATTGGTACGAAGTATCGAAGTAATCAAAGTAATCAAAGTAGACACAATAGTCGTAACTCGCTCTAATACGATTGGTACAAAGTAACGAAGTAATCAGAGTAATCAAGGTAATCAAAGTAGATACAATAGTCGTTACTTACTCTGATACGATTAATATGAAGTAACGAAGTAATCAGAGTAATCAAAGTAACGATTTGCCTCTCTGTATAGTAATCGTTACTTTCGGTATTCGTAAGTAACGAGTACTTTGTAACGAATAGTTACTTTTTTAACATCACTAGTGCCTGGTACTTAAAGAGAGTCTGTTTGAAATACATGTCTTTTTAGATACACATTAAAACTAAACACTTTTTCCCTTTGTATATTATTTACATTGTTGGCAATGTTGCAGTCAAAGATGGAGTAAAATATATTACAGAATTGAAAATATTTAAGAAAGTTTGACATGTTGGAAAAATTATTAAAACGAAACATACTCTCGATAAGAAAATAAAACGGGCAATACTTCTTAGTTCACACATCCAGACACACTTCTAAATAAAGGCTTCCCCATGAGTTCTCCACTCTTCTCTGTTTTGTGATATTCGGTGCCAGTTTCTCCCCCCTTTTGCTTTGATGTCATCTAACCACCGTTTTTCTGGTATTCCTCTACTACGACTATGTTCGCGTGGTCTCCAATGTACAATGTTTCTCGTAAACCTGTCGTTGTTTTGCCGTGCCACGTGTCCTACCCAGTTCCTTTCATTTGCGCAATTCTTCCAATTACATCTTTCACCTTTGTCCTGCTTCGCACGTCCTCATTTCGTATTATGTTCTCTCAGACAAACTCCTAATATAGCCCTTTCGATGGTCCTCTGTGTTATCTACTGGCTGATAACTCTATGTCTCCATTCCATAGGACATAACTGGTAAAATTTAACTTTAGATTTATTGGTATGTTTTTGTCAGACTCCCCGTAGATGATATTTTATAATGCCGATTCCTCGACAGCTTTCGCAGTTTTTTCTATTTCCTTTCTTATACATTGATGACATACATGCTTGAATCCATCATTCTGCCGGTAAGTCTTCTCCATCCAGTGATATCTCAAACATATTGTGTATTATTACTCCGGGTAACTTACACATCCGAGGTTACAAAAATTACCATCAAGCTGAAAAATGGCAGGATTGTTAAAAATACCATCATTAATGAAATCTAAAAAGTCTTCATAAATCCGACCCGAGCTAAAAAATTTACGCAGGGTCAAAGGTCACCAAATATAGTTTTTAGCGATTTTCAGCGAAACGGTAAGTTTTATCATAAAATTAGTTCTAACAAAATATGTAGATTAGATAATTATCTATAGAAAATTATTTATTACTTTTTTTCCTAAGAGCCACTGTTTTTGAGATGCAACGACTCAAAAAGTTGTAATCGTCATAATATGCGCACACGTTTCCACACCACCTTTGAAGTAGTGTACTTAGCGCGTTTTTTTAACGTGGTTTCCCCAGTAGGCCTATTCCTCGGATCTGTTATGATTCTGTTTAATTTGAAGCTATTGAATAATTGATATTGGCAAGGCTTAAAAATGATAAAAGTTATAAAAAGCGGTATAAATTAAAAAAAAGGGAAATTTATCCAACTGGTTCATAATTTTCTAATACTTCTGCTTTCTCTTCTCCTTGTTCTTCCTCTTCTTCTTCACCTTCTAGTTCTTCTTCTTCTCCTTCTTCTTCTTCTCCTTCTTCTTGTTCTTCTTCTTCTTGTTCTTCTTCTTGTTCATCCTGGGTGCAAGACACATCGCATGTCTCCTCGATAGAATCAAATGAATCCTTAATTGTTGGTGATTCAACATTGGAGCACGACCGGTTTTGACAATTAGTGCATGCTACCGAACAAAACAGTCTGTTGGAGAAATAAATTCCCAACATTAATATTTAGTAAAACTATATTTTGTTTCAATATTTTATTTAGTGGTTTGCGCCTTGTGTACACTTCACAAAGATGTTTCTATGTTTTTATGTTCTATAATTCAAAGTGTACACAAAGGCGCAATATTCAAAAAAAAGTTCGTTGCCAAGGTGTTGTTATATAGAATAATAAGATAATAAAAAACGGGAAAGTAGGGCGTGTGTCCGATCCCACACAAAAATTACTTTAATACCAAAAGTTTGTGTTATTGTAATAAAATATTAGTTGTGAAAAGTGTCTTTAGTTATTCCTAGCTTCAGAAGTGTAAAACCAGTGTAAAATTATTTCCTTGGTGTTGCAAAAATCCAACATCAAGTTTGGTCCTTCGAGCCGGATATAAAAAGAAGCTAGGAATTACTCAATTTCCAGAAGGTAAGAAACACACCTAATAAAAAAAAAGAAGAAATTATTGAACAAAAAAGAAATTATTAGAAAAGAAATTACAGAAAAGAAAAATCATTAAAAAATTAATTTTGTAAAACGTCAAGCTCATACAATAGCGCCATCTATGTAAAAGAGGGCGAACGACCGACGTCGAATGGTTATCAAGCGATCGAGAGAAATAATCGATGTTTTATGAAATCGATCATATATGAAGTGACAGAAAACTGACATTGACAGTGAATACAAAATTAAATAAATTGACTGTTTGTGTTTTGGTTTGTAAATAATCGTCAACATTTTTGTTATTTTGATATTTAAAATAGTTTTTTTTACCTTTTAAGTTTTAGGTAGATTCATATAAAAAAAAAATGCCCGCTAAAAAGGATATTGAAATGCTAAAAACTAAAAAATCTCAAGAAATTCAGTCTATTAAAACTATTACAAGGTTTGTTGAAAAACATTTGGACAAAGAAATTTCTGAATTAATAATTAATCAATTACAAACTAGGAAAGACTTACTAATAGAAAATTTTAATAAACTTCAAGATCTTCATTGTGAAATTTTATGTTGTGAACAGGGGTATGCAGATTCCATTGATAATATTAGAGAGGAATACTTTGACACATTAGCTAAAATTAATAGTCAACTCTCAAAAACAGTAATACAGAGCGTAAGTACTAATCCACAAGATGTAAATAATTCTTTTTATTCTTCAAATATTCCACGAATAGAAATTCCTTGTTATGACGGCAAAGATTTAACAAGTTATAGACCTTTTATAGATTTATTTCTAGCTGTTTTTGATAGAAATAAGTCACTGCAAAATGTTGAAAAACTTTTTCATTTAAAGAATCATTTGGAAGGAGAGGCAAGAAGCCTAATAAATGATCTACCTCTAACAAATGACTCTTATAATGATGCATTGAGAATGTTAGATAACCGTTATAACAATGAAACAATATTAATAAATTCTCACATTTATTCACTACTTGACATTCCCTCCATTCAAAAAGGAACTTCCACCGCCTTACGTGAGTTCATTAGTAAAGTGAGACAGCAGTTAGGTGCACTAAAAAACTTAAAGCAACCCGTAGAAAGTTGGGATATGATCCTTATTTGCATTTTAACTAAAAAACTAGATCACTATACTAATAGATCATTTCAAATTGATAGGGACAACTCAAAATTGCCAAATTTAAAAGATTTCTTATCTTATATTGAAAATAGGGCTACAGCTTTAGAAACTGTAACCACTCCAGATAAGAAATGTAGCACTAACAAAGAAAGGTATCAAAAAACTCACTTGGCTACAAGTAAAGTCAAATTAGAAACCAGGTGTAGCTTTTGTTCATCCTCAGGCCATAAAATTTATAATTGTTCCAGTTTCAAATCTGTTTCAGTAAATGATAGAGTGTCTTTTATAGACAGTCATAAGGCTTGTCGAATTTGTTTGAATAATCATCCTGGTAGGTGTAAAATGAGTTTCAGGTGTTCAGTTTGTCGAAAAGAACATAATTCTCTTCTGCATGTGGACAGACAAACTCCATTAGACAGCACTGGACAGGGTAACAGTGGTAATGCAGACGATAGGGTGACTACATTTGGTTCAATAAATGAAAACATTAATAATGTTCTGTTACCAACAGTGAAGGTAAAAATTAGAACAAAAAGGGGTGATTATATCACTGCCAGAGGTCTCCTGGATACAGGATCTCAAATATCATTAGTAACAAGTAGATTGGTAAGTAAATTAAACTTAAAAACATTTAATAATAATGTCAATATCTTAGGTATTTCTGAGAATATTACCAATGTGCAAAAGGCTGTAAATTTAAAAATTGAGTCATGTGTGTTTGATTATAGCACAAATATAAAATATTCTGTGGTTGATAAAATTACTAGTGATATACCACAAACAAATTTCAATGTTTCAAATTTAAATATTCCTAAAAATATTAAATTGTCTGATGATGACTTCAATAAATCTGGCACAATTGATATATTGTTTGGGGCAAATATTTCATTTCATATTTTGCTCTCCGATAAAATACAAGTAGACCAGATTATATTACAAAATACTCTATTTGGGTTCATAGTTAGTGGTTCTGCTCCATCACTACAAATTTGTAATTTTTCTGCTTTTCATTTAAGCATGAAAAATAATTTAGAAAATATTGTTTCTCAATTTTGGGAAACCGAGAAGGTTCCAGAAATTTTTCCGGAATATTCGACAGAGCAGGAAGCTTGTGAGATTAATTTTGAAAATTCTTTGCAAGTAATAAATAATAAATACCAAGTTAAATTACCATTAAAACAAAATCTACCTGATTTGGATTTAGGAGATTCATTTTCTGTAGCATTAAAACGCTTTGAAAATCTAGAAAAAAGATTTAAAGTCAATCCTGAGCTGTACTCTCAATACAAAAGTTTTATTGATGAATATTTAGCTCTAAAGCATGCAAAAATAGTAAGTCTTAGTACATATGACTTAAATAGTGGTTCTTTATACTTCATGGCTCACCATCCAGTGATACGTGAAGACAAAAAAACAACAAAATTAAGAGTAGTCTTTGATGGCAGCATGAAATCAAAAAAGAAAAAATGCATCAATGATTATCTCCATAATGATGCTGTAGTTCAAAATGAGCTCTTCGATATTCTTGTTCTTTTTAGAAAATATAATTACGTCCTTTTGACAGATATTAAACAAATGTATAGAATGGTTTTGGTACATCCAGACCATTGCCAGTTACAAAATATTTTGTGGCGAGAGAAAAATGGCAGTTTACAATGTATTCAACTTCAAACTGTAACATATGGTTTAAGAAGTTCTTCCTTTTTAGCTACCAGATGTTTGGTAGAATTAGCCCGAACTGAAGGTAAACGCTATCCTTTGGCTTCTAAAGCTCTTCTTAATAACACCTACGTTGATGATATTTTGTGTGGGTGTGACACAATCGAAGAAACGATAAAACTAAAAAATGAACTTATCTCGCTGCTCAAATTAAGGTCCTTCGAGTTGCACAAATGGTGCTCAAATAATTTACAAATTTTAAATGATATTCCTAAAAATAAACAAAATTTTGATGAAATTAACATCAGCAAAAACGATTTAACGGTAAAGACTCTGGGATTGACTTATGATACAAAAACAGATAATTTTAAATTTAGTTGTCCAAAAGTTGATATAAATGAATGTGTAACTAAAAGACAGATTCTCAGTTTTGTTTCCAAATTTTATGATCCTTTGGGATTAGTGGGCCCAGTTTTAGTAGCTGCTAAGGTAATTATGCAAAAACTTTGGTTAAGTAAGGTCAAATGGGATGCTATAATTTCCAGTGAGTTACTTGACACTTGGAAAAATTTTGTTGAAAGCTTAATGAGCATGCCCACAGTGACTGTCCAAAGAAATTTAAACTTTACTGGTGCTCTTCATATTGAAATAGTTGGCTTTTGTGACTCCTCCTTGATTGCATATGGAGCTGTTATTTATGCGAGGACTATTTTTGAAAATAAAGTACATGTAAATTTGATTTGTTCCAAATCTAGGATTGTTCCTATAAACAAAAAACTAACTATGCCAAGACTTGAACTGAACAGTGCTTTGTTGCTTTCAAAACTATCTCACAAGGTTTTTGAACTGTTAAAAGATAAAGTCAGTAAGGTATTTTTATATTCAGATTCAAACATTGTCTTAGCTTGGATAAAATCCGAACCTTTGAAATTGAATCCCTATGTTGCCAATAGAATTATTAAAATTCAAGAAATGACATCCGAATTTAAATGGTTGTATATAAACACTAAGGAAAATCCAGCAGATTGTCTTTCTCGTGGACTTGAACCTCATGAAATTAATTCAAACAATCTTTGGTTTAATGGTCCTGAAATTCTTTCAAATATTGAATTCTTGCACTTTGAAATTCCATTTTCTACTCCAGACCATTTGCCTGAATATAAAGTTGTCACTTTAGCTAAGGTCAAACCAGAATCTTTCTTCATAAAATTCTCTAGCTTAACAAAACTTCAAAAAATAGTGGCTTATTGCCTACGATTTGTAAATAATATAAAAAATAAAAATAAAAAGATTACTGGAAGTTTAACAGTTGTAGAACTAGAAAATAGCCTTAAAACCATTATTAAGTATGAACAAAGTTTTCATTTTTCTGAGGAAATAAAATGTCTAACCAACAACACAGCAATTAAGTCTAATTTAAATTCTTTATATCCTTTCTTGGACTCTCAGGGACTGTTAAGAGTTGGTGGTAGACTGGAGAACTCAGATATTTCTTTTAATAAAAAACATCCTTTGATCGTTCCCAAAAACAATCATATCACTGATCTTTTGATTCACAGAGAGCACTTAAGACTTTTACATGCAGGTCCGAAACAAGTTTTAAGTTCATTAAATCAAAATTTTTGGATTATTAGTGCCACTAAAGAAATTAAAAGGATTTTGCACAAATGCGTAACCTGTTTTAAATGTAAGGCCAAGTGCAGTGAACAGTTAATGGGATCTCTTCCTGAACAAAGGGTACGTTCATCGAGGGTCTTTCAGAATGTTGGTATAGACTTCTGTGGTCCCTTCCAAATTAAACAGTCACGGATTAGAAAGTCTATAACGACAAAGGCATATATAGCATTGTTTGTTTGCTTTTCTGTGAAGGCAATTCATATGGAGTTACTCTCTGATCTAACAACAGATACTTTTTTAGCTTCATTAAAAAGATTCATTTCTAGGAGGGGTAAACCATCCAAGATCTTTTGTGACAATGGTGCCACATTCAAGGGAGCAAATAATCAACTTCAAAAACTTCTAAACGACAACATTAAGTTAAACAACTTTTGCCTTGATGATAAAATTGAATTTTGCTTCATCCCAAGTTATTCTCCAGTATTTGGGGGTCTATGGGAGGCCGGGGTGAAGAGTGCTAAATATCATATAAAAAGGGTGATGGGAAATAATATTTTAACATATGAGGAGTTTAATACTTTGATTACTCAAGTTGAAGGAATATTAAATTCAAGGCCTCTTATGGCAATTAATAATGATTCCTCTGACTTAGAATATTTGACCCCAGGTCATTTTCTAATAGGTGCTCCTTTGACAACTTTCCCTGAAACTAATTTAACTGAGATTCCTGAAAATAGATTAAAATTTTGGAGGTTGTGTGTTCAAATGCAGCAGCATTTTTGGCAAAGGTGGTACCAAGATTATCTAACACAACTTCAAAACAGACCTAAATGGAGAAAATCGTTGCCAAATTTACAAGAAGGCATGCTTGTGCTTGTAAAGGAGGACAATGTTTCTTCTTTTGGGTGGCCTATAGCAAGGATTAATAAAGTTATTCCTGGTAAAGACGGAAAGGTAAGAGTGGTGGAAGTAAAAACTAAAAAGGGAACATACTTACGTTCTGTCACAAAAATTGCTGTTCTTCCAATTAACGATGAACAAATTTAAATTATTTTTTTTTTTTTTCAATTTATAATAATAAATAAAATTTAACTTTATAACTATTTCTATTTAAATTTAAAACTTTGTAAAAGTTTTATACTTATATAAGCAATAAATTCTTTTAAAAATGTGTAAAAAAAAGGGGTGGAATATATTGTTTTGGTATCAAAACCAAGGCCCCCCAGCATGTTGGAGAAATAAATTCCCAACATTAATATTTAGTAAAACTATATTTTGTTTCAATATTTTATTTAGTGGTTTGCGCCTTGTGTACACTTCACAAAGATGTTTCTATGTTTTTATGTTCTATAATTCAAAGTGTACACAAAGGCGCAATATTCAAAAAAAAGTTCGTTGCCAAGGTGTTGTTATATAGAATAATAAGATAATAAAAAACGGGAAAGTAGGGCGTGTGTCCGATCCCACACAAAAATTACTTTAATACCAAAAGTTTGTGTTATTGTAATAAAATATTAGTTGTGAAAAGTGTCTTTAGTTATTCCTAGCTTCAGAAGTGTAAAACCAGTGTAAAATTATTTCCTTGGTGTTGCAAAAATCCAACACAGTCAACTTTTTTGCAACCACATTTAGCGCTACATCCCTTTATACAGTTGCAAAAAATTGTGTTCAGGAGTTTTTCCGGCGCAGCGCAGGTGGGAGTAAAGTTTGAATTTGGTTCTAATGAACTGTCGACTAATTTCCTAGCTGATAACGAAGCCACACTTGAACTTGGTAATATACCCGAAACAGATCTTGATGAGCAGCCGCTGAGGTTGGAGGAAGACAAGATAATTGCACTTGTTTTTTATTTCGAGTATTTTTAAAGAAACATGCATATCGAAACTTATCTAAGCACGTAGTTTTTTTAGGCGCTCCATACATAGAGAGAAAAAAGCTAATGCCGTTGGAAATAACTTCTTGTGGAGTTGAATTAGTTTTTTTTAAACTTCAGCACATTCAAGTAATATAATACAACTTATACATTGCATCCCTCGGTAGACCTCAAGCTGTATAGTAGAAACATTATCATATTTATAATATCTTATATTATTATGTGTAATACAAGTTAAGTTGGTCGATAGAAGATAGAATATTATGTTTACGTGTATTAAGCTTCAGTGATGTATATACGTGGTGTACTATTACATATTATGACCATTAGAACTCTTTCAACTCTTTGCCCGTTTCGCTGAAAATCGCTAAAACTATTGTTCGTGACCTTTGACCCCGCGTAAATTTTTTAGCACGGGTCGGATTTATGAGGACTTTTTACATTTCATTTATGATGGTATTTTGAACAATCCTGCCAATTTTCAGCTGGATGGTAATTATTGTAACCTCACTCCCATTTTTGAGTCTAACTGGACCGGTCTGATATGAAATAGCTCTACCAATCCGTTTTTAATATCTAATAATTCTAAATTCTAATGTTCGCCACACGAAGTATTAAACTGCTCGTCAAAAGTTAGGGATATAGAAAATTATGCTCATTTTCATAGTTGTTTTTTTCATGAACAGATTAACGGATTTCGCTAATTTTTTTATTATTATTTTAGATTTTTCTTTATTATTTACAAAGTTGTGCAAAGGTTAATTCACACTTATTTTTTGTACTTATACCGGGTGGAAGAAAAGAAATGGTTTCTTATGTTAAGTTTGAGACACCCTGAAGGGAGGACGAGGTACAAATGTGAGTATACATCAGAATCGTATTGTAGTCTCATGTTTTGTGAACATTTTGTTTTCGAGTGTCCTTGATAACTTTAGAAACAAAGAAAATAGACGGTTTTGTAGTTCAACATATGTTTTAACCGAAACAAAAGTTTGAGACACCTTGTAGAGAGGAAAAGGCACAAAGATGGGTATACATCGATATTATGTTGTAGGCTCATATTTTGCAAATATTTAATTTTTTTAATTTCTCTGATATCTTTAATAACAATAAGAGTAGAGGGTTTTACTCTTTAATATGTGTTTTAACTGACTACATGCGATACGTGAGGAAGCCGTATCTTATCATACCACTAAGATGAAATTATTTTCTACATATAGTGCGAAAGGAACAGAGTGTTTAAAAAAAAATCTGTGTTATGTACCTCTCGCTGTTTAAAGAGCCTCGCCTAGACACCAAATCCGTACTTATTCTCAAGGAAATTCCACCTCAAAACGTCACAGAGCCTCCATTAAACAATCTCGTCTCTCTTACGTTGCGCTGTGCCTACTGCTTACCTGGTCGACAAATAACTCTTATAGGGGTCAATAAGAAGTGTTTACCTTATGTGCCTTTCTGTTTTTAAAGTTTTGTTAACTGTTATTTTTTATTGTTAATTTAGCGTTGTTTCAGTTAAAACGCATGTATTACTTTAACAGTAAAATGACTTATCTTCTTTGTTCCTAAAGATATCAGGTACATTCAAAAAACAAAATATTCACAAAATATAAGACTATAATACTATTCCGATGTATACTAACATTTGCACCTCGTCCTCCCTACAGGGTGTCACAAAGTTAACATAAGAAAAACATTTATTTTCTTCCACCCGGTATAAGTACAAAAAAGAAATTTGAGTAAATCTTTGCACAGCTATGTAAATACTAAAGAAAAATCTACAATAATAATCGGTTCGCGAAAAAATTAACTATGAAAATGAGCATAATTTTCTGTATCCCTAACTTTTGACGAGCAGTTTATTTTTTCATAGGCTTTGGTTAATGTATATATGATTATTTAAATTGTATATTTACTAAATCAGTAAGAAGTTGTCAAATTGACCTATGTATAATTAATTAGCTAATATTTATGTACCCTCATGTACGTAAACAAGGATAAACAAGGATAGACAAGTGAGAAAAACTTGGCCTTATATTGACCTTCACCCCCAACAGAATTTATTCTATGTTTGAACTACGAAAATAATGGTAATGTAATAGCTACTTTGTAGTTAATAGTTATTTAAGTATACATATAGGGGCTGCGCAATATTTGCTTTCTGTTTTCACATTAGCTTTTTATTTTGCAATGTTTAACAAGTAAATCTTAATTATTTGAGTTGTATAAAGTTATGTATTTGATTGACGAAATGTTGCATCTTTTGCTTTTGTTTTAAAGTTACCCTTATTTTATTGAGAAACATAATTTGTTTTTATCATTTGCAAACATTTGATTCAGTTGATTCGTTGATTCAGTTTTCTGAGCCAAATAGTTAAAAAAAATAACTTTTTTCTGAGTAATGTAATGCGTGAAAAATGCATGTACATAAATTTCATTAAAAATATGAAACAGGAGAATTTGGTAGGTTATGATTATCCTGTTTCTGTCGAGAAATATAGCTTTGTTACATTGAAATACCTCCTGAAAGTTACCTCCACAACACTGAGAAAAATACCTTAAAACCATAAAAATTTCCAAAAATGTATCGCAAATTTCTTCAAATGGAATTTGCGATGCAATGAGATAAATATGAGAACTGGCACAATTATTATGGTTTCAAGTATATTTTTCGGGTCTAACTACAATGATATTATGCAAAAAATTATGTTGTATCGCAGATTTAAAATGCGTTTATCTCGAAAACAGTTGAAAAATATTAAGAGAATAAAAGTTTTGATTCAAAAAGTATGTAGAGTGGGGGATAAAAAAAATTGAACGTATTAAATGAGATCTGAAAGACGTATGTGGCGCCCTCTGGATAATACATCATTTTTGGTGAATTTAGATTTCTCGTCCTAAAAAATCCCCGCTTACTAAATTTCGCGTTGGTATCCCATGTCTGTCAGGAAATATTCAAGAATAAATAAAATAAAAGTTTAATTTTGACACCCTGTATTTCGGTTATTATCAACTTTGGTACTAAGGCAAGTTAGCTTAAATCGACCTATTTTAACCTCAGGAATCTAGGGTTCAGCTATGGCCCATTCTTTACCAAACACCCTGTATAATGCTAATTAAAAAGAAGAAAAAAAAGTTTGATGCTGGAACAGGCAAGAAATGCCTAAACTTTGGAGTGAAGAAGTATTAAAAGGAATATTTTGAACTGATTTTCTTCGAAATCAAATTTTACGACAAAGTTTATTAAATCTATTTTCTTTTTGAATTCTCCTCGTATTTGAGTTGGAATTATATTAGTACAGAAATTCACACCCGACTTTTAAAAGGAGTCAAAAAGTTAGCGATGAGATTATACTTCAAACATAATTTTCTCTATTCCAGTAAAATGCATTTCTCGCAAATAAATCCCTAGGATTTAGCGAAAAGTTTAAGTTATGGGTCGGCTCTGATTGCCTACTGAATTATAGAGTTTGAATTCATCCTTTAGTGCTTAATTTATCACTAATTAGCGATATCATTCCACTTTAATAAAGACTTTTAATAAATCCTGACATGATTAATTACTATAATTGGCATAATCCATCCCGGTTTAACCTATTTCTAGCTAATAGAATCCATCACGACTACAAGGGAGGCTTATAGCAGACAGTCCGTAATGCCAGAAATAGACAAAAACAATATAGTGCAGTTACTGAAGGTTTTCACCTCCGATTTCGTTGAAACTCAATCGATTTTCATGAAAATTGGTCAGTATTTAGAAGATACCTCAAGAAATAAAGGTGACATGCTCCCAACTTGCGCTTTTACCCTGGGGGTGAATGCCACCCCTTCTTCGGGTGGAAATTATTTTATTAAATTTATCTCCAGAAATCAGTAGAGGGACCAATTCTAAGTAAAATTTGTTATATAATGTTATTCAAATAAATCAATAGTTTTTGAGTTATTACAGATCAAAGATTTTAATTTTTCGTGAAAGAATGCATGTTTTAAAGCGGTTTGTATGTATCTCCTTTAAGAAGGTTTGGTCTATAGTAGATCTTTGATCAGGCAATCCTTTGCCTATCATATAAATATAGTGACTTTGTTAATCTTTTCCTATCTTGTTAACTTCTTGAAAGGACGACCTAGCCTCTTTTTTTCACTTTTCTTCTAACCCATTAGTGTAGCAAACAGAGGTTGAACCTCACAAAATGGGCACAAGTCCGGTTTTATTTTTTTTTCTGGTATATCAAGGGATGCTTATTACGAGACTAACTTTTTATTAAAAAATTTCGCCTCGGAAACCCCCTTTTCATCCCTTTAAAGGGGGTAATTTGTGGTTTTTGCGAAACGTAGCCCTTCCTGTACGTTTTCCAAAAAATTTACTTAATAATAAAATGAAGAGGACTATATTTCCTACTATTTATTTCCCGACATCATATGTATATCACCCACCGTTTAGCGGAGGCGGCGCCCCAAAGTTGACAAATTTTTAAAAAAGATGTTTTAAAAAAAATTATTTTCCCTAACTGTAATGAAAATTAAGAAGAATCCCTTAAGAAGAACCGCCTATGCTAGAGTAAAAAAACTTTCAGCGATTATCCATGTTCTGGTGTTTTTACAAATTTGATTTGATTTTTATAGGCAACCCATGCTAGAAATATTTTTCTATGTAACAAATTTAATAAAAATCAAGCTAAAAATGCGAGCATTGTCATAACGAAAACTTTGTATATTTACGTATTTTAATTCATAATATGGAAAATTTCTATTATGAAAAGTAGTTTAGAATTAATAATTATGTTTTAATGTGCAATTATATCATTCTAATTTAAATGTTATGAACTATAAAGGTAGTTTACCCTTGATCGAAATTCATATTTTTTATATACCTCGTATAAAATTAATAAAATTTTATACAAGGTGTCCCAAAAGTAGTGGAACGGTCGAATATTTCGCGAACTGAACATCGGATCGAAAAACTGAAAATCTCAAATGGAAACCCCTAGATTTTCTTGCAAATTTGGATTCGTTACGTAAAAGTAAGCAACTTTTATTCAAGACATTTTTTCGAACTGTGCATAGATGGCACTATAATTGGGAAAAACGATTTATCCTGATACCATGGGTAAATTATAGAAACGGTCTAATATCTCGAGAAATACACTTCCAAAGGAAAAACCAAACAAATTTTTTAATACTTTTCGAAAACCTATCGAATAACACTAAACATGACCCTCCAACCCACCCCCCTGGAGGTGGGGTGGGGGGTAACTTTAAAATATTAAATAGCAACCCCCACTTTTTATTACAGATTCGGATTTGTCATGAAAAACTAAGCAACATTTATTCGAAACATTTTTTAGAATTGTTGATAGATGGCGCTTTAATTGGAAAAATACGATTTATTAGCGCCATCTATCAGCATTTTTAAAAAATGTTTCGAATAAATTGCTTAATTTTTCATGACGAATTCGAATCTGCAATAAAAAGTGGGGGTTGCTATTTAAGATTTTAAAGTTACCCCCCACCCCACCTCCAGGGGGTGGGTTGGAGGCTCATGTTTAGTGTTTATTGATAGGTTTTCGAAAAATATTAAAAACCTGTTTTTTGGTTTCTTACTTGGAAGTGTATTTCTCGAGATATTAGACCGTTTCTATAATTTACCTATGGTATCAGGATAAATCGTTTTTCCCAATTATAGCGCCATCTATCCACAGTTTGAAAAAATGTATTGCATAAAAGTTGCTTACTTTTACGTAACGAATGCAAATCTGCAAGAAAAACTAGGGGTTTCCATTTAAGATTTTAAAGTTACCCCCCAACTCACCTCCAGGGGGTGTAGTGGGAGTTGGTGTTTGGTGTCATTGGATAGATTTTTAAAAATCATTGAACACGTATTTTTCAGTTTTTCCATCCCATGTTTAGTTCGCGAAATATTCGACCGTTCCCCTACTTTTGGGACACGGTTGCATCATAAATCTTAGAACAAGAAGAGCTTTTTATGAAGAATAACTTTTATTTGTCAAATTAAAAATAAAAGAGTTATAAATGAAAATGTTCTTGGTATCCATAATTTGAGAAAAATCTTCAAATATTTTTTTCCATTAGAAGGATGTACACAGACACAATACTGGCTAGTGATTTTAGTCAATAATTTTGCCTATTCGACAAAAAAATAATTTCTAAATAGTTAATAATTATTACTAAATAATTAGTAATTTTGCCAATTTCGGCAAAATTCTCAAAAAACAAAAAAATTACCTTCTACAATCACTATCCAATTGTGTCGAGTTTAGGGAACGACTAGGTATACATAATATTTTAATTTTATAGCAAATGGAACAGCCATTTATCATAAAGGGGAGGCCGTATTTATACTGATATAAACCTTTTTAAAACTGTTAATAAATTATTGCTTTTAAAATATTTATACCCAAATTGTATTTTTGAACATCTTATTTATTTTATATAATAATTAAATTCACTATCAAATGTCATTGATGTTTTATTAATACTTAATTTAAAATTTAGTTTGACATTCACGAAGTGTCAAACTCAAATGTAAATAACCTAGGCTTGGCAAATCGAGATTTAAAAAAAAAAGTAGCCTACTTCCTAATCAACCATTTGAGCTGACGTTTAGTGCGTCTATAGGAGATAACCGGATTGTGACGTCACATTTTAGACTTTGAGGTCAATTATCTCGAAGACGATTAGATATATCGAAATGCCGTTTTCAGATTTGAAATCAGAAGGCAAAACTACATAAGAATCCATCGATACACCTGCTCTAAGTATTGCAGGAGCGGCAACGCAATAACACACAGACTTTTGAAAATTTATAAACGAAAAGTTTTCGTTGAAAATGTTTCATCCTGCAAGTAGATGGGTACAGGTCGACCTATATTCGGATCTTAGACTATTACCAAAAAACCAGTTCGAGCTTTCTATCTTCCACTATCTTTTCCACTTCCACTATATTTTCCACTATCTTCCACTTTTCTATCTTCCACTTTTAAAGAACACCATATCTTCTATTTCAGTTATTTCCTACATTAACTATTGTTTTGTCCTTGCAGAGCCATTATATCGATTTTATACTTCCTTGCCTCATTCAATGGTTCCTTTAGAGTACCTTCATAAAAGGTTCCTCTGAAATTCCATGTTGTTAACTGTATCTTGTCCTTCTTCGGCCTTTTTCTTTGTTCCTATCTTGTTTTGTTTTATTTCCGTAGTTCGTAAGCCTTTTCTTCGCATTGTTCTTCGCTATTTGTTTCCTTTTCCTGTGATGCTTAGTTTTTTGCCACACCTGGTGCAAACTTAATTAACCATATAGGAAACATTTTATTTTTGATTTTACGAAAAAAGTTTTTCTTGTTCTTCTTCTTCCTCTTTATAAGCAATTCTGCTTGTTCATTGGCGGATTGATACCTCTATGGAAAGTTGTCACTCCATTTTTGCGCGGTCGGCCGATACTTCTTCTACCGATTGGTGATTTATCTCTTGCTATTTTGACCACACGTGTCTCCCCCATTCTGGTTATGTGGTTGTTCCATTCTCTTTTTCTATTTAGTGTCCATTCGTTTATACACTGTACGTTACATTGTCCTCTGATATCTTCACTCCTCTTTGGATCTCTCAGTGTATTTCCTGTAATTCTTCTCAGTACTCTCATCTCTGCCGTTTCCAGTAGTCTTTGTGTTGTGGCTGTATCGGGTCTTGTTTCTGATGCATATGTCGAAAAAAGTTATTCTTTTTAAAAAGTTCTGAAAGATCTAAAACCTACATAGAATACAATAATCAGACATTAATTTTTTTTCATTCATATACGCGGTTTTTCAAAAAATATGAATTTTATATTCATAGTCTCTGAAAAAACCTCATATATGAAAGAAAAAATTCCGGTTGGAATGGTGGAAGAATTCACCAGGACAAAGACAGGCGAAACAGTTCATTATGGAACATTTGCCAAAATTTACAGCAGATCTAATAAGCAAAGACAGGAAAACAGTAAAATCTATAGCAGGTCTGCTAAAAGGGCACTCATCATCATCATCCAGCCTCAAAAGTCCACTGCTGAACATAGGCCTCCTCCCCTCGTTTCCAACCCCATCTATCCTGCGCCGCCCTCATCCAGTTTTTATTTACCTTTCTTAAGTCGTCAGTCCATCTTGTAGGCGGTCGACCGACGCTTCTCTTGTCTTCTCTTGGCCTCCATTCCAATAACCTCTTCGTCCATCGCCCATCTGTCATTCTGGCTACGTGTCCTGCCCATCTCCACTTCAACCTGGCTATCCTCTCGATGACGTCAGTCACCTTTGTTCTTCTCCTGATTTCTTCGTTTCTGATTTTGTCTCGCAGAGTTATTCTTAACATTGACCGCTCCATTCTTCTCTGCGTGACTCTTAGTTTGGTAGCCGAGGCTTTAGTTAAGGTAAGTGTTTCTGATCCGTACGTCAAGACTGGGAGGACGCACTGATCGAATACCTTTCTCTTTAGACATGTGGGTAACTCACTTTTAAAAGTTTCTCTCAGTTTTCCAAATGCTGCCCACCCAAGACCGATTCTTCTCTTCAGCTCATGAGTCTGGTTATCCCTGCCAATCGTAATTTCATGTCCCAGGTATTTATATCTATCTACGAGTTCTATTTCCTTCCCACCAATACTGATGTTCTGGTTGGGTACCAAATTTGTCATTATTTTTGTTTTTGAGATGTTTATATTTAAACCAACATTTTCTGTAGCTACAACGAGTTCTTGTACCATCTCTCTTGCCATACCTAGATCCTCAGCTACTATGACTATATCATCGGCGAAACGTAAGTTGTTTAGGTATTCTCCATCTATTTTTATTCCCTTTGTCATCTAATCCAAACTCTTGAAAGCATGTTCTAAGACCGTATTAAAAAGTTTAGGTGACATTGGGTCTCCTTGTCTAAGCCCCCGTTCTATTTTTATGCGATTACTGTTAGTATGTAATTTGACAGTGGTTGTTGCCTGTAAGTATATTTTGTGTAATAATTTTGTATACCTATAATCTAGCCTGCATTCTTTAAGCGCCTGTAATATTTTGCTAAGTTCAACTGTATCAAAGGCTTTATGAAAATCGATAAAAACTAGAACTAGGGGTTTATTGTATTCCACTACTTTCTCTATCAGGGTTTTTATACTTTGTAGATGGTCATTTGTTCCGTAATTTTTTTTTTCGGAATCCTGCCTGTTTTCTTGGTTGATAAGTCTCTAACTTTCTTTCCATTCTCTTAACTATTATTCGCGTAAATAACTTATATAAATGGCTGAGGAGGCTAATCGGTCTGTAATTCTCTAAATTGGCTTTGTCTCCTGCTTTGTGTAATAGAATCATAGTAGCGTTGTTCCAGTCTGTTGGAATATTGGCGTTGTGAAGGCAGATATTGAAAAGTTGTTTAATTTTTTCAAGTAGTATATTTCCTCCAATTTTTAGTGCTTCTGATACTATTCCATCTTCACCTGGGGTTCGATTATTTTTCATTTTCTTCAGAGCCTCTTTGATTTCTGATTTTGTTATATCGGGCATTAAATCCGATCCTTGATTTAATACTCCAGTTTTTACTGTAATTGGAGGTTGCGCATTGTCATCTTTTTTTTTTCTTGATTTTTTTTTCTTGATTTGTATAACTCTGTGTAGAACTCTTCGACTATTGTTAATATTTCATCTCTGTTTGTAGTTTCTTTTCCAGTTCTGTTTCTTAGTTTGTTGATTTCTATTTTTCCTTTTTGTACGCTTACGTTCTTCAAAACTTTCATGTTCTTATTTTGCTCTATTGCTTGTTTTGTTTTTTTCTACATTGTAGTTTCTTATGTCTTTTCTTATTGACTTTGTGATAGGGCACTGTAAGATGAATAATCAGTTGAAGCTCATGGGATTGGCAGATCCTGACCTATGCAGATCCTGTCACCTAGAGGAAGAAACAGCTGAGCACATGTTGTGCCAGTGAGACAGACTAGAAAATGTGAGGTTCTTTGCATTACACGAAGAAAAGCCACCGGCAAAGGTTCAGTCTCGAAGTTATTAGACCTTTTAAAAAAACAGGCTGGAGAATGTAATCTAGGGATAGAGGACCTAGGTCTGGATCCCGCGTATGAAAAAAAAAGTTGATTAATAGCAAGCTGAAAATTTGTTAATAGCTTAAGGGTGTCTAGTCGGATAAACTTTGATATATGGGAACACTGGAACAGGGGCAGTTTTAATTGTGGAACAGGTTAAAAATTTGGAACGGTCAGACCACGAAAACGGCACATTTATTTTGTCCGACAGAACAGAGTTAAACTCTCCGAACAGAGATTAAACTCTCATGCAAAAATCAGACTGCTATTTATCACCTGTCATAATTCCTGTCATTTGGCATATTCTGCATGTTCCACTCATTAAAACGCTCATGTGGTGATAAGTAGCAGTCTGATTTTTGCATGAGAGTTTAATCTCTGTTCGGAGAGTTTAAGTCTGTTCTGTCGGACAAAATACATGTGCCGTTTTCGTGGTCTGACCGTTCCAAATTTTTAACCTGTTCCACAATTAAATCTTCCCCTGTTCCAGTGTTCCCATATATCAAAGTTTGTCCGACTAGACACTCTTAAGCTAATAACAAATTTTCAGCTTGCTATTAATCAACTTTTTTTTCATACGCGGGATCCAGACCTAACCACAATAGATCTGAAAAGGTCGCGGTGGAATAGACCAAAAGCCACCTCATTGAATCTATTTATCTATGAAATAATATATCCACTAGGAACAATAGATGACGACCAACAATAAACAAACATCAAGTTGTAATAAACTTATTCCTTTTGAATCTTAGAATTATTTTGGTTACTAGAAAAACTGAGTAAAAAATCTTACGTATTTTACATGTATTCAATATCTTTTCATACATCGGCATACTACAAGTTTATTATTTATCATAAGTACATTATAGAACAGAATAATTCTAATACATATTTTATATACAGAGATGATCTAAATTATGGAATAAATTCATTTTCTCTAAAATGGACGACTTCAATTCTCTATACAGTAGTATAAACATTAATATCATTATTAATACAGGGTGGCCAAAATAATAATTTTTAAATTAAATTAATTGACGAAAAAAGAAGAATGTATGCAATTTATTCAACTCAAAATACATTCTATCGCCGTCAGAAAATAGAAAAAAAAATGTTTATTTGGCAAATAAACATTGCTTTTCGCTTAAATTAAATGTTCAAACTGCCAAGAGGTAGGTGGGAGGCTGTTTGTGATTTAATTTAAGCGAAAAGAAATGTTTATTTGTGAAATAAACAGTTTTTCTATTTACTGACAGCCGTACAATGTATTTTTAGTTAAATAAATTACATACATTTTTCTTTTTGCGTCAACTAATTTAATTCACGATGATTTAAGAAAATTCCACGACAGGAAGTTCTTATCATTATGGGAGACTTTAATGCCAAGATTGGAGCTGGAGATAAAACGCAGTACATCGGCGCACATGGACTTGGAGTTAGAAACGACAGAGGAGACCTCCTAGAAAAATTCGCAGAAGACTCAGAACTCGTTGTCACTAACACATTTTTCCAATTACCACCTCGAAAGCTGTACACATGGAAATCCCCTCAAGACAAACCCGGGAGAATTATTAGAAATCAAATAGATTACATTTTAGTAAACAAAAGATTCCGAAACAGCTTTACATCTGTGAAGACTTATCCTGGAGCGGACTTAGAGACGGACCACGTTCCACTGGTGGGAGTATTTCGCGTCAAACTCAAAATAGTGCAGAAAAAGAAATCACAATCATACGACCTACGTATGCTAAAAGACCCTGACACGAAAATGAGGGTCCAAGCCACGTTAAACAAGCAAGTGACTGCAATTAGAGACGCATCGAACGAAGAACAAATGATCAAACAGATGACCGAAATAGTTCAAAATGTAAAGGATAGACACTTAAAGGCAGATAAATTAACCAAGAAGAAATCATGGATGAGAGATGAGATCCTGAAACTAATATAATGGACGAAAGAAGAAATGCCAAAAATGACCCCGACACATACAAAACAATCAATATATCAATAAGAAGGAAAATTAGAAAAGCGAAAGAAAAAGAAGCAATGGAGAGATGCCAAGAAATTGAGATTCTGCAATCAAAGTACGATAGTCACAATGTACATAGGAAATAAATTATAACATTAGTAGAATATTATTAGAAATAAATTAGTCATAAATTAGAACGTGGAAAGAATATCTAGAAAAACTGTTTGAAGACCAAAGAGATAACACCTTTGAGCTAGAAGAAGAGGTAAATGATGGACCAAGAATATTACAGCAGGAAGTTTATTCTGCCATAACACAGCTAAAGGATGGCAAAGCAGCAGGTCCCGATAATATACAAGCAGAACTACTCAAACTGATGGACAACGAATCAATAGCAATAATCACAAAGATATTCAACAACATATACAACTCTGGACAAATACCAACAGAATGGCTGAAGTCTGAGTTTATTGCACTTCCAAAAAAAAACAGGAGCCAAGAAGTGCGAAGAATACCGTACGATAAGCCTGATGAGTCATCTCCTAAAATTGTTCCTAAAGTTAATCCATACGAGAATTTACAAGCTATGTGAAAGTCAAATTTCGCCCAACCAGTTCGGGTTCATAAATGCTGTTGGTACGAGAGAGGCTTTGTTTTCAATACAAGTCTTATTCCAGAGATGCAGAGACGTAAACTGCGACGTATACGCATGTCTGGTTGATTACGAGAAGGCATTTGATCGAGTACAACACGCCAAGATGATGCAAATACTAAAAGAAGAAGGAATTAACAACCAAGATCTGAAAATAATTAGAAACCTTTACTAGAATCAGACTGCAAACCTGTTGACGATGAACTCATCGAATATGTCAAAATCATGCGTGGAGTGAGGCAAGCCTGCATTTTGTCCCCCCTAATTTTCAATCTTTACTCTGAAAGAATATTTATCGAAGCTTTGCACAAAACTGAAAAAGGTATTCTACTAAACGGGTACCGGCTAAATAATATCAGGTATGCAGATGACACCATAGTATTTGCGGACAACCTAGAAGACCTACAAGTACTCATTGACAAAATCACGTATTACAGTCAGCAATATGGACTCAATATAAACGTACAGAAAACAAAGCTTATGATCGTCAGCAAGAAAAAGATAACGGAAGGTCAACTCTATATCAACCAAACCCCTGTAGAAAGTGTGAGGCACTACAACTACCTCGGCACTAGTGATGTAACGAATATTCGTATTCGCATTCGCGTTCGCATTCGCAAAATTTGTGCGAATGTTTTGAGAATATGAATATCAGAGAAAAAATAATTTGAAAATAACGTTAGATTAATAAAATCAAAATCTATTCTCTTTCTCATCTTTTTTTTTATTAAAAAAAGGTTACTTAACCTAGTATAATCAGATTATCAGCCTTCACGTTGTTTTATTATTTGGTATAATGTAATAAAGCTTAAGAGGAAACAGTAGCGATCAACAGGTAGCGAAAACGCGTTCCAAGATTGCGGCTGTAATTTTGAATATTTTTTCGAGATATTTGGCACACGTATTCGTAATATAATAAAGAATGGCGGTACAGAGCCCAATTTGAAAAATATATTAATATGTGGAAATTACTCTGTAATTAAATACAATATTAAAAAAACGAGCCTGTACCGCCATTAAGAAGAACAAAAAAATACAGTTCTTCAAATAAACTTTTTTTGTCCGATGCCTAGATTTTGTGTCATTTTGGAACTACTAAAATTTTTTATTTCATTAGTAGTTCCAAAATGACACAAAATCTAGACATCGGATAAAAAAGTTTATTTGGAGAAAGTGTATTTTTTTTATCTTCTTAATGGCGGTACAGGCTCCTTTTTTAATATTTTATTAATTTAAAGAGTAATTTCCACATATTAATATATTTTTCAAATTGGGCTCTGTACCGCCATTCTTTATTATATTACGAATACGTGTGCCAAATATCTCGAAAAAATATTCAAAATTACAGCCGCAATCTTGGAACGCGTTTTGGCTACCTGTTGATCGCTACTGTATCACCTTAAGATTCAAATTGATTTACACTAAATATCAATTAACTTCTCATTATAAATTTAGAAAACATTTCAAAAATAGAAACAAATTTAAAAAAACTGAACATTCGCATTCGCGAATGTCGTTATTAGATATTCGCATTCGCATTCGTATTCGCGAATGTTCAAAAAACGACATTCGTTACATCACTACTCGGCACCATAATAAATGAAGAATGGACCAATAACCAAGAAATAAGAGCGCGCATCGGAAAAGCTAGATCAATCTTCAACCGTATGGGGGCGTTTTTCAAGAGCCACAACCTTTCTCTTGGTATGAAAGTAAGAATGCTGAGATGTTACGTCTTCTCTGTCCTTTTTTATGGTGTTGAATCATGGACCTTGAACGAGGATATGTGCCGAAAGTTTGAAGCATTTGAGATGTGGCTATATCGGAGAATTCTTAAAATCCCATGGACTGATAGGTTCACAAATGAGGAGGTTCTTAGAAGAATGGGGAAGAACCGAGAAATACTAACCACCATCAAATCTCGAAAGTTGGAATACTTTGGACACATTATGCGAAATGAATCCAGATATGCCCTCCTACAAGCCATCCTGCAAGGAAAAATATTTGGAAAGCGAGGTCCAGGAAGAAGAAGAACATCCTGGTTAAAAAACCTCAGAACCTGGTTCAACACAACATCTGTGCAGCTTTTCCGCGTTGCTACAGATAAGGTGAAGATTGCCATGATGATCGCCAACATTCGTCACGGATAGGCACATCAAGAAGAAGAAGAAACTAATTCAAAAATTATTTTTTTGGTCACCCTGTATAAATAATGATATTATCGTTTATATTACTGAATAGAGAATTGAACACCCTTTCAAATGAGATGTCACACGACCCCTATTCTCATTTAAAAAAATCATTGATTACGTCATCACGCTCAGATGGATGACGTCACTAGTATGAAATATATGCCAAACAATTGTAATTTAAAAATAAAAATCGACTTGTTTCAGGATTTTTCTCCAAAGTCATCCATTTTAGAGAAAATGAATTTATTCCATAATATAGATCCTCTGTATAGGAATATAATATAGTCCTTGTAGGAATAATCCTACAAGGATCCTTGATTTTCCGAAATGTATAGAATATTATAAAACGTCAAATAAAAATAATAGTATGTACCTATGTATATTATCAATTATCTTATACTTATATACCTAGTATAAATTATTATTAATATAATAATACCATCAATGGGTATATTTAGTGTGATATGAATGCAATTTTCAATATTTTTTCAAAGTACATAATATAAAATTAAATAGACAACCGTACATTTTAGTTTTATTAAACATAACGAAAAACAAGCAACAAAACAAACACACTTTACTGGCATTGTTTAAAAAAACTTGTTTTCCTATTGAACATTTTTATGTAATGAAATATTTTTTGCATAAAAACAAAACAAGTCATGACAACATTTCAATGTATACAGAGAAAATCTATTAAAATAAAACTTACTTCTTCGTGTTGCAAACGTCGAAAAACTAACGTCTTTTTAACACTGAACAACAATTAAATTAAAAAGATCGATTTTAATCAGAACCAAACGACAAATGTAAGCAATGTTTATGTTCACAACGCACGTTATTTTACTATTTTGACACCACTAGCCAAAACGTCCCTCCCCACACACTGTTAGTAAACGACTGACAACTGACGTATTTTTCAATTTCCTCGATTCGCCTTTGTTGCCATTCTCCAGTGGACTGCAATTCCAGACAGTATTATCCAGTGGACCAAACCTAGTGTCTACTTCTTTTGCAAGGAGTATAGGGATCAATATGTAGGGGTCGTACAGGAGCAGCAGGAAGTGGAGTATCCGGCGGAAGGGCAGACGTAACGCAGCAAGAAGTGTTGGCGCGTGCTCTCATGCTTTTCCCCTCCATGCGTGCGTACGTTATTTATTCCTGCTAAGGGTAATTTGCGTTTGGTTTGTCCTGACGCGACGTTGGCGAAATTTAAATTAGAAAAGCAATTAGGCGTAATGTATTTTAATCATTTATATTCAATAGAAACAATAATATGCAACGTACATAGTACGCTAATGTCCAAAAAGAGGACTTCATAAAGGCAACTACCACGTTTTAGGGGGTTTCATTGTTTCATACGTTCATTTGACCCCCCAAATATGAAAAAAGAGTACAAAAGGCGTCACAAAAGAGTAAGAGTTTGAATTTTGAAACTCTTTTGTGGCGCGTTTACTTCAAATTTAGCAAATATTATGGAATATATTTTAAAATAAAACTAGAATTTTGTTTTGCATCAAAATGAAAATACATTTTCGCGCCACGTAATATTCATATCAGATCTTTTGTAGCTGGAATATTGTATGCGCCACTCATTTTTACGGCGTTTAGCGGTTTTTATTCTTGTATCAGTTTTTCAAAGTTATTTATAAATTAAATGTATGAAGTTGAATGCAATGTTCCTCTATTACATTTAAGCTTTTTAAATGGTCACCTTTGTTGCATTATCTCCCAAATGATCTAGTGTCCATCGAATGTACACTAGATTTTTTTCTATTCGATATAGAATGAAAAAAATATTGAGATAGCCGGTAAATAAAGTCGGATTGCCCGTTGCCAGATCAAATTTAGCGTCGTATCCACTACAACTACAACCATTTCGTGAATAATCGTTAATTGGATTATACTTCTGTAGCTTAATAACTTCTAAACGGCCTAACCGATTTTGATCAGTAAACATGAGTTTGAAACGTATTGACCAGTAGTATTTGAAAGATCTAAGGTCAAGTATGATGACTGAAGCTATTTCAGGAATTATTGAGCTTGAGAAACCGTTTTTCCCATAGGAAATAGATTTGATCATACTTATGAAGCCTATAACTTAAAAATTCGAATTTTCCCGGATATGAGGTATACACCGTTAGATTCGTCTAGTCTAGAGTCTTAAAAACGCTCAGTTTTTGGCGCAATTCGTTTGAAATTTTGAGTAATTGTCGAAAAACCAAAATTTTCAAAGTTTAGTTTTTCAGTTTTTCGGCTATACTGATCCGTGTGTATGTCTGATCTTGACGGCTTAGACACCATTTGAAAGCTTAACCCAACACTATTGATTTGATGTATTTGCGGTTCTAATGTCTCTTCTTGATCCGAAGATATATACCCCCAAAAAATATGCCGTTTTGTACCTACCAAGTCCAATAGCTGGCTTATGGGTGGTCAAAAGTCACAAACTACACCGGTTCTGAATCACCCCTGACCCCCTCTTCAAACACAGGAAAAAAAATTCAAATCGGTTTAACTTTTCCACACACATACATACATATCCACAAACATTCTCCCTTTTTTAAATAAAAATTGAGTCATACTTCTGAGCTCGGTAACTTTTAAATGGTATAACCGATTTTCAAAATTAAGCATGCGTTGGAAATGTAATGATCAGTACTATCAGAAGACGTAAAGGGAAGACTTAAATTATTGAAGTTTTTGGGAGTTTTGGGGACGAGAACGAAAAACAGACCCTAAATAGGAAGGGCCGTAAAATCCACACCCTTGGACCAAAATGGATGGTTGACATATGAATGGGTGAGTCTTTTCCTGAACTTTAAGATGGGTGTTGGCCCAATTTTCAATTCAGATTTAGAAAATCGAAAATTTCGTGTATATATACCTAGTGTCGCATGTAGGGGGGTTTGGGTGTGCGCCACTGGCGAGAACTGCCGTTCTCTGGTAATATTTTCGATTTCTTGTTATAGATAATTAATTTTAGTAGTTTCAATGCGACACAAAATCTAGGCATGGGATAAAAAAGTTTATTTGAAGAAAATGTATTTTTTTTTCTTCGTAAGGGCGGTACAGGCTCTTTTTTGTAACGTTATTTAATTATAGAGTAATTTCCACATACCTACTAGCATACACACGCCCAAACATATATGGAATCATTTGATATTTCTTACCATTTCGTGCGAATTTAAAAAAACAAACACAAGAAGTCAAACAATATTTTATTTTAACGCAATTTAATAACAAATACATAACAATTAAATAAAACAATAAAGTATTTAACAAACAAATTGAAAGCAGTTGTTTTAAAGTCAACAGCATACAAAATTTCAATGTAAAACGAATAATGTTTAAATTATTTTTATTTATTTTTTTGTATTTTGTGGTATGTAGTCAGTGTTATCACCTCTAGTCCTTATGCAAGCTTCAGTTTGCGTAAGCACGCTCCTAATCAAATTATCAACATTTTGTTGTGGTAGGTTGCTCCATTCTTCAAGAGCAGCTTTTACTAGCCGTGCTGTGTTTTGAGGATTATCCCGGCGAGCTCTAATTTTTCTTTTAAGCATATCCCACAAATACTCTATAGGGTTAAGGTCGGGTAAGCAAGCAGGCCACTCCAAACAAGGGATACCGTCTGCTTTAATGATGTCTCTAGTCACTCTAATGGTATGTGGAGGTCCATTATCATGCATGAAAATTAAATTTTCTCCTGTTGGACCTTTCCAGAGCCTTACTACAGGTAAGGGAGCGTTCAAGTATTACGTAACGCGATTTTTGAAGATTTTTGACCCCCCTCCCCCCCTACGTAACGCACTGTAATGGGCTTTTCACTATTACGTAACGCAATTTTTGAAGATTTTTGACCCCCCCCCTCCAACCTGCGTTACGTAATACTTGAACGGTCCCTAATCAATATACCTGTGAGCAGTTAAAGTTGATTGGGTGAAAATTAAAGGAGTTTTTTACGGATCACAGTTCCTCTCCAGAACATTACACTTCCCCTTTTATATTTGTGAACAGGTCTGACAGTTTTCGTTCTTGCTTGTCTTCCTCGACCTCTAAGTACACGATTTCGTGGGTCATCTGATTTTACAAAATCCTGACTTTTTCTGAAAATAGCACATTTTGTCAATTCCCAATGTTCCAGTTTTGGTGGCGAAGACACCAATTTTAGGCGATCAATCTTGTGCTGCCTTGGATAACTCGGGAACCTATAACCGTATCCTGCTGTATACTTCTTGGCACGAACTCTTCTTCTTATCGTTTCAACTGAAACAGTTACACCTGTAGCTTCCCAAAGCTGCCGTTGGAGCTGCAGGTGAAAAATGGTTGGGTGTCTTCCAGCTGATTGGACAATTAAACGATCGTGGCGAGCTGTTATTACTTTTTGGCGACTTTCCTTTCCTTTATTTTTGAGCTTTCCTTGTTCCTGTTACCTAGCATAGGTTTTGGACAGAACGCCGTATGTTACGCCTAGCTCTGCAGCTATGTCCCTCTGAGAACATCACTTCCTCCACAAGATCAATAATATTTCCCGTTGTAAGTTCTATAACCCTACATGAGGCATATTTTCGTTTTTGGACGCAAAAGTTAGTTTATTTATTTTCGTTTAATTTGCAACTCAATAAAAAAACCTATATCGTACCGAGCTGTACTATCTGATTGTCTTATAGATTTGTTTATTTTCAATAAAAACCTTTATTCTTCGCAACATTAACAAGTTTTTTCAAAAGAAATAAATATTACTTTGAAATACATGGTGATTCCATATAAGTTTGGTTGTGTGTACATAATAGGCTATTGATTATAAAGAGGGCTAAAAGAAACTACAACGTTAAAGGCGTTTTATTGTTTCATATGTTCAATGGATCCCCAAATATGAAAAAACCGCGGAGTGCTAGCAAATTTTATCAGGCATCATTTGTAGAAAATTAAATTGTCTACAACTTTATTCCTATTACTTTTTATCTTAAATGGAAAATGAACAATTTATAAACAACAATAACCAAAAATATTTGAACAACGTTTTATTTTGGGCCTAAAATGACTCTCTCTCCTATGGCGCTACAGCCTAAGTCGAACCTTGGCCTCCAAATATCCGCCTCCAAGTATCTCTGTCTCTGGCTGCTCTCCTCCAGTTGCCCGCGCTCAATATCTCCGCCATACCATAGTTCCGCTAAGCGTTCTGCTAGGTGTTCTGTCGTTATCCATTCTTATAAGGTGACCTACCCAGCGCAATCTTTGTATTTTTGCATAATTTGCTATAGAGGGTTCTCTGTACTATTGGTATAGCTGGTGGTTGAACCTTATTCTCCATATACCATTGTCACAAATGGGTCACAGTATCCTCCTTAATATCTTTCTTTCAAAAGTATTAATAAGGTTTATTGTCTTTTCTGTCATGATCCACGTTTCTACACCATATGTTGCTATTAGCCGGATAGACCAGGGCGCATCTGTAAAAATATTAGTACATTTGGATGTTGACAGGTGACTCATATTTTTTTTCAGAAGTTTCTTGAAAATAACTCATATAATAATATTTGAGTTATCATCCGACTCAAATAGGTCGGGAACATTGTTGAGATAATCAAAATATCAAAAAATTAAGGAAATATTCGATTTTTTTTCTTCGTTTTTTGATTATAACTTTAAAAGTATTCATTTCCAAGTTGTACTGACATAAAAGTAACGCAATTAAATTTCTTACAATATAGGATTGGTTAAAAATTTTAAAAATTGTCACCCTTGTTGCAAAATAGCAATAATTGCGAAAAAACCCATAAAAAACAAGTACCTATTCGCATTTTACGTTTTTCAACCATTTATGCTACACTTAGAACTTTCATATTTCACCCAGAAAAAATGCATGATATAATAAAACAATACTGTAAATTTAATTAAGATCGGTTTAATAGATTTTGCAAAATAAATTTTGCAATTCAGCTTTCGCAAAAAAATTCATTTTTTCAAAAAGTTGCAGGACTGAAAATAAAGCAGACAGCATGTTGAATATTTTTTTACATGTAGAAGAATACTGTACCTTATATTTGCAATTTGCAAAATTAAAATCGGTTAACTACCACGACGTCAAGAATTTTTTTTATTAAACATTAATTTTTGGTGCCATGCGCAGGACAGCGGATACGTTTTCTCTGATTGGGCATTCCAATGAAATTTGATAATGATTGATAAATTTTAATTTTTATTACATTTCGATATAAATAAATAAATTTGTTTATTGCAAAATAAAAACACATACTCTGTCCTTTGAAATAACACTTTTTTTAGCAAAAACTTTCTTTGTTCATATATTTTAACTTAGAGAGTAAAAGGTTATTATTTATAAGCATATGCAATTGTTTAAACAATATTTCACAAACAATAATAAAATAGTTTGATTTTTGTGGAATTAAAATATTAAAATACAACAAAATATAGAGCAAGAAAATAATATATTAGATAAAGATTGGAAGAAATTTTGATGGAAATCAACTTGTGTGAATCGAACAGCGCTGTCCTGCGTGTAGCACCAAAAATTAATGTTTATTTAAAAAATTTCTGACGCCGTGGTAATTAACCGATTTTAAATTTGCAAATTGCAAATGAAAGGTACAGTATTCTTCTATCTCTAAAAAAATCAACTTGCTATCTGCTTTATTTTCAGTCCTGCAACATTTTGAAAAAATGAATTTTTTTGCGAAAGCTGGATTGCAAAATTTATTTTGCAAAATCTATTGAACCGATCTTAATGAAATTTACAGTATTTTCGTTGATTTATGAATATACTGGAAGATACCAAACTAAACGGGCGTTTATGTACGACATCCCTGGTTTTAGAAATAGATGGCGCTACCAGTTTTTTAAGTGCGAGATTGAATTTACCTGAACCATATTCAGGTAGATTTGGTGTTGATCTTTATTCACTGGTAGCCGGTGAGTTTGAGATTGGAATTCGGATATGCGCACAGATCCAAGGGTATTTACAGACTTTATTATTACGTTCGTTTTTATAACACATAGTAACTATATTATGTTGTCCTTATTCTTTCAGTATAGATAATAATAAAACTTATCTAAGGACTATTTTCAAGTTCATATAATTATTATTTATAGATTTGATTCTATAATTAAATACAAATATTTATAGTAATTATAACAAAAAAATATTTATTTCTTTTCATGCATTTAAAGGTCATGTTTCTCATAAATCAAAAAGCACGATCAGAGAACACAAAATTTTACGAAAACTTCGAAAAAAAAAATAAAGGAAGGATGAAAATTTGGGAATAGGTAGTTGAAATTGTCTATTATTGTATTATAAGAAAAAGTTTACAATTCTACATCCCCTCCATTTTACAAAAATTGGTAAATACGGGATGAAAAATATTTTCTCGGGGGTGAAAAAATATACGTTCAAAATAAGTCCGAAATTGGATGAAGTGACTAACTCTAAGTAACTTTTGTTCTATAGAGTTTTTTCCCCAAGTTACTACTTTTCGAGTTATTTGCGAGTGAATACGTTCATTTTTAACAAAAAAAAACATGTTTTTGGACGGTTTTTCGCAAATAACTCAAAAAGTAAGTATTTTAGCGAGAAAAATATTCTTAGTAAAAATATAGCTTATAAAAAATTTAAAAAAATGGTTTATGCATGAGGTCTTTAGACCCAGTAGAAGCAGAGTTGTAGCTAATGAAAAGTAGGTTCTTCTTCGTCAAATTCCAAATCGAATATTTCAATTTGAAATAACCCAAAAACGGAGCACTTTACGGGGAAAATTCATTACAACCTTTTTAAAGTGTTTAAAAAAAGGTTTATTTTTGGTTTTTAAAAAAACTTCTAACATTAAAAGTAAGTGAGTTACGCTCAAAATATTGTTGGTCCTTTTTATTTTTTGGTAAAAAAATCGCGAAAATCACCCTCTGAGTAGATTCCCAAATAATATTAATCGTTACCGCTTCACAAGTTACTTTACTTATGTATTCTTTATATCATCTATAAGTTTCATTGGTTCAAAGTGCTCATTTTTGAAAAAAAAATGGGTTTAAAATAAAACTTTTTTTTTTATTGTAAAAAAAATGAAATTTTTTATGGAATTAACTTAAAAATTATTAGTAATACCGAAAATCTCAAAGAGTAATAAAATGTACGTTTTGCTTTTCTGAATATTTTTGATTTTTTGTTTTCTTGTTAGACAAAAATTGGTTATGCTATGGCTGTTCAAAATTTGCCTAAACTCGTGATTAGTTACTCGTTCCAGCCATTGTAACTACAGCTTTTCCAAAAATAAGCACTTTGAACCAATAAAACTTACAGATCATATAAATAATACATAAGCAAAGTAACGTGTCAAGTGCTAATGATAAAATGTATTTGTGATGCTAATTAGGAGGTGATTTTCGCGAACACTTTAAAAAAGCTAACATGAATTTTCTCCGAAAAGTGCTCCGTTTTTGAGTTATTTCACATTGAAATATTCGATTTGGAATTTGACGAAGAAGAACCTACTTTTCATTAGCTACAACTCTGCTTCTACTGCTTTCATGCATAACCATTTTTTTCAATTTTTTATAAACTATATTTTTGCTAAGAATATTTTTTTCGATAAATACTTACTTTTTGAGTTATCTCCGAAAAACCGTCCAAAAACATGTTTTGTTTTTTGTTAAAAATGAACATATTCACTCGCAAATAACTCGAAAAGTATTGACTTAGTGAAAAAACTCTATAGATCAAAAGTTGTTTAGAATCAGTCATTTTATCCAATTCCGGTCTTATTTTGAATGTATATTTTCAACAAACTTTTTACAAAAATTTTAGAAATTAAAACTTCTAAAGTTTGTTGAAATTTAGTGGGAAATAAATCCATAATTCACAAAAGGTTATGGGCGATCATATTTTTGTAGATAGAATACCTACTTGCATGTATTTTGTGATGCTAATTAGGAGGTGATTTTCACGATCACTTTAAAAAAGCTAACATGAATTTTCTCCGAAAAGTGCTCCGTTTTTGAATTATTTCACATTGAAATATTCGATTTGGAATTTGACGAAGAAGAACCTACTTTTCATTAGCTACAACTCTGCTTCTACTGCTTTCATGCATAACCATTTTTTTCAATTTTTTTGCTATATTTTTGCTAAGAATGTTTTTTTGATAAATACTTACTTTTTGAGTTATCTCCGAAAAACCGTCCAAAAACATGTTTTGTTTTTTGTTAAAAATGAACATATTCACTCGCAAATAACTCGAAAAGTATTGACTTAGTGAAAAACTCTATAGATCAAAAGTTGTTTAGAATCAGCCATTTTATCCAATTCCGGTCTTATTTTGAATGTATATTTTCAACCTTAGAGAGTGGGGTATTCCCCTCCATTTTTGTAAAATGGAGGGGAGAGGGGATGTAGAATTGTAAACTTTTTACAAAAATTTGAGAAATTAAAACTTCTAAAATTTGTTGAAAGGACATCGCACACATCTTATGGAAAATATAATGTCACTCAAATTCAATAAAATTTATACGAATAGATTCGTTTTAAATTAACGGTCAAATCTTATTATTGCGCCAACTCCATATTTTCAATAATAAGAGCAGAAATTGATATAAATAAATCTGAAATCAAATGGATACGTACATAAGTTAGAGAGAGAAAAAATATTTTATAATACCCAAATTGTCGGTACTCCATAAATCAGCGGATTAGTTTCACTAATCCGCTTAGGCCCAGCGGGGTTTAAGCTCTTTTGAATAGCACCCAGAGCAATAGTGATTGTAACTGACAGTTTTACTGACTCCAAAAATGTGATTTCGATAAACTTTAATTGCAATTTGCGCCGTAATTAATCATAATTAAGAGTTAATTTAAAACGAATCTATTCGTTTAAATTTTATTGAATTTGAGTGACATTATATTTTCCATAAGATGTGTGCGATGTCCAATGTGGGAAATAAAGTGGGAAATAAATCCATAATTCACAAAAGGTTATGGGAGATCATATTTTTGTAGATAGAATACCTACTTATCGATTGAAAAATAGCAAGAAGTTTTTATTAAGAATATATCTCCAAACTCCAAGGTTGAAAAAGGAAAATTAAGAAAATGGATTGTGTCTTCTTCTTATGGTATAGTGCGTTGGAGAATTATCAAGACGTTCGTCAAACGTCTGTCTATTGGGGCATGCAAAACTTTCTAGTGTTATTTATGCCTGTCCTGTTCTTTCTATTTTGTAGCCACAATATTTGTTTGCGACCTACTCCTCTCTTGCCCTCATGCCGACTTATTAATGAAAGATATTTTTAACGTCCATGTCTCCATGTCGTATAAAAGTATGGACTATACTTAGTACTTAACCATTCTGTAATGGACATTGAAAGAAATATTGAAGCAAATATTGCAGGAAATGGACGAAATGGAAATGGCCAATGTGGCAAAGCAAAATGTGTGTGGAATGTTGCTTAGATCTGGTAGATGGCAAGTTGATGAAGCCTAACCATATTACGGAAACAGCAACTGAAGCTGAAAAGAAAGAGTATAGAGCCAAAACTATTTTTTATAAAAAAGCACATAGTTACGCATACAGTTTGATGACTAGTGCTGTCAGTTGCAACGTTTCTCAGAAAATAATGGACAAAGAATCAGCTTTTGTTACTTGGCTGGCTCTTAAGTTTGAAGTCTCCTCCAAAGATCAGTTGTTTAAAATTTGCTCTGATTTCTTTTCTTTATCGTGGAATGTTGGAGATGATGTGTCAACACATATGCAATACATAGTCAATTCTACATATTTTACCCAGTCAGTATGAAAGTATTGAGTCTTGTTGAATGCTATTAACTAAATATAAAGACAAAACTTTTTTTCTTACAGATAGACAGAATGAAACTAGCATATTTATTTATTTAATCAGTTAAGCCCATTCGTATCTTTCGGTGTTGGGCTGTTTACAACTAGTTCAATATCTACATTTCATTACATTTTAATAATTATACAATACTTATTTTAACAATACAATTTTAATGAATATAAATTACTTATTTGACCCATCTTTCTGTCCATATGTTTTAATCTTGTGGTGCTTTTTTGATACTTCTTTTCCATGCTGTTCTATTTTGAGCTAATTGTTTTGCCATACTCCATTGCAGTCCTCTCTTCTCTGCTTCTTGTCTAACTTGTTCTTCCCATCTCATTCTTGGGCGACCTACTTTATTTTTCCCTTGTACTCTGACTTCATATACTTTTTTCGTTATTCTTGTGTCGTTTAGTCTATGGATGTGGCCCAACCATCCTAACTGTCGTTCCCCTATAATTGTCTCTATGGGTTTTATCTTTAGAGCTTGAGTTATTGTGTCGTTTCTTATTTTGTCTCTTCGTGTGACCCCTTCTATTTTTCTCAAGAATCTCATCTCTGTAGCTTTGATTTTTCTTTTGTTGTTCTTTGTTAGCGTCCACGACTCACTCCCATAGACGATTGATGGTCGAACCACTTTTTGGTACACTTGTGTTTTGACTTCTTTGGGTACCTCTTTTTTTCCAAAGAACGTATTTCTTAATGTATTATAAATTGTCCCTGCTTTTCCTATTTTATTGTTTATTTCTTTGTCTATTTTACCATCTTCTTCGATAATTGTACCTAAGTAGTTGTAGCTGTTTACTTGTTCCAACACTTGTCCTTCTACCTTCATTTTTATCACTTTTTTTGTAGTTGCCATAACCATTGTTTTACTTTTATCGGTGTTTATTTCCATGTTCAATTTTCTTAGTTCTTTTGTATAAGTGTTTATTATTTGTTGCAGTTTCTCTTCCGTGTCAGCTAACAATACCATATCATCTGCAAATAGTAATTCTTGTATTTATACATTGTTCATTTTCCATTTTCCCAATATCATGTCTTTAGATTTCTCCTTGCATTGCTTTATTGCGTCATCTAGTACCATTGAGAAAAGTACTGGACTTAGTACGCAGCCTTGTTTTAGTCCTATCTTTGCCTGGAATACATCAGATTCTTGATTGTGCGTCCTTATTTTTATTTTATTATTTTTATATAAGGCTTTAATTATTTCTATCATATCCTTTTCTATTCCATTTTTCTTTAAACATTTCCATATATCTTCCCTTCTTATTCTATCAAAAGCTTTTTTCAGATCAATAAAGCATGTATGTATCTCTTTGCCTTTCATCAATAGTTTTTCTCCTATTTGTCTCAATATGAAAATCAGATCTTGGGTACTCCTTCCTTTTCTGAAGCCATGCTGGGATTCTTCTAATTTTATTTCTAGTTTTTCCCTTAGCCTTTTTTCAATTATTCAATTGAATATTTTGGCAGGAACGCTTGTCAATGTAATACCCCTATAATTTTCGCAATTTCTTGCGTCTCCTTTCTTAAACAGTGGTACTATTATATCTGTTTTCCAATCAGATGGTATTTCCTTTGCTGTGATTATTTCATTTAGTAGTTTTCGGAATTTTTCTTTTGAATTTTCACTCATGTACTTTAACATATACATAACTATGTAGCATATTTATAACAGCAAAACCTACATTTTTTTATCCTTTGAGATTTTTCGTATCATTATACTTTTTAAGTTACTTTGAAAAAAAGAAATTTTTCCAAAATTTTTAGAAATTTTTTTTAATAATAACCAATTTTTTTTTAAAAAATAAGCACTTCAAATCGGTCAAACTTACAGATCATAACATAAACAATACACATACATTTAAAGTAAATGGTAAAGCGGTAACGATTAATTTTATTTAGGGTGCTAAATTTTATTTTTTTTTTTATTTAACCTCCCAATTTATTTACAATCTGTAAAACAAGTTACAATGAGTAAATGTTGTGACCACTAGTGTAGGTGACTTGGAGAAAATGATTCATTAATCATTTTCTTTACAAATATTTTACATAGATATAAAATTGTTTGTCTCTGGGAATTACGGCACATATAACTAAAATCGCGATGGTAAAGCACGTCTGACTGGTTGTCTCATCAGGTTTCTGGCTAGTATATTTGGATGTTGTGTCAGTCTGTCTTCGTATTTCTGTGCGAAGTTAGTAATTTCTTCTTTTACTGTTGCAATTTCTAGATCGCGTCTTATAATTTTATTTGTAACATACCATGGGTCATTTGTGATTATTCCAAGAACCTTCGACTGGAACCTCTCCAAGATTTCGGTATTGGAGTTTGATGCAGTACCCCAAAGTTGGATCCCGTAACTCCATATTGGCTTCAAAATTGCTTTGTAGACAAGTACCTTATTTTTCATCGATAGTGATGATTTGTGACCAATCAGCCAGTATAGATTGTGTAATTTGAGACCAAGTTGTTTACGCTTCATAAAAATGTGTGTTCTCCAGTTTAATCTTTGGTCTAGGTGCATTCCAAGGTATTTGACTGTTGCTTGCTGTTTTAGTTGGTGGTTGTTGATATATACAGGCGGGCAGTGACCTTTATGGTTTGTGAAGGTAATATGAACAGACTTTGTTTCATTTGTTTGAAAACGCCACCGTTTTAGCCAAGTTTGCATTTTGTTGAGGCTGGTTTGCAGAAGTTGAGAAGCTATCCGTGGGTCCTGATGTACTGACATCACTTCTGTGTCATCTGCATATGTAGCTGTCGTGGTTTGAAAGTTTGTTGGTAAGTCCGCTGTGTACAATAGGTATAACACTGGTCCCAGAACACTGCCCTGTGGAACTCCGGATCCAACTGGAAATAGAGACGTGCGCTCATCTCTATGTTGTACAAAAAAGTAACGGTTATGGAGGTAGGATTTTAAAATTAGGAAGTGAGTGAGAGGAAGCATCAGGGTGCTAAATAGAGGGAGATGTTCACGATTTTTTTTACCAAAAAAGGGGATTACTATTTCTTCAGCGTAACTCGTTTATTGTTGATGCTAGAAACTTTCGTAAAAAATAAAAATAAAGCTTTACACTTTAAAACATGTTAATAAGTTTTTCCCGAAAATTGGGTAGTAAAATTTCCCCACAAATTTGAAAGGACTTATTTAGATGAAGGTTTCGAAATATTTATTTTTCCATGCATCATTTAAAGATTTATTTGTTTATCTTTGACAAAAGATTCATCCTTGGTTGGTTCAATTGTAAATTTCAGGAAAATATCTAGGTACCCAAAATTCCATAACCAAGAAGTCTATAATAGAACAAAAATCAAATTAAGATTATTGTTTCGAAAAATAAAGAGAATACAGATATCGTGTAATCCCGTATCAAATACCTAACTGGTTTTTCCCAGCGATGCAAAAAGACACCAGTAAATTGAAATTGTAATTAGAGAAACACGAAAGTTATTTAAAAAGCATTATATACGGGTATAAAAGTGTCATTAATTTAGATTATAATTGTCACAAAATAGTAAAGACTCATTCCTCTGCTCGTTTGGAAATAGCCATGAAATTATGACTTTTTTTTTCATTTTCATTAAGGCTCTATAATGAGGCTGCAATTTTTTTTATTGTTAAAAGACATACTGTTTTTACAACTTTTACATATCAATATCAAAAATCAATGCTTATTTTTTAAATAAAACATTTTTATGTTTTCTGACAGCAGTAAAATTTATTTAGAATTAAACAAATTACATACATTCATATTTTTGTGTCAATTAATTTAATTTAAAAATTAATTTTTAGCACACCCTGTATAAATAATTATGTTGATGTTGATATTACTGAATATAGAATTAAATACCATTTCAAATGAGCTATTACCACCTATTACGACATGATCCCTATTCTCATTAAAAAAATCATCGATTGCGTCATCACTCCCAGATGAATGACGTCACTAGTATGATATATATGTCAAAAAATCGTAATTTAAAAGTAAAAATCGACTTGTTTCGGGATTTCTTCTCAAAGTCGCTGGTTTACGAAATAATGAATTTATGCGTTACTTTATACAGGGTGTCCAGAAACTCTACCGACAAACGAAGACAGGAGGTTCCTCAGATAATTTTAAGATATTTTAATCCAATTCACCTAGTCCGAAAATGCTTCCTAAGGGAGCCAGAGCTCTTTGAAGATGGCGTCTTGTAATTAGTTTTTATTAAATAACTCCAGAACGCTTCTATTGGGATAAACAACAATTGCTACACATATTTATCTTGCATATCTACAGAGATAAATCAATTTCATGTATTTCGAATTTTTAGTACCGGTCATAGGCGTCCGTTTTGGGTAGGGCAACAGATTTTTTTAGAAAACCGTGTGTCCTACCGACTTAAAGCAAGAGCACCTTTTAGTACTAGAATACCTCACAATTTAATAATCCAGTGTCAAAAACGCTTAAAACTTAAAGACAAAAAAGTTATGTGATAAAATAGTCGTTGCCCTACCCAAAACGGACGCCTATGCTCGATACTAGAAATTCGCAATAGATGGACTCGATTTATCTCTGTAAGATATACGCACCGATTTTTTTTTCTAAATTGAAGCGTTCTGGAGGTATTTAAGAAAAACTAATTACAAGACGCCATCTTCCAAGAGCTCTAGCTCCCTTAGGAAGCATTTTCGTACTAGGTGAATTGAGCTAAATTGTCTTAAAATTATCTGAAGAATCTTCTGTCTTCGTTTGTCGGTAGAGTTTCTGGGCACCCTGTACAATTCTAATTGTCGACAATTGCCTATCCCATTCTCCAGTTGACAGGTTAAAACAAATTAAACTCGTTTTGCTGCAGCCCATGGACCGAGACTTTAAAGAAAGTCGCAAAAAACCCTTTCGAAAAGAATTATTTATGTATAAAATCATCGAGAAAAAAGAAAATAACGGCGATACGAAAGTTAGTATTCTTGACGCTATATTAATGGTATTCAAGGCATGGAAATATGTCACTAACTGTTTTCTGTTTTCCGGTCTTCTAAAGACTTACCAGTAGGAATCGCATACGAAGATATTACAAAAATAGGTACATTGGTAAGTTATTTCCTAGTTTTTCCTCGTGATTTGCTATGGAATCACTAACACGAGAATTTTACTGTCACCATTGCATGTGTTTGTCTTTTTGAAGACAAATCGCATGCTATGATTGTTGTGACGGATATTCTAAGTTAAAGTTGATTTCATGTAATAGAATAAACAATATTTCAATAAAGTCACCCAGGAACGCAACTCATAAATATTGGCAATATCATTTTAAAGTCATCTACTTTAAAATGTATAATATATTATGTCTGAATTGTCGATATGAATGAGTAAGATTAAATCAAATTATTAGAAGATTTTTTTACTAAGCAACATAAACAAAATTTCTATAATTTATTAATATTTTGTATTTCTATAACGACTTCCAAAGTGGAAGTCCAAACGTCAATCAATTTCATGTATAACTTAAATGGCGGCTTATTTCCCAATAAAATAGTAGGTAGGTCCCTATATACTTTGTCTAAACTGAATCAACACGAATAATGAGAGTAAGAAGGTAGGTGTATCTTTCTCAATGTCGCTAGATAGTAGCTCTGAACCACCTTAAAAACTTGGTTGACCATTTCGCTTGTCCTTCTCCTTTTAGTAGAGGAATAGGTAATATATCTATAACATGATAGGTACTATAAATAACAGTATTATAACAGTGTTATTTATAGTATCAGGATCTATAGCTATAACTAATAATTTATTCTAAATTTGAAACTTTAAATTGGAAAGATATTAATATATTGTGACGCTATTTGATGCTTTTAGACCACCGAAGATTCCACCTTATAAGGAAACACCCCTGTCAGACTTCATTAGAATACAAAGATTGCACTGTGCCGGACATGTGATAAGAATGAGAGAGGATATGCTACCAAAAAGAGCACTGAACGCTAGAATGCATGGAAAGAGACCAGTTGGAAAGAAAAGAACGCGCTGGGAAGACACAGTAAACAGTGACGCACAAGTACTTTTAGGAGTCCATGTATGGAGAAGAGCAGCCACAGACAAACAAGGGTGGAAGCAGACAAAAATAAAGGAGACCAAGGCTCAACTTGGGCTGTACTGCCGTAGAAGAAGAAGAATGCTCCTGCGACATTTGAGAGGCTTATGGAAATGTGTTGAGAGGGTTATCTTGGAAAACGTGCCTGGTGTATTTAGACGACATAATCGTTTTGGGGGAGACTTTTGAAGACCATCTGAAGAATTTAGAAGACATGTTTAATCGACTTAAAGCTACCCAGTTAATGTTAAACACCAATAAGTGCCAGCTATTTCAAAGTAAAGTCAATTATCTAGGTCATATAGTCAGCAAAGAGGGAGTGGCCGTGGATAAAGGAAAAATCCCATTAAGGAATTGCCTGAACCGAATGACAAACACCAAGAAAGAAATAAAAAAGGGTTCAAGGCAGGTTTTGTTTATATTCGATTCAGAGTCGGACTACCATCTCCATATAGTAACTATTTCAGCATCCTTATGCATCATCAGTGAAGATTATGCAGTCACAACTCTGAAGGGAATACAAACATTCTGCCTCTTTTAAAGCAAACCATCGCGATGCGATGAACCCGCCTTTTGAGACGCAATACAGCGACATCTCTCGTATTACGAGGAAAACGAAAAGCCCTAGATACAAAGTTTACTACTTTTTAAACAATTAGAATAATTGAAATAAAAATATAATAAACAATATTTTAAATCCAAGACTTTTCGTTAATAAACTGCTTTCTGGCTGCATCCCATATCTCCGGATTTTACAATATATAATCACATAGAGACGACGAAATAGGAGAAAGCAAATAGAGGACACTTAGGCCACGCATTTACCTTCTCTTCGTCTAGGAAAAGGACCGAAAGACAGTTTCTAAATACTCACAAATTGAGTAAAAATGAAAAAGATAAAAAAGGGTTCAAGGCAGGTTTTGTTTATATTCGATTCAGAGTCGGACTACCATCTCCATATAGTAACTATTTCAGCATCCTTATGCATCATCAGTGAAGATTATGCAGTCACAACTCTGAAGGGAATACAAACATTCTGCCTCTTTTAAAGCAAACCATCGCGATGCGAAGAAAGAAGTTTTCTGGGACTATGTACTTACTATCGGAGGTTCATTAAGAAAGTTTGCAGATATCGCTAAGCCATTAACGCGACTCACAGAGGAAGCAAGGGATTATTGCTAGGGTAGAGACTGCCAAACTGCTTTTGAAGAGACATTTAATCACGGCGCCAATATTAAGGTATCCACTGCCAGAAGGAGAGTTCATCTTAGATACGGATGCATGTAATGTAGGAATTGAAGGAGTGAGGGTAAATTTTAAATACGAACCCCGCGATATTTCGCGAAATTAACATCAGATCGAAAAACTGCACACGTATTCAATATTTTTTAAAAATCTATCGAATGGCACCAAACACGACCCCCCACGGAGGTAGGATGGGGGGTTACTTTAAAATCTTAAATAGGAGCCCCCAATTTTTATTGCAGATTTGGATTTTTTACGTAAAAATAAGCAACTTTTATTCGAGGCATTTTTTTGAATTATGGATAGATGGCGCTATAATCGGGAAGAACGATTGTTGGAAATGGAAAATTAAATTAAAAATGGAAAGTCCCCCACTTAGTCGAAAACTTAACTTAATTTTTTTGGTTCACAACCCAATCGGTCTCCATAACGCTCGACTAACTGGAAATTTAACATACTTTCCTGCCCTACTATAAGACAGTCGGCAAGTATCTGACAAAGATGGTGGAAAATCACCAGCGAGACTGGGACCAGCATCTTTCTTTCTTCGCAATGGCCTATAGATCTGCTGTTAATGAATCAACGGGCTAAACACCAGCAAAAGTCCTATTTGGACGCGAGATGCGTCTACCCTGTGATCTACAGTTTGGATGTCGACCTGGAGAAGATGTGGCTGGTGAGGATTATGTTAATGAATTGCGAATAAGAATGGACGATATACACCAGTTGGTTCGTTCTCATCTTCAGATCGCTAGCGACCGAATGAAGAACCGGTATGATAACCAAGCCGAAAAGGGACGTTTCAAGGAAATCGACAAAGTCTGGCTTTATAATCCAAAAAAAGCGAACGGGTTGTTTTCCCTAGTTGCAGCAATTCTGGGAAGGTCCGTACCTCATAGGGGAAAAGATTCATAGGGGACAGCCGATGATAGTCCACCATAATCGGTTCGCGCCATACGAGGGAGACCACGACATAGATGAAGAAGTGGAAGTAAACCAAGTCCGAGAAGTACCTAACCTCACGTTTGAAGAGTTCATGGGGGCCTATGGAGGTACCGGTAAAGCGAGACATTGAGACATGGTGTTACCACTGAAGAAAAGCAAGATCTACTCGTACTTCCCGATGACTATTCATACTTGCCCATACCATCCCGGACAGTATCCAAGACGCGCGAGGGTTGGCATCCGCCTTTCAAAGGAAGTTTGGTCGAGTTGCAAAACTTTAATGTCAACTGCAAGCTCCTGGCAAAGCATTGAAACTCCAAGATGCATCACGTTACCTTTGCTGTCTGGTAACAAAAGACATTGTCCATGACCAACCTACCTACCAAGATGTATGGGATGCATTATTCCAATTGAGGGAGCACATGTTGGAGTCCGGTATGCAAATTAGCCATGCCAAAGTTGGAATGCCGCCAATTAGACTGGAGGGTTGTACGCAATATGGTGGAAGAAATCTTCAAAGACACCGATGTCCAGGTATTGGTCTGTTGCAATCAGCATAGTTACTGGTGTGGAGAGAAAACCGTCCCTTGCCACTTTTATATAACTGGGAGTTGTAAAAGAGAATCTAACTACCAATACCAGCATCTAGTTCGAGTCCCATCAAGGTTCCAGGAGGAAATCATTTCTTTGTGACATTTTTCAATGTGTTTGTGTGAGTTTTATTCTTTTATTTTTTTTTCTTTTTGGTATTGTTTTAATAAATAATTTTGGAAAGTCGTAAGTATCTATTAAAATTAGTTTAATAGTTAAATTAAATATACTTAAATAAACTGTTTAAAGTATATTGATTTCATTGAAATCATATAATAGAAGTATAACTTGTTACGTGCGTACAAAGTACACACATTCTTTTTTCTAAATCTGACTGAATTGAAAATCGGACCAAATCCCATCTTAAAGTTTAGGAAAAGACTCGTCCATCCCTATGTCAACTCTCCATTTTGGTCCAAGGGTGTGGATTTTACAGCCCTTCCCATTTAGTGTCTGTTTTTCGTTTTCGTCCACAAAACTCCCAAAAATTTTAATACTTTAAGTCCGGCCTTTGCGGCTTCTAATAGAAGCGATCATTACCTTTCCAACGCATGTCTAGTTTTGAAAATCGGTTATACCATTCAAAAGTTACCGAGCTCAGAAATATGACTCAATTTTTATTTAAAAAGGAATGTATGTATGTGTAAAAGTTACACCGATCTGATTTTTTTTTTCTGTGTTTGAAAAGGGGGTCAGAGCCGATTCAGAACCGGTGTAGTTTGTGACTTTTGACCACCCATACGCCAGCTATAGGGCTTGGTATATACAAAACAAGAATAAAAAACCGCTAAACGCCGTAAAAATGAGTGGCGCATACAATATTCCAGCTACAAAAGATCTGATATACTACATTCGCTCTCGCGAGATTTTTTTTGAGACATTCGGAATAGGAAACCTACAACACACAAATTCCTACCTCACACTATTAACTGCTAAAATCAACTCAAATCAACTTAATCTTTCATTAAAAAAAGAAGAATTATTAGAAATAGTGGGAGTGTCTACTAATCTCATAAAATTTTGGGAAGTTTATTTCTACAAAATATTTTTATTTTGTACAATAAATAATTTTCTCATTTGCTATCAATACATTATAATGGTTTAAATAAATAAATATTGATTGGCGTAAGGTTTATGTTATTTTTATGTCTGTTTACTATTAATAATATTGGATATGAGCAGGTGCGTTGGTTTTGTAGTAATTTCCAGTCACTTCTGACAACTGAATTTTTCAAAAAAGAAATTACTAACGTCAGTGTCAAAAAAAATCTCGCGAGAGCGAATGTAGTATATGAATATTACATGGCGCGAAAATGTATTTTCATTTTGATGCAAAACAAAATTCTAGTTTTATTTTAAAAGATTTTTTCATATTTACCCAATTTGAAGTAAAAAGCGCCACAAAAGAGTAACTTTGATACAGTTTGAATTTTGGAACTCTTTTGTGGCGCGTTTACTTCAAATTTAGCAAATATAATGAAAAAATCTTTTAAAATAAAACTAAAATTTTGTTTTGCATCAAAATGAAAATACATTTTCGCGCCACGTAATATTCATATCCGATCTTTTGTAGCTGGAATATTGTATGCGCCACTCGTTTTTACGGCGTTTAGCGGTTTTTTATTCTTGTATCAGGAGTTTTCAAAGTTATTTATAAATTAAATGTATGAAGTTGAATGGAATGTTCCTCTATTACTCGTTAAGCTTTATAAATGGTCGCCTTTGTCGCATTATCTCCCACATGATCTAGTGTCCATCGAATGTACATTAGATTTTTTTTCTATTCGAAATAGATTGAAAAAAATATTGGGATGGCCGGTAATGAACTCGGATTGCCCGTTGCCAGATCAAATTAGCGTCGTAACCACTACAACTACATAAACCATTTAGGGAATAATCGTTAATTGGATTATACTTTTGTAGCTTAATAACTTCTAAACGGCTTAACCGATTTTGTTCACTAAACATGAGTTTAACACGTATTGACAAGTAGTATCTTATGCATCTAAGGTCAAGTATGATAAATGAAGCTATTACAGGAATTATTGAGCTTGAAAAACCGTTTTTCCCATAAGAAATAGATTTGACCATACATATGGAGCCTATAACTTAAAAATTCGAATTTTCCCGGATATAAGGTATACACCGTTAGATTTGTCTAGAGTCCTTCTACAAACGCTCAGTTATTGGCGTAATTCGTAGGTTGAAATTTTGAGTAATTGTCGAAAAACCAAAATAAAATTTTCAAAATTTTGTTTTTCAGTTTTTTGGCTATATTGAGCCGTGTGTATGTCTGATTCTGACAGCTTAGACACTATTTGAAAGCTTAACTCAACGCTATTGATTTGGTGTATTTACTGTTCTCCTATCTCTTCTTGAACCGAAGATATATACCGCCAAAAAATATACCGTTTTGTACCTACCAAGTCCTATAGCTGGCTTATGGGTAGTCAAAACTCACAAACTACACCGGTTCTGAATCGGCCCTCATCCCTTCTTCAAACACAGAAAAAAAATTCAGATCGGTTTAACTTGTCCACACACATACATACATACATATCCACAAACATTTTCCCTTTTTTAAATAAACATTGACTCATATTTCTGAGCTCGGTAACTTTTGAACGGTATAACCGATTTTCAAAATTAGACATGCGTTGGAAAGGTAATGATCGCTTCTATTAGAAACCATAAAGTTCGGAGTTAAATTTTCGAAGTTTTTGGGAGTTTTGGGGACGAGAACGAAAAAACAGACCCTAAATAGGAAGGGCCGTAAAATCCACACCCTTGGGCCAAAATGGATGGTTGATATATTAATGGGTGAGTCTTTTCCTGAACTTTAAGATGGGAGTTGGCCCAATTTTCAATTCAGTCAGATTTAGAAAATCGAAAATTTCGTGTATATATAGTGTCGCCTGTAGGGGGTGTAGGTGTGCGCCACTGGCGAGAACTGCCGTTCTCTGGTAATGGCATATTTTTTGGGCGTATATATCTTAGGTTCAAGGAGAGAAAGGAAAACCGCAAATACACCAAATCAATAGCGTTGAGTTAAGCTTTTAAATGGGGCCTAAGCGGTTAGGATCAGGCATACACACGGCTTATTATCGCCGAAAAACTGAAAAACCAAACTTTGAAAATTTTGGTTTTTTGACAATTACTCAAAATTTCAACCTACGAATTACGCCAATACCTGAGAGTTTGTAGGAGGACTCTAGACGCGTCTAAGGGTGTATACCTCATATCTGGGAAAATTCGAATTTTTAAGTTATAGGCTTCATTATGATCAAATCTATTTCTTATGGAGAAAAAGGTTTTTCAAGTTTAATAATTCCGTAATACCTTCCGTTATCATACTTAAGCTTTTATGCATCAGATACTAATTGTCAATACGCTTCAAACTCATGTTTAATGATCAAAATCGGTTAAGCCGTTCAGAAGTAATCGAGCCCCAAAAGTATAATCCATTTAACCATTATCGCCGAAATGGTTTATGTAGTTGTAGTGGTTACAACGCTAAGATTGATCGTACAATCCGAGTTCATTTGCCGGCCAAAATTATTAGGATGGCTGGGCTATGAGCTCGGATTGTCTTATCACAAGTCTGGTGTCGTAACTACTAGATCATTTGGGAGAGAATGCGACAAAGGCGACCATTTATAAAGCTTAACGTGTAATCGAGAAACATTACATTCAACTTCCTACATTTAATTTATAAAAAACTCCTGATACAAGAATAAAAAACCGCTAAACGCCGTAAAAATGAGTGGCGCATACAATATTCCAGCTACAAAAGAGCTGATATGAGTATTACGTGGTGCAAAAATGTATTTTCATTTTGATGGAAAATAAAATTCTAGTTTTATTTTGAAAGATTTTTCATAATATTTGCTAAATTTGAAGTAAAACGCGCCACAAAAGAGCCTCAATATGCAAACTGTATCAAAGTTACTCTTTTGTGGATTTTCTTCAAATTTAGCAAATATTATGGAAAAAATCGTCCACAATAAAACTAGAATTTTATATGCATCAAAATGAAAATACATTTTAGCGCCACGTAATACTCATATCAGCTCTTTTTGTAGCTGGAATATTGTATGCGCCACTCATTTTTACGGCGTTTAGCGGTTTTTTATTCTTGTATTATTATATATTAATATTTTTAAAATTTGCTGCTGTCTTCATCCTATTTTTACGATTATATTTATATATTATATTGTTACTGTTTTCCTCATTATATCATGTAGGTACAAAACATAATTTTCGTAACTAATTACCTGACAATAAGCCATTGGATAAACATCCCCAGTATCCCTTAAATTAGCCTCATCATTTCCATGGACAACTAGAGGGTATGGTTACTATATTAATACAATATCCAGAAGCCTGAACAATTAGATTTCCTGAATTATTCAGCTAGTTTTCACAAATGAGTGCGCTAATAGGTAACTATGTTTCGATTGTTATATAATAATCGCTCATCCGTGTCTAACCCTGCCAAATATATCGGTTGCAGAAATCCCAAATGGCATTACCTATCTCTTTAGACAAAGGAAAATAATAATATAAAATTCTATTTTGTCTTAATTTCCAATTGTCAATACTCTTAAGCATTATACATGTAGGATTCGTTAAAGACACTCGTAATAAAAGTCCTTATGATGAACAGTTTTAATTAAGGGGAACGGATCAAAATGCAAAATTTTGACGTCTGTCAAAATGTTCAATGTGTTTCCAATGTATTCATTTTTTTCGAATCCTGAGAAAACTAATAGGTATTTTTGAAAAATTTAAACGCAGAATGAAAGATTACTTTATTACCAAGGGCTGAAAGTCCTTTTGAATAAATAAAAAGTTTCTTTTGAATGAAATATTTGGAATTAAAAATCACACCAAATTTCCTCTTTTATTTTCACCCCTGTAACTTATTAAAATAAACATTATAGAAGTTTTGAGGGATTTTCGGCCCTCGGTAATAACGAAATCTTTCATTTTGCATTTAAATTTTCCAAAAATATTTATTAGTTTTCTCAGGATTCGAAAAAAATGAATACATTTAAAACACATTCAAAATTTTGACAGGCTTCAAATAAAATAGACAACTAAATTATAGATACTGATAAGTTGACGAAATGTAAAATTAATTGTGTAATTGCGACTTACATTTACTGGTTCTTACAAAGTAAAATCTAATTGGAAATAATCGCGTCTAATCAATATATTATAACCGGCTTGTCATAATACCCGTCTTAAAGCGTCTCTTTAAGTCGCGTCTTTTTCGATTATCCCAAACACACGTCCGTTCTCTTCTAGACCTTAAATATAGACTAAATGTATTGACTCCCACACTAACCAAAAACTGTTTGATTTAACTCCCTATTAATTCAAGCTTAAAAGGTATTTCTTTTCTCTGCATGGTCCGATTTTTTCCCATGAACAATTAAAATTGGTTCAAGTATGTAATTAAAATTGGTTCAAATGGTGCGAATGTTATTTTTATGTCTTAACTAAGATTCAAAATCAACAGCACTTCGCACAGCCGGTGTAGCGTCATGGGGAACTTGCACATTGGTTTTTTATTACATAATAATGTTCAGTTTTGTTTAAAAATGAGATTTCCAAAATTTCACGCTTCAAAAACTCATAATAACTTAGGAGTACAAATTTAAAATCTTCTGTGATTTAAAATAGTTCAAAGAACCCGTGACGTCACATAGTTGAACTTAATGGTTATATTTATATTTATGGTTATTTTAAAGTACGAGTCTGGGTTGACATAATATCTAATTAATACAACAGTAATTTGGAATTACTACCCGTTTATTTAAGCGTAGGCACAGTATATAGAGGTTCCACAGTAAAATCACTCCTCTGTCGGCGCTTTGATCTCAAGAAGTAATACCGGCAGTACGCAATTGGTAATTCACCAGTGGTGGATGCGGGTTTTCCCTGTTAAAACCCGTACGTTTCTATGCGACTAGCAATGCGAGAGTGGGGCAAAAGCGACTAAGAACATTGCGCGGTCGCCATGCGCGACTACAGAATTTACTTCCAATTTTTCGGAAAGTAGTTCTACTGTCCCTCTTTATACTCTGGCGTAGGTATATATTACGTAAATATAACTAATTACATGTAAACAAAATTAAACGCGAGGATGAATGCTAATATGAAAGTAGTTCGCGCATGAGTGTAATATTTTTTGTAAATTTTTTGTAATAGAAAATCGACCATTTTCGAGATCGTTTAAAACAATATATGTAGTATGAAAATCATAAATGGTTAAGCGGAAGTTATTTTAAAAATTCACTTTTTTGTTGGCCTTGTCTGTTGCTCTCAAATTTGAAGCAAAGTAATGTTTGGATGAGTCAGGGATATTCAGATTTAAAAAATTTATCCGCTAGTGTCAAAAAACATGAATCTTCGAAAAACATTTAAACAATTGCTTAGGTTTAGAAAGGTTAGAAAAAAATAATCGAACTATTGACAGTGCTTTAGCTGGGCATATTTCTTTATCTAATAAGTTATATAATGATGAAGTTAGAAAAAATAGATTTTGTGTATAGATGTCGCCTACCCGCATACTGAGGTAACGAGCCGCCACTGATGCCCTGGCCTGTGTATTCTGTCTTAGCTCTAGTTCTTATTTTGTAAAGGCTGTATAATACCACTATGCATTTTTTTGTATCATTTCTAATATCGTTTCTGATATTAGAAAGTTATATACATTTTCTTTTACATTTAGATGTTTTACGTTTTAGCTGGTTTAAAATTTTTGCTCTTTGCGCAGAAATTGGTGCAGTTCTTGTACAAGAATCTGTGTCTGACACAAATTCTTGTAACGTTTCTGACATCTTTTCTTATATCTGTGTATGACACTATGCATTTTTTTGACATATCAGAAACGATACAAGAAAATGCATAGTCTCATACAGCCTTGACTACATAATATAATTTCTTGCAAGATCACTGGCGTCCCTTTTATTTCGTCATTTGAATAAATTTGTAGTCTATCTTCTTCTGGATTACTTGTATTAGTGCTTTTGTTTGTTGATAAGTAGGTAATATTGTAAATATATTATCAACTATTCTTATTCTTGTAGTTCCAGTCCTTTGATGTTCATGCTTGTCCCATCTTTAATTATTTATGCGTGTATTTATTACTGTAAACATGGTATAATTAAATACTGAAAGTGGAAATAAATACTTAATACGATAATAATTATTGTCATCGTATTAAGGATATTTTTTTTTGGTTGTTAGATCGAACCGGGTGGCCATGGGGCCCGTGCTGCAGCCTGAGTAGGCTCAAGCAAGAAACCCATTATGAACAGCCAGCACGGCACAGGACAGTCCAAATTCATTTGTATAGTTTTAAATGCAACGTAACCCATTATGAGCAGCCAGCCCGGCCCGGCACAGGCCAGCACGCAAACGGAACGGCCGAAATTCTCCGAGTAGAATAAAATCCGTTGGAGTCGAACGGCCTCTGAACGGCCAGTCGGCGCCAGTGTGTCATAATTGTTATAAAATATTATATTGTTGATTTTTTAATTGAAAGCGCGTTGTTTCTTTTGAAATAATATGGACGAACTTTTAATTGAGAGTGTCAGAGAATACCCATTTTTGTATGATGCATCGGACCCAGGTTATCACGATAGCAAGAAAAAGGACAATGCATGGGTACAAATATCCGAACATTTTGATCAATGGACAGGTACGTACATTATCTTTTAACCATGAATTCGTTTTTTTAACATAATGCATATTCATTAAAATTGTGTAGTTTATGTCTTTTAAAAACTTTTATTTTACGATAGTTTTTAAAATATATCATAGATGACATGATGCGTTTCTAAAATAAAATTAAAACAATACATAACATTTTTCTCTTATATAGAGATGGGCTAAATTATGGAATAAATTCATTTTCTCTAAAATGGACGGTTTTGGAGAAAAATCCCGAAACACGTCGATTTTTATTTTTAAATTACAATTTTTTGGCATATATTTCATACTAGTGACGTTATCCATCTGAGCGTGATGACGTAATCTATGATTATTTTAAATGGGAATATGGGTCGTGTGGCATCTCATTTGTGGCCAAAAAATACTTTTTTAATTAAATTAATTGACGAAAAAAGAAGAATGTATGCAATTTATTTAACTCAAAATACTTTCTAATGATGTCAGAAAATAGAAAAAAATGTTTATTTGGCAAAAAAACATTGCTTTTCGCTTAAATTAAATGTTCAAACTGTCAAGAGGTAGGTGGGAGGCTGTTTGTGATTTAATTTAAGTGAAACGAAATGTTTATTTGTGAAATAAACATTTTTTTCTATTTACTGACAGCAGTACAATGTATTTTGAGTTAAATAAATTACATACATTCTTCTTTTTGCGTCAATTAATGTAATTTAAAAATTATTGTTTTGGCTACCCTGTATAAATAATGAAATTATTGTTTATATTACTGAATAGAGGATTGAACACCCTTTCAAATGAGATCCCACACAACCCCTATTCCCATTTAAAAAAATCATCGATTACATCATTAAGCTCAGATGAATGACGTCTCTAGTATGAAATACAGTGGAAGCTCGATTATCCGTCAGGGCACCGGACCAAGGGTATGACGGATAATCGAGAAGGCGGTTAACAGAACATTAAAAAAATAAAAATCATACTGTTATGGCGACACACAGATATTAACTAATAATTTGTGTGATGTACATTTTTATTTTCGGCTTGCGATTCTAAAAATAGAACTCTAAAAGTATGGTATCATTTATCATTACCTATTTAAATTGAAATTTAATCCAGAGCCCTGAATAAGAACAAAAATTATTTACATAAAAAAATGAGGTGATGGCATAACTGCACGTGTACATTTCAATGAATTTCGTTTGGCTTATCGCAATGCTCAAACAAAATGAATTGATGACTCAATTTTTACTTGTGTATACAATATAACTTAATGGACCCTGACGGTTAACAGAGGTGACGGATAATCGAGGTTCCACTGTATATGCCAAAAAATTGTAATTTAAAAGTAAAAATCGACCTGTTTTGGTATTTTCTTCCAAAGCCGTCCATTTTAGAGAAAATGAATTTATTCGATAATTTAGCCCCTCTTTGTATATATTTTATTAATAAAAATACATTATCATTTATGGCAAATGATCATTTTTCCAGTGGCCCAGTAAGGGGGACAGCCGAGCCCTCTCTCGCAAGTGAGTCGGCTCTTTCGTTTCCTTCAACCCCCGTATGTCCCGGCACCCACCCGAGTTCCACTCGGTTTCGGTAGGCCAGGGTTTCCAGGTGTTGTCGGCATTCCAGCACAAGCTTAGAGTTAATTCTCCAGCTGGCAATGGCCTTAAGTGCTGCCTGACTGTCCGAGAGAATACGTATGGTCCTATTCTCAAGACCCATTCGGATATTCTCTACGACGCAAGTCGTGATAGCAGCCACCTCCGCCTGGAATATAGTGGTGTAGTGCCCAAGAGGCATAGATATGCACACCTCGGGTTCCACACCATACACTCCAGCTCCAGAGCGCCCGCCATCACTGAACCGTCCGTGAACCATGTTAGCTCACTCTGCGGTCTTTTATCCCCCTCCACCGGGAGTTTTAACCCCAGCTTGAAGGGAGGATCAAATTTGTGAGTGACCGGACTCCAGTCACTCACCATATCCAGGATGGGGTCACGAATATGCCCCACAATCCTGGTGTGCCCGTATGACCTTTGCCTCCAGACACCATTTAACTGCAGCCTGTAGGCCCCTAGCCTCGCCTCGGCCATCACCAGAAGGTGCAGGGGAGGGAGTCCCATGAGTACCTCCATGGCTGCCGTCGGGGTACTTTTCATTACCCCGGTAACACAAAGTAGTGCTAGCCTCTGAACTTTCCCAAGTTCTTTGGCTGCACAACTTTGGTTCATTTTTGTCCACCACACAGCACTAGCATATGTGAGGGAGGGCCTCACTATAGCAGTATAAATCCACTTAGTGATTCCCGGGCTTAAGCCCCAAGTTTTGCCAATTGCCCTACGAGCAATCATGAGGGTTTTCTTTATAGGGTAAAAATGAGTGTATGGCCCATTCCACCCTAGCATATGTGACAGCCTTTTTTGCCGTTTCCCAGCTAGCTCTAGAGGTTCTGTTTTCCAGTCCCTCTTGACCCAGCCGAGCATCCGGCTCATTGGTTACCACCGAGTCAGGGAGATGTGTCTGGAGCATAAGCTCCAGTGTCTCCTTGCCATCTGCTGTAAAGCCACCCCTGGGGGCCTTGAGGGTCCCCAGTGGGTTAGCCGGCTGTTTGGAGAGTATCCGTTGGAGTTTAGCAGCAGCGTGAGCCGTGGCGATCTCCTCACATTGCTTTCTCCAATCTTTTCTCCTAGCCTTTCTCACAGCTTTGTTAAACTCGGTCAGAGCCCGGGCATATCCGGCCCAGTCATCTGTTCTTTTCGCCTCTTTAAAGAGGCGCCGAGTCTTTTTCCGCCATTTGCCCAGTTCACGAGTCCACCACCTGTTCTTGGTAGCGGGGCGGCTGGTCAGCGGACAGTTCATCTGATAGGAGGTTAAGATGGCCTCCTGCAAAGCCTTCGAGACGTGTTCCAGCATTGGGGGGCTCTTAATCTCAGTGGCCAGTTACCCGACCCTAAGACGAAGCTCCTCCCCATAGCTGTCCCAGTCTGTTTTACGCGGATCACGGTAAGTGGTAACCTCCCTCTCCGAGCCCAAAAACTCCGTTACCACGTATCTATGGTCCGAGAAACTTGGTTCCTCAGACACATACCACCGTGCCACGTTATTGGTTACTAGGGGAGATGCTAAAGTAATATCAATTACCTCCCTCCTCCTACTGGTAACAAAGGTAGGTTCTTTGCCCTGATTTAGAATAACTAGCCCAGATGAGCCAATAAATTCCAACAGGTGCTCCCCTCTTTTGTTCGTATCAGTGCTGCCCCACACCTCGTTATGAGAGTTAGAGTCAGCTCCTATCAGCATTTGCAGGTGCTTCCGCCCACAGTGGCTGATTAATTTATCCAACTCCGCAGATGGAGGTGGATCGGGTGAATTAAGGATATTCGGTGATGATGAACAAAAAACTTAAGAAATTATCAGTTTTTACTTTTATTATACAGTAATTACATAGAAATAAAAAAGCCAGTCTTCTTGGACGGTCACTGAACTATTTCTTGAATTCGAATCACAGCTCTTTATCGGGGATGGTTTCGCTTTCGTCTTCTTCAACATTTCTAAAGAAGTAACTGGTTATAAATAACTGGTTTTATAACTTATAAAAATGGATTATTTCTACAACATAACTACTACACAGAATTATTATTAGTTAAATAGCTTTTAACATTAAGTAAAAACTCCTCTATGTAATTGGTATAATTTAATTAAGAAATAAAATTCTAAAAAATCCATATGGGTTAGGTACATTCAGAACGTTTTCGGACTTATCAGTTCATCTTCAGTGAACTCATTGTATTTGCTAAATAGCCCCAAAACCAAACAGTGGTTGGATTTAATGGGAAATACAGGGTGTCCCAGACTAATTTACCCACGCTATATCTCTTAAACAAAGAGAGATTTTCGAATGGGACAAAAAGTGATTTATTCTACTTGTAATACCCTTTAATATGGCGTACAAAAAAATCATCCCCTAAATACTCATCCCTTAGTTACAACCCCTAACTTTAATTTTTTTAATAGCACCCTGTATATTTTTTTATAGTTTTGGATGTGTTCTTCTATCGTCTATTCAAGACATTTTTGAAAATAAAATCGGTTTGCAAATAACCAAGAAAATATCAGTTTAGTTTGGTTAATTATGTGTCCCAGACTAATTTGTACAGGCTATATTTCTTAAACAAATAGATATTTTCGAATGGGACAAAAACTGATCTATTACATTTGTAATACACTTTAATATGGCGTAGAAAAAAAATTATCCCCTAAATATTCATCCCTTAGTTACAACCCCTGACTTTTTTTCAAATAGCACCCTGTAAGTTAGGGATAAATATTTAGGGGATGAATATTTTCTATGCCATATGAAAGTGTATAACCAATGGAATAGATCAGTTTTTGTCCCAATCGAAAATCTCTATTCGTTTAAGAAGTATAGCCTGGATAAATTAGTCTGGGACACACAATTAACAAAAATAAACTGATAGTTTCTTGGTTATTTACGAAACGATTTTTTTTTCAAATAATGTGTTGAATAGACGATAAAAGACCACATCCAAAACTATAAAAAAAATATACAGGGTGCTATTAAAAAAATTAAACTTAGGGGTTGAAACTAAGGGATGAATATTTAGAGGATAATTTGTTTGTACGCCATATTAAAGTGTGATACAAGTAGAATAGATGACTTTTTGTCCCATTCAAAAATCTCTCTTTGTTTAAGAGATATAGCTTGGGTAATTTAGTCTGGGACACCCTGTATACATTAAATCCAAAATAATACGACTTCAAGCCGATGAACATGAATAACTTTCCGGAAACATGAGATTACTCTACTATAACATTTTTCCCGTACGCTGTGCGAATGTAGTCCAGACGTACAAAAGAATGTAGTTGGCAGACGAATGTAGTCCACAGCGTAGGTATAGGAAAAATGTAATGGTAGAGTAATCTCAGGTTTCCGGAAAGTTATCCATGTTCATCAGTCGTATGACTTTTACAAATTTGTAAAGTAAATTTCGCAATATTTAGCAAGTACAATGAGTTCACTGAAGAAGGACTGATAGGTCCGAAAACGTTTGGATTTTTTAGAATTTTAATTCTTGATTAAATTATTCCAATTAAAAAAAGGATTTTTTACTTCATGTTAAAAGTGATTTAATTATATGGTACACGGGCGTAGCCAGGGGGTTTCGGGGGTTCAAACCCCCCCGAAAAGTTAAGATCTTAACATTTATAAAATTAAAATAAGGACAGGCGCCAGGGAAATCTTTTTATGATTTGTTCAAAACTTTCAATATAAAGTTCTAAACATTTCAATTTAACTTCCTTGAATAAATTTGGAGCGATTTAGCAACATCCTAAGAATTTACAAAATCATAAAATCTAAGACATTAATCGTGAGATTTGTCTTTAATTATTAAGATCTCAAGATAAATCGTGAGGAGTGGCATCACTGAACTCAAATTTTACAAGAGCATTGAACTCCACCTAAAGATTATAAGTTTCCCATTTCTACAAAACGAAATTTGTGCTTCCAAAGGAAATGGATGAAAATATTTTTCTGGTTGTCATACTCTGAATATAAAAGTGGATCATGTTTAGTGTGACCAACTAGTCCGAAAAATCCGGGACATGGCCCGAATTACGAAGTCGTGTCCTGGCGTCCCGGACAAGGCTTTCGGGCTATCCGAATTTTCAACGTTTTGGTAAAATTCTATTTTGAAATTATGAATACGTTCTTCTAAGAATTCACACCAAATTGAATAATTGGTCGAAATCGGACGAAAAAAAGTCGACAATTTCTAGAGTGTAAAGCCGGATCCACATCAATAAAAATTTATGTTGTACGTTGTATTTGACACAAATTTGATCGTGTGCGTTGAAGTTTTCGTTGATGTGGACTGTGCGCCGCAATGATTTATGCAAAAATATTTTCGTGACACGAAATATATTTTCGTAACACACGTTATCCGGCGTTCTATCGGTTTTTCAGTCGACTTCAAAAGACATTTTCGCCGCACAGAAGTGTTAATGTGGACTTGATTATCCACTTGTCGCTAAGGGGGTTCGGCCGTACAACACACAAAATAAATATTTACGTCGTAAAAATACTTGACAAGATTTAAATTTGTGCCGCAAATATTTTTTCTGTATTTTAAAATACAACACACACACACACAAATTTTTATTGATGTGGATCTGTCTTACCCATCCAAAACGCATGCATTTTATATCTAGGTATTATACATGTAGTTGGACTAAAACGATGGACTTTTTTTCGTTTCTGTATTTTAATGATCGTCTGCTGAAAAAAATGGCCCGATTTACATTGAAAAGTCCCGAAATTCAGGTATTTTTTTCAGCCTTGTTTCGGATTCGACTGAATTGGAGTTGGTCACACTAGTCATACTGTAGAATTTGTGTCGTAATGAGACGTTCACTTGATAAAGGTAAAAGGACCATCAACGGGTCGGCCAGCTAAGAAGTGACCCATTTTGAAATGTCTACCAGTATTTGTCAGTCAATGAACAGTTGTCTTCTGAAAGGAAGAGACAGCAAAAGGAAAACCGAAAAAAACTGATTAGACCAGGGCGCATCTGTAAAAATATTAGTACATTTGGACGTTGAGAGGTGACTCAAATTTTTTTGCGGAAATTGCTTGAAAATAAATCAAATAATAATATTTGAGTTATCCTCCCTCTCAAAAAGATCCGGAACATTGTTTAAATAATCAAAATGTCAAAAAATTAAGGAAAAATTCGATTTTTTTCTTCGTTTTTTGATTATAACTTTAAAAGTATTCATTTTCGAGAAAAGTTGTACTGACATAAAAGTTGCGTAATTAAATTTCCTACAATATAGAATGGGTTAAGAATTTAAAAAATAGTCACCCTTGTTGCAAAATAGCAACATACAGCGAAAAAAACATACAAAAACAAGTATTTGCATTTTACGTTTTTCAACCATTTATGCTACACTTAGGACCTTCATATTTCACTCAGAAAAACTTTATGATACAGTAGAACAATACTAAAAATTTAATTAAGATCAGTTCAATAGATTTTGCAAAATAAATGTTTGCAATCCAGCTTTCGCAAAAAAAATTCATTTTTTCAAAATGTTACAGGACTGAAAATAAAGCAGATAGCACGTTGAAATTTTTTTTGCTTATAGAACTTTACTGTACCTTTCATTTGCAATTTTGTAAAATTAAAATCAATTAACGACCACGGCGTCAGGAATTTTTTAAAATAAACATTAATTATTGGTGCTACGCGCAGGACAGCGGATAGTTTGCTCTTATTGGGCATTCCAATGACCTTTGATAATGATTGATACATTTTAATTTTTATTACGTTTCCATATAAATAAATAAATTTGTTTATTGCAAAATAAAAACACATACACTTTGAAATATCACTTTTTTTAGCAAAAACTTTATTGTTCATATATCTTAACTTAGAGAATAAAAGTTTATTATTTTTAAACATATTATGCAATTGTTTAAACAATATTTCACAAACAATAATAAAATTAGTTTGATTTTTGTGGAATTAAAATATTAAAATACAACAAAATATAGAGTAAGAAAATAATATATTAGATAAAGATTGGAAGAAATTTTGGTGGAAATCAACTTGTGTGAAACGAACACCGCTGTCCTGCGCGTAGCACCAAAAATTAATGTTTATTTAAAAAATTTCCTGACGCCGTGGTAATTAATTGATTTAAATTTTGCAAATTGAAAATGAAAGGCACAGTACACTTCTATAAGCAAACAAAAATTCAACTTGCTATCTGCTTTATTTTCAGTCCTGTAACATTTTGAAAAAATTATTTTTTTTTGCGAAAGCTGGGTTGCAAAATTTATTTTGCAAAATCTATCGAATCGATCTTAATTAAATTTACAGTATTGTTTTACTGTATCATTAAGTTTTTCTGGGTGAAATATGAAGGTCCTAAGTACAGCATAAATGGTTGAAAAACGTAAAATGCGAATACTTGTTTTTGTATGGTTTTTTCGCAATTATGGCTATTTGGCAACAAGGGTGACTAATTTTTAAATTGTTTACTAATTCTGTATTATAGGAAATTTAGTTACGCAAGTTTTATGTTAGTAAAACTTTTCTCGAAAATGAATACTTTTAAAGTTATAATCAAAAAAAGGAAGAAAAAAATCGAATTTTTCCTTCATTTTTTGACATTTTGATTATTTAAACAATGTTCCGGACCTTTTTGAGAGGGAGGATAACTCAAATATTATTATTTGATTTATTTTCAAGCCATTTCTGCAAAAAGATTTGAGTCACCTCTCAACGTCCATCTCAAAACAGATGCGCCCTGGACTAAATCCCTATCGTAAAAATAATAATAATTTTTTGCGGCAAACAAGGTAAAACTGATTTGGGGCGGATCACATTACACCAGAGTCTGAATAACCACTTCATAATAATGGTAATTTTTGAGTCCTGTTGAGCTATGCAGCCGAATCTGGGGATAAAGATCTTTCTGAGCATATGGTCACTTCTCCGAAGAATGCTTTTGCACGATCCCTCAAATCCAAAATGAAATAATTGACATTTGTGGTGATATTATTCAACATAAGATCATCGGCAAAGTAAAGCAGGCTAACTTTTTTGCGATACTCGCCGACGAGACGACTGATATTGCCCATATGGAGCAAATATCGCTGTTCTTGCCATATGTTGATTTCACAGATGTTAAACAACATAAAGTTAACGAGATCCCAGGCAACCAAACGACGTTTTTATAACGTAGATAACACGTCATAAAAATGACCAATTGACGTGTTTCTATGACGTAGTATCGACGTTGAAAATCACGTGAATTTGTCTCATCGATTTGACGTCATAATTGTGACGATTTTAAAACGTCTAAAAGGTGACGTCTTTTATACGTCGGTAATATTCACGTCTTTAATACTTTCAAAAAGTGACCTCTTTCAGATGTTTCAAAATAGGTAGTATATAAAAAATAGGTAACATGAAACCTATAGGTCTACGTCTCATGTGTCGATGAAGATATACTACTATTTGTTTAAGATCGCTTGTGCATTAGAAGTAATCTAACATTGATTCTGCATGATTGTAGCAGCCCTCGCATTATAGAATTTTCACTATTTATATAAGTATACCTACTTACTGTGTCAAAACTGAAAAAACATACAAACTAATAAATAATTTATTAACAAATTACTCGATAAAAGTCGATAACACATAATTAGTTCATTAACAGAAAATAAACATAACCTCAAACAGTTGTCAAGAAGAATACTGCATTAAACTAACTCACTGAGCAAAAACGAATACAAATCTCTTAATTAACACGTTTCTTCAACTAAATATCTAAACGAAAAGTCTTATTTTATCACACAAGACACAAACCACGTAAACAATAAATGAGAAATTTATTATGAAAATTATTTAACGAAATTGTTTGGAGTAATACAAACAAGCTCCTCCCAATTTTGTGACGTCAGACTTAAACTGTCTGAAAAGAAAACGTTTTTTAAACGTTACTTTAACGTCATTAATCTTACGTATTTAAAGTCACCTACAAAAGACGTCTATATGACGTAATTTTCAAATACGTGTATATATTCAACCAAAACTGACGTTTCCTCGACGTTATATGACGTCAGTTGGTTGCCTGGGATGTTCTTACAGTATATTCCAACTGTTGACGTGACAGGGTGCGGCATTGCAAATCTCATAATTATAGCTCTGAAAAGTGTGGACTTGAATGTTCTCATGTGGTTGGTCAAGGTTACGATGGGGCTGCAGCTATGAGTGGGTATTTGCACGGTGCCGCAGCATATATTCGTCAAAAATTTCCTCTTGCTTTTTATGTACATTGTAGTGCACACTCTCTCAACCTTGCTATTGCCGACTCATGTTCAAAAGCAGATATGCGAAATTGCTTTGGGATCGTGAAGTCTGTTGGTTCCTACGTTGCACGTTCGGAAAAACGCACAGCCGTTCTGAAAAAAAAATTAGGGATCTGTTGTCGGCTGATCATCAAAAAAATCTACTGGCGATGTGTGAAACACAGTGGGTTCACAAGCATGAAGCCGTTATAAGATTCAAGGAAATTTATCCAACGATTATGGAGGCTCTCGAAGAACTCCAATGTAGCTACAATACAGAAACATCCTAACAAGCCGTCCAAATGCTTAACACACTTCGATCTTAGAATTTTGTTATGTGCCTAGTGATTCTTCAAAAAGTCCTGAGCTATATAGGGTGAGCCAGATAAAGGGCCTATTAGAAATATCTCGAGAACTAAAGGTAACTGAATTATGAAAATTGGAATAATGAGGTTTTGAAGACTGATCTATTTAATGAAAATATTTTCATCTACTTGGTACTTCCGGTTATACCGGAAGTTGCTTATAACTTCGTTTTTTTAAATGGGACACCCTGTATATTTTGACATTTTTAAATTCTCCTCGATTTCTTCTTTCTTAAAATATAATTTTTTGTAACATTATATATGGTAGGTTAAAAGATAATTACGTTTGCTTATTAATTTCGTAGCAAAATTCACACCCTGTAGGATTGTAGTAGTTTGACATAATAAACTCTATTTACGTTCAAATGATTTTTAATATAGTCTACTATTGTTAACAATTATTAGTATAGCTAAATTTTTAATTTTACTATACAGGGTGGATCTAAGCTCGGAATGAGTATTTTCTGAGTTTTCTTAAATGGAACACCCTATATTTTAGTATTGTAATGAAATGATATTTCATGGTACTTTTTTTATTTCTTAAGCATTCCCTATACCTAACTGCTTTAATTTGTGCTTAATTGTTAATCGCACCAACAATCTTAACTTCGATGGTATTTTGACAGTTCAACCATTATTGGCAATTTTAAGTATCAGTCTAGATATGTATTTATTTCCAAAAAATTATTTGTGATTGAATATTTTCATGGCCAACCTAATACAATTTCACATATTTTGTGTTGCAATTAATGTTTTGCTTGAATTACCAATAACTCACAAATTAAAGCAGTTAGGTATAGGGAGTGCTTAAGTAATTAAAATGTACCATAAAAGAACATTTCATTACAATACTAAAATACAGGGTGTTCCATTTAAGAAAACTCAGAAAATACTCATTCCGAGTTTCGACCAACCCTGTATACTAAAACGAAAAATTTAACCATACCAATAATTCCTAACAATAGTAGACTATATTAAAAATCATTTGAACATAAATAGAGTTTATTATGTCAAACTACTACAAGCCTACAGGGTGTGAATATTGCTACGAAATTAATAAGAAAACGTAATTATCTTTTAACCTACCCTGTATAATATTACAAAACCTTATATTTAAAGAAAGAAAAAATCGAGGAGAATCCAAAAATGTAAAAATATACAGGGTGTCCCATTAAAAAAACGAAGTTACAATCAACTTCCGGTATAACCGGAAGTAGCAAAGACACCAAAATATTTTGATTAAATAGTTCACACCTCAAAACCCCTGTATAACAATTTTCATGATTTTCTTATCTTTAGTTCTCGAGATATTTCTAATAGGCCCTTTATCTGCCTCACTCTGTACATAGTCGCTATCAAAGCAACTGCAGGCAATTAATAGAGACCTCATAACAGCATTCAGCTACGTGGATAATGTTATTAACGCTTTACAACTTTTGAGACAGAAAACTGACGAAGAGTACCTTCATCTCTATGAAGGAGCAGAGGTATTGCTCGAAGAAAATGGTGGTATATTACTTATGCCACGTACCTATCGTCGGAAGGCAGTTGAATCGTTCTAGCACTCCTGCGTCAGATATATCTACATATTACAAAATAAATTTATTCGTCCCATTTCTTGACCATACAATTCAACATTTAATTGAGAGGTTTACAAAACACCGTAAAGTAGTATCGGCACTATCTGGTGTGTTACTGTCAAATTTTGCGGCTGGTTGTGAAATTGAAAACGCATTTTGTATATATACATATTCAACAATGCTGCCCGAGTGTATCTGTCTGCAAACCAGAACTTGAAGTGTGGAAAGCAGCTATTACTTCCACCTCCTCTACTCTCAAATCAGCTTTAGAATGCTTAGAAAAGTGTGATCAAAAACTATATCTAAATGTTTATATATTGTTGCAAATATTGGCTACCATACCTGTTCTACTGCTACCCCAGAAAGGACCTTTTCAAGCTATGAAGACTTAAAGATTACTTGCGGAACATAACAGGTGAAAACAGACTGAGCGGCTTGGCTCTCATGAACATTCACTATGGCATAGAAATTGATTCGAATGAAGTAGTGGATACATTTAAAAATAAAAACAGAAAATTATTTCTGTAATGCTTACTTAATATAACAGTACTTTAGCCTCCCTAATTTCGCCCAGGAGCTTTTTTATTGATATGTTTCTTACATCATCTTTCAAATTTTTCTTATGGATATAACGGTTATTTTATGTAGTTTTATTTTTTTTGAACCCCCCCTGAAACTAAAACCTGGCTACGCCTGTGATATGGTATACAGCCAACTCCCGGGAACTATCCCGTTTTAATAGAATTATTAGTATTTTTATTAAGTTGAAATTTTACATAAAAACAATGTTACTAAATGTAATAATAAATGACCTATATAGAAATATAAATTTTAGTTAGCGACTAGCAAAGACTAGGATACTTATTTGTTTTAGGACTTTAGAAATGCACCAAATGCTATTCGCTCCGTGCATTACCATGGTGGGATACACGAAACGATACCAACGTCCGTAGCGGCGAAATATGATAATTTTGGCGATTTTTTGTAATATCAGTGTCATTGTATAACAAATTTTATCAAAAGTGGTCAATAAATGTTGCGTAAGTATTTAATTATGCTAATAATAGCCAAAAAAGTAAGTATAATTTCTATAGATCTCCAATAATGACAAATAAATTAGAGAAAAGATTTAAACTAGGAGGAATAAACTTAAAAGACAGATTTACACCAAATAATGTCACTATAATGATCAACAGATTTATCTTTTTTTTGCTTGACCGTGTCGACGGTAATCCAGTAATCAGTATCGGACAACTTATAAGACTAATAGCAATTTGTTAAAAAGTTCTAAAAACAACAGTTCTTTTATATAAATGCAGATTAAAAATTTAAAAATTAAAGAAATAACTCAGAAATCACAAAAAATACATTTTAATTACTCCTCCTAGTTTAAAAACGATTATATTTCCCTTTTTGTTCCGTTTGGGGTTGAATAGATAAATTGTGATGAATTTTAAGAAACCCAGTTCTTAATATTACATCCATGTTATACATAAATTGGAAAAATATCGTTTAAAAACTTATTATTAATAATTTGCAACTTCACAATATGTATTTACATACATACATAATCTTTATTTCTTTTACCGGCTGACGCCAGTGTCGAAAATCAAATTTTACATTTCATCTGCCTCTTTTTCTTTTGCCTTGCGCCTTCCACTCCCAGACTTTTTTGGAAAGTCCCTCATTTGGCATTCGATTCAGGTGGCCAAACCATCGCAGCTGATTTTCTTCAACTCTATCCAGAACTGCTTTTGTTTGCAAGCGCTTTCTGGTTTCCTCGTTTCTGATACGATCCCTCCTGGAGGAGACTCCAAGTACTCTCCTTAGGTATTTCATCTCCACAATGTTGTATTCTCGAAGCATTCCGTTGGTTTATTATCCATTCACAATATGTATTTATCATATGCTTAACTTCAAATTTGTGCCGCCAAAAATGTTAGGTGAAGGCGCTAGGTGTCGCGCCAGTCATGCACGGAGCGAATATACAGTATGCCAATGCACAGAATTTTAGGTATTTAACAGCAGACATGTTACCTATATTGGATTTGAAACGTGGTGATAAAGCCAACAATATGTAGTATGGTATCCAAAATTACAGCAAACAAGTGTCATTTCCAAATTAAGCAAGGTGCAAAGACTTACTGGCGTTGAAAGTTGAAATTACAGGGGCTCTGAGGAGCTACTGGAGGTTCCCCTCTGCACATCGTTATGGAAATGCGAGAAATAGACTGCAAGAAAATCTGAGTAACATAATTGGGATATCGTATGAGGCAGTGTGGTACCAGATACAAGCCTAAAGCACCTTTCCAGGTGGATGCTCACGAGACGCCGAGACGGATGCGACAGAGGTAACACACAACCTAGGCTACATGAGAGCACCTGGTATACGGACATGTCTAAACTTGTATAAGGGTCGGCTGTCGAAATTTACACCAGGAACAAGATTGTGTTACACTGGTATGGGCACCTGGTCACCGAGGTATATCCGGAAATGAAAGAGCTGATGAACTTGCCAGAAAAACATCAGCTATAATTACTTCGATCCAGAGCTAGCCTTAGGAGGACCAAACAACACAGTCCGCGCACGTAAAAAAGAGAACATGAAACAACATATTTTGCATGACCACGGGGCACTAGATTGTAGGCGACAAAAATTTCTTGAAAACTACTAAGTGACTAATACAAAAATATTCCAAATATGTTCCAGAATTCTGGTATGGGTATAATAAATAAATGGAAGATATGCAATAAGCCAATTGGTTGGAGTACGATCGTTGACCAGTTTATAATAAGATGGTTTCCAGAAAAAAATTGATATATTAATAAATATTCACTGAACGAAAAATGTAAGATATTAAATTTTTACCTGGTCATAATATCAGATTGCTTTAGACATATATTTAAACATTTTAGACTACGCATATTTGTTTTAGAATGTATTTAATATTTATTGAAATGGTAGTACACTCGATACGCTGATCTGTCTCAACTGTGTAGTAAATTTAGAAAAAAAAATGTACAATGGCTGGACATTATATATGTACTATAGCCAATCGGGTATAATTGCTAATAGGTAGCTAATGTGCCCGCCGCTTTGACCAATATGTCGGTTTTATTTTTACAAGATTTATTCATTTCAAAAATATTTCCATAATTGCCAGAAAAAATTAATTCTGTTCAGAAAATTATTAGTCCAATTTTTTTTTAATTCACTAATATGTAGTTCATTTACTCACGGTTTTTGCTCTGAATTTTACAAAAACCGCTTGGATTGACATGAAATTTCGCAAACACTAAACACATGTCAAAGAACAAAAGTGATATTGTGCAGATGTGTACTTTTGACCTGGGGGTGACTGTCACCCCTTTTAGGGGGTGAAAAATATACGTTCAAAATAAGTCCAGAAGTAGATAAACTGACTAATCATAAGAAGCTTTTGTTCTATACCTAGCGTTTTTTCACTAAGGCAATACTTTTTGAGTTATTTGCGAGTGAATATGTTCATTTTTCAACAAAAAAACACGTTTTAGACAGTTTTTCGCAAATATCTCAAAAAGAAAGTATTTTATCGAGAAAAATATAGTTTATAAATTAGTTGGAAAAATTATATATGTATGAGATCTCTAGACCTAGTAGAAACAGAGCTGTAGCTAATAAAAAATAGGTTCATATTCGTCAAAGTCTAAATCGAATATTGCAACGAGAAATATCCAAAAAATTAACTCATAATTGGGGAAAACTCATTTCAACTTTTTTAAAGTGTTAAAAAAGCTTTATTTTTGTATTTTTTTTTTTTTTAGTTTCTAGCATCAAATATAAGCAAGATATACTCAAAATGAAATTGGGTCCTTTTTTTCGTAAAAAACGGGAAAATCACCCCTTAATTAGCATCTCAAATGAGATTAATCATTACCGCTTCACAAGTTGCTTTACTTATGTCTTGTTTATATGATCTGTAAGTTGTATCAGTTCAAAGTGCTTATTTTTGAAAAACTTTGGTTTAAAGTAAAATTTTTTTAACTTTTATTTTTTTTTTCAAAATAACTTAATAAGTCGAAAATTGGTTAAGATATGGCTCAATGTACAAGCCCTTTCAACTACAGCCCTTTCAAAAATAAGCACTTTGAACCGATGAAACTTACAGATCATAGACAATACATAAGTAAAGTTACTTGTGAAGCGGTAATGATTAATTTTATTTGGAATGCTAATTCGAGGGTGATTTTAACGATTTTTTTAACAAAAAAAGGGACCAAAGTTATTTTGAGCATCACTTGCTTTTTTTTTTGTTATAAACTTTTTTAACAAAAGAAAAATAAAGCTTTTTTAAACATTTTAAAAAAAGTTGTAATGAGTTTTCCCCAAAAAGTGCTTCATTTTTTGGTTATTTCACGTTGAAATATTCGATTTGGAATTTGACGAATATGAACTATTTTTCATTAGCTACAACTTTGATTATTCTAGGTCTAGAGACCTCATACATAAACCATTTATTTCACTCTTTTATAGTCGATATTTTTGTTAAGAATATTTTTTTCAATAAAATACTTTTTGAGTTATTTGCGAAAAACCGTTTAAAAACGTGTTCTTATCTATCCATTTCCAGACTTATTTTGAATGTATATTTTTTCACTCCCGAGAAGAGATGAAACTAACCCCCATGGCAAAAGCACACATAGGCACAATATCACTTTTCTTCTTTGACATGTTACCTATGTGTATGCCTTTCATGTCAATCTAAGCGATTCTTTAAAATCTATAGGTTTTGCAATATTTTAACGTCAGCGAACGGACTAAATAGGATTCACAGAAGATTAGATACTGTATTAAGATTATGAAAGGCATAGAGTTAAGAAGGTGGATCACGCAGCTCGAGGGTCACAGAGCGTCAAGATCATCGCCCAAGGTTGATCGACCTAGAGGCACGTATCCACTATGTTCGCGCTCCTGCTCCACGTAGTGAATACGTTGGCGTTCCCGGATCGTGCAACAGTGTTCGCTCCGCTTCGGCGCACCAATCGGTGGCGGTTTATATGTGGACGAGCGCATGCCGTATCCACTGGAGCAGTTGCATGGAGCGCGAAGCGCAAGAGATTTTCGAACGTAGTGGATACGTGCCTTAATAGACCGCTTCTCTACTATAAGGTTTATTGCAAGCAAATAATGGTTTGCAGAACATTGAAGACCAATTGAGATGCAAGCAATTTATCGTCAAATTCGTAGTTTTAAGCTTTTTTCTTTTCTGCCACACTGGGTACTACCTCTTATCCCTGAACATCGACGTAATCGTCTTGAATGGCGCAGAAAATGGTTGGCTTAGTACCAGAAATGAAATGGGAAATCAGGAATATCTTTAACGATGAATTTCGATTCTGTTTGGGGAAGCGCGGTCACTTGCCAACTTGACATTTGGAAAATACCTCACATTTATTTATTTACTATTCTAATGTTTTGGCAACGCTGTGGAATTCTGATGTCAGAAATCTTGAATGACATAGCATATTTTTGTAGTGAAAAAACCATAATTCATTATTTTTGTCATTGTACATATATTTTCGACTATTCTGGCAATAGCGATAGGTACGTTGTAAGAAAATGACAACGTCAAATTAGTTGGCGTATACTGAATTTGCTAGGAAATGACCAATAGCACAGTATAATGCTAATTAATCAGTAGGGTCACTCCGCGAAAAATCCTTTGTTCTCTAGTTCCATTTTGAAGACAATGCGACAGAATTCATCAAAAATTTTAGTCCTTTGCGCAGATGAATGACATAGGCCTGGATCCAGCGTACCAAAAAAAAGTTGAATAATATCAAGCTGAAAATTTGTTAATAGGTTAACGGTGTCTAGTCGGACAAACTTTAATGTATGGAAACACTGGAACAGGGGAAGTTTTAATTGTGGAACGTGATTTTAATTGTGGAACGTATCATCCTGACAAGTTTATGATTGTGAAAACTAGCAGGTTGTTTTTAAGTTTATTCAATAGCAAACTTTATATAATATATGAAAAAATGCTTGTCCAACACGTAGAACATGTCAAATGACGGGAATTATATTAGTGGTAAATACTGCCGTGCTTAGCAAAAACGCCGTATCTGCAAAAATCTGAAAAAATTAGATTTATACATTTTTCTAACCCAAATGTGCATATCTATCTTATTTGCTTACTAAAAATGACGTAAGTTAAGCCAAAATACATTAAACACAACGCATTTTATGCCGTATCTGCAAACATGTTCATGGATACTTAGAATAAATGCGTCATCTGAAAAATACTTAGAAAAAACGCCGTATTTAAAGGTCACTTGCCGCGTTTATCCTAAGCAGGCACTAGATGCGGCGTTCTGCCTAAGCATTTGACAGATTTTTACAGCATGTGTAAAATTTTTAATAAGGTTAGTTTGTTGCCATTTTTCAACGTGAACGGTTGTTTGATATAATTTTTTAAATATGTCAAATAGAAAATAGAACAAAGTTAATACTGCAGAAGGCTATTTTTTCTTTATCAATAGAAAATCTAAACACATATGTTTGAGTTGTTGGTGATCAAGAAATAATGTGAGGTATAGCGGAGTTTCCTATGTGTATGAATATTGTTGTTGATGCGACATTGTATTATTACGTTACATCAGGCATTTTTATTTTAAACAGTGCAAATTTTATAAAGTTTGTTCGAAATAGGAATATTGGTACGAAGTATTTTGATCGCCGTACGTCGTAGAATTTCCAAATAAAAAATGTGTTATAAAAGTACATAGTTAAATCAATGTATAATAATTAATAATTAAAAATAAACTTGATCGTAAATGTTAATCGTTTCTGGAATGTTTTTAATTTTAAAATTCAAGAAACGCCCCTTAGCGGCAAACTTATTAATTCCAAAATTATTTCCAACACTTTTTTTATCCATTTTCATGACACACTTTTATAAAAAATGTTTTTTATTCTCCTTTTTCATCGTTATATTGTATTTATTATACAGTAGACTCCCTCTATAACGAGAACTGAAATGGCAGACTAATTACCTCGTTATACGCGGATCTCGTTATATCAGAAAACAATTATATTGTGCATACATACCTATATCGTTGTCTAAAATATTAACTTTCTATTATATAGTGATGCCATTCGGAGCAATGTAAGTGGCTAAATATTGTTTCTTCGACAATAAGGCTTCGCCATCATAAATTATAAATTTTTTTACAATATTCAGTATCGGCCAATAAATAAACAGAGCAGGAAGAACTTTATTATAGGTAGGCGTGGATTTTTATTAAAGCACTACCCTCGATATCTTCAGTGGAGTCGGCCTCAACAGAAAACAGTGGAGGCATGTTGTCGAGTCGGCTAAAACCCACGAAGGGTTGTAACGCCACGGAGTATTAATTAAGTACTACCCTGGAGAACCGCACAGATGTTGGGAATTTATGTATACAGCTAGGTAGTTGGGCTATTTACTTATAGCCATTACAGCGCTAAAAATAGATAAAGAATAATAAAGATACATATTTTACGATTTCATTTTTCCTCGTTATAGAAATGTTCAGTTCAATAGGAATTTTATGGGACATCTAGTGTACCTCGTTATAAGCGAAACCTCGTAATAACCGTGTTCGTTATAGAGAGAGCCTACTGTATTATAAAATAAGAAAATGCTTAGCGCAAACGCAGTACTGCACTCTTCCTAAGGAGGAAGAAGTTAATTTTTATGTAGTATACTTAGAAAGAACGCAGTAACATGAGTTTTTAGAGTAAATAAAATATATTTTGCCAATCTTATGTATAAATATGAATTCTATGATATTTATTATGTATATAAAGTAGAAAACAAAAAAAAATTCTAAATAGTTTTCAACGGCTAGACATTTAAACAAAAACCGATTTTACTCAAATGCGATCTCTCTGCAGATACGGCGTTTTTCCTAAGGACGGCAGAATAGCAGTCTGATTTGCATGTGAGTTTAATGAAAGGGTAACAAATAAATTGAAAGTTCATCATCATCAGTGGCGTTACAGCTCTTGAGCCAAAGCCTTCTTCAGAACAATCCTCGATTCGCCCCTGTCTCTGACAACTCTTCTCCATGCTCTAATTCCAATAGATTTCAAATCATTTTCTAAGTTGTCTAGGTACCTAAGTCTCGGTCTTCCTCTTGCTCGTTGTCCAATCAAAAACTTTTATCTTCGGTCAAAAACTTTTCTGACTATGGCATCTTCCTCTCGCCTGATTACATGACCTGAAGTTGAAAGTTCTGTCCGACAAAATACATGGGACGTTTTCGTAGTCTGACGTTCGAAACCTGTAACCTGTTCCACAATTAAAACTTCCCCTGTTCCAGTACATCAAAGTTTGTCTGACCAGACACCGTTAAGCTATTAACAAATTTTCAGCTTGCTATTAATCAACTTTTTTTGGTACATGGGATCCAGGCCTAACAGTTAACGACATCCTACGTTTGCCGCGATTGGTCGTTACCGTCGCGCATTTGCCGTGATGGCCGTTATCGTCACACATTCAAAAAAATTGATCTCAGGAGTGAATTGCAAAATTGGAACCGTCAAAATCGAGAGTGGCCCTACTGATTCGTTAGCATTATACTGTGCAAATAGCTTATTCTTTCCTCGCCATCGCATCTTTAAATTGAATAAGTTCCTTTAAATGTTTTGTTGAGTTCAAAAAATATATTATCAATTTTTTTCGTTAGGATCCCGGAATTAAAACTCCACAAAATAAAATCTGGTTTATTTAGTCAACACAACAAGTAAATATTATATCTACGTTCATTTCAAATGCAGTTTATTAAAGCTATGACAACAGAAGATAACAAAAGTGTGCTTATAAAACGTGATTTAACTGGTGTTTGTGCTGAATTATTTTCCCTCGAATATCTAAAACATGGGAAACACAAAAAATTAAATAATGTTCTGTGTACTGTGTTAATTAATTATATTTAAAATACCAAAATGTTATATACCATTTGAGTCATGCAAAATTAAAATTAATAAAATATTTTCACTATTGAAAGAAGTTACTATTATATTTATTAAACAATACGAGTACGGCGATTGCTATTTTTATCCATTGGTCAAAAATTATTGATCATATGATATTTTCAATACAATTTTTGTTGGACAAATCGTTCCTCATCTTCTTGGCCATGCTTTGAATTACGTATAGTATGTGGAAATGAATTTGTCCCATTCGGTTTATGCCAAATTGACAGCTGGTTTTTTGTATCTTCGAATGATTCGTAATTTTCAAAATGGTCACGATATTTTTAAAGATTATCCTACTGGTAAGGGAGCCCAAGCGGGGATTTTTGCAGTTACTCGAGCGAGTCAGATTATCATATGGGGAGACTTTTATCCTGAAAATGTACCTCTACCATATATTGGCACTTAATGCAGGGGCGTTCGTTAAGGGGGGGCCGAAAAAAAATCTATCCTTAGAAAAACTCGAAATCGTCAGATTAAGATAAGGTAAGTTAAGTGCATACAAAACAGTTATATTTCAAAAATCTGACGATTTGAACGGGGCGCGTAAGGAAATGGGTGAGTCCCAAAGTTTCACAAGAAAAAAGTGAATATTTTGCGAAATGAATGACAGATCGAAAAACTAAAAAATACGTACTCAGTATTTTTCAAAAATCTATCAAATGATACCCAAACACGACTTCCCACGAAGAGGGGTGGAGGGTAAATTTAATTTTTTAAATACGAATCCCGCGATATCTCGCGAAATGAACATCAGATCGAAAAACTGAAACTCATTCAATATTTTTGAAAAATCTATCGAATGGCACCAAACACGACCTCCACGGAGGTTGGGTGGGGGGTTACTTTAAAATCTTAAATGGGATCCCCCTGTTTTTTATTACCGATTTGGATTCCTTACGTAAAAATAAGTAACTTTTATTCGAGACATTTCGAATTATGGATAGATGGCGCTATAATCTAAAAAAACGATTGTTGGAAATGGAAAATTAAATTAAAAATGGACAAGTCCCCACTAAAATGGAAAACTTTACTTAACTTTTTTTGGTTTTAGAACCTACTCTTCACAACACAATAAGTCCCCAAACCGCTCGAGTGACTGCACATTTAGCATACTTTGCTCCCCTACCATACCTAACATGGGATAAATTGTAGGAAAGAAAACATAGGCTGTTTGTGGCTCAGAAATTTAATCACTCAGCCATATAAAGAATACGTATTACACTCATACGTTTTCTTGTATGGTTTTATTTTTTGTCTACCTTTATCAATGTCCGTTATTGATCTCAAAGTCTTACAGTTTTAATTATTGTTTCTGCATTCGTTAAAATCCAAGAATTAATTTTAATGAATACAGAAATGAAAAGTAATAATAGTATCGTCAAATAGTGAAAATAATTTAATAGAAAATTGGGTTAGTACCAAGATGCACCCAGAAAAGTAGATTGATAAACACAAAAAGAGAGCTACTTAGATTTAATTCGTATCTTAAGATCTTACCTTATAATTTTTATTTGTATATAACATAAAATTGCTTTGTACCTTCTATCAAAACATGGAATATTCTCTTTAATAAGAAATATTTTAAAATATGTCGAGGGTGTATCAATATCGTTGAAACCAGCTTAAAAGAATATTTTGCAATAGTACATAAACTTGGTTATCAGTAAAATATTCAGTAAAATAGTAGTGTTCAAAAAGATACTGAACAGATTTTCGCACTTATGTTAAAATGTAAGGCTGAGAAAATAAAAGGATTAAATTCTCGATAAAACAGGATCCTACATTTTTTTCTTAATAAAAATTAATGTTAGTTTTATCCATAATGTATATAGTTTGATATTGTGAAGTAATGGTCAATGACAGCGATTAAACTTTTTCGCGCTACTACCGTTGATTGATAAATATACAAGTTGAGTTATCATTCATTATTACCATCAGCGCTACATACTATTACAACTCCATTTACATAATTCTCGACTTTCCCCAGCAGTTATTTCGCCAGAAGTTTTCGGCCATTACCAATCATCTGTTATTTCTTTATTTTTCTTATTATCCTCAAAGTTATTACATCGCCTTCTCCAGATGTTTCACAGATGATCCTAAGTTTGTTGTATTATTATTATATTATTATGGATTTTAGCTCAGGTTCTGTTGCCAAATCTGAAAAAAGAACTGGGACATAGGTAAAGAAGAAATAAATACCCTTTCAAATAGGCCAGTCTGGGAAGGGCAGGAATCTCCGAGAAGTCGATTCGGATTTTTGCACTTACCGCATACACAGCCAAATATAGTCTAACTTAATGCAGAATGGAGATAGACTACCAGTCAGATGAAAACAAAAAAAAAAAGAGATAGAGAGAGCAATGGCGAGTACAAGTTCGGCAGGAGTGACAGAATCCAAAGAACGCCGCCAAAACATACACAGCAGCTAGAGGAGAAACTTGACATGATGAGAAACTTCTCCAGATGTTTCAAGATGATCCTAAGTTTTTTTATTCTTAAGATACGCCATGGAAATAAGGCAAAAATATACCATGTTCGGGACACTTGCGTAGACAGGTTGCAAATGGGTATTTTGGGTACTATATACCTAATACATTATAAATACAAAAATGCCCGTCACAGTTCGGACGAGAATTTTAGGTATTAACAAATAAGGTTTAAAAATGGCAGTTTTTTCGTTTAAATCGCTACAGGTAAAAATAGGGTAATTAAATATCTTATTTATAGTATTCTTCTTTTAGTAGATGAGCCAAGGTTTAAAATGGCAGTTTTTGAATTTTGGTCCGATCATTTGTTGCTTCGGAAATTGCAAAATAAAACTAAAATTTCGAAAATAAAAAACTTGCTATAACTTTTGCGAAAATGACCTTAAGACTTTCATATTGCACGAAAAGTTGAGTCAAACAGTCCATATAATGCACAAAAAATTTTAAGATGATTCGTCAATTAGTTTAAATTTTATTCAATTTGTTTATCCCAAAGAGCTTTTTGCAATGTTATTGTTCAGAAAATAATAATGATATAGCAATTCTGTGGAAACCACATGAAAGAAGAATAGCTATATTTTCAACGTATTTAAAAAAATTATTAAAAAGTCATTTTTATCATTTCGAAAACATTTTACTAAAGTAGGGTCATTTTTGGTTTATAAGCAATTTGAATGACTTTGTTAATATTGACTGTAGGCTTAAACTACTATGGGATTTGAAAAGCTGGTATGGTATTTTTACACGAATTTTCAAAAAAAAACTTTTCGCCTAGGTTAATTATGTTCAAAGTTAGGCCACTTTTTTTATTTAATTCACAGCTACTTTGTTTATAACAATTAAGCAACCTAATTAGCGCCATTTTGAAGTTCAATGTATACGCTCTGAGCTTCGCTGGTGGCGCTCCTAACGGATTACTAATTCAACTTTCACCGGTAATTTTTAAATTTAATATTTAATTGTTATCGCTTAACATTTACAACGCAAAAAAGTAATTAAATTGTAATCGATTTTTTTAAGATTTTGCTAGTCATTTTGACGTTCTATTGATAAAATATGAATTTCTTACTTCGGATACTTTTACAATTATCGTGTAGATGGCGCTAAGATTTTTAGATTAAATTATAATTACATATTACGGAACATTGAAAAAACTTAAATTCAGTATTTAAAACGTAAGTATATTTAAGGTAAAAATATATACCACAGCTTTGACCAACTAATATTTTTTATAATTAATGTTTTTAATTTTAATTTTAAATTAATCACTTCGACATTTATGTCAAATTTCCGGTAAACGTTTACCGACTTGCCACTACTGGCGCTCGCGAATTTGTAAATATCCCCTCTACGTACGAGCTCACAGCGTATATAGTTTATGTGTGAAAGTTTCAGTAAACTTTGAACTTCAACGGAGTGGTTAATAAATCTTTAAAAATGACGTCCTAACGAAATCGATTCGTGGTCGGTGGAGGGGAATTATTAAAATCCGTGCACTCCAAAAATGAAATTGATTCTTCAAACATATGCTGCGATTAATATTTCTGGAGCTTGTTGATGGATTTTAATCACAATTGTTTTAATTTGTATGACTACTCGTAGTCTTATAGAGTACGTTATGTACACACATCCCCACCCAACATTACAAAATGTTAGGGGGAACCCCCCTATCACTCAGGGATATGAAAAATGGACTACGGCCGATTCTAAGACCTACGGAATATACACATATAATTTCATGAAAATCGGTCAAGCGGTATCGGAGGAGTATGGAAACTAACACTGTGACAGGAGAATTTTAAAGATGTAAATATATAGATGGCTATTAAAAAAAGGGTTGGTGATAGCAGAGTGAAAATTAAGGGTTGTATGTATTTTTGATTTCTACATCATATAAAATTAAGTTAGACAATTTTGTCCAAAAAAATAAAATAAAATGTTAGGGGCAACTCCCCTTATAACTTATGGGTATGAAAAATAGATTGAAACTTATTCTCAGTCCTACAGGATATACGTGTAAAATTTCATAAAAATCGGTCAAGCCGTTTAGGAGTATGGTAACTAACACTGTTACAGGAGAATTTTATGTATATAGAAGTAACTGTGAATTAAAAAATAAAAGTGGCCAACTTTGACCGTAATTAACCTAGGCGAAAAGTTTTTTTTTTTGAAAATTCGTGTAAAAATACCAGATTTTGAAATCCCAAAGTAGATTTACTCTATAGTCAATATTAACAAAGATATTCAAGTTGTTTATAAGCCAAAACTGACGCTACGTTAGTAAAATGTTTTCGGAATGACAAAAATGACGTTTTATTGATATTTTTAAATATGTACTTTGAAAATATATGTATTTTTTCTTTCATGTGGTTTCCACAGAATTGCTGTATTATTATTATTTTCTGAACAATAACATTGCAAAAAAAAGCTCTTTGGGATACACAAATTAAATAAAATTTAAACTAATTGACGAATCATCTTGAAATTTTTTGTGCATTATACATACTGGTTGACTCAACTTTTTATGCAATATCAAAGTCTTAAGTTCATTTTCGCCAAAGTTTTAGCAAATTTTTTATTTTCTAAATTTCAGTCATATTTTGCAATTAGCGAAGCAACAAATGATCGGGCCAAAATTCAAAAATTGCCATTTTAAATCTTTACTCATCTATTAAAAGATGAATAGTCTAAATAAGATATTTAATTACTCTATTTTTACCTGTAGCGATTTAAACGAAAAAACTGCCATTTTTAAGACTTATTTGTTAATAACTAAAATTCTCGTCCGAATTGTGACGGGCATTTTTGTATTTATAATGCATTAGGTATATAGTACCCAAAAATCCATTTGCAACCTGGCTGGTCAAGTGTCCCGACAAAAACCTTATTTCTCTGTTTCTGTTTTCTAGAGGTTTGCTTAATTCACCGCTACACCTATTCACTAATAGTATCCTATTTTATGACCTCCGTTGTAGAGTTATCACTGGTCATTGGGGAAATTAGGGAGGGATGCGTGTTGTCGCCAATTCTATTTAGTGCCTACTCGGAAGAGCGTCTTGAAAAAAGCTCTTGAGGATGAAACAGCCGGAATAAAGGTAAATGGATTTCCCATTAACAACATTAGATATGCGGATGACCCTAACATTTTAGCAGAAAAAGCACGATTTTCTAAGTCCTGCCCTTTGCAATACTGGAAGGTTAGAGAAGGTACTTACAATTTGTGGAAAAATCCACTGGTTTCCTGTGACATTTTCCTGTGAAAATTAGATTTTCCATGAAAAAAAAAATTGGGAGTTGCGATGAATTTTTAAGTCCTGCCATATCCATAGAATAACAGGATACTATCTATTTTATGAAGAAAATTTTTTGGCAGGACGGTTGCAAAAGGACTAAGGGAGTATACAGATATACAAATATGTAATGAAAATAATGAAATTTTCATAATTTTCTAAGTCCTGCCAACTTAATAAATTAATCATATTTATTTCAAAATGACCAAAAAAAAGTTGGCATGACTTCACCTAATGTTTAACTGCACTTGTTTCTTGGAAAATTCTGTATAAAATTTTCACTCTGGTTCCGTGATTGTCTAAGTCATAAAATAAATTTCGTTATAAAATAAATAATTTCAGTAGACATTATTCAAAATGACAGGATGTTTAGTTACACCTTTTTTACTATATATAGTTAAAAAATGTGTAAGAAAATTCGTGAAAAATTACACGATTTTCTAAGTCATGCCATTTCGCACATATCTCAAGAAGGTTAATATAAATCTATTTTCAAAGAGGCAGGATGGTTGTATAGTTATTTCGTATAAAAAAAATAAATTGTGTGTCTGTAAAATTATTTCAGAATGTTATACGAACATATTCATATCACCACAATTTTCTGAGTCATGCCATGTCGAGTATGCTTAAAAAACACTAATCTAAAACCGTTTAAAACTTGGCAGGATAACCGCAAAGATGAATAATACAAAAAATTAATTTGTATATCATTAAAACAATCGAATACTATTAAATATTATTTTCCTGAATAATGTCTCGGAAGTTTTACACACTTTTCAAATCTAATAGCAAACTGTAACATCTTTATTTTAAGTGATTAGATCATATTTTTATCTAAGTAAACGCAATAAAAGTAAATAAACAATTTTTACAATTTATTGGTTATAGTGGGGAATTTACCTACCCATTATATTATACAGGGTGTCCAGAAACTCTCATAACAAACGAAAACCGGAGATTCCTCACATAATTTTAAGAAAATTTAACTCAATTCACCTAGTTCAAAAATGCTTCCGTGGAAAGCTAGAGCTCTTTAAAGATGGCGTCTTGTAATTCATCATCGTCATAATTCAACCCGGATCTATCCACTGCTGGATATAGGTCTCCCTCAGTCTTCTGCATGCATTTCTGTCCTGTGCTGTCTGCATCAAGTTTCTGTCGATCCGTTTGATGTCATCAGACCATCTGGTTGGCGGACGACGTTTACTTCGATATGCTTCGTCTAGAAGAAGCATATCGAAGTCTTGTAATTAGTTTCTTTAAAATAGCTCCAGAACGCTTTTATTTGGAAAAACGAAAACTGGTACACTTATTGTTCTTCCAGAGGTCAATTGTCAAATGTCAATTATCAATTGTCAATTTTTAGTACCGGTCATAGGGGTCCGTTTTGGTTACGGAAACGGATATTTTATCGAATAAATTTTCTGTCTAACTTTTAAGCATTTCTGACACTGGATTATTAAATTCTGGGATAGTTTTGTACTAAAAGGTACTTTTGCTTTAACTCAGAAGAATACGCAGTTCTCTAGAAAAATCGATTTGAAAATTTTTCGTTTTTTGGTTTTTTGAGTTTAAAAGAATTTAGAAAAATTCTATTGAGGAAAACGAAAACTGCTACGTTTATTTCTCTTCCAGAGATGAATCGATTTTATCAATTGTGAATTTCTAGTACTGGTCATAGGCATCCGTCTTGGGTAGATCAACGGATATTTTTTATCTCATAACTTATTGGCACATCAAAGAAACATGAAACGTAAATCACGTTTCATGGAAATAAAACTGATAAACAAATAGACGTCCGGCCATTTATGCTACTCTCCGAAAATAAAAATGTTTTATGAGCATGAATCACACTCTTTTCATTGGTAGGCGGACTTTAAGATTTGTTTTGCCCGTTTTATATTCATGAAACGTTGTTTATTGTTATCAATATATTTTTGTTGCATAGCAATTTTATTCCGCCTTCTTACTTGTTCGAACACAAAATACACACGCATGTACGAGTAACAGGCGCTAAGTTGCCGCACTCAACTGGTTTTCCTGATATTGTAGGATTGTAGATATTGTCCTGATATTGTTTCCTATATTTGATAGCAAAATGTCCTAACACTAACAACACCAGAATAAATCGATTTTTAAATACAGCACCTATCTACTTGCAACTTTTTGCATTGTGTTCAGGATAACATCAGGTAAAGGTGTACAATATAAAAATGGGTGGAAATTGCATTTAAGTGCATAACATGCATCCAAAAATGCATAAACCTGTCAAAATCAGTGTATTAATGGCAAAATTTTGTTATTTGGGAGGTTTATGGAGCTACGAATACGCAAGCAGAACCGACCTCCGAATCACCTAGTGCCCAGAGTTGCTGCTAAGGCACGTCTCTGGAGTTTCGTGCGATATCGGCAATAAATTAAAGCAAACAGATTATTCGAGGGTTTTTGGGATGGCCGAACACGAATATGACATTACAACCGACCCTCGGAGCACCTGGTGCCCAGGGTGACTGATCTCGAATTTAGAGGGTTTTTGGAGGTCGATTCTGATGGCGTATTCATGTTCAGCAACCACAAAACTCCTCGAGCAATCTACTTGTATCACTTTAGTGTCTGAAAGCCTCGAAATTTAAGAATATGGCGTGTATATCAGTCACCCCGAGCACTAGGTAAAGATCTGTTCTAATGTGACATTCTTGTTCAGAAACCCCAAAAACCACCTGAGTAATCTGTCTGTATCAATTTACTGCCGAAATTAGTATATAAATATGGTATAGAAAATGCTTAACAAATAAAAAGGTACCATAAAATATCATTTTATTATAATACTAAAATACAGGGTGTCCCATTTAAGAAAACTCAGAAAATACTCATTCCGAGTTTCAACCAACCCCGTATACTAAAATTAAACATTTTAATATACTATTAATAACTGACAAATAGTAGACTATATTAAAAATCGTTTAAACATAAATTAATAGAAATTTGGATATCATATCACTAACAATATGTATAGGGTGTGAATGTTCCTACAAAATTAACAAAAAAACGTAATTATATTTTAAACTACCTCGTATAATATTTCAATACATTATATTTTATTAAAGAGAACATCGAGTAGAATCCAAAAATGTAAAAATATACAGGGTATTCCATTTAAAAAAACATAAGTTTGTGTCACCCTGTCAAAACGGGTAGCCCTGTATATTAGAAAATACTGTTAAATCACAGTCCTATCTGTGGCCCATGTTTTACCTAATTAACTTTTTTCGTATATCTTACGACAAACGAGTAATTTGACTTTGTCACACTAATGCCCCACCCTGTATACAAAATAACCATAAAACCATCCTGCCTCTTTGTAAATAGACTTATATTAAGATTCCTGAAACATATGCAAAATGGCATGACTTGAAAATCATTGACTTTTTCACGAATTTTCTTACAAATCTAGGACTCCTGCCGTCTTAAAAGAACCGTTTAACCTTCCTGCCGAGTACCGAAAAGGTATTGATTGTATTTACGTATTATAACTTTTTAAAGGCAGGACTAAGAAAATCACGGAATCAGGGTGAAAATTTTCCGCAGAATTTTCCAAGGGACAAGTATACTTAAACATTAGGTGACGTCATGCCAATATTTTTTTTGAGCATTTTGAAATAAATATGTTTAGTTTATTTAGTTGGCAGGACCTAGAAAATCATGAAAATTTCATTATTTTCCTTACATGTTTGTATACATATATACTCCGTTACCCCGTTTGCAACCCTCCTGCCCAAAAAATTTTCTTCATAAAATCGATAGTATCCTGTCTATCTACGGATATGGCAGGACTTAGAAATTCATCGCAAAACCCTATTTTTATTTTTTGGGAAAATCTAATTTTTACAGGAAAATGTCACAGGAAATTTGTGAATGTTTCCACAGATTGTAAGTACATCGTCTACCCTTCAGTATGGCAAAAGGCAGGACTTAGAAAATCGTGGCTGAACTTCTGTATAATATCTCCCAGTCTATCAGAGGCTGGTTACCAAAATACCGGGGTTTGGACAAGAATACGGTCTAGCAATGAACGTCAAGAAGACACAATTTATGAGAATATCAAAAACTCAAAGAAATAATGAGAATCTCTTCATAAATGGAACCAATGTCGAACGAGTAGACCAATATGCATATCTTGGAACAATGATTAACTCCACAGCTGATTACTTCCAGAAAATCAAAATCAGAATATAAAAGGCCAGAGCAAATTTTAACAAAATGAGAAAAGTGTTCTACACAAGAGCTTTGACGCTGGAGCTAAGAGTTAGATTGGCTATGTGCTACGTTTTCTTGACTCTGTTTTATGGAATGGAAGCTTGGACCTTGAATGCGGCATCAATGAAAACTAGAATTATGCGAGCTGTGGGTGTACAGAAGAATTCTGAAAATATCGTGGACAAAACACGTCACAAACAAAGAGGTTCTGAAAAACATTAATAAAGAAATGGAAATCTTAAATACCATCAAAACAAGAAAATTAGAATAACTCGGACATATTACACGTGGAGACAGATACAACTTGATCCAATTGATTATTCAGGAAAAGATTCAAGGAAAAAAAGCATAGGGAGACGTAGAATATTGTGACTGCGCAACCTGAGAGAATGGTACGGATGCACATTAAATGAATTTTTCAGAGCAGCAGTCTCCAAAGTCCAAATAGCTATAATGATTGCCGACCTCCGTCGCGGAGATGGCACTTGAAGAAGAAGATTGGGGAAATCCAGGTGTATAAATTTATTTACTTCAAAATTATAATTATTCGTCATGCTAAAGTTTTGACCAGTGTTTCTATGTCTTAGGTATTTCTAGATTGCCTATAATATTTAAGGGGATGGGTACGTATTTTCGGCTGCAATGCTATTCAAATGGGGAATCATGTTTTTCGAATCCTGAGAAAACTAATAAGTATTTTTGAAAAATTTAAACGCAGAATGAAAGACTACGTTCTTACCGAGGGCCGAAAGTCCCTGAAAACTTCTATAATGTTTATTTTAATAAATTACAGGGAAAACTAAGAGAAAATGTAGTGTGATATTTAATTGCAAATATCTCATTCAAAAGAAACTTTTTATTTATTATAAGGGACTTTCGGCCCTCGATAATAATTTAGTCTTTCATTCTGCGTTTAAATTTTTTAAAAATATATATTAGTTTTTTCAGGATTCGAAAAAAATGGACACCATGTCCGTGGTGATATTTTCCAAATCAAACATTCGCTATCTTTGTCATACAACGCACTGAGTCAAATAGAATATGATGATAAGACACAGTGACAGTTTTAAATATTTGACATGGCATCGGGAATATTTTGAGTTGTTGATTATAGTATATCAAGTATGGAGAACGGTAAGGGTTTTATACCGATCGAAGACAATTGTTTGGAGGAGAAGCGGAGCGACGACCCCAATTATTGTCTGAGATCGGTTACCCTTAACGTTCGACATGCTTATAACGTTTTTTGCACGATTGATACCATTATAAATTATAAAATTAAACATTTTCGTCATATTGACTAGTTTCATTCATTTTATCAAGATAGATACTTTGGTTGTTAGGTAGTAACTAGGGTGCATAACAACAATGGAGAATTGAGTTTTTATTTAGTTGTCAATATTTTTAAGTACAATTTTGATTACTATAAATTAAAATACGAGCGAAAGTGAATTTGAAGAAATTTAACGGGCTTGGGAAGAAGGGTGTTCCGCAATTATTCCCGAAAAATCCAAAATCCGTTATCAAAATACCTACCAAAGTTTTAAAAAATGGTGCGAAGGCAAGAATTTAAGAATCGAAGAAAAGACTCTATTGGCATATTTCGTTCAAAGACATATGCAGTTGAAAGCTCCTGGAAGCCTCTGGGTAGAATATTCAATGATTAAATCCACCGTTTTTCTTTATGATGGCATTGATATTTCCAAGTTTTCAACTTTGATCGCGTATTTGAAGAGAAAAAATGTTGGATACTACTAATGTATGCGATTCTGCAGGAGTTTCTGTTAGAAGTGAAACCACAGCCCAAACAAGTGGGATTTCATTAAATAATTTAACAAATTGTACCATAAGTTTCAATATTATCAATATTAATAAATAATTCGTTAGTTTTCTTTATTCTTTCAAAAAATAAATTAAAATTAAGAGATTTTTTAACTCGACGGTAAGTGAATTACTTACCGTCGAGTTGGAGTACTTACCGTCGAGTTGGATTACTTACCGTCGAGTTGCTAGTAAATGTCACCTACTGACGTAAAATCTGTCACGGTAAACAGTCAAAAATGATCAATCGTGCAAAAAATAATATTGAGAGTGTATTTGATAAATATTTGATTTAAGACGTGAACTTAATAAAAACTTATTTATTGTTTCTTATTTATGGAAGATCCAAGCAGAGAATACATAAGGATATATTCTGTGATCCAAGTATTTTTTTGTTAAAGATGTTCAAGATTGTAAGCGTTCCATAGTAACAATATATTATTAAAAAATCACTTTAACACTTTTCCTCTTTTCTGGATTGAGTATTAGTTTTTGTTATACATATAAATTATTACGATCACTGAATACATAGTTAGTGAAAAAATCACATTTATTAACTGAATTAATAATTTGCAATTATACAAATAACAGTTATCCAAGAACATTCAAAAGCCATCTCTTTAAAGTTAATGATGACATTGTCAAGTAGAATGACATTCTAGTAATGTTTACATATCCATACCAGTGTGAATTTTACTACACGTAATTTGCCGTGTAAAGACAGAAAAAGTAGGGATAGCCTTAAGGCCATCATTACATAATTCGCAAATATTTTACAGCTATTCCTACTTTTTCCTGTCTTTACACGGCAAATTACGTGTAGTAAAATTCACACTGGTATGGATATGTAAACATTACTAGAATGTCATTCTACTTGAAAATGTGATCATTAGCTTAAAGAGATGGCTTTTGAATGTTCTTGGATAACTGTTATTTGTATAAATGCAAATTATTAATTCAGATAATAAATGTGATAATTTTTTTACTAACTATGTATTCAGTGATTGTAATAATTTATATGTACAACAAAAACTAATACTCAATCGAAAAAAGAGGAAAAGTGTTAAAGTGATTTTTTAATAATTTATTGTTACTATGGTACGCGGTACGCTTACAATTATTTTGAACATCTTTAACAACAAAATACTTGGATCACAGAATATATCCTGATGTATTCTCTGCTTGGATCTTCCACAAATAATACACAATAAATAACTTTTTATTAATTTCACGTCTTAAATCAATTATTTATCAAATACACTTAATATCAATATTATTTAATCAACAACTCAAAATATTCCCGATGCCATGTCAAATATTTAAAATTATCACTGATTGTCACTGTCTGACTGAAAATATGCTGACAATATTCTATTCGACTGAGTGCGTTGTAAGACAAAGATAGATTTGGAAAATATTACCATGGGTGTCCATTTTTTTCGAATCCTGACAAAACTAATAAATACTTTTAAAAAATTTAAACACAGAATGAAAGGCTAAATTATTACCGAGGGCCGAAAGTCCCTTAGAATAAATAAAAAGATTATTTTGAATGAGATATTTGAAATTAAAAATCACACTAAATTTTCTCTTAGTTTTTCACTTCTGCAACTTATTAAAATAAACATTATAGAAGTTCTCAGAGACTTTCGGCCCTCACTAATAACGTAATCTTTAATTCTGAGTTTAAATTTTTCAAAAATACTTATTAGTTTTCTCGGGATTGGAAAAAAATGAATCCCCATTTGAATGGCATTGCAGCCGAAAACGTACCCATCCCCTTAATGGGAATCTCTACATTCACCACTTTAGATATTAAACTTTAGTACGCGGTAAAACTACATACAAATAGTATAAAGATTTGGTTTATTTGACACCCACTCGGTATAAAAACATTTTATACACAGAAAACTTGACCCTACTGTAGAGCCAGACCCTAAACATTTAATTAGTTTCTGATCTAAAACACTTTTGTTACGGTCGTTACTTTGTGTTTAAAAATTCTGTTCCTTTTTTCCTTTCTCCTAAGTTACATATTAAAATACTTGCTTAGTTAATAACTAAAATAACTTAGAATAGAAAATTAAATTAAATAACTTGCTTCAAAAAAGAATATAATAGTCACTGATTGACATTTTGAATATAAACATATATAGTGCTTAAGTAATTTAATAAATATCAGCGAAGTATTAAAAAGTGTATGTGTTTCACTAATTTAGATATAAATTATCAAAGTATAAATAAGAAATTAAAGCTTCGATAGCTAAAATGCAACATGCCTAAAACAATCTGTTATTTTTTTAAATAGTCAAATATATACAAACATTTTCATTATATTACAATTATATTTATTTATTATTAATCACTGGTAATCACTGGTTATCAATATGAAATTCTAAAAAATGTGCACCAATAAATAAGATATCGATACCTTTTTTATATTGTATTATTTTTATATTAGTAATATCAATAGATTTAAACATTCCAATAATAATATGAGCAACAAAATATTTAAATGTTGACACTTCCCTTTTCATATAAAAATAATAAAATTACAATGAAATCACTTCTATACGATGATTTAGTGTTAAAAAGAAAAAAGGCTACAAACTAATTTCAAAGAATGCAATTGAAAATTATTAACTGTGTTTAAAAAAATCTATATTTCAACTGGTTAAGTTATTAATCCTTTCATCAATTCTCCATTACCCTATCACATTTCTACCCCCGTTTTAAACATAGACAAAATTTTATGGTAAACAGAATTTACAATGCTACAGGAGTGCTAAAAACCATTGAGGCCATTGACTTCTAGGGTACAAGAATGAGTTTCATCGAGGAAAGATCTATCATTGTACTCCTCATTCGCCAGACCCAATTTTTCACTTCTGACATGCAATTCAAAGTCACGGACATAATTTGTATTTTATGCTACACGTTAGCAAAATGTCTGGCTGACGTATGACTAGAGCCATCTACCGCTATACCGCCTCACAGTGAATTGAACGCTGTCGGCTCGGTGGGCTACCGAGTCGACAAACAGTGCTTATGTAAACTTAAATACTACTAAAAAACCAGGTACATCAATTGTATCTTCTTCTTCGTGTTGTTGTTGTGGATCCGAAGATCGTTTAGTCCATTGTTGAAGTATTCCTTGACAAGTAGACTGCCAGCTATATCCTCATCTCTTTGGTGGTCTCCCCGGTAGTCGATTGCCAGCTGGTTTTCGCTCTAGCGTAGTTCTTGGTATACTATGCTCCTCCATCCTCTTTTTACACGATTAAACCACTCTCTTCATCTTTACTTAACCCATCTCACTACATCTTGTACACCGCTTTGTTCACTGGTGATGTTTCTTATTCTGTCCCTTCTTGTATTCCCTCGTATTGCTCTTAGGATCTCCATTTTGGTTGTACGTAGCATACTTTTGATCTGATTGATGATTCTAACCCATAAGTCATTACGGGCCGGATACAAATCGTATAAATTTTAACTTTGCTGTCCGTTCGCACATATGGGTTATTCCAGACAATATCTCTTAAACATCCAGATCTGACTGCGGCCTTATTTATCTGCAGTCTTGGGCCTCTAACTGGGTCATGGTAATTGGATAAACCTACACCGAGGTATTTGCATTGGTTGACCTGCTCTATAGGCTTGTTCTCCACTACAAGCTTACATCTAATTGGATGTTTAACTACAGTAATGCTCTTCGTTTCTTCTCTCTAGCCAGTCAAGTATACACGTTGATCAAACACACGTATACGCATGACTCATTACGACGAACTTAGAGATGGCAGTGACAAAAGAAATTTACCAACAATTGAAAAGGAAATATGATTGATTGTACTACGTATTGGTAGGGGACCTACCAATACAACATGTTTATACAGAATATAACTAGAAGAAACTTGAAAGTATTGTCAAGGTTATTTTGAAAATGAACATCGCATAGAGATAGCAAATAAGAGAATAAAATACGTCATTCTGAGCACATTACGAATCCTCAATATAATTTTGGTTGGCTAATAAGCTTCTTTCTAAGCTTTATGCTAAATAATATTATTAGTAAAGAACAGGTAGGTATGTGCCAACAATTAGGATAATTTTTTATCAAAAATGTTTAATTCTATCGAAGATAAAAAATATATAGTATTTTCCACACCCTCGAGGTAATCTCGAATATATTTATGTTTCGACATATTTATTTCTTATATATACAGGGTGTCCCCGAAAATAGTGCGTTCCTTACTTTAAGGTATGGCTATAATACACAATTTAAAACAAAAAAGTCCTATAACATTTTTTTCTAACGTTAACCGTTTCCAAGAAAAAAATTACATTGTTCTCCATATAAGAGAATTTTTATTTTCATGAATTTAAATGACATGGCAACGTAGCGTAGAAGAACTTGTTGTGACTGTTGAAAATTTAACCTAATGGAACCCCTTGTTTATTTACTATTTTAGGTGTGATTTTTGGGGTTGTTGACATCGGTAGGTATCTAACTGCAAAATAATTATTTCTTGCTTTAATAATTTGGCATTTTTGCTATTATCTGAATTAATTAAGGTTTTATAATTAGGGTTCGAAATTTTACATAAATTATAACTTTTACTTAAGTAACTATGGTTTAATTCCTAAAATGTAAATGCACCTAGGAAAAATTATTTGTACCTACGTAATGTTTTTCTGAAATCTATTGAAATTTGGAATAATTTTAAACGTGGTATCCTGAAGATTTTTCACATGTCTGGGGCTCCGTCGTGACGAAACCACATTTCACGTCGTGTTTGCAAAGGAACTTCAAGAAGTACTGGCAAAACATTTTACAAGAAATTTATAGGCCTCTCCATTTAGTGTTCTGGGTAATTCATAAAATATTGCATACTTTACCCATTATGTATCCTTATGGATATAATATTTGTTTAATACCCAAAATACCTACTTGTTAAGAAATAAGAAATACCCGTTCTTTTGTTTCAGAATAAAACGAGATAACGAATTATGCCAAATATTCAATGCCAATAACATCAAACAAACCAAATTCTTGGTTTGTTTGATGAAGGGGACGACCACGGACAGGGTTAAAAAATGTAAACACTATAGACCCCTGCAGAAGGTTTGGTTGATATTTACATTATTTTACCTACCAGATACAACTACTGACCTAGAAACCTACTATTGTGACTGACTTTGAATTACACGTTGTTGCCAGACTTCAGTTTTCATATCAAAATGTATTTTCGTTTTTTGGTCAAACGGCTGAATTTAGAAAAAAAATGTTATAAGAATTTTTTGTTCTACATTGAGCCTTCTATCTATACCTTTAAGGAACGAACTATTTTCGGGGACACCCTGTATACTTGATAATAACTGGAGCATGTTGAGCTCGTGCATTCCAGTGCATAAGAGAGTACGAATAGACAAAACAAAGTATGTATGTTCAAGTTTACTGAAAAAAGAAACATAAAAAATCTTTTCAGTCGCAGTGCGGAAAAGTCCTTTGTAGTCTACCTAAATCGGTCTGGATTTAGGGCATTGAACTGTGAGGAATGTATCAAGGTTTTAGAGGAATGTATCAAGCACATGGTATTTGCCTAATTACTACATCACCTGACTTCTGAATCAAAACTGTAAAGAGTATCACTAACTACAACCAAAAATATGCCCAAAATCTATATCATCAAACGGACAGCGTTAACTCAACTTTTTATGAGATTATTCTGAGATTCTTAAGTATTTTTTGTCATTTAACCACAATATAGAAGTAATAAATATTCAAAATTACTCCAAGGGTATGAAAGAAAACTAAAAATAACTATGCAAGCCTATACGATTTATACTTCTCATATAGACTTTTTCGGTACTGAGATTATTAACTAATATCTGGGTACTGACATGTTTAAGTACTCTGCCACGAAGATCCTCAACACTTTGTTGATATTCTCCACTACACTCATTTCTATTGCATCTCGATTGTCGTATTCCGTGTGCCAAATTGATCCGAAAGGTATTGATATTAAGTGGAGAATCGGTACGTCTAAAAATTAAAAATCATTTTAACTAATAAAAAATAAATTAATTAAATAGTTAATAACAGTAGAATAGTAGGCCTCAGCAAGTTAAAATCACATGGAAAACGCTTTGATTGTTACCTTTTGTCAAATTGTTGTTCAGAATTGTCAAAAATAAAACTAATTTAGTTTTTAACTAATTCTGCATTTTTTGACACACCTCGTATACGTCTAATAGGCCTGCATCCCGCGTACCAAAAAAAAGTTGATTAATGCAACCTGAAAATTTGTTAATAGCTTAACGGTGTCTAGTCGGACAAACTTTGATATACGGGAACACTGGAACAGGGGATATTTTAATTGTTGAACAGTTTAAAAATTTGGAACGTCCGATTACGAAAACGCCCTATGTATTTTGTCGGACAGAACTTCCAATTGATTTGTTACCGTTTCATTAAACTTTCATGCAAAATTCAGACTGCTATTTATCACCAATATAAATCCTGTCATTTGACATGTTCTTCGTGTTCCACTCATTAAAGTGCCCAGTTGGTGATAAACACCAGTCTGCTTTTTGCATGAGAGTTTAATGAAATGGTAACAAATCAATTGGAAGTTCTGTCCGACAAAATACATGGAACGTTTTGGTAGTCTGACGTTCCAAATTTTTAACCTGTTCCACAATTAAAACTTCCCGTGTTTCAGTGTTCTAGTACATCAAAGTTTGTCCGACTAAACACCGTTAGGCTATTAACAAATTTTCAGCTTGCTATTAATCAACTTTTTTGGTACGCGGGATCCAGGTCTATAAAAAATGTATATCCAACGGTTACATTTTTACATAAACATAAAATCCTTTATAAAAGGTATATTTGTTAAAATCCCTATACAGGGCTACATCAAAGACAGAACTAGTTTTCGATCGGTTGACCGATCATCATCAGTGCAATCTTAGAATCTACATGCTAACCACCAAAGTAAAAATATCTGGGTAAAAACCCTTTACAATTGATCCGTCATCGGAACATATGAAAAAGATGTGAATTATAACATGGATGAATAAAATATCCAATGTTTTTCGCCCGAGGTACCAATGAGCTCTATCTGACGATACTGACGATCTGAGCTCATTGGTACCTCGGGCGAAAAACATTGGATATTTTATTCATCCATGTTATAATTCACATCTTTTTCATATGTTCCGATGACGGATCAATTGTAAAGGGTTTTTACCCAGATATTTTTACTTTGGTGGTTAGCATGTAGATTCTAAGATTGCACTGATGATGATCGGTCAACCGATCGAAAACTAGTTCTGTCTTTAATGTAGCCCTGTATGGGGATTTTAAAAAATATTCCTTTTATAAAGGATTTTATGTTTTTGTAATGGTATACAGCCAACTATAGGAAATTTTTCCTCGTGGATTGGTTACATTTTTAGTTTTATGTCATGCAAGGCGCTTATGAAGAATAATTTGTCTTCCAAAAATCAATATCTTATATATAAAAATCAATTTCTGTTCGTTAGTCTCGATAAAACTCGAGAATGGCTGGACCGATTTGGCTAATTTTGATGTTGAATTATTTGGGGAAGTTCAGGGAAGGTTTATACGGTTTTAGATCGTCATTTTAGTAGCCACCAAAAATTTTACATCTATATGTATAAAATGCTCTTTTTACAATGTTTGTTGCCAGAGGCGGCTCTAGCCTATGTAGCGCCCGTGTGCAGTCGATGCCCTGGCGCCCTTTGGTAGACGCGCAGTCAAAATTAATGGAATAGTTGAATAGGTATTACCTACCTAGTACTAGTACATAGAGTATTAGAGGGTATTAGGTACGCTTATAATGCAAACAAAAATCCAGATGCAAATAATGCAATATTAAATGATGTCGGGAGCCAATATGTATTCACGGCATCAGAACAACCTACCCAAATCTGTTAAAAATATTTAATTAAAAAAGAACTTTTTAAAATGAACCTTTAAAAATATGATCGGCTAAAAAAGTGCTTACATGAAGCTGCATTCGAAGCGTTAGGAGAAAAATCCTCAAATAACACTCATCACCCTTGGTTTACAGATTCTTTAAAACAAAAGACGAGGGAAAAAAGAAGTATATCAAAAATGGCTCAATACCAATTGCTCAGAAGACCGAAAAACCTATGCAAGAATAAGAATGGAAACAAAAAAAGAAGTGATTAAAACCAAAGAATATATGTGGCTGAAGAAATGTCAAGAATTAGACACTCTTATGGGAGGAAAAAAAGCGGAGAAGCTTGGAGAACAATATCAAATACAAGACAAAACGTATAAGACAGATGCCAGATATCCCTTATAAATATAAACGAGTGGGAAACATACTTTAAAAACCTATTGCAAGAGAATAGACAGGAATATGTAAGGCAAACTATCATCGACCCAAACAACCTGGAATGAAAAAACTGGAACAACTAGAAGATATAACAATTGAAGAACTAGAACTAACGTTAAGAGAAATGAAAAACGATAAAACTCCTGGTCCCGAAGGTATTCCAATTGAACTCATCAAGCACAGCACGACACAAGCAAAAGAAATTTTAGTTGAAATATTCAACTCATGCTTTTCAGGCAATAGTGACCTGCCCTCTGAGTGGAAAAAGTCCATAACTACCTTTACATACAAAAAGGGTGGTAGAAAAAATTGTAGTAATTACAAAGGCATTGGTGTGACCAGCTCAGTTGGAAGACAGTACGGACGTATAATAAAGAAACGGATAGAAAAGGAGTCGCAAGAGTCCGGAGATCAAAGTGGATTTAGGGCAGGAAGATCATGCACAGATAACATTTTCTGCATAAGGCAACTACTAGAAAAACGTTCTGCTAGAAATCTGGAAGCTCACATGGTATTTGTAGACTTAAAAAAAGCATACGATACCGTTCCCAGAGAAAAAAATGTTTAAGGTATTACAAATAACCACTTTAAATAGAAAATAGATCCAAACAATAAAAGATCTCTATGCTAATGCAACAACAGGAATTGGAACGGAACTTTCAAATACCTTTAAAACTTCGAAAGACCTTTTACAGGGATACTGTCTGTCGCCCACTTTATTTACAATTTACCTTACACATGTGTTAGAATATTGGACTAGGAAATGCCACACAATGGGCATACCAGTAGGAGATTCTTATTTGTATACGTTGATATTTGCTGACGACCAAGTTGTGATTGCTGCTGATAAAGAAGACGCCAGTTACATGATTAGAAAATTGAAAGAGGAGTAACGAAAGTGGGGTTTGGAAATGAGCATTGAGAAAACTAAATACCTTGTAGTCGGAAGTGATACTGAAGACTTAGAATTAGAAGGGGAATACATAAAAGGATGTGAAAAATTTAAATATCTAGGTTCTATTTTTGACAAAAACTCCACATGCGATCAAGATATAGAATATCGAATAAGTCAAGAAAGAAAAGCTATAAAACAGCTGATTGGCATTTGGTGGAGTAAAGGATTGCAAAATCAGACAAAGAAAAGAATCTACCAAACTATCGTGGAAGGAATTGTCCTGTACAACTCGGAAGTGTGGGAAGTAAAAGACCGACAAAATAAAAGACTTCAAGCTTTAGGAATGGACGGCAATCTTTAATCTGGACGGGCGAGTGGCAATCTATAAATCGCGCTTAAGTGTCAATGTAATTTTTCATTAATCGTTTTAAAGCATATTTTATGTTGAAACAAAGTAAAGGACCCGCTCTTTGGCGCTCGGCGCCCCCCAACATCCCGGCGCCCGTGTGCACCGCACACCCTGCACAATAGGTAAAGCCGCCTCTGTTTGTTGCCATACACCTCCGAAACGACTTGGCCGATTTTTATGAAATTTGGCAGATATATTCGACCGGTCTGGGAGTAGGTTGTTATCTATATTTCATATCCGTAGGTCATAAGGGGGTTACCCATGACGCCATAACTCTCACAAAAATGGCGTGAAAAATACGAAATTAAGTAGGTATACTCCTTGCTGAATTCCGAGCAGAACCGTACTAAAATTTTTTCTCTAGCACAATCGGCGTCCGAAATAAATATCTTAAGCCGTAGAAATATTCTGAGGACAGAAGAAGAACGAGCAACAAATTTCATCGAAGAAAAGTGCAACTTTTTAACTTTTGGACTTAAATTGGGCAAAATATGATTTTTTAAATTTTTAGAAATTTTCAAAAAATATCTCTAAACCGAAATTTTCTGACGAACGGCAAGCCGGAGAAAAGTTCTGAGCACACGAAAAGAACAAGCAGCAAATGATAAAATTTTATTTAATTTTAATTAATTTCGTTTAATTTTATTTAATTTGAGTGTTTATTTTATTTTATTTTATTAAATTTTAAATATTTTTGTTAGATTCTATTTACATTTATTTAATTTAATTGTTGTTTTAATGTATTTATTATTTTTAGTTTATTCAGTTTTATTTATTTTTATTTACTTTTATTCAATTTTATGAAATTTTATTTTATTTAATGATATTTAATTTTAATTTAATTTTATTTTGATTAATCAACACCTATATAGTTGGACAACCCCGAACCCAATTATAAATACAGGGTTATTTGAATGTAGATAAAATAAAGCTGTTATATTTATTATAAGATAAACAAATTTAAGATTGTAACTGTTGCACTACAAATTTTATTTTGTTACTTCTAACTAAACTTTATTACTTCAAACATGTGTAATTAATTAAAAATAATAATAAAACCTCATTCACATCGAGCATTTTTGTTTATTAATTACGAATTCCTTTTGTTTATTTTAAGTTTATTGTATACAAAAGTTTGTTTTTTAGCGTCTCTTTGCAAAGACAATGACGTCGACTTTGCAAAGTAACAAGACACTTACTCAACACACACACTACACATTACACCTGAGTTAGTGATAAGATATACAATTACGTGGCTAAAGGTTCTAGTTCTAAACCAAGGCCAGAATTAGAGAAAAAAAAAAGTTTGTTTTTATCTATTGAGGCAGTACGAAGTCTGCCGGGTCAGCTAGTACTCAATAAAAATGTTTTCCATTTTATAACTATTGTGTAGGTAAATGTTTTTTGAAATCTTAATTTTACAATTAAACTTTTTATAGATCGGTTCTGAAATTGTTTTCTTTTGACATGTCAAAGTTAAATATTGTATTTATATGTTTTGAAGCTTCCATTTGCAATCCGGAAATCGTTTTCAAAAAAAAAAATTAAAAATCAAGAAATTTTGTAAACTTGTAGATGTTTATCAATTCGCGCTTTTACAGTTGACTTACTTGGCCTCGGTCTTGTAGCTAAATGACAATGTTTTGAGTTGAAATTCTGCGAGTGATGTACCCTCGGATTGATATGAAATTCTGATTTTGTGTTCTTATGCAGTTAGTTGTAGATGATTTGTCTCACCTTCTATTAACCCATTAATGGTGGTATATTCTTACCACTGACTTCTTCTTTTAGTATTGGTAAAAAGTAAAGTTCGTGTAACCTTCTGGCTAAGGTCTAGTGTTAGGTAGTGATATTGATTATAGTTACTTTCGAGTATTCGTTACAAATCGTTACTTTTGTATAAAGTAATCATTCACAGTATTCGTTACTTTCATTACTACGATTACTTTTGTTACTTTTGTATTTGAGTACCGGTAATCATACCGATAATCGTATTTCTCAGTAGGTAGGTATTTTGTATAGGTATTCCAATATAACAACAACCTTCACCGATCTGTTTAAGGGATAAAAATGATTTGATTACTACGATCACTTTTGTTATTTTTGTATCTGAGTACCGGTAATCATATCGAGAATCGTATTTCTCAGTAGGTAGGTATTTTGTATAGGTATTCCGATATAACAACGACCTTCACCGATCTGTTTAAGGGATAAAAATGATTTGATTACTACGATCACTTCTGTTATTTTTGTATTTGAGTACCGGTAATCATATCGAGAATCGTATTTCTCAGTAGGTAGGTATTTTGTATAGGTATTCCGATATAACAACAACCTTCACCGATCTGTTTAAGGGATAAAAATTATTTGCTTACTACGATCACTTTTGTTATTTTTGTATTTGAGTACCGGTAATTCGAGAATCATATTTCTCAGTAGGTAGGTATTTTGTATAGGTATTCCGATATAACAACGACCTTCACCGATCTGTTTAAGGGATAAAAATGATTTGATTACTATGATTACTTTTGTTATTTTTGTATTTGAGTACCGGTAATCATATCGAGAATCGTATTTCTCAGTAGGTAGGTATTTTGTATAGGTATTCCGATATAACAACGACCTTCACCGATCTGTTTAAGGGATAAAAATTATTTGATTACTATGATTACTTTTGTTATTTTTGTATTTGAGTACCGGTAATCATATCGAGAATCGTATTTCTCAGTAGGTAGGTATTTTGTATAGGTATTCCGATACAACAACGACCTTCACCGATCTGTTTAAGGGATAAAAATGATTTGATTACTATGATTACTTTTGTTATTTTTGTATTTGAGTACCGGTAATCATATCGAGAATCGTATTTCTCAGTAGGTAGGTATTTTGTATAGGTATTCCGATATAACAACGACCTTCACCGATCTGTTTAAGGGATAAAAATTATTTGATTACTATGATTACTTTTGTTATTTTTGTATTTGAGTACCGGTAATCATATCGAGAATCGTATTTCTCAGTAGGTATGTATACTACTATAGGTATTCCGATATAACAACGACCTTCACCGATCTGTTTTTACTCGCTGGGATACGACTGCTAGAAAGTAATCAAGGGTACTGGTTGTAGATACAATAGTCGTTACTCGCTCTGATACGATTGGTACGAAGTAACGAAGTAATCAAAGTAGATACAATAGTCGTTACTCGTTGTGATACGATGGTACGAAGGAACGAAGTAATCAGAGTAATCAAAGTAATCAAAGTAGATACAATAGTCGTTACTCGCTCTGATACGATTGGTACGAAGTAATCAGAGTAATCAAAGTAACGATTTGCCTCGCTGTATAGTAATCGTTGCTTTCGGTATTCGTAAGTAACGAGTACTTAGTAACGAGTACTTTGTAACGAATAGTTACTTTTTCAACATCTCTATTTCAGGTCTCGCAAGTGCCCCTACATGACTTAACGACTACTTACGTAGCCGGGACCCGACGGCTTTACGTGTCCTCCAAAGCACGGTGGCGGTTCAGTTAAATTAGAAATTGAAAATTTTGTCAGTGCCAGGATTCGAACCCGGGCCCTCCATCTTGTTAAGTAAGTAACATAGCCACTTCGCTACGGCCGTAACTCTAGTATTAGTAAACAAAGCCAGCTACATTTTACTGACGAGTTTGCTACATCCTTCTTTCTTTATGTAAGGTAAGGGCTGATTCTTCGATTCTTCTCATTTTGTTGGCTGTTTCTTTCATGACTATTGACGTATCTTTGAATTCAACTATGTGCTCATTGTTCCATGCAATTTTAATTCAATCCAATGCCTATTTTCCTACTGATAAACAATGTCACCATGACAAGGTTCAACAAAGTCGGAGGTGAATCATTTTCATTCCCATTGATTTCTGTCATATAGAAAATTATCTTTAAAACTTGAATTAAATAATGTGATAGACGACGCCCTTGCCTTACTGCAGGATTATATTTAATTTCTTTGCTCTAACTCTATCCATTCAATAATTTAACAAATTCAAACATTTATTTTTAGCCGCTCCAGGTTATTCCGATCACATTGTAAATATATGTAGGTACTCGTAAAATCAGCAGAAAAGTATATAATACCTGGCGTAGTAATAATTATGATAGCAAAATTCACATAAAATGACGGAAAGAGATAGGTAAAATTTGGTGCCTGTATAAACATTCCCAAATTATACATACCGTCCTTAAAATGTTTGAAGACATATTGTCTACACAAACAAAAATTAAAGGGAAACAGTTTTTTGCTATCCTTGGTCATAACCGAAATAAAGTTATAGTCTGGGCAGTTTATCGAAAAAAAGCCATTTTTGGGAAAAGTTATTTACCAGCTATTTTATTATTGGAATCGTATCTTAAAATTGCATATTATAGGTATGCCTATTATGGGTATGCAGTACGCAGAAAGTGTGCTATTTTATTTTTAAACAAATTAATGCTCCCAATTTTTTTTTCAGTTATTGCTCTGTAATTCCGAAGATAATTTTTTTAGATATTTTTTTTTTTCGATTTCATTAGACGAAAATATTCCTCGAAAAATCCGGGTTTTCCCAACAAAATTTTTAATTTTCAACCAAAATATGTAATTAAATAGCTTGGTGACAGTAAAGTTTTTTTGTAGTAGATTATTTCCGGAAGCCGGCGAAAATCTAACAAATAGTTTAGCAACAATGAAATTGTTAATTAAAAATTTACGGTCGCAATAATAGCCAGAATAATTATGATGGAGCTATTACACGGGGAATACTCCTAGATACTTCAGTTTCTTATTTTATTGTACTTATGGACAAACTAAACTGATTTAAATTAAATGCACTCGGGTGCAAAAAAATCGATCAACTGAAACTTTGGTCATTTTTATGTCTCGAATTTCCTAAACCTGTTGTCCGATTTAAGTGATTTTTTACCATGTTATAGCCTTATTCATTAACAATATCGCTGTAATAATATTGTTGCTAGACAGGTAAACTGTCATTGTATACCGGGTGTACGAATCAAACTGTGTCTTTTCTCAAAGTTCGCATCACCCTGTGGACTATTCTAGCGTTTATAAAATACTGAAATTACAAGCCAACTATAGCCTCCGGTTCTCTTAACATTCTGTTTTTAGATTCATTCGCTTATGTTGGATAATAAAAAAGTTAGGTACTTTAACAACTAGACATGTTCTTCATCAGTACAGGGTGTTTCTAAATAAGTGCGACAAACTTTAAGGGGTGATTTTACATGAGAAAATAATGACAGTTTGCTTTATAATCATATGTCTGCAAACGCTTCGTTTCCGAGATACGGGATGTTCAATTTTTTTTTACAAACTGACGATTTATTTATTGCTTTAAAACCAGTTAAGATATGCAAATTAAATTTGGTGGGTTTTAAGACGTAGTTATTACACATTTTTTGACATACAATTAAGAATTTTATATTCACCATTGGCGTGCATACGGGTAATATGATCGGTCATAATACCCGTTTATACGATAATGGTGAATATTAAATTCTTAATTGTATGTTAAAAAATGTGCAATAACTACGCTTTAAACCCCACCAAATTTGATTTGCATTTATCAAATGGTTTTAAAGCAATAAATAAATCGTCAGTTTGTAAAAAAAATGAACATCCCGTATCTCGAAAACGAAGCGTTTGCGGACATATGATTGCGGATGATAATTTGCGGATGATAAAGCAAACTGTCATTATTTTCATGTGTAAAATTACCCCTTAAAATTTGCCGCACTTATTTCGAAACACCCTGTACTGATGACGAACATGGCCAGTTGTTAAAGTACCTAACTTTTTTATTATCTGACATAAGCGAATGAATCTAAAAACAGAATGTTAAGAAAACCGTAGGCTATAGTTGGTTTTTAATTTCATTATTTTATAAACGCTAGAATAGTCCACAGGATGATGCGAACTTTGAGAAAAAAATACAGTTTGATTTGTACACCCGGTATACAATGACAGTTTACCTGTCTAGCAACAATATTATTACAGCGATATTGTTAATGAATAAGGCTATAACATGGTAAAAAAATCACTTAAATCGGACAACAGGTTTAGGAAATTCGAGACATCAAAAATGACCAAATTTTTAGTGGATCGATTTTTTTGCACCCGAGTGTATTTTACTGTTTCTAAAAGTACATGACGCCTTCTTGGGTTTGACAATTAATTAATATAATGGCGATGTGACATTAGTGTGTCATAAACAGTGGCGTATTCGATATATTTTAACAAATACTTAACATATAATACACCAGAGTAACTATGATTTTTGTATAAAAGGCACTACATATACATATCTAACGTACTTTACAGAATTGAAATTGAACTATTTTAGCGGCCTAAGGTATGTATAAACAATTTTTTGGCTTACAAACAAATAGAATATCTCGGCAACTATTAAATTAAATTAAATTAAGAAAACGGTATTCGAGAGGAAGTGGCAGGACGCTTTTTTTAAAAGAAAAAAAGTTTAATTGCGATGAGTGGTTCCTGGTCAAAGTTGACCGGCATTTGCAACGAAGTTATAAACAATATGATGGTAATTTTCGAACCGTTACCTTTCCTCTTTCTACATACAAATGTTCATAATTTCAAGAAACTTATGACATATATTATAATAATAAAAACGATCGGTATTACGCGTGAAAAATACCAAAAATACCAAAACCCGATCAAAAACTAGAAGAAATTAGAATTTCAATTGAGAAATTCAATTGAATAAACCTAACTAACGCGCTACGAAATGTCAGAGATGCTTTAGTTTTGTTATAATAAATTAATTTATTTATTTATCGGTCAACTTTGACCGGCTGTATCTCAGGAACCCATAGCAATTAAACTGTTTTTCTTTTAAAAGAAGCTTCCTGCCACGTCTTTTCCAATATCGTTTTCTTAATTTAATTAAATCTAATAGTTGCTGAGAAATTCAATTTGTTTGTAAGCCAAAAAATTGTTTATAACTTTAAAACATTCCTGATGCGGCTCAAATAGTTCAATTTTAATTCTATAAAGTACGTTAGATAGGTGTAGTGCCTTTTTATGCGAAAATCATAGTTATTCTGGTATACTAATTATGGGTTTTGTTGCGACCGTAAATTGTTAATAATTAATGCTAAACTATTCGTTCAATTTCCACCGGCTTTTGAGAATATAATATAATCTATACCAAAAAAGCATTTATGTCACCAAAATTACTTATCTAAAATTTTAGTTGAAAATAAAAGATTTTGTTGGAAAAAACCAGATTTTCCGAGGAAAATTTTCGTGGAAGGAAATCGGGAAAAAATATCTCTACGCATAATTAAATTACGGTGAATTTTCATTTAAGTGTTTTTGGGGTAAACTTAAAATCTTGGGAGTTACAGAGCAATAATTGAAAAAAACACGATTTCGGAGCGCTAATTTGTTTATAAAAACATAGCACACTATCTGTGGACTTTGCATACCTATATTATTAATATATTAGAATCATAAAATTCGATTCCAGCAATAAAATTGCTGGTAAATAGCTTTCCCTTGTTTTTTACTCATTTGCCCAGAGTACCATGCATTCAATTTCTAAATAAATATAAAATAAGAAAGCAATTTACTTACTTCTTTGTAAAAATGGTATGTGATCATCTTCTACACCTCCATATTGACGCCTTTTTACAAAATGTGTTTGTGAACCTTCTAGTAAGCTCAAGTTTCCTAAACGAGTCTCAATGTTCGCAAGGCGTAAATACCTATAATTTTTTTATTTGTAGTGAATATACAGAGAGGTCCTAAATTATGGAATAAATTCATTTTCTCTAAAATGGACGACTATAGAGAAAAATCCGGAAACAGGTCGACTTTTGTTTTTAAATTACAACTTTTTGACATATATTTCATACTAGTGATGTCATCCATCTGAGCGTGATGACGTAATCGATGATTTTTTTAAATGGGAATAGGGGTCGTGTGGCACCTGATTTGAATGGGTTTTCAATTCTCTATTCAGTAATATAAACAATAATATTATTAAGAGACTAAGTTTTCACTCTAATATCCCACCAGAATGAAAACAATGGGAACCTTCTCTGGTTACACCTCCGAGGCTTCTACAATTTGCAAGCCATACGGATGCTGAGACTAAGGAAGATGAGGGAATTCTACAATTTACAATTCACGTCACATCTGCTCAGCGCGGTAAAGTTCCAACGAGACTGGTTCCCTTCATACTCCACACAGAGTAAATGTAAATCAAAAATGAATAACCATTTTCAATTTCGTTGCAAAACGAAAATACAGCCGAACCATATTCCAGTCCAATCAGAGAGCGCTGCAAGCACCTCTACCGGTTTCGAAACTTATTAGTCTCTCATCAGGAGGCACATATGCTGCTCTCCCTGATCCAACCAAAACAAACCCCAGCGTGCAGTCCCGAATTGCAACGAACGAAATGGCTTAGATGCCCTAGCGGCAACTGCTAGCAATAATATTATTATTTATACAGGGTGACCAAAAAATATTTTTTGAATTAAATTAATTGACGCAAAAAGAAGAATGTATGCAATTTATTTAACTCAAAATACATTATAGTGCTGTCAGCAAATACAAAAAAAATGTTTATTTGACAAATAAACATTTCTTTTCGCTTAAATTAAATCACAAACAGCCTCCCACCTACCACTTGGCAGTTTGAACATTTAATTTAAGCGAAAAGCAAGGTTTATTTGCCAAATAAATATTTTTTTCTATTTTGTGACAGCGATAGAATGTATTTTGAGTTAAATAAATTGCAAACATTCTTCTTTTTTCGTCAATTAATTTATTTCAAAAGTAATTTTTTTGGTCACCCCGTATAAATAATGATATTAATGTTTGTATTACTGAATAGAGAATTGAACGCCCTTTCAAATCAGGTGCCACACGACCCCTATTCCCATTTAAAAAAATCATCGATTACGTCATCACGCTCAGATGGATGACGTCACTAGTATGAAATATATGCCAAAAAGTTGTAATTTAAAAACAAAAATCGACCTGTTTCAAGATTTTTCTCTATAGTCGTCCATTTTAGATAAAATGAATTTATTCCATAATTTAGGACCTCTCTGTATAGCTAATGTTAAGGAAGACAAATAGATAGAAGTTAAAAGAATACCAAGAGATTTTTAATATGGTATCTATACTCACCGCCACAAAATTCCGCCACTAAAAATTTTTGATTAAGTTTGACAATTTATAACTCTATTATTTGTACTATTAATGTATCAGTTTGTATGTCGGTAAAGTGGGTTCGCTAAACTCAGACACAACTGGCTAGTAATTTTAGTAAGTAATTTTGCCAATTTGGTAAAATTGGTAATTGGGGTATGGTGTGTCCGTTAAAGCCGAAAGTCCGTTATATAAAAATAGGTTTAAAATAAATCAAAAATTTTTTTTTAAATATGTACACTGTACTATATTATAAATGTTTTAGATCATCGAAATGCGATCTTACCTACGATAACTTCATTTTTGGCAGTGTTGTTTTATCTTCTTCGCTATCTTCATTTCCATTCTCATTTTTTAAGCTCATAACTTCATCTCCTATTTTACTTTCAGTAATGATGTTATATCCAGGGCCGCCTTCATCCACTTCTAGCCATTGTAAAACATCTTTCTCAGTTACTTTCTTCTCCGGCACTATTATGTATTGTCCTATAGACACCAGGAACTTCCAACTCTTTTAAATCTATTACGGAATCTTGTCCATGAAAGTATAACGTTAACAGAAGGTTCTTAATTTTTATATATGATCGAATTTTTTGTCCGTTATATCCGAAGTCCGTTAAATAGAGGTCTATAATAAAGTTATAAATTGTCAAACTGAATCAAACATTTTTAGAGCCGAAATTTTGTGCCGGTGAGTGTATAAACATATTTAGTTCAGTAAATTCTTTCTGACAAAACTCCAACGATTACTAGATAGTAAAGAATATAATAATTCAACATTTTTCTCATCTGCATTATTAAGGCACTTTTCTAGGCAATACTCTTTTTCCAGTAGTTGTCCAAAGTAGATCTAACACATTTTCATAATTGCAAGGTTTTAAAAAAATAGAAATTATAAGAAGCTAAAGCTATAGCATAGCGGATGTATGTAGTATGATGATGCAAAAGTGTGGAATAAATTAATTATTTTAGAAACAGACGACATTTAAAAAAATCTTAATTTTTTTAGACTCAGTCAATTTTAATTTTTGAATGTCCATCATTGCTATACATGTGTTGGACATAACGTCATCAGTGTTGTCTTAATGCCACAATCGACAATTTTTTAAAATACAAACCGAGGTCACGGGGCACCTAATTTAAAAGGTCTCCTAATCGGATGTGCAACGATGTAATTCCGAATATTTAATTCTACACGGTTAACTATCAGTTTTATAGTAAATTAATTATAGAAGAACAATTAGTGATTTTATATTATGTTATTCTCACTGCTAAAAGAACACAATAATTACATATTTAATTCAAATTATGAATAACTGAACTGAAAAACAACATAGGCAGCGGAATAAGACAGGATGACGCATAATGGATGAAATCATCAAAAGCGTCAACAAAGAAAGAGGATACAGAATAGGAAACAAAGAAGGAAAAATACTCTGTTACGCAGACGACGCAATATTGATAGCCCAATATGTAGATAATCTGCAAAGATTGGTCCACAGATTTAACATAATAGCAAAAGAAATATGACAACTTTATCTCAGAAAACTAAAACAATAGTAATCGGTAAAGAACCAATCAGATGTAAAATAGGGATTGGCGGCATCAGTATTGAACAACCAATGGAAATAAAATACCTTGGAATTACATTGTCCAGCTACGGAGGCTTGGATAAAGAAGGGAGAAATCAAGTAAAAAAAGAAAATAGATTGGCAAGATGCCTTAATACTGTATGGCGAAACCGACAAATTAACACTGAGACGAAGTCAGAAATTTATAAAGCCAGTTTAACAAAAATATATGCATCAGAAACAAGACTCGACACAGCCCCAACACAAAGACTACTGGAAACGGCAGAGATGAGAGTACTGAGAAAAACTACACGAAATACGCTGAGAGATCGAAAGAGGAGTGAACCCATTAGAAGAAAATGTAACGTACAGTGTATAAACGAATGGACACTAAATAGAAAAAAAAATGGAATAACCACATAAACAGAATGGGAGAGCCACGTGTGGTCAAAATACCAAGGGGATAAATTACCAATCGGTAGAAGAAGTATTTGCCGACCGAGCAAAAGATGGAGTGACACTGCAGTCCCGGATTACGAATCTTAAGGCCCCTAGGCAACCCAAGCTAGGAGACCCTTAAGAAACTTCTTTCTTTTCCCTCCAAAACCTCGGATAACCCCTTCATCTCCGAGAGGTATTCCTGTGTTAAGCCTATTTTGTGCCACTGTCGAACGGTTACAGTTTTTAATAATTTTCATTTTTTAAAATGATCGTTCGACTGTTGCATTTGTAATCATTAGCGTAAGATAAATCTTACAAGCTACTGACAAATTTCGAAACTTCGATTTGAACCCAAAAAGACTATGAAGCAATTATTTTCGCTATCAGTCCTGAAAATGAACTATAAAATATTTGAACTGCAATAGTTCATCATAAATTTCAGGTTCAATATAATCAGTATAGATTTCATGTAGTTTTGAAGCACATTTCTTTATTTGAGTATCACTGTTTTGGAAAAACACACAAAACACCATATACTGAGTTACTGGCTCATACGCTGTCAACTGACGACTCAGCTCAATAATTAGCTTATCCAAAATTGGTAGATTCGTTTCAACCTCTAACTTTTCACCATCCTGTAGAAAAACTTCTTTGGAATTAGCATCATCAAAATGTAGTTTTCTTGCTCGCGTTTGTTTGCTCTCGTCGGCAGAGTATTGTAGATCGCAGACCTTCTGCTCGTAGTAAGCAAAATGATCTCTTTAGAATTTTAAGAACTCCAAAAGTGAATTTAAAAAGCTGAACTGCAGTTTTAGGTTCAATATCTTCTCTCTGTAATAATTTACAGATACGTTCTAAAATTGTTGCCCAAAACTCATTAATTATGAAAGTTTCTTTTTTTTGACATTTCTCTCAACAAACACTTCAACAGCACTTCATGAACTGTTTCAGCTTTCTGATTAGAGTCTTCAGCAAGAGTATGAAGAGCAGATTTGAAAGCGTTGTAACCTTTAGACAAAGGTCTGGTTGCACGTGTCCGTGCAGTCCATTTTGTGCTGCTTATTCTTTTAAGGTCTAGATAGTGGTGAATGAGATCGCTTAGTGGAGTTTCATTTAAGCATTTGATCATAACTTCCCAACGGTGGGTAGAGGCTGAAAAAAAGTTGTACACGGACTAAATAAACCCAAAATACGATATTCCATTTGAGGGAGAATACGTTAGCCAATCTCTTTTAATTTTTGTTCCACTGATATGTTTTCGAAAAACCATAGATTGTGTAAAAATCTTGTAATGCCTACAAAATTTCCTTTTGATGCTGAAAAACTTCCATCAAGGTTTTTACATTCTAAAGACCTTTCCCAATTCAAAATTTTCGTACTTCTTCAGTCATTGTATTCCGTAATCCAATTCGTAAAAATATATTCAATTTATCTTTAACTTGAATTTCTAACTTAGTTTCGGTTTCTGGTTCTTTAACTTCTTGAACTGGAATAGAGCTGCCGTTACATGTTTTTCATCTTCTTCAGTTACGGAAGCTATGTTTCCCTCAGTTTCAGTTATTCCTATTTCATCACGTGCATTTTCATTGTTTGCAGCTTCACTAGCTATGGATTTCAGTGTGAAACTGAGTTTAAATAAGTTTTGGTTCTCTTTTAGATTTTGTTTAAGGATCTTTTCTTTCTACTGATTTTTCTTGTGTTTTTCGGCTCCACTCTCGAATATTTTTTCTTATTTCCATCTAGTACTGTTCCTTCTACCAAAGCGCATTCGTTAGCGATTTATTCTCACAACATAGACTTTGTATGTGATCAAAAGTATGCATGTAATTTTATACGTTCACTATCACTTTTATGGTATTGCGCGATATTTGATTTTTTCAACAATATGATTTAAGTATAGTTTTTATTTAATTCTAATTAAGTATTCAGCTTTCATAGAGGTATCAATCCGCCAATGAACAAACAGAATTGCTTATAAAAAGGATTTTGAAGGAGAAGAAAAACAACATGTATATATAACTAAAAGAATAGTTGAATTGTTTAATATAAACAATTTTTAAAAAGGGACCAACCGTAGTGGTGATGACTTTTAAACTTAAAATTGGTGATAATACTTATAACGGTGATGAAATAATAAGACACATAAATTGTTCTTACCAATTTTCCGTTTCTCGTGATGTACTTAAGAATCTTGTAGCTTTATGTCCAATCAAATCCAACAAAATCAACATATCTATTTTCTGATTTTCATTGATCCTTTCACCAGATGCACGACTTGTTTCTATTTTGTTTTGGTACACTTGTGCTAAATGCCTAGCACCGTATATAGAGTCTTTGGGTCCCCATTCAACGAAAGCTTCTTCTCCATCAAAGAATATAAGTTTTAAACTTAAAGAGTTTGATTGTACTGACTTTAATTCTTTATCCATTACTTTGATTAAATTTAACATCATAGCGCAAGGGACTGCTGAGTCGATAGCCCCTAAAACAAATGTTAACTAAAATCTCTAATGAAAATTTTCAAAAAAAAAAGGTATCTAACAATAAAACACTGAAAACGTTTGTTTTCTATACTTCCACAAAATTTATTATAACTAAGTGACTACAGCAGTTTCGGCAGAGTGCCTTTCTCAAGTGATATAGTTTACAATGTGTTTGCCTTTTTAAGTCTTCAACTGAAGAGGTTGAGGAGTGGGGAGCTGTTTATCTCGAGTTGGTCATTCAGAATTATATCTGTATTTTTCAGTTTATTAATTTCCATAGATTCTAAAAAAGATAGCTTAAGGCCTTTATTTTGAATATGCAGAATTTGAAACTCTTCATTGAAAGAATGATGATGATCTAGAAGGTGAAGTGCGTATGTAGAAGTGTCTGTTTTTCTATTGTTGAATGCCCTTTTGTGTTCTGCTATCCGTTTGTCAAAAGTTCTGCCAGTTTGACCGATGTACGTTTTCGAACAGTCACCACAAGTTGTTTGTACACACCACTCTGTAGTTGCTTTCTCTTTCGGCTTTTATTGTTCTTAATATATTTGCTTAAGTTGTTGTTAGTTCTGAAAGCTGGTGTTCTTCCTTTCTTTTTTATGTATCTGGCTATTTTTGTTGTTATCTTGCCAGTATATGTGAGAGAGCAGAAGGTACTGGGTTCTTTCTGTGGTGGTGGATACACTAATTTCAGGGCTTTCTTATGGAGTTTTTGGTTTAAAATTTTGTTAACTGTTTGTTCGTTATAGCCGTTGTTTACTGCTATTTGTTTAATGATGTTTAGTTCTATCTCGAAGTTATTTTTTGTCATGGGAATTTCTGTCAGTCTATGTATCATGCTATGGTAGGCTGCTAATTTGTGTTGTGTAGAATGGGATGATGAATTGTGTATAGTTGTGTCAGTATGGGTAGGTTTTTATGATATACGGAGAACTCATGTTTGTTGTGTAGTCTGGAAATCGTTACATCTAGAAAGTTTATGGAGTTATTCTGTTCTGTTTCTATTGTAAACTCAATATTATTATGAAGTGAATTAATATATGATAGAAATTGGTCAAGTTGTCTGTTAGTTCCTGTAAAGCATACTAGTATATCATCCACGTATCTCCACCAATATAAGAACTGTTTAAATACGGGATGTTTAGAAATTGTTGTTTCAAGTTGGTTCATAAATATATCTGATAGCAATGGGCTTAGAGGATTACCCACAATCAAGACTATTTTGAATTCAATAATCAAATATACACAAACAACAGTGCAGGACTTATTATACCCTATTATACCTTATTATTATGCAGGACCCGTAAGATAATTTATTATTAAAAAGTACCCCGCACAAACCTTATGGAAATTAGGTCCCAGTGGATTTAGTTCATACTTTGGGAAAATACTCTTTGAAGCATCCTGATAAAAAGTTCTCATGGGCACATCTCGATCGTATGGAGGATTTTCAAGATATAGAGGCATAAACTCGGAAAATTATAAGATTTACCGGGTATTCCAATTCCCTGAGTTACTGGTTATCTGGCAACATGTAGAAGTTTGGATTAAATAAAAGTACTAGTAGTCTAGGATTTTTCCTGGCTATCCAATGGCGACCTTTACTTTGACCTTGACCTTCAACGGACGTTATCTTCTAGAGTTTCGAGGGTTTTCAGCATTAAATTGATATAAACAGATTACTCATGGGTTTTTGGGATCGCTAAACACGAATATACCATCAGAATTGGCCTCCGGAATACGTGGTGGCCAGGGCCATTGCAAGGGACGTCATCTTCTAGAGTTTTGATGGTTTTCGGCATTTAATTGATGCAAATGAATTACTGAACGGTTTCTTGAGGTCGCTAAACACGAATATGCCACCAGAACCGAATCCCGGAGCACCTGGTTTCCAAGTTCAATGAAAGGGGCTTCTGGAGTTTTGAGGGTCTTCGGTACTACATAGATGCAAACGGATTACTCGTAGGTTTTTGGAGTTGCTGGACACGAATACCCCATCCGAACAGACATCGGAGTACCTGGTGCCTAAGGCACGTCATGCTTTGGAGATTCGAGAGCTTTCGGTATTAAATTACTGTAAACTGATTACTCACAGGTTTTTACGTGAATACGCCATTAGATCCAACCCACGGAGCAATTGGTGCCTAAGGCAGGTCTTCTTCTGAAGTTTCGACAAGTTTCGGCATTAAATTGATGCAGATGGGTATTGCTCATGGGATTTTGGGGCTGCTGAGCACAAATACGCTATCAGAACAGACACCGGGGTACCTGGTGCCTATGGCACGTCATCTTCTGGGGTCTCGAGAGTTTTCGGTACTAAATTGATATAAGCGGATTACTCTTGTGTTTTTGGGGTTGCTGAACACGAATATGACTCATATAAAAGACTCTGGAGTATCTAGTGACCACGATGAATAACACTATTAAAATAGAAAATAGTAAATCGATCTTAGAATAAATGAAGGAAAAACATTGTCAGATATAAATTTATTTTATATTTATAAATAATTAAAACAATTGAATAGCACAACATAGTTATTTTAATAAAAATCTACAAATAGCAAAAAAAACTTTTCACCAATTTGTACGCTTTCTTTCAACAGCAACTCAGAAAACTACCTAGTACTCGATGTGTAGCAATCCGTTCGCATCAATTTAGTACCGAAAACTCTCGAAACTCCAGAAGATGACGTGCCTTAGGCCTTAGGCGCTCCGGTGTCTGTTGTGATGGCGTATTCGTGTTAAGCAACTCAAAAAATCTATGAGCAATCCATTCGTATCAATTTAATGCCGAAACTCTTGAAACTCGAGAAGATGAATACCCTTAGGAACCAGGTGCTCCGTAGGTCGGATCTAATGGCGTATTAGCGTTCAGCGACCCAGAAAAGCCACGAGAAATCCGTTTTTATTAATTTAATGCCGAAAACCCTCAAAACTCCAGAAGATGACGTGCCGTAGGCACAATGTGATTCGTGGGTCGGATCTGATAGTGCATGCATGTTCAGCAACCCCAAAAACCTAAGAGTCATCCATTTGATTCCTCCGAAACTCCAGAAGATGACCTGTCTTAGGCACCTTAGACACAGGTGCTGCTGTGTCTGTGCTGATCACGTATTCGTATTCAGCAACCCCAAAACTCTATAACTAATCCGTTTGCATTAATGTAGTACCGAAGATACTCGAAACTCCAGGAGCCTCTTTCATCGAACTTGGAAACCAGGTGCTCCGGGAGTCGGTTCTGGTGGCATATTCGTGTTTAGCGACCTCAAAAAACCGTTCAGTAATTCATTTGCATTAATTAAATGCCGAAAACCATCGAAACTCTGGAAGATGACGTCCCTTGCAGTGACCCTGGCCAACACGTCCTGCGGAGGTCAATTCTGATGCCATATTCGTGTTTAGCGATCCCAAAAATAGATGAGTAATCTGTTTATATCAATTTAATGCCGAAAACCCTCGAAACTCTAGAAGATGACGTCCGTTGAAGGTCAAGGTCAAAGTAAAGATCGCCATTGGATAGCCAGGAAAAAATCCTAGACTACCAGTACTTTTCTTTGATCCAAACTTCTATATGTTGCCAGATAATCAGTAACTCAGGGAATTGGAATACCCAGTAAATCTTATAATTTTCCGAGTTTGTGCCTCTATATCTTGAAAATCCTCCACACGATCGAATTGTGCCCATGAAAACTTTTCATCACAATGCTTCAAATAGTATTTTCCCAAAGTATGAAGTAAATCCACTGGGACTTAATTTCCATAAGGTTTGTGCGGGGTACTTTAATTGATTTAATGATTGTATCTCCAAAACGATTAGATAATAGGTGTTGGAGAACTGTATTCTCCACCCAAAATAAACTCTATTTCACCAACAACAATTTTCCGCGCCGCCTCTGTAACAACCATAAAATAATTCCATTACGCATTGCCTGAAGAAATCTTCCAAGAATGTTACTCTCCGCCTTCTTTTTACCCAAAGCACCCCCCAACGGAAAGTTTTGTTAACGGGATGCAAGGGTGCAACAGTCAGTCAACTATCGACACTTCTTAAGAACGCACTTTTTCATTACGCTTGTTTGAAGAGTATTCTTCACGCGGCAATTAGCAAAAAGCCGGTACATAAAGTGTAAAATTATGTGTGGTGGCGTCTTTCACGGATAGTTGTAACTCAATTGTTCACATGTAAAATTCTATTTCTTGCCTTTTTTCAACTTCATTACAGTCATAGCAAAATAAAAGTGTTTTATTTACATACACAATTCAACAGGCCAGAATTACAGCATCTTACGGTTCATTAAAAGTTCTCCTCTTAGCTATCGAAGGCTTAGCGACACATTGAACTTACTGCAAGTGCAAAACGCTGGAAAGAGACATTGGAACTACTCCAAACTCTCCATGGAGGAATGTTGAACACCGGCGTCCCTCCAATAGGTATGTATTAAAATTTTACAAAAATGAAATTTTTTTTTTGAAAAAATGAACAAAATGGCGTTCGATAAACTTTGATCCTATTGTAAGAACCAAAGTTATAACTTGCTGTTTTCTTTGGAAAATAAAGCCACAATTTTAGTTTGAACTTATTGACGTTTCGACTTCCACGCCGGAAGTCGGAGTGTTTAGGTACCCGTTTTAAAAATAAACTTAATAAACTTACTTATTACATTATTATCATTGATTTATACATACAAATTCCGTTCGGCAGCCCCCCCCGCAGAATTTAAAATGGGGTCCCTCCTTTACAAAATTACTAGATGCGACATTTGTAACAAATACCTATATGTGTTACAGCCCAGTAAATGAACGTAACATACGACGATACCATGTAATTTTCAGTGTCACCACCGAAGTGGTCAGCTCAATACTTTTGGAGTTATTTTGTGAGCGAAAATGTTTATTTTTCAACAAAAAAACACGTTTTCAAGCGGTTTTTCGCAAATAGCTCAAATATTAAGTATCTGATAGAAAAAAAAATATTGTCAGCAAAAATGTAGCTTATAAAAAAATTAACTCGACCCAGTAAAAGCAAAGTTGTAGCTCATAAAAAGTTTTTCTTATTCGTCAAATTCCAAATCGAAGGGAATTTTAAAAACTGTTTTAAAGTGTTTAAAAAAAGCTTTACTTTTATTTTTTATAAAAGCATCAATTTTATTTTTATTTCTATTTTTATTTGTATGTATCATTCTTATTTTTCTAGCATCAAACTTTTCTTTATATGATCTGTAAGTTTCACCGGTTGAAAGTTCTTATTTTTGAAACGGTTCTGGTTAAAAGGACTTAAACGAGTCACTAATCACGACTGTATGCATATTTTGAACAGCCATATCTTAACCAATTTTGTCTTACAAAAAAACAAAATAAAGCCAAAATGTTTGTAAAAACAAAACTTACATTTCTTTACTCTTTGAGATTTTTCGTTTCACTAATACTTTTTAAACTATTTTTAAAAAAAGGCCTTTTTTCAAAGGGAAAAAAGGGCAAAATAAAAAAAATTACTATAAAACAAATTTTTTCAAAAATAAGAACTTCGAACCCGTCAAACTTACAGATCATATAAACAAAAAATATTTAAAGTAAATGGTAAAGCGCTAACGATTAATTTTATTTGGGAGGCGAAATATGGGGAGATTTTCACGATTTTTTTGCCAAAAAAGGGGCCAACTTTATTTAGAGCGTCACTCGCATAGTTTTGGTGCTAGAAACTTTTATAAAAAATAAAAAAAGGTTTTTTTTTAAACATTTAAAAAAGTTTTAATGAGTTTTCCACGAAAAGTGTTTGAGAAAAATGAGAACAATTTTTCATTAGCTTCAACTGTGCCTTTACTGTGTCGATAGACTTCATGACTACACCATTTATTTGTATTTTATACGCTACATTTGTGCTACAAATGTTTTTTCGATAATTTTTCGATATCTAATATTTAATTCGATAAAATACTTACTTTTGAGTTAGTTACGAAAAAACCGTCTGAAAACGTGGTTTTTTGTTGAAAAATAAACATTTTCACTCGTAAATGACTTGAAAAGTATTGACATAGATAAAGAAACTCTAGAACAAAATCTGCTTATAATTAGTCAATTTATCCATTTCCGGACTTATTTTAAACGTAAGTTTTTCACCCCCGAGAAGGAGTGACTTTCACCACCGAAGTAAAAGCAACCAACAGCACAAGTACAACTTTAAAGTGGAGGGTAACTACTACCTCATTAAAAATTGTCAAGCAAATACATCCGTTGTGACGCTGATAATTACACTCCAAAATGGTCATTTACTGAGCTATTAGTGTATTCAAGCATTGTTTATAAGAACTTACATTTTTCATCTTTATTGGTACAGAATATTATTCTATACCAATAAAGATGAAAAATGTACATTAATGTAAAATATAACAAAATTTACTATATGATTACAATGTTACATAATATTATTCTATGAGATGAACAACTTTCTCCGTGTACTACTATTAGCGAATATATTTACAATTTTGTTAATTTGGATGGACAACTTCATTTTCAATGCTGCACTGCTTAAAAACGTTGCGTATGTATGCGTAAAATATTATAACAACAACACATTTTTACATAAGAAGGCAAGATGGGTCCCAACATTTTGCCCCCCTCCCCCCCCCAGGCTACGGGGGCCTCTGTTACGCCTCTGACTACCTACATTAGAAAAACGCCATACAGCTGTATCTTGTATCAATTGATCAGAATTAATTATGTTTTTTGTGTAATTAAATTAAAAACTTAATTTAAATAAACAAATATTTATTGTCAGTACTCAGTACATATTAACAATGATAGAAATATCGATAACCTTGTGGTTACCTAGATTGCAAAATGTATATTATACACTTGAACACAATACCTGAATTCTAATTGAAAAGGAATAAATAACGAAGTGTGAATAATGATCTTACAAGTACTGTGTTCGTTGTTCTCTGCAAGTACAATGTGTCTGTCTCAGTTAAAAATTTAAGAACGTATACAGAGAGGGGCAAAATTATGAAATAAATTCATTTTCTCGAGAATGGGCGATTTGGAGATAAATCCCGAAACAGGATGATTTTTATTTTTAAATTGTAATTTTTTGGCGTATTTATCATACTAGTGACGTCATCTATCTGGCCGTGATGACGAAATCGACGATTTTTTTAAATGCGAATAAGGGTCGTGTGGTAACTCATTAGAAAGGTCTATTCTATATTCAGTAACATAAACATTAACATTACTATTTATACAGAGTAGCCAAAAAAATAATTTTTGAATTAAAATAATTGACGCAAAAAATAATGTATGTAATTTATTTAATTCAAAATACATTTAACTGCTGCAAGAAAATAGAAAAAAATATTTATTTAACAAATAAACAGTGCTTTTCGCTTAAATTAAACGTTGGGTGGTAGATGGTGGATTTTTTCAAATTTTTAAAATTGGTTAAACGCACCTTTAAAAATAAAAAACCGCATTTTTTCGTTTTTTGATACAATTTTATACATATTTTTCAAAAAAGGTAATACCGTCACTAGAATAGGTAAAAAACTGAAAAATAATTGGGGTTTGCTTAATAAAAATTTTTTGTAATCCCATCCATTTTCAATATACAGGGCGTTGAAGAAAACAAAATTTTACACATTTTTTACGATTTTGCCGAAACTACTGCCAACATTGTAATAAAATTTGGCGAGTTTAAAGAGGTAGTTGTTGTGCATTTTTTGACATACAATTAAGAATTTTATATTTGTCATTGGCGCGTATACGGGTAATAGTCTGAACTTTTTTAAAGAAAAAAGATAGTACGCCACTGACATATTTCAAATTAACAATCCTTTTTGAATTCCTCGTTTAATTTGTGACAAAAAATCTATCTTCCTATTTTTTCATACGACGCGCCATTTTTATTCAAAAAATAAAACATCTTAACCCTTACAAAGTATTCGAACTTGTATTAGTAGTTTCTACATCTACATACGTAAACTCGTACGTCCATTATAAAAACTAATTCGAATACTTTGGAAGCGTTAAGATATTTTATTTTTTGCAGCAAAACGGCGCCTCGTATGAAAAAATTATAAGATAGTTTTTTTATCGCAAATTGAATGAGGAATTTAAAAATGATTGTTAATTTGAAATATGTCAGTGGCGTTTCAGACCATTACCCCTAAGCGCGCCAATGATGAATATAAAATCCTTATTTGTATGTCAAAACATGCACAATAACTATTTCTTAAAACCCGCCAAGTTTTATTACAATGTTGCCAGTAGTTTCGGCAAAATCGTAAAAAATGTGTAAAATTTTGTTTTCTTCAACGCCCTGTATCTTGAAAATGGATGGTGTTACAAAAAATTTTTATTAAGCAAACCCCAATTCTTTTTAAATTTTTTACCTGCTCCAGTGACGGTGTTACCTTTTTTGAAAAATATGTATAAAATTGTATCAAAAAACGAAAAAATGCGATTTTTCATTTTTGAAGGTGCGTTTCACCAATTTTAAAAATTTGAAAAAATTCAGGGTGAAATATTATGCAAAAATACACGTTATAAATTTTTTTCGTGAAAACTAATGTCTTAGTTATTTTTTTATACTCATTTAAAATTTTAAAATCGTTCTAAAATTTAAATTTCCCGCCAAAAATTAAAAAAAATTTCTCGTACAGAACTTTTTAAATCTTACAAATCGCCCTGTATCTTGAAAATGGATGGTGTTACAAAAAATTTTTATTAAGCAAACCCCAATTCTTTTTAAATTTTTTACCTGCTCCAGTGACGGTGTTACCTTTTTTGAAAAATATGTATAAAATTGTATCAAAAAATGAAAAAAAAAACCGAAAAAATGCGGTTTTTTATTTTTGAAGGTGCGTTACACCAATTTTAAAAATTTGAAAAAATTCAGGGTGAAATATTATGCAAAAATACACGTTATAAATTTTTTTCTTGAAAACGAATGTCTTAGTTATTTTTTTATACTCATTTAAAATTTTAAAATCGTTCCAAAATTAAAATTTCCCGCCATAAATTAAAAAAAAATTTCTCGTACAGAACTTTTTAAATCTTACAAATTTTTTATTTAAAGTTTTTCGCTAGTTCTCGATGCGGCTGAGATAAAAAAATAAAAACATAAAAAGCCTAATTAGGCTCTAGGTGGGTCACATGACCACCTAGGGGGCTAAAAATTTCAGAAAGTTAGTTTCACTGTATATGCTAAACGGTGACCTATATGGAATTCGAATCGAGTTGGGGGCATTTTTCATCATCTTACCCGGCTAGGCCCTTTATCACCTTTAGTACGATCCTTGGATTATAAGCTCTCATTTGAGACCTCATTTGTCCCTCTACCTGGTATAACGGCAGAGGAGTTATATTCGCGGTCGGACGGACAAACGGACAGACAGCCTAGGTCAAATTTCTCACCTTTATTACCATCATTGGATTATAAGCTTTTATTTGACACCTCATTTGTCATTCTATCTGGAACAATGACGTAGGAGTTATATTCGCGGTCAGATGGACAGACGGACAGACAGCCTAGGTCAAATGTCTCACCTTTAGTACCATCCTTGGATTATAAGCTTTCATTTGACACCATTCATTTGTCATTCTAGTTGGTATATTGACGGAGGAGTTGTGTTCACAGACAGACGGACAGACGGACGTGGATAATTCAAAGTTTTCACATTTTTTCAAAATAGGGTGAAAACAATAAATGCAATCATATAACCCAAAAACACCGACATAATAATTAATACATTAATCAAAATAACCGTACCGCTTCATTTTTAACTTCAAATATCTCGACAAATAATGACTTTATCGTCACAAATAAGGAGTACATTATTTACATAGAAAGTGTTGCAGAATCCAAAAATTGCGCTAAAATAGCAATTCCGTCAGTGGCGTAGAATTTCGGAAGGGGCAACCATTCACTTTCCTCTGTAGTACGTCTCTGGTAGTAACAGTAACAGGTATTTAACATAATTTGGTAGGGTGTACAGTACCTACACTTTCTGCCAAGTATGACAAGAATACGTCAAATAGTTTTAAAGTACTGGGTACAAATAGTTTTTAAATTTTTAAATAAAACACTCCGTAACTCAGTAAGGAGACACATTTTATTTAAATGATTTAGATTCAAGAATCTGTAGTTAAAATATTTCCAATTATTAATGAAACACCCTGTATATATCTATTCTATCTTGAAATGAAAGCTCCACAAGACGTGAAGTTCTAACCAAAAATATGGATCAGACAAGTGTTGGACCTACTGAAAATCTGACCACATAGGAAATGCTGTTTTCAAATTCGGATACGTATCTTAATTTAATATATCTATGTATATATTCTGGTTGTTGACTACTTTATCGGTAAAAGTAAAACAAAAAGACGTGAAGCTTAAGTTCTACATCCATGCTGTTTCTTTGCTTATTTGACAAAACGATAGTCCAGGCTGTATTGTCGCCCCCTTTAGGTAAATTATTGTGATTCATTTTTTTTGCACAAACTTACTCAAAAAGAGGTCCTTCTTATAACAAATCAACAGGGTGCCAGGCGGCACCGCGGTCGGAAAATTGTTTGACAATTTTTTTAAACAAATTCAAAAAATCTATTTTTTTACTTTGGAATTCTTTGCGATTCTTTGAGTCATTCTGAGCAACAGAGGTCTCTTGTGATTTTTCTGTAAAATTGATTGTTGTCGAGCTATACGCGATTTGGCCGTTTTCAAGGCTTCATAACTTGGCTAAAAATTATTATTATGTATTATGCCGTCATACTTTCAACATGTGAACAAGTTAAATCCACAGATCAGATGTTACCTGGGGCAGATTAGAAAATATTTTAAACATCCACGCTTAATGTAGCATTTTAACCAATGTTTCCTTGACGGACTACTTTTACTGGGCTTTGACCCACATATTTTTGTTAAATAATATCTTGGTGGTTAGCATGTATGTACATTGCACGTAAGCACTGATGATGACTGGTAAACCAGTCGAAAACTAGTTATGTGATTTTGATGTGGCAGGATTTTACTGTTTTTTGTATTACATGGTATACAGCCAACTAGAGGAAAACTTTTTCCTTGTGGATTATTATTATTATGAATGTTGTTCTGAAGATGACATTTCCTTGTGGCATTATTCTAAATGGGAAATAAGCCACAATCTAATGAAAAACAGGTTTTTATTAAGGTTTTGACGTCTAAATTGGATGTCGTTGTCAAAATACAAAATATTAATAAATTAAACAAAAATGTTGTTGCTTAGTACAAAATTATTTTTACTAATATTATTATGAAAGTCAGAAAGTGACCAAATCAAAGTTTAAAGCTCCCTCTACAAGATATTGAAGCAATTTTTGTCATTATTTTATTACAAAACTGTTATTTTTAATTATGAACAATGAGCGCTATGCGCGTATTGAGGCGACAATGGTGCATCTCTCTCGCGGACGGCCGCCTCATTACGCGCTTAGCGCTCATTGCTAATAACTAAAAATAACAGCTTTGTAATAAAATAATGACAAAAATTTCTGACTTTCATAATCATAATTTTTAACTGAGCTATAGGGCTTTTGATCGATTGTCATTTGTTTTCTTCTGTCATTTGTTGTATAATTTGTGTATAATATTAATATGCACATATACGACATATGACACAAGCTCGAAACAAATGACTGTGAATGAAAAGGCCTATCAAGCCGTGAAAATGGCCATTTTCGCGTTTTTCAAATTTTAAATCGCGTATAACTCGACAACAATAAATTTTAGAAGAAAATCATAAGAGAACTTTTTTTTGCTCAAAATGACCCAAAGAATCTAAAAACAGAATTTGTTTTAAAAAAATGTTTAAACAATTTTCCGACCGCGGTACCGCCGCGCCTGGTACCCTGTGGATTTCTTATAAGGATCTCTTTTTGAGTAAGTTTGTGCAAAAAAACGGATCGGAATAATTTACCTAACGGGGGCGAGCATACAGCCTGGACTAACATTAATAATTTGCATCTTATGGAATGTAAAATGACCTTTGTGTAAAAGTCAAGATACATATTTTATTTAAAGAGATAATAAATGCATTTTGAAGTAAATAATATTGAAAGTTAACACGTACGAGCTAAAAATATATTGGAGGAAGTTTATGATTTTAATCTTATCTATGATTTTAGTAGTATTATGTTTTACGATATTAATAAACCAAACTAATGTTTGACGTTTCGGTTTCCGCGCCGGAAATCGTTTAAAAAATAGTTATTTATGTACCAAGTCAGTAAAGTTACTCTTTATCAGAGCGAGTGTAGCGAGCGAGGCGAATAACAGACGAGTTCGATAAAGAGTCTTTACAGACGTGGTGCATACAAAATTTTATCGCCAACATAATTTGATATTGGTTTTAACACTTACTTGCAATTTACAATTTAAGAACTTTTTAAATTTTAGACGTCATAATAATTTCATGGCAGTGATGACAGATAACTTTTGCAAGATGGCCGCTTTCGATTTTTAATCGATAATTATCAATATTGAATAATTACTAAATCGGTAAAGTTTTGATTTATTGTATATGAATTTAATTACAAAATACTACAAAATTTCACATTTTGACATAAATTTAATTAACATTTTGTACAATATTTTTAATAATAATTAAAGTAAATAAATTGTAAGTTAACTCAAATAAATAATCGATTACCTACTGCGATCGACCACTTACATTCAATTTCGATTAATCGCGGCAGGTAAAGTAAAATTCTTCTTTCAGTACAAGAAAGTGTTACTTTACTGCCGCAAATGAGGGCAAATCCTTGAAAGGCAACAACCTTATTCTAAGATCCATTCTGAGATCTTTACTACATACTAGATGTTTCATTTTCACAAATTTTGTCCTTGCTATTTCTATACGGCTTTTAACCTCTTGTGTTTGTTCTGCGTTTTGACTAGCCAATGCTCCTAGATATTTTGTATTACAATGTTTCGGCTCAAATAATATTTAAATTGGATTCTTTTTTTTTTTCGATTACTGAGAAAACTAATAAGTATTTTTGAAAAATTTAAACGCAGAATGAAAGATTACGTTTATGCCGAGGGCCGAAAGTCCCTGAAAACTTCTATAATGTTTATTTTAATAAGTTACAGTGGTGAAAAACTAAGAGAAAATACAGTGTGATTTTCAATTTCAAATATCTTATTCAAAAGAAACGTTTTATTTATTCTGAGGGACTTTCGGCCCTCGATAATAATTTAGTCTTTCATTCTGCGTTTAAATTTTTTTAAAATATTTATTAATTTTTTCAGAATTCAAAAAAAATGGACACCATGTCCGTGGTGATATTTTCCAAATCGAACATTCGCTATAAAGTTTTGTAGTATCAAGTATTAAAAGTAGGTATATGTGTATGTATGTATTTGTATATAGAGAAAATGTGGTGAGCAACTTGGACAGTCCATAGCAAGGCAGCTTTCGAATTGAGCAGGGAGCCGCGGTAGACAACAACAAAGAAAAAACTTGCTATGGAGCTTTGAGGACCTTACCGTCTTGTTTATTATTCTTATATTATTGTTATTGCTGTTAAATTTTTGTAGATCGTTTTTGAACACACGTATGATGTTGAAAGGAAGCTATAATTAGCTTACCTCAGCTTAGTATTATCTTTTTAATTTCAGTACTTAAATTACATCTCAACTGAACTAACTTTTCTTCGTTATTGATATTTTATGGACTTTACGGTCTTTAAATGTACATTCTTCTTAATATTCATGTTGTGACTGGCTGATTGACATATATAGTCCATGCCAATTAAAAAACATTCGCTATCTTTGTCATACAACGCACCGAGCTGAATAGAATATGGTGACAAGACAGTGACAATTTTAAATATTTGACATGGCATCAAGAATATTTTGAGTTGTTGATTAAATAACATTGATAGTGTATTTGATAAATATTTGATTTAAAACGTGAACTTAATAAAAAGTTATTTATTGCTTATTAGATACATGTATTTATGGAAGATCCAAGCAGAGAATACACCAGGATATATTCTGTGATCCAAGTATTTTTTTGTTAAAGATGTTCAAAATTGTAAGCGTTCCATAGTAACAATATATTATTAAAAAGTCACTTTATCAAGTGAACATTCAAAAGCCATTTCTTTAAAGTTAATGATGACATTGTCAAGTAATGTTTACATATCCATACCAGAGAGAATTTTACTACACGTAATTTGTCGTGTAAAGACAGAAAAAGTAGTGATAGCCGTAAAATATTTGCGGCTACACTCTTAATATGGAGTGTCGCGTTTTCTTTTGTATGTTTTGGATATTTTGTAATGACCATTAATTTTGTTTCTTTTTATTTTTGTTTTTTTTTTTTTATTTTTGTTCATTTAACTTTAACTTTTACTTTTTAATACATGGTACACTTTTCGTTTAGCTAATTTTCGTTATCTAATATCCCTAAATAAACATTATCTTCGGCTTTTTTGTTAATCCCATGTTTATTATTCCGATAAGAGGTAAACGTTGATATGTCACAGATAAACAGCTTTTGAACTCACAACTCTAATGGACTTTACATAATAATTAACACAGATGTATTAAGAGATGTTATGTGATTATCGCAAAACCACATTATTTACGTTTGTTATGAAAATGGTTTTGGCACATATTCATAGGATGAGGTTAGGCAAAATTATCATGTAGGTACTGTTTAATAAGTAGTCTATTTCCGCGATGGACACCCGCAAGTCAAAACGGAAGTCGATCATTACGATGGTATTTATTATTTAACCAAAATGATTACTCACAAAAGATTCTTTAAACAGATTTACGTATATTTTTAAAAATTTGAAAAAAATACAAAAAATATATAAAAAACGAAGAAAAAATCTAGTCAGTAGTAAATATAGGACAGATATTTTTAGATACAATTCAACACAAAATACACTGCGTGTCAGAGAAAACGGGCCACCCACAAAATGGGTAATTTTTGATGTCTCGAATTTCCTAAACCTGTTGTCCCATTTAAGTGATTTTTTTAATATGTTATAGCCTTATTCTTTAAAAAGATCACTGTAATAATATTGTTGCTAGACAGGTAAATTGTCATTGTATACCGGGTGTACCAATCAAACTGTGTTTTTTTCTCAAAGTTCATCACAGCCTGTGGAATATTCTAGCACTTATAAAATACTGCAATTAAAACCCAACTATAGCCTCAGCCCCTCTTAACATTCTGTTTTTTTATTCATTCGCTTATGTTGGATAATACAAAAGTTAGGTACTTTAACAACTAGCCATGTTCTTCATCACTTAACAACTAGCCATATTCTTCATCACTACACGGTGTTTCTAAATAAGGGCGACAAACTTTAAAGGGTGGAAAAATAAAGACCGTTTGTTTTATAAACATATTTATATCCGCAAATGCTTCGTTTCCCAGATACGGGATGTTGAATTTTTTCTTACAAACTGATGATTTATTTTTTGCTCCAAAATTGGTTGAGATATGCAAATGAAATTTGGGAGGTTTTAAGAGTTATTCCGCATTTTTTGACATGTAATTAAGAATTTTATATTCTCCATTGGCCCGCATCCGGGTCATATTACCCGTATGCACGTCAATGGTGAATATAAAATTCTTTGTCAAAAAATGCGCAATAACTACCTCTTAAAACCTACCAAATTTCATTTGCATATCTCAACTGGTTTTAGAACAATAAATAAATCGTCAGTTTGTAAGAAAAAAGTCAACATCCCGTGTCTCGGAAACGAAGCATTTGCGGACATATGTTTATCAAGCAAACGGTCATTATTTTTCATGCAGAATTACCCCTTAAAGTTTGTCGCACTTATTTAGAAACACCCTGTATTGATGAAGAACATAGCTAATTCCTAACTTGGTACCTAACTTTGGGTGTCCCAAAAGTAGCGGAACGGCCGAATATTTCGCTAACTAAACATCAGATCGAAAAACTGAAAAATACGTATTCAATCATTTTCAAAAATCTATCCAATGACACCAAACACCAATCCCCACTACACCCCCAGGAGGTGGGGTGGGGGTAACTTTAAAATCTCAAATGGAAACCCCCAGTTTTTCTTGCAAATTTGGATTCGTTACGTAATAGTAGACAACTTTTATTTAAGACATTTTTTCGAACTGTGGATAGATGGCGCTATAATTGGGAAAAACGATTTATCCTGATACCATAGGTAAATTATAGAAACGGTCTAATATCTCACGAAATACACTTCCAAATGAGAAACCAAAAAACATATTTTTAATCTTTTTCGAAAACCTATCGAATAAGACTAAACATGACTCTCCAACCCACCCCCTGGAGGTGGGGTGGGGGGTAACTTTAAAATCTTAAATAGCAACCCCCACTTTTTATTGCAGATTCGGATTCGCCATAAAAAATTAAGCAACATTTATTCGAAACATTTTTTAAAATTTCTGATAGATGGCGCTAATAAATCGTATTTTTCCAATTAAAGCGCCATCTATTAACAATTCCAAAAAATGTTTCGAATAAATGTTGCTTAATTTTTTTGTGATGGATCCGAATCTGTAATAAAAGTGGGGGTTGGTATTTAAGATTTTAAAGTTACCCCCACCCCACCCCCAGGGGGTGGGTTGGAGGGTCACGTTTGATGTTATTCGAAAGGTTTTCAAAAAAGATTAAAAATCTGTTTTTTAGTTTCTCATTTGGAAGTGTATTTGGTGAGATATTAGACCGTTTCTATAATTTACCTATGGTATCAGGATAAATCGTTTTTCCCAATTATAGCGCCATCTATCCACAGCTCGAAAAAATGTCTTGAATAAAAGTTGCTTACTTTTACGTAACGAATTAAAATCTGCAAGAAAAACTGGGGGTTTCCATTTAAGATTTTAAAGTTACCCCCCACCCCACCTCCAGGGGGTGTAGTGGGGGTTGGTGTTTGGTGTCATTGGATAGATTTTTGAAAATAATTGAACACGTATTTTTCAGTTTTTCGATCCGATGTTTAGTTCAGGAAATATTCGACCGTTCCACTACTTTTGGGACACCTTGTATTATCCAACATACAGGGTGATTGATTAGTGGGGTAAAGCTCAATAGATCGGCTATAGTAATAGATAGCAATAAAAGTTAATAACAAAAATTATAGACAACTTTGGGATTCATATTACAAAATTAGTATAAATGTTCGATAACCGAGTGGCAGACCAAACTTATGTTTTTTTTTTAATGGAACACCCTGTATTTTATTTTATATTCGAAATCTCCTTCACTGCCCCATCACAAAAATATAAAAGTTTGTTATGTTATACAGGGTATGTACAAAGTTATAACCAATTTTATATGAAAATCGTAACAAGTTCAACATCCTGTATAAATAAAAATAAGCACAATAGGTTTATTGGTGCCATATTTTTTTGTTGATTGTCAAAATTCTCGAAACTGATTAATATTGCTAATTTTCTTTATACCGAATACGGGGTGAGTCAGAACGCAAGTACATTATTTTCTCAGTAATGTTAAATGGAACACCCTGTATTTTATATCACTATTGAAAAGTACCATTACCATACTTTAATTTTAATGTAACATTCCCTATGTCTAAATTTATTAGAATTCGAGATATTTTCATTTTTCAGAGCAAATTATTAATGAGTGTCTAAATTTTTCCAAATTTTAAGTAAGCCATGACTGAGTGGCCGAAAACTGGCAGTTCATCGTGATAAAACTGTTATTGTGTTATTAAATAGTTGAGATGAATTTTACTGTTGAGGAAATGGTAAATCTGTCATGAGCGGTTTATTTTGTCATGAGCGGTTCCCTGGAAGACGACAACCTACAAAAGCAATTTTTGAAAGATTGAAGGATCGGTTTAATCGCACTGGTTCAGTTAGGTATGAAAAACACGAACAAGCAAAAAGTACTGTAACAGAGGAAAACGAAATACAGTAGGAAAAATGAAAGAATACCCATGAACGAACATATAAAACACGCTGTATTTTCCTGTCACCGTGTCACACAAAAAATTAGCCAGCGCAAGTACATCTAATAATTATTGTTACATCTACTTGCGCTGGGCAATTTTCTTTGTGACACGGTAACAGGAAAATACAGCGTGTTTTATATGTTCGTTCATGGGTATTCTTTCATTTTTCCGACTGTAGATCTGTTGCTGACAGTTACTAAAGATCCACATATAAGTATTCGAAATATTTCCAAAGAAAAAGAACAAAGTTACTACTCTGTGCAAAAAATTCTTTCAAAAAACAGAATCCACCCTTAACGCATTCAAATGCACCAAGAATTAATTCAGGAAGATTTTGAAAAGAGAATATTATTTTGTGAATGGGCCTTAGATAAAATCAATCAACAGATAGATTTCTTGGATAATGTACTATTTGGAGATGAAGCTACGTTTCATAAAAACGGTTCAGTCATGGCTTACTTAAAATTTGGAAAAATTTAGACACCTAATTAATAATTTGCTCTGAAAAATGATAATTTCTCGAAAACTAATAAATTTGGACATACGGAATATTATATAAAAATTAAAGTACAGTAATGGTACTTTTCAATAGTCATATAAAATACAGGGTTGTTCCATTTAAAATTACTGAGAAAAAGATGTACTTGCGTTTTGACTCACCCTGTATTTGATATAAAGAAAATTAGTAGCATCAATCATTTTTGAAAATTTTGACGGTCAATAAAAAAATATGGCACCAACGAACCATTTCTGTTGTGCTTATTTTTATTTATACAGGATGTTGAAATTGTTTCATTTTCATATAAAATTGGTTATAACTTGGTACATACCCTGTATAACATAACAAACCTTTATATTTTTGTGATGGGGCAGTTAAGGAGATTTCGAATATAAAATAAAATACAGGGTGTTCCATTTAAAAAAACATAAGTTTGGTCTGTCACTAGGTTATTGAACACCCTGTAACAATGTAACTAATTTTATAATATGAATCTCAAAGTTGGCTACAATTTTTGTTATTAACTTTTATTGATATCTATTACTATAGCGGATCTATTGAGCTTTACCCCACTAATCAATCACCCTGTATAAGCGAATGAATCAAAAAACAGAATGTTAAGAAAACCTGAGGCTATAGTTGGGTTTTAATTTCAGTATTTTATAAATGCTAGAACATTCCACAGGGTTTGGTGAACTTTGAGAAAAAAACACAGTTTGCTTAGTACACCCGGTATACAATGTCAATTTACTTGTCTAGCATCAATATTATTACCGCGATATTGTTAAAGAATAAGGCTAGAACATAATTTAAAAAATCACTTAAATCGGACAACAGGTTTAGAAATTAGAGAAATAAAAAATGACCCATTTTCTCTGACGCGCAGTGTAATTTGCTAATTCAGTAAAGAAAGTCAATAAATTTTAATACCAGGTACGAAAGGCTGTCCCTATATATAGGCAATTTAAGCTGGCATCCAACGGAACGTGGTGTGGCATGCCTTGAGAAATAGAAAATATTTAAAATTGGAAAAAATTCTTTGTAAAAGGTATAAAAATTCATCATCAATGTTAGATCTAAAAATAAGTATAACCGATTTAATGAATGTAAAGTTGGTAAGTATTTAAATTTTGACTAAGGTTAGAGCAAGTTGGTTATACTTACAAACTGGATGCTAGCTGAGCCACCAGAGAAAAATATTCGGGTAAAAACCCTTTAAATATAACATAGATGCGTTAAAAGAGCATACTTTAATAAAATGCCTTATGATGGTCACATGGCAACTAGGATAATGCCCTAAGGTAATGTAATGAATTTCCCAACACGGGGGATCCAAATTGAGTTTTTTTGGGGAGTTCTTTAATAAGACGGCCTTTGATCAGATCAAACCCTGGAGCCTTATCTGGATTTAAGTTTCTTCTGATTGTCTCATGTACCTCTTTGACTTTGAAGAGTTTTGGAATTTGGGACATTTGATATGGAGCTTCAAGAGTTTCTTTGATTTTAGCTTCTATTTCAGGCGTATTTTGCGATGGAAGAGGTTGAAAGACTTCCTTCAGATATTCTCGGAAGGTATTTGCTTTTTCCTCGTTAGTGCGTGCCCATGTTCGGTCTCTTTTACGAATCGGAGGAATTTGTTCATTTTGTCTTTTTAAGTTCTTAACCGCTTTCCATAACGAATAGTCTGTATCTTCTGTACTTGTCAGATTTTCTAAATATTCGTTAAATGATGCATTCTTTATATTGTTAATAAGCTCTTTCAATTCTCTAGAAGCTTTGTCATAATTTATCCTGTTTGTCGGGTATCTATTGCGCTGCCAAATCCTTCGGAGTTTTCTTTTTTCAGCTATTTTCTTTTTTATTATTACTGGGCAGTGTTGTTTTTTTTTTGTGATTTGACATTTCTGGTGTTGCATTTTTCGCAGCAGTGTGGATGATGTTTATTAATTGATTTACTGCAGTTTCAATTTCTGTTTTTGTTTTTAATGATATTTTTAAGTCAATTTCTGCATTAATTTGGTTTCTATATTGTTCCCAATTGGTATTCTTGTTGAACAGCATTACAGGAAGTTCTTTTTCTATAATTGTGGCACTAACTTGTGATTTGTGATTTACGATCCTTAAACAAGGGCCAAACCCTCTAGGTATTTATGGCCCGCGCGGAGTGGCGTGTACTCTCCAGGTAGTAAATGCTGCCGTGTAGTAAATCAGTCAATGTTCGAAAAATTGTATGAGGATCTATAGAATCAAATGCCTTTTCATACTCTACGAATATAAGAAAGATAGGCTTGTATTCTATGCACTTTTCTATTAGGGCCGATTTCTCATAACTAAGTTAATCTACAGTTTACTTGACTGAGGTTTATCCCTGAACTTCGGTTATGCTGGGAACTAAAATTCTCATTCTTGACAACAAGCTGGATGTAGAAGCAAAAAAGGCGGGATTAGTAGGTAATTAATGAAAACAAAACCAAGTACATGAAATTGGGCGAGGAAGCTGGAAGGGGGCTAATTATAACGGGAAAATATAGATTTGAAGAAGTAACCAAGTTCAACTACCTGGTGTAAGGTGTAACAATAGGAAAAAGCAGCACAGACAGAATACAGGAGAGAATCCAGAAGGGTAATCAAGCTGTTGAAAGGAATAAGCAATTACTTAGACCCCAAAACTTCAGCAGACAAACAAAAATCAGAATTTATAAGACTTTGATGAGACCAGTTATCACGTATGCAATGGGAACCACGACACTGACAAAAAAAGATGAAGAAAATCTAAGAATAGTAGAAAGAAAAATATTGAGATCAATATTGGGACCAAAATGAACAAGCGACTGAGAAACTATGAAATGGGAGGTGAGAACATAGCAAGATATCTAAAAGCAAGACGACTAGACCGGGCAGGACACATAATGAGAAGAGCACCAAAAGAAATGATAAATAGAATCACGAACTGGACACCCCCGGCATTGCCATAATCCACTGGCTGTGATAATGATGATATTACCTTGATTAAGCTTGAAAGAGGTAGGTATAGCTTTTACCTGACTTGATGAAGACACCAAAAAGTTCCAGATAGAAAGTTGAATTATACAGGGTGATACTATATTTCCGAATTTTTTTACAGCCGTACTCGAATATAGGTTCAAGTGACTGGCAAGAGGGGATTATGCGAGGAGCTGACCAGGGACTAGTCAGCCCCAGCCCTCTCCCAGCATCCGCATCCCTTTCCATGGCTACTTTCCTTCAGTTATCCATCCCTAATATCTCTTCACCTCTTACTTGGTGTTCCTACTGGCTGACATCTCACCATAGTTCCACTAAGTGTTCTACAATATTATCTATTATTAAGTGTTGTTGTTATCTATTCATATAAGGTGACCTGGCCAGCACAATCTTTGTATTTTTGCATATTGTGCTATAGAGCGCTCTTTGTAATATTGGTATCTCATGGTTGAACCTTATACCTAGTTCACATACCATTGTAGCAGATAGATCCCAATATCCCTCCCAATGTCTTTCTTTCACAATTTCACAAATACTGTTTTCTCCATCACCTCAATGAATACTTGAATGTGGTTTTTCTATTAGTAGAGTAAAACCTTGATATAACAGACTAATTGGGGGGACGGTATGTCTGTTAAACCCGAAAGTTCGTTGTATAAAAATAGGTTTAAAATCAATCAATTTTTTTTTAAATATGTACTGTATTTAGATAGTGTGTACAAATCTGTATTAAAAAAGGAATCAAGTTTTTTTACTACTTATTTACTTTTCTACTTCATCTCAAAACTTTCTGCAATATACTCGTTTGGTTGCCAAAATTATTCACTGATCCATGGGTTGAATAAGCGATGAATTTTTTGGTAAGAAGATACAATTAAAGTTGCCATCTTCTGAATGTCGAATATTATCAGGGGTATTAGCAGGAGCGTTGTCTAATAAACATTTTACCTCTTTCGGTGATATTTTCAGTTTCTTCTCTTGAAATTTCTCACTGCAGGTAAAAATTCTTTAAAAACCCAATTTTTGAAAATATCTGTGGTGAACCATGCTTATTAGAGTTATATTATGAAACAGACAGATTATGCATTATATCTTTGACAACTCTGTGTTTACGATATTTGCCAACAATTATAACAGTCAATCCATACGATCCATCGGCGTTAGCACAAAGCAGTGCCGAGATCCTGTCCTTGCTGATTTTTCTTCCAGAATTCGATTTTTCTTATTTTTGTACATTCAAAATTGTTTTACTTTTGATAGGATTTTTTGTCCGTTATATCCGAAGTCCGTTAAATAGAGGTCCGTTCTATCGAGGTTTTACTGTACTTGAATTTGTAAGTATGGTATGTTTTGCCTCTAATATAGCTTTTCGAATAATATTTTAGAACAGGGTTGCTTTATCCATTAGGCAATATAGGCAGTTGCCTAGGGTGGCAAATTATGAGAGGGCGGCAAAAATACTGTATAAAAAATATTTGTATATAAAATTTAAATGTAAATAAAAAGAATTTTTTTGTGCATGCTCAAATGGGTGTGTAACTTAATAACAGAGAAATGGTCGATTTTAAGGATATAATGCTATCAATATCTTTTGTAAGTACTGCCTAAAAGACCTTTAAAACGACTGCACTGTTAAATTTCCATTACATTCAAACTAAGCGAGATATGGTGCAACAAAAAAGTATGACTAATTTATTTTAAGATAAAATGCGAAGTATTTATATTTTAACCCCTCATCCACCAGATTTAAATGCATCGTTTTGCTTCTACAATACCTTTTACTATAGTGTTATTTCTATGTTCAACAAGTTGGACGGGTTTAAAATGTATGGTTTTTGAAGAAAATAAGATCAAATTATAGAGAGCATTTTTAAATCTTTTTTAATCTTCCTTTTTCTCCATGTAACTCGAAAATGATAATGAGATACAGTAATGAAAGAAAAATAAAATTGTTATCTAAAAGAAAACCTACATTTTTGTAAGGTATTTTTTACGTATCTCTTATCACTTTCGAGTTACATGGAGAAAAACGAAGATTTTTAGGAAAATTTAAAAATGCGCTCTATAATTTGATCTTATTCTTTTCCAAAAACCATTCATTTTAAACCCGTTCAACTTTTTGAATATAGAAATAACACTATAGTAAAAGGTATTCTAGAAGAAAAACGATGCATTTAAATTCTGGTGGATAGGGGATGGGGGGTTAAGTATACTTTAACTATTTTTATACTATTTTTCCTTAAAATACATTAGTCATAAGTTTTTTGCACCATATCTCGCTTAGTTTGAATGTAACCGACATTTAACAGTTCTCGTTTTAAAGGTCTTTTCAAGCACTACAAAATGTATTCATAGCATTATACCCCTAAAATCGACAATTTCTGTTATTTTAAGTTGAATACACCGATTTGAGCATGCACCAAAAAAATCTTTTTTCACCTACCATCTCTTTTTTTATTAAAATTAGAAGATTTATGAAAAAATGAATCTTTATATGACTTTTCATAAAATACAAAAATGTTTTATATAGTTTTTTTCGTTAAATGCACAATTTTTATGGTATTCCCAAAAAAACAGTCTCCGAAAAGTGTCATTTTTCAATGAAAATGGCAAATTTTTAACCACGAATAACTTAAAAAGTATTGAGTTTTCAAAAAATTTATAAAACAGTTATTGCTTAGAATTAGGTTCTCTGGTCACTTCCGGTATTAGTTTGATAAAAAAAATGTCCACCCCCGAGAACGGGTGGGAACCACCACTAAGTTAAAAGCGCCATAGGATATAGCGTAGACTTTGTTTCTTGAGCTATTCCCTACTTACAGTGAAAATATCAAGTAAATTGATGCAGTAGGATGGAATTCGGAGCCAAATACCCTCACTGACTGCACTAATAGATACCTACATCATTCATACATGAATGATGACTTTTCACTTAAAGGTTCATTGGGATACCACAATAAAATCACCAATCTCCAATAATTGACATATTATCTAAATATTTAAAGAAGAGTGGATTGAAAGATATTTTCTCTAATTTTGATATTGCTTTGCGCATTTATTTGTGCCTCCCAGTTGCCAACCAACGTGTCCGCTGAAAGATCATTTTTGAAAATGTCAAGAATTTAAAATAGTCATGAAAATAATTTCCGATCAAGTATGACGCAAAAACGTTTTAACAATGTGTCGATTTTGTCCATAGAAAGTGACGTAACAAAGGCGATAAATTATGACGACATTAAGATGATAATTTTTCCAAAGAAAAATCAAGAAAGAAATCTGATGTGATCGAATTGGAATGAAAATGTTTATGTATTCTTATTTAAATAAAAAAATCTGCTTGCAATTCTTTTTTCGCAAAAATGGTACATGCTTGAAGGGCGGCTACTACAGAATTGCCTAGGGCGTCAATTGACCTAAACGCGGCCCTGCTTTAGAATATGTACTTAATTGGTTAAATTACTTTATTAATTCATTAAACTCATTCAGTATTCACTATATTTAAAAAAATAAATAAAAACTTACCTACAAAAACAATATCCTCAAAATACTTGCTATCATAGTGACAAGACAATACTAGATACCTATCAGCATTTGGATTCAATGTGGCTATAATGTTTTTAAATATCAGACGACCCTTTGGAGTATCATCTTCAAACTCATCAACCTCTACGTTCCAGTCCAGGTTTTTAAGCTCTTTCTTTATATACTCAAAAACTTTCTTATGCCCTGATGTTCCAACAACACGAGGTATTAAAATATTATCTAGAACTTCATTAGTGTACTTAACATTTGATAGTTTTGATAAGTACCTCATGGCATTTTCAGAAAGCTGAGTAGATTGGTGGCTCATCTGTAACAGTAGTTATAAAAAAGTTTTATTCACTGTTATTCTATTTTTAATTTGAAAAAAACAGTGGTCTCTCTGATAAAGAGACCTATTTTGCCAAGTAGGCCAGGAACCGAAGCTTTTCACCTCGCAATTTTTACAGAATAGATCGATTTGCTTGAAAATTTGAGAATAAGTAGTGAATAGTCCAAGGATCAAAATCTATATGATGCCAAAAGGCGCTTTTACCATGGGGGTGGTTGCCACCCCATCTCGGGGGTGGAAATTTTTTATTATATTTTGACCGCAAAAGTTGATAAAAACATTCATTCTAAGTAAAAAATATTCTATACATTTTTTTGATAAAATTAATAGTTTTCGATTTATTCGCTATCGAAAGTGTTAGTTTTGTATAGAAAAATTCAATGTTTTTCGCATTTACGATTCACTCAATGTTTGCCGTAGAAAAATTTTTTTCAAACCAAGTTCTTGGGAGAATCCAACCAGGGTCAGAAATTTTTCATTTATTATAAATTAATAAATGAAAAATAGTTTCTGTCCTTGTGGGATCGGTACTCACCGGAGGGACCGCAGACGTTCAGATACAATTAGCGTCTCTTTGCAAAGACAATGACGTCGACTTTGCAAAGTAACAAGACACTTACTCAACACACACACTACACATTACTCCCCTGACTTAGTGATAAGTTATACAATTACGTGGCTAAAGGTTCTAGTTCTAAACCAAAGCCAGAATCAGAGAAAAAAAAAGTTCTTGGGAATTATATATCCTACAATTTTATATTGAAACAATTTTTCGTATCTCTGATGCTAATCTTTCTATTCTGAAGGAAATGGCATTTTTTACCAAACTACAAAAAATTGTTATTCGCTTTTAGTTTTTTAAAAACTAATAATTTTAAGCCATTCAAAGTTGTAGAATCTATTAATAATACATAAATAAATAAGAATGAATAAGGTCAATGACTAAAAACACCGCTAACTTACATTATTATGCTTCCAATTGGATTTCTCCTTTTTTTTTCAAAAAATATATATTGATTTTTTAACCGTAACTTTTTTATTATTTATCTTAGAAAGTTTGTTAAAAAATAATTTTGTAGGTTTTTACAAGGTCTATAAGCCTATTAGCATATCTTTTTAACATCCTCAGTTGCAAAAGACTTTGAAAGGTTTGGTAAAGGTGGTTTTTGCATATTATTACAAGCTTTAGTTGTCAATAACTCACTCAATTTTTGCCGTAGAAAAAATTTTCGCACACCCGGTTCTTAGGAATTAAATAAGCTACAATTTAATATGTAAACATTTTTTCGTATCTCTGATGCTAATCTTGCTATTCTGAAGAAAAGGTCATTTTTTTCCAAACTACAAAAATTCGTTATTCGCTTTTAACTCCCATTTTTTTAAAAACTAATCATTATAAGCCGGTCAAACTTCTAGAACCTATTAATACATAAATAAAAAAGTCCAAATAAGGTCAATGCCTAATTTTAATTAGGGTGGTGATTCGGAGGTTGGTTGCGATCACTTTTTCGCTGAAAAAAATAGAGACTGTCATTCTTTTCATTGTAAGTCACTTAATTTTTGAGTTAGAGACTTTTTTTGGATTTCTAGAGATAGATTTTTTTAAGTAGTTTAATTTAGTTTGAACAAGTTGTCCTCGAAAAATGCGTAGTTTGCCCGTGTTTTGACTGAAGAAGAGGCAACATATAATAAAGTATAGCTCGATTACTATTGGTCTTAAAGAAAATTTTAAAAAACGGTTTTGTTTATTTTTTTATAAGCTACATTTTTGTTGAGTAAAGTTGTTTTGATAAAACGAGAACTTTTGGAGTTATTAACAGAAAACATATTAAGAGGATCGGTACGTATTTTCTGCTGCAATGCTATTCAAATGGGGATTCATTTTTTTCGAATCCTGAGAAAACTAATAAGTATTTTTGAAAAATTTAAACGCAGAATGAAAGATCACGTTATTAGCGAGGGCCGAAAGTCCCTGAGAACTTCTATAATGTTTATTTTAATAAGTTACAGGGGTGAAAAACTAAGAGAAAATTTAGTGTGATTTTTAATTTCAAATATATCATTCAAAATAAACTTTTTATTTATTCTAAGGGACTTTCGGCCCTCGGTAATAATTTAGTCTTTCATTCCGCGTTTAAATTTTTCAAAAATATTTATTGGTTTTTTCAGGATTCGAAAAAAATAAACACAATGCCGTGGTAATATTTTCCAAATATATCTTTGTCTTACAACGCACTCAGCCGAATATAATATTGTCAGCATATATTGTCAGTCAGACACTGACAATCAGTGACAATTTTAAATATTTGACATTGCATCGGGAAAATGTTGAGTTATTGATTAAATATTATTGAAATATAGTGTATTTGATAAATAATTGATTTAAGACGTGAACTTAATAAAAAGTTATTTATTGTGTATTATTTGTGGAAGATCCAAGCAGAGAATACATCAGGATAATATATTCTGTGATCCAAGTATTTTGTTGTTAAAGATGTTCAAAATTGTAAGCGTTCCATAACAATATATTATTAAAAAATCACTTGTAACACTTTTCCTCTTTTTTCGATTGAGTATTAGTCTTTGTTGTACAAATAAATTATTACAATCACTGAATACATAGTTAGTGAAAAAATTATCACATTTATTAACTGAATTAATAATTTCCAATTATAAAAATAACAGTTATCCAAGAACATTCAAAACCCATCTCTTTAAATTAATGATGACATTTTCAAGTAGAATGACATTCTAGTAATGTTTACATATCCATACTAGTGTGAATTTTACTACACGTAATTTGCCGTGTAAAGACAGAAAAAGTAGGGATACACGTAAAATATTTGCGAATTATGTACCCATAGCCTTAAAAACATTGATATATGTATACAACGTTTTTTTACTTAGAATGAACGTTTTTACTAACTTTTGCGATTAAAATATAATAAAAAATTTCCACCCCCGAGATGGGGAGGCAACCACCCCCATGGTAAAAGCGCCTTTCGGCATGATATAGATTTTGATCCTTGGACTATCCACTACTCATTCTCAAATTTTCAAGCAAATCGATCTATTCTGTAAAGAATGCGAGGTTTTGTCCTATTTTAAGCTTCATTACTTAGACTAAAGTTAGACATAAAAGCTATTTAACTATTAAAATTGATGAAATTACCTAGTAAAATTTATTTGTAGAGACAAAAATGGCATGACCAGTAAGTTAATGATCGTTAGGTTATTATCAAGCCCTTCTTTTCCACTGGGCACACGATCCCATGATCAATTGGGGCCCCCTAGTCTCTACTCGATTACTAAATGATAACTGAATTTGTTATCTAAGTGGTTATCTAAACTAATCAAAATTAAACTGAAGGGATTAATAATATTCTGGAAATATAGCAACTTTTAAAAGAGAACAAAATTGAAGACTTGTTTCTATAGAAATGGCACTGAGAATCTTTGTAAGTATGATGGTAATAAACTGCAGTGGGGAACGCCCCTTCTCTAAATTAAAACGAATAAAAAATGAATTAAGAAGTACAATGCTTCAAGTAAGATTAAACAGTTTGTCGCTAATGTCGATAGAATGTTATATGCTTGAAAACATAGATTTTGAAGATATGATTAACGATTTTGCTTAACTCAAATCTAGAAGGCTGCCTTTTCAATCAGCATAGATAGGTACTTATAAGGACTAATTGAGGATACTAATTAATTTGTGTTTATTACATTATTTGAATTATCTATTCATAATATAATACATAATAACAGGGCAAACAATCACAGGCATTTGAAACGAATGTTGGGCTGCAACAAGGAGATGTGCTGGCGTGTCTCCTCTTCAACATAGCTCTGGAAAAGGCGGTCAGAGATGCCCGAATAGACAACAGAGGAAATATTTTTAATAAGATGTCCTAGGATAAGCGAGGAAGGATAATCCTAGCGAACAAATGCTATTTTGGACTGAGTAGACACATGAGAAATGAGAAGCAGAAACTTAAGCCAAAAAACAAAAATAACCATATACAAAACCCTTATACAACCAGTGTTGACATATGGATTGGAGACATGGACCATCTCCAAGGCAGATGAAAACCTTCTGCTTATATTTGAACGAAGGATCCTGAGAGGAATATTCGGTGGTATCTGTGAAAATGGTATTTGGAGGAGGAGGTACAACTAAGAGGTATACCACAGATATAAACATATGTTTGGTGGTAAAGATGTAGTATCTCTTATAAGAATAGGAAGACTTAAATTGCAGGACATCTAGTAAGATCACAGCATAACAACCCTCCTAGAAGAATCCTTATGTCACAACCTGTGGGAAGTAGAAATAGGGGTAGACCAAAACTTAAATGGAAGGATGGAAACTGGCAACGGTTGGCAATGGATAGGACTGACTGGCGTAATAGACTTGGGAAGGTTGAGGCTCTTTCATAGGGCTGTAGCACCATTGATGATGATGATGATGAATACATAATAAATAATGTTACTGTAATAAGCCTGAATCCCGCGTATAAAAAAAATGATGATTAATAGCAAGCTGAAAATTTGTTAATAGCTTAAGGGTGTCTAGTAGGACAAACTTTGATGTACGGGAACACTGGAATAGGTGAAGTTTTAATTGTGGAACATGTTAAAAATTTGGAACATCAGACTACAAAAACGTCCCATGTATTTTGCCAGACAGAACTTCCAATTGATTTGTTACCCTCTCATTAAACTCTCATGCAAAAATCAGACTGGTATTTATACCCACTGGGCATTTTAGTAAGTCCTACACATAGAATGTGTCAAATGGCAGGAATTATGTTGTGGTGATAAATAGCAGTCTAATTTTTGGATGAGAGTTTAATGAAAGAGCAACAAAATCAATTGGAAGTTCTCTCCGACAAAATACATGAGATGTTTTCATAGTCTGACATTCCAAATGTTTAAACTGTTCCACAATTAAAACTTCCCCTGTTCCAGTGGTCCCATACATCAAAGTTTGTCTGACTAGAACAGTTAAGCTATTAACAAATTTTCAGTTTGCTATTAATCAACTTTTTTTGGTACATGGAATCCAGGCCTTTAAAGCAGGGGTGGCCAAATACTTTTAAGCGAGCGCCAAAATGAAAATTTCAAAATGTCTCCCGGGCCGGAGGACTATACCCTACAGCGTACATCTGTGCACACCTGAATGTTTTTGGTGGAGTTTTTTCCCTCTCCAAGAAATTTTTTAACAAAAATATTAAAAGTGTCATTTTAAACCATTTGGACAAAGAATTACTAATACTGTTGATTTCATCAAAATCGCACGAATGAGATTAATAAAAGGTGCATGAGGGATTTTTCAATGGGCCGGATAAAGTAAGCCAAAGGGACGGATCTGGCCTGTGGCCAGCTTTTGCCATTCCTGTTGTAAAGGAATGAAAATAAAGCTAAAACTTTGCATATATTTTATTTTCTTTTTCGATTCTAACAAAATACTTAGTGCTTTATTTATTATAGGCCAGCCCAAGGCTTCTAATAAGTAAAATATGACCCTGGTTATTATATTTTCCTCTGATCTAACATTATTGCATTATGTTAAAATCCCCTTGCATTGGATAAAAGCATATTATGCTCTTAGAAACGAAAATCTAAATAAAACCCAAAATGAACAGCTACTACAGATACGAATTGTTAACAAAAAAAGTAAAGAAGTGATTGTAATGCATGTTCAAGGGCTAATGCAACAATTATCTTAATTATATGTACTTACTTGAATTTTTTTCAGCTGATTGCAGTTTCCTTCAAAAAAAACTGTTGCCACAATCAGGGACTTTAATATTGTGGAAATCATAATCTTAAAAATAAAAGTTGTCCTCTAAAACAAATAAACACTTTACCTACTGATGTCTAATGACAACTAAAAGCTGAAAAGCAAAAATTATTATAAACGGTAATCCCTAGCCCCACCAGTACCTAAAAACCCCCATTTCAGGAACTACACACACTATTTGAATTTACTTCTTATTCTGAATCAAAATGTCAAAACCACGTCAAAACAAGGAATTACGTCAAAACGTCAGCTGTTGAGTCAAATGTCTTGCTCTCCTGTCAAAACTAGGATGTGTATAATCAACCAAGAGGGAGTGTAATGTGGAATAGTCTATTTCCAAGACCAAGAAATACTAAAGTTCATAACTTTTATCAGATAAATTAATGTTATTTTACGATATACTTGTTCTCATATGAATTGATGTAACAAAACATATAATATATAGATTCTACTAGAAGTATTACTTTGCGAAATATTTGTAATATACAATTGAGATGGGGAAAATCTCACAGAAAGGTATAATATAAACTAGTGAATTTTATGTTTATCTACGACTACTACATGTCGGTGTATTAACGTTCTCCGGCGTTTTTCGACTTCCAATTGCCACTTCGTCTGATTGTTCCATAGGTCCTCTAGAGGACCTCCTATGTTTCCTTCTCTCGATCTACCTCGTTTTATCTTTCCCTCTGGTTGCCCTTTTAGTATTTTCTTTGGTATTCGTTGTTTACCCATTCTTTGAATATGTCCGAACTAGATAAGTTGTTGTGTTGATAAGTCATCTTCTGAGATTATTCCTTTAATTAACATTATGTTTCTAATGCGCACTGGCGTAGCGTGAGTGTCGGCTGCCCGGGGCGGAAGACAATTTTGCCGCCCTCTTATTTAGGTATTTTAATTTAATATATACTTTTCGGCGAGAACAGTCGTCATTATTTTGCATTATACAGGTTAGATTTTAAATAAAAAAAAAAGTTTATCTAAGTTTTACAATCACGTTTATTAATACAAAAATTCTTTTACTTTAACCAATTAGATCACTTAGCTTCCATTCGTCGTGGTAGTCAGACGTGCGTAGGAAAGAAGCTTGTTTTTTAAAACCGGTGTCTATAAATTAGATATTTAAATAAATATTTTGTGAACTTTAAAAGTAAATTAATTACACCAAATAAAAAAGCGAAATCGGAATAAAAACATTAAAAAGTTATGAGTGCAGTTAGCGGGGGCGACGCCCCCGATAAAAATGTTTTAGAAACCCAAATGGATACAGAACATGCAACATCTTCAAAGGAGGAGCTGTTAGGATTTAAAAATCTTGTTCCAGTTACAAAAATGTACCACAAAACTTGTTAATAATAAACCCATTATCGATAATGACTTTGCTAATGTACACACTTCAATAACAAATAACATAAACAAAGAAGTAGGAACAAAAAGGGAGGAATTTCTTTACCGACAAAACGACCTAGGACCTTTTTACGCATATTTAGAAAATAATTCACCCGATTTTAAAGGCAGATTAAACGCGTTAAGGATAGGTGACATTATTATCACAAATTTTAAAGAAATTGATGAAAAAATTGTAAGCGTTGACGCAGTAGGAAGAAATAAAATACGTATAAAATTTAAAGATTATAAATCGGCTAACTATATCATATCTAAAAAAAAATGAAGCAATATTTATAAAAAATAATCATCTAGACATATACATTCCTAAGTTTCTTTTAGTTAGACAGGGCGTAATAAAAGATATTTCCACAGAATTTTCAGTAGAGTATGTTAAAAACAGAATAAAAATGTACGATTTACACTGTAAATTTGAAGTCCTTCAAGTCACAAGATTAAATCGAAGGCAAGTAGATGAAAACGGTACTCAATACATTCCAACAAAAACATGCGTAGTTAGTTTTAAGTCACAAGTGCTACCAAAATATATAACAATCAACAAGGTACTAAAGGAAGTCGAACCATACAAACAAAAGGTGCTATTATGCTTTAATTGTCTTCCATTTGGACATACAGGTGGGCAGTGTAAGAGCAAGGCTAGGTGCGATAAATGTCAAGAATCCCACAACTCAAAAGAATGTAAAAAGACCGATCTCACTCCAAAATGTTTTAACTGTTCGGGGGATCATTTTACTACAAATTTAAGCGCGTGTCAAGAATTTCAGTGTCAAAAACTTATTAAAGACGCTATGTCTTCCAATAATATTAGTTATCAAGACGCAAACAAACAGTTCCCCAGAAACTCCTATGCAAAAGTAACATCCATAAATACGGAACAAACTACAAACCTCTCCTGCCTCAAAACTTTCCCTCCATTAAATCCCAATAATCATACACCCACCCAATTCCCATCAAATCCAATTAACAAAATGTCAACTAATAATATATTCTACAATAATAATTCAAATAGTACAAATTCTCGAACATTCAAAAGACAGAGACCAAATAGTCGAGATCCAACATTAATTTTGCATAATGAAATTATATCTTCCCCTAGATCTCAATTACCTACGGGAGGAATATTAGACAGCATTAACTATAAGGGAAATATTAATAATAATCCAGTTGCATCTCCTTCAGACTTGAGCATGATAAATTCAATATTAGAATTAGTTATAGAAATTGTCACAAAAGTTTTAGTAACAAAAAGTATAAATATAAATAAGGAAGAACTCGAAAACTTAGTCAAATTAACTATAAATGGAAACACGTCATCACATTCTCAGACCTCAGCCATGCAATAAATATTCTTCAATGGAACTGCCGTTCGGCAGTTTCTAATAAAAATAACAGAATATCTACTAGATAGGGGCAACTACTCCGTTGCACTTCTATCGGAAACATGGTTTAAAGCAGAAAAATACTATAATTTTAAAGGCTTCAACAATATTCGCTGTGACCGGGACGACGGGTACGGCGGCTCTGCCATTTTATTAAAATCAGACTTAATATACCAAGAAGTCTCAATTCCAACTACAATCAGTTTTGAGCATACTTGTATCTCGGTAAATTTTCCATATATACATAAAAAAATTTACTTCGTTTCAGTATACCTTAAACCGAGAACTAGAATATCATTACAACAGTGGATTAACTTTTTGGAACAAATTCCAAAACCATTCATCATTGGGGGCGACTTTAACGCACATAGTTTGGCATGAAACGATGGATATGACGATATCTATGGCAAGATTCTTTTGGAAGCTATCGAACAATGCAACCTAGTAATTATAAACGACGGATCACCTACATTAGCAAACAATAAGAAGTCAGCTGTAGACTTGACCCTCTGTACACAGGATCTGACACAACTAATTACGTGGTGTACTTTAGAAGAACCTTATGGCTTTAATCACTTACCAATACACATACAATTTGGAAGGAATATCCCACCTGCGCAAATCAAACAGACAAAACATAATATATGGAGACTCAAGGCTGCTAATTGGGATGTATACACCGCTACCCTTGAAGCAACAGAACCAAAATCATCACTAATGGGCATTATCGACAATATTAACAAAGCTGCCGACAAAGCAATTCCGTTACGAAAATCAAACGCACAAAATAGAAATCATTGCTCAAAGGACTGGTGGAACGAAACCTGTAACATAGCTGCTAAAGCAAGAAAAGCTTTCTTAACCTACACACAGGCTCCAAATCTTAATAATCTAACAGAATATAAAAGACTTGATGCAGTAGCTAAAAAAACTTTTAAAGAAACTAAGAAAAAAAGTTGGATAAATTGCTGCCAAAATCTAAATCAAAATACACCAATTAAAGAAGTGTGGAACAAAGTAAACCGATATAAAAACCGAAAACAAGCGAATAAACCCCTAATGGACCCCAAAGAAGACTGGATAAGCGAATTCCACATAAAAATCTCACCTCCATGGGTCGAAAACAACATTACTCAACAAATAGCTACTGTAAATAGGAACACTTCTTTCCTACAATCGTTATTTCAATTATGGGAACTCGATCATTGCATTAAATCAACAAATAATAAATCTCCCGGGGCGGATAACATTTCATACAATAGGTTGCATAAAATGCCCTTAGACCATAAGAAAGCCCTGTTGGAATTGTTCAATTCGATTTGGATAAATAGGATTCCTTTTCCACCGATGTGGAAAGAATACATCATAGTACCTATCAAAAAACCTGGAAAACAGAATGGAAATGCAGATTCATATAGACCCATAGCTTTATCATCGTGTATATTTAAAACCATGGAAAGAATGATAAAGAACAGGCTTGAATATTGGCTAGAAAATGAAAAAATATTACCTGACTCACAATATGCTTTTAGAAAGGGAAGATCTTCCTTGGAACCCCTAACGATACTAGTAAATGACATCTATCTAGGATTCACACACAAATACAGCACTTTGGCCACATTTTTGGATATAACTTCAGCATATGATAATGTTCAAATAAATATACTAGAAGAGAAGCTCATCAATATTGGTCTACCAACCTCCTTTGCCAACTTCATAAAATCAGCTTACTCTAATCGATCAGTTTCCTTAAAGATAAATCAAGAAATTTCGGAATCAAGAATATGTAGATCTGGATTACCACAAGGTAGTATCCTGAGCCCAATCCTCTACAGCCTGTACACAATGGATATAGAAAATGTTATATCACAAAAGTCTAAAATTATTCAATACGCTGATGATGTTGTTATTTACACCAGTAGCAAATCAGAGGACAAATGTATAGAAAATATCAACACTGAATTTATAAAAATCCAAAAATACCTAGACAACATGGGACTTTCCATATCCGAGTCCAAAACCAATATATGTATTTTCTCTAGAAACAGAAACAACTATCAAAGACAATTAACAATAGGAAAATATAAACTCTGTATTAGTAACTCTGTAAAATATCTTGGTCTGCATCTAGATAGAAAACTATTATGGAAGGACTGTATCCACCAAATTATCAAAAAAACAAGTAATTCTATAAATATCCTAAGAGCGTTTTGTAGAGCAAAGTGGGGAGCAGACCCAAACACGACTTTACTATTCTACAAAACAATGGTACGATCAATAATGGATTATGGAAGTCAACTCTATGGAACAGCAGCAGATACACATCTAAATAAAATCGAGATGCAACAAAATAAATGCTTAAGAGTTTGCCTGGAATATCTTAAGTCAACGCCCATAAACATTATACAAGCTGAAGCCGTGGAACTTCCTCTTAAACTAAGAAGACAACTATTGAGCAGAAAATTCATGATAAAAACCATTTCAAAAAAAACTTCTTACCTCAATAGTGTACAGTCACTAACAGTTCAAGTTTGGACCCATAGATACTGGCACTTCAAGAAAACCCCCCTTATAGTAGAAACTTTCTCAGAAATAGCTGACATTACAGATATACTCTATTCCAACCAACTCCCTCCAGTTTTAATTTACTCACCTGAACAAATTTTTTCACGTGAAATTAGAACCTACTATTTTGAAAGTGAAGAAGTAGCAAGTATCAATCAAACAAAGTTCAACGAAACAAAAAACAAATACTGGCCAAACTATGATTCTATATTCACTGATGGATCAAAGTCAAAAGAATATACCAGTTGTGCCTTTTACCATTTTGAGAAAAATACTGACAAAAAATTTATTTTACCAAAGGAAGCTTCCATATACACTGCAGAACTAACAGTAATAGTGCAAGCTATGAAATACGTACTCGGCTCTAACCACGACAAATTTATAATATGTACGGACAGCAAAAGTGCAGTAGATAAACTTAAAAATGTTAAAATAAATAGATCAGTTAATCATATTGAAGCAAAAATCCTGTATTTACATAATGAGATACACATCAAGAATAAAGTCGTCATATATCTATGGGTAAAGGGACACGCAGGCATAACAGGTAATGAAATGGTGGATGCCTTAGCAAAAACAGCTCCAACATCAGGAGAAGACTAAATCTTAAACTACCCCCGTCCGATTTATTCTTAAATCAAAGGAACAAAATAAATGAGATATGGCAAAACCTATACAGTGCATCAACATACCACAGCTATTTCTCAGTCGGAATTATTATTTTTAATTAGTTGGTTTGATTTAGATGAGCATGAGACATGATAGTTCAAATAAAACACTAGATAACTATAGAGAATATAATGTCAACAAAATTTTAAGTCCCTTTTTACATACAAATATTAATTTTGATTTCAATAGTTTATAAGAACAAAAGTAAGTAATTAATTAAAAAAATAAACCAGAACCAGCTGTTTCCTTCACATAAATATAAAAATCATTGTATTTTAGTCCCCTTTTTAGACCCCTTAACCCAATCTAAATTGTACCTTGTTCTTTCTTGTTTTCTCCCATAAAATAAAATAAAATCTATTACCGTCCTTATTTTCTTCAATAAAAAAAATCATTTGCCTGGATAAACACACTGCAATCTTCCTTAAATTGTGTCAAAATGTCAAAAGGTTAAACGTCAAATATCGAACTTCTAAATAAATCTGCCAAATGTATTATTTCCAATATACTGAATAAATGTAAATCTGGTAAATAAATGTACTTCTATTACTTCTTTAAAGCCTCAGGATCGATAAATACATACAATTACTGAATACCGGAACACCCTAGCAAAAGAAAAAGAAAATAAAAATAACTGAACTAACTTCTTAAAACTGAGAACCAATAAACTGAACAAAAATGACTTCAGCTTACCTTTAACATACAAAAGGGTCTATTACACGACTCTCAGCCTGGCCATTAATAAACATCGAATTAATCTCTAGAGGATTTTCCAAGACAAATCTTTACGTGCCCCAAATTTCCAGCACACCAACGGATACCTCAATAAGAGAATTCCCAGTACATCCCACCAAAGGATTGAAAAAGTACCATTTCAATTAAAAAAAACTAGGAATCCAAATCGCCGACCAGGCTTCAAGTATTTTCTCAAAAATATTTATTGAAAAGAATGAACGTTGTTGATTTGCTAACAAGGCGTTCAAAACAAAAAACTCTACAACAAAAATCTTTTCTCACTGACTCACACAAAAAGCATATACATCCAAACATACAAATTATACATCCTCCAAGGACAAAATAATCGGTTATAAACAACCAAAACTCAACAAACGTTACTACTAAATTTTCAACCGTAATAAAATAATATTATTTATAAAATATTTAAAAAAAATAATAAATAAAATCAACCGGAACAAACTTTTGTAAACACCAGCCAAGGATCCCCAGAAAACCATGGTTTCACAAAATACCAAACAGAAACTTTGTCGCCACAATAAATCGAATACGTGCAAACCATGCACTAACACCTTATTATAAGCACAAAATAAAAATTACAGACGATCCACTGTGTAGTTGTGGTAAAATGGGTACATTGGTACATGTTTTACTTGAATGTCCAATAAATATTGTAAACATTAATAATCTATATAAAAACTTAATTCACTACAAGATAAATCTTCCAATAGACCTAAATTGTATTATTTTTTCAGGAAATAATAATATACTTTATGTACTTCATCAACACATCATAAACTGTAAACTAAAATTGTAAAATTACTAACCAATTTTGTAAGCAATTCTGCAAAACAAACTAAATGTAAAGCATTAAAGAAAAAAAAAGGTGAATACAAAAAAAAATAAAAAAAAATAATAAAAAAAATAAACCAATTAAAAAAATAAACCAATTAAAAAAAAACAAAAAAAACAAAAAAAAACAAAAAAAACAAAAAAAAAACAAAAAAAAAACAAAAAAAAAAGAAAACAAAAAAAAAATAAAAACATACACACAAAGAGGGCTAAAACCTCCGCTGCGTTGAACCGGGTTGATGCTCTAGCGCGGAAGGAAAAAAAAATTAAACACCTTACACTTTACTAATGCTACATATTACTAACAAAACAAATGAATACATCATGCTCAAGTTTGATACTATGAAACAATTTACACAAACTATTTATACAATCTAACATAGTCTGGCTAATTGGTTCTCACCAAAACCATAAATTCCATAGAAAAAAAAACCAATTAGATACATCGGTATAACTTAGGTAGGTACCTATCACTTAAGATTAGGTACACCTTGACGATCGACAAGATTAATTAAAATTAATTTTTAATTAGTCTTCAATTAAAAATTTATACGTCTACTTTTTTAAGAGCAAAGTCTTTTATTGCACCGCCAATGTCTGTCGCATCACACACCTCTTGCTCAATAGACAAAATAGCCAAATTAGTTAGTATTAGAGTACTCACTGTCAAGCTTAAATATTTTTTAATCAATTTCAATTTTGAAAAATTCTCTCACAGCTGACATTGCTTATAGCAACTGTGAAAATATTCGGAACATTATTAAAATATTGGGCAGAGTATCTTTCAGCTTGGATTTAACAATAAATTTAAATAATTCATTAATCAATTTATTTTCGTTGTCTGTAGCAGCAACGAAATTCTGCAGTCGAAGTATTTCCAGCTTGAAATCCTGCTCGTCAATTTCGTCAGATGCGTAGTCTAGATTACATTCAGTGTTGTCTGGAGCTAATAATATAGCCGGCGTTAGATAAGCAAACTTATCCGTTAAATTCTGTAGTTGTTGAAAACGCTCACGAATTTCTACAATAACTCTTTCTAACGAATAAAACAGCTTTCGTTTCAACTCATTTTCACAAGACAAGTTAGCATTTCTAGTTCCGTCATCAAAAATATGCTTTCTTGTTATGCGCCTCCGAGGTTTTATAGAAATTTCAAGTTCTTCACACATATTTTTTGCATAACCTACAGCACCATTTGACCATTCCTCTCTGCATATCATCTGCATTCACTTTTTGAGCGCACAGTCAAGTTCTTTTTTCTGTAAATATTTTTGTGCATCATTGACTTCATGTAGCACCGGTTGCCACATTCCCAAAAAACAAAGAAAGGAAAATGACTACATCGAAAAAACAATTAATTTACATAACAAAATAGTTATTTTTTTTATAAGAAAACAACCAACTGAAAAATTTATTCTCAATCATTAAATTAAAATTAAAGGCATTAAAAAACTCTAACCAATTAAATGTTCGAACAAACCACCTTCTTGCAGTGAACAAAAACCTAATCGATCATACAATGCAAGTCTCATTGCACTCAGCTGATCTGTTTGTATTTGACTGCCGAGTTAAACAATTTTTTCTTGCAATTCGTATTCAAACAAATAAAGTGTTTTCTTTGTTCCACGCACTGAATAACGTATACGGAAGTAAAATAATTGCCGATGTATGCAATAGAAGTTATCGCTGATTTAGTCCTGTCGCCAGGGGGGGTACAACGGCCTCGTTAATTCAGATGGACTTACTCAAGTTTTTTTTATGTATTTTGACCCGTAGAACACGAATTTTTTGGGTAACAGTTGATCCGGATGTCGATAAGATTGTTATAGACCAAGAACTTGAGGAATCAAATAACAGCGATTTTTGGCAAAACAAAACACTATTTTGTATTTTTTGGGCCATTTTAAGTAAAAAATATTTCTACAAGTTTTTTCGTAGGATGCACAGTTTTCGAGATAAACGCGGTTGAACTTTAAAAAAATCGAAAAATTGCAATTTTTGAACCCGAATAACTTTTGATTAAAAAATAAAATAGCAAGTCTGCTTACCGCATTTAAAAGTTTAGGTCAAATTATATCGGTTTTGATTATTTCCATTGGTAAAAATTTATTTTTTTATTGTTTAACAAAGCTATAAACACGTAGGGTTTCCCGTGCTTTTACATGTGTTTTAACGCATGTAACGTAGAAATAGTCTTGATTGCACTAGTACCTATTCTACCTACTCGTTCGATTTTAAATGAGAAATCATAGAAACATCACTCACGCACTAGTTGTTTGTAGCTTTGTTTAACAATAACACAATAAATTTTTAGCAATGCAAATAATCAAAACCGACATAATTTGACTTGAACTTTCAAAGGCGCTAAGCAGAATTGCTATTTTATTTTTTAATCAAAAGTTATTCGGGTTTAAAAATTGCAGTTTTTCGATTTTTTGAAAGTTCAACCGCGTTTATCTCGAAAACTGTGCATCCTACTAAAAAACTTGTAGAAATATTTTTTGCTTAAAATGACCCAAAAAATACAAAATATTGTTTTGTTTTGCCAAAAATCGCTGTTATTTGATTCCTCAAGTTCTTGGTCTATAACAATCTTATCGACATCCGGATCAACTGTTACCCAAAAAATTCGTGTTCTACGGGTCAAAATACATAAAAAAAACTTGGGTAAGTCCATCTGAATTAACGAGGCCGTTGTACCCCCCCTGGCGACAGGACTAATTGTTAGTCATAAACGAGGAATTCCCATAAGTCAGTATAGATGTTGTTGCCAGTCGCTACAAAATATCATTCAAAGAAAAAAAAAATCCCCGAATTCGTCACAAAATAAGTAATGAAAAATTCCGTGCTCCTTTCAATCGGTCCGGATTTGTAGTTGCGATAAAAATATAAAATGGTTCAAATATTTACAAAATATTTTTACTATTTATTGTTAAATTTTGCCGCATACTAAAAAGTGCCGCCCCTGCCGCCCCCACTACGCTACGCCACTGCTAATGCGATCATTTTTAATCCTCTCTTCTAGATCTTCCTGCTGCTCTTCTCCAAAAATCCATTTTCGTTACTCTCAGCGTTGCCAATGGCCATGCCATCACCCTTCTTTCAGTGGCCATACCTCGTAGCTGTAGAGCAATACTTTTCACTATGATCTCATAGTCCTGTTTTTTATTTTCTTTGCTGATGGATTGGTCCCATTTTATAGTTATCTTTGGTTTCGAAATGATTTCGGAACATAGGTATGTGTTTAATGATAAATGGTCTTAGAAAAATAAATAGGTATTGTCAAAGTTTTAAAAATAATATTCAGTCCAAGAAAAGATATGATTCATTTAAACACAGCTACACAACTTTCGGATGTTGTAAAAATAAAAATTAGAATTTCGTCAGTAATAATCATAAAAAGGCGGGGTAAATTAAATGAAAGACAAAGGAAGGGAATACATTGACATAGAAAAATAAAGTTAGGTAATATAATAATTAGATTTTATCCAATTTTTAACAAGCTTCACTTCTGTCTGGTATTCCACGAAGCCACGATATTCCAGAGTCGTGGCCATAGATAGGCCACGACATCATCTTAATGAACTCCATCCAAACATTTTTTTACACTTGAACCAGAGTCTAACAATAAGTTGAACTTCTTGGATATAGCCATAACTCGCCATAAAGATTCTCTTAGAGTATAATATCTATAGAAAGCCTACTCAAATAGATCATGTTATATCTAACCATCCAATACAACATAACATGACAGCCTTCAATAGTTTCATTTATAGACTTCTCAAATTTTCACTTTCTAATGACAACTTCGCACTAAAAAGAATGAAAAACGGTAAAGCCCCAGGTCCAGATGAAATACCAACGGAAATCCTTAAACTGATAGAAGAAGACTCGAGCAACATTTTAGTTGAACTTTTCAATAGCATTTATACATCAGGAAAAATACCACAAGAATGGCTTTTATCAACCTTTGTTATTATACCAAAATAGATGAATGCCAAACACTGTAGTGATTACCGTACAATCAGTTTGATGAGCCATGTACTGAAAATATTCCTGAAAATTATACACACTAGAGTATACAGAAAACTGGAAATGGACATCAATGATACCCAGTTTGGATTCCGAAATGGACTCGGACACTCGGAACAAGAGAGGCGTTGTTTGCACTGAACGTTATGTCTCAAAGATGTCTTGACATAAATCAAGATGTATTCATGTGTTTCATAGATTATAACAAGGCCTTTGATAAAGTGCGGCATGATCATCTAATCAGACTCCTGGCAGAAAAGAATTTAGATAAACGAGACATCCGACTAATAGCAAATATGTACTACAATCAGAAAGCAGTAGTAAGAGTAGAGAATAATACCACTGAAGAAATTGAAATAAAGCGAGGTGTGAGACAAGGGTGTATACTGTCACCAACCCTGTTTAATCTCTATTCCGAAGACGTAATGAATAGAACACTCTCTGAGCAATCCATAGGTATTAAAATAAATGGTGTTAGATTAAACAATCTGAGATTTACCGACGACACCGTTCTGATCGCAGAAACACTTGAAGAGCTACAGACATTGGTGAATAAGATAGCAGACTGCAGCGAAGAATATGGACTATCTTTGAACATAAAAAAACTAAATTTATGGTAATATCGAAATCAACACGAAATGTCCAAAATTTATATTTACACAATGAAATTATCGATCGAGTTAGCAAATACAAATATTTAGGCAGAAATTAAAATAAGAATAGAAAAAGCCAGATCCATATTCACTAAAATGAAGATAGTGTTCTGTGGAAGAGATTTGAGCCTTGAAATGAAACTTCGCCTAATGAGATGTTACGTACTTTTTGTGCTGTTCTACGGAATGGAGTCATGGACGCTGAAAAAGATTGATACCAAAAAATTAGAGGCAATTGAACTGTGGATGTATCGCAGAATCTTTAGAATATTGTGACATTATTTATGATGCTGCTCACAACCCGGCCTATTTATTTCCGAAGCTTCTCGGCGTTACGAGAAAAGGCCAGACCTTACCTGGGCGTTCGAGGCGAGCGCTGCCGAAGTATACATAAAGAACCGAAATTCGTCCGCAGGCCAGTCAGTTACTAATTTCGACGCGATATTATATTGTTACGTTTTTGTGAACGGGTTTGAAATGTATTTTTAAAGTAGATAAATAAATATTTGCAAATGAATTAAATAAGTTAGTATGTAAGTTTAAAATAAATTAGATATATTGTTGTAAAATTAAGTGTTAAATTGTAAGTGTTATAAATTAAACAATTTCAAGTAAGTCTTTTATTTATTTAATAATAATTAAAAGTCAATTCGCGTAATAGTTCACAAATAAATAAATCAGTACAGTAATAACTCAACAATATCATGGACGGAGAGAGTCAAAAACGTCGAGGTCTTGAGAAGAATGAATAAAGAAAAGGAAGTCATAGTTACGATCAAAAAACGAAAACTGCAATACTTGGGACACATTACAAGAGGCGAAAGATATGAACTGCTTCGAATAATTATGCAGGGGAAGATAGCAGGAAAAAGGTCCATAGGAAGAAGACGAAACTCCTGGCTAAAGAGTCTACGGGAATGGTATAGCTGTAGCAACAACGAATTGTTTCGGTCAGCAGTTTCGAAAATACGTATAGCACTGATGATCGCCAACCTTCGGAACGAAGATGGCACTTGAAGAAGAAGAATGACAACTTCAATCTAGAACTTTGAACTCTTAAACAAATTGGTTACAACAATGGTTATGACCCCAATATTATAGATAGACTTCTCAATGGAGCAAAACGTAAACTTGCAGAAAAGCTTGCCTATTCTCAAACATCCACCCCTCTCAATACTAATAATAACATCCAGTATTTCTCATCTACTTACATCAGTGACATTTCTAAAAAAATATCCAAACTTTTTACTTCCACAATTGACAATATCAAGATATCTTTCAAGTCACATAATACTTTAGGCTCCTTTCTAATTAACACCAAAGACAGGATGAATACCTTGGATAAGAGTGGTATATATAAATTAAGATGCCCGCAGATGGCATTATTGTGTCATGCCTGCGAAATAATCCCTCACCAAGTTATGTAGATACGGGGATATTTCCATTTCTTTTAATAGTCTTATGATTTTCCCACGGCTCGCAATTTGAATGCTTTCTGATGTCCATGAAGAGTGTCACCATCCACCTACTCCTGCATACTTCTTTCTCCCTTACTAACCTATATATAGCGTCTATGTCAGATCTAAAAATGGTTATAAGCTATTCAAATGTCATGATCTATCAATACCCATAAAAATCAGATTACTACGATGTTATATCTTTCCTACACTATTGTACGGAGTTGAGTCGTGTAGTCTCACAGACACCACCTGCGAGAAAATTGAGGCTTTAGAAATGTGACGTTATCGTCGAATCCTGAACATATCTTATACCGACCACGTTACTAATCAGGGTGTTCTGTTGAGAATGCAAATGGAAGACGAGCTGTTAAGGCCGCGTCTCACCATCAAATAATTTGATCAAACAGTTTGAGCAAACTTGACGTACTTGAGGAAGTACGTCAAAGTGACGTCACAATTGCAGTTTTTTGAAATTCTAAAAATCTGTGCTCTCACTCTCAGTCTAGTTTGATCAAATTTTTTGTATTGAGTTGTCTAACTTGTTTGTACTTTATTTAAAATTAAAATTCTTCATTATTATCCACAATGAACACTCAGGATGTGACGTCACTAACTGTCACTTTCAGTTTGCTCAAATTATTTGATGGTGGGACGCGGTCTTTAATCACCATAAACACGGTCAAAATCGAATACCTAGGTCACACTATGATGAACAGCGAAAGATACGGACTGCAGGGATATAATCTTGCAAGAAAAAGTAGAAGCAAAACGAGGACCAGGAAGACGAAGGATTTCCTGGCTAAAAAAATCTACGTACATAGTTCAACACAATAACCACAACTATTTTCAGAGCAGCAGTATGTAAAATACAGATTGCCATGACGTCGCTAACATCCGAAATGGATATGCACTACAAGAAGACTGCCTTTACTGAACCCTTGCCAGCGGTCCCTTTTCTTCTACATATCTTTTCTTTGGCCCTTGACTTTATGAGGATTTCGAATAGCTTGTCTAGTGTATTTAGCAAGCATATTGCCTTAGCACCCGGTTCTTCCATTTCTTTCACAGGTTTAGAGATGCGAAAAAAGGTTTGCTGCTTTTCATCTTCTTCTTCACGTGCAATCTCCGCGACGGAGGTTGGCAATCATCATGGCTATTCTGATCTTAGATGCTGCTTCTCTGAATAGTTCGGTTGATGTGCATCCGTACCATTCCCTCAAGTTACGTAACCACGAGATTCGTCTCCTTCCTACACTTCTCTTGCCCTGGATTTTCCCCTGTATAATTAATCAACTGAAGTATGTTGTATCTCTCATTACGCATAACATGCCCCAGGTACTGCAGCTTTCGTGTCTTGATGGTTTCCAATATTTCCAGTCTTTTGTTGACTCTTCTCATGACTTCGTTGTTTGTTATATGCTCGGTCCATGATATCTTCAGGATTCTTCTATACACCCACAGTTCAAATGCTTCCAACTTTGTAGTAGTCGATGCGTTAAGTGTCCGTGCTTCTATCCCGTAAAGCAGAGTCGAGAAAATATAGCACCTTGCCAGCCTAACTCTCAAGTCTAATTTCAGTTCTCTTGCACAAAGTACCTTTCTCATTTTATTGAAGTTTGTTCTTGCTTTCTCTATTCGAACTTTGATTTCTTTGGAATAATAGTTTGTGTGATTAATTATTGTGCCAAGATAGTTGTAGTTTTCTACTTGTTCTAAAGTTTTACCTTTAATTGTCAGGCTTTCATCACTATTTTGGGTTTTTGATATCCTCATAAATTTAGTTTTCTTGATGTTTATTGATAATCCATATTCTTCTCCATACTCAATTATCTTGTTCATTAGCTTTTGGAGGTCTTTAAGGTTGTCTGCTATTATGATAGTATCGTCCGCATATCTAATGTTGTTAATTAGCGTTCCATTTACCTTTATTCCTGCTGTTTCTCCCTCAAGAGCTCTTTTCATAATTTCTTCAGAGTATGCATTGAATAGTAGTGGTGATAATACACACCCCTGTCGCACTCCTCTTTTAATTTCGGACTCTTCTGATGTGTGTTCGTTAATCCGTATGTGTGCCTGCTGTTTATAATATAGATTTGTTATAATTCGAAGGTCATTGTATTGTAATTGTTTTGCTTTGAGGACGTCCATTAGCTGTTTGTGGCGAACTTTATCGAAAGCCTTGTTGTAATCTATGAAACAGACGTACATATCCTGGTTCACGTCCAAGCATCTCTGGATTAGTACGTTGAATGCAAAGAGAGCTTCACGGGTACCTACGCCTCTACGGAATCCAAATTGGGTTTCTTCAATATCCATATCAAGTGTTTGGTAAATGCGTTTATGAATGATCTTTAAAAACATTTTAAGTGTGTGAGATATCAGGCTTATGGTGCGGTGGTCGGTGCATTCTCTAGCATTTTTCTTTCTTGGGAGACAAATAAATGTTGAGGTCAACCATTCATTGGGTATGTCACCCGACAGATAAATTTGATTAAAGAGCTTTAAGAGGACATCTATGTACTCATTTTCTATTATTTTAAGGATATCAATAGGCAGTTGATCTGGCCCCGAGCTTTTTCCGTTACTGGTGTTTTTTAGTGCATACAATATTTCTTCCTTTGTAATTTCTACACTTGTTTCTCTGTTTTAGAAAGATATGTCTTGTGGGTTTCCTCTTTCGTCGTCGAAAAGATCTTCCATATATCCTTGCCATCGTTTTAGCTTTTCTTCAGTCGTTATAATAGTGTTTCCATTTTTGTCTAAAAGAGTTATGTTGTGGTTTCTTTTTTGCAGCCCTGCCATTTCTTTAACCTTTTTATGCAGGTTGAATAGATCGTATTTGTTCTGAAGATCTTCTATCTCTTTACATTTTTCCTCATAGTAAGTTTGTTTTGTCTCTCTTATCTTTTTTCTGATTTCATTGTTAATCATTTTGTAATTGTGATTGTCTTTGTTCTTGGCTTGTCTTCGTTGGTCCATCATACCGAGTATCTCGTCGGTCATCCAGTTGTCTCTCTTTATTATCGGTTCTTTTAATATCCCTTTGCATGGAACATGTAGGCAGTTTTTTAGTGTTTCCCATTGATGGTTTATCTCGTAGGTGTTAGTATCTAATTTATCAAAGTTCTCGTATATTTTCTGTTGAAGTTTGTTTTTTATATCAACTTCTTTAAGTTTTCTAACATCTATATTTGGAGTTCTTTGGGGTTTTCTAATACGTTTAAGCTTAAGCGTGACATTAGCGATTAGTGGGTTATGGTCTGATGTGACATCTACTCCTGGATATGTTTTAACGGATTTGATGGTGTTACGATATCTCTCTTTAATCAGTATATAATCGATTTGGTTTCTTACCACTTTTTCCGGTTTATCTGCTGGTGAGCGCCATGTATATAACCGTCTCAAAGGTAATTTAAAGAACGTGTTTGTGATTATTAGATTTTGTTCTTGGCAGAATTGTATTAGACGATCACCTCTATCGTTACGTTCCCCTAGTCCTTGATCTCCCATTATTGTTCCAGCACTTCCCTTGCCGACTTTTGCATTAAAATCGCCCATAACTACCGTGATTTCCCTGCTCTTTTGTCATTTTCAGTGCATCTTCAATTTGTTGGTAGAATGTTTCTACTTCATCTTCTGTTGCATCCGTCGTTGGTGCATATACTTGGATCAAATTTAGTTTCGTGTGTGATGTCCTTATTTGTAGTAGCATCACTCTTTCTGAGATTGGGACAAAACCCTATATGGACTTGTTGACCTCTGTACCGACAATAATTGCTATTCCACGTCTATGTTGGTTGTCAGTGTTTCCCGAGTAATATAAGGTACCGATTTTGGTCGAAAGGCATCCTGAGTTAGGCCACCATGTTTCGCTTACTCCTAGTATACATATTTATATTCAGTCTTCTCATTTCTTGAAGGATGTTATGCATTTTACCCGGCTGATACATGCTTTTGAATTCCACGTACCTATCTTTGCTTTCATTAATTTTAATTTGTCTTGTTTCGGTGTTTGACAAGGGTTTCGCCGGTTAACGACCTGGGAGTCCTTGTCTGTTTCTCCCCTGCCGGATCTTGGGCTCCGATTCCAATGATCAGGTTCTTTTTTTCTTTCAGTACACTACTCTAGTGCTTTTCATAGCGTGCGGAATTTCTGTTTTCTAAGGAGGTCGTCTACTGTTTTCTTCACCCATTCAGCCTTTACCTCAATAATGATTTTTAATATTGCTGCCTGGCACAATTCTATCAGGTCTGCGTGCCTTTCCTGCTTCCATTATCTCTTTCACTGTGAAGTCATTTGTTGGTGGCTCTGTGGGTATTATTTGAAAGATGTCCTCCACTCGTTGCGGGAGCAGTGCTTTCGCTAATTCTCTTCTGAGGTTGTCCTCTAACTTAAACACAGTGTTTCCGTGTTTTTCCTTTTCGCAGTTTATTTCTTTGGTTAATTATTTCTTTAAGGCTTCAGTCTTTCTGCCTCTTCTTCTACTAGTCGGTACTTTTGTCTGTCTCTGGTGACTTTTCTTCTTAATTCTCGTTGTAATGTCTTCTTATAACTTTTCTGTGATTTGTCCACCTATTTATATAATAAAGTTCTTTTTTTACAGATTGGCAAGCTTATATACCTACTACGTAGAAAATAATTTATGATACATAGGTGTAACATACACTCCCAAAATAGGGAATTTCTGGAACATCATATTTTATAACCTCAATTAATTAATGCAAACATAAACTAACATAAACATAAGTGGTTTTTGGCAAAAACATAATATTTATTTCATATAATATAATAAATCTTGTTAATTACATATTTTGAATATGGATTCAGAATATGTTGATAACGATTTATTAGATAAGTATATGACCATATCTAATAAGTTAAAAAAGTAATAATGTAACACTATTCTAAAAATATCAATTACATGATTGATTTGTTTTAGACGATTTCTTAAAAAACCCAATGTAGCAGAAGCCTGTGAATCTTTTAGCAGTTTAGCCAAACAGTGCGAATCTTTAGAACTACCTGTTTATGCAGGCCTATGTTGGATTGCTGCTGCTAGGTGTGAAGGCTCATTATTAAACAATACTGGAGAAACATCCTGCCTGATACATTCTGCTAGACAGTTGATGAAAGCTGAAGAAATAGATAAGGAAATATGTTGTGAGACAGTTTATGGCGAATATTTACAAGTAAGGCTGAGTTTATGGTAAAGCAGTGAGCATATCGTAGCGGTTTACCTAGAGATTCACCTCTATGTGAACAAATGCGCTGGAAATATTGTTGTATGTTTATAGTAACACTACGAGGATAGCGAAAAGTGATGCTGACAGCAGTTTCGTAAGAAACAAAAATGTTTGATTTTGATAGCGGTCCACATAAAGTTCGGTAGCCTTTGGGCGTCCCCAACTGGCCCAACCATATCAGACCATCTTCCTTGTTTCCGCCAGTTCCCTTATCTCACTTCTTATAATCAAGATATCAGGTTATTTTGTGTTAATCTACCAGTCTTGTTTGTCGTTTGTTTATACAAATTAAATAAAATATGTAATATATAATAATAGTAAAATATAATATAATGTAGAAGACAAATGGATGAAGATAAGTGGAATGAACACATTAGTAGAATGGCAGGGGATAGGATAATACGAATAGCACGAGATGAGTCACCAAATGGACGAAGAAGTATTGGCAGACCAAGAAAAAGATGGTGCGATAACTTAAACAATTTAGGAGGCTAATATTGAAGAAGAAACAGGCTTTAAAGCCTTCATACAAGAAGGAAGAGGAAGAAGAGGAAATAAAATATTGTTTATTGTTAGTATGTCAGGTGCTGATTCGTTAACCCATTAGCGCCGAGATTAATAAATTATTGATTTTGTATTATTTTTTGCAATATTAATAATGAACTGTGTTTAAATAATAAAAAACTTCATAAATATTTTTTCTGAGATATTTCATTTCTGAGATATTAAGTGTTGCCTTAAAGCAACGCTAGGCGCTTACACTACCTAGTTTTTGTTGAAAATAATAAACCAAAAAATTAAAGCATTTGGGATACAGTAAAGTAGGCAATAAAACAAAAATAGATATTTATTCATAAAAAAAATGTAATTAGATGTGATTAATTATAAAAATTTACACTATCGAGAGTGAAACGGTATAAAACAAGAAGTACATAGTCCAATATCACATTTTAAACACATTGTTCTAACGATAGATTTATATGTTTTAGACGCACATCTTCTCTTTTTACCATCTGGAATGTACTGTATCAAATGATTGATGGTATGGTGTCCAAAAGAATGTCATCTGATACTCGGCTGTTGACAGATGCTGTCAAGGAAGCCGACAGTCTTCCACTTCCTTTATTAAGTACACTGCTTCGCTAAATATGTGCTTACAATCTCTCTTATATAATCTAATTGCGATACCTTTTCTCTGCCAATTTTATTATACAATATCCAACTATTTTGTAATGCAACATCGAGCATCCACGTAAAAATTGGCCATTAACATTTTTTGCCACGAATACTGATCCGGTAGAAACTTTCATTCTGATCCATTTGTACAGTTGCTCCCATAAATGTATTATACTTGGCGATCAATTTGGGTCTAGAAACAAGTATGTTTCGTTTGAGTTTCTGAGAAAATCTTCTTACTTGACCTACTTCTTGAGTGCCGCAGGATGATCCATCCACCGGACATATAATTGTCCATCATTTTGTACAATAGCTGTTTCAAAATAACCTCGATCTTTTTTCAGAAGCTCATTTTTAGGAGTTAACGGACATCCTCTGGGAACTCGGTTTTCGCGAATGGTTCATATTAATTCTCGTCAGTGTCTACATTATTTGTATCTGGAGGTTCTACAAAAATATCGCCACCTAGTTCATCATTATAAATTATATCAAGGGCTTGAGCAAGCGAAAATCCTCGTCTAGAACAAAAATGATAAAATTTAAAATATAGGTAGTACAAGCGCCTAGCGTTGTTTTAATGCAACGGCTGGGTTACAACAGGCACTGACTAGTAGTTATTGATCAATTCATATAAATTATTTAAAATATGTTCTGTTAGAAGTATAATCAACACAAATTTAACATATATAAATAATATGTTTCATTTATATCGAAATTATGGTACTTACTCAAATCAAAAGTCCATTATTTTCACGTTCTAATATTATACTCAACTTCAAATGCACCAAACTTACAAACAGTTCTTAACACCGCAAATAGATAGGCATAACCAAGTGTGAGCGATTATGGTTGATGGAATTTGCAAGGTCACACCTCTTTTATGACTGTCTTATGACTTCAAGCTCCTCCCAAATACAGGCATGTCTGCTGTTGCTTTAAAGCAACGCACGGCACTAATGGGTTAATAAGTACATTTCATGTTAGTCAACCTTTATGGGATCAAAAGGATAAGAACCAAGAACCACAGAAACAGATCCTTGCTAGAAACATTGTGGAATGAGGTTGAAGATGAGTTGGGAGTATCAAGTAACTAAAATTTTAATTTTGATATTAACTTTGTTAATTTTACAGTATAAACGTTAAATTATGTTCAGTGAAATATAATTTTTAAACATTTCGCTCTCTTCTCGACATGGTACTTGCTGCTTCACTATGAATTGCTTACCACAAGTTACAACTTCGGCACCTCTATATAAGCTTCTCTTACTGCTATCCTCAAAGCTCACTGTTTCATCATAAATTGGGACTAAGACACACATGAGTTAGTATAATAGTATATTATTCCACGAGCATGTAATAGCCATTACATGCGAGTAGAATACTATACTTTTCTACGACCTTTTTTATTTTAATTAGTATAAAATTTAATTATCAACTACTCGAGATTTAAATTATAACAATTTACAAAAGTTGCTAAATGCTGTTTACCCCTAATACGAGGCTGAATAATTGGTTACCTACTATTACCAAATTCTTATGTATTATAAAAATACAACAAGAAATAGTCAATCCAAGTTCTATTAGTTTCCGAAAAATTATAAGCATAAATTTGTACCTACTGTCACTGAATCTAATAAATAGGAAATTGCTATTATTGGTGGATATATTTCATTAAAGTTATAATGTCGTATATTATTATTTACATTTAACTATACCTAATATAATAATATAAGTATATATAATATGTTATTTATTTATTTATTTATTAATGGTTTCACCATTATTCAAAATAGTAAGTAATACAATGAATTATAAAATAGTTGACATAGTTAAATTCTAACATATACAATAAAAAGCAATGTAAAACGTGTTAAAAATATGATGTAACACCATTACTTAACAAACTAAACATGATCAACACAATTTAACAATTGCCTAAAAGAATAAATTGAACTAAAGAATGGATCAACAGTATAATGTGTTAAAGTGCCTAAGAGCTCTAGTCATCGGATCATTTCTACCATAATTAGTATGGTGATACTCAATATAGAATAAAGAAGGATTTCGTAAGTAGTAACTGGTTGTATTAAATCGGATTTCCGATAGTAATTCAGGACAGTTAACAAAGCCATTTATTAGTTTATAGATAAAAAGCATTTCCAGTTTTATTCGTCTATTTACAAGACAAATTATGCTGAAGAACATCATTGTTGTTAAAATTATCTAGAATCTGCAATTTAAATCTAGCGTATCGAGCAAAACTTACTTGAATATTCTCAATTACGACTTTGTCAACCTCCTAATAAGGAGACCAAATAATGGAAGCATACTCTAGGGATGATCGAACTATTGAACAATATAAAACTGGAAGAACGGATACAGAAAAAACTTTTGTATTCCTTTTTTACAAAACCTAGAGATCTGTTAGCATTAGATGATAGAACACGCAGGTGGGATTTAAAATTTAATTGTTTATCAATAAGTACTGGTCATAGGCGTCCGTTTTGGGTAGGTCAACAGCTATTTTATAGCATAACTTTTTTGTCTTGAATTTTTGAGCATTTTTGACACTAGATTATTAAATTATGAGGTATTCGAGTACTAAAAGTTACTCTTACTTTATGTTGGTAAAATACTTCGTTTTTTGTTGAAAAGTTCTTTAAATTTTTTTTTCAAATTCCAAAAACGAAAAACTTTCAAATCGATTTTTCTAGAAAACGTTGTGTTCTACCGACTTAAAGCAAGAGTACCTTTTAGTACTACAATACCTCACAATTTATTAATCCGGTGTCAAAAATGCATAAAAGTTAAGGACAAAAAAGTTATGCGATAAAATACCCGTTGCTCTACCCAAAACGGACGCCTATGACCGGTACTAGAAATTTGCAATAGATTTGCGATAGATTTGCGATTTGGAATCGATTCATCTCTGAAAAGTAAATATGCATACCAATTTTCGTTTATCTAAATAGAAGCGTTCTGGAGGTATTTAAGAAAAACTAATTTCATGGCGCCATCTTCAAAGAGCTCTAGCTCCCTTAAGAAGCATTTTCGGACTAGGTGAATTGGGTTAAATTGTCTTAAAATTATCTGAGGAATCTCCTGTCTTCGTTTGTCGGTAGAGTTTCTGGACACCCTGTATAGTGTATTTGATAAAAAATTTATTTAAGACGTGAACTTAATAAAAAGTTATTTATTGTGTATTATTTGTGGAAGGTCCAAGCAGAGAATACATCAGGATAATATATTCTGTGATCCAAGTATTTTGTTGTTAAAGACGTTCAAAATTGTAAACGTTCCATAGTAGGTAACAATATATTATTAAAAAGTCACTTGAACACTTTTCCTCTTGTCTCGATTGAGTATTAGTTTTTGTTGTAGGTACATATAAATTATTACAATCACTGAATACATAGTTAGTGAAAAAATTATCAGTAGTAATTGCACAAGAGCTCTAAAATTATTGAATTTTTCCCGAGTGTCACTTTGACAGTTTTAATTTCACGAGCCGAAAGCGAGTGAAATTATTTCAAAGTGTCATGAGGGCAAAAATTCTATATTAATTTTAGAGATCGAGTGCAATTTGTTGCGATTATTTCGTGAATAAAACTGTTCAAAACCAAAATTTTATTGTAATTTATTTACGTAAGTACAAATTACTACAATTAAACACACAGTTGTTATAAATATTTCACGGTTGAAAGTCATCACTTTTATAATTTTTAAAACATTAATTGTCATTTATGTCACTGAATGTATTTTTTCGTAGCAACGAAGGGCATCTGACGTAATATACTTGACGACGGGAAATTATCAAAAATTATCGATTTAATTTAGATTTCTGTAGCATTCTATTGGTCAGAATCTCCTATGAATGAAATAATCACATTTATTAACTGAATTAGTAATTTGCAATTATAAAAATAACAGTTATCCAAGAACATTCAAAAGCCATCTCTTTAAATTAATGATGACATTTTCAAGTAGAATGACATTCTAGTAGTGTTTACATATCCATACCAATGTGAATTTTACTACACGTAATTTGCCGTGTAAAGACAGAAAAAGTAGGGATACCCGTAAAATATTTGCGAATTATGTCCCGATGGACTTAAAAATAAACACAATATTAGTTAATTCATGGTTAATTCCAATTAACACAAGCAAAATGCGCTAATGTCATTGTCACTAAAATAAATTAATGATAACCGTCAACATTTTTAGTACCTAAACAAAATATAAACGTAAAAATATACTGACATTGTTACAGTTAAAATTCTATAAATTCTGTAAATTACAATAATTATTGTATTAAAATATACGATTAATATTAAAAGTGGCATGCACCACTTGAATCTAACTTCAGCCCGTGAATAATGACTCGTGAGTAACTTCAGCCCGTGAGTAATGAACTATTACTCACGGGCAGAGTAATGGGTACTATTATCTATTAAAAAATAGCGAATAATGACCATGTTACTAAGCGGTCGTAGAAAAAAGTGTTTTTGATGTTAGATTAATTCTATGTTTTGTTTTTAGGCAGGGTTGAGTTCATGTGCTCATGCAGCAAGTAGACTGAGTAAAAACTGCATACTTCCTCTTTGTTTAGATTTGGAAATTATTGATTTTTTGAAAAGAATTAATAAGCCAGAATATATTGAGAGTTTCGCAGAAGACGCTGTTGAGTTAAGTGTTGAACATTGTGGATCTAGAATTTATGCTTTAGAACTTATGGCTTCACATTTTATAAAAACTGGTAAGGCTTTTGTAATAAGAGCATGTAAATATATTTAGGCATTGGTAGGTATATGTAATTTTCAGATTACTGTTTTTAAAAGATTTAAACGCACATTGTGATGTGACAATAAGAGTGATATTCCTAGAAAATCACCAATGCCAAGTTGAAAGTACAGATAATTTGTAAGACACTTTTTTTAAAACACATTTTTTATTATTTTTGATAACTATGCATCAGATTTAGTGTTTGCTGCAATACATAATGTAATGTCCTGAGACAGCCAATGCCTGCGTGCAAATATGCATAGGGATTACGAACACTCGATACGAATCGTATCCGCCATGTTTTCCCATAGCGCCTTACGGGAAAACATGGCGGATACGATTCGTATCGAGTGTTCGTAATCCCACCCCAGGTCTCTTAGCAGCAACTCGATTTGTTAACACGTTTCATGTGAATGGCATACATGTCAGACACATGATGTCTTCACCAATGTGCGGACTGCGCTCATGTATGACATTGACTATCCACATTTTTAATATTAGGCCAGAAAATGAAGCTGAAAAAATGGCAAAACCTCGCAATTTTTTCGTCCAACATCGATTTGTACAAAAATTTGGGATTAGACTCATTTTACCCTCTAGTTCATTTTCTATATTGCACCGTTGTACGCTTTTGGTTTTTTAAGGGTGAAAACTACCCCTAATTGTAAAAAATTATAAAATAACATTTTAAACTTGAATATGGTCAACATCTGATTTTTATTAGTTAAAAAATAATTGTTTTATGCTTTAGCATATAGTATCATAATATTTCAACCCTTAAAACCACCCTTGTTCGAGCTATATATAAAGAATTTATTTATCCTAAAAGAATGATTTCGGCTTGCATCGATGTGCATAAAAATTTGTGATTAGGATCATCTCATCCTGTACTTCATATTCTTTATCATGCTTAAGGACGTTGATTATTTTTAGGGGTGTAAACTACCCCTTATTGCCAAAAATGGTATAAAAACATTGTAAACCTTAATATTGGTAAAATTTGGCTTTGATTGTTTAAATAATGATCGTTTGATGCTTTAGGATATAATGTCATAATATTTCAACCCTTAAAAACCACCCTTTACAACATTGTAATTTTTGTAGTAATTTAATAGATCTATACAGAAAAAACGTAGAATTACGTACAAAAACATTTATTTACACAAAAATACGAATTTACAAATACAAATACACATACGAATAGTTTTTTAGTCATCTTCATCGAGATCGACACCATCTTTGTCTTCTCTCGAATTTTCGAAATATTCGAATTTTTTGAAAAAAAATTCGTTTTATAAACATATGTAGGTATAGATCCTTCATTTTTGGTGATAAAAAGTTTTTTCATAAATGATTTTGTAGAGTTTTTTGAAGAGCTATAATAATATGTAAATTAAATTTCGTAATATCCCTTAGTTTTTAAATGGGGTGAGTTTAAAGGGCTCGAATAAGGGGGTGTTTGCTCGTAAGTAGAGGTTTTAAACAGCTATACCTCGCTAAACTATTCACTCTAAAGAAAATCTATGTACATGGAAATTTTAGTTATTAAAAAAGCTACAATTTAGTACTGTATAATTTTTTTCTTTATTGCTTTATTGCAATAAAGCAATAAAACAATGCAAGGAGAAATCTAAAGACATGATATTGGGAAAATGGAAAATGAACGATGTACAAATACAAGAATTACTATTTGCAGATATGGTAAAATACAAGAATTACTATTTGCAGATATGGTATTGTTAGCTGACACGGAAGACAAATAATAAACACTTATATAAAAGAACTAAGAAAAATGAACATGAAAATAAACACCGATAAAAGTAAAACAATGGTTATGGCAACTACAAAAAAAGTGATAAAAATTAAGGTAGAAGGACAAGTGTTGGAACAAGTAAACAGCTACAACTACTTAGGTACAATTATTGAAGAAGATGGTAAAATAGACAAAGAAATAAACAATAAAATAGGAAAAGCAGGGACAATTTATATTAGGTACATTAAGAAATACGTTCTTTGGAAAGAAAGAGGTACCCAAAGAAGTCAAAACACAAGTGTACCAAAAAGTGGTTCGACCATCAATCATCTATGGGAGTGAATCGTGGACGCTAACAAAGAACAACAAAAGAAAAATCAAAGCTACAGATATGAGATTCTTGAGAAAAATAGAAGGGGTCACACGAAGAGACAAAATTAGAAACGACACAATAATTCAAGCTCTAAAGATAAAACCCATAGAGACAATTATAGGGGAACGACAGTTAGGATGGTTGGGACACATCCATAGACTAAACGACACAAGAATAACGAAAAAAAGTATATGAAGTCAGAGTACAAGGGAAAAATAAAGTAGGTCGCCCAAGAATGAGATGGGAAGAACAAGTTAGACAAGAAGCAGAGAATAGAGGACTGCAATGGAGTATGGCAAAACAATTAGCTCAAAATAGAACAGCATGGAAAAGATGTATCAAAGAAGCACCTCAAGATTAAAACATATGGACAGAAAGATGGGTCAAATAAGTAATTTATATTCATTAAAATTGTATTGTTAAAATAAGTATTGTATAATTATTAAAATATATTGAAATGTAGATATTGAACTAGTTGTAAAGAGCCCAACACCGAAAGGTACGAATGGGCTTAATTGATTAAATAAAATAAATAAATAATTTTTTTCGTATCTCCAGTATTTTAGGAGATATTTTGAAGAAAAGGGTAAAAAATACGAAATTTCAAAAAAATCAAATAATCTTTAAACTCCAATTTTTCTAAAATTGGGCCTTTTAAATAGGTTTAACTTCTTAGATGTATTGATAATACGTATAAAAAAAGAATTACAGAAGGGTGAAGATCAATTTTAATTAGGAAGATAGTTAGGAGGTTGTTTTCACGAATTTTTTCATGGGAAAAAGTAGGTATCGACGTTATTTTGATCATAAGTCGCTTAATTTCTATGCTAGAAACATTTTCTTTTATTTTTTGAAACATCTAATTGTATACTTGAAAAATATTGTGTAAGTTTTCATCGAAAAATGCAAAGTTTTCCCGTTATTTAGGTTTGAATATTTCAAATTATGCATTTGACGAAAAAAGGTAACCTTTAACATGCCGTATCTCGGTTGGTGTTGGTCGTAGAAAAATTATAAAAAAAGGATTTTGTTTGTGTTTCTAAAAGATACAATTTTATTATCTAAAGTTTTTTTGATTAAATACATATTTTTCGAGTTATACTCAAAAAACCCTCTAAAAATGTCGATTTTTTCGGCGAAAAACTTTTACTTTAAACCGCGAATAACTCGAAAAATATTAGTTTTACGAAGAAAACGTAAATAATATTTTTTAGAATTACTTTTTTCATCGACTTCCATGGTTAAAATGTAACGAAAAATTCCCACCCCCCTCCTCCCCGAGGTTGGGGTGGCAACCACCCCCAAGGTTTTAGCGTCCAGCGGCATGATATAGAAAATGATCCTTGGGCTCTTCCCTACCTTCCGTGAAAATATCAAGTACATCCATGCTGGACGAAAAAATTGCGGGCCAAAATGCATAATTTCTTGGCCTATATGTATTTTTTTGTGAGTTGTTAAGTCTTAGGATCAGACAAAAGATCGTTATTTCATTTATAATTCGGAGCACTGTTGCGTAGGCAGCCTAATAAGTTAGAGAAATAATAATATAATGTGATTAAATCAAATTATCATTTTATGCTAGATTTCTGAAAATAATTGTTGTGGCAGTCAACAGGTTAATTTCTTGGTGTTGATTACAGGTTACAGTTGAGTCCACGAGTCTTTACACGTCATCATTTAAAGCATACAAAATAAGTCGGAAATTTATTAAACGCAACAGCAAGTGACAGAAAGTGGGTATTATTCCGATCACGGGTTATAGTATAAAATTTGACGTTATCAAATAAATAGAATGGTGTGCGCGTGTGTGTGTGTGTGTGTGTGTGTGTGTGTGTGTGTGTGTGTGTGTGTGTGTGTGTGTGTGTGTGTGTGTGTGTGTGTGTGTGTGTGTGTGTGTGTGTGTGTGTGTGTGTGTGTGTGTGTGTGTGTGTGTGTGTGTGTGTGTGTGTGTGTGTGTGTGTGTGTGTGTGTGTGTGTGTGTGTGTGTGTGTGTGTGTGTGTGTGTGTGTGTGTGTGTGTGTGTGTGTGTGTGTGTGTGTGTGTGTGTGTGTGTGTGTGTGTGTGTGTGTGTGTGTGTGTGTGTGTGTGTGTGTGTGTGTGTGTGTGTGTGTGTGTGTGTGTGTGTGTGTGTGTGTGTGTGTGTGTGTGTGTGTGTGTGTGTGTGTGTGTGTGTGTGTGTGTGTGTGTGTGTGTGTGTGTGTGTGTGTGTGTGTGTGTGTGTGTGTGTGTGTGTGTGTGTGTGTGTGTGTGTGTGTGTGTGTGTGTGTGTGTGTGTGTGTGTGTGTGTGTGTGTGTGTGTGTGTGTGTGTGTGTGTGTGTGTGTGTGTGTGTGTGTGTGTGTGTGTGTGTGTGTGTGTGTGTGTGTGTGTGTGTGTGTGTGTGTGTGTGTGTGTGTGTGTGTGTGTGTGTGTGTGTGTGTGTGTGTGTGTGTGTGTGTGTGTGTGTGTGTGTGTGTGTGTGTGTGTGTGTGTGTGTGTGTGTGTGTGTGTGTGTGTGTGTGTGTGTGTGTGTGTGTGTGTGTGTGTGTGTGTGTGTGTGTGTGTGTGTGTGTGTGTGTGTGTGTGTGTGTGTGTGTGTGTGTGTGTGTGTGTGTGTGTGTGTGTGTGTGTGTGTGTGTGTGTGTGTGTGTGTGTGTGTGTGTGTGTGTGTGTGTGTGTGTGTGTGTGTGTGTGTGTGTGTGTGTGTGTGTGTGTGTGTGTGTGTGTGTGTGTGTGTGTGTGTGTGTGTGTGTGTGTGTGTGTGTGTGTGTGTGTGTGTGTGTGTGTGTGTGTGTGTGTGTGTGTGTGTGTGTGTGTGTGTGTGTGTGTGTGTGTGTGTGTGTGTGTGTGTGTGTGTGTGTGTGTGTGTGTGTGTGTGTGTGTGTGTGTGTGTGTGTGTGTGTGTGTGTGTGTGTGTGTGTGTGTGTGTGTGTGTGTGTGTGTGTGTGTGTGTGTGTGTGTGTGTGTGTGTGTGTGTGTGTGTGTGTGTGTGTGTGTGTGTGTGTGTGTGTGTGTGTGTGTGTGTGTGTGTGTGTGTGTGTGTGTGTGTGTGTGTGTGTGTGTGTGTGTGTGTGTGTGTGTGTGTGTGTGTGTGTGTGTGTGTGTGTGTGTGTGTGTGTGTGTGTGTGTGTGTGTGTGTGTGTGTGTGTGTGTGTGTGTGTGTGTGTGTGTGTGTGTGTGTGTGTGTGTGTGTGTGTGTGTGTGTGTGTGTGTGTGTGTGTGTGTGTGTGTGTGTGTGTGTGTGTGTGTGTGTGTGTGTGTGTGTGTGTGTGTGTGTGTGTGTGTGTGTGTGTGTGTGTGTGTGTGTGTGTGTGTGTGTGTGTGTGTGTGTGTGTGTGTGTGTGTGTGTGTGTGTGTGTGTGTGTGTGTGTGTGTGTGTGTGTGTGTGTGTGTGTGTGTGTGTGTGTGTGTGTGTGTGTGTGTGTGTGTGTGTGTGTGTGTGTGTGTGTGAGAGAAAAAATGGCTTGGATGCGGGTCCGTTAGCCACAGATTTTTATTTTATTTTTACCTCAATTTATTAGTTTTGTTATATTTATACCTATTTCACTATATGACTATATTTGTTTCTCTCAAGTAGTTAATGAGTAATTTAAATATTTCCATTTTATGACAACTTATTAGATATTCTATACTAATTAAAAAATGAACTTGTGTTTGTCGTAAATTGTAATATAATTCATTTATATATCTCTCGTTAATTTTGCATTCAAAGAAAATATGGTTCAAATCTCTAATCGAAACATTATCACAAAAACAGACTGATGAATAAAGACCGGATTATATGTTCCTGTTTTGACTGAAATATGTGCATATATATGTCTGAAATATGAGTAAAATATGTTGAAAATATTCCCTAAAAGTTTAAAATATGTTCCAAATATGTGGAATATGTGAAAAATATTTTAAATTAAGAAGAAAATGTGCATTAAAAAATGTATAAAAGTTTTATTAAATAACGGTAAGTACATATATTGACAAAATTAACCTAAATATACGAATGTATACCTATCTAGTACCTATTACTATTACTTACGTTTCTACATTTTATTCCTTCTTATAAAAACAATTCACAATTTTTTAAAATATTTTCAATAGTAAAATTATGTCGCCTATCCGTTAGTAGTAATTTGTATGTTGAAAATCTTTGTTTAACATCAACTGATGTGATTGATGCAAATTTTATAACTTTAACAATCTCCGCATTTAAATTGGTAGTGACATCAAAATCGTCACAAATAATTTGGTTTGCTTCCTGTAATAATAATTTTAAATCACTATTTTTCTGTAAAGTTTCAATCCATTTTTTATTTATTGATTGTCCAATTTTTCCAGAAACTTCTTCAGCGTTTTCCTTAAATTTCTGAATTAAATTAAGGGACTCTTGTAGTGGAAACGATTCTGTTTTCTAAAATTGATTTGCATTTTAAAATCGCACCAATATTTGCTTCTTCAAAACATAAAATTAGTTCTTTTATGGGGAGAAAATGTTCCGCATAAAAACAGGCAGCTTTTAAATATGTTCCCCAACTTGTGATTATAGGCTCCGGTGGCAAAGGAGTATTTGGAAATTTTTCTTTATATATCTGAATCCTTAAAGGCGATTTTAAAAATATTTTCTTCACGTTACTAATTAAACTATTAAATGTAGGAAATGAATTTCGAATTTCTTCCGCCACTCTGTCTAAAAGTCTAAACCATGCGCCAAACACGTCACATGAATTAAATTGGGATATAAAACTTTTAGTTGTTGGCAAGATTTGACCATGTATGACGCAGCATCGGAAACCATAAGCAAGATTTTGTTAGCTGGAACAATGTCGGGAAGGAAAAAGTTCATGAATGCATCATTTAAAAACCTAACCATTGTTACATGGTTAACTGTGTCAAGCTGTTTACAGCCAAAAATATGTCAAAATATGCCAAAATATGTTAAAAATATGCCAAAATATGTTAAAAATATGCCAAAATATGTCAAACGGTCGAAAATATGTTCAAACCATCAAAATATGTTAAAAAACCGAAAATATTCTAAATATGTAAAATTAAATTAGTGTCAAACGCCTTTAATTATCATAATTCGTCCACATCCTGAAGCGTTTGATTGTATCTTTGATGGTTTTCGATATGCAAAAAACATATAATCCGGTCTTTACTGATGAATTAACTATTCCTAATTTGTGCAGATGTGCCTCATATTTTCCGTGTCGAGTTTTTAATCTGACGATAGTAGAAATATCTTGCTTTGGCAGGTTATACTTAAATATGTATTCAGGTGGCGGAGGAAGTTTTTGATATGCTTGAAATATTTTTCCATTGTTTTTTCCATATTTTATTTATTCTAGCTTTAACGTCATTTATTGCATCTGTCGATAAGATCTGAGTTAGAATCTCACCATTTTTTATTGCTTCTTTGGCCAACTCATCCACCACTTTCTCATAACCCAGTATACTGGCATGCCCTTTTGCCCATATAAATACTACTTCCACTTTAGACAAATTATTTTTTATATTACATAAAATTTTTTATTTGTATGAACTAAAATCAGTGTTTTCAATTGCATATATTGCAGATCTGTAGTCTGTTATTATCACAGCTTTTTCAATATTATTCTCTTTGATCCATTCTAGAGCTTTTTCGATGGCTATAATCTCAGCTGTAAAAATACTACTAATACTAGATAATTTGTAATTATTATGTTGATGGGTATTTTGCATATACATAGCACATCCTACTCCTGTTTGATTTTTAGAACCGTCTGTGTAAATTACTGTGTAATCCACAAAGTCGCTCAGTATAGATTTTACTAAAATATTATTTAAATGATTTGATTCTGTATATTTAGGAATTATGATTCTTGGTTTTTTAATCAAAGTTTTATACGGAAATTTATAAATTGGTAATAATTTACTGTTGTGTAAATCTGTATAATTCCTGGTTTCAATGAATGCATCTGTTAGTGGTGGTGAATTTTTTTATTCTCCAATATTTGCTAGTTAAGTTTTCCATGTTTAATAAAGCCAGATTTGTTAAAAGGTCTGACTCAGTGTTTCTTAGCTTTATGCAGTATTTTTGAGCTAAAAATTGTCTACGTAAATTTAATGGGATTTCATTACACTCTGCTAGCATAACGTTTGTTGGAGTGGATACCATTGCACTTAAACATATTCTCAAGCATCTGTATTGTATCCGATCTAATATTTTTAAGTTCGTATTGCTTGCTGATCCATATATCCAACACCCATAGTTCACGACTGACCGAATACAAGCATTGTAGAACAATAAAGCTGTTTTGGGGTCTGCACCCCATTTTCTGTTGGTAATACACCTTAGTATATTTATTTTTTTTCACACTTACCTTTGATGTATTGAATATGTTTAGTCCACAGAAGTTTATTATCTAGTACTATCCCTAGATACTTATACTGATTCACCACTGGTATAGTACGCCCACTCGAGGTTACGTTTCCCGGTGCGCGCAACCTATGCCTGGTGAAAAACATAATATTGAATTTTTCTGTGGACATTGTCATATTATTTTCATTTGTCCATTGTATAATAATTTCAACTATATGCCTCAATGACCGTAGACAGTCGTCGTAGGTTTTTTGGGTGGAGTATATACAGATATCATCTGCATATTGTAAACATTTAATGTTTTCGTCAAACAAACTATGAATACTAGCAGAATATAAGTTGAATAATGTTGTTCTTTTATTATCATTGATTAATAAATAAATAAACAATTTATAAAAAAATTCAATAACATATTTTCTTTTTGTTATTTTATTCACTTTGGCGGAACATTAAACACAAGCATCCCTTAACTGTGTCAACAATGAGGTTAGCTTTGTACATTGTCAAAATTTATCGTAAAATAACATAAACTTATCATGAAATAACTCCAATATAAAATTAGTTGTGAAAACAACTGTTTGTATACTATAAAAAACTTCAAAATGCAAAAATTCGACAAAATAACAGCAAAAAATTCAACAAACTGACATCCACAAAAGCAAACAAACCAAAACGTCAGAAATTGTACTTAAAATATATGAAAACATCCCCAATCGTCTTTCTTTGTACCTATCTCTTTTCAATGCACTGAGTCTAGATCGTTCATAAAAATAACATGTGTTTTTATTTAATAACAGGCGGCAGCTGGTTTGTCATTAGTTTCATGCGTGGAAGAGAATTATGCTAGATAAAAAGTATGTGTTTTATCTCGCCAGGTATTAATGACGCACGGGTTAAGACTTATGGACTCAACTGTACATATTGTCACATTAATCTAAAATTCTTTTTTAGGTGATTATTTAGCAGCATTAGAAACTTTCTTTGAAATATCCAAATTATTAGAGAAATGTGTCTCTAATGGTTTCAGAAGTGAAATATTATTAAAGTGTGAAATAAACAGTGTATTCTTATTATTAATTCTCCGACCAAATCCACAAAAATTAGCACCCCATCTCACAAGAATTTTGGAAAAGTACACATGGGGAGATACTAATGATGAAAGTCTGAAAGGTAAAATTTAAAGTAATAAAAGTAATAAGTAATAATTCTCTAATAGGAAATTAAACTTCAGGTTCAATTTATTTATGCTGTCATTTATTTACACTATTCAAGATACTACTTACAACTTGAACGCACTGTTAAATAATAGCAATAAAGAGGGCGTTCAAGTATTACGTAACGCAACTTTTGAAAATTTTTGACCCCCCTCCCGCCTATGTAACGCACCGTAACGTTTTTATGTACACCCCTCCCCCTACCTAAACATTACGTAACACCCAAGTGACCATTTTACCAAAGTAATAGTTTTGTTACGAAAAGTTTATACCGGAAAGCCAATAAAATAAATTTGTTGTTTTAATCGCATTTGCGATAATAATAAAACAGATTTCTAACTCGTAATAATAAACTTTTACTGCTCATCTTTCCATTTTTCTACTGTTTCAAGTATTTCTCGTTCATCAATGATAACTTTTTCTTTATTATCTAGTGGAGCATTTGTGTTTTTCTATATATAGGCCAGCAACTTCACAAACTTTTTTGTGGATATGTCATGTCGTGCTTATTTTCTAACTCTTCCATTTTTGAATCTTGCATCAACGATTAAAAGGTTGTGAACAGATCCATTATCTGCTCCAGAGTATGACGTAATTCTACTGATGGAGTTTTTAAACCTTTTGTTGATAAGATTGTAAGAAAGAGGTAAGTATATAAAAAAAATAATTTGAGTTACTACTCAGTATAGTAACATTTGAGTTACTAGCCCAGTAAATCAACGTGAAATATGCCATGTAATTAAATATTACCATGTCATTTTCAGTGTCATCACCGAATTGCATGAAAATCTGGATTTAGATTCACCCTCCACTTCACTTTTGGACTTGAGTCCAGGGTTGCTTTTACTTGGGGGGTGAAAGCCACCTCCTCTCGGAGGTGAAAAATCATACCTGTAAAATAAGCCCGGAAATGGATAAATTGACTACTTCTAAGCAACTTTTGTTCTACAGAGTTTTTAAGTAAATGAATATTTGCTAGTGAAAATGTTTATTTTTTAACAAAAAAAAACACGTTTACTTGTATAATATAGATTCATTCATTCGTAGCAAAGAATATACTTGGTAGCAAAGAATATACTCTCTTAACGTCTATATTCTTTGTTCGTAGCATCCGGATAGTAAGTGAGAGAGTTCCAGAAATGTTAAACCAGTTGCATAAACTTAGTTTTCGTTCCAGCGCAAAATGCAGAGGCTCATTTATCCTTTTGTGTCTCTGTGGTCGTACTCTACTTTCACGATGGTCTTGTACAGTTTTGCCATGCACGTAATGACTGTGCATATACACACTATTGCGGGATGTGAAATAGATCCTACTAGTTGCACATATTCTGTTCTTGAGATCGCATTGTACTGATGGACAAAAGAAACTGTAAGGCATCTGCTTAAATGCTTCTGTGAAGACGACAGATCAACTGACAACCTCACAAGAAGTGGTTAAAACTTGCATTATCCTTTATCTAGCTGACTAGACCACAAGCTTGCTTGGGATTTGAAGGATTGGGCAGGGTGGCGGCAGGGAAAGACATATTTCAATGTATTCCTCGAGCGGCAACAGCAGTATTCATCCGCGTATTTAGTCACTTTCAATATTTCGATTTACGGACGTGAGTGCTATACCATGCCAGATTAGGTTCTGCTGGATCCTGCAAGTTATCTTCAGGATTTCCATATTCCGCCGAAACATTGTAGCTTTTAATTTCCCCGTTTTCCAACTTTTGATGATATTAGAGGATGCATTCACTTTAGGAACACTGACTACTGCAGTGTGTGTCTTTGTATTACTGAGAATGAAAACAGAATAAAAGAGACGTATAATACAGCCAAAAGATTTCCCGTACAATATAGACAAACAAAAAAAAACAAAGTAACAATACTGTACAATACAATCGAATGATTCCCTGTAAAACATAAGCGAAAAGTAATTGCCAACCTGCCAGATTTCAATTCAATAGTTTTTTGTATGTAAGGAAAAATCAATGTTACGTAACGCGTTGTTCAAACCCGCTTTCCTAACTCGTAACGTTTTGCACGACCCCCCTTTCCCCTAAATTGCGTTACGTAATAATTGAACGACCCCCAATGAATTTCTACAAAAATATCATGTTACTAATTAAACATTACTAATTGAAACATAATAAACAACCACAATATAATCGCAGTGGTTAATGTCACTTTCGTTTAGAGCTCTTTGGAATTCATTACTGAAGTTGATTTGTCATAAAACTATTATAATAATTGAATCGGTCATTGCGAAAACAATCTAAGTCCAGATTTTAGGTAAAATAACTTTTCGACGCCATGATGTTTTTAAGATTTAAATCAACCATTCCGCGCAAAAACAACGCCAGTTACTGTTTATATTGTATGTTTAAATATTCTATCGTAGGTCGGTATGTTTTTCGGTCAGTTCGAAAACAACACCTGTCCTTTACTGGACTTTATTTTGACTGTTTCTTGCTGACAATAAAGAAAGTTTTAGTACAAACATTAAACATCATGGTTCATTTCGAAAACAACATAAGTCCACAAAATTAAAAACTTAATATCAAAAAAACTCAGAAACATTTAGTTTTTTCTTGTATATATATATATATATATATATATATATATATATATATATATATATATATATATATATATATATATATATAAAAAGTAAAAAAGTACTGAGATAACAGTATATATTCATTATATATATATATATATATATATATATATATATATATATATTTATTCGCATTAATATTTTTTATTCTTTCATACATATGTTCTAAATTTTATCTTATTGCATTGTAGAAATTCTTGAGAAAGGAAATAAACATTTCCGAAAGCTTGAATATTGGATAATAGTGTACTTTAAGGCCCCAGTTTGACTTCTATACCCAAAAATAGTGAAATTCGTATATATATATATATAAAATGAATAATTTTGGGGAATGCAGTCAATGTGTTTTGGGCTGATGTCATATGCCAATTTTGTTTTTATACATAGTGTTTTATAATATTATCATTTTATTATAAGATTTATTATATAAGATTAATGTAAATTTTCGCGAAATATTATATAATATATATTAAATATAATTAAATATATACATACATAATATATCTAAATTTATATGTATTCTGACTGTTTCTTGCTGAAAATAAAGAAAAAACATTAAAAATTATGGTTCATTTCGAAAACAACATAAGTCCACAAACTTAAAAATTTAATAGCAAAAAAAATACGCAACATTTAGACTTTTTTTGTCTTTCAAAAAGATGCATTTATAACCCATAATACTTATATAAAATATAGTAAGTAGTATTACCTTAAAATATCCAGTTACTAATAGACCGGGAGATATTATACAGAAGTTCAGCCACGATTTTCTAAGTCCTGCCCTTTGCAATAGTGGAAGGGTAGACGAGGTACTTACAATTTGTGGAAATTCCCACAAATTTCCTGTGACATTCTCCTGTAAAAATTAGATTTTCCAAAAAAATAAAAATAGGGTTTTGCGGTGAATTTCTGAGTCCTGCCATATCCGTAGAATGACAGGATACTATGGATTTTATGAAGAAAATTTTTTGGGCAGGAGGGTTGCAAACGGGCTAACGGAATATATATGTATACAAACTTGTATGGAAAATAATGAAATTTTCATGATTTTCTGGGTCCTGCCAACTAAATAAATTAAACATATTTATTTCAAAATGATAAAAAAAAATGTTTTTGCATGACGTCTCCTACTGTTTAAGTATACTTGTCCCTTGGAAAATTTTGCGCAAAATTTTTACCATGATTCCGTGATTTTCTGAGTCCTGCCTTTAAAAAGTTATAATACTCAAATACAATCAATACTTTTTCGGTACTCGACAGGAAGATTAAACGGTTCTTGTAAGACGGCAGGAGTCCTAGATTTGTAAGAAAATTCGTGAAAAATTCCACGATGTTCTGAGTCATGCATTTTGCATATGTTTCATAAATCTTAATATAAGTCTATTTAAAAAGAGGCAGGATGGTTTTATAGTTATTTCGTATACAGGGTGGGGCATTAGTGTGACAAAGTCCAATTACTCGTTTGTCGTAAGAGATACGAAAAACTTTTCTTTAGGTAAAATGTGGGGCGAAGAGAGGATCATAATTTAAAAATATTTTCTAATATACAGGGCTACCCGTATTGACAGGGTGACACAAACTTATGTTTTTTTTAATGGAACACCCTGTATATAATTTTTAAATTTCTAAGATAATTTTAAGACAATTTAACACAATTCACCTAATCGAAAAATGTTTCCTAAGGGAGCTAGAGCTCTTTGAAGATGGCGCCTTGTAATTAGATTTTTGTTATCCCCAGAACGCTTCCGTTTCGATAGACAAAAACTGGTCCGCCTTTTTATCTTCCAGATATAAATCGAATCCATAAATTGCGAATCTCTAGTACCGGTCATAGGAGTCCGTTTTGGGTAGCGGAACGGTTATTTTATCGCATAACTTTTTTATCTTTAACTTTTAAGCATTTTTGACACTATATTATTAAATTGTGAGGTATTCTAGTACTAAAGGGTAGGGGAGAATTGGACAAAACCGGGTACCACTCCAAAAACCGTCTGTATCTTTTGCTATGTGAGAGTAGCAAATGTTTGCTGCAGATTGAAATATTCTCAAATGACTTAACTTTGATATGCTAATGCCAATTTTTAAGAATATTCTTAGATTCTTAACTTTTTTTATTTTTATGAAAATATTGCAAAATACCCGGTTTTGTCCAACCGGTATGATAAAACCGGGTAGTAACTTAATTACCATGTAAAAAGACTAATGGGCAGAAAATAAAATATTTATTAAAAGTATGTGAACAAAAATTGAAAATATATGAACAGAAGTCAGAAATAAAAACTTCATCTACATCATCATTGGCACTACAGGCGTCATAAGCCCATTTGGTGCAAGACACACATTTTATCCAGCCTTCCTTCGCACTATAATTTGAAAATAGTTAATTGTAATATAGACACGCATCGTCATTATTATCTACTTCCTCCAACCTCGCCAAAATTTTGTTTTTGGTGCAGCCCTTTTTACCACGTTTTTTCTTTTTTTTTTTTTGTCCAGTTCATTTAGTTTTAATTTTTTTACGACTGGAGATTTTTTTAAATTTTTCCTACTAGCTTTCTTACTAGCTTCTTCAACAGAAGAAGCCACACGTTGTATTTAACTAAAAACAAAAAAAACCACTGCAGAAACTGGAAGTAACAACAGGTCTGATAAAATCGGGTACCCGGTTTTGTCGATTTTCGGACTACCCGGTTTTGTCAAACTCGTAAACAAGACATTTAAATGTTATTTAAATTTTTAAGTTATGATATAATATTTAAAATTTTTGGCCAAATTAAAGGTAATATACTAGGTTACATGTATTAAATTTTGAAATGGCCATTAGTTATTCATCAGAGAAGAAAACAGCTATAAACTTACCTCAAAAATCGAGTTTCCTGCATCAAAAAACAGGTAAGGTCTTACTGCTCCGGCACAGATTACTCAAATGAGGTAGAAATGAATGCACACGACTGTTGGTGGTAAAGGGACACTAATTTTAACGTTGTCTAATAGATAGCAGCAGACAGTTAGAAGAATTAAGGGGTACCCGGTTTTATCAACCTACCCGGTTTTGTCCAACTCTCCCCTACTCTTGCTGTAAGTCGGTAGGATGCACCGTTTTAAGGAAAAATCAATTTCAAAATTTTTCGTATTTTGAATTTAAGAAAAATTTGAGAAAAATAAAAAAACGGTGTATTTACCTACTTAAAGCAAGAGTAACTTTTAGTACTAGAATACCTCATAATTTAATACTCTACTGTCAAAAATGCTTAAAAAATAAAGCAAGTTATGAGATTTCGCTGATCTACCCACGACGGACGCCTATAACCGATACTAGAAATTCACAATTGATAAAATATTCATCTTTGGAGGAGAAATAAACGTACCAGTTTTCGTTTTTCTAAATAGTTTTTCTAAATAGTTTTTTTTATTTTTTTTTTCAAATTAAAAACCGAAAAATTTTTCAAATCGATTTTTCTAGAACACAGCGTATCCTACCGACTTAAAACAAGAGTACCTTTTAGTATAAGAATACTCCATAGTTTAATAATCCAGTGTCAAAAATGCTTAAAAGTTAGACACAGAAAAGTTATGGGATAAAATATGCGTTTCCCTACCCTAAACGGACGCCTATGACCGGTACTAAAAATTGACAAATGATGGAATCAATTTATCTCTATAAGATAAATAGGTGTACCAGTTTTCGTTTTTCTAAATAGAAGTGTTCTGGAGCTATTAAAAAAAACTAATTAGAATACGCTATCTTTAAAGAGCTCTAGCTTCGTTGCATTTTCAGACAAGATGAATTGAGTTAAATTTTCTTAAAATTATCTGAGGAATCTCCGGGCTTCGATTGTTAGAAGAGTTTCGGGACACCGTGTATAATAGGTACAATCCCTACTATAACCAATTAATTGTAAAATTATTGATTTTCTTAATCGTTTAAAATAAAGATGCTACAGTTTGGTATTAGATTTGAAAGGTGTGTAAAAATCCGAGACATTACTCAGGAAAATAATATTTAATACCGTACGATTCTTTTAACGATATAAAAATTTATTTTTATGTATTAAATATCTTTGCGGTTATCCTGCCACGTTGTAAACGGTTTTAGATTAGTGTTTTTTAAGCATACCTGACATGGCATGACTCAGAAAATTGTGGTGATATGAATATGTTTGTATAACAACCTGTAATAATTTTACTGACTTAAAATTTTATTTTTATATAGGAAATAACTACACAACCATCCTGCCTCTTTGTAAATACTTTATATTAACATTCTTGAGATATGTCCAAAATGGCATGACTCAGAAAATCGTGTAACTTTCCACGAATTTTCTTACACATTTTTTAACTATGTTTATTAAAAAAGGTGTAACTAAACATCCTGCCATTTTGAATAATGTCCACTTAAATTATTTATTTTATAATCAAATTTATTTTATGACTCAGAAAATCACGGAACCAGGGTGAAAATTTTCCACAGAATTTTCCAAGAGACAAGTGCAGTTAAACATTAGGAGACGTCATGCCAACATTTTTTTCGATCATTTTCAAATAATTATGTTTAATTTATTAAGTTGGCAGGACTCAAAAAATTATGAAAATTTCATTATTTTCATTACATGTTCGTATATCCACATACTCCCTTAGTCCTTTTGAAACCCTCCTGCCCAAAAAATTTTCTTCATAAAATTGATAGTATCCTGTCATTCTATGGATATGGCAGGACTCAGAAATTCATCGCAACTCCCCATTTTTTTCCTCATGGAAAATCTAATTTTCACAGGAAAATGTCACAGGAAACCCGTGGATTTTTCCATAAATTGTAAGTACCTTTTCTAACCTTCCAGTATTGCAAAGGGCAGGACTTAAAAAATCGTGGTTGAAGTTCTGTTAATAAATCTCCCGGTTCATAATGGAAAGATTTTTACGTTTGCTGAAAAATTTACACATTGTAACATAAATATATTGTTTTCGCAATGGCCGATTCAATTATAGACAATCACTCCAAGATGTACAAATAATAGACAAAGTTGTTAAACTTTTGATCCTATGTATAGAGGGTGTCCAGAAAGTCTCCAGACAAACGAAGACCGGAGATTCCTCAGATAATTTTAAGACAATTTAACCCAATTCACATAGTCAAATTTGCCACTTTTGGCTTATTTTTCAATATTTGGAATGAATTTTTTTATATTATGAAATAATATAATTCTACCATAGTTTCAAAAAAATTCACAAACATGTGTTTGAAATGTTGATTTCAAACCATACACCCCCTGAAGTTAAATTTGATTATTTTTTCTTTTTAGCCTGTAGAATGACTTCAGAAATATTCTACCTTCTATGTTCGTTAGTCACCATTTGTCAGTCGCTAGACACTAGTAGCTTAGTTGACCTGGAATCTGATTTTTGGAAAGTGCTCTCTAAAGAACAAAAAGAACTTCTACGAATATTGTTAAGAATATACGAAGTTTAATCTATCCGTCGATTTGTTGTCTATTAATTATATGTTATTATAATATGTTAAATATATTTAATGTTATTTCCATTTTTTACTATATGAATATTTTAAATAAACAAAACATTAATTATTCGTAGATTTTTTATTTTTGTTAGGTATATCGATCAAAATTGGTCATCCGATTAAATCGCTATCTTCAATAATAAGGAAACAACAAGATACTACAACAAACTACGTACATATAATAAATACTACAAAATACTAACAATCAATTTTAAGAAAACTGTTTATCTACCAATATTTAACTCTAACTTGACCACTGATCTTTTCAAACCCCTTCATATATCACATAATAAACAATATTTTTATATTAAACCCGTAACAAATGTTAAATATCTAGGAGTTTTTATAGATACACATCTAAAATTGGACTTTCACATTAAATATATCATTAAAAAGCTACAGTTTATCCTGTATAAGTTTAAACATCTTAAAAAACACATACCTAATATATACCTTCGCACACTATATTACGGACTAGTAGAAAGTCATCTCCGTTATGGTATACTGGCTTGGGGAAGCGCCCTAAAAACACACATTCTCCCACTGGAAATCATACAAAGATTTCTAAAAATTATTATGTCTAAACCATACACCTACTCTACAGATAGATTATATAAGGATAGTAATATATTTGACTTGAAACAGTTATACTTTCTTTGTGTGTCTTTAAAATATCACACCATGAAAACAGACAACAATTTACCATCACATGAGCATGATACAAGAGGCAAACACCTTTATATGATTCCGAAAATGACAAAGTCCTTCTGTCAAAGAAGTTTTCTATTTCTAGCCCCAAAAATATATAATCATATCCCCAGTGATATCAAAAATACTAAGAATGTTCTTCTATTTAAAAAGAAATTAAAATCATTTCTGATGGAACAAACAAGAAATTTTTGTGACATCATTATAGTAGCTTAAATTTACATACATTAAAAAAATAAATGAAACTCGTAGAGTCACTACCAATTTTTATACCTATATTTCAAATTTTATATTGTTTTAAACTGATTTATTTTGCTTATTATTTTTATCATATTTAATAAAACATGCGTATATACACCATTCTTCAAAAATATTACTAACTAATTGAGCCATACATAATTGTTTAAAAAAAAATTAATTATTCGTGCTTTATTGTTAAACTAAGTATTTATTTTATTGTTTTCATTATATTATTTATTCTACGTATCATATTTACTAAAACATAACTGTGTATTTACAATTAAAAAAAACGTACCTATCTATTTATTGTATTATATTATATTGTATTATGTTGCTATTTATGTTATTTATGTTATTTACGTTAATATGTTATTATTTATTATTTTATATCATATTTACCGAAACAGGTGTATCCACACCTCTCGGAGACCTTCAGGTTAATTTATTTACTTTAGCTGTAAATATCTAAAAAGATTGTACCTATTATTGTTGAATAAATTATTATTATTATTATTATATTCGCTCCGAGCATGACTGACGCGACACCTAGCGTCGTCACCTGAAATTTTTGGCGACAACAATTTGAAGTTATGTAAATGTAATATGATACATACATAATTTATTGTGAAGTTGCAAATTATTAATAAGTTTTTAGACGATATTTTTACAATTTATGTAAAAAATGTGTTTCTAAAGATTCATTACAATTTATCTTTTCAACCCCAAACGAAAAAAAGGGACAAATGTATCCTCCTTTTTAAACTAGGGGGAGTAACTCAAATTTACCGCGCTATAATGCTTGTTTGTAATTGGTGCAACCACAGGTAAGTTTACTCCACTAAATTATGAAATTTTGACAGTAACATTTATAAAATTTTGACCCTGTTGACTTTTCAATTTCTTAGGTTAATTAATTACACCGGCAACTTTTTGTGATTTCTATGTTATTTCTTTAATTTTTTGATTTTTGGTTTTTAAAGCTCTTAAGCAAATTGTTATTAGCCTTATAAGTTGTCCGATACTGATGACTGCATTACCATCAACATTGTAACCAAAAAAGAAGATGAATCTGGTGATGTTTATAGTGACATTATTTGGTGTGAACCTCTCTTTTGAGCTTTTTCCTCCTAGTTTAAATATTTTCTCTAATTAGTCCGTTCTTTAACGGTAAAATATTGCAAAACCTCTGAATTTTAAAGAACCGCTTGGATTGACATGACATTTGGCATACACATAGCTAACAAGTCAAAGAAAAAAAGTGATATTGTGCCGATATGTGCTTTTGCCCTGGGGGTGGTTTTCACCCCCTCTTGGAGGTGAAAAAATATTCGTCCAAAGTAAGTCAGGAAATGGATAAACTGGCTAATTTTAAGTAACTTTTGTTCTATAGAGTTTTTTCACTAAGTCAATACTTTTCGAGTTATTTGGAGGTAAATATGTTCATTTTTCAACAAAATAACCACGCTTTCAGACGGTTTTTCGCAAATAACTCAAATAGTAAGTATTTTGTCGAAAAAACATTGTTAGAAAAAATATAGCCTGTAAAAAATTTAAAAAAATGGTGTATATATCACGCCTCTATACCTAGTAGAAGCAGAGTTATAGCTAATGAAAAATAGGTTCATATTCGTCAAATTCCAGATGGAATACTTTAACGTGAAATAACCAGAAATGAAGCACATTTCGGGGAAAACTTATTACAACTTATTTAAAGTGTTTAAAAAAAGCTTTATTTTTGTTTTATAAAAAAAAATGTTTAGCATCAAAAGTAAACAAGTTACGCTCAAAATAAAGTTAGTCCCTTTTTGTTTTGGTAAAAAAATCGAGAAAATCACCCCCTAATTAGTATCTTAAATGAACTTAATCGTTACGACTTCATAAGTTTCTTGACTCGTGTATGTATTGTTTATATGATCTGTAAGTTTCATCGGTTCAAAGTCCTTATTATTGAAAGGGATGTAGTTAAAAGGGGTTGAACGAGTCACTGATCACGAATGTATGCAAATTTAGAAACACCAAATCTTAATCAATTTTTGTCTAACAGAAAAACAAAAAAATACATGATATTCAGAAAAGCAATGCTGACTTTTTTTGTTTTTCGAGATTTTTGGTATCTCTAACAATTTTTAAGTTATTTTGAAAAAAAGCATATTTTTCAAAATTAAAATTTTTAAAAATTTTACTTTGAAACCAAATTCTTTCAAAAATAAGCACTTTGAATCGATGAAACTTACACATCATATAAATACAACATAAGTAAAATAATTTGTGGAGCGGTAACGATTAATTTCAATTAAGTTGCTAATTAGGGGGTGGTCTTCCCGAATTTTTTTTGCCAAAAACAAAAGGAACCAACTTTATTTTGAGCGTAACTTGCTTACATTTAATACTAGAAACTTTTTGTAAAAACAGAAATAAAGATTTTTTTAAACACTTTAAAAAAGTTATAAAGGGTTTTCCCCAAAAAGTGCTTAATTTTTTGGATATTTCACGTCGAAATATTCTATTTGAAATTTGGTGAATATGAATCTATTTTTCATTGGCTATAACTATGGTTCTACGAGATCCAGAGACCTAACGCGTACGCCAGTTCTTTTACTATTTTATAGGCTATATTTTTGCTAAGAATGTTTTTTTCGACAAAATACTTACTTTTTGAGTTATTTGCGAAAAACCGTCTAAAAATGTGGTTATTTTGTTGAAAAATGAACATATTCACTCGCAAATAACTCAAAAAGTGTCGACTTGGCGAAAAAGCTCTATAGAACAAAAGTTACTTAAAATTAGTCAATTTACCCATTTCCGGACTTATTTTGGACATATATTTTTCACCCCCAAGAGGGGGTGAAAGTCACCCCCAGGGAAAAAGCACACATCTGCACAATATCACTTTTTTTCTTTGACATGTAAGCTATACGTATGCCGAATTTCATGTCAATCCAAGCGGTTCTTTAAAATTTAGAGCAAAACCGTGAAAGAATGCACTAAATTTATTTGTCATAATTGGAGATCCATAGAAATTACACTTATTTTTTGGCTATTATTAGCATAATTACTTACGCAACATTTATTTACCATTTTTGATAAAATTTGTTATGCAAACAACAATGACACTGATATGACAAAGAATCGCCAAAATTGTCATATTTCGCCGGTATGGACGCTGCGTCCATATGCATAGATATAAAAACTAGTCAATTATGCAAGGTATGGGCCGCTCTGTGCATCGAGGTGTAAAGCCAATATTAAGAATTGAGTGGTCTAGCCATCTTTGTCTGTCACATGCGTGGGGTCGCTTGGTTCAAAGAGATAGATATAGATAGACCACCGATCTACTGCTTCCGCGTTACGCTTTTTTGCTCAGTATGCCTTAATATGTCTATGATTCCCACCATGGTCACGCACGGAGCGAATAGTCGCATAATAGGTAATAACGAAAACTACATTAATATCATTAGTGATATTAAATATTTATTATATTATAAATATTTGGAAATAAAATATTTTCATTTTGTTATTTATTTCACTTTTACGGAAACTTAAACAAAACCATTCTTTAACTGTGAATGAGGTTAACTTTGTACTTATGTAAATTAATGGAAAAATAAAATACACTTACCATAAAATTTCAAACTCCAGTATAAAATTGGTTGTGAAAACAACTGTTTGTTACTAACTTCTGTTTGTTTGTTAAACTAATTTCAGTTTGTTACTATAAATAACTTCTAAATGCAAAAACAGGACAAAAAACAGCAAAAAATCCAACAAACTGACAGTGACAAGTAAACAAATCAGAATCGTCACAACTTATACTTAAAATCTGAAAACGTCCCCAAGCGTATTTTTTGTACATATCTCTTTTCGATGCACTGAGTCTAGAACGTTTATAAAAGTAACATGTGTCTTTACTTAATAACAGGCGGTATCTGGTTTGTCTTTAGTTTCATGCGTGGAAGACAATGATGCTAGATAAAAAGTATGTGCTTTATCTCGCCAGGTATTAATGACGCACGGGTAAAGAACGTAACTGTAAACACATTTATGCCGAATTATCCATTGCATACTAAATGTTTCTTTTCCTTCTTTTTAAAAATTTATTCCCGACCGGTTTGGTTTATTTTATGATTTCATCGAGAACCATATAAAGCAGTTTTGATTTTGGGGAAAACATGGTATTTGTTATTTCGCCAAATATTTCGTGAAATTGCATCATCATTATTAATTATACGTCTAAATATTCAATAATTAGTACCTATCACAGTCTCCAGTACATCATCCTTTTTAAAAATGATTACAAAAGTCTTAAACATGGTTTTAACTGCTTCCATTGAGCGAGTTATGAAATTTTGAGAGTTCTGGATGGACGCTATTTCATTTTAATTTTAATTATACTCTTTTGATTAAAATTAAAAATTACAGTTTTGCAATAACAAAACATAACCGCGCTAGAGCTACAGGTTTAGGTGTTGTGCGTGCGGAAAAACATCCAACCTGTACTCTAAAAATTTTCAGAAAGTGGTAGTCTAGCTCAAACGAAGCAGTTAAAACCATTTTAAGACTTTTTATAATCGTTTTCAAAAAAGAACAGTGTACTGGGGACTATCAGCATTACCATTACACTCACAAAGTTATGGTTATGATTAAAGTAGTTTTAGTATTCAAACATTCATTACCAAAATTTTTGTTATCGAATTTAAAATTACTTTGGACATAAGGGTTATGAGTTCGAATACTAGTTGGGTAGGAAATTTTTCTTTATTAAAAATTTAATAAATCAAAATAATTTATATCCTTCTGGGATCGGTACTCACCTGAGGGACCGCAGACGTTCGCATACAATTAGCGTCTCTTTGTAAAGATAATGAAGTTGACTTTATTAAGTAAAAAGACATTTACTCAACACACACTACACTATAATATGATTGCGACTGGCTGAATGATTAATAGATATCTATGTCATTAAAAAAAAAATTAAAATTGTGTTGCAAAATTGCGCTTGTCTGCCATTTTCAATGATTACCTCACCAAATTCTATCAAAAACTGCAAACGGGTATCATAATTTAGATAGCCAAAAATTATTAATTTAAATTTTATTGCTTGGAATGTAAAATGTGCCAATTGTTTTTATTGAAATGTTATCAGGTTTTTTGCCGAAATTCAAAATTGTATAGATGTTGAAAAAATTTTAAGCGATTTTAAATAAGGTATTACCATATTAATCTCTGCCTGCCATTTTTAATGATTACCTCACTGAATTCCATCAATAACTGTGAACGAGTATCATAATTTACCTACTTTCCCAAAAACTCTTTAATTTAAAAATGAATAACCATTTTCAATTTCGTTGCAAAACGAAAATACAGCCGAACCATATTCCAGTCCAATCAGAGAGTGCTGCAAGCACCTCTACCGGTTTCGAAACTTATTAGTCTCTCATCAGGAGGCACATATGCTGCTCTCCCTGATCCAACCAAAACAAACCCCAGCGTGCAGTCCCGAATTGCAACGAACGAAATGGCATAGATGCCCTAGCGGCAACTGCTAGCAAAAGACTAAGTTTTCACTCTAATGGCATATAACATATCCCACCAGAATGAAAACAATGGGAACCTTCTCTGGTTACACCTCCGAGGCTTCTACAATTTGCAAGCCATACGGATGCTGAGACTAAGGAAGATGAGGGAATTCTACAATTTACAATTCACGTCACATCTGCTCAGCGCGGTAAAGTTCCAACGAGACTGGTTCCCTTCATACTCCACACAGAGTAAATGTAAATCAAAAATGAATAACCATTTTCAATTTCGTTGCAAAACGAAAATACAGCCGAACCATATTCCAGTCCAATCAGAGAGTGCTGCAAGCACCTCTACCGGTTTCGAAACTTATTAGTCTCTCATCAGGAGGCACATATGCTGCTCTCCCTGATCCAACCAAAACAAACCCCAGCGTGCAGTCCCGAATTGCAACGAACGAAATGGCACAGATGCCCTAGCGGCAACTGCTAGCAAAAGACTAAGTTTTCACTCTAATGGCATATAACATATCCCACCAGAATGAAAACAATGGGAACCTTCTCTGGTTACACCTCCGAGGCTTCTACAATTTGCAAGCCATACGGATGCTGAGACTAAGGAAGATGAGGGAATTCTACAATTTACAATTCACGTCACATCTGCTCAGCGCGGTAAAGTTCCAACGAGACTGGTTCCCTTCATACTCCACACAGAGTAAATGTAAATCAAAAATGAATAACCATTTTCAATTTCGTTGCAAAACGAAAATACAGCCGAACCATATTCCAGTCCAATCAGAGAGTGCTGCAAGCACCTCTACCGGTTTCGAAACTTATTAGTCTCTCATCAGGAGGCACATATGCTGCTCTCCCTGATCCAACCAAAACAAACCCCAGCGTGCAGTCCCGAATTGCAACGAACGAAATGGCATAGATGCCCTAGCGGCAACTGCTAGCAAAAGACTAAGTTTTCACTCTAATGGCATATAACATATCCCACCAGAATGAAAACAATGGGAACCTTCTCTGGTTACACCTCCGAGGCTTCTACAATTTGCAAGCCATACGGATGCTGAGACTAAGGAAGATGAGGGAATTCTACAATTTACAATTCACGTCACATCTGCTCAGCGCGGTAAAGTTCCAACGAGACTGGTTCCCTTCATACTCCACACAGAGTAAATGTAAATCAAAAATGAATAACCATTTTCAATTTCGTTGCAAAACGAAAATACAGCCGAACCATATTCCAGTCCAATCAGAGAGTGCTGCAAGCACCTCTACCGGTTTCGAAACTTATTAGTCTCTCATCAGGAGGCACATATGCTGCTCTCCCTGATCCAACCAAAACAAACCCCAGCGTGCAGTCCCGAATTGCAACGAACGAAATGGCATAGATGCCCTAGCGGCAACTGCTAGCAAAAGACTAAGTTTTCACTCTAATGGCATATAACATATCCCACCAGAATGAAAACAATGGGAAGCTTTGCAATGGGCTTGCAAATTGTAGAAGCCTCGGAGGTGTAACCAGAGAAGGTTCCCATTGTTTTCATTCTGGTGGGATATGTTATATGCCATTAGAGTGAAAACTTAGTCTTTTGCTAGCAGTTGCCGCTAGGGCATCTATGCCATTTCGTTCGTTGCAATTCGGGACTGCACGCTGGGGTTTGTTTTGGTTGGATCAGGGAGAGCAGCATATGTGCCTCCTGATGAGAGACTAATAAGTTTCGAAACCGGTAGAGGTGCTTGCAGCACTCTCTGATTGGACTGGAATATGGTTCGCCTGTATTTTCGTTTTGCAACGAAATTGAAAATGGTTATTCATTTTTGATTTACATTTACTCTGTGTGGAGTATGAAGGGAACCAGTCTCGTTGGAACTTTACCGCGCCGAGCAGATGTGACGTGAATTGTAAATTGTAGAATTCCCTCATCTTCCTTAGTCTCAGCATCCGTATGGCTTGCAAATTGTAGAAGCCTCGGAGGTGTAACCAGAGAAGGTTCCCATTGTTTTCATTCTGGTGGGATATGTTATATGCCATTAGAGTGAAAACTTAGTCTTTTGCTAGCAGTTGCCGCTAGGGCATCTATGCCATTTCGTTCGTTGCAATTCGGGACTGCACGCTGGGGTTTGTTTTGGTTGGATCAGGGAGAGCAGCATATGTGCCTCCTGATGAGAGACTAATAAGTTTCGAAACCGGTAGAGGTGCTTGCAGCACTCTCTGATTGGACTGGAATATGGTTCGGCTGTATTTTCGTTTTGCAACGAAATTGAAAATGGTTATTCATTTTTGATTTACATTTACTCTGTGTGGAGTATGAAGGGAACCAGTCTCGTTGGAACTTTACCGCGCTGAGCAGATGTGACGTGAATTGTAAATTGTAGAATTCCCTCATCTTCCTTAGTCTCAGCATCCGTATGGCTTGCAAATTGTAGAAGCCTCGGAGGTGTAACCAGAGAAGGTTCCCATTGTTTTCATTCTGGTGGGATATGTTATATGCCATTAGAGTGAAAACTTAGTATTTTGCTAGCAGTTGCCGCTAGGGCATCTATGCCATTTCGTTCGTTGCAATTCGGGACTGCACGCTGGGGTTTGTTTTGGTTGGATCAGGGAGAGCAGCATATGTGCCTCCTGATGAGAGACTAATAAGTTTCGAAACTGGTAGAGGTGCTTGCAGCACTCTCTGATTGGACTGGAATATGGTTCGGCTGTATTTTCGTTTTGCAACGAAATTGAAAATGGTTATTCATTTTTGATTTACATTTACTCTGTGTGGAATATGAAGGGAACCAGTCTCGTTGGAACTTTACCGCGCTGAGCAGATGTGACGTGAATTGTAAATTGTAGAATTCCCTCATCTTCTTAGTCTCAGCATCCGTATGGCTTGCAAATTGTAGAAGCCTCGGAGGTGTAACCAGAGAAGGTTCCCATTGTTTTCATTCTGGTGGGATATGTTATATGCCATTAGAGTGAAAACTTAGTCTTTTTCTTTAATTTAAGTTTCATTGTTTAGAATGTAAAATGTGCCAATTGTTTTATTGAAATATGAGGATTTTTGCCGAAATTCAAAATTGTATAGATATCGTTGAAAACATTTTACGCGATCTTAAATGAGGTATTACCATAAATATAATCTCATCTAAAATTTTCATATTTTTACGTCAAAATACAACCAATAAGTATGTACAACCTACAAGGTATTGACACGTATTGATAATATTAATTGCTAAGTGCATTACTTGTAGAGTGAAACGTCTTAAAAACCATGAACAGGCAATTCAGCATGCAGTATCCACCTACAGATTATTTAATCTATTTCTTTCAGCCTAAGCCTAACCGCCTTTCTAGCTTTGTAGGTGTCGTAGAATTATCCCTCTACTTCTTGGTTTTACTGAACGTATTCTACCAAATGTACAAGATGATACCATGATGCAGTGCACTGCATCGTAGAACCTGTTGTAGACCCATATTAACTTTGATGTATTGGGTTTTCAACCAATACACCATTCCTTATGTACCTTAGCTGTAAAATTATATATTGCTGAGCGCTTTAGGGTTACAAAGCTGAAGATGGCTTTGTTCGACGTGTCCGGCCCAGTTCCATTTCAGTGTGACAATTTGGTAAATTACATCGGTAACTCATATTCTTCTTCTTTAAGTCTTCATTTCTAACTCGGTCACGAAGCGATATACTCAGCATTGACCTTTCCATTTTCCTCTGAGCTATTTTCAGCATTTTAGAAGTTGTTTTTGTCAATGTCAAAGTTTCGGCACCATAGATCATCACAGGTAACACACATTGGTCAAATGTTTTACGTTTTAAAGAAATTGGTATATCGCTTTTAAAGATGTCTTTGAGTTTTCCATAGGCTGCTCATGCTAGGTTTATTCTTCTTCGTAGTTCGCAGGTTTGGTTGTCTCTTGTGATCTTTATTTCGTGTCCAAGGTATATGTATTTTTCCACCAGCTTTACTTCGTTGTCTCCAATATTGATATTTCCGCTAGGTACTAGGTTTGTCATGAATTTTGTTTTGGAGATGTTTATTTTAAGACCCACACTGGCACACACTAACTGAAGTTCATGTAGCATTGTACATATCTCCTTGAGGTTGTCAGGGAACAAAACTATGTCGTCTGCGAATTTCAAATTTGTTAATCTTCTACCGTCAATGTTCAGGTCTCTCTATTTCCAGTTAAGCTTTTTTACAAGCATATCCTAGTACTGCGGTAAACAGTTTAGACGATAAGGTATCGCCCTGTCGGACTCCTCTGCTGATTGGGATATGTTCTTGTATGTATTGTAAATTAACCTTGTGCATCGGTAGTCAATTAGCTTAATTACTGGTGCTTTATTGGACCGGAGTGACTAACGAAGACATTCTGTCGAGTCAAGAAGAGTCGAGTCTGTAGCGTAATTGAAAAGAGCTATGAGATGTGTAAATAGAAAGACTGTGTAAATAGAGTATATCAGCAAACACCTGAAGGAAGGCTTCTATGACGTAGACCAAATTAGATTCTTCTGCTTCTTCTTTCTTGTATGTAGGCTTTAAGCCTGTTTCTTCTTCAATATTAGCCTCCTAAAATTGTTTAAATTATCGCACCATCTTTTTCTTGGTCTGCCAATACTTCTTCGTCCATTTGGTGAATGGTGACTTATCTCGTGCTATTCGTATTATCCTATCCTATGCCATTCTACTAATGTGTTCATTCCACTCCTGTTTGCGTTTTGTCACCCATCCATTTATGTCTTCTACATTGCATGCTCTTCTTATGTTTTCGCTTCTCTACTTACTTTTAAGCTTTGTTGTCGTACTTCTTCTTCAACATCTCCGTAACTAGTTATATCAATTCCTAGATATCTAAACCTTGCTTCCTGCTTTATTATTTTCCCATCAAATTTCGATTTTACATCATAGTGGGTATTTAGATCTTGTCATACATTTGTTTTTTTTCTGCTGATATTATCATATTGTATTTCTTGGCTGTTGTATTGAAGATGTGTGCTAATCTTTGGAGATCGTCTTATGTCTCGGCGATTAATGCGGCATCGTCTGTATTACATAATATTTGGATTTCTTTGTTCTCCATTGTGTAACCCTGACCTTTACGTACTTAGTGCTTCTATTATTTCGTCCATTATTGTATTAAAGAGCAGTGGGCTTAACGAGTCGCCTTGTCTGACTCCGCTTTGTACTAGTATAAATTGTGTTAGTTTTCCATTTATCTTTGCCTGTATTCGATTATGGAAGTAGATGTTTTCGATGGTTTGTGTAATATTGATTGGTGTTTCTTCTGTACAGTAGGTAGGTGTAAGACGTCTTCGACTTGAATGCGATCGAAAAGCTTTGTCGGGTCTATAAAACATAAATATGCTGGTTTATTGTACTCAATGGCCTTTTCTGTGATTTGTCTCAGTACAAATACGGCGTCTACGCAGGATCTTCCGGATCTGAATACTTGTTGTTCATCTGATAAAGTAATAAAGTTGTTAGTTTATTGATTTTGTTGGTTAGGACTTTTGTGGTTAGCTTAAGTGCGGTGTTCAGTAGATTTATACCTCTATAATTGTTGGGGTCTTCTTTCTCTCCTTTCTTGAACATTGGTATCATGCTGTTTCTCCATGCGTCTGGTATCTTGCAGTGCAATATTAGTTTTTGTATAAGTTTTATCATCTCTAGTGTTATACTTTCTCCTCCGTATTTTAGAAGCTCGTTGGTTATTCCGTGTGGTCCTGGTGACTTTCTATTTTTGACTGAATTTATGGCTATCTTTACTTCCAGTGTTCATTTTTTGTTCTTCTTACCAACTGCTTTGTTTCATTTCGTATTCTTCTATAGTTGTCTCTGGATTCTAGAGTATTTGATGTTTTATACTTACTTCGTGTAGACCTCTCGTTTCTCTTTTAATTCTTTTCTGAACCATGGTGTATTGTTGTTGTTTCTTTTGTTCAGTATGACTTTGCGTTTTCCTAGAGCTTCTGTTGCTGCCTCTTCAATGTTGTTTTTAATTTTCTCCCAGCTCGCGTTTGTATCTTCGATGTCGTCTATTTGTTTCAGCTGTATCTTCTGTGCTAGCCTCCTTTGGTACATTTCTCTTGTAGAGTTGTTCCACAGTGACTCTACATTGAATTTTTCCTCGGTGATTTCCTGTAGAAAATGTTTTGGTGTTATATTCATTCTAATTTTTTCTAGAATTAGATTGATAGAAGATATAGAAAATATAATCTTCGGAAGCTAGGTCTTGTCCTCTTCGTATAGACATGACTGCCTGTTTTTTCAATGTGTCTCCCATACCTTGTCGTTCCATCGTTTTCGTGGTCTTCCCAGCAGTGGCGAAGCGTCCATGTAACCACTGTTACCATTGGTAACAGTTACAAATCTTGCAAATAAATATTTTATGACTACGAAATAATTCCATTTATATTTTTTACCAACAGAAAGAAATACTTGTTAATAGTACCTAATTCAGTAAATAGCCAACTAGACGCACGAAAATATTGGTGAGATATGTGAATCCATGGCACGTTATCATATGCTGTTACCAATACTGGCACTGGTAACGGTAACGCAGAAGAAACCTCGCTATCGCTCGGGACTAGCTCTGAAAATTTTTAAGCAGCGACGGGTCTAGAGACGGCGCGCGGCACGCTGTGCATATCAGTATTGTAACCATTTTGAAGATTGGTAACGTTCGTTTAGTACCTATTGCAGATTACAGTGTGCGTACATTTAAACATGGAAGAGTGTTGCTACGTATTGCGTAATTGATCAACTACTTGAAAAGTCATTCTACTTGTATATTTTTTTGTATATTATTTTAAAGAAAAAAATGATATTATTGAAAATGGAAGAATTAAATTATAAACAATAGTTTTCAAAATCTGTTCTTTTTCCTACTTATTCATTTTTTTATGTTAATTTTATGGTAAAATAATATGTTTAGTTTGTTTATTATTTATTGTTATACCTGTTAAATATACACAATTACATATATATAATTTGGGAATAGTGATTGTTTAATTTTATCCCACAGGATTGAAAACAAAAACTTATATTTGGGAGGTTCAAAATATTTTTTTTAAATAAGATTTTTTACATCTGGTTTTGGTAACACTTTAGAAAAAGTCACGCGTCGCCACTGCTTCCCAGTGATCCTCTTCCTATTGGGGAACCGCCTCTCGCCGTCCTTACTATTCTATTTGTTATCATTCGGCTTATGTGGTCATTCCATTCTACTCTTCTGTTTCTTACCGAGTTCTTAATGTTCTCCACCTTGCATCTCCGTTTCTGTAGCATAGTGTTACCATCGATTTTTCATCTCTGCTGTTTCTAGTATTCTTTTTGTCCTCTTTGTGTCAGGTCGTGTTCAGTGGCATAACAAACTCCGTTGCCCCCCCCCCCCCGCAGAACTGAAAATGGGGCCTCCTTTAAAAATTACTAAATGCAACTTGTGTGACAAAACCGTTTAGGTACATATAGTGATAGATATTTGTGCACTGTTTATAACAATTTTGTTGGTACAGAACTATCATTTACAACAACTTTATTGGTATAGAATAAAATATAACAAAAATAAGAGCGTAGTCGCAAAATTTCGTGCCAATGCTTTTTAAAGCATTTTATTTTTTTCGAATCCTGAGAAAGCTAGTAAGTATTTTTGAAAAATTAAAACGCATAATGAAAGATTACGTTATTACCGAGAGCCGAAAGTCCCGAAAACTTCTATAAGGTTTAATTCAGTAAGATACAGGGGTGAAAAAAGAGACAATTTAGTATGATTTTTAATTTCAAATATCCTATTCAAAAGAAACTTTCTGTTTATTCTAAGGGACTTTCAGCGTTCGGTCATAATGTAATCTTTCATTTTGCGTATAAAGTTTTCAAAAATATTTATTAGTTTTCTCAGGATTCGAAAAAAAATGAATGCATTTAAAAATTATTAGTCCGAAATTTTGCGCCTACACTCTTTAAATTATTACAATATTACATGGTATTATTCTATGAGATGAACCACTTTCTTCGTGCACTATCAGCAAATATATCTACAATCATTATATTGTTGTTCTGAAGCTATTTCCTTGTGGCATTTTTATAATGAACTATTTTAAATGGGAAATAAGCCACAATTTTACCAAAAAAATGAATTTATTAACGTTTCGACGCCCAAGTCGGGTATCGTTGTCAAAATACAAAATAATATTATTAGAAGAATTTTTTACTAAGCAACAACATTTTTGTTTATTTAGTATTATTTTGTATTTTGACAACGACACCCGACTTGGGCGTCGAAACGTTAATAAATTCATTTTTTTTGCTAAAATTGTGGCTTATTTCCCATTTAAAATAGTTCATTATTATTATATTAATATCTATCTGATGGGCAACTTCGTTTTCAATACTTATAGCGCTAGAGAATTTCTGACATTACTGTTCTGTACTACGAACATTAGGGTTTTATTAATTTAAGCTCAGAAAAATATCTCTCTGAACTAGTGGTCGTGACGGGTAAAGTTGAAAACAAAATGTACGCATGACACACTTCTGGTATGCAAGATGCAAGCACTAGTGTAATGAAAATCTATAAGAATAGTTTTGGCTGCATCATAAATAATAGAGTTCGCCGATTCCAACTGTGTCCTCAATGATTTTCTAACAAATTGCAGTTGCTCCAAAAACTCATTACTTAAATCTGACGGGTACGCATCAACTGATTTACTGATTCCTGCAAAAACTTCTGGATCCGATTCGAAAAGATATCCACTTCTAGGATGTAAGACTTTAAAATCGTTGTTCACTTTGTACATACTTATAAATCCAGCTTGAATTTGTTCAATGACTACATCGAGATTTCCGAAAAACATGCCTGTAATTTATCAAAATGCTTCTTAACTCTACCATACCTTTTGATTTTAAAAGTATGTACAGGGAAAGCCACAATTAGTAGCAAAATTTTTGGATTCTTGTAAAAATGACGTATAGTTTTGTCTAAAGATTTGCTAAAAATTCTTTACAGTTGTAATGTAAAAGTAGTAGGTATGTACTTTATTTTGTAAAATAGATGGAAAGAAAAATTCAAACTATTCCATAATTATTAGTTGTCATTCTCTACTCACGATCTGTGGTAGTTAATATTATTTTAGACAATGTTTTTAAAATTGTCATGTAGTTCTGCTTTACACCAAGCACAGTTTGTAATCTGGATGACCACCTAGTCACTGATAACGTTTTTAGAGTAAGCGATTTTGGTTGGACATTTTTCTGCATTGTTTGCTAAATCGAATCAAGGGAAGTTTTTGAAGTTTTCCAGGCACTGCTGAAACGTTGCATGTGCATGCTTAAAAATATAAGTATCAATGACATATTTTTACATATGTTAGACAAGATGGGCCCCTGATATATTGGGGCCCCCGCAAACTTCATGCTGCGGGGCCTCTGTTACGCCCCTGGTCGTGTTATTTATTATTTCATCCATGATCAGGTTGAACAATAGAGGACTTAGGGGAATCCGCCTGTCTGATCCCATTACCAGTATCAATTGAATCAGTTAGTTCTTTTACTTTTATAGGAAGCTAGGTATACAAAAAAAATAGCTGAATAACTTTTCACAAAACCTTTATTAAAAAAACATACAAAATTCAGATATTTTTTAATCAACATGTAACTACATACTTTGTACCGCTTTTTTTATTAAAGTATTTTATATTATAAAGTTTTACTAGTTTTTATTTGTCGAATACGAATAAATTTGGATAAAAGATTTTGCATTTCCAGAAACTTCAAATTTACATCAAAATAATACTAAAATACTAGGCTAGTAGTTTTTGAGCTACCTTCTTAAGGTGGTTAAAATTAATAATGTACTGGTAATATATTCACAAATGAAAAAGATACTATTTATAAAGGAACATAAATTTTTTTTAATAAATATAATATAAACGTATTTAAATTTACATAAACTTTGATTTCAGATAAACACCGACTAGATGGACGTAAAAAACTTTTATTAGAATACAAAATATATCAACAATAATACAATAATATATTATTCCTTTTGTTCGTAAGGACCTTTTAGACGTCGGACTAAGGTTCGATTATCTATAAAAATATGCATACATATACAACAGATATCTACAGTCAAGTGGGCTTAAGGATAGAAAAAATATGCAAACTGAAATACGGAGGTAAAAGGATAATCGAAACATGGAAAAATCAACTATGAAAGAGAAATGCGAAGAATTGAACTGATATATGGGTGGAACAAGAATAGGTCAAGTGTGAAAGACGATGATCTATCTGCCAGTTTGATACACCACAAATAACATTACAATTTGCCAGACCTTATTTATTGTCAGATTTTACAAAGACACTAAGCAAAACAGTGGCAAGACAGCAAGACCAGGAAGCATTCCTATAAGTTAGTGAAATATGCTATAAAATCTAAGACAATTTGTTTGGGAATTTGTTAAAAAGGTTTGTAATGTTTTTGTGAAGGACTCTAAATCCCAGTGGAATAAAGCATATAAAAGTTATAAAATAACCAAAACATCCGCGTTGAAGCATCTCCTATAAGAATCACGAAAAAGGAAGTAAAGGATATCTGTCTTCACTCAAAAACAAAAAAGCACCCGGACCTGGCAATATACCCTCAAAACTGCATAAACAAAGTAGAGGTTCCAGCCGAATATAAAAACTCTACCATTTCAACTTTACATAAAAAAGGAAACAAACAAAATTGCGACAATTACCGTGGAATAGCAGTTACTAGTACCATTAGTAAAATATATGGGAAAATGATCAAAAATAGAATAGAAAGAGAGTACACTGATATGGTGGCAGAAGAACAGGGGGGTTTTAGAGCTGGTAGTTCGACTATAGACCACCTTTTTTGTATCACTCAACTTATAGAAAAAAATGTTGCTGTAGATCAAGAAGTCCACTTTTGTTTGTTGATCTAAAAAAGGCCTACGATAGCATCCCCCAAAATAAGTTATGAAACACTCTAAGATAAACGAACATCAACTCAAATCTCATAACAGCAGTGGAAAAACTATATAACGCCAACTCCAAAGTTAAAATAGGAACGAATGTTTCCAAAGGTTTTGCAGTAGACAAAGGACTGAAGGGCCGACACTTTTCAAAATATATCTGGAACAAGCATTAAAACTTTGGAGGCGGAAGTGCAGCGGCATGGGTATACAATTAAATAATAACAACCTGTACACTCTATGTTTTGCTGATGATCAAATTGTGATTGCTAACGAATATGACGATCTGAAATACACGACTGGAAAATTAATCGAAGAATACAAAAAATGGGGATTAGAAGTTAACATAGATAAAACAATGTACATGAACATCGGTGACAACGAACAGAATCTAGTTTTAAACGACGGACAACACATTAAGTACAATAATAAATATTCTTATTTAGGAGTAGAAATCACGGACGACGGCAAATCAGATCAGGCTTTAAAAAAACGAAACATTCAAGGTAGAAGGGCCATATCTCAACTAAATAGTATTATTTGGGATCCAACATATATAAAAAAAATAAACATCGAATATACAACACTATTATAAAGAGCATAGTAATGTATGGAAGTGACGTGTGGCAGTTAAAGACAACTACTGAAAGAACACTACAAGCCACGGAGATGGACTACTGGAGACGTGCCGCAGGAAAATCAAAACTCGAAAGAATTAATAACGAACGTATACGAGAGATTATGGGAGTCACACATACGATTGTCGAAGATATAAGAGTACAACAACTAAAGTGGTATGGACATGTGCAGAGAATGACAGAACACCGTCTGCCCAAACAGATTCTAGATTGGTCACCACATGGAAGGAGAAAAAGAGGCCGACCCAGAACAAGCTGGAGAGAAGGAATAGACAGAGATCCGAGAGAGAGGTTTAGACGAAGACCTTTGAAAAAAAAAGAGATGCATGGAGATTGGGCATCGGAAGACGTCGGAGGACGTTTTAAACTAATTATAAATATATATATATATATTTAAACTAATTATAAATATATATATATATATATATATATATATATATATATATATATATATATATATATATATATATGAAGCATATAAAGCGCAATACATAATAAAGGAGGTAAAAAAGGTTGTACAAACTTTAAAGAAATTATTGTAACTAGCCCTAGACAGATCATGCCTGGACAATATATTTGTCCTAAAAACAGCAATCAAAAATGCTCAAAAAGAAATAGAGATAGCCACCTTGTATTCGCAGACTTCGAAAAAATTTACGACAGTGTCCCATTATAAAAAAAGTTATTTGAGGTATGTATATACACCGTTCTTAGGCGTCAACGCCCTTCGGTAGGGATCTATGGGGGAGTATCACCGAGCCGCAAGCCCTTATCCCTTGCCGTACTGCTCCCTCATAGGTCGATCAGATGCCCGCATATTCCAGTCTAAGCGCCAGATTCATATTTAGAATTTTATACTGACGCGTTAGCCTTTTTGTTTTTCCGATGGCCTGGCTTGGGCTTGAACTCTCGTACCTCACGGCGAAGTGAAGTGCGGGTCAGCCGCTAGTCGCACTGAGCTATCCGATCGACAATTTATTTGAGATACCCAGACAATAAAAATATAGAGAGTTGTCAAGATCAGGAAGATTTATCTTAGGTCCGTTTAAAGTTGACAAAGCCTTTAAACGGGACTGCTGCCTGTTTCCTATGTTTAAAATATAAATACTTACAAGAAGCGTTGAAAACTTGGAGAACAAAGTTTAGAAACATGGGAATTGAAATTAGGTAGAGCAGCTTGTATATGTTATTCGCAGACAAGCAAGCAATAGTTGCTTCGTACGATGACAACCTAGGCTAGATGAGAAAATTAGTGGAAAACTACTAAAAATTGTGTTTCACCACGATTATTAAAAAAAACTCAATATCTACGAATGGGTCAAAAAGATTTAATATTAGAAGATATATACCTACAATATAAAGCTGTAACACATATACGTGCCTTGGAAGCTAATAAGGACTGTCAATCAAGAAGATTCCACAATTACACAAGTAAACCAAAAAGACGAACGAAATGGACATGGGCTTCATTCAGTAAACTCATTTAAAATAATATTCTTTTTTTTTTGCGACTGAAACCTGTCAATGTACGTATATTCGCAAGAAAGTCCTGAAATATTATGTGCGGTCTATCTTATTATATGGACATTAAAAACCAAAATTCTTATCAAATTAGCAGCTGATAGAGAAAGTTTCACGAAATTTTAAACATGATGACAGCCAACGTCTGAATACAGACACGACATTTAAAGAGAAGAAAGCAAAAATTAATAATACAAAAGCAAAATATGTGGCACCACCATGGAATAAGAATTCCAATAAAATAGTAACCACTACCCAAGTGTATAAAAAAGATCAATGATTACAGAAACTAATGAAATTACGAAGACCGTAAAGTAAAAACGGAGAAAATAAATTGCAACGGAGTTGTAATGAATATTATTATCTAAATATCTGTTGTATAAAATTGAAATATTGCACATCATTTCTGCCGTCCTCAAATAAAACGCGGTATGTGCAGCCAACTTAAAACCGAGATAGTGGCTCTGAAAGTTTTTTCTCGGGACTCTATGTTTTGACAACTTTTTAACGCAAAACATGTTCTAATGATAGTTGAACATTATTTAAAAATATATTCTTAAAAAAATCATGTTTTTATCAAAGCTGTACTTAAAAAGTCATATACCGCGTTTTAATTGAGCAGCGGACATATTACTGGATCAGAAATAGTGCCGTATCTGCATTTTATTTGCAAATAGATTTTTTTACAAGGAAGAACAGATACCAAAAAAGAAAAATAAATAGCTTATAATTGTTTATTATATACGCAAAATACCTGCATGTCATAAATGTTCAAAATACGAGGTCGCAACACGAGTCTCGATAAAAACGCGGTAAATGCGCTGTGACCAATTAAAACGCGGCAAGTACATGATACCCACTAGCACAAACCGCTTTTTAGTTGACCGCTACTATGTAGATACCGCATTTTAATTAAGCAACTATTGAAATTTAGCACATACGGCATATTCCAATTTGTTTATTTTGGTAGTAAATAAAATGATACATCTTTCGGACATTGCAGAAGCATAAATAAGGTCACAAGGAAACCAAATATAGCAAAAACTCAATTTTCAATTTTTTGCAGATACCGCGTTTTAATTGAGGACGGCAGATTTATTGTTAAAAGTAGTAGAGAAGATATTCAATAACTGACTGAAATTTAGATACATATATAGTTTATTTTCATTTTTAATATTCATGAAAATATTTTTAAACTAGGTTTTTTTGGATACAATAAAATTTATTTCAAAAACAGAACACAATGAATCCAAAAACGAACAGAACGGAAAGTACTTACGAATGATTCAGTATATCTAGCTATATTGAAGTCAAATGAAAAATTAGACAAAATTTCCTTGTTTTTTTATCGCATTTATGCCTCCACCGAACTAAAAAATATACAGTTTAAATTTAATTTTTAATGTCTACTTATGTTAAAATATTTAAAACAAAATAAATAAATCATTTACCAACGATCTTTTTAAGCCAAACACTGTAAGGAGGCTTGACTTTAATAAAAAATGACTAAATTCGTAGAAATAAAAAATAAATCAGGAAACAGAACCATATGCAGTTTCAACCGACAAATACTAAATGATTTTTTATTTTAAATATCCGCTAATCAAGTGGGAACATGGCATAGCGATTGCTGCAACTGTCGATTTGTTGATTGGAGATTATACAAATACCACATTGACAAATAAAAAAAGCTCAATCGGCAAATCACCAGATTGGCTCATAAGGTGAGACTTATGCAGCGGCTACTGTCCTTTCTAATCCCGAGATGTAACACCATTGTACCCATAAGATGTATAATAGATGGGAAAAATGTTGCCTATTAAGAAGAGACGTCTCAGAGATCTAGCCGACTCTTGAAGAGTTATAGCATTGGCACTGTATGGACGCACTACCATGTCGGAAATCATTTCGTCGCAACTGGTGGAATAAAATGGACATGAAAGTAAAAGAAAGAAGACAGGACGCAGAAGGGGGACCCAAAAATGATTGGCCTTTCTGAGCTTATATATGTATCAAAAAACGGGTGTTGTACTTTAAAATATGAGAATAATGTTGAAGGAGTAAAAAACCAATTAATTAGCAAGGAAATTCTTACACAGTTTGTAACTGGACAGGTATCTACAGTATCTACAAACTTTTTAAATTCGCAAAAGTTCGAGAAAAATTCGCCAGAATGAACCAACATCAGGGAAACCGGGCAAGCAAATAAAAAAGAATAATAGATCAGGGCGCATCTGTAAAAATATTAGTACATTTGGACGTTGAGAGGTAACTCAAAATTTTTTGCAGAAATTGCTTGAAAATAACTCAAATAATAATATTTGAGTTATCCTCCCTCTCAAAAAGGTCCGGAACATTGTTTAAATAATCAAAATGTCAAAAACTGAAGGAAAAATTCGATTTTTTTCTTCGTTTTTTGATTATAACTTTAAAAGTATTCATTTCCGAGAAAAGTTGTACTGACATAAAAGTTGCGTAATTAAATTTCCTAGAATATAGAATTGGTTGAAATTTAAAAAATGGTCACCCTCGTTGCAAAATAGCAATAATTGCGAAAAAAAACCATACAAAAACAAGTATTCGCATTTTACGTTTTTCAACCATTTATGCTACACTTAGGACCTTCATATTTTACCCAGAAAAACTTTATGATATAGTAAAACAGTACACTGTAAATTTCATTAAGATCGGTTTAATAGATTTTGCGAAATAAATTTTGCAATTCAGCTTTCGCAAAAAAAATAATTTTTTCAAAATGTTACAGGACTGAAAATAAAGCAGATAGCAAGTTGAAATTTTTTTTGCGTATAGAAGTGCGTACCTTTCATTTGCAATTGGCAAAATTAAAATCGATTACCTACCACGTTGTCAGGAATTTTTTTAAATAAACATTAATTATTGGTGCTACGCGCAGGACAGCGGATAGTTTGCTCTGATTGGGCATTCCAATGACCTTTGATAGTGATTGATACATTTTAATTTTTATTACATTTCGATATAAATAAATAAATTTGTTTATTGCAAAATAAAAACACATACTCTATCTTTTGAAATAACACTTTTTTTAGCAAAAACTTTGTTCATATATTTTAACTTAGAGAATAAAAGTTTATTATTTTTAAACATATGCAATTGTTTAAACAATATTTCACAAACAATACTAAAATTAGTTTGATTTTTGTGGAATTAAAATATTAAAATACAACAAAATATAGAGTAAGAAAATAATATATTAGATAAAGATTGGAAGAAATTTTAGTGGAAATCAACTTGTGTGAATCGAACACCACTGTCCTGCGCGTAGCACCAAAAATTAATGTTTATTTAAAAAATTTCCTGACGCCGTGGTATTTAATCGATTTTAATTTTGCAAATTGCAAATGAAAGGTACGGTATACTTCTATAAGCAAAAAAAAATTTAACTTGCTATCTGCTTTATTTTCAGTCCTGCAACATTAAAAAAAAATGAATTTTTTTGCGAAAGCTGGATTGCAAAATTTATTTTGCAAAATCTATTAAACCGATCTTAATGAAATTTACAGTGTTGTTTTAACATATCATAAAGTTTTTCTGGGTAAAATATGAAGGTCCTAAGTGTAGCGCAAATGGTTGAAAAACGTAAAATGCGAATACTTGTTTTTGTATGTTTTTTTTCGCAATTATTGCTATTTTAAAACAAGGGTGACTATTTTTTAACCAATTCTGTATTATAGGAAATTTAATTACGCAACTTTTATGTCAGTACAACTTTTCTCAGAAATTAATAGTTTTAAAGTTACAATCCAAAAACCAATAAAAAAATCGAATTTTTTCTTCATATTTTGACATTTTGATTATTTAAACAATGTTCCGGACCATTTTGAGTGGGAGGATAACTCAAATATTATTATTTGAGTTATTTTCAAGTAATTTCTGCAAAAAAAATTGAGTCACCTCTCAACGTCCATCTCAAAACAGATGCGCCCTGGACTATAAAGATATAATTGACACATTAACCGGATGGCAGAGACCAGAATATTTAAATAGACCAAGAGAAGTCACCAATCAGAAGAAGCGCAGATCGACGTCGAAAGAGAAGGAATGGTAATATTCCAACACAGTAAGAGGCAACGTTGAAGAAAACAGGCAGTATGAGTAAACAACAGAAAAATACTATAACAAAAGAACAACGAAGAACACGGGCAATTCCCTAGTTTTTCTCTAATAGTTCCCAAATTGTTAACAGTGGAGTAGAAAAGATACAGTAATACTTCCCAATATGTCAGATAATCCACAAATGATTTTATGTTCCATTTCCAAAAAGAATGCGTGACACAGTGAGAAGAGAACTGCCTCGTTTTTGGGCAAGAGGTAATAGATTTCTTCGTCTCTCAATAATGCAACAGTTACTTAAGTGTTACTGTAGCAAAAGACATAATTACTCAACTCCGTCGGTCACCTTACAATCTCTATCTAACATCCTGTGATTTTTTTCTTGTTTACAAAACTGTTCGAAGAGACACCGATCTCAAAATTCATTAAACCTTAGAGACTTCGGTGCTGGTCTTGTAGTGAGAATAGAGTCCGAAAGATCGCTGAAGAGTCCTCGGTAGTAAAATGCAGGGTGCAAGACCAAAAGGAAGGCCACGGAAAAGGTGGGAGGAAAAAGTGACAGCGGACGCGCAAGATTTGCTAGACCTGGAGAAAATCGGTGCGGGAGATAGAGAGAGAGAGAGAGAGAGAGAGAGAGAGAGAGAGAGAAAAGATGCAGTAATACTTCCTAATAGGTCAGATAATCCCCAAAGAATTTTAGGTTTTAGTTCCAAAAACAATGCGAGACGCAGTGAGAAGAAAACATCCTCGTTTTTTGAACAAGAGCCCATAGATTCTTCATATCTCAATAATGCAACAGTTACTTAACTGTGACTGACCAAACACACGATTACTCATCTGGGACAGTCTCCCTACAGTCTCGACATAACACCCTATGACTTTTTCGTATTTACAAAACTGAAAATTATGAACAAAATAGAGATGATTCAAATGCGACGATATCATTGAAGACCATCACAAAAACCTCAGAACCGCTTCAGTAACTTACGAGCCCGTTCACATGACAGGCGCTTAACGCGCGATTACAATTACATACATTTTACTCGAGACCGTTCACATGCTAACTTTTGCGTCATGCTTTCTCCCGTCAAAACGCGTGTTAAGCGCTTGTCATGAAAACGGGTCTAACGCACCGATGGGAGTGTATTGTTAAGTAAAATTGACATTACTTCGATGGATGCCACAAGCTAAATAACGAAGAATAAAGGTTGTTCTGAAGCTATTTCCTTGTGGCATTTTTATGATTAATTATTTATATGGGAAATAAGCCACAATTAAAATGAAAAAAAAAATAATTTTATTAACGTTTCGACGCCCAAATCGGGTGCCGTTGTCAAAATACAAAATATTACTAAAATAAATTAAAGTGTTGTTGCTAAGCAAAAAAAATTCTTCTAATAATTTATTTAATCTCACTCATTTATATTGGCAATTCAGACATATATTATACATTTTAAAGTAGAAGACTTTAAAATGATATTACCAATATTTATGAGTTGCGTTCCTGGGACGACTTACTGAAAGATAGTTCATTCGATTACATGAAATTAACCCCAACTCAAGAATATCCGTCATAAAAAATTATAGCATGTGATATGTCTTTAAAAAGACAACCAAATGCAACGACAGTAAAATTCTCGCGTTAGATAATATTAATAAAATTATAAAAATTAAAAAATTTATTTAAAATAATAAATAAAATTATTTTTTTCATTTTAATTGTGGCTTATTTCCCATATAAATAATTAATCAGAAGAATAAAGGGGTTATGAGCGAAGGTAGGATACTTTTGGGACAGATCTCGTACAATACATTTAAAAAATCCATTTTAATTTGTATATATATTTACCATAAACAATAAAGCATATCAATTCCTATATAAATAAAAGACAGTAAAAAATTTTAGACATAACTCTACTGAACGTTTTGCACTTTTTAATCGAATGTTAAATGCTAAAAATCTTACAGTGTATATCACAACAAAAACCCTAATAAGAAGTCCGGAAATACATCTTTAGTTTACAATTTTATATACATGCAATTTCGATATCAATCAACAAAATACATCTATGGTACATCGATGAAATGGCCAATATTTATAAAAAATAAAATATAACAATTCTTAGCATTAATGGCAACAGCGAATTTGTATAAAAATGACTTGGTAGGGCACACAATAAAATGGATATTATAAAAATGGTTAAAAAAAATAAAATTTCCTGGAGATACCGTCATGATGGTGTAAAATAAAGATGACCTACAAGGACTAATAGTCCGATCAAGTTAGCTAAAAAAAAAAAAAAAAAAAAAAGGGGCGAGGTAAAAAAAAATCGTAAGAAATTCGAGACACCGTTATAAATGAAATGTAAAAAGTGAATCCTATGAATCCTACACACTTCCTGGTGCATTGACAGTTTAGTTCTGACATCCTTCAAAATGCCATTGAATTCAGTTGCTAGTTACTGTCCATAATGTTAGAATCCATCCTCTGGACAAAGCAACCCACATGACGTGGAGAGTTCTATGGTGCCTGATGTTATATCCGGGAATATTTTAAATATCACTTTCATTTTACCACAACATTGTAAACATTTTATAATAATTGTATAGGATTTAAAGTCCACAAGGAAAATAAATTCAGACTAAGTCTGGTTATTGTTTTCAATCTGGTGGGATGTATAGTAATATTTTTGGTATTATTTTATGTGCTATTAGATTGAAAACTTAGTCTTTTGCCAGCAGTTGCCGCTAGGGCATCCCTGCCATTTCGTTCGTTGCAATCCGTAACTGCACGCCGGGGTTTGTCCTGGTTGGGTCAGAGAGAGCAGCATATGTGCCTCCTGATGAGAGACTAATAAGTTTCGAAACCGGTAGAGGTGCTTGCTGCACTCTCTGATTGCACTAGAATATGATGCGGCTGTAGTTTCGTGTTGCAACGAAATTGAAAATGGTTATTCATTTTTGAAAATAAATTCCTGTAGGATTTAAAGGGTTTTCACCCACATATATTGGTGGCTCAAGCATGTCATTAACATGTATAACCACCTTGTAATCAAGCTTACGTCAAAATTGAACCTTAAGTTTGCCTTCATTAAAACGATTATACATACTTATTTCAGGTAAAAAGCGCTGATGATGATCTTTTTAGATCGAAAACGTTCTGTGATCGAAAACGTTCTGTAGCCTTTTAAGTGATTTTAAATAAAATATACCTTTTTTAAAGGATTTTAGTATTTTTTTTAATTTCTGATATTTTTCAAGAATAAAACTAAAGGAGTATTAATAACAGTATTCACTGTATATTTTCTAAAAAAAGGTCAGATATGCCAAACTGCTTGAAGCTAACCATTCGGAGTAAAGAAAATATAAATATATCAAGGAAAAAAATAAATTATACCATTAAAAAACATAATAAACTTAGTTAAAATGTATTATTATATTATAATACCACCCTGTCGATGTACCACCTAGACATATCCTAAAATTTGTACTCATTAACCAATATATACATTTTCAATGCTATTTCTAATTTATACACACAAAAACAATAAATAAACAAAAAAAACATCAAATTACTTTGGCAGATGGGAACATATTTGTGAAGATTAGTGTAAAAAAATGAGATTTATTATTAGTAAGTGTAAATAGAAAAATGTGTAAACATCACACAACACTAAAATATCGATTTATTACGTTTTTACTTGGCACGAAATATTTTCTTCTACGCATACACTGTGTTAAACTTATAAAATATTGGAATATGCTAGCCCTAGGCCCTAGACTATTGCATATTATAACATAGAATGTATAATGAGAAAAAGTCCAGAAGGTCTGCGAGAAAATGGCGAAAAGCGAATAATGCGACATATTGCACTCCTTTTAAAGAACATCAGCTTATCGCTATTAACTCGGCTATTTACACAACATACGTATATAACGTAATACATTAAATAAGAACTAAACGAGTGAAACTCTTGGACAAGAACGTACCAGCATATACATATAACCATGTGCAATGAAAAAACTATTTTATACGGAGGAAACAGCTAAGAGACAGGAAAGCTCCAGATCCCGATAAGATTCATGCAGAACTGCTGAAGCTGCTTGACGATAAATAAATCAAACATATTAACTAAACTTACGTGCATAGAAATCGGCCCACTTAAAAATTTGGTAATTTTTGATGTCTCATATTTTCTAAACCTGTTGGCCGATTTAAGTGATTTTTTGAACATGTTATAGCCTGATTCTTTAACAATACCACTGTAATCATATTTTTGCTAATCAGGTAAATTTTCATTATATACCGATTGTACCAATCAAACTGTTTTTTCTCAAAGTTCGCATCACTTTGTGAAATATTCTAGCATTTATAAAATAAATTAAAACCCAACTATAGCCTCAGGTTTTCAATATTATATTTTTTGATTCATTCGCTTATGTTGGATAATAAAAAAGTTAAGTAATTTAACAACTAGACATGTTCTTCATCAATCCACGGTGTTTCTAAATAAGTGTGACAAACTTTAAGGGGTAATTCTGCATGAAAAATAATGACAGTTGACTTTATAAACGTACGTCCGCAAATGTTTCGTTTTCGAGATACGGGATGTTGAATTTTTTCTTACAAACTGACGATTTATTTTATTTCTTTAAAACCGGTTAAGATATGCCAATGAAATTTGGTGGGTTTTAAGACGTAGTTATTGCACATTTTTTGACATACAATTAAGAATTTAATATTCACCATTAGCGCGCATACGTGTAATATGACAGATCATATTACCCGTATGCACGCTAATGGTGAATATAAAATTCTTAATTTTATGTCAAACAATCCACAATAACTACGTCTTAAAACCCACCAAATTTCATTGGCATATCTCAACCGGTTTTAAAGCAATAAAATAAATCGTCAGTTTGTAAGAAAAAATTCAACATCCCAATTCGCAGACATACCATTAAAAAGCAAACGGTCATTATTTTTTCATGCAGAAATGCCCCTTAAAGTTTGTCGCACTTATATAGAAATACCGTCTATTGATGAAGAACATGTCTAGTTGTTAAAGTACCTAACTTTTTTATTATCCAACATAAACGAATGAATTAAAAAACAGAATGCTAAGAAAACCTGAGGCTATAGTTGGGGTTTAATTTCAGTATTTTATAAATGCTTGTATATTCCACAGGGTGATGCGAACTCTGAGAAAAAAACACAGTTTGATTCGTACACCCTGTATACAATGAAAACTTACCTGTTTAGCAACAATATTATTACAGTGGTATTGTTAAAGAATCAGGCTATAACATGTTCAAACAATCACTTAAATCGGCCAACAGGTTTAGGAAATATGAGACATCAAAAATGACCAAATTTTTAAGTGGGCCGATTTCTATGCACGTAAGTTTATATTTCCAATAAAACATATGCATTACTAGAAATAACGCCAAGCTTGGCTAAAATCAATATTTATAGCTTTACCTAAAAAGCCAGACGCAAAAAATGTGAAGACTACTGAACAACTGGTCCCGTAAGCCGTTTCCTTGTGGCATTCTTGAAAATCATACACAAGAGGCTATAATATAAACTAACAGAAACACAACTGGTAGTAGGTAGAACTGTAAAGAGGGTATGGAAAGCTGTATCCGACAAAAAACGACGAAGAGGCAGGCCAGCAAGAACATGGAACGCAGATATTGGAAAGGCTTGCGCAAAAAGAAATATTGGGAGGAGAGAGGCAGAGAGACTAGCTACTGACCGAAGGGCATGGAGCCGTTTCATTTCTCCACTTACCTCGACACCGTAAGGTATAAAACGACGGCTTAAGTAAGTAAAAAACACAACTGAGCTGATAGCAGTCTTAGGGAAGCACTAGGTACAAAGGACGCACTATTCGCTATCCAAGTATTGCTTCAACCCTGCAGAGATGTCAACGCAGACATACATACATGCTTTAAAGATTTCAAAAAGGCGTTTGACTTTAAAGGCTTTAGATATGAAAAATTAATAGAAATGCTGAAAACAGTAGGTGTACCAGATCCACAGCTTCGAGTCATTATAATTATGTATTGGAATCAGTCAGTAAACATAAATGTAGATAGGCAATTGTTAGAAACTATGGGGGTTAAACGACAAGGGTATATTTTGTCAGCATTATGATTTAATATCTACACCGAGGAAATCATCGCAGAGGCACTACATAAGAAGGATGAAGGTATTTTAGTAAACAGAGAAAGACTAAATAACATCCAATACGTAGATGATACCGTCATATTTGCTGATAGTCTAGGGCTAGAAGGCTTACAACATATAGTCAATAAAGCTGCAGAACTGAGAGCAATTTACTAAATCTTAATATTAAGAAAACTAAATATATAAGGACCAGCAAAGACAACGCACCAACCGGAAGACTAGAAATAAACCGGAAACAAATAGAAATAATCAAATAATATGTTAATCTAGGACACCGTGTCAATAATAAGTGGGAACATTCGACTGGAATAAGGTAGAATTAAAAAGACAGAAACACCTTCATATGGATCCAGAAATTATTCAAGAGTAGAGACTTAAACCTGAGTAGCAAAATACTGATATTTCGATGCTATGTACATATTTCCCGTTCTTCTATATGAAGCAGAAGCAAGGACACTGACAGAAAGGCGTCAGTTAAGAAGCTTCAGGCATTTGAAAGGCGGTTGTATAGATGTACATCTTTTTAGAATATCTTTGGTGCACCATATTTCGAATGGGGAAATATTTCACAGAATGAATACAGAACCTGAAATATTAAATACTATAAAGGCACAAAAATTGAAGTACTTTAAAGTACATGCGAAATAACGAACATTATAGACTGTTACAGTTGATGTTGCAAGGAAAGGAAATGGGAAAAAGACGTCCAGGAAGTAGACGGATCTCCTGGCTTAAAAGTTTACGCACATGGTTTTCTATGACAACTATTGGACTGTTTCGAGCTGCGGTGGACAAGATACGAGTGGCTATGATGATTGCCAACATCTGAAACGGATAGGCACCGAAAGAAAATTATAAGGAAAAATCGTAATGGAAGTTTCCTTGGACGTGTACTACTCTCACCATATTTAGCTAAAAATCTGTTTATGAAACTGATTCTAATAGTAGTCTATAAAAAAAATGAAATTAATATTTAATGCCAAATAAAACGTAGACATTGTATGTAGACAGACTATTGACGTTTATTAACACGAGCACAATTATTGGTTACATTTACAGTATATAGTAAAATATAGCGATACTCACCATAGTTGTGTGCTACCAAATCGGAGAGGCAAATGTTAGTACTAAAGCAACATCCACAAGTGAAGTAACGATCGTCTGAAGACTTGCGAGATACCTCGCAGCTACGTTTGTATTTATTCTTAATGGTTTTTTTAGTTTAATCTCATAACATATATTAGTAACATCATTTAAATTATTTATTATTTATTCAAAAAATGGCCACAAAAATAAATAATGTTTTTGATTTTATAAGTCTTGAATATCTCTAATTATTTCTTCCCGAAGTTTCTTCTGTAACTGTATCTAGTCCAGGGCGCATCTGTTTTGAGATGGACGTTGAGAGGGGACTCATATTTTTTTGCAGAAATTGCTTGGAATTAACTCATAAAACAATAACTGAGTTATCCTCCCACTCAAAAAGGTCCGGAACATTGTTTAAATAATAAAAATGTCAAAAATGAAGGAAAAATTCGATTTTTTTCTTCGTTTTTTGATTATAACTTTCAAAGTATTCACTTCCGAGAAAAGTTGCACTGACATAAAAGTTGCGTAATTAAATTTCCTACAATATAGGATTGGTTAAACATTTTAAAAATTGTCACCCTTGTTGCAAAATAGCAATAATTGCGAAAAAACCATAAAAAACAACTATTTGCATTTTACGTTTTTCAACCATTTATGCTATACTTAGGACCTTCATGTTTTACCCAGAAAAACTTTATGATATAATACAACAACACTGTAAATTTTATTAAGATCGGTTCAATAGATTTTGCAAAATAAATTTTGAAATCCAGTTTTCGCAAAAAAAATTAATTGTTTCAAAACGTTACAGGACTGAAAATAAAGCAGATAGCAAGTTGAAACTTTTTTTTCGTATAGAAGAATACTGTACCTTTCATTTGCAAAATTAATATTGATTAACTACTACGGCGTAAGGATTTTTTTTTTAAACAAAACATTAATTTTTGGTGCTACGCGCAGGACAGCGGTTTTCGATTCACACAAGTTGATTTCCACCAAAATTTCTTCCAATCTTTATCTAATATATTATTTTCTTACTCTATATTTTGTTGTATTTCAATATTTTAATTCCACAAAAATCAAACTAATTTGATTATTGTTTGTGAAATATTGTTTAAACAATTGAATATGTTTAAAAATAATAAACTTTTATTCTCTAAGTTAAAATATATGAACAAAAAAGTGTTTGCTAAAAAAGTGTTATTTCAAAGGACATAGTATGTGTTTTTATTTTCCAATAAACAAATTTATTTATTTATATCGAAATGCACTAAAAATTAAAATTTATCAATAATTATCAAAGGTCATATGAATGCCCAATCAGAGCAAACTATCCGCTGTCCTGCGCGTAGCACCAAAAATAATGTATATTTAAAAAAAATCCTGACGCCGTTGTAGTTAACCGATTTTAATTTTGCAAATTGTAAATGAAAGGTACCGTATTCTTCTATATGTAAAAAATAACTTACTATCTGCTTTATGTTCAGTCATGCAAAATTTTAAAAAATGAATTTTTTTTGCGAAAGCTGGATTGCAAAATTTATTTTGAAAAATATAGTGAACCGATCTTAATGAAATTCACAGTATTCTTTTATTATATCATGTTTTATTATATCATAATGTTGATGATTTTTTCGCAATTATTGCTATTTTGCAACAAGGGTGACAATTTTTAAAATTTTTAACCAATCCTATATTGTAGGAAATTTAATTATAGAACTTTTATGTCAGTGCAACTTTTCTCGAAAATGAATACTTTTAAAATTATCAAAAAATGAAGAAAAAATCGAATTTTTCCTTCATTTTTTGACATTTTGATTATTTAAACAATGTTCCGGACAATTTTGAGTGGGAGGATAACTCAAATATTATTATATGAGTTATTTTCAAGCAATTTCTGCAAATAATATGAGTCAACTCTCAACGTCCAAATGTACTAATATTTTTACAGATGCGCCCTGATCTAATCAGACATTATTAAAGATAACTGGGTTTGCGAAAGACAAGTATGATCATTGCCGCATCGCCTTTAATATTGTCTGCAGCAGATACAGCCGAAACATCAGGATGAGATCATTTCAATGTACCATTATCAAAACACCGGTCGTAAAAGTCTACATTCCTTGACTAGAAGCAAAGAAAAGCAAACGAGCAGTTGTATGTCGATTCTGACAAAAGAAAGAAGAGTCGGCCGAAGACCGGTAGTTAGCTTTTAAGACAATTCCTTGTAGGAGATTTTGAGCCTTAGTTAAGACCAAAATAAAACCAGGAATGGCAGATGACGTTCTTTCGATGCAGATGACTAGATTTTTCAGTAACATCCCTTAACAACTGATAAGGGTTCTATAGATCAAGTATATCAGAAGTTTCTGAGTAAGGTAATAATCAAAAATAAAACAAAGACAAGCAAGAAGATGGGAAAGGAAAATACTCAGAAGAATATTATGAGGAAAGAGAACAGAGGATATATAAAAAGGACAAATGAGGAAATTTATAATATTTACAAAGTACCACAAATAGATAACGTAATAAAATCAAGAAGGTTGAAGTGGCTGGAACGATGACAGAGTGGTCAAGAAAATAGCATGGAGAGTACCAGATTATAAAATAAAGAGAGGAAGACCACGAAAGCGATGGAGAGACGCGGTAGTAGAAGACCTAAAAGAAAAGAGAATATTGACAAGTAACAGAAAGCTATGGAAAAGAACAACACAGCTCTGGGACTAAAAGGCCTGTAAAAAAGCTACATATATAAAACAAAGACAAAAGGTAATAATCGTAAATTACTTATTGGATGTTATATAATCTGATCGTAATATTTACAAATCAACACATTAAAAGCTTGACAAATTTTCATGAGGTATGTGGTTGTATATTAACAAAAAAAATAACGAAAAATGTATATGGGTCTTTTGTATTCATTGAAATTGCGTAGAAAGCAAAATAAAATAAAAGATGAACATATCAATCTTACGATAGAGACAATACTTGTTTTGGACGAATTACAAAACACCATTTATGGCGAGGTGCGCGAAATGACGTATTTAAGAATCGAATGATCTGACTTCACTGATCGGTCAAACCATTGGAAGCTCGGCATTCACTCAATGACGAATTTGGAAGACGAAATTTTATAGTAATTGGCTAGCTGTTTGTATTAATAATCAAGTGAAAATTAAATACCTGAGTATGTATATACAACAACAATAAGCACAAGATAAACCGTAAAAAATAATCAACTAGATGTGAAAATGTTACAATATATACTAGAAAATGGTTATTAAATTACAAACATTAAATAGTTTGTTTTGCGATAAAAATATAATCAAATGATGGTATTACTCGTTAAGACTAGGAATGATTTTGTCCGTCAGCGCAACATACATAGAAAGTATTCGAAGAGAAAGACTTGGATGAACGCCGGGACTTGACTGAGTGATTATTAAACGTAATTTACAGGTGGAGTTTACTTCTTCTACTAAAATAAGTTCCCGTAATATTGCTCGCATCAAGTGGGCGGGCCGATGGTAGGATTTTAAAAGTCATTCCTAGTTTTGACGAATTTTACAAAGGTATGTGTATAAAAAAATATATATTTTAAATTCAAGATACATTATTGTGTATTAAAAAAAAGTTACTTACATTAAATGTTCTAAATCGTTTATATTATGGTCTGTTTTTAAACCAAGGGGAGTATGTTGTTCTGATGCTATTTTCTTGTGGCATTTTTTTAATTAACTAGTTTTGATGGGAAATAAGCCACAATTTTACTAAAAAAAAAAAAAATGATTTTGACAACGGCATCCAATTTGGACGTCGAAACGTTAATTAAATCATTTTTTTAGTAAAATTGTGGCTTATTTCCCATCAAAACTAGTTAATTACAAGAGGAGTAATTCAAATTTACCGCGCCGTAATGCTTGTTTGTAATTGGTCCAACCTCAGGCAAGTTTACTCAACTGTTATGAAATTTTGACACCAAAGACGTTTATGAAATTTTGACACTACTGGCATTTCATAGGTTAATTAAGTTAAATGGGCAATTTTTTTTGTTTTCTGCGTTATTCCTTTAATTTTTATATTTTTAGTCTACTTTTATATAAAAAACAGTTGTTTTTAGAACTCTTTAGCGACCTATTAGTATACTATATTACGTATGGATTACCGTCGAAGGCCGATATGATCAACCAAAAAAGATGTATTTGGTGATTTTTCTAGTAACATTATTGGGTGTGAATCTGTCTTTTGAGTTTACTCCTCCTGGTTTAAAAACAAACAGTTAACGTTAATACTATTGCACTTCGTTTAAATTTGTCTTTCTTGTAATTAGGCACGGTTAAACCATATATGTTTATTGAAATGTGAATTACTTTTAGATTCTATACTCTATAGGATATCAAAAATAAGCAATGCTATTAAGATAAACGATTTTAATATAAGTGTGGTATAAAAAAATTGTACGATTTCCGAATCACGATTCCGAAAGTATATACAGCGTGTCTACTTGAGTTGGAAACATATGGGAAACTTTTTTATTATTAATTTTACGAAAAAAAGTTATTCTTTATAAAAAGTTCTGCATGCCCCAAAACCTAAGATTCAATTATCAGATATCAAATTTTCTCAATATTATAACGAGGTATGTCAAAAAATATGAATTTCGGCTAAGGGTAAAGTACCTTTATTTCTCTCAATATCGAAAATTCTTATTATGAAAAGTTGTTTGGAAATAAAAGCCAAGCTCAAATATGTAATTACATGCTTCTAATTGGAAAAAAATATTTTCCAAATTTTTCTCAAATTTATTGATACTAACTTCGTTTTTATTCATTACACATACGATAACTCTTTTATTATTACTTTTACGAAAAAAAGGTATTCTTTATAAAAATCTCTGTATGTCCTAAGACCGAAGATTCAACCAACAGATATGACATTTTATTAATTTTATACGAGTTATGTCAAAAAATATGAATTTCACTCAAGAGTAAAGTACCTTTATTTTTCACAATATTGAAAACGGTTATTAAAAAAGTTGTTTAGAATTAAAAACTATGTGTCAATATGCAATTACATCCTTCTAATTGAAATACTGTGAAATATAAAGGTGCTATAATATTGAGCGAATTTCATATTTTTTGACACACCTCGTATAAAATTAATAAAAGTTGATATATCATGGTTGTGTCTTAGATTTTAGACCATGCAAAGTTTTTTATGAAGAATAACTTTTTTTCGTAAAATGAATAATAAACGAGTTATGATATTTGTAATAATTAAAAACGATGTTGGGTATCCATAAATTTGAGAAAAATATTTTTTTTTCAATAAGAAGCATGTAATTGCATATTTCATCTTAGTTTTTAATTCCAAACAACTTTTTATCATAAGAATTTTCGATATTGAGAGAAATAAAGGTACTTTACCCTTAGCCGAAATTCATATTTTTTGACATACCTCGTATAATATTGAGAAAATTTGATATCTGATAATTGAATCTTAGGTTTTGGGGCATGCAGAACTTTTTATAAAGAATAACTTTTTTTCGTAAAATTAATAATAAAAAAGTTTCCCATATATTTCCAACTCAAGTAGACACGCTGTATATGTAGTCAATAGTCTGCTAATACTTTACATATTACCGAATAATTCTTAACTATTGTTCTTTATATCCTAATATACGTTTTAGCTGTGCAGCAATCTCAAAAATATATATATCTCCGTGCACCAAAACGCAAATAAGAACAAAAGCAGCGATCAACAGCTTTTTCAAAGCGTAAAGTTAGTACTGTAAAAAAAGTTACCTAAAATATAAGACACATCTTTTTAAAAACTATAGAACAATGCGTAGCCAAACTGAAAGTATGACCTGAGGTCACAATTTGAAGAATAATATAGGTATAAAGTTCTCAAAGAGATCAGATTCGGGAGGGATGTGTTACAATGTATTAAGTAAATTTGATATATGAGGTGATATTATTTAAGAGAAAAAGTTAACACATGGTAGGGATTTTAATATCTTTTATATGCGATAAGATTGAACTGCTTTTCCAACTTAAGCCCACCATATATTATATAATTACACAGAATTACTGCTTTATGTCGGCTACAACTGATTTATTTGTCACCAGGTTGTCTTATACTTCATTATTGATTAACTAGTAGTCTACAACACAGTTGTAAAAGTGACAAAAACGACAAAACTGAATTGTGGAAAATTATAGTTTGATATTAACTTATTTTTCAAATACGTTATTCTCCAAACACAGCAAGATATACTTTATTTTTCAAAGGAATTAAAAATCTTATATTCAGTTTCCCTGAGTCCCCTATTGGTCAACTTGGTCATGGATGGCACAATAAAAAAGTAAGAACTCAAAAAGGATACCAAATGGGAGAAAAACAATTTAAAATAATCTGATATGCAGGCGATGCAATACAAATCTCTTAAAGTGAAGATGATTTACAACGTATGCTGCACCAATTTAATATAACCGCCAGAAAATTTAACATGTTAATTTCCTCAAGACAAAATTCATGGTATAACGGCAAATCTACTAAGATGTGTGACAATAACATAATTTTATCGTCTAGAGTACGCCAATGAATTAAGTAAAACTTGTTTTTGTACCGTCTTGGACGATATAAAAGTCAGATCGAAAAGCCTAGTTGATTATTGTTCTTGGAGCGTTGATCGAATAATAATAAACAACAGCGAGGTATAAGAGGTGAGTTTATGTAGGTAGTATTTCCCCACCCTTTTCCGCTGTCGTTTTGGCGAGCTGAGCGAATCCGACAGTTTTCTTCTTACCTATCCTTTACGAGAGGTGATCGTATATCCCTAATATGTCTATTCATCTGGCGAGCTGAGCGAGATTCCCTTTTCTCCCTTTCCTTATACATTCGTATCGTATTAATAAAAGCAATTCCTATTTCGCGCGATCGTCAAAATCATTCATTCATGTACAAAATATCGTCACATCGGCCCGAACAGAAAGCTCGATGCGTAGATTATAAATATATTTTATTAACGAAATTAACGAGTAATTAAGGCTAATGATCTTATCTTTTGTATGTTTTGATTCCGAATAAAAATGTCTTAAAAAACGAACTCTTTTCTTCGACTGATTTAGTTACCTGGAGCAACAACACAACGACCTTCGTTAAAGATGTAAATTAGATCTGTAGGGACAAATAATAGAACAAGTGATGGAGTTTAAACTTCTCGGCATCACACTTTCTAGTTACGGAAAGCTCGAAACAGAAATGGAAGTTCAAGTAAACAGAGCCGCAGGTTGTCTGAATGAAATAACATGGTTTCTAGTTACGGAAAGCTCGAAACAGAAATGGAAGTTCAAGTAAACAGAGCCGCAGGTTGTCTGAGGCCCGGTTGTACAATCGAAGTTCAACTCCGGCTCAGCGCCATTACTGAGTTCAGGGCAAGAAGTGCGTTGTACATACAAAGTTTAATTCTTGAGCTCGGTTTAAGCCCGGGTTCAGCTGAGCGGTCGATGTTCGGCAGTTTAACGCTGGTTCAAGGATTTTTAACCTCACATTTTTGTAATTGTCAACGGAAATCATAATATTTACACCTTAAAAATAAACCTCACTGAAAATTTTAACTAGTAATGAAGATTTTCTGGAAATGATAAATATTGTAGAAGGAAGGAGAACACAGAAAACAGTGTAGGGCTAGAGAAAATCATTTTAAAAAATGTAATGATAATGAATTTTTGCAAAGATTTTGGATATCTAAGATGCTGTGCTGTTCACTTCACTATTTGAATGAAACTATTGCTCATAGAATAAAAAGTCGAACAGATAGGTAAGAACGAAAACAAGTGGCAAATTTGTTATTGACATTTCAAGAACCAAGCTGTATCTTCTAAGAACATGGTTTTTATTGCCCTAAATTATGTAAGGTTTGTGGATGATTTTGAAGCAAATGTAGAAAATGATTTTGTTAATCTATTAAGTTAAATGTACATAATTTATTAATAAATTTAAAATGAATTATATTTGTACCATGCTTATGTATAGGTACATATCACTTTATTTAATAATGATAACAAATTAATTTACATTCTAAAATTATTTAAATACCCTACCTACTTCCCTAGAATAAGGCAAATATAAACATTTTTGATTAAATTTGAAATCATAGCTGTAAACAGTTAAATATTTATGAGAAGAGAATGTGAAGATTGAATTAGTATCTTCGTTGGTGATAGTGGTTACGGAGTCAAGAAAAACCTAATAACACCACTACGTAATCCTTCATCACAAGCTGAAATTTTATTTAATGAGGCACAATGAGAATGCAGAATGCATAAACACAATTGAATGGGTATACCGAATAACAATAATTGTTAAGTGCCATGTGATTCGTTTTTAAGAAATCGAACTGTTAAAATTGGAATAATGGTAAATTTATACATTTAAGGGTTAGTTATTAATACAGTTTGTAACTAGCTGTACTGTATTATTAATCCTTTTTTTAATGGCATGGACTATATGTCAATCAGCCAGTCAAAACATGACTAGTTAAGAAGAATATACATCTACACTGTTACTAATAAACGAAGTATAAAAGTTATACTGAGAATAAATCAGGTATAGGCAAAATCACTACCAATAAACATGGAATAACTTAGGTATAGGTTATACTTGGTATAAGAATTTAGTCCAAGTTTATACCGACCCACACCCTTGTATAAGTCTGGTATAACCTATTTTATGACTGTCAAAGTCATCAGAGACAAAAATATATTATTTTTTGATTTGTTTTGTGAGTAGATATACAATAAAAAAATGTGTTTAAGAGGTATTGCGGCTAACGAGGAAGTTGATAATTTAATTAACATGATGGAAAATACACGAAAAAGGAAAACTTTCAAAGAAAGCATAAATTTTTTTTCAAACAAAGCAGAATAAAAATCCGGTTTCCTAAAGATGATGTAAGATTTTTAGAAAAATTAGTAGGTGATTCACTTATTGTGAATAAGCGAGGAGGAGGCTTATCCTCCACTCTACAAGAAAAATAAGGTTTTTATTTTCTATAATATGTAGAAAATCTCTCACAATATTCTTCAAAATATGCTGAAATTAACATATTTACATTGCATTTATAAGTCAAATAAATAAAGTTTACTTTTTCTTCACTTTCCCATTTAATGTAACGTTCTGTTTTATTTCAAGCCATTTTATGAAATGCTCAAACATAACATACAACATACGAAATAACGATTTATTACAATACAGCAGAAAATACAAAGTTCCTTTTATTCGAAGCCATTTTATGAAATGCTCAAACTCAACATACAATATAAGAAATAACGATTTATTAAAATATAGCAGAGAACACAACGGCCATAGTCCATCAAAAAATTATGTAATCTACATATTTTTTGAGTTTATACGACTCATAAAGGGAAAAGCAACTGCGGGTAGTTCATCAAAAAATGACGGAATTTGGTGTATTATTTGTAGAGAAAAGTCAAAATTGACATATTTTACCCAATATATCGTTGTTTTATGCATTTGTGTAGAAGATTGCGTCGTTGCCAAACTAATATTTCGGAATAAAGTGGGAATACTTATAACTAACTTATACGGAGTTTATTGGTAACAAATTATTTTTGTATTATATCTACCTTATACTTAGAATAACTATTCTAGATATAAATACGGAATAACCTTAGAATACGAGTGTTTTATTAGTAAGGCAGTTAAAGACCGTAAACTTCATAAAATATCAATAACGAAGAAAAGTTAGTTCAGTTGAGATGTAATTTAAGTACTGAAATTAAACAGATGGTACTAAGCTGAAGTAATTAATTACTAATCCTTAAAATGTATAAATTTATCATTATTATAATTTTAACAGTTTTTGTTCGATTTCTTAAAAACGAATCACATGGCACTTGTTATTCGGTAGACCCATTCAATTGTAATTGGAACATCAAAGTTACACAATATTGCAATGCTTTTTAATAACCCTTTGCCATACTACATGAAGAAGAGGAAGTAGCAATGGCATTAGCCAAAAATTTAGAAAATCTAACTGTCTAGAGAATCATGAGAAGCAATACAATTTGTCAAACGTAGGAAGAGGTTGAAAATCTTTTGCATGAATACTTTGTTAATTTAAAATTTAGAAATTTAAACTAATACATACAACTATGTATTTATTTATAAAAATATCTTAATATCTGCTACAATCAATGGCTTTGATGAACTTCTTTAAAATTTTGACGCTCAAAATTGAACCCGGTTCAACTAAGCGATCGCTTAAGCCACCAATGTACAATCGGGCCTGAATGAAATAACATGGAGAAATAAAAATATCGGAAAAAAAATTGAAGGCATGATTTACAAAACAAGGCATCAAACCAATAATGGCATACACGGCAGAAACACGACCTGACAGTGAGGACAAAAAGAATGCTAGAAACAGCAGAGATGAAAACCCTTTGAAAAATGGATGGTAAGACAACATGGGACAGAGCTAGAAGTATAGATATACGACGGAAATGCAAGGTAGATAACATTAATAACTAGCTAAGAAACAGAAGATATTTCGTTGAAGAGACTGGACCAGAAATAACAGAAAATGAAGTAAAACACACCATTAAAGAACTGAAAACTGGGAAAGCTGTAGGACCGGACGAAATACCGACAGAAATATTGCAACTTATAGCCGATTGAAATATATATGTAATTGTCGATTTATTTAATATTATATACAGAACAGGTATATTACCTTAAGAGTGGATTCTATCAACATTCGTGACTATACCGAAAAAGAGAAACGCCAGACAATGTTGCGAACACCGTAGAATATACAAAAAGTTAGAACAAGACATTGGACAAACTCAGTCCGGATTTAGAAATGCTCAAGGAACCAGAAAAGCATTAATTGCAGTAAATGTGCTAATACAGAGATGTTTAGATGTAAACCAGGACATCTATGTTTGCTTCCTAGATTATAACAAGGAATTCGATACGGTGAAACATATTCCGTTAATAAAACTACTGAGAACAAAGAACATTGACACACGGGATATAAGAATAATAAATAATCTATATTATGAACAAGAAGTTGTCATAAGAATAAAAATAATTTAAACACCAATAAAATAAAAATTAAAAGAGGCGTTAGACAGGGCTGTGTCTTGTCGCCATCACTGTTTAATGCATACTCAGAACAAATATTCAAAAAAGCATTAGAAGATGAAGTAGCAGGCATAAAAATAAATGGCCTACCCATATGTGAAATTAGAAACGCCGATGACACAATACTAATAGCAGAAACTATTACAGATCTACACAGAATTTTAGATAAGGTTGTTGCAACGAGTGAAGAATTTGGTCTGTCACTAAACATAAAGAAAATGAAATTCATGGTTATATCAAAGAAAAATATTAGAAACATAAATCTACACGCAAATAATAAGACGATAGAACGAGTTCAGAATTATAACTATTTAGGGACAAACATTAGTGAAACAAACGATTATACCAAAGAAATCCGAATTAGAATAGAAAAGGCTAGAGGTGTATTCACTAATATGAAACAAATATTATGTAGTAGAGACCTCAGCCCAAATCTTAGAAAGCGAGTACTAAAATGTTATGTATTTTCTGTTCTTTGGTATGGTGTGGAGACATGGACTCTCAATAAACAATGTCTCAATAGATTGGAAGCATTTGAGATGTGGACGTATCGAAGAATGCTGAGAATAACCAATGAGGAAGTACTAAGGAGAATACAGAACAGCAGGGAGATACTGGATTCCATTAAAATAATAGAACTTCAATACTTGGGTCATAAAACACGTGGTGACAGATATGAACTCCTAAAATTAATTATGCAGGGAAAGATTCAAAGAAGGCGCAGCATAGGTAGGAGAAAAATGTCCTGGCTGAGAAATCTCAGAGAATGGTTTGGATGCAGCTCAACTGAACTCTTTCGGGCTGTAGTATCAAAAGTGAGAATAGCAACCTTCGTCGCGGAGATGGCACGTAAAGAAGAAGAAGAAACAGAAGAGTAGAATGTAATGACCACATAAGCCGAATGACAACACATAGAGTAGTAAGGACGGCGAGAGACGATTCCACAATAGGAAGACGATCAGTGGGAAGACCACGAAAGCGATGGAACGACAACTTACTGGAGACACATTGAAAAAACAGAGTCATGTTTACACAAAAAAGAAGAATATTTAAAGACTGAATCATGCAGTAAGGGTGCCACAAAACAGCGTCAAAAACGATGTACTTCAATAAAGCGTAGATAGATAATAATACTTCATTCGTGACTATCGTCACTATATAAATAATTTAAAAGATAAAAAAAGTGAATGTATTTTCTATAATTGGTCGAACTACCTTTTCACTGTATTGATATTAGTTTGATTCAGGGTTTAGCAAAAGAAATGTTTTTAAAAAGAGCTGTTAAATAATATCACCTCAAAATTAAAAACAAAAACCATTACAGTAAATTTACTGCAATATATTGTCCTGTAATTAAAATGAAGAGGCGAATTAAAGAAGGGGTTATGTCACAGTTTTTTAATTCCCAATACTTATTGTTTCAAAATTATTCAAATTACGAAAAAGTTACGGACTCAACTTACTTTGTATATCTCAATACTTATCAAAAATGTTACAGGACCCACTTCTTCCAACCGCCTCTTTAAGTGTATAATGTGCTAAAACTTAAATATTTTAGAATGTACGATGATGGAAAATGTTAACAATCCATTTTTTAAGGCCACTGAATATGACACTGGAACTACTATATCTACATGTAAACTTTTAAGGCATTTTATACATAATACAACAAATAATTGGTGAAAGTAACTCATCTTACGATTACTACGTCAACTATTAAAAAAACCAACAAATTCAATATTAATACTTTCAACTTTTTTGTAAGTTTGTAAATCAACGTGGTTTAACTGCACTTCTGCTGATCTCTTTAGACCAGCGGCATCTCGCCATCCTTCTTAGAGGAGATGGCACATGAAGAAGAAGAAATCAACGCAATGACATGTAAACTGTATGAAGCCATGAATGAATTTTACATCTTCGACAAAATAAGATTTATAAAAGCGACAATACGCAGTAACGACAATCGCCTCATAAACAATGTGTTTTGGCAAAAAAAAAAAAAAGATGGGAAAAGGTCTCTAGGATAGCCCAGAAAAAGGTGGAAAGATTCAGTTAGAGATGAACTGGGGAAATGGGAGTGGGACAATTGGGAAATAGGGGCACATGACCGACAAACATGGAAGGCAATTGTAAACGTGGCAAAGACGCACGAAGTAACGCCATTGAACAGACAAACATCTTGAGAAGAGATTCTTGGACCAAAAAATCCAAACTAACAATATTTGACACCCATCCTATAATTACCGACATATGGGTCGGAAACATGGACTACTTCTAAAATAGATGCAAACCATCTATTTATTTTAGAACAAAAGATCTTAACAAGAATGTTTAAAAGGTACAAAAGAAAAAGCACATTGCAGGATTGAAAATCCTTTTTAACAGAGTGTTAGAAGTAGAGAAAAAGCTAGAGCTACTTTTACCAAAATGAAAACAGTTTTATGCGGAAGAGAGCTAAGTTTAAATCTTAAAATTCGCCTCATGAGATGTTACGTGCTGTCAGTTCTTTTCTATGGAATGGAAGCTTGGACACTGAAAAAGATCGATACAAGGAAAATAGAAGCATTCGAGATGTGGATGTACCGCAGGATACTGAGAATATCGTGGACAGAGAGAGGGACAAACATGGAAGTGTTGCGAAGGATGCAGAAAGAAAAAGAATTTGCGCTTACTATTAAAAAGCGCAAACTGCAATACTTGGGACAGATAATGAGGGGACAAAAGTACCAGCTACTACAATTAATTATTCAGGGAAAAATAATAGGTAAAAGATCCATTGGCAGAAGAAAACATTCATGGTTGAAGAATTTAAGAGATTGGTACAAGTGCAGCAGCTGCCAATTATTTAAATCTACGGTATCAAAAATACGCATAGCCTTGATGATAGCCAAACTTCGGAACGAGGACGGCACCTGAAGAAGAAGTAGAGTAAAATGGCAAGAGATCTGCCAAGAGCGAATCAAAAATACATTACCAGACGACCATATCGCATATAGGAAATGTCTATGGGAAATAGAGGCAGGCCAAAACTGAGGTGGAAGGATGGTGTAGAGTGTAGACTGTAGACGAAGACGTGAGTAAGATTTTTTATTTTAAATTTTTATTTTTTTTATTTATATATTTTTATTGTTTAAAGCGACGCGAAATATTGAATGGCGACCAAAGGCAAGCAAGAGAAGTAGAGGCAGACCTCAAACTAGGTAGACTAATGACATCAAGCGAATGGCTGGCCACGAATGGATGCAAAAAGCAGCAAACAGAAACGAATGGACTCACCTAATAGACGGAGAGGCAGCGCTGAAAAATCTCTTTGAATTTACTAAAGCTAAATTTTTCACAGTTTATTACTGTGATTGTGTAAAGAAACATACTGCGGTCGGTCAAGCGAAACGTAGAACAGGGGTTACTGAGAGGGTATCAAAGTTGCTTTCCTACGAAGGTAATTATTTCCATTTGCTAAGGCTGAAAATCAGTACACACATTCTAAATTGAATATAAATAAAAGTTATTATAGTCGGTCAGCTGTATGACGGGACAGAGCCGGTCGGTCGGCTCCAATGAATGAACAGGGTTATCCACTATATTTTGACCCCCTTGTAACTGCTTTATTTACAGAATTAGAAAAAAATGTAAAATACAAAAGTTATTCGATTTTTAATTATGATGTTTTGACATATACATATATCTTACTAGTGACGTCATCCATCTGGTCGTGATGACGTAATCGACTATTTTTTTAAATGAGAATAGGGGTCGTGTGCTAGCTCATTTGAAAGGTTATTGAATTCTATATACAGTACTATAAACATTAAGATCATTATTTATACAGGGTGTCCAAAAATTTTTTTTTTAATTAATTAAACAATTAATTTAATTTAAAAACATTTTTTTGAACACCCTGTATAATTAATCATGTTAATGTTTATACTACTGAATAGGGAATTGAATAACCTTTCAAATGAGCTAGCACTCGACCCCTATTCCCATTTAAAAAATAGTTGATTACGTCATCACGCCCAGATGGATGACGTCACTAGTACGATATATATGTCAAAAAATCATAATTTAAAAATCGAATAACTTTTGTATTTCACATTTTTTTAATGCTGTAAATAAAGCAGACTATAAGGGGGCCAACATATAGTGAATAACTGTATAATAAATAGTATTTTGTATTTTGACAACGAAACCCGATTTGGGCTTCGAAACGTTAATAAACATTATTTTTTAGTAAAATTGTGGCTTATTTCACATAGAAAATACTTAATTATAGTGAATAACCCTGTACATACACTGGGGCCGACCGACCGGCTCTGTCCCTCATACAGCTGACCGACTGTAATAACTTTTATTTATATTTAATTTATAATGTGTGTACTGATTTTCAGCCTTAGTAAATGGATTTAATTACCTTCGTAGGAAAGCAACTTTGATACCCTCTCAGTAACCCCTGTTCTACGTTTCGCTTGACCTACCGCAGTATGTTTCTCTACACAATCACAGTAATCAACTGTGAAAAATCTAGCTTTAGTAAATTCAAAGAGATTTTTCAGCGCTGCCTCTTGGACTATAAGGGAGGCTTGCATCCGACGATGGATGAAATAGCTGTTGAAGATGATGATATTTAAAGCAAGATTTAGAAAATTTAACATTATAAAATAAATAATTTGAATATGGACACCAATGAGTCACTATCTCCACTTATTTGGAATAATGTAATTATATATAGTTGTTTTTCCAAGATCTATAAAGTACTTCAGTTTTAAACCATAAAAATTAAGCCTACGGTGAGAAAAGAAATTTCTGTGACAAATATATTCTATATCAGTTTGGTTCAAGATAGTAATCGATTTATCTTGGAAGAAACTAACCACTGGCTAAATTATCTAATCTAACCACTATGGAAAACCGTAAATAGAAAAGCAGGGAGAGAAAGAAGGATACATTGCTGTTTTTTCTTCAAATTATGACTTTTTATAATGCTTAAAACAATAAAGTAATTCTCCTCCCTGCTATAAGAGTATCACAGATATGCCAAGTCCGAATCATCCACTCTCACTCTAATTCAAACAATCCATACTAAAAAATTTTGTTCATTCAAAAAACCGGAGATTAATCATATTCCTTTTACGCTTCTTTTGCACATCAAATCTTTGGTACAATTTTCGAAATATTTACAACGTTTTTGCACTCATATACCTCTTAATTAAAAGGAGAAAAAGTAGAATTGCATACTGTTATCTCTCAGAGAGATGATGCTAACATTTTATAAACTATTTGTGAATATTTTATTCATAGGTGAATGCTTTTTTTACTTTGCGAACGTTACAGCGTTATTTCTGAATATATTTCCTACAAAAAAGCTGATGTATTTCAATGAAATTAAGTCGCTACAGATATAGACTGGATACCAAATGAAAGTTGAAATGTTGGCAACAAGATCTTTGGAGCGGCGCTTAATTTGGCAACAGGACAATATAGGATAAGAACTAACAAAGAGATAGAAGAACTATATGCAGAAGCCAACAAAATCAAAGAAATTAAGTCCAAAGGACTCAAGTGGGTAGGACACCTCAGAAGACATTATGACGAAAGAATATTGAGATTGAAGAATTCCCAACTGCAAGAAGACAACGTGGACCACCTCGACTCTGGTAGCAAGACAATATAACAGGAAACCTTAAAGTTATGGACGTAGAGAATTGGGCGGAGTTTGCACAAGACAGAAAGGAATGGAGCCATGTTGCCAAGTGGGTTAAAACCCACGAAGGGTTGTAATGCCACGGAGAAAGTAAGCAAGTAACAATGAAATAAAGAACAACTAAAAGCCCTGCTTTGATTATGAAAATTATAAAACAGAAGATTGGAAGGCAGGTGGACTAATATTACTATACAAGATATGAAAAACAGAAAACTACAGTCTTAACTTGTTAAATACCACTCTGAAACTTACAACTAAAATTTTGTACGAACGAATAAATCAGAGTATATATTTAGCAGTTGGGCAATGTAGGTTCTAAGATCATATACAGACGCAGTATTATGCCGTCTAAAACTTCAACAAAGGAAGATGATATAGAATAGGAAAAAAGAAATGAAAATATTCTGTTACGCAGACTACACAACATCGACAATCCAAGATGACAATAGTCTGAAAAAACTAGTGCGCAGATTCAACACAAGAGCAAACGAATTTAATATGACGATCATCACGATTCTTGGACTGTGATTAAAATCGATCTAAATCGCCCTGAGGCTTTCGAAATGTGGTGCTATAGAAGAATTTTAAAAGTTTCTTGGATGGAGAAGATTCGAAACTCCACAATACTAGAACGTCTCAGCAAGATTACTGAGATCATAAAATCATCAAGAAGAGAAAGCTGGAGAATTTCGGACACGTAATGAGAGGTCCCAAATATAGGTTGATACAAAATATTATGCAAGGAAAAATAGCAGGCAAACGCAGTCCAGGACGAAGAAGAACCTCATAGTTGAAGAACTTGCGAGATTGGTATGGAGTTGATACAAGCATGCTATTTAGGGTGGCAGTGAATAAAATTAGCTATGATGGTGACCAACGTTCTGAAAGGACATGGTACATGAAGAAGTAGATCATCACTTAGAAAACTAAAACAATTACAACAGTAATTAGTATAGAACCAACAAGATGTAAATTAGAAATTGATGGCATCAGTGTTGAGCAAATACTGGAGACAAAACACCTAGGAACTGCACTGCTCAACTATAGAGATGTGAAAAGGGAAGTAAAAAATCAAGTACAAAAGGTCAACAGATTGGCAGGATGTTTTAATAATACCATATCGATGGCTTAGTGTGAAAACCTCGTATCTCATTAAATTACAATTTTACAGGAGAGGCAAAAAGCTGATAATATAACCTAAAAACAAAAATTACCGTTACATATTTTTAATTCGAGCACATTGAGACAAATATTTGGCCCAGAGCTGAAAGTGTCAAATGTTGCTATTAAATTGGAAATAGAAATATTAACTATGAAAAACACGTAAATATCCTTGCAGTATATACAGCCTTTGCCCAAGTAACTACGATAACCTCGTATATCTTGATATACGTGTTTTTCATCTAAAATGAGGTTGTGTTTATTATTATTTACGAGGTTTTCATTTTTCATAGCTTATTGCACACCTCCAAATACATTTTGATACAGTACAAATCTTTTGATTTAAGGTTCATAAAATGTTTCTGTATGCCAGACTACCTTTTATTGTTCACAAAAAACATTTCTCCTAGTCGAATCTCTCAAACAAACACTCTAAATTAAGTACCAAATTCTTGGTTATGAATATACGTGGTATTCACACTAAATCAAGAGAGCAATTGATATACGTGGTTTCTTTTTTCGGCTGTAGAAAATAGTCTGGTGTATTTGGATTTTTCTAACAGTTGTAAATCGTGAGATACAAGGTTTTCAAACTAAAACCACCAAAATGTAATTTTCGAAAAAAAAAAATGAGATACGAGGTGTTCACACTAAGCTAACGATATGGCGAAAACGAGATGACAAGAAAGAATTTATAAACCCACTATAAGACCAATAATGAGGAATACATCCGAAACAAGATTCGACACGGCCAAAATACGAGCCAATGGAGACGGCATATAGAGAAGAATAAGAAATACGCTGAGTGATCAAATGAGAGGAGATATCAGAAAAAAATGTAATAAACATTGAACAGAAAAAAGAATGGAATATTTAAACAGGTAAAATCAAGGGGCAAGATCAAGATATCAAAAGGGACAAGTCACCAAATTTTTATAGATACTGAAACATCTAATCTCGTGTAAGCAAAATACAAAAACATATTTAGAACCTGTACCTACTGCCGAGGTGTTACGAAAGAAAACAATTAAATTGTCTACTTTATCTGCCTCTTAAGATATCATTTCAAGTGTACGTAAAAACAGGGTTTAAGGAAATTACACAACACGTACTGCAATGTATGAACCTAAAAAGTACTTCGATGAAAACGCATAAACAAAATGGCTTGTTGCAACTCATTGACTTTTTATTAATACGAAGACTATAATATGGATTTTTGAGTTCTTATAATTACATATAAATATGTTTGATGAGGAAAATTTACCAGTATTTATTATATAGAGGAGTATGTAAGAGACAACCACTACATGTGTTTTAATATTGTTATGCAGAAAGTTTTTGAATATCAATCTTGCAACAATTTCTCCTTTCAATTAAGTTTTATCAACATTTACACTGGAACATCTTAACCTCCGACAACATAATTATACTCCCTCAAAATTCAATTCCAAAAAACTACGAAATTAACTTTCCATGCACCCTAAACCGATATAAGCAGGTATATTTAGGATTTCCATGATTCGATACTATCCTAAGTTCAATTATCTCGAATATCTGGTCGTCCTTTTCAACATCGAAAAACTGCAACGCATCTCCGTCATATTCATAGACGTATTCACCTAAAAGCACTAGATCGCTATCGTTCTCGTCTTTTAAACCATACACTTCGAAATGTTTTGGAGCAGAGTCGATTTCACTATTTGGTACCAGCAATCTGTTGATGTGTTCCATCGAGAAAGCTTCAACTTTGATCCTTCTGGATAACCGAATCATAATAAATCCTGGAAAATTCTGGAAGGCCCAACATTGGCCCGGGCTTATCCCAGGAGTTATTACGGTTCTTGGAGAATTCACTGGATACCATAAAGGGATTCCTAATACAGAAACTACAGCATTACCCGAGTGGTAGTTTTCTGTACATCTTGTGCTTAGAACCTGGGCTCCCATTGACTCCATTGCGTAATCTACCAAACCTGTTTTATCTGCATCATAAACATCAAGCACCCCTTTCACTATTTTTTTGATGTGTTGGTCAGAAATTGATAATACTTCTCCAGAAGTTCTGTCTATTTGTTTAGACTCTTTACTAATTTCCCGTTTTATCCTCGAAGTCACTTCCTCCATAAGCTTTAGTGTATTTTCATTTACCAAGTTATCATATTTTGTATCGAAGTTAGAAGTTATATTACCTATTTTGTATTCCAACTCTTGTCTTGCTATCAAGATGGTTCGCAAATATTCGTTAAAGCCTTTTTGGTTTCTTAGAAACTCTGGGTCGTTTATAAAATTGGTTAAAACTTTGCTTATATAATTATCAATATCTATGTAAGGATTCTTACAGCATCGATTAATACGCTGTGTCCAGAAAACGGCTTTTTCGGATCTACTATCAGAGTTTAGACCTGACATTATCCTATTCAAATCTTCCTGCCTCACTCGTTCTGCTTCTACCATATCAGATCGGAGTTTTATTATTTCATCTTTTAGACCATCTATTATTTTCTGTTGGTTAATAAAAACCTCGTTGTCGTCATTGTTGTTTACTTCGGGCTCTACCTGTACAGGGGGAATAATATTAATTGCTTCTGTAGATTTTACTTCAGGTTCGGGAACTATAACTGGGACGGATAATTCGGATTCTCCTTTGCTGAGCATGCTTCCCAGATTCGACCATATCGACCAACCTGCAAGAGGAATAAGTTTAAGGAAAATTAAAAGCAAATGTGAGTGGTTGAAAAGAGCGCTATTGGGTGAAATGGAAACTATGATCATATGGTACTAATTTAAATCATAGTTTGTTATCAATAAAATACATAAAAAACAAAACTTATTAAAACTTCCAGTGATATATAAAATTTCATTTTTTAATATTATGTATACAGGGTGCCCCAACAACGTTGATCACTGGTGATTTCTGGGGAACTAGCACAGATAAAATGCCGAGCAAAATTGGTAACTAAGTCACCAAGACAAATTAGTAGAAAATATTTTGGAGTTCCAGATATGACCGTTAGACGGTACTGTACAAGTACAAGTTAATCTTTCCGTTTCAAGTCATCTAGTTAAATTTTTTATCCTCGAGTTGACAAGTAAAACGCTTAAATATCTTTCGTTTCTGTTCGAATATTCCTTAAATTGCTTAAGCATCTGACACAATTTGTATGAAATCATTCTTTAATTAGTTTTTGCAATTTCCGTGTCTGATGTCTCAAAATTCCCTGTCGGCGCATTTTTACCAAATTTTAGTATATTATTGTACCCTAAAAAAGTAGCCTATACTTAGTTATTTTTTAGTTCTTTTAGGTGACCTTGGGCCTGAGATATGCCTCCCGAAAGGGTTAAAAATAGCCCATTTACGCTTTATTTCTGAGGCCAGTGAAACGATTTTATCGCATATGGTGTCAATTTTCTTGTTCTAATGTCAACTTTTTCATTAAATAATTTGTAAAGCCGTAAAAGATACGTTGTATTTTATAGGTTAAGAAAAATGAAAAGAAAGCTCACAAAATTTTATGATTTTCAACTAATTGTCAAAATTTAACTAATCAACGGAAAAAATGTAAAAACCGGCAAATGAAAGAGTTTTTATATACCTTTCAAACGAGAACCTGTAAATTAACATCCTTTTAGCATACTCGAAGATACCGCTATTTAAAAATAGCCAGTTTTTCGAAAATCGCACTTTTTGTTATTACTAAACTGATAGTACTTTTTCCTGAACCAATATTAAATTTCCTAAAAATTTAGATGATGGTATTGATATATACAACAATCTCTACTTATTGGATTTCTTGTCCTGAGTCCTTAGCAACTTTTTTTGACCGCCTAAAAATTGATATTTTTGCTAATATTTTTGATAATAATGTACACTTGAGTCCAGGGTTCTTTACCCGTGCGTCATTAATACCTGGCGAGATAAAACACATACTTTTTATCTAGCATCATTCTCTTCCACGCATGAAACTAAAGACAAACCAGATACCGCCTGTTATTAAGTAAAGACACATGTTATTTTTACGACCGCTGTAGACTCAGTACATCGAAAAGAGATAGGTACAAAAAAGATTCTCGGGACGTTTCCCGTTCCAAGTTATTTATATTACACAAATAATTATTTTCACTACTAACTTTATATTAAAGATTGAAATGTTAAGGTAAGTGTATTCTATTTTTCCGTTAATTTCATACAAAGTTAACATCATTCACAGTCAAGAAATGATTTTCATTCGTATTAGTAAAATAAATAACAAAAAGAATATATTTTATTGTAAAATATTTATATTATAACAAATATTTAATTACACTAATGATATTAAAAGGATTTATTAAGCTACTTCAAATGTAGCTGTAATTCTGCACCAAAATTTTAAAGCCAAACTAACATTTTACATTTTATTTATCTGATAACGTCAAATTTTATAATATAATCCGTGATCGCAACAGTATCCACTTTCTGTCACTTGCTGTTGCGTGGTATAGATTTCCGAATTATTTCGTATGCTTTAAATGATGACGCACGAGTAAAGAATCGTGGACTCAACTGTACATAGTTATTGCCCACATCAATCCAAAGTGTTGATTGTCTTTCTAAAATAGTCTAAATTTAACCCCTCTAATGTTGGATTACAAATTCTTTTAGATAAAATCGGCATCACCGCGCTAAAAACTTCCATAACAACTGCATTGCTCTATGTTCCGTGTATTGTAAAGTCAAGGTGAGATGGACTATACATTCTTAATCTACTAACATACCTACTTTGATGTTTTTTAACCAAACTTTGTCATATCTCAGAAGAATAAAGAATGCTATTAAAATTTGAGTCTCTATCTTGACTTCCACGTAAAAGGCTGGGAATCGAATCCCAGCGCTGGCGAGAACATCTAGATATTTTTAAATATCTACAGGCCCCAGGTCGACTCAGCCTGTATAAAATGAGTAGGTACTTTAGGTAAATACAGGGGTAATGATAGGCGGTTGAAGGGTAGCACTGGCCCTGTTACCTTCCTTGTATACCGTAGGCCCCAGAGATAGCAGACTACCCTGTTATTACTATTATCATCTTTTTTTCAACGTTTTGATTCTGTTGTTGGTCAACTAGATCCGTAATTTTGCCCCCTTTATATTACTTCCTCTCTGTGTAAACAAGTCTTCAATAGACGGTGTTTGTAGATGGAGTTATCAATGGTCAAACTGTGTGTACGTCTGTCATTTTTTTTAAATAACTCAAAAAATATACATGTTTAATATACAGTGATGAGCGCGCTAATAACCGGCAAAATAAAGCAAAAGATGGAAAACATAATAAATTGCGAAACAAAAAGAGATAAAACTACTGGAGGTGGAAATTATCGCTATAAACGTATAAATAATTAACATTACATTACATAGTTTCCCACCTTTAGACGGCTGTGACAGGAGAATTTTATAAAATTCTACTGGCACAGTGACAGTTGTCATACTCCTCTGATACGTCTAAAGGTGGGAAACTATGTAATGTAATGTTAATTTATACGTTTATAACGATAATTTCCACCTCCACTAGTTTCATCCCTTTTTGTTTCGCAATGTATTATGTTTTCCATCTTTTGCGATATTTTGCCGGTTATTAGCGCGCTCATCACTGTATAGTACATTATGCAGAATTTGTCTAAAATTTTATACAGAATCTAAAAATTCGATAATATATAGGGTGTTCCATTAAAAACTAAAAAAGGGACCCGTTGATGGAGACCTTGGCATATATACCAGAAGCGATCTTTAAATATTTCAGATGCATAAATAATTGAGTTATACGGACGTGCAAATTTTCAGATCTCAAATCAGAGTATGTTCAGAGTAAGTCTGTTATACGGTCTACATGAAACACCCTGTATACTAACTCAATATCAATATACAAAAATACAATAGTAAACCACTAGGAAACAATTCTGATTCTATCAACGCAAGTTTATTGTACTTGCAAATAAAGTATAATATATAACATTTCTATATTATATTCAGGAGTACCTATACTTTTTATTAGATGAATTAATGTTTTTTATTCCCGTAATAAAAGCTTAATTAGTTGCCTCTTCCTAACCACCACAAATTGCTTTTCAGAAAGGATGTTACACAAAAACCATAATGCATTCTCTTAAACTTTATTGACACAATAAAAAACAGTACAAACACCAGTGTTAACATAGTCATAAAAAGAACAATCATACACAGCTAAACGTTAACTAATTAAATACTACAATAAGCCACAAATATCAGGTCTACGTATATGAAAAGTGTGATTGAAGTATTATTTTGGCAATATATGAACCAAGTGATGAAAAGAAAATTACCTATCCCGATCTGAACTCGGATATTATAATACATACGTAAAAAACACAAAATTAGCACTAAAAGGTTAATTAGGTACCTATTTGATGACTTAAATGATTTTAAAAATGAAACGTAACATGTTACTGCAACTGACAATTTGCAAATATTAATTTTCAGTAGAATATTTTCCACTTTTAAATTTCTAAATTTCAATATCTAAATCTTCATCAATAAATATGTCTAAACCTTTACACAAACCTAAGCGCAAACCACCACAAAACTTGAACTAAATTAAAATTCAATCTTTGATAGGAACCAATTAGCTAGACTATTATTTTATGTTCATTGTGTTCTAATCATAGTATTTCTGGAAGTTTAGCTCACAAAATCATAATCGTTCCATTATAAGTTTATAGCAGTAGGTATAGGTATAGTAGTACAAGTTTATAGTAGTACCGTAAAATGGGGTTACTTTGACCGCTGGGGTGAATTTAACCAAAAACATAGAAAAAAATCTATTGTGATATACTTCAGCCACCCTGTATAATTTTTAAAATCATTTTTAACGATTAAAATTTATAAATATCTAAGAATTCATTTTTAAATAAAAAATAAGAATCAATATTCCAAGGGTTGTTAAATCCACCGATATAACCAATTAAGAAAAAATGGTTTAAAAAACGGTCAAATTAACCCATCCTAAAAGAAAAATAAGTTTAACAGCCAAAAAGCATATACGGTCAACTTCCCCCAAATGCAAATGGGGTGAACTTGACCAAAGGCATTTTTTATTTTTTTTTCTAAGTCATGATTATTTTCTTGTAATATAATCTAAGCTACTGAAAGTAGACGCCTAAACCCATAACATATTTGCATACAAAAATGTAGCAAAATTTAAAATATGATTTTTATAGGATTAAAGTACAAAATCGGTCGAAGACACCACAAATTACGGTAGTTGGTTGGTGCGTATTGCCAACAATTGGAACAAATTATTATTTGTTATAGCAACCTCAAAACAGGATCACTCAATGTTCCTCCTATACCATTCTGTATAAAGTAATTATTTGATTCCATTCATTTTAAAGTTCATTTTATGCTTGTGTTATGTTTAGTTTGGATAACTTGATAGCTTTATTCTAATATTGTTAAACTTAATAATTAAGCAGTGCATGCTGCATGTTAGTTACTCAAAACTGGTATGTATATTATTTCATATTACATCCGTTGCATCACATTTCTACGACGTCACAGTACAAACAACTGCTTCGAAATTCCTTATTCTCATTAAAATATAATTTATTGAAAAAATGATAAATTAACTCAAAACAATAATTTATTGAAAAACAGTACAAAAAAAATGTATTTTTATAAATAGGTTTTTTTAATTTACCTCAATTTTTCAACTTTTTCAATAGAATTTAGTGATTTATGCCGTTGTAATAATTATTAATCGTCATATACTGAATACATGAATTATTAATAATGATAACCTTACATTTTCATTATTTCATAATTCTCAAAATTCTCTACTATCCGCAAAAACGACAACGTCAAATTGGATGACGTGCAACGGATTTACCATGAAATTACCAATATAGAAAAATGTCTAAAGCGCAGAATCTTATACAGGGTGTCCAAAAGTTTTCCTGACAAACGAAGACGAGAGATTCTTCATATAATTTTAAGACAATTTAACCCAATTCACCTAGTCCGAAAATGCTTATGAAAGGCGCCATATTCCAAGAGCTGTAGCTCCCTTAGTAAGCATTTTCGGACTAGGTGAATTAGGTTAAATTATCTTAAAATTATCTGAAGAATCTTCGGTCTTCATTTGTCAGGAGAGTTTCTGGACACCCTGTATATACCACAACTACTAATGAGCTGTTAACTACATACACTGCCTATAAAATTCTTAAAAGGCAATGTTAAAGTTTATCAGACAAAATTTGTTATTGGTGATTATTAATAGGTGAACCTAATGCAAAATCATTAGTATCGATGAAAATTCGCGATTTTGCGTCACAATGACGACCTCTCGTGGATTTCGGCGGAACTAGCTTCGAGGGAGTTTTTATTAGGTTTGTTCTAGCAAACAGTCAAACTAGTCACAAACCGTCAGCAAACAGTTGGTCAGTGAGAGAACATAATACAGTCACCAGTGCTATCCCCTCTACTCGCACTGGTCGACTATTCGCTGATGGTTTCAAACCGTTTGAAACTGATGCTAGAACAAACCTAATGTTTAACGCTGAGCGCACATGCATTTGAAACAAGTAGGTAATATTTATTATTTATTTTTACATGTGTTCAATTAATTATTGGGTAATAATATAAAATTATTAACGTGGAATCTTCACGTTTGAATAAAAGTTGACGTCGATGTACATAAAATTAAAAAAAAATAGAAAAAATAAATACTGAATACATATTACCAGCGTTTGACAATAAAACCTGTTCGAAGCTAGTTCAGCCGAAATCCACGAGAGGTCGAGAGGTCGTCAATGTGACTTAACGTCGCGAATAAGTTAGATCAGATTAGGATAGGTCCGTTTTTTAAGTTCATATAAACATTTTACTTAACTTTATCTGTAATATAATAAAGAGTAATTAATATATGTACGTTTTAGGCATTTGTATTATGCTCTATTAATAATTCATAAATAAATTAGATAAAGGGTTTGTCAACGTTATTGTAAAAATGTATATTTTAGCAATTATTGGATTAAGCCTATTATGAAGGCAAAATTCCTAGAAAATGCACGAATTGTTGAAGTATTATCATTCGGATATTGGATTCTTTTTTCATTTTTTTTTTTTTAAATGAAGTAAAAGAAAGACGTACTCACAATCATTTAATTACAATGACGACCGGTTTCGATCTCTACAATATTCTGATCATCTTCAGGTCAGCGTTACAAGTGATTAAATGCTACAATTAAAGAAAACCAGAGTTAGAACAATGTCTGGTTATACTAAAAAGGTGCTAATGAGAAAGCCAAAATTTTTAAAAGTATGTAAATATGAAATTTTAGAACAACAAACAAATACATATGCATGCACACCCATAAACAACACAATGCAACAAAAACAGAATAACAAACAAATACATATGCATGCACACCCATAAACAAAACAAGTATTCATAAGCCCGCAAACACATGTAAATAACACATAGTCATAAACCTCAAACATTTACACGTGTTTGCGGGCTTATGAGTACTTGTTTTGCTTATGAGTGTGCATGCATATGTATTTGTTTGTTATTCTAAAATTTCATATTTACATACTTTTTAAAATTTTGGCTTTCTCATTAGCAACTTTTTAGTATAACCAGACATTGTTCTAACTCTGGTCTTCTTTAATTGTAACATTTAATCACTTGTAATGTTAACCTGAAGATGATCTGAATATTGTAGAGATCGAAACCGGTCGTCATTGTAATTAAATGATTGTGAGTACGTCTTTCTTTTACTTCATTTAAAATGAACTCACATATGCAAGCCATTCAACATTTTTTTAACTTTACACTTATGATTTAAAATTATTGTTCATAAAATCTTCAACGCGAATATCTTAAAAGGAAAATATTGCTTTGGTTGGTCATACTATTTTAAGACATTAAAACAGTGTATAGTTAAAACTATAGAGTAGTAAATATCAACAAAGAAAAAATTGACGAAACACTAATTAACACCCCATTGTATAAAGACGATAGAGCTAAAGCAACAGATTTATTTTAGTTTATATATTATTATAGTTTAAATAGTATGTTTTGATAAGAAAAAACATATATATTATCTAAAATAAAACGGATAAGTAAAATATCAATTTTTTTTTTCTATAAGTATTATCTCGTGAATTGATTGGATGATACTTTGAAAAAAATAAGTAGCCAAAGCAAAAAAGCATAATACAAAATTACCTTTAATTAATTAGGTTTATATGAACGTTTGTATGATAAAACAAAACAAAAGCAAAGCAATATTATAACTAATCAATACCCTTTCTTGCATTGAACACAATGTTACATAATTTGCTCATAAAATATATTTAATATTCAAAAATGAGCCATCCATGTTTCAAATTGAACAACATTTTAGTTTTCTCAAATAGATCTACAAAATTCGTATAACATCGAATTTTTTAATATTTTTCCTTAACCGACTAATAAAATGAATAGAATATATTATATTATACTTATTTTCTACAATATAAATCTTTTCTAAAGAAAACTAACGAAACATAAACAAACTTTGCTTTTTTAAAAACTTATCTAAAACTCTATTTGAATGTATCATGTTGAAAAAAGCACCAACTTTAGACTAAATGTGATTTTAATTAATAAAAAATGTCAGAAATTGTATATTTTTATATTCAAAATTTACTAATTTTCGATGAAGATATTAATTTAGCAGTAAATATTAACTTAGGGATAAAGCCGTAATAGTCATTAGACATTAAGAATAATGTAAATATCTGAATCTCTAAAGAACAAAACAAAAAGAAAGAATAAAATGTAAGAAGACATACAACGATGGTTCGATAAGTACTTAGTCTCACCGTCCGATGGCACCACTAACGCAAGAGAAATTTACTATCGTTCTCGTAGACAGCTAACGTCAAAATTTCAGCTTAATACGACTCGTTGTTTTATTTTGACCGCATCTGGAAGCGGGCATGTCCACATTTTAGAAAAATGGAAAAAGAGCAATATCAGTCGGCGATTAAATTCTTCAGACTAGATTCAGTAGACATCTCGAAAGTATCATCCTGCATGAAATTTTGGGCATGAGAAATCTGTTGGCGCGATCAGTGACGCATTTCCTTACTCTGCACAACAAGCACAACCGTGAGCAATTCAAGAGAACCACCTCAGAGCAGTGTTTGACGGTGCTTAATCGCAATCCGAAGGACATTCTGCGTTGTTTAATAACCGTGGACGAAACATGGATCCACTGATACATACCAGAGATCAAGAAATAGTCGAAACAGTGGACTTCGTCAGGCGAAATGTCCAAAGAAGGCGAAAGCTGTCTTATTGGCCGAAACAGTGATGACAATCGATTTCTGGGATTCAAAAGATGTGAGATAATACAATAACGATCTGGAGAAGGACAAACCCGCAGGGCTCTACTATGCCGAATGATTGGGCCGGTTCGACGACGAATTGCAGAAAAAACTGCCCCATTTGGCTAAGAAAAAAGTGCTCGTCCCCCATGGCAATACACCATGGCTCACATCTTTGCCACGACCAAGTTAGTCGAATTGGGTTACGAACTGCTGCCTTATCCACTTTATTCTTCAAATTTGGACCCGTGCGACTTCTATTTGTTTCCAAACTTGAAAAAGTCGTTCGTCGGGCAGAAATTTGAGTCGAATGAGATGGCCATCGCCGCCACGGAGGCCTATTTTGCAAGGTTCAAAAAACGTATTTTTCGGACAGGTTAAAGAAGTTGGAGCATCGCTTGGTCAAGTTTATCGAGCTAAACAGAGACTACGTGCACATTATATTGTGTACATTTCGAGCCAAAATATATATTTGAGCGAAGGAACAAACTTCTAAATATGTAAAACTATTCGAAGACTGTTTCCTTGTGACTTTTTTTTAACAATTTTATCAGTTTTATCAAATATTTTGTTGGAGTAAGCCACAAATTATGAAATGTGTCTTCGTGATTTGTTTCTTATTTGACTATTACCATTACGTCTTCTGTCGTTGTCATGTATAGTGTCTATGGTGTATCATGAGTGCGGACTTTCCACTTGAGGCTCTTATTCGTGTCTATAAACTTATTAATTTAAAATCCCTCTAATTTGATAGTCGCCAGCGAGTAGCACATTTGAAATAATAACAGAAGAAGATGCAAACATTAAAGCGGTGAAGTAAGATCCTGAGAGGTATTAAAAAATGTTAAAATATAATTTAAATATATATAGTACTTCACTAATTTAAAAAAAGAAACAGACTCATCTATGGCACTGCCGACATATATCACATCGTACAAAACTTTATAATATGTATTTAGTCTTATATTACAACAATATAATTAATCTTTTATTAGTTCGTGCTTCTTCAACAGACTTCCTCTAAGTAACTTTCGTTTTGTTAACATTAAGACACTATATTAAGGCGAATGAAAATGTTTGCAAAGATGAGTTACAATGATTCTGTGTTGTTAAAGAAGTCGTATGCTCTATCTATGTATGAGTTTATATAAGTAGAGGCAATTTTTCCGCAATTAGGGTGGCAGGAAGGGGCAAGATTCACTCCATTTACCAACAACAAGTGCACACCTGAAATATATGGGTCTCAATTAAAATTACGATATAATAAATAACTTGTTTTAAATAATTTGTGATACTTCAGATAACTACCCCTTCAAATTTCAAGACAAATATATACACCGATATTTAGGCGTCATCGCCCTTGCGGTAGGGATCTATGGGGGAGTATCACTGAGCCACAAGCCCTTATCCCTTGCCGTACTGCTCCCTCATAGGCCGATCGGACGCCCGCATATTCCAGTCTAAGCTTCAGATTCAAATTAGAATTTTACACTGACTAGCCTTTTTTGTTTTCCGTTGACCTGGCTGGGGATTGAACTCACATTCATCACGACGAAGTGAAGTGCGGCCAGCCGCTCGTCCCACTGAGCTATCCGATCGACATAATTAATTATATTATAAAACATACTTTAAATAAAATTATTGTAATTGAATAGCAACGGTGAAAAGAGGTCTCCTTGTCCTGATGTTATACTATATAAATGACATCGATTTCTGTCACGCACATTTGAGTTAGCTCCACTAATTTTTTTGGTACATATTCCCATTTCTAGCATTGCCAGCCATAGACTGCTTCTTTTTATCGAACCATATGCTTGCTAGAAATCTACAAAAATTTGACGTACATCTCGTTTGAATTTCCAGTTTGTTTTTCTAATATTTGTCGAATCGTAAATATTTGATCTATTGTTGACCTTCCAGCACGAAAACCGCATTGGTAGTGGCCTAGAATATCTGCGAAATACGGAGTGAGCCTCTTTAGCAAGATAAATGACAGAACTTTATATTTATGCTGTGCTAATAAGCGACATGCGTCTTCTTCGTCTAGCCATTCACGTCCACATCTGAACATAAGCCTCTTCAAGTCTTCCTTTCCATTGTTTTTTGTTGTACGCTACTTGTAGCCAATTTTTCCCGGCAGTTCGTTTCAGATCATCTGTCCATCTCATAGGAGGTCTGCCTCTGGGTCTTTTGTATTCGTATGGTCTCCAGTTTAGAATTGTTCTGTGCCATTTGTTAAAATCGCTCCTAACTACATGTCCAGCGTATTCCCATTTCAATTTTAGTGATTTTTGTACCACATCGGTGACTTTGGTTTTCTGTCTTATCCATGTGTTTGTTTTCCTGTCCTTAAGTAATATGCCAAGCATTGTTCTTTCCATCGCGTGTTGAGTGACTCTGAGTATGTTCATATTCTTTTTTGTGATTGTCCATGTTTTGTGCCCCATATGTTAATATCGGAATAATGCATGCATCAAAAACTTTAGATCTAAGATGTAGTTGAATTTGCTGATTTCTGAGTATATAGTTCAGTTTGCCGAATGCTGCCCATGCTAACTTTCTTCTTCTTTTTATTTCTTCCGTTTGAATTTCCCTATTTAGTATTATTTTTGTCCTAAGTATATTATATTATATTCTTCAACTTTTTCTATAACTTTGTTGTTTATTATTGTCATCGTTTCTTCGGAGTGCATGACGTTTGTTTTGTTTAAATTCATTTTAAATCATGAAAGCATGGTTTGCAGTTCTTGTAGGTCAGTAGCTATCAGGATTATGTCATCCGCAAATCGTAGATTACTGAGGTAGCGGCCATTGATGTTTATTCCCTTATATTTCCAATTTAGATTTTTAAAAACGTCCTCCAAAACTAAGGTGAACAGTTTGGGTGATAGAGTGTCTCCCTGTTTGACATTTTCATTTAGGTAGTATGTAGCTGTAGCTTGGTTCATAGTTTCTTTTATTAAGTTAATATATCTGCTGTCTAGTCTACAATTTTGCATTGCGTTTATTACGGCCGTGTGTCGAAAGCTTTTTCGTAGTCTACAAATGCTATAAAAGCTGGAAACTTTTCTAAAATTTTTCTATTAATATTTTTGTGGTTAACAGGTGATCGGAAGTTGAATTGCCTTTTCTAAAACCTGCCTGTTCATATCGTTGGTATTCATCTAATTTTCTTGTTAGTTGGGTAGTTATGACTTTGGTGAGTATTTTAAATAGGTGTGACAATAGACTGATGGGCCTGTAGTTTTCCAACTTTCGATTATCATCTTTCTTGTGTAATAAGATTACTTTAGAGTTGTTCCAGCTCTTAGGGACTTTGCCCTGGTGTAAACAACTGTCTATAAGCTTAGTTACAATTGTGCAATATCTGTGGTAATCCTATCTTCTCCTGCAGCTTTATTTCTCTTTATGTTTCCCAATGCTGTAGTTACCTCTGAAATTGTTACTTTTGGCATTATTTCCGATCCAACATTTTTTATTAATTTCCGTGCTGGTCTCATTTCATCGTCTTGTTGATGTGTTCTGTAGAGTTCCGTGTAAAATTCTTCTATTCGTTTCAGTATGTTTTCTCTAGTTGTGATTTCATTTTCGTCTTTTCCTATTAATGATATTATCTGACGTCGTCCTAGTGTCGGTCTGAGGCATTTCATACTCATATTTTTTTCAATAGTTGTTGTTATTAATTTTTCTTCTTCTTTTTTTTTTGTTTTCTGATTCCTTTTCTTATATGTATATTAAGTTCTCTATATTCTGCGGTTCCCTTTTTGTTAGATTTATTTAAGATCTTCCTTTTTTCTATTTGTTGTAATATTTCTTTGTCTAATTCATTGTGTGTTGTTTTTGTGTTTTTCAGTTGCAGAATGCTTTTGTTCACTGTTTCGGTTATCAGGTTATTCAAATCACCAATACCATTGGAGTTTATCCGCTGCATGTTAACTTGATTTAATGCATGGATTATATTTTTATTAAATTCACTATTTTTTATTTCTTCAGATGTCCATTTGTATCTTTTTTCATGTATTCTTTTTCTTTCTAGTTTTTTGTTTATTACTAGTTTTGTTCTTATTAGTCTATGGTCGCTTCACAGGTCAAACTGATTTAATACCAATACGTCTTTTACTAGGTTTCTATTTTTCGTTAAGACTAGACAGACATGCGTCTAGAGTTTCAAAATTGTTCTTTATCGTCTTTCTTATGTGTATGATAGGTATTATAACGCTTCCATTCCATTCCCTAGGCATTTTCTACTGTAACCATACTCTCAGAATAATAAGAATAATGATAATCAGAATATTGCCATACAATTTTTGAGTACTGGTATTTCCACATCTGCAGAATTGAATGTTACAGCTGATGCCTCCAGCTCACTTTCAATATTTAGCAAATTACGAATTCTCTTCATTTCTCATGTTGCCAATTTGTCAATAAATAAACCAGTATACACTGTTTTACCACTTTATCGATAAATAAAGGTTCCTTTATTTAATACCGACATGATTCTGGTAGGGGAGCCCAAGCGGGGATTTTTGCAGTTATTCGAGCGCGTCATAAAATCACATGGGGAGAAACTTTGTACCCCTAATTAACATATTATGGACTATTAATGCAGGGGAGTTCGTTAAAAGGGGTCCGACCCTTTGAGACTCACAAAGTATCACAAAAAGGCGAATATTTCGCGAAATGAATATCAGATCGAAAAACTGAAAAATACGTATTCAATATCAAAAATTTATCGAATTATACCAAACACGACTCCCACGGAGAGAGGGGAGGGGTAAATTTAAAATTTTAAATACAAGCCCCGCGATATTTTGCGAAATGAACATCAGATCGAAAACCTGAAAAATTCACGTATTCAATATTTTTGAAAAATCTATCGAATGGCACCAAACACGACCCCCCACGAAGGTGGGTGGAGGGTTACTTTAAAATCTTAAATAGGAGCCCCCATTTTTTTTTACAGATTTGGGATTCCTTACGTAAAAATAAGTAATTTTTATTCGAGACATTTTTTCGAATTATGGATAGATGGCGCTATAATCGGAAAAACGGTTGTTGGTAATGGGAATTTAAATTAAAAAAAGTAAAGTCCCCCACTTTATGGAAAACTTAGCTTTTTAGTTTTAGGACCTAATCTTCATAACAAAATAGGTCCCCACAACGCTCGAGTAACTGCAAATTTAGCATACTTGCCTCCCCTACTATTCTATTTATAATCTCAATATGTTAACAATATGTGGCATCAACTTTTTGGTCCCCAATTTTGCTATTTTATATGAATATTTTTTATTGTTATTTACTATGATATTATAAATATTATTCATATTGAATAAAAATTCAAGTATTTTCGATATAACGTGATAACCCTAAGACAAGAAATCACTTAAAAACAGAAAATCCTACAGAACATACTTCGACTTTGACTTGAGACAAACTTTATTCAAATTCTACAGCAGCCTACTAGCTACTATTTCCTATAAAATTTACACTGAAATTGTAAACATACAGTATGGTGCAAATGAAAAGAATAAATTCGTTATTTCGTAAACCTGCGACTTTAAGGAAAAATTCCGAAACAGGTCGATTTTTATTTTTAAATTATGATATTTTGGCAGATATGTCATACTAGTGACGTCATCCATCTGGTCGTGATGACGTAATCGATGATTTTTTTAAATGAGAATAGGGGTCGTGTGCTAGCTCATTTGAAAGGTTTTTCAATTCTCTATTCAACAATATAAACATTTACATAATTATTTATGGGTCAATCCATTTTAAATCACCCAATATAAATATAATTTGCTGCTCAACATTTTTAATTTTCCTGATTCTTTTATCATGGATTCCCTATAGGTAGATATTCACAAAAATCCATTTGAAAAAATTTTGTAAGCCATATTTTTTATTTGGCAGCCATTTTTAAAATGACGGCTTGGCGAATTTAATGAAAAAACGGGGTTTGCGGAAAATTTAATTGCCAAGTCATTTTTAAAGATATCAGCATAATCTAAACACCAGTGTGTTCAGCATGAAATTCCCTTCAAAAATATGTTATTTAAATTTCTCTATAATTAAAGAAAGTCAATAAAACTTTCTCCAAAATTGCGGAAAGAATTTAGCAAAATCGTTCATTTTTAAGACCATTAATTCTTAGGAAGGAGAAGTATCTCACAAATAATAATTTATTTCTGTGTTGAATACTTATAATACTACCAGCAACATAAGTTGTAGTCTTGAGAATTAACTCCTTTTTTCCCTACAATTTTTCAAAAATGGCTGAAAGCACGTTAATGCCAATTTTCAAAGGTCAATATCTGAAAAGGGACTGAATAAAAACAAGTGAAATTTTTATTAAATGTTCTTTATACTGATAAGAATATCTCACAAAAAAAGTTATGACTGAGACTCAACTAAGTTTTGAGTTATAGTGTTGTGAATTCCAATAAAAACGCTAACTTTTTAATACACTCTTGCAATGCTAAATTAGCAACTCAAGGCTAAAATTATCCTAATTTTCAAAATTAAATGATGCTTAAATCTATATATTATTATTAGAGTTTTAAAATAACACCTGCACCTACATGTCTCTGCAAGTGGAGACATGAACACCCCCCTGTAACAGGGTACGTTAACCCTTAGCATTGAACAGAACTTCTACGAAATAAAATATAATATAGTTTATAGTAATGTAAATATATAAAATAAATAAATATAACGTAAATATGTAAATAATGTATATAATATAGTGTTGTATATATAAACGAACCAGAGAAGTGACGAGACATTCAGATCAATGGATTAGTCACGATGAAGCAATAATACCGTAATTATTGTTTACATATAGACCGTTGTTTAATTGTAACACTGTGAAGTTCAAATATAATTATATAGTGAGAATGGTATTTTATTATACATCCCGCACTTAGGGCGCAATTACCACATCACCCCCCCCCCCTCAATCTCCATTGCTTTGGTATTGATGAGGCTCAGATGGTGATAGTTATTTGACTAGTGAACATGTCCTGTTAGTGCAGTTTTGGAATTGTATCACTACATTGATGTGCTTAATTAAATTTACTTATATTAGTAATGTTATTTAATTGATTGTTTAATTATTCAGTATGAGTTGTTTTGTGGGTGAACTAATAAGTGAACAGTGTCATAAACAACACTACAAGAAAGAAGTGTCTGAAAATTTTATTAGTGTAAGTTACTTGCCAACTGAAGAACAATGTTTGCTCAAATTAAGACAAATGAAATTACCAATATCTGCCATTACCACAGAGATAAATATTTAGACAAGTACAACCACATTTTTGGGAAAAAATGTTGTGACCCATTTAGTCGTCATAAAAGGCCAATTAAAAATGGTTTGCGTAAATTACTAATTGAACACCTTTCCAAGAAACTAATTCCTGGACAGGCTCTATGTCCAACCTGTGCAACAAATATATTTGTAGAAAAATTGTCCGAAAATGAGACAAAAAATGTTGAAAATGATCCTGAATTTCTTCCTGGCCCTTTTGAATTAGTACAGGAGAATCCGTTGCATCAAGTGGAATCCATTTGTGAAACTTTGGAATTGTCTCCTTTATGTAAAATAACAAAGCTTAACAAAGAACAACGACTGTCAGCTTTGCAACGAAAAACTGACAAAATTACGAGCACTGTCAAGCGAAAGTTGGAAGAATCATTCTATAATGACAGAAACTCAGAATTTAAATGCTGTAGAAACTTCAATTAGTGAGTATGACATACTCATTACTAAACTGAAAGAAAAATTTAAAGTGTCTAGTAAAGATGATAAAATTAAGATAATTAGTCTATTACCAAGCTCATGGTCAAAGAAAAAAATAGTTGAGGACTTAGGTGCATCTGAACACATGGTAAAGTTAACTAGGCAGCTAGTAAAGGATCAAGGTGTCTTACCACATCTTTCAAAAAGACAGGGCAACAAAATAAGTGAAGCTATTTTTAACTGTGTTAAAGAGTTTTACGAAGATGACGAAAATAGTCACTTATGCCCTGGTAAAAAGGAATATGTTTCAACTGTGATTGACAATGTCAAGGTGCACAAACAGAAAAAGTTAATTCTTCTCTCACTAAATGAACTCTACAGCATATATAAACAGAAATATCCAGATCACAAAATTGGTCGCTCTATGTTTTGCGCTCTACGACCTGGTAATTCAAGAATTTTACCTGTGGTACTATTATTACTGTCCATTCTTTTTGAAAAGAAGAAGTAATTAAAAGTGTATTGGTAACTTAGTGATCTCAGCATAATTTAACTTTGTCAATTAAGATAATTTTAAGCCTACAGTTGCTAATTTAGCATTGCACGAGTGTATTAAAAAGATAGCGTTTTTATTGGAATTCACAACTCTATAACTCAAAACTTAGTTAAGTCTCAGCCATAATTTTTTTGTGAGATATTCTTATCAGTATAAAGAACATTTAATAAAATTTTCACTTGTTTTCATTCAGTCCCTTTTCAGATATTGACCTTTGAAAATTGGCATTAACGTGCTTTCAGCCAGTTTCGAAAAATTGTAGGGAAAAAAGGAGTTGATTCTCAAGACTACAACTTATGATGCTGATAGTATCTTGAGTATTCAACACAGAAATAAATTATTATTTGTGAGATACTTCTCCTTCCTAAGAATTAATGGTCTTAAAAATGAACGATTTTGATAAATTCTTTCCGAAGTTTTGGAGAAAGTTTTATTGACTTTCTTTAATGATAGAGAAATTTAAATAACATATTTTTGAAGGAAATTTCATGCTGAACACACTGGTGTTTAAATTATGCTGATATCTTTAAAAATGACTTGGCAATTAAATTTTCCGCAAACCTCGTTTTTTCATTAAATTCGCCGAGCCGTCATTTTAAAAATGGCAGCCAAATAAAAAATATGGCTTACAAAATTTTTTCAAATGGATTTTTGTGAATATCTACCTATAGGGAATCCATGATAAAAGAATCAGGAAAATTAAAAATGTTGAGCAACACTGACTGGGTGATCTGATATGGATTGACCCTTATACAGTTTATCCAAATGAAATTTAAAATAAATTATTTGACAAAAAAGAAAAATGTATTTCACTGCTTTCGGAAAACAGAAAAAATGTTTATATCACAAATAATAAACATTGCTTTTCTCTTAAATTAAATGTTCAAACTTCCAAGAGGCAGGTGGTTGGCGGAACCTGGCTTGGACATTGAATTTAATCGAAAAGCAATGTTTATTTGTGAAATAAACATTTTTTTTTCTGTTTTCGGGCAACAGTCAAATGTATTTTGAATTAAATAAATTACATACATTCTTCTCTTTTTGTCAAATAATTTAATTAACACAATTTTTTTGCACACCCTGTAGAAATAATTATGCACAATGCACAGATTCTAAAGGGGCCGGTGGGGGATGGCGTCTGTGCGCAGTATTATAGTCGGTGTATGAGAGAGAAAGTATTCGAAATAAAATAACAAATAATATAAAATTTGATATTTCATTATTTCCAATTTTCTCTCATACACCGACTATAATACTGCGCATAGACGCCATTCCCCACCGGCACCTTTAGAATCTGTGCACTGTAAATGTTTATATTTGTATGTATGACATATACAGTGATGAGCGCTCTAATAACCGGCAAAATAGCAGAAAAGATGGAAAACGTATTAAGTTGTGAGATAAAAAGAAATGAAACTAGTCGAGCTGGGAAATTTAGCGATATTAATCTATAAATTTACATTATATTGATTGTTTCCCACCTTTAGACGTATCGCACGAGTTTGGCAAATACCAATGTCTCAGTGACAGCTTTAGTTGACATGCTCCTTTGATACGTGTAAAGATGGGAAAGAATATAGATAATGTATATTTATGGGTTAATATCGCTAAACTTCCCAGCTCGACTAGTTTTATTTCTTTTTATCTCACAACTTAATACGTTTTCCATCTTTTCTGCTATTTTGCCGGTTATTAGTGTATATGCCATCACTGTATATGCCAAAACATAAATTAAAAATAAAAGTCGACCTACTCGGGATTTTTCCTTAAAGTCGTCGGTTTACGAAATAACTACATAATTTATTCCTTTCATTTGTACCATACTGTTGTAGGTATAATTAAAATGTATGTATATTAGGCTTCAAATCCGGTCCTGTTTTTGATTCATGATAAAAAAAGTTTGCTTTTGGCAAATATTTAACAGGTTTTGAGTAATAAAATACAATAAAATTTGTCATACACTGAAGCAAACAGAACTTTTAGACCAGGGCATTTAGCACTAAAAACACCGGAATAAATCGATCTTAAATACAGCACCTAGAGAATTGCAAATGATGTCAAGAAAAGAATCTACTATAGAAAAATGGGTGGAAATGCATAAGTGCACTTTAAAGTGCATAAACATAGTCAAACTAAGCATATTAAGGGGCAGATTTTGTTAATCGGGGATTTTTGGGGCCGCTGACCATGATTACGCCATCAAAACCGACCTTCGGAACACCTGGTGCCCAGGGTCACTGCTAAGGCACGTCATCTGGAGTTTCGAGGGGTTTCGGCATTAAATTCATGCAAACAGATTTCGCAGGGCGTTTTTGGGGTTGCTGAAAATGAATATGCATTCAGAACAACACCCGGAGCACTTGGTGTCTAAGCTCACGTGATCTTCTTGAGTTTAGAGTTATTTCGGCACTAAATTGATGCTAACAAGGATTTCCCAAGCACTGCTGTTATCTGTATTGCATTATGTGCCTCCCTCACGTCGCACGTCGTATAGAGTTTCCGTCGAGTGATTTACTGTGACTCTATTTCAATAAAACCTCAAAAATTCAGTTTGAATAATGGAAAACCATAGCGCGGATAATCCGCGTACGGATAATCGGGGTTCTACTGTACATTCAATCCATATTTTTCCGAAAGGATTGGTTTTGCACCACATGCACACGGTTTTCGCAGTAAAAGACAGAAAACAATCAGCGAATATGTTTTCACTGAGACTCTCAAAGTAAAGGTACTTATACGATAGTGTTCCAAATGAAGCAATAAGAAATTTAATATATCTTCTTCTTCTTGATGTGCCTATCCGTGACGAATGTTGGCGATCTTCACTTTATCTACAGCAACGCGGAAAAGCTGCATAGATGTTGTGCTGAACCAGGATTTGAGGTTCTTTAACCAGGATGTTCTTTTTCTTCCTGGACCTCGCTTTCCAAATATTTTTCCTGTAGGATGGCTTGTAGGAGGGCATATATGGATTCATTGTGCATAATGTGTCCAAAGTATTCCAACTTTCGAGAATTGATGGTGGTTAGTACTTCTCGGTTCTTCCCCATTCTTCTAATGACCTCCTCATTTGTGACCCGATCAGTCCACGGGATTTTAAGAATTCTCCGATATAGCCACATCTCAAGTGCTTCCAATTTTCGGCACATATCTTCGTTTAAGGTCCATGATTCAACACCATAAAAAAAGGACAGAGAAGACGTAGCATCTCAGCATTCTTACTTTTATACTAAGAGAAAGGTAGTGACTCTTGAAAAAAGGCCCCATACGTTTGAAAGTTGATCTAGCTTTTCCGATGCGCGCTCTTATCTCTTAGTTGTTGGTCCATTCTTCATTTATTATGGTGCCGAGGTAGTTGTAGTGCCTCACTTTTTCTACAGGGGTTTGGTTGATGTAGAGTTGACTTTCTGTTATCTTTGTCTTGCTAATGATCATAAGCTCTGACTTCTTACGTTCATATTGAATCCATATTGTTGACTGGAATACGTGATTTTGTTCATGAGGATTTGTAGGTCTTCTAGGTTGTCCGCAAATACTATGGTGTCATCTGCATATCTGATGTTATTTAGCCGGTACCCGTTTAGTAGAATAACTTTTCAGTTTCGTGCAAAGCTTCGATAAATATTCTTTCAGAGTAGAGATTGAAAATTAGAGGGGACAAAATGCAGCCTTGTCTTACTCCACACATTATTTTCACATATTCTGTTTATTCACCGTCAACTCTGAGGTTTGCAGTCTGATTCCAGTAAAGGTTTTTAATTATTTTCAGATCTTGGTTGTTAATTCCTGCTTCTTTTAGTATTTGCATCATCTTGGCGTGCTGTAGTCGGTCAAACGCTTTATCGTAATCAACCATACATGTGTATACGTCGCGATTGACGTCTCTGCATCTCTGGAATAAGACTTGTATTGAAGACAAAGCCTCTCTCGTACCAACAGCATTTATGAAATACCAACAGCAGAATTGGTTGGGTGAAATTTGACTTCCACATAGCTTGTTTTTGTTAATATGTCTTAGGCTATTCTTATTGGAAACTGTCCTTTATGTATATGAACCCAACTTTCTGAGAAATATTCTATACATAATTTCGAAAAAAAAAAATGATCAAAATTGCAACAATTTTTCAATAACACGATATAAAACCCAAAAGATCCAAAATAACTTACCTCCCAGAAGCAACAACGGAATAAGACAAAGAGCAGCCAACTTTGCAGCTTTATTTTTGTTGTCATTCTTCCACAGCAGCCAAGTATCCAGTAACATCACCGTACTCGAAAGCTTATGCAGTTTTGAGAACCAGGATACCGTTGATCGGAAACCAAAGTACAGAATTGACAAAATCGTGGTTACTATCTTCGTGACCGTAGTAACCGTGCTGGTCCGCACTCTCGTCCACCACGTCGTTGTAACAGTCTTGTGGCTCGTTTTGGAGTAACTGCTCTCATAGTTATTGTTAAACAATTGCCTAGGCTTGTAGTTAGTGTTTAATTCTGAGGGACTTCGGGATATGTATGATTCGGTGTTGGTATGCTTGTGTTCGACGTTTGTAAAAAGGTGTGATTCGTCGCTGGACGAGTGAACTGAGTGTATGGTTTTCCGGGACATGTTGGGCATAGCTACGACGCCAGGAGCTAATTCGACCCTGTCCCCCGAGAGCGGCGAGTAGGTGTAATCTGTTTTTGGATATACGCTGCAACAAAAAAAAAAGTCATGAATACAGTTATATCAGTAACGCATAATATAAAATAAAATTTGACATTTATCAAATTTATCCAAACGAAAGATTTGAGTAGGTACGTCAAACCAGTGGCGGCCGGTGAGGTAGTTATTTTTATGCAGAAACATATTTTTTTTATCTTTAAACCGTTTTAATGCCCGTTCATTTTTTGTGCGTATTTCTTTTCTCTTTATAAACTATATAAAATCTGGCAACTGTGCAGTGCAGTACAACCGTCGCCACTCAAAGCGGACGGGATGATCGCATCGTGCCAGTGCCAAAAGCTTAGATGGCTCAGCTGAAAAGAGAAAGATTTTACGGGCATTCTATGTAAGTGACAGAGATAGAGCTATATTGCACTTTTAATACACGTTTAAATCAGACTATTCGTGCCTGGCTCGACAAGGAAGATCTAATATTTTTTACTATGATCATAGCGTTATTATAGTGAATAGTGGATCGTAGATGCAAAAAGATTCTCGTACAGGGTAGTACATTATATTTTCGAGTTTTTTACGCGCTCGCTCGTTTTTGTATTTATAATTATTACATTTTTAATGATTAAACTTTTTATTATAAAATATTATATTTTTAAGTAATTTAAAATTTTTTAATTTTTAATAAAACCCGAGTTAAATTCAGCTTATCGTGATAGTCTAATTAAACACAATGAACAAGAAGTGGATAAAGAATCGATATGTTTTGAATCAAATTAAAAATTATATCTGGTTTTGTGGAGCTTTCGAGTTAGTTTTGAGAAATCACGACGAAAAGGAGAATTCAGAAAATATAATCATCTTTATGGAACTGTTCAATGTTAGCCGAATTAGACAACGACTTAGGTTCATATTCAAAGTTCGAAATCTTTAAAAGCATGTAGCTCAAAACAACACAAAATGAACTCCTTCAGTGCATCTTAGATGTTTATCACGAGGAAATAAGGAAAGACATTGAAAATTATCTTTGTGTTGCAGTGATTGCCGATGAAACGACAGACGTCGCGTCGCTGGTGAATTTCAGTTAGTTATAGTTTTCCGATATTTGTGTAAAGGGCGATAAGTTGAAAGATTTTGGATTTTACTTGTTGGACGGAAATGATGTCAAATCAATCACTGAATGCATTTTAAATGATTAAATTTCTTGACACCCCAGAAATGGTATATACCTACATAATGTAAAAGTATCCGTACCTATTTTTTTTTAATTTCTATTTTACACCTTTTTTGACAATACCGTGAACCTGTCACTAAAAATTTAGGCAGCTGCCCGAATTCTGGCACTACCTACTTAAAGTGATACGAGCCGCCACTGCGTCAAACTAAATGATACAAATAAAAACAAGAAAAGTAAAAGTAGAAGATGAACTGCGTGTTCTCGATACTGCAATACGGACTTGAAAGCTGGACATTGCAGCAAGAACACATAAATAAGCTACAGTCATTTGAAATGTGGGGTTACAGACGGATGCTTAGAATAGCATAGACACAAAAGAAAACGAACACGGAAGTATTGCGAGAAATGGGCAAAGAATGCGAAATAATAAACACAATAAAAATAAGAAAAAAATAAGAAAGTTACAATACCTGGGACACGTAATGAGGGGACAGCGATATGAAATGCTGAGACTGATAATACAGGGAAAGATAAAAGGTGGAAGGAGTATAGGAAGAAGGAGAGTGTCATGGTCGAAGAATTTAAGGGACTGGTTTAAATGCAGACAAAAGAAAACGAACACGGAAGTATTGCGAAAAATGGGCAAAGAATGCGAAATAATAAACACAATAAAAATAAGAAAAAAATAAGAAAGTTACAATACCTGGGACACGTAATGAGGGGACAGCGATATGAAATGCTGAGACTGATAATACAGGGAAAGATAAAAGGTGGAAGGAGTATAGAAAGAAGGAGAGTGTCATGGTAGAAGAATTTAAGGGACTGGTTTAAATGCAGTTCTATAGAACTCTTCAGAGCAGCGGCAGATAGAGTAAAGATAGTGATGATGATATCCAACCTCCGTTTAGGAGACGGCACTTAAAGAAGAAGAAGATGAAATAACTCGACTCAATTGAAACTGGCAGTAGGATAAGACAGGTGAATTCCCTGAGTCTTTTATTGTTCAACCTGATTATGGGGACAAATGGGAGAAAAAAACTGCAAGAAAATTATTTACCGTAGCATGTTAATTTCCCTAAAAAAACACCAAATGCATGGTTATAACAGTAAATCCAATAAGACATAAATTAGAGCTAGAGGGTCAGATAATAGAACAAGAGTTTAAATATCTAGGGACGACACTATCTAGCCTAGCCTTCTAACTACGGAAAGCTCGAAACAGAAATGGACGATAAAGTAAACAAAGCAAACAGAGCTGAAGGTTCCCTGAATGAAACAATATGGAGAAATAAAAATATCGGAAAAGAAATGAAAAGGCAGAATGTACAAAACAGTCATCAGACCAATAATGAAATACGCGACAGAAACACGATCTGACAGAGAGAGGACAAAAAGATTGTTAGAAACAGCAGAGATGAAAACCATTCGAAAAACCGATGGTAAGACAGAGCTAGAAGTACAGATATAGGACGGAGATGCAGGGTGGAGAACGTCAATTGGGTAAGAAACAGAAGAGTAAAATGGAATACCCACATAAGCTGAATGACAACAAATAGAGTAATAAGGACGGCGAGAGACGATTCCTCAGAAGGAGGAAGATAAGTGGGAAGACCACGAAAACGATGGAACCACAACTTACTTGAGGCACATTGAAACAGTCATGTTTATATAAAACGAAGACGAAGAAGAAGAAACCAGCTGGTAGAAAAGAATCAACAATTTTGACTGATTGAAAAGTATTAACAGCTGTGTTGAACTATGAACTGTAATGGATATAAGATGCTTATTTCCATTTTTTGTATCGAGACTAATATTTATTTACTATTTTATTCATGCAAACATGTATATGTATTTGTTAATAAAGTTTATTTTAAAGCCAGAACCCCCCTTCTGTATGTGGGGGTCTATATAACTTCTAGGTCTAGGTTATGTTGGTCCATATCTACAATCCTACCTAGTTATGCTTCAACAGCCTAGCAGCTATTATACACTCCGCCAAAAAGTATCGCATCACCTTAAAAATGGGATATTTTTTTTATAGCTTTATTCTTCAAGAATATCGAAGTAATAATATTGTTGCTAAACAGATAAGTGTCATTGTATACCGGGTGTAACAATGATAGTGTGTTTTTTCCTCAAAGTTTGGAAAACCCTGTGGAATATTCTAGCGTATATAAAATATTGAAATTAAAACTCAACTGTAACCTCAGGCCATCTAAATATTTTGCTTTTTGATTCATTCGCTTATGTTGGATAATAAAAAAGTTAGGTAGTTTAACAACTAGCAACGTTCTTCATCAATACAGGGTGTTTATAAATAAGTGCGACAAACTTTAAGGGGTAATTCTGCATGAAAAAATAATGACCGTTTACTTTATAAACATGTGTCCACAAATGCTTCGTTTCCGAGATACGGGATGTTGAATTTTTTCTTACAAACTGACGATTTATTTATTGCTCTAAAACCGGTTGAGATATGCAAATGAAATTTGGTAGGTTTTAAGAGGTAGTTATTGCGCATTTTTTGACGTACAATTAAGAATTTTATATTCACCATTGGCGTGCATACGGGTCATATTACCCGGTCATATTACCCGTATGCACGTCAATGGTGAAAATAAAATTCTTAATTGTATGCCAAAAATGCGCAATTTTAAAACTCTTAAAACCTACCAAATTTCATTTGCATATCTCAACCGGTTTTAGAGCAATAAATAAATCGTCAGTTTGTAAGAAAAAATTCAACATCCCGTATCTCGGAAACGAAGCATTTGCGGACATATGTTAATAAAGCAAACTGTCATTATTTTTTCATGCAGAATTACCCCTTGAAGTTTGTCGCATTTATTTAGAAACACCCTGTATTGATGAAGAACGTTGCTAGTTGTTAAAGTACCTAACTATTTTATTATCCAACATAAGCGAATGAATCAAAAAGCAAAATATTTAGATGGCCTGAGGTTACAGTTGAGTTTTAATTTCAATATTTTATATACGCTAGCCGCTAGAATATTCCACAGAGTGCTCCAAACTTTGAGGAAAAAACACACTATCATTGTTACACCCGGTATACAATGACACTTATCTGTTTAGCAACAATATTATTACATCGATATTCTTGAAGAATAAAGCTATATCGAACAAAAGGTTTAGGAAATATGAGACATTAAAAATGTCCCATTTTTAAGGTGATGCGATACTTTTTTGGCGGAGTGTATAAGTACTTGATCCCATGAGACCAATATAGCCTGGTAAAAAATATTTGTTGACCCCCAAATAGACCACCGATGAACGGAATTCAAGAGTTTCACCCTGGAGGGTTATCCTAGCTCGTTCGTTACGGGTGCTATTAGGATGTCTGAAGGCAATCATTTGGATTTTGGTTGGATTGAGGGTGACTCTCCATTTGTTACACCAGGTTACAATTTTATTTAACTGTGCATGCAGTTCCTGCAGTGAGCAAAGCAGTATCGTCGGCGTATAGTAGGACTAACTCGGTTCGATTAATGGGATGGGGGATGTCACTATTGTATACTGTGTATAATATTGGAGCTAATATTGACTCTTGTGGCACTCCGGCTTGTGAAGTGAATGGTGTGGAGAATTGGTTGGCGACTTTGACGCGTATTGTTCGATTTGAGAGGTAGGAATGAATGAGTTTGATGAAAGTTATAGGCAGTCCAAGTCGATGGAGTTTCTCAATCAGGTCTGTGTGCCAAACCTGATCGAAGGCCTTTTGGACGTCTAGGAAAATGCCTACAGCATATTTTTTATGTTCATTGATAGTTTGGGAAATGAAAATAGCTGCTTCAATCAATGCTTTGTTTGTGGAGTGTTCAGCTCCGAATCCAAATTGAAAACTGGGAAGGATGTGGTTTGTGTCTAGGAATTCTACGAGTCTCTCCTTAAGGATTTTCTCGTAGACTTTACCTAGTACCTAGTGTGTTAAGAAGAGATATTGGTCTATAGGATTCTGTGCTGGTAGGGGGTTTCCTAGGCTTAGGAATCATAACTGTGTTGGCTACCTTCCATGAAGTTGGAAAGTAGCTCAACTTAAGGCATGCATTGATTGTTTTGGTAAGCAGCGGGATAATACTCTCAGGAAGTTTTTTGAGGCACCTTCTGTGGATGCCATCTGGGCCAGGAGATGTGTTTTTTCCAATATTACACATCTGCTTGACGGTTTCCTCCTCCACAGGAACTACCACGGTTTCATCCTCCACAGAAGCTCCGAGAGGATAGGCTGCCATGTGTTGCCACTTAGTTATTACGTCTATGTCGGTCGTTAAAATTTGGGTTATTTGGTGAGATAAAGGCTTTGATTTTTGTTTTGTTAGGATTTTGAACTTGTTCCAGAATTTACTTCCTTATCTGTAGTCCAGTTAAGAGGCAACACGCATCCACTGAGCTTGTTTCAACCTGTTAACCTCCAACCTATTGGACGCTGAGGGTCGGGAGGTTAACAGGGGTTATTTAGGATGAGTATTTTCTTAATTATAATTTACCGTATGCTTTTCGGCTAATATTTTAGTGAGCGATCCTTAGCAATGCTTGAGTTTTTTTATTTATTATTATTAGTATGGTATAGTTAGACCTAAACCCAGACATCCAAAGTGAAAGTTATCCTCCAACACCAAATTGTTCTATATGGTCCACATAATGTTCAGAAAAAAGTCACACCATGTTGAGCGTCGGGTTTGGGGGGGAGAGGGGGGAGAAATCTGCAAATTCGTAGTTTTTTAGATTTTTCGTCAATATTTCTAAAACTAAGCGGTTTAGCATGAAAAACCTTCTACACAAAATTGTTCTACATTAAATTTGAAATAAAAAAGGCCCTATGCATATTCCTTCTAAAATGAACGGTTCCAAAGTTACGGAGGTAGTATAGTATAATTGGTCAAAAAAAGGCCTAATTCAGACATCCAAAGTAAAAGTTTTTCTTCAACACCAAATTGTTCTATATGGTCCACGTATTGTTCAGTAAAAAGTTACACCATTTTGAGCGTCCGGTTTGGGAGGGAGATGGGGGAGAATTCGGTAAATTAGTAGTTTTTTTACGTTTTTCGTCAATATTTCTAAAACTATGCTTTAGTGTAAGGAATGCTCTATAGAAAAATATTCTACATAAAATTTAAAACAAAAAAGGTTTATACATAATTGTTATAAAATCAACGGTTCCAGAGTTACGGAGGGTGAAAAGTGGAGGTTTTCGACACTTTTTATATTTACCGATTTCTCCCCCCTCTCCCCCCCCCCAAACCCGACGCTCAAAATGGTGTGACTTTTTTTTGAACATTATGTGGACCATATAGAACAATTTGGTGTTAGAGGATAACTTTCACTTTGGATGTCTGGGTTTTTGGTATAGTTATATCATAAATATTGCCCAAAAGATATAAAAAGTATCGAAAATCTCGACTTTTCACCCTCCGTAACTCTGGAACCGTTGATTTTATAACAATTATGTATAGAACATTTTTTGTTTTAAATTTCATGTAGAACGTTTTTTTATATAACATTGTTTACGCTAAAGCATAGTTTTAGAAATATTGACGAAAAACGTAAAAAAACTACTAATTTACCGGCTTCTCTCCCATCTCCGTCCCAAACCGGACGCTCAAAATGGTGTAACTTTTTACTGAACAATATGTGGACCATATAGAACATTTTGGTGTTGGAGGAAAACTTTTACTTTGGATGTTTGGGTTAGGCCTTTTTTTGAACCAGTTATACTATACTACCTCCGTAACTTTGGAACCATTCATTTTAGAAAGATTATGCATAGGGCCTTTTTTTATTTTAAATTTAATGTAGAACAATTTTGTATAGAAGGTTGTTCATGCTAAACCGCATAGTTTTAGAAATATTGGCGAAAAACTTAAAAACTACGAATTTACCGATTTCTCCCCCCTCTCCCCCCCCCCAAACCCGACGCTCAAAGTAGTGTGACTTTTTTCTGGACATTGTGTGGACCATATAGAACAATTTGGTGTTGAATAATAACTTTCACTTTGGATGTCTGGGTTATGCCATCTTTTGGATCAACTATACTATACTATATCTTCATTTCTTTACGCTTATTGCTATCATTAATTTTTATTCTGTTTTTAATTACAATTTTTACCTTTGTGTATCTTCGTTGGGCAAGAAAATTAAGTTCAGTGGTATGAGTTGCGACCGTTTGACTTTAGTAAGACGGTCTACTTATACGCGAACTGGGTTTCCTTGCCAAACGTAGATCACATGTGCTATTACACCCATAGTAATACGCACTGTTTTTTTTTCTTAGACGCTGGGGAGAGCCTATTCCCATGCTCTATGCATAAAGTATAATCTAGCCGCCGTTCTGCACCGGTGCCGACGCAACTGCAATAAGGGCCTGCATCCGAACACATCCAGTCAACAGAGGCTACGTGGAGTCAAAATTCAAAAGTAATTTCACATATTCATTTATTGACCCTGGTAAATCAATCAGATACAAATTATTGCTATTTAATATACTGAAGAAAGGAAATTGAAGATTATGAACAAAAGAAATTTATGGTCAAGGAAACTAATTTGTTCAGTAGCACTTTGCTAACGCCTGACTTCAAGAGGGCTACTTATATTTTGCGTCCGTCGAGGGATCTCCGTTGCCGTCCTCAGGTCTTGGAGGGACTTCGGCTCCACGTAGCCTCTGTTGACTGGAGGTGTTCGGATACAGGCTCTTATTGAAGTTGCGTCGGCACCGGTGCAGAACGGCGGCTAGATTGTACTTTATGCATACAGCATGGGAATAGGCTCTCCCCAGCGAACCCCTGTTAACCTCCAACCTAATGGACGCTGAGAGTCGGTTGGAGTATATGGATTATATAGAGTTATTGGAATTGATAGGGATGAGGCATCTTGTAGAAGACTCTCAATTTTAGAAATTCCTGTGTCCACTTCATAGGTGGTTGACATATTACGTAACTGAGGAATGTTATGATTGATGTAGTCTTGGAAAAGTTCCCAATTAGCTTTACGATAATCTTCCTTATATATGAAATTGGCGGAAGTTCTGTGAAGTTAGTTTTTACTAACAGTGAAATTAGCGAAATTTATAGTGCATAACAAGATGTTTTTATTGTAATTTATTTTAACCAATAGATAGTTTCAATAGTTTAAATACCAATTACAAGCAAACAAATCGGGATATTTTATTTTGTTCTGATTAGAGAACATTTTTTTAATATGTACGAAATTAAAAATGTTCAAAGATTTTCAATTTTATTGTATAATTTATAATTTCAAATGAGTTGTTTACAACTTGTATACTAATGTTTTTACCATCGATAGTTCAGTTAGTTTGTCTATTTGTCTATTTATCATCTTAGTAATGAGGAATAGAAACAGCGTATCTCATAATTTCATATCTACGAAACAAAATTTCCTGCTATTGGCTCTAGTCAGATTTACAATAAGACATAAAGTAAACATTAATAAAACGTCACAACTGTTCTAGAAAGTAGAAATCAAAGGTGGCAGTTTGTTGTACACGGCAGAATTAGTATTGTGATAGAAGAAGATCGCAGTGAATATGTATATAGCCAGTCTCAAAATACTACACAAGCAGGCGGTCCTAAATATCACAGCTCTGAACGGTACAGAAACGGCATTATTAGAGGTCATTATTGGTTTCACCACGTACATCGTGAGACTTAAAGGAAACAACACATGGAGACCTACTAATTAACAAGTTTTAATGGGAAATAAGCCACAATTTTACTAAAAAAATGATTTTATTAACGTTTCGACGTCCAAATCGAATGCCGTTGTCAAAATACAAAAAATATTATTGTAATAATCCACAAGGAAGAAATTCCTGTAGCTGGCTGTATACCAAGTAAAATTTAATAAAAAATTTTGTCCTGGTAAAAGGTATATTAGTTTAAAAAGCCCCTATAGGGCTACAAACATCTAAACAAAACGTTTTCGCTCTATAACAAGAGCATCATCAGTGTTACAAGCACACGGTGAGCCACCCAAAAATACAAAGGTTGAAACCTTTTACAAATAGACTAAAAGTCTTATATAAATATAAACATCCTAAAATCCAAAGGATGGATAAAATTCCTTTGGATGCGGTTTTAGGACAACATATGACTCCCACAGGTGGTAAGTGGGTCAATTAATTAGGTCATTGTGTTATAAGAGGGCCTGTCACCTCCTATAACACAATGACCTAATTAATTGACCCACTTACCACCTGTGGGAGTCATATGTTGCCCTAAAGCCGCATCCATAGGAATTTTATCCATTCTTTGGATTTTAGGATGTTTATATTTATATAAGACTTTTAGTCTATTTGTAAAAGGTTTCAACCCTTTGTATTTTTGGGTGGCTCACCATGTGCTTGTAACACTGATGATGCTCTTGTTACAAAGCGAAAACGTTTTGTTTAGATGTTTGTAGCCCTATAGGGGCTTTTTAAACTAATATACCTTTTACCAGGACAAAATTTTTCATCAAATTATTGTAATATTTTTTGTATTTTGACAACGGCATCCGATTTGGACGTCGAGACGTTAATGAAATCATTTTTTAGTAAAATTGTGGCTTATTTCCCATTAAAAATTGTAAATTACAAAAATGCCACAAGAAAATAGCTTCACAATACAACATGGAGACCTACTGATGTGATGAACAGCCACAGAAGATTAATCGAGGAACCTATCTTTCCGATGGACTTCGATATAATACTAGAAGCTATCTTCACTGAAAAAAAAAGATACAAACAAAAAAATGGAGATCGAAGATGGGACAAAAACTTTATATGGAACCGGTTCAGTGATCCTTAGACAGACACGCAAATTTAGCGAATAAGCGTTCCAGACTAAAGTAAGTAAGTAAATAATAAGTAAGTAAGTAAGGTATGCTTTATTGTCATAAAATTTTACCAATTTGTGGACAAAGCTTATACAAAATAAAAAAATACAATAAAAAACAAAAAATAATAAAAAACTACAAACAAAACAAAAACAGAAACAGACACCAAGTAAATGGCGTGTTATACTACTTAATATAATTTTACAGTTATTAAGTACACATTAAAAAATAAAAAATTTTGCAAACAATATGTATACAACGTCAGAGCAAAAAGAAGGCGAACAAGGAAAAGGAAAAGGGAAAGTAAATCAAAAGTTCTATGCCGCTGCAAATATGTACAAAAGTACTCGAAAGTAATAATCCTGCAAGTCAATTTGCTGAATTCAAATCGTTTATAAAAAAGTCATTCACTGTATAAAAAGCTCTCTCTAGCAAATAAGCTTTCAAGGCCTTGCGGAAAGCGGGAAATGCTGTAATAGATTTGATGTTAGATGGCAGGTGATTGTGCATTTTTCTCGAATTGTATAGTATAGATAGAGCACTTAACCAGCTAAGACCGTGGGGTTGGCAGATAAAGATTATGCTCCACGTTTCTAAGGGGATAGTTGTGAGTGGGTCTCCCTGGACCTTCTGATGCATGTTTGCGGATTCAAAAACAAACAAAGAAGGAAGAGTTAATATTTTAAATTTTTTAAAGAATTCTTGGCAATGAACTCTGCTATTGAGTCTCAGGGAATAACGAAGAGCTCTCTTTTGTAGTTTAAAAATACGCTCAAATTGAGTCGCACAACACGTACCCCAGAATGGAAGGGCGTACCGAAGATGAGACTCAAAAAGGGCATAATAAACGGTCCCAGATGTTGACAAATTCATTTCCGTAGCAACTGATCTTAGCGCAAAACAAGCAGAATTTAATAGTAAGTATTTATACAGATGGTCTGTACTATTAGAAGAGGCTACATATCAACGAAAAAATTATATGTACCCTCAGTCAGACGACAATTTTAGTGATAAACCATTTACATCCAAACTGGTAAAAACTTTAATCACCTCGTTAATAAACAATATGCAGGGGTGCAGGGGCATCAAGAAGTGTTTCTAATATGAATGTTGTAGCAGTCCAAGAAAACGAACTTTAGCTATCTCACTGACTATAGCATAGCAATCTTTGTTCGTCCAAAAAAATCGATTTTCATTTTGTAACTTCAAAGGGTTGTAATTTTTTTTGTGTGCACTATTGTATATAGGTAAGTGAGGTTCAATCAACCTATTTTTGACCCCAGAATCTGTGGTATAATTTATGACCAATCTTTTCAGGACACCTTGTATAACGTTACTCAGAATGAAGTAGTCATTTTGTAAAATACCAAATGTGTTCAAAAATAATGTGTGCGAATTTTGCAGATTTCTCGGACATGAGTTAAATCGGTTTTTTTTTTGACAAGCACTATCAAATCTAATATCTTAAATAAAACCGCTTCATCTAAACATGGTATAATTATTATATTTATGATTTTATTGTGGAATGTAATGGTACTGTGATATTTTCTCACGGTATAAGATTTATGACATTAGTGTGCAGAAAAGTGACGTTTCTGTGCCGGAAAGTTCTTTTCTGCACAGAAACGTCAATTTTCTGCACACTAATGTCATAAATCTTATACTGTGAGAAATTATCAACTTTGTTAACATAAAACTGTGAAGAAAAGAGCAATTTGAATAGTGGTTGTTGTAGAAAAAATACTTTTTTATTTGTCATTTTTATGTATTTTTCTATTATTCTAATCTTGCTATTATTTTGTCAATAATTTATATTTTAACTTTCGCTAATTGCATCATACAAAGCGCTTGTTTATGGTCATTTAAAGACCGTTAAAAACCGTTAACCATTTCTGCAAACAATCTTGACAATGACACAATTAAACGGACGTAACTACTGCACAGATAACACGTGTTGATATTTCCCCAAAATAAAACTATTTTTATCAAGGAATTTAATCTAATATTATATTAATTGTAAATCTTATCTGTAAAATTAACATTTTTTGTGAACCTATTTTTATATAAAAAATATTTTTAATGCGATTCCAAGATGTCAGGAAGTTATCAATTGTGGTTTAATACAATATTTTTGTACTATATTACCACAAACGGCGATTTTGCAAATATATAAAAAAAAACTTGCGGAAGCAAGCGAAAACAATAAAAAACGACATATTAAATATAGAAAAATGAAGTGAAAGCAATGTTCAATGGTATTAAAACTAAGGGAAATGAAAATAGTAATGGGTAATATTACGACAAACATTGAACCACGTATCCATTACGTTGGTGCTCCATGCTCCTTAATAACTGCTCCGCATAATAGTGTTGGTGCCCCCGGAGGCATATTTACAGATGCTAGCGTGTGTAGACACCAGGGTGTTGAAATCGGTTAGGGTTTGGAAAAACAGTACATTTACAAATACTAACAGATTTGGACACCAGAGTGTTGAAAACAGCTCTTTTTTAGTGGTTATACAAGCATAGATGCTAACGGCTATTGACATTGATTTTATACAGTATAGTGCAAATGTCTAGAATAAATTCATTATTTCGGAAACCACCGACTTTAAGAAAAAATCCTGCAACAGGTCCATTTTTAATCTTAAATTATGACTTTTTCACATATATATCATACTAGTGACGTCATCCATCTGGGAGTGATGACGCAATCGATGATTTTTTTTTAAATAAGAATAAGGATCGTGTGCTAGCTCATTTGAAAAGTTATTCAATTCTCTATTCAGTAATACAAACATTGACATAATTATTTATACAGGGTGTCCTAGAAAAATTATTTTGAATTAAATTATTAATTTACACAAAAAGAAGAATAATATATATGTAATTTATTTAATTCAAAATACATTCTATTGCTGTCAGAAAACAGAAAAAAATATTTATTTCATAAATAAACATTGCCATTCGCTTAAATTCAATGTTCAAACTGCCAAGAGACAGATGGGTGGCAACTTGAACATTAAAATTAAGCGAAAGGCAATATTTATTTATCAAAAAACTTTTTTCTGTTTTCTGACAGCAGTGTATTTTGAATTAAATACATTACATACAATCTTCTTTTTGTGTCAATTAATTTAATTTAAAAAAAATTCTTGTACACCCTGTATAAATAATTATGTTAATATTTATATTACTGAATAGAGAACTGGACAGCCTTTTAAATTGGCCAGCACGCGACCCCTATTCTCATTTAAAAAAATCATCGATTACGTCATCATTCCCAGATGGATGACGTCACTAGTTTGATATGTATGTCAAAAAGTCATAATTTAAAATTAAAAATCGGCCTGTTTCAGGATTTTTCCATAAAGTCGCTAGCTTCCGAAATAATGAATTTATTCCAGACATTTGCACCATATTGTATAAAATCAATGTTAATAGTCGTTAGCATCTAGTATGTATGTATAGCCACTAAAAAAGCTAGCTGGTTTCAACACTCTGGTGTCCAAATCTGTTAGTATTTGTAAATGTATTGTTTTTCCAGACCCTAACTGTTGTTCTGAAGCTATTTCCTTGTGGCATTTTTATAATTAACTATTTGATGGGAAATAAGCCACAATAAATCGAAAAAAAAATTATTTTATTAACGTTTCGACGCCCCCAAATCGGGTGTCGTTTTCAAAATACAAAATACTACTAAAAAAAATATAATAAATAATGTTGAAACGTTAATAAAATTATTTTTTCAATTTCATTGTGGCTTATTTCCCATCTAAATAGTTAAACCCTAACTGATTTAAACACCCTGGTGTCTACACACGCTAGCATCTGTAAATATGCCTCCCGGAGCGGCTCTCACCCTCGGTCATCCAATCGGTGGCGGTTTATATGTAGAGGAGAGCATGCCGTATCCGTTGGAGCAGTTACACGGAGCACCATAATGGATACGTGCCTTTACACTTTGAGCTTAAGGCTATGGGTACATAATTCGCAAATATTTTACGTGTATCCCTACTTTTTCTGTCTTTACACGGCAAATTACGTGTAGTAAAATTCACACTGGTGTGGATATGTAAACATTACTAGAATGTCATTCTACTTGAAAATGTCATAATTAATTTAAAGAGATGGCTTTTGAATGTTCTTGGATAACTGTTATTTTTATAATTGCAAATTATTAATTCAGTTAATAAATGTGATAATTTTTTCACTAACTATGTTTTCAGTGATTGTAATAATTTATTTGTACAACAAAAACTAATAAAAGAGGAAAAGTGTTAAAGTGATTTTTTAATAATATGTTCTTATTTTGGAACGCTTACAATTTTGAACATCTCTAACAACAAAATACTTGGATCACAGGATATATCTGATGTATTCTCTGCTTGGATCTTCCACAAATAATACACAATAAATAACTTTTTATTAAGTTCACGTCTTAAATCAATTATTTATCAAATACACTATACACTGTGTCCGTAAAGTATGGAACATATTCTTTTTTAGCTAAACAGAGCATTTTAAAAAATAATCCTGAAACACGTCGATTTTTGATTTTAATTTACCGTATTTTAAAATAATATCCTTATATACAGGGTGAATTACTTTCGAGTAATGACGTCACCGTCATTTTTTTTAAATGGAACACCCCCATTTTGTCTCAATTTTCGGATTACTCTAGCTGAGCTGATTCCAAAAATGTATCACATGTTGATTCAAATTGGTACAGGGTGGACAAAAACACAATTGTTTTGTGTGTGTTCATAAAGTAACGCGTTAGTTAAATTAACAATATTATTAAAAATACTTATTGCATTTTTGATATTTTAATTAATTTTTGATTTTAATTAATTTTTGATATTGTTTAATATATTATTTTAATTTAATATTAAAAATTAATCAAAATTTAATATTATGAGCACACAGAAAACTATTGTATTTTTGTCCACCCTGTACCAATTTGAATCAACATGTGATACATTTTTGGAATCAGCTCAGCTAGAGTAATCCGAAAATTGAGACAAAATGGGGGTGTTCCATTTAAAAAAAATGACGGTGACGTCATTACTCGAAAGTAATTCACCCTGTATATTAGAATATTATTTTAAAATACGGTAAATTAAAATCAAAAATCGACGGGTTTCAGGATTATTTCTTAAAATGCTCTGTTTAGCTAAAAAAGAATTTGTTCCATACTTTACGGACACAGTGTATATCAATAATATTTAATTAATTTCTCAAAATATTCCCGATGCAATGTCAAATATTTAAAATTGTCACTGATTGCCAGTGTCTGACTGACAATATATGCTGACAATATTATATTCGGTTGAGTGCGTTGTAAGACAAAGACAGATTTGGAAAATATTACCACGGCATTGTGTTCATTTTTTTCAAATCCTGAAAAAACCAATAAATATTTTTGAAAAATTTAAACGCAGAATGAAAGACTAAATTATTACCGAGGGCCGAAAGTCCCTTAGAATAAATAAAAAGTTTATTTTGAATGAGATATTTGAAATTAAAAATCACACTAAATTTTCTCTTAGTTTTTTCACCCCTGTAACTTATTAAAATAAACATTATAGAAGTTCTCAGGGACTTTCGGCCCTCGCTAATAACGTAATCTTTCATTCTGCGTTTAAATTTTTCAAAAATACTTGTTAGTTTTCTCAGGATTTGAAAAAAATGAATCCCCATTTGAATAGCATTGCAGCCGAAAATACGTACCGATCCTCTTAAGAGTCAGACACACTGCAGCCGGAGAAACACAGGAATAGCAACACGCAAAGGGTTTTGTCTTGTTCTAACCTTACGGATGCACTATTTCCAAATAAAAGTTTTTTAAGAAATATAGTTATAACGTAGGCCGTTCTCTTGTAAAATGTCAAAAAGGACTGTATATTCTACTCTGTCAAAAGATTTCTTATAGAAGACGGAACAGATATACCTACATATATGTACACGTACAGTCCGGCCAATATACATACCGTTGTACGTCATACGCGTCATAGCCCGTGACGTCACATGATACCAACACGAAATATTTAAGTCGTAGGTGTGTCCCTTTTTAGAATCGTTTAGCTGAGTACACTGCAATTACAGCCACTAGACATATTTTATTATATACGCATATAAATAATATTGGAAGATTTCTATTAAGAGTAAACAGTAGCGATCAACAGGTAGCAATAAAAATTTAACTTCGGGAGATAGTATCATAAACTTTGGCAACAGTGGTAATCTTTGACATTATCCAAGATTAATATTATTGACAATTTAACTCATAGGCGCGCTAAATGGAAGTAACCGAAAACAATTTTTTTATTAGTAAATAAATATTTATAAAAATAAACCAAAATGGGTGAAAACTTTATGTTAACATAGGTATTTGCACGAAATAATAATAATAAATAATAATTTCGTTGTGAAACGAAACGCGAGCCGTCTTATTTTATTTAGTTCATAGAGCGCCAAGGCACTCTAGAACAGCCCTTCAACCATTCTTAGGGTCCTATTAGAGGTGCATATTTCATTCTCTTTGAACTACTAAAAATCGGGCTAAGTCCCGTTATCGGTTAACAACGAAATGATGGCATGAATGCCGTGGCGGTATCTGCTAAAGACGAACGAAAGTTTTACTTCTAATATTAACAATATCACAAATAAAATAAAACTTATTAGAACTAGTCTTCTGGTTAAACCAATCGTGGCTTGTGGCTTCTAAAATTTGCAAGCCAACGAATTGCCGCAGCTAAGAAGGCCGAGGGAAATCTACCAGGTTAAGTCGTACTTCATGGAATGATTATTTATTATTTTGATTAGTTCTACTATTAATCTGAGTATTGGGAACTAATATTTGTTAGAATTTTACCGTGCTGGACAGGCGGGAAGTGAGATGCAGCCTGATAGATTTTCCTCGGCATTGTTAGCTCTTGCAATTCGTTGGATTCCAAATTTTAGAAGCCACGAATGATGTAACCAGAAAATTAGTTCTAATAAAAAAGTTTTATTTTTGATATTACCAATATTAAAATGTTGCAGGACTGAAAATAAAGCAGATAGCAAGTTGAATTTTTTTTACGTTTAGAAGTGTACCGTACCTTTCATCTGCAATTTGTAAAATTAAAATCGATTAATTACCACGGCGTCAGGAAATTTTTTAAATAAACATTAATTTTTGGTGCTACGCGCAGGACAGCGGTGTTCCATTCACACAAGTTGATTTCCACCAAAATTTCTTCCAATCTTTATCTAATATATTATTTTCTTACTCTATATTTTGTTGTATCCTCATATTTTAATTCCACAAAAATCAAACTGATGTTATTATTGTTTGTGAAATATTGTTTAAACAATTGCATATGTTTAAAAATAATAAACTTTTATTCTCTAAGTTAAAATATATGAACAAAAAAGTTTTTGCTAAAAAAAGTGTTATTTCAAAGGATAGAGTATGTGTTTTTATTTTGCAATAAACAAATTTATTTATTTATATCGAAATGTAATAAAAATTAAAATATATCAATCATTATCAAAGGTCATTGGAATGCCCAATCAGAGCAAACTATCCGCTGTCCTGCGCGTAGCACAATTATTTATGTTTATTAAAAAAAAATCCTGACGCCGTGGTAGTTAATCGATTTTAATTTTCAAATTGCAGATGAAAGGTACAGTACACTTATAAACGCAAACAAAATTTCAACTTGCTATCTGCTTTATTTTCAGTCCTGTAACATTTTGAAAAAATGAATTTTTTTGCGAAAGCTGGATTTCAAAGTTTAATTTTGCAAAATCCATTGAACCGATCTTAATGAAATTTACAGTATTGTTTTACTGCATCAGAAAGTTTTTCTAGGTGAAATATGAAGGTCCTAAGTATAGCATAAATGGTTGAAAAACGTAAAATGCAAATACTTGTTTTTGTATGGTTTTTTCGCAATTATTGCTATTTTGCAACAAGGGTGACTATTTGTTAAATTTTTAACCAATAATATTTTATAGGAAATTTAATTACGAAACTTTTATGTCAGTACAACTTTTCTCGAAAATGAATACTTTTAAAGTTATAATCAAAAAACGAAGAAAAATATCGAATTTTTCCTTCATTTTTTGACATTTTGATTATTTAAACAATGTTCCGGACCTTTTTGAGAGGGAGGATAACTCAAATATTATTATTATTTTCAAGTTATTTTCAAGCAATTTCTGCAAAAAAATATGAGTCACCTCTCAACGTCCAAATGTACTAATATTTTTACAGATGCGCCCTGGTCTATGTTGTGGTGAAGAAATAAGTGAACAAATAATGAATTAGAGTTAAAGTGCAAATTATTACTCTGCCATATTTGATGAAACGACCGACATATCCCACGTGGAACACCTTTCTCTAAATTTGAGATACATACGCAATAACAACATTCATGAAGAGTTTGTCATGTTCATTGACGCTTATGAGAACAAAAAAATAATTAATGAAAATCAGGAAAGAGGGAAACAATGCCTGGCAGGAGAAGCATTGGGAAAACAGTATTTAACGTGTTAAAAGAACTGCCCTTGGATCCGAAGGAATGTGTAGGAATCGGTACTGACTTTAATAACGATAAGTTTTGAATGTCTTTATGGCACTCAAAAGTGTGCGAAAGTGTGAAAAGTACCTTAAAACTCACCATTGTAACCCTAATTTTTAAAAATTACCCCCAGATCCTGGTACCCCTCCCCAAAAAAAGTTCATGGCCCCTCCCGAAAATCGGTCCTGGATCCGCCCTTGATGTCGATAAGATTGTTATAAACAAAGAACTTGAGGAATTACATAACAGCAATTTCTCGCAAAAAAAATCTTTGTATTTTTTGAGTCATTTTAAGAAAAAAACTGTTCTTACAAGTTTTCGAGATAATCGCGGTTGAACTTTAAAAAAATCGAAAAATTGCAATTTTTGAACCCAAATAACTTTTGATTAAAAAATAAAATAGCAATTCTGCTTACCGCATTTGAAAGTTGGTGTCAAATTATATCGGTTTTGATTATTTGCATTGCTAAAAAATTTATTTTTGTATTGTTAAACAAAGCTATAAACACATAGTGTTTTTCGTTCCCAATACATGCGTTTTAATCAATGAACTGTCAACACTGATGGAATGGCCCCGTCCCATTCCAACAGTGAAGCGAGATAGGCGCCAACATACAAGAGAGAGGTTCTAGCACTTCTAGAGAGACATGAGAGAGACAGAGAATTTTCAGGTAAAATTTTGTTACAACTACAACGTACCTGACTAGCACTGTCCGATTATCTTCCCTCCTTTACCTGATTATCTTCTACCTCATCCTGGCGCCATTAACTTCGTTTTATGGCGATTCCATCAGTGTTGACAGTTCGTTGGTTTTAATGCATGCTACATAGAAATTGCCTCGCTTGCATTTGTACCTACTCTGCCTACTCGTTCGATTTTACATGAGAGATCATTGAAAGCAACACTCAAGCGTTATGTGTTTATAGCTTTGTTTAACAATAAAAAAATAAATTTTTAGCAAAAATAAATTTTTTCGGGTTCAAAAATTGCAATTTTTCGATTTTAAGTTCAACCGCGTTTATCTCGAAAACTATGTATCCTACGAAAACACTTGTCAGAAAAGTTTTTGCTTAGAATGACCCAAAAATACAAAAAAATGTTTTGTTTTGCGAGAAATTGCTGTTATGTAATTCCTCAAGTTCTTTGTTTATAACAATCTTATCGACATCCGGATCAACTGTTACCCAAAAATTTCTTGTTCTACGGGTCAAAATACATAAAAAACTTGGGTAAGACCATCTGAATAAAGGAGGCCGTTGTATCCCCCTAACGACAGGACTATGAATACCTACCTCAAAAAAATTGGCATTTGTACTGTAGTCAGGATTTCTGTACCTAAACATAGATTTATTACGAATTTCATTTTCATGGGAAACAACTTTTCACACTTTTTTTATTTATGACAACAGTAGATTATTTCTTATAGATACTTACATTATTAAAATTTGTGGTTTGTTTCAATTTCGTTGTTCTCATAATTTTGGCACGGCTTTTAATAGACTTTTTCTTGGAATGATTCGCTTTATTTTTCGTTTGATTAACTTTTCCCATTTCGTTAAACTATTGATAATATGTTAAAAATAAAAAATTCTCCTAAAATTCTATACTCGCATTAGAATTCGAAATATTTTTACGTAAAATATACTTACCTACCTACATAGAACTAAAACACAATTAACAACAGTCTATTATTTCAAAGAAGCCAATAACTTATACAACAACAAAAAAAATATAATAAATTAACTATCAATAGACACTATTTTCCTATGAAACAACTATAACGAATTCTTAAATTAACACACTACTGCACTGAACAGATATCAATAAAGATGACAGAACAAATTAGAGAAAATCTGACGCAGGTCTGTCAAAAAGACAGTGATAATTTCTCTATGTTGCCTAATTAGTTATTTAGTTATAATATGTTCGATTTCTTGTTAGAAATAAAAAATTTTAGTAGTTCCAAGATTACACAAAATCTAGGCATGGGATAAAAAAGTTTATTTGAAGAAAGTTTATTATTTTTTTCTTCTTAATGGCGGTACAGGCTCCTTTTTTCAATATTTTATTTAGTTATAGAGTAATTTCCACATACTAAAATATTTCTGAAATTGGGCTCTGTACCGCCATTCTTTATTATATTACGAATACGTGTGCCAAATATCTCGACAAAATATTCAAAATTAGAGCCGCAATCTTGGAACGCGTTTGATGCCACCTGTTGCTCGCTACTGTAGCCTCTTAATGTAAATTTAAAGAAACATATCCTAACTTGTTTCATTGAATTTGTGTAAGTGGAATATAAAGCGTTTTTATAAAGCACACTTGTTTGGATTACACTCTAACTGCGATCGAACAAAGGTGACATTTTGGCATAAATTAGTAACATTTATTTGACAGTTGCTTTATTGACACTTCAGATTTGTTTTTATTCTTTACTATAAGTATTTGTTTTATTACATTTGTTTTTATTATTTACATAACTTAATTCTTGTTTTCTATTGTCGAATCATGAATTATCTTATACTGTCCACGTTACTAATCATGAATACAAAAAGAAAAATAACTGTTAACCACAATAAAAACAGCCAAAATCGACAGCTAGATATGGATTACTGCAACTAATTTTACGGAGAAAAATCTACGTACGTGGTTCAACAAAACCACATATCTTTTCAGAGCAGCAATGTGTAAAGTACAAATTGCAATGATGGTCGCCAACATCCGAAACAGATAGGCACTGCAGAAGAAGAATTGGATCGCCAACTTTGGAAGAGAGACGGCGCAATAAGAAAAAATAGCGTATGTCTCGCCATCTGCAAATTAACTCAAATCCAATAATATATTATTTTATTGTTATTAAAAAAGCTATAATTGATAAGAGAGATAAAAAACAATAGTGATACCAGATACGTCGATAACCAAAGGGCAACAGTTGATACGAAGGAATCGATAACATATTTCCCATTATAAAACAAAAACGATGGATTTATCAGGTTTATTACTCATATTTATCCTACCAGTGAGGATGCGAAGACGAGATCCGTGTAGTGTAGACGAAACACAATGGCCAGATCGTTTACCGTAGAATGTTGCGCATACCAAGGACCTCACATCGCACAAATAATTCAATATTAGCAGAATTTAACATAAAAACTAGACACAACTATCAACCCAAATATACGGAGATATTTTAGACATATAACTAGAAGAGAAGGCATGGAACGAATGATCGTTAAAGACAACGTAGAAGGAAAAAGATACAGAGGAAGATCTGCAGTATGATTGTCGGGCCAAATAAAGGACATGACTGGTTACTCATTCTCCAAAGCAAAACAACACGCACAGGAGAGAGATAATTGGATAGAAATAGTCAAACAAAAAATTACATGACGCCATTACATCCTTACAAACGAGAAAAGATAGAGGAGAGAGGTTTTATCCACACATTTCTTGCATATATTTTCCTGATAGTATTTATCATATATCCACAAAGGTGTCACTTGAATGTACACTTAAAATTTGATATCAGATATAGTGATGAGTGCGCTAATAACCGGCAAAATAACGCAAAAGACGTCAAACATAATATGTTGTGAATATAAAAAAGGTAAAACTAGTAAAGGTGGGAAATTATTATCAATAGAAACATATAAATTTACATTATATTGATAGTTTCTCACCTTTAGACGTAACGGAGGAGTTTGACAGCTGCCATTCTGACTCTGAATTTTATAAAATTCTCCGTGACAGTTGGATTCCAATACGTCTAAAGGTGGGAGACTATCAATATAATGTAAATTTTTATAGGTTTCTATTGATAATTTCCCATCTCTAATAGTTTCATCTCTTTTTATTTATATCACAACGTATTATATTTTCCGTCTTTTCCGTGATTTTACCCGTTATTAGCGCACTCAACACTGTACTGTACATATTGTACATTTTTCTTTCTCCTTATGATATTTGCTAGTTACACCATACACTACATATTTTCTTATTGTGTCGTGGCAAAACCTTTGTTAGTGTTGTTCGTGAATTTGAAATTTTAAAGTAAGACCACTATCGGTTAGGTAGACACTCCCAAACAGAATAAATTTAAATTGCTTCCCACTGACCTTTCATCAAAAACGTGCTTAATAATTAGTTTAAAATTATGGAAACAACCAAAATTTTTGTATTTATATTTTTAAACAGGTTTTGTCAAATGGATGACGTAGCAAACTGATTTTATTTTAAAAATTAAAACCTATGCAATGAGTTGAAATAGATTCTGTAATATAATATTTAAATTTAGACATTACAGCATCGAACACCTTTTTTTAGATAAAAATAAATGATATCATTCCATATATCGATCAATCAAAAGGTAGATAACTGGTACAAATATTATCATTATTATAAAGTAAGATTAACTTCGAGAATAATTTAGGGCTTTGTTAAAAGTATCGTCCATCCATACTTGAATCTGCACACAGTCATCGCAGGCAAAAAATAAACAAGGAGAAATTGTAAATTAAAAAAAAACCGATATTTTTTGTTTTGCGACAAATAATCCACACAACGAAGGCCTATATCCTATAATATAGGGTATACAGCAGATAGGTACTATACGAGCCCTAACAACTACCTATATGTTGGAACAATCAATTATTTTGTGAATAAAATGACAATTTACCGATATTCTGTTATTTAAATTTTTTAATAACCGATATTCTGTTATTCTCATTAGTTTTGGACCAGATAAGCGAAACTACAGGGTAACATTCCATGGTGCTTAATGTATGCTGATGATGTCGTGTTAGTAGGAAATAGTGAAAGAGACTTGGAAACTTGAGGAAGGCTTAAAACTTAGTAGGACAAAAACAGAGTATTTGGAATGTTCATTTAAAGATGGAGCTATTACAAATAAAATGGTATCTTTGGATGGTGAAATGATTGTGAAAAGCAATAGTGTTAAATACCTAGGATCGGTATTACAGAGTAATGGAGAAATAGATGGAGATGCATGCAGTAGAATTAGGGCTGGATGGATGAAGTGGAAAGAAGCGAGTGGTGTGTTGTGTGACAGAAAAATTCCAATGAAGCTGAAGGGAAAATTCTATAAAACAGCCATAAGACCGGCTATGATGTACGGAACTGAATGTTGGGCAGTGAAAAAGAAAGAGGAACAACGAATGCATGTGGCGGAAATGAGAATGCTTAGATGGATGAGTGGAGTGATAAAGAAGGATAAAATTAGAAATGAGTATATTAGGGGAAGTCTAGGTGTGGCACCAATTGATGCCAAAATGAGAGAGCATAGGTTAAGATGGTTTGGTCATGTTCAACGTCGAGACGTTAATCACCCAATACGAAGAATAGCTGAAGTGCAGATTCCTGGAAGGAGTAGGAGAGGAAGACCAAAGAAGACTTGGGGGGAGACGATAAGGCAGGACATGTTGGTAAAGGGGATTAACATTGATATGACCCAAGACAGAATTGTGTGGAGAAATATTAGGGAAGCCGACCCCGCATAGAGATAAGGGAAAGAGAGAATGAAATGAAATGGTCATTTCAAAACGCGCGTAAGTCCACAATTTTCAGAAACTAACCTTTTGAGAGAAATAGTCTCATTTAAGATAAACTCACGTGGTGTGCAAAAACGATACCAGTCCAGTAAAAGCATTAGGAATAAAACTACAATATAACTCTGAATTTTGATGTCATCCATTTCATTAATCCTTCAACTAGTTAGTTTTTTACTCTCCTGTAAAATTAGGAATGTGACTCGTGTTGTTTGTGAAATGACCGATTCAATTATAAATATGAAATTAACGGTTTTTTTTAATTAACTATTCTAACTGGGAAATAAGCCACAATTTAACTTAGAAAAAATAATTTTATTAACGTTTCGACATCCACATCGGATCTCGTTGTCAAAGTCAAAATACAAAATATTCATAAATTAAACAAAAATGTTGTTGCTAAGTAAAAATTTTTTCTAATGTAATTTAATTTAATCTGACTCATTTATATCGGCAACTCAGACATATATTATACATTTTAAAGTAGAAGACTTTAAAAAATGATATTGCCAATATTTATGAGTTGCGTTCCTGGAGTTCAGAACAAGAATTCAGTGAAGAGATTCAAGCAAGAAATGTATAGATAGTAACCTGAAAGAAATAGATAGTAAAAAGAGAAAAATCAAAGAAGCGGCTCTAATTCTGCTAAATGAAACCAATTGTGTCGCAAATTTCTCGGTAGAATGCGGTAGGATGTGGTTACCCATACTAAAAGAGGAAATCAATAGAAAGAAAATACCACGATTAGTAAATCAATAACATATCGAGGATAGTACATATTTTTTATTTTAGTATTATTGATATATCTATGTATTATTATTATTTATAATTTAAATAACATACATATAAAGTTGAAATTTGGTGTTAGTTTTGAGAGTAAACTAAATGTAAGAACAAATACTTACAATATCGGGATAGTATCACGAGGTTTTTTCCTGGTTTTTCCTCGTGATTTACTATGGAATCACTAACGCGAGAATTTTACTGTCACCGTTGCATGTGGTTGTCTTTTTAAAGACAGATCACATGCTATGATTTTTGTGACAGATATTCTTGAGTTAAAGTTGATTTCATGTAATCGAATGAACTATCTTCCAATAAAGTCGTCCCAGGAACGCAACTCATAAATATTGGCAATATAGTCTTCTACCTTAAAATGTATATGTCTGAATTGCCGATATACATGAGTCAGATTATTAGAACAATTTTGTACTAAGCATACAGAAGAATATTTTGTATTTTAACAACGACATCCGATGTGGATATCGAAACGTTAATAAAAATATTTTTTAAATTGTGGCTTATTTCCCAGTTAGAATAGTTAATTACAAAAAAACCGCAAACAACATTTTTTATGATGTATGGAATCTTTTACGATTTAGGTTTATTAATTACATATTTTATGTTGATTAATTTATTATTAATTGTTTAATAATCGAAAACTGCTGCAAATTAAATACTGTAACATTTTTTGAAAGGCCATTTTCCTGGCGATTCTTACATTTTCAGCCTGACGCAAAGAAGGCTTTGAAATCAAACATACGAGTAGGTAGTTTGTTGCCAACAATAATTTTATTATCATGCGATATTTGAGTATGAATGATTAATAACCGTCAGTTTTATTACCAATAAAATACTGATCCCAAAGTGCGAGAAATTATTATTCATCGTACCATAAAGGGAAAACAATGCGTAACATTCTCAGGGAATTGACTGTAGCAATAACTACTGTGTTTTACATTTTAAAAAATATGGTGAAACTGCTATAAAAAAAATATTGATGTTCGCGGCAAAAGCTCAGGCAGTCCAAAAGCTGTTTCTCAAAGGAGTGTAAGGCATTTAATTAGAATATGTAGGTCGGGAAGAAGAAATACAGTAGAACCCCGCAAATCCGAACCCCGCTAATCCAAACGTTCGGCAAATCCGAACCAACGGAAAGTGAAAAAAATTAAAAAATTCAAGACAAAAACTTAAAAACATTATACAGAGTAAAACTAGAGAATTGAACAATGTAGGGTTAATAGAACTTTGGCGTTTAAAATTTGTTAAAAATGAAGACATAGTTTAATAATTATGTAGTGCTTATTAAGGTTTTTTTTATTTATAATTGGCTTTGGCATAAACCAATTAGCCAGACTTACTTATAAAGGTTAAACATAAACTTACTTCGATTCTCTCGTAGTCAACTTGAGTAAAAAAATATTGTCCACAGTCTTACGAGAACGTTTTGTGACTCAAAATCAACAACAATGAAAGCTTTGAATTACTAGTTAGGCGAACTTTCGGATAGTCCGAACTTTTCGAAATCCGAACAGGCTGTCCCCCCAATTAGTTGGGTTTTTCGGGGTTCTACTGTACACTGCGAAAAGCAACTGCTAGGTAGAATAGAGAAACTGGGATGGATGTTTTCAGAGAATGCTGTCGCAAATATACCTACAAAAGCGGTCTTATTTTTTATACAATATGTTTTATGTTGTTTACGATATAAATTTTCTATTTTTTGAGTTACACGAGTACGCCAAAGGAAAGCCAGTGTTGACGGAAACTCAAAAAAGGAATCGCTACATTTAGGCTACATCAAAATTTTCGTGGACCAAATATAACTGGGACGAAGTTATCTATAGCGACGAAAGAAAATTTGATGTTTGTGGGGAGATTACCGAAAGCGTGTGATCCGCAAAACAACAGAAGCATTCCATAAAGATTGTTTCAAAAGGACTGTAAATTTTCCACAGGGCATCATGGTGTGGGGTTGTATATCGGCCAAAGAGTTGGGAACTTTACTTTCTATTGAAGGCATAGTAAACGCTGACAAATATCAAGATATGCTTGATATATGGTAAAGTTACATCCATCCAGAAATTGTATCTTTCAACAGGACAGAGCTTCGGGCAATAAGGCTAAATATACCAAAAAATAGATAGGAGAACATGACATTAAAGTTTGGTTACATTCTTTTAGCAGCACCGACCTTAATCCAATAGACATTTTGGCACAAAATGAAATAACAACGCCTAAGAAATAACCCTCAGCCTACTTTGCCATAACTACGTGCTAGATTGCAAGAAATATGGAATAAAAAATAAAAACCTTATTTTGTCAAAGGTATATGTATTTAAAATCCCTAAAAGGGCTGTATCACAAAACGTTTTCGGAATCAATATTCCATCATCAGTGCTATCACCTAAAATATCACCAGCTATCACATAAAATATGGAATACATAGTTTCAAATGGTTGTCAATCATTTTGACTGATTTGAAACAGAAAGCGTAATATTTGTTTTAAGTAAACTAAAAGAACGGAAGACGGACTTTTAACAAGGATTTAGATTAGACCGACGTTGTCTTGCTAATATGATAGATAACAGTGTTGTCATCAAAACAGGAAAGAAGAGATAGATTTATTTTAAGCTAAGCAAATCCCATACAGCCATATTTAAGTATGTAATTAATATTTTATTTGAACTGGGAAAACTCAATTCCAGACTGATGGAATGAAAATTGAACTGATAATGTGAAGAATAGTATCTAAACTCAATGACTCAAGTCAACTTCCTTGCAGGCAGCATAATCAAAAGGAAATATAAAAGGAGAAATGTAAACAATATTTGCAGATAACGCGATTATTATAGCTGATAATAAACGTGACCTATAAAGACAAGTAAACAGTGTAATCATAGAAGATGTTGCACACGATAATATCTGCAAACAAAATTAAACAAATTCACCACTTCAATTAGGATCGTTAGACGCAATATGCCAGAGTTCGAACCCATAGTGATTATGGATATACCGGGGCCTCATCTCCTCGTACCTCGTACCTAAGCGACCGAAGGTTCATGTCTTGATAGGACATGTGAACATGGAACCCCAGAATATGGAGTACCGCAGGAGGCGGTGTTATCATCCCTTCTGTAAAGGATATTATACAGCAGATGTTCCAAGAATACCCCGAAAACTAGAGATGTTGAAAAAGTATCTATTCGTTACAAAGTACTCGTTACTTAAGAATACCGAAAGTAACGATTACTATACGGAGAGGCAAATCGTTACTTTGATTACTCTGATTACTTCGTTACTTCGCACCAGTCGTATCAGAGCGAGTAACGACTATTGTATCTACATACTTTGATTACTCTGATTACTTCGTACCAATCGTATCAGAGCGAGTAACGACTATTGTATCTACTTTGATTACTCTGATTACTTCGTACCAATCGTATCAGAGCGAGTAACAACTATTGTATCTACAACCAGTGCACTTGATTACTTTCTACCAATCGTATCCCAGCGAGTAACGGACGGGACCGGTATTTTACGAGTGTTATCTAATATCGTTATCGGTATGAAGCGTTTTAAGGGTGTGAGGGTGAGGAGAAGATAGAAGATGAAACAGAGGGAGGTATAATGGTATACGTAAAATATGTAATGTATGTCACTAACAAAGATCGAATGCGAGAACTCTATATTTTTATCTAGATCGGTGAAGGTCGTTGTTACATCGGAATACCTATACAAAATACCTATCTACTGAGAAATACGATTCTCGATATGATTACCGGTACTAAAATACAAAAGTAATCATAGTAATCAAATCACTGTTATCCCATAAACAGATCGGTGAAGGTCGTTGTTATATCGGAATACCTATACAAAATACCTACCTACTGAGAAATACGATTCTCGATATGATTACCGGTACTCAAATACAAAAGTAATCATAGTAATAAAATCATTTTTATCCCTTAAACAGATCGGTGAAGGTCGTTGTTATATCGGAATACCTATACAAAATACCTACCTAGTGAGAAATACGATTCTCGATATTACCGGTACTCAAATACAAAAGTAATCATAGTAATCAAAGTAACGAATACTGTCAATGAATACTTTATACAAAAGTAACGATTTGTAACGAATACCTTCTCGAAAGTAACTATAATCAACATCACTACCTGATAGGACATGTGAACATGGAACCCCAGAATCTGGAGTACCGCAGGAGGCGGTATTATCATCCCTTCTGTATAGGATATTATACAGCAGATGTTCCAAGAATACATCGAAAAATACTCAGCCTTTATGCACACGACACTGCAATCGCGTCAAAACGTTGGAACCTTGATATAGCTGTAAGAAATCTACAGAAAGCTTTGGATACAATAGAAGAATGGAGTATCCAATGGAAAATAGCAATAAATGCATAGAAGACCCAAGCGGTTACCTTCAAAAAGAAAAAGGGCAATCCAGAAGAGCAGCTAAGACTGCAAGAAAGACCCATCGAATTGCAAAACGAAGCTAAACACCTAAGAGTAATAATGGACCAAGGTCTAGCATTCATACCACATGTTAAGAAGAAAATTAGAAATGAAAACAAGATTAAAACTGATAAACAGCATCAATCTACCAATAATTACATATGTATCTCTCGCATGGGGACACTTAACGACGTTCTACACTTTCGGCAAAGAATTAAGGATTTGCATGAAATTTTAGTATGTTATAGTTTACTTCAAAAAAGTAAGACTTGATTTTTTAAAAATTGTTTTACCGTGCCGTTTAATTACTATTAAGGGTCAAAGTTAAGTTTTAACATGGGCTCTTATGGGAATTCTTAAAAAGTTGATAACTTTTGACCCAAATTTACGATTTTTAATTATTTGTGCTTAAATTAAAGGTTTTTTGGTAAGGAATAACATATTAAAAAATGAGGATTGTTTACCGTCCCATTTATTTTTTATTTATTTATTATAATTAATTCCGTAATTTATTCCGTAATTTATTCCGTAATTTCCGTAATGTATTATAATTTATTTTTATAAAGTATTCAATACTGAAACATATGATTTGAGTATTCTGCTATAAATGCATTGTTATCAACTTTCGCTTGCATATAAGTTTCCCCCCTTTCCTCTAAAAGGCATACCCCGCAACGAAGGTGTAGAACGTCGTTAAGTCAAAAATGAAAAGAAGATACAATCAGCACACAACAACAGCCTTAGAGAAGCTGCAAATGTGCCCAGACGGGTCGCTCAACGCTTCCTGTTCAGAGACTTAAAACAAATAAGGGTACTGGATATGATGGATGAAAACCAGGACAACACCCAAACCGAATCCTGCGAGGGATATTAAGGTATGTGTACCATAGATGGAAGCACAGAAGACTAAAACAGCAAATATTAGCAAACATATAATAGAGTATAGTCTAGCTAGATAATCGTAGCTCTATCAAAAGAAGACAACGCGCTCACCTTTGACACTAACGTTGATTTTATATGTTTCAGACAGCCCTCAAAAAAATTTGGAGTTTGGAAACTCAAAAAATTTCTAAGTAATCTGTTCGCATCAATTTAGGGCTGGTAACCCTCTAACCGAAAGAATAGACGAAGACGAACACAGAATAGGACAATATGGATACGGCGAAAGAAATAATAGAGGACATACATTAATGAACTACTTAGAGGAGAGACAACTTTTTGCTATGAACTCGTTATTTAACAAAAAACCTCAAAGAAAATGGACATGGATAAGTCCCAACGGTAATACTAAAAACGAAATAGATTACATCCTTACAACACAAAAAGCCATCATCATAGATGTTACAGTACTGAACCGTTTCTCAACCGGTAGTGACCATAGACTTGTCAGAGACAAACTCAGCATTAATAGCCAATTCGAAACAAAAAAGAAAATGGAAAATAGATCGAAACTAGATATGGGAAAACTTAAGAAAGCAAAAGAGGAATATAAACAAAAAATAAGGGAAAGTATACGGGTCACTAGAGATAGAGATTTGGAAAACAAAAATATCGATGAAATAAATCAGCTATTAACCGATACATTAGCAAATGCGGGAAAAGAGGTAGCACAAACAAGAATAAAAAAGGAAAACTATATATCCCAGGAAACAAAAAACCTCATGAGTAAAAGAAAAACATTAATAGAACAAGATAAGAGAAATACAGTTGATTACAAAGAGGTAAACAAAGCTATCAGAAGGAATATCAAGGAAAGTCAAAGGAGAGTACAGGAAGAAAAAATAGAAAAAACCATTGAACAAAATAAAAATATGAAGTGCTTAAAACAACAGCTTGGAGCCATATAGATTAATAGTATAAAGAACAAAGAAGGTATAGAGACTAATAATATAGAAGAAATTATACAGATAACACAAGAATATTATAAAAACCTCTACAATACAAAACAGAAACCAACACAACAAATCCTTAAGCAACTACAAATAAAAATAAAAAATGTCAATTCCGACTTACAACCAGAAATCAGTAAGAATGAGATAAAAAGAGCACTCAAGGAGATGAAGAATAATAAATCGCCAGGAAAAGACGGGATAACTGTAGAAATGCTAAAAAATGATGGGAAAACAACTAGAGAAGTTTTGTACATACTTATGAATAAAATATTAATGACAAAACAAATACCCAACACTTGGAACGAGGCAGTAACATTGTTACTATTTAAGAAAGGAGATAAAAAGGATCTAAAGAATTACAGACCTACAACTTTACTAAATGTGATGTACAAACTATTAACCAAGATATTAACAAACAGATTAACAACTACATAAATTAGATGGATACCAGGCAAGAGAACAGGCCGGATTTAGAAAGAGCTTCAGTACAAGTGACCACCTTTTAACGATGAAGATATTAATCGAAATGGCATTTATTGACTTAGAAAAAGCATTTGATAGTGTGGAACACTATCACTGTGGAATAGATTACAAATATACCGACTTAATTACAAATATATATGATAAGGCAACAACAACTATTAAGCTAATGAAACAAACGGAGCCTATTAAAATAAACCGAGGAGTAAGACAAGGAGATACCATCTCGCCCAAGATATTCAACCAAGCACTAGAAGATGTGTTCAAACAACTACACTGGGATGGCTTGGGTATAAATATAAACGGGCAATATCTGAATCACTTACGATATGCTGATGATATTGTATTAATAACAGAAAGAAGTGAAGAATTACAAAGAATGATGGAAGAACTAGATAGAGAATCGACAAAGATAGGACTGAAGATAAATTACAGTAAAACAAAAACCATGACCAATCAACAAAAAGAACTAATATTTACAGTGGCACAAATAAGAATAGAACAAGTAAAAGAGTATACATTAGGACAAATCACTAGATTAAATAAAGAAAATCAAACCGAAGAAATAAAGAGAAGAATAAGATTGGCCTGGGCATCATTCGGAAAACTGTCTTATATTCTAAAGAACAGACAATACCCGCAATACCTAAAAACAAGAGTATTCAATCAATGTATACTCCCTGTTCTAATAAGACATGGACGTTTACAAAAGAAAATATGGAAAAATAGCAAAGACAGAAAGATCCACGGAAAGACAAATGCTGAACATTAAACTATCAGACAGGAAAAGAAACGAATGGATCCGTAACAAAACAAAAGTGAAAGATGTCTCTACCCAAGTAGCAAAGCTTAAATGGAAGTTCGCCGGACACACTACGGCAGAAGGATGAAAGATGGACTAAGATTATACATTGGAGACCGTGGAACCATAAACGAAAAAGGGGAAGGCCACATATGCGATGGTCGGATGACCTGAAGAAACACACTGGGTCAAAATGGATGCAAATTGCCCAAGATAGAGAGGCACGGAAGAAGGAAGAGGAGGCCTATATCCAAGGATGGATGTTTAGGGCTGATTAGATAGATAGATAGAACCCTCTAACCTCCAGATGGCGTGCCTTAACAGTGACCCTGGACACCAGATGTTCCGGGGGTCGGATCTGATGGCGTATTCGTGATCAGCGACCATCCGCCGGGGAACAAAATTTGGCCGTTAATATACTTATTTTGACATGTTTATGCACTTTTGGATGCATTTTAAAATGCTATTATGCATTTCCACCCATTTTTCTATTGTAGACTTTTCCTGACATCATCCCAAACACAATGCAAAAAGTTGCAAGTTTCTAGCTGCTGTATTTAAAAATCGATTTATTCCGGAGATTTTAGTGCTAAATGCACTGGTCTATAAGTAATTTTTGATACAGTTGAATATAAACTATTACGTATTATATAATTGCTTTAAAAATAAAATAAAAAACAGGATATATGTAACAGGAAGATTGCCACAAGAAAATAGTTCCGGAGTTATCGATTTTATTTAAAATAGATGTGTAGAATCACCAAAACATTTTTTTTAAATTGTGCGTTAACTTTGCACGCCATATAACAAAAGTCGATAACAAAGTAAACAAACGCAGTCATCCACCACAAATAACCTACATACCTTTTATTGCCCTTTATCACGATCCAACACTTCGCGAAACCCACTTATGGAAACGATTTCATGTAATATTCATTAGCATATTAAACACTTAATTTTAATGTCATTATTATCAAAAAAACAATTTGTCTAAAAATAATCAGGAAGTCATGAGTTTACTTGGTTAAGTTTAAATGTTAAATAAACGAAGATACTGTCACATATCTTTTTGGTTAAATTATAGAAATAAAAATCATTTTCTAAAAAACCAATAAGAAAGTTCATTTGCGTTTTTTTGCAATGATTATTCTTAGTCCAGTTCATGGTGTTGAAATTTCTGTCTGTATAATATATTGACGAATAAGAAAAAAAATATAGACTAGTAAAAGCATAATAAAAAACTAATTTTTTACCATCAACAATATTGAATTATGTTACATATTCATTGTTTTCTAGAAAAGGCCTATTTTAACTTTAGCCTAAGTTTACAGGAGAATCAAATTAAACTTTAATAACACTGTTACTAAAAAACACTCGTATTCTAAGGTTATTCCGTATTTATATCTAGAATGGTTATCCTAAGTATAAGGTAGATATAGAACGAAAATAATTTGTTACTAATAAACTCGGTATAAGTTAGATATAAGTATTCCCACTTTATTCCGAAATAATAGTTTGGCAACGTCGCAATCTTCTGCACAAATACATAGAACAACGATGTATTGTGCCAAATATGTCAATTTTGATTTTTCTCTGTAACTGACAAACCAAATTAACCTAGTAGTCCAGAAAGCCACTGCGCATCCGCTAGGAAAAATATTCTAATTCGGAGTTTTTGCACAATCTTACTCAAAAAGGACTCCTTTTAACAAATCCGCATGTTGCCAGGACCAAAAGGTGGTCAAAAATTTTTTAAACGTTTATTTTTTGTTTTTTTCCTAAAATTATTTTTTTGCATGGAAAAAAGTTTTTTTAGGTTTTTTGGATCGTTCCAAACAGAAAAGGTATTTAGTGACTTTTCTATAAAAATGATAGTTTTTGACATATAAGCGATTAAAAATTGAAAAATTGCGAAATCGGCCATTTTTAACCCTCAAAAACTATGTGAAAAGCTGAAAATTTAAATGTTACCAAAGTAGGAGGATACTCTTTAAACATCGATTGATGAAATCCCGAAAAGTTTTTTGCACTGCAATATTCAAAACTCCTTTGTTTTTTAATTGCTAATCAAGCTTGCGCGACACTATTTTCCACCGACAGTATGATGCAAATGAAAGGAATAAATTCGTTATTTCGTAAACCGGCGACTTTAAGGAAAAATCCCGAAACAGCTCGATTTTTATTTTTAAGTTATAATATTGTGGCATATATGGTATACTAGTGACGTCATCCATCTGGGCGTGATGACGCAATCGATGATTTTTTTAAATGAGAATAGGAGTCGTGTGCTAGCTCACTTGAAAGGGTCTTCAATTTTCTATTCAGTAATATAAGCATTTATACAATTATTTAAACAGGGTGTCCTTCTAGTTCTTTTTTTTTGTCAAATAATTTAATTTAATAAAATTTTTTTGGACACCCTGTATAAATAATTATGTAAATGTTTACATTAGTGAATAGAGAATTAAAGAACCTTTCAAATGAGCTACCACACGACCCCTATTCTCATTTAAAAAAATCATCGATTACGTCATCACGCCCAGACGGATGACGTCACTAGTATACCATATATGCCACAATATCATAACTTAAAAATAAAAATCGACCTATTTCGGGTTTGTTTCTTAAAGTTGCCGGTTTACGAAATAACGAATTTATTCCTTTCATTTGCACCATACTGTATACACATGTAACGGTGTCGCGCACGCGTGATTAGAAATTAGAAAACAAAGGAGTTTTGAATACTGTATTGCAAAAAACTTTTCGAGATTTTATCAATCGATGTTTAAAGAATATCTACCTACCTTGGCAACAATCAAATTTTAAGTTTTTCACATAGTTTTTGAAGGTTAAAAATGGTCGATTTCGCAATTTTTCAATTTTTAATCGCTTATATGTCAAAAACTATCAACTTTAGAGAAAAGTTACTAAAGACCTTTTCTGTTTGGAATGATCCAAAAAATCTAAAAAAACTTTGTTCCATGCAAAAAAAATAATTTTAGGAAAAAAACAAAAAAAAACGTTTAAAAAATTTTTGACCACCTTTTGGTCCTGGCAACATGCAAATTTGTTAAAAGGAGTCCTTTTTGAGTAAGATTGTGCAAAAAATCCGAATTAGAATATTTTTTCTAGCGGATGCGCAGTGGCTTTCTGGACTATAGGCGAAAAGTTTTTTTTTAATTCGTCTATATAAAAATACCAGCTTTTCAAATCCCAAAGTATAGGTCTGGATCCCGCGTATGAAAAAAAAGTTGATTAATAGCAAGCTGAAAATTTGTGAATAGCTTAAGGGTGTCTAGTCGGATAAACTTTGATATATGGGAACACTGGAACAGGGGCAGTTTTAATTGTGGAACAGGTTAAAATTTTGGAACGGTCACACCACGAAAACGGTACATTTATTTTGTCCGACAGAACAGACGTAAACTCTCCGAACAGAGATTAAACTCTCATGCAAAAATCAGACTGCTATTTATCACCTGTCATAATTCCTGTTATTTGACATATTCTAAATGTTCCACTCATTAAAACGCCCATTTGGTGATAAATAGCAGTCTGATTTTTGCATGAGAGTTTAATCTCTGTTCGAAGAGTTTAAGTCTGTTCTGTCGGACAAAATAAATGTGCCGTTTTCGTGGTGTGACCGTTCCAAATTTTTAACCTGTTCCAAAATTAAAACTGCCCCTGTTCCAGTGTTCCCATATATCAAAGTTTGTCCGACTAGACACCCTAAAACTATTAACAAATTTTCAGCTTGCTATTAATTAACTTTTTTTTCATACGCGGGATCCAGACCTAGTAGATTTAAGTCTACAGTCAATATTAACAGAGTTATTCAAATTGTTTATAAGCCAAAATTGACTCTATTTTTGTAAAATGTTTTCGGAACGATAAAAATGAGTTTTTATTGCAGTAATATTTTTTCATATGGTTTCCACAGAATTGCTGTATCATTATTATTTTCTGAACTCTTGGGATAAACAAATTGAATAAAATTTAAACTAACTGACGAATCATCTTGAAATTTTCTGGGCATTATATGGACTATTTGACTTAACTTTTCATGCAATATCAAAGTCTTAAATTCATTTTTGCAAAAGTTATAGCAAATTTTTAATTTTCGAAATTTTAGTCTTACTTTGCAATTTTCGAAGCAACAAATAATCGGACCAAAATTTAAAAAATGCCATTTTAAACCTTTACTCATCTGCTAAAAGGTGAATACCCCAAATAAGATATTTAATTACCCCATGTTTGCCTGTAGCGATTTAAACGAAAAAACTGCCATTTTTTGACCCTTATTTGTCAATAACTAAAATTGTCGTTCCAACTGTGACTGACATTTTTGTATTTATATTGTGTTAGGTATATAGTACCCAAAAAACCCATCTGCAACCTGGCTGCTCAAGTTTCCCGACAAAAACCTTATTTCTCTGGACTTAAAAACCTTAGTTTAATCCTCTTTAGAAAACCGATATTTAATTCTGAATTCCTTATTGGTGTATTGTGAAAAGGGATTTATTCTATCTTTGAAAAGTTTCCTTTTTCTATCATGTTAATTAAATTATTATAAACTTCTTCTACAGCCGCAATACCTTTAACTCAGTTTTTATTATATAATTACTCACAAAACAAATCAAAAGATAATATATATTTTTGCCTTTGATGACATTGACAGTCATAAAATAGGTTATACCAGACTTAAATAAGGGTGTGGGTCGGTATAAATTTGGACTAAATTCTTATACCAAGTATAACCTATATCTAAGTTATTCCATGTTTATTGGTAGGTATTTTGCCTATACCTGATTTATTCTCAGTATAACTTTTATACTTGGTTTATTAGTAACAGTGAAAATGTTTATGCTCTGGATTTAACAATCGATTAAAAAGTGCTTATTTTTAGAATGAAACATTTAGTATGGTATAACTATAGTATTTTTACTACAAAAGCGATATTACGTAGGTCAAAATTTTTGACGTAAGAGAACTGTCAAAACATTAGAATGTGACTTTTCATTAGTTCTCCCACGTCAAAAATTTTGACCTACGTAATATCGCTTTTGTAGTAAAAATACTATAGACCTAAACCCAGACATCCAAAGTTAAAGTTATTGTGACACTATTTAGTCCGCTCACAGATTGGCCTATTTCTTCCCGAAGCTTCTCGGCGTTACGAGACAATACCATTCCTATCCACGGCGTTCGAGACGACCGCTGCCGAAGTATATATAGAACCGAGATTCGAGCACAGGGCAGTCATTCATTCATCGAAGCGCGTCGCGTAATTTAATGTATTCGAATCGTATGTGTTGAAATGTGTTATAGTTATCAGAATTATTATGTTTAGTTAATTAAATCATAAATTTGAGTTTGTAAATAAATTAGATGTGTTAGTTGGTGTTATTTGTAATTATTAAATAAATAAGCGATGTAAATAAAATAATATAAGTAAGTCTTCCTTTATTTAAATTAAAATTAGTGCCTAAAAATATAAATAAATAAAATAGTAGAGTCAACCGCGTAAAAAGACAATTACATCACAGTGGTGCAGAAGTGAGGATACTTGAAATAAATAAATTCAACGTAAATTTTCGGTTTAAATAGAGTGTGGAACCTTTAAAAATAAATAAAATATAAATCGTAATAAATAAAGTGTGTGATCATGTCTACCTTGTGTAAGCTAAAAATTGCAGACCTGAGACTTGAATTGGAAGAAAGGGATCTGAGTTCTACTGGGAAAAAGGCTGATCTGGTCGAACGTCTAAAGAACGCTCTTCAGGAAGAGGGTAAAGATCCAGAAACCTATTTGTTTGAAGACAAGCATGCTGCTGTGATCTCGTCGATTTCGAAGGTTTCGACAGACATTACATCGCTAGAGAACAAAGTTTCGACAGACATTACATCGTTAGAGAACAAAGTTTCTAGTGAAATCTCCCAAGTTTCCTCCGATGTTTCTAAAGTTTCGACAGACATTACATCGTTAGAGAAAAAGGTTTCTAGTGAAATTTCCCAAGTTTCCTCGGATGTTTTGAAAGTTTCGACAGACATTGCATCGTTAGAGAAGAAAGTTTCGGGTGATATTTCATCCCTTGACAGCAAAATGACTAACGAGATCTCTAGGGTCACTTCGGATTTTGACGACAAGATATCGTCCATAAAATCTACTTTTGAAGAAAAGATCAAGGAAATAGAAAAGAAAATGCAGGAAACGGAAAAAGTAGACAAAGGTATGGAACCCATCTTAACAGACATTAAAAATGATGAAACCAAATACAAATTGGAGCCACAGTCGATAGTTAAAGGGAGTGTGAGTCTTGCTCGTGTTAAGGTGCCAAATTTCGACGGAAAGTCATCATGGAACAACTACATGAAACAGTTCGAATCGGCGGCCAGAGCGAACGGATGGTCCGAGAAAGAAAAAGCTGTAAACCTCACTATTGCTCTTCGAGGCGACGCTTTGGATGTCCTCCAGACCATAGCCGTAGAGGAGACAGATGACTTCGAGCAGCTTAAAAAGAGACTGAATATGCGATACGGGCACGAACATTTAGAGCATGTCTATCAGTCGCAGTTTAAAAATCGAAGACAAAAGAAAGATGAAGCTCTTCAAGAATACGAGGTCGATATTGCCAGGTTGGTACGATATGCATATCCAACAGCTCCCGAAGACATGATGGAAAAGTTGGCTGTTCAAACATTCATTGATGGCCTTCGTGATCATGAAATGCAAAGAACACTGCGATTAGCTCGTCACAAGACGCTGGTCGATGTCTTGTCTGCCGCCCTCGAATACGAATCAGCTACCCAGGCCTCTGGCGGGTACAGTAAAGTTAGGACCGTGAAAGAGGAAGAGGATGAAGACAAACTGGACCAGATTGTCAATATGATAAAGGGTATTTCATACAAGAAAACGAAGACCATAAGGTGCTGGAATTTTGCTGAAATGGGACACGTACGGAGTTCATGTAAGTATCCTAGGTACAATAACAGTCAAGAGACTCACCAGCAGGAAAACTAGAACGGGTCGGCCTTAGGGGGGCAGCTTCGACCCGCAACTTTTCCAAAGACCCTCTCATACTAATAGCTTCTTTGAAATGTCGTGAAGATAGTGTATATGTAGATGGAGAAATAAATGGTAAAAAGTATACATTGTTGGTGGATACCGGAGCGACCAGGACCATTATACGACCGTCAGTTATAAACAGTCATAAGAAGCTCTTACCAACGCGGTTGCGACTGCGGACTGCCACCGGTGAAAATGCCAACATCCACGGAGAAATCCAGATACAATTAGGGATTGGAGCAGAAAAGTTCGTCCATACTGTCATAGTTGCAGACATCGAAGAAGATGTTATATTAGGAATGGACGTAATGAATTTGCATGGATTTCAGTTGGATTTTAAGAACCGGGTAATCAAAGTTGGCAACGAGGAGGTATTTCTTCTTCCACATGATGACAGCACTGTGCTAGCAGCCATTAAAGAAGATACAGTTGTGCCTGCGAGGAGTGAAACGATCATCGTAGCGCGGCTACAGGGAATTGTGGAAGAAGGAACACCTGTTATGATGGAGCCATGGAACCACGACGAGGAGGTTGGCCGAGGAATCATAATTGGAAAGTAATTGGTTACTTCTGCTAAAGAAATTCCCGTGAGATTGATTAATGTCAATGACTACCCAGTGACCATCAAGAAGGAGACAAAAGTAGGAACTTGTGTACCCGTGACGTCCATAATCCGTCAGACGACAACATCAGATAATTCCAACGACAAGTTCGACCAAATGGTTGCAGTTGCAGGCCAGTCTCTAAATCAAATGGAAAAAAGAAAATTAAGGGAATTTCTTAGGCAATATCGTGACATATTCGTACCGAGGGGTAAACCACTATTAGAAATCATTGTACATTTTTTGGGTAATCACCTGGCAATACATGGGAATCAACTTGGGAATCCATAGGAATCACATGGAAATCATGGGAATCACATAGAAATCCATGGGAATCACATAGAAATCCATGGGAATCACATAGAAATCCATGGGAATCACTTGGAAATCCATGGAAATCAATGTGGAAATCCACAGAAATAACCTCACTTTTTAATATCACTTGTGTTCACACATGTTTTAGCTGCCTTGTTTTTGTTTAGATTTTGTGGGTTTTTGAGTGTTTTTAGTGCTAAAAAATTACAAAACTGGTAAGTAATACTAATTCTTGAGTATGGAATTTAAAAAATATGTGATTGTACCGACATTATCAGCATCTTTAGCTAATAATCTAGTTGAATTGTTTAGATTTGTTTGATTTGCATCTATGTAAATTTAAAGGGTCAATATTGCATTCACTGTATTTAAATTTATTAATTTGTATTTATTATTAACAAACCCAGCAAACATTCTGGCTTCTTTGATTTCCAACCAGGCCCTATAAATTTTACATTTTTAATGATAACTAATTTATACCTTTCTTGTTAGGACTAGCTGAACTAACATTACATAATAATTAAAATAAAATAAAATTATTATGAACAGTGTAAAAGTTAGAGAGTATGGCTTAAGTACGTCGTTGCAATCAAACTGTGCTCGAATCTGACAGCACTGTTATAATGTATCTAATAAGAATAGGTACTATATATACTCCGAGATATACTCGTAAAAAGGCATTGCTTTATTTAAGAGTTAGATTTGTTATTATTTTCAGGTTACTTACGATGGAATATATTAATGGTTTGTTAAAAAGTTTTGAAGCTGAAGTTCCCGCTTATCTCAAATCACTTCTTATATACAACGGATTTGATAATTTATATTCCCTTTCACAGTTTAATATTGATGAAGACATTGAGAGAATGGAGTGTTATGCAAGGGACGTCCTTTCAAAGGTATTGAAAGGAGAAGAAAAAAAAGCAATGTTTGGAATTGTCAGCGAAGAATGCTCTCTATTTAAAATTCCGGAAGGCCATAAAAAGCTTTTGCGCTTTGTAAAGGAAGAATCAGAAAAAAAATTAAACTGCTAAAACGTCCACTTCTTTGTGAAAGGTCTGAAGGCTGTCCAGCTGAAAAAACTTTCCCCAAAAAGAGAAGAACAGTGACAAATAAAAGTACATCTCGATCTGAGAGTGGTAATGAAGGCGATGGTTTTTGTACTCCAAATGATGGTTGTGTTTCTCAAGATGAAGAGCAAGTTAATTATGCGATGCAGCATGTTTTAAATATTAGTCGAAGCTATATCGATAAATTTTCACGAAATGAATTCGACAAAGGCAAAATTAGTGAAGAACGATTACAAGATGTTTTAAATAATTCCAAAAACCTTAAAGTCAAAATGGATGGTGAATTTACTGCAAAAATATCTTGCCCTTTATGTACATTTATTTCTTCAGCCTATTCAGTGAAGAACTCCAAAACCGGAAGAAAATGGGTGATTTCAAACTTCCTGAGACATTATAAAATACATTTTAAAGATGATGGAACCAACTTAACTAAAAAATTACCGATTAAACCGCAGAAACCCGAAATTCAGACCACTATACTTAACTTTATAAAAAAAGATGCTAATAAAAAATGTGACTTAAACCAAGATTTTGAAGATCCAAGAGGAAATCTCTTTGACCTAACCGATCCCAATACAGATTTAAATTATGGAGCTTCGACATCATCTGGATTGCACTTGGAATTGACTACTGAATTGAGTCAAAATGATTCGTTCATTGACCAAAATTACGAAATTCATGATGAGGCACAGCAAAATAATCCTAATGGGGTTTTTTTACACTATAACACAGACCTCGACACAGACTCTCCAACAGATAATCAATCGTCGAGTCAACTAAGAACAATTGTTGTTAATGATTTTTCTACTGAGGAACATCAAGGAGCCAGCCAAGTTGTAAATGATATCCCAGTATCTGAATTAGAGTATAATCCAGACAATTAATCTCCATTGGAAGATTTTTTCTTTCTTGACAATGTAGCGGAAATCAATCAAAGCAATAATGGTTCTGAAAAAGTAAAGTCTCCCAAAGCTAAATCTTTATTTGATGATAGCAATTCCAGAAGAGAAAGAAGCTTGCGCATATTAAATGAGTTACCATATCATCAAACACAAATAACAACTTTTCTAAATACCATAAATCATGCCATAGACACTAACCCAGAAGTTACAAACACCCTAAGTATCCTTACCGAAAATCAAGGCATTAATAAATTTAATTATGGCACCAAAGGCCTACTAAAATATCTATTAGACTCAGCAATAAGAAACTCTAAAAATAAATCAGGACACACAAATAAATTTGATGACGGAATGAAACGATTCTGGCTTTATATATTCATTAGCGCAGGAAGGATGAGTTATGAAATATTGCACTCAAATTTAAAAAATATACTGCCTTCTGTCACAACTATTCACAGACAACTAGAAGAAATGAATAATATATTAGAGGGTGAAGTGAGAATTGAAGACTTAAAACTTTATTTACAAAAGAGAAATTATCCACCCATAATTTTTATATCCGAAGATCAAACTGCACTCATCAAAAAAGTCCAATATGATTCAGCTTCAAATCAAATGGTTGGCTTTGTAGCACCTTTACAGGAACAGACGAGATTTCCTCGCATTAACAAATTCCCAGTTGATTCAGTTAGCGACATTGAAAATGCTTTTAAGAATAAAACATTAGCAATAAATGCATATATTTTTATGGCTCAGCCATTAGTAGATGGATCACCCGCATTTTGTATATCAATATTTGGCAGTGATAATAGATTTACCTCAGAAGATGTTTATAAACGATGGCAATATCTCATAAAGGAAGCAGGAAAACATGGAATTACAATTTTGGGCTTTTCAAGCGATGGTGACACTCGGTGCTTAAAAAGTATGAAAATTATATCGAAATTGTCATTTACTTCATTGAACCCTTACTCTCCCTATTTTCAGGTTAGTTATATAGTACTGTGATATTCTAAATTCATAATTTTATAAAACCTCAAAAATTTTTATTTTTTTTCTCACTATAAAACAATCTCGAAAACAATACATATTTTGCTCTACTATTCTATACTTAATTTGTAATTATTTTTAGGCGAATTACAATTTAGAAAATCCAGCAGTTTTTCAAGACACTATACATATATCAACGAAGCTTAAGACTCGTTTATTAAATGAAAATATTTCTATGAATATGGGAGGAAAACGAGTATCTATTGACAATATCCGGTACATAATTGAAAACTATCCTAGAGATAAACACTTATTATGCAAGAGCTTCCTTGAATGTAAGTATACTAGAATAAATTTGCTACTTACTTTTCTAATCAAGAATCTTCCAGAAAAACGTAAAAATATATCAATTTGTCAGCTTTATTCAAATTAAAGTCCCAACTAGATATATATGTATGTATGTATGTAGCTATGGTAGGACTATTATGCATTTGGCTGTATTACATAGATAATAATTTTCGGTCCACAAAACATTTTTGAGCTATGCACTGACACTTTTCTTTTTAGCTTCCGACAAAATGAACTTCAATGCAATAGACAAGTTAAGTTCTGAACATGTCACAAATATGCTTAAGGAAGTTCCCAACGCCGAAGCTACAAGGCAATATTTAATACTGACTCGCAACATATTGGATGCATTCTTGTTAAAAGAAATTAGTGTTGAAAGACGAGTATACCTAATTTGGTATTCAACTTTTTTCATGCGTATTTGGAAAGCCTGGCTAAAAAAAAATGGTGAAAATATCCAAAAGAATTTTATCACCACAAATGCCTATACATGCATAGAAATAAACGCTCATGGAATTATTTTAGTCATTGAAAAACTTCGGCAAAATGGAATTTCAGAAGCTTTTCTTCCATGGCTGTATAGCAGTCAGCCATGTGAAAAAGTATTTAGAGAAACTCGGTCCATGAGTAGCACATTTTCAACTATGATAAATTATACACTGCTGGATGTTTTAAGAAGATTAAAACGTATACAAGCTATGCATGAGATAAGCACAGACTTAGGTAAATAACATATTGGCTGCTAAAGTTATTTTAATTCTCGATTTGATCAATCCTTTATTTTCCAGGTCCCAATTTTAGATTCCCCAGGCAAGAAAACAAACGACTTGGAAATAATTCAAGTGTCTTTAAAGTAACTGAGTTTCCATCAACTGATGAAATGATTAACATAATTAAAAAGGCCCAAGAAGACGCACTATCTGACGCTAAAAAAATTGGGATGGAAATGAACAGGGATTGTTGTATAGAAATTAATTTACCGACTTGTGACAATCCGGAAGAGCAAGAAGAGGTGCAGGGAAGTATAATTATCACTGATACCATTTCAAAGGAACATGAGCCAGACCTCGAGCCAGACTTTTCTAATGAAGACCGGGAGTTTCTTGAATATACCTCTACATTTAATAATTATGACTCTTTATATTTGAGAGACTATACGGGTCAAAAGAAAGCACAAAAATCGTGTCTGTCAGTGACACTTAAAGACAAAAAAACACGAATTATAAAAAAATCTACTCTAATTTGGTTTTTTCAGGAAAAACAGGGTCGTTTATCAACCGACAGACTGCTCCGGGTAAAGGGAATGACAGTTAAAAATACGCATAAGGGGTTATCAAAAAAAAAACAGTTCAGGAAAAAGCCAGGCCAAGGACTTCAACCAGCAGGCAATATCAAAAAAAGAAAAATGTTTCGTCAACCTCATGAACGAGCTCATAAAGATAGTACATCTGAATCTCGATCTGAATCAGATGAGATTAGCTTAGAAAGTGAAACTTTGAGTGAAGATTTCTCTGACTTAGAAGATTGCCATAACGAAAGTACAAAAATGCCAGTAATTCAGCTAGAATCTGATTATGCTGTGTTTTATGATACACAATGGTATCTAGGGCGTGTCATCAACAGCTACAGCTCAGAAAAGTTTAAAGTGAAATTTTTACAACAAGACCTGGATACTTTTAAGTGGCCCAAAAAAGATGATATCCAAGATGTTCACAAAGAGTTTATATTTTATGGACCAGTTAGTCTAAGCGGAACTGAACCATTTTCTTTAAAAAGAAATGATTTGATTGCTATTAAACAGAAATACAAAACAATCAAATCCATCAAATCATTAAAAAATTAAACATATTTTTTTATGTTATTTATTATGTTAATAAAGCTACTTTGCTTAATTATTGGTTTTTAATTATTTTTATTATCGGTTTTAAATTTAAATCCTATAAAATAATAAAAACTGAAATGGGAATCATATGGAAATCCTTTGAAACCACATGGAAATCATATGGAAATCCTTGCAAATCATATGGAAATCCTTGGAAATCATATGGAAATACCTAGGAATCATATTGCAAAACCTAGAAATCCTTAGGAATCATCAGAAATAGTTGGGAATCATTAAGCAATGATTGCCAAATTTGGAAATCATTGTACAATTTTGAGGCTAGTGGTTTACCCCTCGATTCGTACCGAAAGGAGGAAAGACAGTTGTCAAACATAAAATTGACACTGGTACCGCTAGGCCAATGCGTCAAACAGCTCGACGATTACCACAGGCAAAGAGAGAGGAAGCTGAAAGGATTGTTCAAGAAATGAAGAAAGACGGGGTGATAGAACCTTCTACGAGCCCATGGGTCTCTCCGGTGGTCCTGGTCAAGAAGAAAGATGGAACTACGAGGTTCTGTGTGGACTACCGTTTGTTGAACAATGTTACCAAGAAAGATAGTTATCCTCTGCCTCGGATCGACGACACGTTGGACACATTGGCTGGAAGTAAAATGTTTTCTACGTTGGACTTGAAGTCTGGATATTGGCAGGTAGAAATGGATCCAGTGGACAAGGAGAAGACGGCCTTCACGACAGGATCTGGATTATGGGAATTCAACGTTATGCCGTTTGGACTCTGTAATGCTCCTGCGACATTTGAGAGGCTTATGGAAAATGTGTTGAGAGGGTTATCTTGGAAAACGTGCCTGGTGTATTTAGACGACATAATCGTTTTGGGGGAGACGTTTGAAGACCACCTGAAGAATTTAGAAGACGTTTTTAATCGACTTAAAGCTGCCCAGTTAATGTTAAATCCCAAGAAATGCCAGCTATTTCAAAGTAAAGTCAATTATTTAGGACATATAGTCAGCAAAGAAGGAGTGGCCGTGGATAAGGGAAAAATCGATTCCATTAAGGAATTGCCTGAACCAACTGATAAACATCAAGTGAGAAGTTTTCTGGGACTATGTACATACTACCGGAGATTCATTAAGAAGTTTGCAGATATTGCTAAGCCATTAACGCGACTTACAGAGGAAGCAAGGGATTATTGCTGGGATGGAGACTGCCAAACGGCCTTTGAAACTTTGAAGAGGCATTTAATTACAGCGCCAATATTAGGGTATCCACTGCCAGAAGGAGAGTTCATCTTAGATACAGATGCAAGCAATGTGGGAATTGGAGGAGTGCTGTCGCAGATCCAAGGAGGACAGGAACGAGTCCTTGGATATTTTAGTAAAGTGCTTTCAAAACTTGAACGAAATTATTGCGTCACGAGAAGAGAACTTCTAGCAGTAGTAAAATCAGTGGAACACTTCTATCAATACCTCTACGGAAGGAAGTTTCTAATCCGAACCGACTATGCCGCCCTTAAATGGTTAATGCAGTTTAAGAATCCAGAGGGTCAGATAGCCAGATGGATTGAACGACTTCAAGAATATGATTTCAAGATCGAGCATCGGGCCGGAGTTAGCCACAGGAACGCCGATTCTCTATCTAGAAGACCGTGTCCAGCAGAATGTTCCCATTGCAACAAAACAGAGTCAAAGGAAGCAGCAGTACTAAGAACAACAGTGGTCAACGACGAGTGGACGCCTACCAAGATCAAGGAAGAACAAGAAAAAGATCCAGTTTTACAGAAGATTCGAAAATGGAAAGAAAATCGTCGACCATCTTGGCAAGAAATATCAAGCCTAAGCTCAGTAGTTAAGACGTATTGGGCCCAGTGGGACTCATTTATCTTGGAAGACAGCTTGCTTAAACGAGTGATGGAAAATTATGATGGTTCAGCGAGGAGAACACAGTTGGTGATTCCAAAGAGCAGAGTAGCCGAAGTACTTCGTCAGTTACACGACAGTCCATCAGGAGGGCATTTTGGAGTAAAGAAAACCCTTCAGAGAATTCGGGAACGATTTTATTGGATGAATAGTTCCGACGATGTGAAGGACTGGTGTAAGAAATGTACTACCTGTGCTACAAGTAACGGACCCTACCGGAAAAGAAAGGCTCCTATGAGACAGTACAATGTTGGAAGTCCTTTTGAGAGAATAGCTTTGGATATTGCAGGGCCATTTCCAGAAAGTGACAATGGATGCAAATACATGCTGGTGGTAATGGATTACTTCACGAAGTGGGTGGAGATCTACGCAATTCCAGACCAGAAGGCCGCCACTATTGCAGATGTGTTAATCAAAGACTGCATCAGCCGATTTGGAGTACCTCTGGAGATCCATAGTGACCAAGGAAGGAACTTTGAGAGCGATCTATTTCAAGGAATCTGTGATAAACTAGGCATGAAGAAGACAAGAACCACGGCCTATCACCCGCAATCGGATGGAATGGTGGAGCGTATGAATAGGACAGTCGGCAAGTATTTGACAAAGATGGTGTCCAATCATCAACGAGACTGGGACCAGTACCTTCCGTTCTTCGCAATGGCCTATAGATCTGCTGTTAATGAATCAACTGGGCAAACACCAACAAAAGTCCTATTTGGACGTGAGATGCGTCTACCCTGTGATCTAGAGTTTGGATGTCGACCTGGAGAAGATGTTGCTGGTGAGGATTACGTGAATGAATTACGAAGAAGAATGGACGATATACATGAGTTGGTCCGTTCTAATCTTCAGATCGCTAGCGACCGAATGAAGAAACGATACGATACCCAAGCCGAGAAGGGATGTTTCAAGGAGAACGACAAAGTCTGGCTTTATAATCCAAAGAAGCGAACAGGTTGTTCTCCTAAGTTGCAGCAGTTCTGGGAAGGTCCGTACCTCATTGTCAAGAAAATCAATGACGTTATCTACCGAATAAGCAAGATTCCTAGGGGAAAGCCGATGATAGTCCACCATAACCGGTTGGCGCCGTACGAGGGAGACCACGACGTAGATGAAGAAGTGGAAGTCAACCAAATTCGAGGAATACCTGACCTTACCTTTGAAGAGTTCATGGGTGCCTACGGAGGTACCGGTAAAGCAAGACATGGTGTTACCAATGAAGAAAAGCGAGATCTACTCGCACTTCCCGATGATTATTCACTGGCCCATACCATCCCGGCCAGTATCAAAGACGCACGAGGGTTGGCATCCGCCTTTCGAAGGAAGTTTGGTCGAGTTGCAGAACTTCAATGCCAACTGCCAGCTCTTGGCAAAGCATTGAAACTCCAAGATGCATCACGTTACCTATTCTATCTGGTAACAAAAGACACTATCCATGACCAACCTACCTACCAAGATGTATCGGATGCATTATTTCAATTGAGAGAGCACGTGTTGGAGTCCGACGTGCAAAAGTTAGCCATGCCAAAGTTAGAATGCCGCCAATTAGACTGGAGAGTTATCCGAAATATGGTAGAAGAAATTTTTAAAGACACCGAGGTCCGGGTGTTAGTCTGTTGCAATCCGCATAGATACTGGTGCGGAGCGAAGACCGTCCCCTGCCACTTTTATACAACTGGGAGTTGTAAAAGAGGGTCCAGTTGCAGATACCAGCATCCAGTTCCAGTCCCGACAAGGTTTCAGGAGGAACCATCTTTTAAGGAGGGGGCAATGTGACACTATTTAGTCCGCTCACAGATTGGCCTATTTCTTCCCGAAGCTTCTCGGCGTTACGAGACAATACCATTCCTATCCACGGCGTTCGAGACGACCGCTGCCGAAGTATATATAGAACCGAGATTCGAGCATAGGGCAGTCATTCATTCATCGAAGCGCGTCGCGTAATTTAATGTATTCGAATCGTATGTGTTAAAATGTGTTATAGTTATCAGAATTATTATGTTTAGTTAATTAAATCATAAATTTGAGTTTGTAAATAAATTAGATGTGTTAGTTGGTGTTATTTGTAATTATTAAATAAATAAGCGATGTAAATAAAATAATATAAGTAAGTCTTCCTTTATTTAAATTAAAATTAGTGCCTAAAAATATAAATAAATAAAATAGTAGAGTCAACCGCGTAAAAAGACAATTACATCACATTATCCTTTAACACCAAATTGTTCTATATGGTCCACATATTGTTGTTCAGTAAAAAGTTACACCATTTTGAGCGTCGGGTTTGGGGGGGAGGTGGTGGAGAAGTCGGTAAATTAGGAGTTTTTTTTACGTTTTTCGTCAATATTTCTAAAACTATGCGGTCTAGCGTGAACAATGATGTATACAAAAATATTCTACATTAAATTTTAAACAGAAAAGGTCTTGTGCATAATCCTTCTAATACGAACAGTTCCAAAGTTACGGAGGTAGTATAATATAATTGGTCCAAAAGAAGGCCTAACCCCGTCATCTAAATTAAAAGTTTTCCCTCAACACCAAATTGTTCTATAATATGGTTCAAATATTATTCAGTAAAAAGTTACACCATTTTGAGCGTCGGGTTTAGCGGGAAGTGGAGGGGAGAAGTCGGCAAATTAGTAGTTTTTTACGTTTTTCGTCAATATTTCTAAATCTAAGCGGTTTAGCGGGAACAATGTTTTATATAAAAATGCTACATTCAATTTTAATGTAGCATGTAATAGGAGATTTTAATGCTAAATTGGGCAAAAAGACGAAAATTATGAACATTAAATTGGTAATTATGGCTATGGGAAAAGAAACGATAGAGGAGAAATGCTTCTCAATTTCATGAATGAACATAACATGTACTCAATGAACTCCTTTTTCAATAAAAAACCAAGCAGAAAATGGACATGGATGAGCCCCGATAAAAAGACTAAGAATAAAATAGTTTATATCTTAACAATAAATAGAAACCTAGTAAAAGACGTACCGGTATTAAATCAGTTTGACCTAGGAAGCGACCACAGAGTAATAAGAACAAAACTAGTAATAAACAAAAAGAAAGAAAAAGAATACATGAAAAAAGATACAAATGGACATCTGAAGAAATAAAAAATAGTGAATTCAATAAAAAGATAATGCATGCATTAAATCAAGTTAACATGCAGGAGATAAACTCCAATGATATTGATGATTTGAATAACCTTATAACCGAAACAGTGAACAAAAGCATTCTGCAACTGAAAAAACCAAAAACAACACACAAGGAATTAGACAAAGAAATATTACAACAAATATAAAAAAGGAAGATCTTAAATAAATCTAACAAAAAGGGAACCGAAGAATATAGAGAACTTAATAGGCAGATTAGAAAAGGAATCAGAAAACAAAAAAGAAAAAAAAGAAGAAAAATTAATAACAACAACTATTGAAAAAAATAAGAGTATGAAATGGCTCAGACCGACACTAGGACGACGTCAGATAATATCATTAATGGGAAAAGACGAAAATGAAATCACAACTAGAGAAAACATACTGAAACGAATAGAAGAATTTTACACGGAACTCTACAGAACACATCAACAAGACGATGAAATGAGACCAGCACGGAAATTAATAAAAAAGGTTTGATCGGAAATAATGCCAAAGGTAACAATTTCAGAGATGGAAATGAAGCATTGGAAAACATGAAGAGAAATAAAGCTGCAGGAGAAGATATGATTACCATATATATGATATTAGAAGGAGGTAAGGAACTCATTGCAATTGTAACTAAGCTTATAGACAGTTGTTTACACCAGGGCAAAGTCCCTAAGAGCTGGAACAACTCTAAAGTAATCTTATTACACAAGAAAGGTGATAACAGAAAGTTAAGAAACTACAGGCCCATCAGTCTACTGTCACACTTGTTTAAAATACTCACCAAAGTCATAACTACCCGACTAACAAGGAAATTAGATTACCAACCATATGAACAGGCAGGTTTTAGAAAAGGCTATTCAACTTCCGATCACCTGTTAACCACAAAAATATTAATAGAAAAATGTAACGGATACAAGTTTCCAGTTTTTATAGCATATGTAGACTACGAAAAAGCTTTCGACACTATAGAACACACGGCCGTAATAAACGCAATGCAAAATTGTAGAATAGACAGCAGATATATTAACTTAATAAAAGAAACTATGAACCAGCTGCAGCTACAGCTACATACTACCTAAATGAAAATGAATACACGAACCCTGTAACATTAAACAGGGGAGTCAAACAGGGAGACACTCTCTCACCCAAACTGTTCACCTTAGTTTTGGAGGACGTGTTTAAAAATCTAAATTGGAAATATAAGGGAATAAACATCAATGGCCGCTACCTCAGTAATCTACGATTTGCGGATGACATAATCCTGATAGCTATTGACCTACAAGAACTGCAAACCATGCTTTCAGAACTACACACAGAATCTTCTAAAATAGGACTGAAAATTAATTTAAACAAAACAAAAGTCATGCACTCCGAAGAAACCGTGACAATAATAAACGACAAATTTATAAAAAAAGTTGAACAATATATATACTTAAGACAAAAAATAATACTAAATAGGGAAATTCAAACGGAAGAAATAAAAAGAAGAAGAAAGTTAGCATGTGCAGCATTCGGCAAACTGAACTATATATGTACTCAGAAATCAGCAAATTCAACTACATCTTAGATCTAAAGTTTTTGATGTATGCATTATTCCGATATTAACATTGGCGCGCATAACACGCGATGAAAAGAGCAATGCTTGGCATATCACTTAAGGACAGGAAAACAAACACATGGATAAGACAGAAAACCAAAGTCACCGATGTGGTACAAAAATCATTAAAATTGAAATGGGAATACGCTGGACATGTAGCTAGGAGCGATCTAAACAAATGGCACAGAATAATTCTAACCTGGAGACCATACCAACACAAAAGACCCAGAGGCAGACCTCCTATTAGATGGACAGATGATCTGAAACGAACTGCCGGGAAAATTGGCTAAAAGTAGCGTACAACAAAAAACAATGGAAAGGAAGACTTGAAGAGGCTTATGTTCAGATGTGGACGTGAATGGCTAGACGAAGACATTAAATTTGAAACGAAAATTTTACTGTTGGAAAGATATTCATGCAACATTGTGTAGGACTCTAGATCTAGAAGCCTCTTGGTGAGATTGACGTTCCTTCAAGGGCTTATCAGTAACATACCACCGGCCAATGAAATAGCAAATTATATTTAAAAAACACAACCCTGTTAAAAGATTAGTTTCTTCAGTAATAATATTATAGTTTGTCCAAACAATATAAAAAATATGGAAAACCTCTACTTTACACTCCGTAACTCCGGAACCGTTGATTTTATAACGAATACGCATAGAATCTTTTTCGTTTCAAATTTAATGTAGAACATTTTTGTATAGAATATTGTTCACGCTAAATCGCTTAGGTTTAGAAATATTGACGAAAAAGGTAAAAAACTACTAATTTACCGACTCCCCCCCCCCCTCAATCCAACGCTCAAAATGGTGTAAATGTTTACTGAACAATATGTGGACGTGGACCATATAGAACAATTTGGTGTTGGAGGAAAACTTTGGGATGACGGGGTTAGGGCTTTTTTGGACCAATTATACGATACTACCTCCGTAACTTTGGAACCGTTCATTTTAGAAGGATTATGTATAGAACCTTTTTTGTTTAAAATTTAATGTAGAACATTAAATTACTAATTTACCGATTTCTTCTACACCTCCCCCCGAAACCCGACGCTCAAAATGGTATAACTTTTTACTGAACAATATGTGGACCATTTGGTGTTGAAGGATAACTTTTACTTTGGATGTCTGGGTTACGCCTTGCTTTGGATCAACTGTATCATACTACCAATTGGAGAAACGAGGCACTTCTTCCTTATAATGCGAAAATTAAATGCGCCTCCCTGGCAAATCCGATTTCTAATCGGATTTATATAGTTCAGTAAGTTTATGCAGTCTTTGTCTATTGTGTAGAAGATGTATGACATCTTACAATTGGACACGGACATTAATATGATTTTATTAAGTTAATAAAACAAATGCAGGTCACTTTTAGTTATTTGTCTGGAGATAATAACGATTGATTTTATTTGTTGTTAAGTTATTTTATCCTCTTATATACGTATATATTAAGTTGTTTTTTACAGCTGTAATTCCAGGGCATTATCGTACAACCTCCTTAAACTTAAGAAATGGTAATACTGGTCTGCATGGAATAAGTTTGCACTAAACTTTCTCCCCGTATGTCAGTTTTGGTACGAAATTCAGTCTATTATGAAAGTTGATGACTGTAAACATTTTAAACTTCTAGATCAGCTACAGCTATGCGAAAGTGCCAAATTCGATAAATTTCAGAGATAGATCGAATAAGCCGTCTACTTAGAACACCTTGTATAGTTATTTTAGTACATATTTAAAGAACTATAACTTAAAATCTGAAACAACGCCATATAATGGTTTTAGACTATACAATCACAATAAAGATGCACTAGAAATAAACAAACGAAGACAAGTTGAATGTTACGAGGAGCACTCCCAAATCATAATTTGCAATGTATACAGGGTGTTTGGTAGGTCGATGGAAATTTTTTAAGGGATAATAGGGGACGCCATTTGCAACATTTTTTGCTAATAATGTATCGCTCAAACTGTTAAGGTTTCCGAAATAAACTTAAATTTGTCAATATTCGACAACCGTCTATTTCACGTTTAAAAATTATCTAGGCGTACTACCTCCCAGTTTTACGAATGGAATAAAAATGTAAACCTACAACACTGACTCATCACATACAATTTCCATCAGCTATCGTCATTCTCCGAACGCATAACAAACAAAAAACAATCTACCTGCTATGCTAACAAACAATCTACCTGCTATGAAGTGGTATATAAACCTTAACAGTTTGAGCGATACATTATTAGCAAAAAATGTTGCAAATGGCGTCCCCTATTATCCCTTAAAAAATTTCCATCGACCTACCAAACACCCTGTATACACACATTGTAAATCCCAAATCATAATTTACAAAGTTTATACATGTAATAATAAACGTCCGCACCAGAAGAGGGGCAAATGCGGATTCTGATCACTACCTGGTCGAAAGTAGAGTAAGGGCTAGAATTTCAAACATCAAAAAGGAAAGAGGCTCTAAACATGAACGATACAAGGTAGAAGGACTCAAAGAAACAAACAAAAATAAAGAGTATAAAGAAAAGATAAGCATCAAACTAGAAAACAGACCAAAACATGAAAACCCAAATAAGGAGTGGGAAGAGTGCAGAGAAATCATAAAAGAGACAGCTAAAGAAGTGTTAGGCATAGAAGGTAAAGAAAGAAGAACAAGAACGAATGACTGGTTTGACGAAGAATGTCAGATTATAACAGACAGAAAAAACAGAGCATATTTACTGATGCAACAGGGGCACAGAACCCGACAAGCAGAGGAAGAATATAAACAACTACGCAGAGAAGAAAAGAAAACTCACCGAAGAAAAAAGAGAGAATATATGAACAAAGAACTTCAGGAACTGCAAGAACTAAGTAGATCGACAGAGACAAGAAAATTTTATCAGAAACTGAACAAAAGCAGAAAAGACTTCAAACCGAGAACGACGATGTGTAGAGATAAGGATGGTAATATATTGACAGAACAGCAAGAGATACTAAGAAGATGGACAGAACATTTTACGGAAAAGCTTGAAGGAGATGGGAGTGAGACGAACCCTGATATACCATTAGACCAAGCAGACAACAGAGAAAAGAGTCCACCAACAATAGCCGAGATTAGAACAGCAGTAGACAAATTAAAGAACAATAAATCACCGGGATCGGATCAAGTAGCATCGGAATTACTGAAGGAAGGAGGAGACGCACTACAGAAAACAATACATGTATTGATAACAAAGATATGGTCAAATAAACAGCTACCAGCGGAGTGGAATAGTGGTATTATTGTACCATTACATAAAAAAGGGAATCAGTTAGAATGTGGAAACTACCGTGGAATCACGCTGCTGAATGCAGCATACAAAATAATGTCCAACGTCATTTATGAAAGACTTGGACCACACGCTGAAAAAATAGTTGGCAGGTACCAAAGTGGCTTCTGCAGACAGAAGTCAACAATAGACCAGATATTTGTTCTGCGACAGATCCTTGAAAAAACAAGTGAACATAACATCGACACACATCATCTCTTCATAGACTTCGAAAGCGCATATGACAATATAAACCGAGAATTCTTAATAAAAGCAATGAAAGAATTTAATATACCAACACAACTAATAGAACTGATAAAAGAATCTCTAAAAGTAGAAAGTAAAATCCGGATACAAAACGAACTAACGGAAACAATAGATGTGAAAAAGGGACTACGCCAGGGAGACGCTCTATCATGCATCTTGTTCAACATTGTACTCGAGAAAATAATGAGGGACACAACAGTCAATACTCGAGGAACAATAATTAATAAAAGCGTGCAAATACTAGCATTTGCAGATGATGTTGACATAATCGCAAGATCAAGAAGAGAAATGATAGAGGCATTCAATCAAATAGAACGAGCTGCACAAAATAGTGGCCTGAAAATCAACCAGAACAAAACAAAATATATGCAGGTAAGTAAAAACACAGAAATAAGGCAGCCACAAAATATAACAATAGGAGAATACAACATTGAGGGGGTAAAAAACTTTACATACTTGGGATCCCTAGTCACATCTGATAATAACGTAGCAGAGGAAGTGAAGAGGCGAATATTTATTGCCAATAAAAGTTATCATGGCTTAATTCGGCAACTAACATCAGACAACGTCGCAAGGAAAACAAAATGCCAAATATACAAAACCCTAATAAGACCGGTACTCACATACGGCTCAGAAACCTGGACACTCACTAAAAGAGAGGAAACATTGCTAGCCACCTTTGAAAGAAAAATCTTGCGACACATATATAAGGGCACAAAAGAAAATGGAATTTGGCGAAGAAGGTACAACTTTGAACTATACGAAATATACCAGGATCCAGATATCATAACATTCATTAAAATAGGACGGCTGCGTTGGATGGGACATGTAGAAAGAATGGAAGAAGGCGAAATACCAAACAAAATATTCAAACAGATGCCAGTAGGAAAAAGAACAAGAGGAAGACCGAAGCTGAGATATTTAGAACAAATAGAAAATGATATAAAAACCTTAAAAATAAAAAACTGGAGAAAAAAAGCACGAAACAGATCAGAGTGGAGAAGAATCCTGGAACAGGCCAAGACCCAGAAAGGGCTGTCGAGCCAATGATGATGATGATGATACATGTAATAAATCATGATTCGGGAGTGCTTCTCGTAACATCCAACGTCTTTTGGTTTGTTTATTCCTAGTGCATCCTTATTGTGACTTTAGTATAGATTTTAGTGTTTATATTATAAGTCAGTACTTCGAAAAAAACATATAAGTGCTCACACAATGGAAAAAAATACATAAAACCAAATTATGGCCATACTACGTTCCCATTACCATTCTGTTATTGCAAGAATGCCTTTCAGATCCGGTATATACCTATAAGTGATCAATACCACTCCTTGTATTATTGTAGAAATTGACAATCTCCGGAAGTAACGCCGAGTACGATTTTTCGATTTACTCATAGAATTATTTTCATACTGCTCTACTCGATTGAAGTTTTAAAAGTCCTTCAAAAAGTTTTTCGCAAGTCCGTAAATTTTTGTAATTCAGTAATTGTTTATACAGGGTGTTTCATTAATAATTGTCCGTATAGTAACTGGAGAAACCTTAGCACAAAATACGAAGATTTAACCTAAAACACTTAAATAAAATGTAGTTCCTTACTGAGTTACCGGGTGTTTTATCTAAAAATTTAAAAACTATTTTTGCTCAGCATTTGGAAACTATTCGACGTATCCTTTTCATACTTGGCAGAAAGTGCAACTACTATACACCCTACTAAATTATGATAAACAAACGTTTCTAGCTACTACCAGAGGAGTACGACAGGGGATAGTGAATGGTTGACCCTTTTCAAATTCTACGCCACTGGAGGAATTACTATTTTAGTGTCATTTTTAGATTCTCCAATACTTTCTACGTAAATAATATACTCTTCATTGGTAACGATAAAGTCATTAGTTTTAGAGATATCTGAAGTTAAATATGAAACGTCACAGTTATTTTAATTAATTTATATGATTCATATGATTAAAATTTAAAAATTATTTGTACCCAGTACTTTAAAACTATTTGGCGTATCCTTATCATACTTGGAAGAAAGTGGTATTGGAAAAGTGGTATTAAGAAAGAGGTACTGTACACCCTACCAAACTAAGATAGATAAACGTTTCTAGCTACTACCAGACGCGTACGACAGGGGATAGTGGCTGGTTGACCCTTCTCAAATTCTACGCCACTGACGAAACTGCTATTTTAGTGTAATTTTTTGATTTTCCAATATTTTTTATGTAAGTAATATACTCTTCATTCGTAACGATAAAATGATTAGTTTTCGAGATATTTGAAATTAAAAATGAAGCGACACAATACATATAGACCAGGGCGCATCTGTAAAAATATTAGTACATTTGGACGTTGAGAGGTGACTCAAATTTTTTTGCAGAAATTGCTTGAAAATAAATCAAATAATAATATTTGAGTTATCCTCCCTCTCAAAAAGGTCCGGAACATTGTTTAAATAATCAAAATGTCAAAAAATTAAGGAAAAATTAGATTTTTTTCTTCGTTTTTTGATTATAACTTTAAAAGTATTCATTTCCGAGAAAAGTTGTACTGACATAAAAGTTGCGTAATTAAATTTCCTACAATATAGAATTGGTTAAAAATTTAAAAAATAGTCACCCTTGTTGCAAAATAGCAATAATTGCGAAAAAACTATACAAAAACAAGTATACGCATTTTACGTTTTTCATCCATTTATGCTACACTTACGACCCTCACATTTCACCCAGAAAAACTTTATGATACAATAAAACAATACTGTAAATTTTATTAAGATCGGTTCAATAGATTTTGCAAAATAAATTTTGCAATCCAGCTTTCGTAAAAAAAATTCATTTTTTCAAAATATTACAGGACTGAAAATAAAGCAGATAGCAAGCTGAAATTTTTTTTGCGTATAGAAGTCTGCTGTACCTTTTATTTACAATTTTGCAAAATTAAAATCGATTAACACCACGGCGTCAGGAATTTTTTTAAATAAACATTAATTATTGGTGCTACGCGCAGGACAGCGGATAGTTTGCTCTGATTGGGCATTCCAATGACCTTTGATAATAACTAATACATTTTAATTTTTATTAAATTTCGATATAAATAAATAAATTTGTTTATTGTAAAATAAAAACACATACTCTATCCTTTGAAATGACACTTTTATTAGAAAAAACTTTCTTTGTTCATATATTTCAACTTAAAAAATAAAAGTTTATTATTTTTAAACATATGCAATTGTTTAAACAATATCTCACAAACAATAATAAAATTAGTTTAATTTTTGTGGAATTAAAATATTAAAATACAACAAAATATAGAGTAAGAAAATAATATATTAGATAAACATTAGAAGAAATTTTGGTGGAAATCCACTTGTGTGAATCGAACACCGTTGTCCTGCGCGTAGCACCAAAAATTATTGTTTATTTAAAAAAATTTCTGACGCCGTGGTAATTAATCGATTTGAATTTTGCAAATTGCAAATGAAAGGTACAGTACACTTCTATAAGTAAAAAAAAATTCAACTTGCTATCTGCTTTATTTTCAGTCCTGTAACATTTTGAAAAAATGAATTTTCTTTGCGAAAGCTGGATTGCAAAATTTATTTTGCAAAATATATTAAACCGATCTTAATGAAATTTACAGTATTGTTTTACTGTATCATAAAGTATTTCTGGGTTAAATATGAAGGTCCAAAGTGTAGCATAAATGGTTGAAAAACGTAAAACGCGAATACTTGTTTTTGTATGGTTTTTTTTCGCAATCATTGCTATTTTGAAACTAGGGTGACTATTTTTTAAATTTTTGACCAATTCTATATTGTAGGAAATTTTATTACGCAACTTTTATGTCAGTACAACTTTTCTCGAAAATGAATACTTTTAAAGTTATAATTAAAAAACGAAGAAAAAAATCGAATTTTTCCTTAATTTTTTGACATTTTGATTATTTAAACAATGTTCCGGACCTTTTTGAGAGGGAGGATAACTCAAATATTATTATTTGATTTATTTTCAAGCAATTTCTGCAAAAAAATTTGAGTCACCTCTCAACGTCCATCTCAAAACAGATGGGCCCTGGACTAATATTAATCAAAATAACAGAGTCGTTTCATTTTGAACTTCAAAGATCTCGAAAACTAATGACTTTATCGTTACGAATGAAGAGTATATTATTTTCATAGGAAGTATTGGAGAATCCAAAAATTGAACTAATATAGCAATTCCGCCAGTGCCGTAGAATTTGGAAAGAGTCAGCCATTCACTTTCCCCCGTCGTACGCCTCTGGTAATAGCCAGAAACGTTTGTTTAACATAATTTAGTAGTTTGTACAGTAGCTATACTTCCTGCTAAGTATGAAAAGGATACGTCGAATAGTTTTAAAATGCCGAGCAAAAATAGTTTTTAAATTTTTATATAAAACACTTTTTTAGATAAATCTTCTTACTTTTGTGATAAGGTTTCTCCAGTTACTATATGGACAATTATTAATGAAACTATATGAAACTATAGTATATTTAAAATTTATTCTTACAGATACGCTTTTGTCCCTTGCTCGTTTTTTTCTTTTAATAGTTCCACTTGCGGTACCTATTTTATTGCCCTTGCTTCCTATACGTTGGTCCTAGATATAAAATCCATATTTTGCTATAGATTTTGCATTCGTTTAAAAGTAAGATGGACCCAATACTCTCCATGAACCCTACGAACCCTGCGGTACTCATAGTAATTAATCATGTCCTCCCAGTTAAGGGGCCTTTAGACGGGCCACTAAAATTGCACATTTTCGGCAATATTTAGTAGAAATATTGCTCAGCGATATTTGTGAAAACAGATATATTACGTATGGCCTGTCAACAATAATAAAAAATATTTACTGCAATATTTCCAGCCTTGCTTGTTGCATTATATTTCCGTTTTAGATGAAAAATACCTTTTTGAAATATTGACAAGACGAAGTCAAAAATAAAGATGTCCGACATTGTACAAATTGCTCGTCCTTAATCGTGCTACGACGATACATAAAAAAGAAAAATAAAAAGCAGAAAATGTGGATACGCCCTTTTTTAAGTAAACGCGAAACAATGAGTAATTTAACTATGGAAATAATGCTAATTAGATAATTATTTGTTTATGAATTTTACAAGGATGTCAAAAAGTGATTTCGAACTATTGCAGCGGTTCCCAACCTTTTTTCACTGCCGTACCCCTTGAGATAAATTTATTTCAAATTGTACCCCCAAGAAAAAAAAAGTTGCAAGAACATTAATCATGGAAAGTAAATATTTACGCCAGAGTTTTTTTATCTTTTATTTGACAATAAAGTTATTATTCCAAAATTAGGCCTATATATGTTTCTAGTAAACTTAGTAAATTCTAAATACCAACTATAAAAAAAATAACAAAGTAAATACAATGTTCCTTATCACAAAAACATACTAGAATTAACAAATAAGTTTATTGAAAAAAAAAAAGAAATCAAAATTATTCTTAAAACAAGTCAAAACTGTTTTAGTGTGACCCTTGGGCCTGTTTTGTTGCACATAATATTTTGAAATCAATATCAAAGGTTGATAAATACACTCTTAAATCAGGACTTGCATTTAGATTATTCCTATACTTATTCTTAATGAAAGCATAGGAAGAGAACGATCTCACTAGTTCTGTGTTTGTAAAAGGAAGTAAAACCAGAAGGGCTTTTGTGGTTAAGGGTCCATATTCATCCCTAATGCTCACCCAGAATTGTCCAAGGGGTTTCTTCTTGAACTCGGACTTCAAGGAGGAGTCACTTGAAAGTTCCAGGAGCTTTTCCATCTCATGAACGGTCAATGTAGCAGTCTTGACGTTTTCTTCATTGAAAGGATCTGCAATCCAGTTCTCTCCGTCATCTCGTTTAGGAAAATACTTTCTAAAAGAGTCCTTCAGGTTTGTCAAATGTGTCACTATTTGATGTTTCACTTTGTCAGATATGGGCAGATTATTGTCACTCAAGAAATCATGAAGCGTGCCAAAAACTTCAGCTTGATTGTTTTGAATACAGGTTTTCCAAAAATCAATTTTCTTCAGCATGGATTCAATTTTGTCAGCAACTTTGAATACTGTAATTGAGCTGTTCTGTAACTCTAAGTCGAGTTTATTGATCCGAGAAAAAATGTCACCTAAATAAGCAAGCTTTTGGAGCCAGTCACTATCATGAAACTTGGACGCTAAATAAAAAGGATGCTCTTCAAAAAATACTTCAGTTCATGTCTGAGCTCAAAAAGTCTTGTAAGAACCTTCCCGCGAGATAGCCACCTTACTTCCATGTGCAAAAGCAACGTGGAGTGAATGCCACCCATACCTTCACAAAGCACTTTGAACAGTCTGGAGTTTGTTGCATTGGCTTTAACAAAGTTGACTACTTTAACTGCTTCATTGAGAACATCATTCAAAGAAGACGGCAACTTTTTGGCTGCAAGACTCTGTCTGTGGATGCAACAATGGCTCCATGCTACGTGGAAGGCCACTTCTTTTACGGGCCCCCGAAGACCGATATATATGCCAGACATTGATTTTTCTCCGTCAGTGCATATACCACACAATTTACCCCAGTCTATTTCTTTTTCACAGAAGTAGCTATAAATCACATTGAATACATCTTCCCCTGTAGTACGCTCAGTTAATGGATGGCACAGCAACAGATTTTCTTCAAACTCCTTGTTGGGATTTACATACCTTTCAGTAACAAGTAAGATTGCTAGGGCAGCAATGTCCGTACTTTCATCAACTTGGATGGAAAAAAAATCACTGTCTTTTAATTGCTGAACCACTTTTTCTTCAATGTACTTAGAAATGTCTTGAATTCGCCGTGAAACTGTGTTGTTTGACAGCGGGATGGAGTTCACCTTACGAACAAAGTCCTGACCAAACATACACTGAACAGCATCTTTTATACAAGGGGCTATCAAATCCTCACCTATTGTGTGGTTTTTACCACTTTTTGCAATATGGTAGCTAATTCTGAAAGAGGCTTCCACAGCATTTTCATTATCTCTATTAACTGATGCGAAATAAGAGGAATCCACGCCATCTTTCCCATAATTTTTTGAAAGTCGTTCAAAATAGGTAATTTCTTTATTTTTGTGCTGGGCGTGTTTGGATTCAAGGTGGCGCAAAAGTAAGGAAGGTTTCATGCTACCATTACTTAAAACTTATCCACAAACAACACATAGTGGGTTTGGACTTTCCTCCTCTCCAGTAAACGAAAAGCCATATTTCAAGTACTCATTTGAATATTTTCGTTTCTTTGAGGAAGTTCCAGTACTAGTACTAGATTTCTGAGGTTTACTATCACTGGTACTAACACAAGAAGAATGTTCTGCTGCTGAGTCCCGGGACGTACTAGGCTTGCTAAGCACCTGACTTGCCGTATCAATCTGATTTGTTTTAACCGATCCAGTTTTTAACCACTTTTCCATCTTCTTGATTACAGTTAAATCGTTTACAAATCAGTCAAAAACTTACACGCACAATAAGCAAGTAAAAAGTAAACGGAACATAAAAACACGTAATGAAGAGCGACAGACGACAGTCAACTACTATGCAAGCGAACTATGCGAGCACCATGGGCTGCGAACTCAATGGAAAAAATTGGTTCCATATATATAGTGAGCTTCCGGAATTAGAGATGGCGACACATAATGTAGATCGCTAATATATGTGGTACAAGGCTAATTGAAAAGAAGAAGAATATTTGACAATTGAATTTTGAGTTGGACAGTGGTGTTTATTTTGTAACAGCGTTGCCACATTCGGCAGATTTCTACTTTGGATAGATTTTTGATATATTTTTTTTTAATTCTAGTAAGCAATATTTTTTAGTAGGTTTTTGGTATACAGTGATGAGCACGCTAATAACCGGCAAAAAAGCTCAAAAGATGGAAAACATAATACATTGCGAAACAAAAAGAGATGAAACTAGTGGAGGTGGAAATTATCGTTATAAACGTATTAATTAACATTACATTACATAGTTTTCCACCTGTAGACGTCTGTGACAGGAGTATTTTATAAAATTCTACTCTCACAGTGACAGTTGTCATACCTCTGATACGTCTAAAGGTGAGAAACTATGTAATGTAATGGTATTTTAGACGTTTATAAAGGCCGCGTCTCACCATCAAATAATTTGATCAAACAGTTTGAGCAAACCTGACGTACTTGAAGAAGTACGTCAAAGTGACGTCACAATTGCAGTTTTTTTGAAATTCTAAAAATCTGTGCTCTCACTATCAGTCTAGTTTGATCAAATTTTTTGTATTGAGTTGTCTAACTTGTTTGTACTTTATTTAAAATTAAAATTTTTCATTATTATCCACAATGAACACTCAGGATGTGACGTCACTAACTGTCACTTTCAGTTTGCTCAAACCAGTTTGATCAAATTATTTGATCGTGGGACGCGGCCTTAACGATAATTTCCACCTCCACTAGTTTCATCTCTTTTTGTTTCGCAATGTATTATGTTTTCCATCTTTTGAGCTATTTTGCCGGTTATTAGCGCGCTCATCACTGTATATCAACATTTTCTGTGCTATATGCATTATGACTAAAATGAAATTAACTCTTTAATAGTATTTACATTTTTCACATCTTGTTACAATTTCCTAATGTCATTACTGAAAATAAGATTCAGGACGTAGGTATGAATACAGAGATTAGAGAAATGAAACTGGAGTCTGATACCAAACTTTCTTGTTTCAAGCAGCAGTGCAGTAGTGTTTCGGATAATATTTATATAACGAAGAGTTTTGACATTCGGTTCGGTGAGGCTATTAAAATTAAGCTAACCACGGAAAACTAAAATATGTATGTAAAATGTAACTTTGCAAAAATAATGTGTTTACCCGTTTCTATTAACGTAAAATGAGAAAGATTTTTTTCCGGTTTTAATCGTATTACAACTGATGATCGCAATAAACTTTTGAATAAATAGTTATTTATGATATAAGTGTTAAAAGTACACGTTTAAAGCACGCATGTGAGTACACAGTTTGCAGAATGAGCGAAGCGAGTTCTGCAAATTCACATGAGTGCCTTAAACATGTACTTTTTAACACGCATATCACACAATATTTTTTCTACAAACGTAATTACAGGACAATATCTACAAAAACTTTTACTTGAACTTGACTGACATTCCATTTTTATATTTTTTTGACATTACATCAAATTGCCGTATTGCGGTCAATACGAACTGCAGTGCCTTAAAATTTTTAAAGCACTAGTTCCTTGAAGTAACATTTTTAACGCTCGTATGGAGTGCTAAAAATTGCATTTTTAACACGGTTGTAGAAAAAAATGTATTTTCATGATTATTTGTCAAAGAAGGTATGAATGAGGTTGGGAATTGTACCAAATTTGATCCAGACATGCATATGTTAAAATCAATGGATGACAAAATATTATATAAAAATATTAAATATAAAACTGATAAAAATTAATTAAGTACCTAGGTCATTTTGTTTCCCTGTTAAAATATAAAAAAAGTTTGGTTTTTTTACATTCACGTTATACTTATTTATTTCTAGTTAAGTTAGCTGCTGTTTTTATTATAAAAAAACCTAAATTATATTCAAATAAGTTAATAAAGTTTTAATTCTTGATTTAGTAGATTTTAGCCAAGCATGCAATATATTTCCTAAATAAAATACGGCAACGTTGTCTTGTATTGAATTGAGTGCGTCATTTTGTAATTGTTGTGTTGTGTATGCGTTTTATAATTGGTTTTATATCAATTTTATACAATATTTGTGTATTAAGTTTTTATCCCGTACCCAAGTGATTAGTGAAGTGAATGTTTCATATTTTAGTTATTAATAGACATTTTTACAGTGTATAAATTATTTTTCTTCCCTCAACTGTGCCTAGTTGTTTCCAGGTAATGTTAATAATTCCTAAGGTAGAAAGACAATTATTTTACATTATATGTTATGAAAACAATGAATTCATGTAAAAATTTATATAAATAATAATTATTACTGTCATTTGTTGGTTTCATTATTGTTCTTACATACATACTTATCATTTTTTAAATATAATCGCTGCTCATGCTAAATTCTATGTTTGTGTATGTTATTAATTTTTTGTTTGTGCAATAATTATTTTTATTTTTATGGTTTCTGTAATAAAAATATTTTTATTGCAAAAACTAAAAATTAATAACGTGCACATTATAGAATTTGGTATGAATAGCGAAGCTTCCAAAACGGTACAGATATCTTCCCAAAATGTTACAGAGATCTTCCAAATCGTTACAGAAATCTTCCAACTGTAAAGGCTTAGTTGGCTTCCAAAAATATCGACGGCGTTGGAATATGGGACCAATTTGGCCTATAGAGTTCCCTATCTACCTCACCCCCTAATCTATGGCGAGCACTGACTGACGCCTGACGGTACGATAAATAGCAGTGCATTGTGATAGTGGCTAAGTGAGTGGGGGAGGGGGAGCGGCAGAGGGCGAACTGACCTTGACGAGCGAGCGTGAGTCAGACCATCGGACGATTCGGCGCGCCAGTACTGTACTGTACTTTTCAACCACCACGTACGTAACGTACGACAAACACATAAAATCCGCCATTACCAAATATTTTCGGCGTACCCACAACCAGGTCGTTGCGTACCCCAAGGGGTACGCGTACCCCAGGTTGGGAACCGCTGAACTATTGTTTTCACCCAATTTTGAAAAAATGTAAAAACGTTGAATTATCCACGTCCGTCCGTCTGTCCGTCCGTAAACACAATTCCTCCGTCATTATAATATGTACCAGTCAGAATGACAAATGAGCTGTCGAATGAAAGCTTATCATCCAAGGACTAAGACCTAGGTTTTAGAAATGTAACCGGAAGTACTGTTTTAAAGTCGCCGAAGACTACTAAACACGAGAACAAATATATACGTCCGGTTTCACGACTGTCTGTCCGTCCGTCCGCGAATATAACTACTCCGTTATTAATACAGATAGAATAGAATCACAAATGAGGTGTCGAATGAAAGCTTATAATCCAAAGATCGTATTAAATATAAGGATTTTTGACCTCAGGCTTCAGGTTTTCAAGTTGCATCCGAAAGTACCGTTTTGAAGTCACCGAAAAAGCGTAAGCGATATATTATTCGACGTGCCTTAGCTAGATGAGAATGTATCCTTTCGGATTTTATATCATTTCCGGTTAAAAAGTTCAAAACGGAAGTGTCATATTATAGTCGCAGAAACAGTATATGTGACATATAAATCGAAGCGTATAAAGTCGAGCTTCAATTTTTAGTTCCGGTTTTGAAGTCATTTCCGTTTAAACATTAAAAATGATTCGGTTTTTTTTGGTCTTATGTAAAATCATCATCTTGCCACTAATGAATTCCTGCTTTTCCGCCGTCGCGATATGAATTGACGTAAAGTTACACGAAAAGTTCAAATATCGACTTGCGGTTCTACTTTCGTCCACTTTGGTTGAAAGTAGTGGTGAAACCTATGACTTACCAAGTCCAATTATTACTTATTGTGTTTTCATTTGACCACAAATTCATTTTTCTTTGTATGTTTGACAAATCCAAGTTAACTTTCAACAGAGTAGCCGAGCAACATGCAAGATTTTCCACAGCAATTCGAACTTATCGGCAACGCATCAGCCACTAACTGCAATAGTGTTCAAATACCAGCAATATTTCCGCCACATGGCTCGGCGCTACGGCGATATTTTCATTAGATCCTGCAATGTTGCCAGCAACATACCGAATATATATTGCCGGCAACATATTGCTTTAAAAACTAGCCCGTCTAAATGCCCCATTAGAACTCAACATAGTAAAACCACGACAATGTTCGGATAAATAAACACAACTGATCCAGAACCATTCACTCCGTGGACAGACAGGTTTAATTAGGTTGTAAACTGGTTATAAACCGTTCGCAGATGAGACTGGTTTTCAACCGTTGAGCTTTGCGCTACGGGCACTGGGTCATTATGTCATATTTTGCCATGTCGGAGGGAATGGTCATTTGGAAAGCACAGGTATTTTATTTGGTCCATTTGTTACTATAAAAGATTTCATTATATGTATTCAAAAATATAATAAAATACAGTATATTGCCTACATAATCGGAACATATTTCCTTTATAATTATTGATATGGCCTATTAATATAATTAATTATTCGACAACATTATCAGTATGATTAGAAACGGAAGAATATGTTTAATTACCTTTAAAATACATCTTTTGTTTGATATTAAAATAAAAAGTTTTTTTTGTCTTTAGAGAGGGGGTCTAAAATTTTTCAAAAAACATCTCGGTTCAGGACGCCCTCTGACTGACCTAGTGCTTTGAGGTACTTTAAAACGCCTTCTCATCGCTGAATTGAAGCCGAACGACTACCTGCTAAAATCCTCCTGAAAGAAAAGGTCGACTCGGATGGATGCCTATACTGCAGGTAGGTACTACCAGGTATTTGAGATTTGGCTCATCCTGTGCCACTACCAGCACAGCGAGGTCATCCGCGAATTCGAATGGGGATATATCCTCTCCTAGACTGGGAGATATTATACAGAAGTTCAGCCACGATTTTCTAAGTCCTGCCTTTTGCAATACTGGAAGGGTAAATGATGTACTTACAATCTGTGGAAACATCCACAAATTTCCTGTGACATTTTCCTGTAAAAATAGATTTTCCCAAAAAATAAAAATAGGGTTTTGCGATAAATTTCTAAGTCCTGCCATATCCGTAGATAGACAGGATACTATCGATTTTATGAAGAAAATTTTTTTGGCAGGAGGGTTGCAAACGGGGTAACGGAGTATATATGTATACAAACACGTAAGGAAAATAATGAAATTTTCATGATTTTCTAGGTCCTGCCAACTAAATAAACTAAACATATTTATTTCAAAATGATCAAAAAAAATATTGGCATGACGTCTCCTAATGTTTAAGTACACTTGTCCCTTGGAAAATTCTGCGGAAAATTTTCACCCTGATTCCGTGATTTTCTTAGTCCTGCCTTTAAAAAGTTATAATACTCAAATACAATCAATACCTTTTCGGTACTCGGCAGGAAGGTTAAACGGTTTTTGTAAGACGGCAGGTGTCCTAGATTTGTAAGAAAATTCGTGAAAAAGTCTACGATTTTTTGAGTCATGCCATTTTGCACATGTTTCAAGAATCTTAATATAAGTCTATTTACAAAGAGGCAGGATGGTTTTATGGTTATTTTGTATACAGGGTGGGGCATTAGTGTGACAAAGTCCAATTACTCGTTTGTCGTAAGATATACGAAAAAAGTTATTTAGGTAAAACATGGGCCACAGATAGGACTATGATTTAACAGTATTTTCTAATATACAGGGCTACCCGTTTTCACAGGGTGACACAAATTTATTTTTTTTTTAAATGGAATACCCTGTATATTTTTACATTTTTGGATTCTACTCGATGTTCTCTTTAATAAAATATAGTGTTTTGAAATATTATACGAGGTAGTTTAAAATATAATTATGTTTTTTTTTTGTTAATTTTGTAGGAACATTCACACCCTATATATATTGTTAGTGATTTGATATATAAACTTCTATTAATTTATGTTTAAACGATTTTTAATATAGTCTACTATTGTCAGTTATTAATAGTATACCAAAATGTTTAACTTTAATATACGGGGTTGGTTGAAACTTGGAATGAGTATTTTCTGAGTTTTCTTAAATGGGACACCCTGTATTTTAGTATTATAATAAAATGGTATTTTATGGTACCTTTTTATTTGTTAAGCATTTTCTGTACCATATTTATATATTAATTTCGGCAGTAAATTGATACAGACAGATTACTCAGGTGGTTTTTGGGGTTTCTGAACAAAAATGTCACATTAAAACAGATCTTTACCTAGTGCTCGGGGTGACTAATATACACGTCATATTCTTAAATTTCGAGGCTTTCAGACACTAAAGTGATGCAAGTAGATTTCTCGAGGAGTTTTGTGGTTGCTGAACATGAATACGCCATCACAATCGACCTCCAAAAACTCTCTAAATTCGAGATCAGTCACCCTGGGCACCAGGTGCTCCGAGGTTCGGTTGTAATGTCATATTCGTGTTCGGCCATCCCAAAAACCCTCGAATAATCTGTCTTCTTTAATTTATTGCCGATATCCCACGAAACTCCAGAAGACGTGCCTTAGCAGCAACTCTGGGCACTAGGTGATTCGGAGGTCGATTCTGCTTGTGTATTCGTAACTCCAAAAACCTCCCAAATAACAAAATTTTGCCCTTAATACACTGATTTTGACAGGTTTATGCACTTTTGGATGCATGTTATGCACTAAAATGCAATTTCCAACGCAATTTGAAAAAAATTTAAAAAAAAATTTAAAAAAAACGGTGTATTTGCCGACTTAAAGCAAGAGTAACTTTTAATACTAGAATACCTCATAATTTAATACTCTACTCTCAAAAATGTCTAAAAATTTAAAGACGAATAAGTTATGAGATAAAATATCCGTTGATCTACCCAAGACGGATGCTTATGACCAGTACTAGAAATTCACAATTGATAAAATCGATTCATCTCTGGAAGAGAAATAAACGTAGCAGTTTTCCTTTTTCCTAAATAGAATTTTTCTAGATTCTTTTAAACTCAAAAAACCAAAAAACGAAAAATTTTTCAAATCGATTTTTCTAGAACACTGCGTATTCTTCTTAGTTAAAGCAAAAGTACCTTTTAGTACAAAACTATCCTAGAATTTAATAATCCATTGTCAGAAATGCTTGTGTTAGCTTAAAAGTTAGACAGAAAAGTTATTCGATAAAATATCCGTTTCCGTACCCAAAACGGACCCCCATGACCGGTACTAAAAATTGACAATTGATAATTGAAATTTGACAATTGACCTCTGGAAGATAAATAAGTGTACCAGTTTTCGTTTTTTCCAAATAAAAGCGTTCTGCAGTATTTTAAAGAAACTAATTACAAGACTTCGATATGCTTCTTCTAGACGAAGCAAATCGAAGTAGAGGTCGTCCGCCAACCAGATGGTCTGATGACATCAAACAGATCGACAGAAACTTGATGCAGACAGCACAGGACAGAAATGCATGGAGAAGACTGAGGGAGACCTATATCCAGCATTGGATAGATCCGGGTTGAATTATGACGATGATGAATTACAAGACGCCATCTTTAAAGAGCTTTAGCTTTCCACGGAAGCATTTTTGAACTAGGTGAATTGAGTTAAATTTTCTTAAAACTATCTGAGGAATCTCCGGTTTTCGTTTGTTATGAGAGCTTCTGGACACCCTGTATAATATAATGGGCAGGTAAATTCCCTACTATAACCAATAAATTGTAAAAATTGTTTATTTACTTTTATTGCTTTTACTTAGATAAAAATATGATCTAATCACTTAAAATAAAGATGTTACAGTTTGCTATTAGATTTGAAAAGTGTGTAAAAATTCCGAGACATTATTCAGGAAAATAATATTTAATAGGATACGATTGTTTTAATGATATACAAATAAATTTTTTGTATTATTCATCTTTGCGGTTATCCTGCCAAGTTGTAAACGGTTTTAGATTAGTGTTTTTTAAGCGTACTCGACATGGTATGACTCAGAAAATTGTGGTGATATGAATATGTTTGTATAACACCCTGAAATAATTTTACAGACACACAATTTAATTTTTTTATACGAAATAACTATACAACCATCCTGCCTCTTTGAAAATAGATTTATATTAACCTTCTTGAGATATGTGCGAAATGGCATGACTTAGAAAATCGTGTAATTTTCCACGAATTTTCTTACAAATTTTTTAACTATATATAGTAAAAAAGGTGTAACTAAACATCCTGCCATTTTGAATAATGTCTACTGAAATTATTTATTTTATAACAAAATTTATTTTATGACTTAGAAAATCACGGAACCAGAGTGAAAATCTTATACAGAAGTGCAGTTAAACCTTAGGTGACGTCATGGCAACATTTTTTTTGGTCATTTTGAAATAAATATGATTAATTTATTAAGTTGGCAGGACTTAGAAAATTATGAAAATTTCATTATTTTCATTACATGTTTGTATATCTGTATATTCTCTTAGTCCTTTTGCAACCATCCTGCCCAAAAAATTTCCTTCATAAAATAGATAGTGTCCTGTTATTCTATGGATATGGCAGGACTTAAAAATTCATAGCAACTCCCAATTTTTTTTTCATGGAAAATCTAATTTTCACAGGAAAATGTCACAGGAAACCCGTGGATTTTTCCACAAATTGTAAGTACCTTCTCTAACCTTCCAGTATTGCAAAGGGCAGGACTTGGAAAATCGTGGTTGAACTTCTGTTAATATCTCCCGGTTTATCCGTAATCACAGGTCACAGTTCAGAACCCCGTCATATGCCAGGTTCCACAGCGTCTAGTCGAAGACAGACATCCCTGGAGAACCGGCGTTCACATCGACGATTGTGCCTTTACTCGAACCAAACTCAGACAGATACTTCGCCACTACATTCATCAGGTAACCGGGACATTCTTTTTCTTTCATTGCCTTCATTAACTCGTTCCACTGCAGCGTATTGAATGTATTTCCTAACATCGAACAACAGCAGGGCCGCTCAGCGGTGTTCATCCCCACTGTTGCGCAGTACGTCGAATACCCTCATGATTGCATCAATCGTTCTTTTCCCTTTGCAAAAACCAAATTGCCTCGGGGATAAGCCTTCTGATCTCTCAATCATCAATGTCATGGGACGATACTTCCCGAGCTTCGGAGAGCAGTAGTACCAACCTCGATGTTCTCCAAGGCACGGGAAGGTTTGTGTTTTGAACAGTACAGGTGCTTCAGATGTCACGCAGGCTCCGCCCGTCCTAGACCCTTCAGCCCTCAGGTTGACTACACTGGGTTATACTAATAAATAAGTATAATGTGTAATATTTTTAGAAATTTTTTAAAAGTTATTTTGTAGGCACTATAAACCATTTAACAAAGATTTCTTCTTCTTCTTCAGATGCACCTTCACTTATGGATGTTAGCGACCACATTTTCCATTAACTCTCTGTTTCTTGCAATGTGTAGCAGATATTGTATGTCGTTAATCCCTGTCCATTGCCTTATGTTTCGGAGCCAGGACAGTTTCTTGCGTCCTATTGCTCTCTTGCCTTCAATTATTTTACCCTCGATTATAAGTTGAAGGAACTGGTATTTTTCGTTTCGCATGATGTGACCCAGATACGTTGTTTTCATTTTCTTGATGGTTTCGTCAAAAAAAGGTTTTTCGAAAACAAGGATTTATCGACACCTAATTTGTTTTGACTGATTTACCATGTCTCAATTTATAATTTCTACGCCACTTTGTATGTCATACTGGTGGCCTGGGGTTAAAAACAAATATTTATATCGAATTTTTGCAACCATGAGAATCCTGTATATTTGTGCAATCTTATGGAACAACTTAGAAAGTGAAAGGACTGACCACGGTTTTTTAAAAAAATAAAACGGTTTTCAGAATAATGTACATAGTAAAAATACATTTGGAGTAGGTACTTAAAAAATGATAAAGAAAAACATGAACAAAAATTACTTAAAATTAATCAGTTTCTCCATTTCCGAACTTATTTTGAACGTATGTTTTTCCCCAAGAAGGAGTGTGTTTCACCCCTCAAGTAAAATAAAACCTGGCCTTAGGTCTTAAGTCCAAAAGTGAAGTAGATGGTAAGAGTCTAAAGAGCCTAAATCCAAATAATTTCAAGCAAATCCTTCGTGACGTGGAAAATTACATTCCAAAACGGTCGTTTACTAGCCTATTTGTATTTTTTTTTCAACCAAAAAAACAAAAAAATATTAATCTTATTTATAGCATGAACGAATCTTATCTCTAGCAAATATTTATTCTAAAATATTGAAAACCCTTTTGATTTAATGAATGACCGCTTACTTTATATTTTTACTTTTACTTATTCGATACAAAATTTACTCACTCCCAATATCTTCCGGATTTTTTGTAGAGATCTAACGCCGATACTTCACTACCACCGTTGGCGGCAGCTCTAGCGTCCTGTATCATTTGATTCCTCTCATTCTGTGATATAGTTTTGGTCGAAGAAACTTCGTTTTCTCCTTCGGACGAATAATCCGAAGTATTGTGCCATTGTCGACTGACACGTTCTGATTGATGGGAGGAGGATTTCGTAATTGGTCTCGCGTTCGTAGATGTTACCTCATCTACCGCTTCTGATGTGCTATCCTTTACTCTGTAACAAAAGATAGAGGTGCTGTTAACATTTTCACACAATACCGGCTTATAAATGAAGAAAAAATAAAGGTATCACTGAAATAATTTCTTCCGGACTGCAAAACAAACATGAGTTCTGAATGACAGGGAGAGAAGAGTACTTTTCAAGTGTGTAAAAAATTTAGTTCCTAGCTGAGCGCTTTCGGCTTATAAAGCCATCTTCAGAGCTATGCTACAATAAACGATCTCTATAATGAATCATTGGTCTTAGAATTCAAAGGGTTTAACTTACGTCAATAATCTCAAAATACCACTCTGACGAGAGAAGGATACCATATATATAAGATTGAAAAAACTTTATCTTGTGCAGTTTTTTATTGATTGAAAAAACTTTGTTCGACGTTTGGAGAAAAATTGTTGTCGGTTGTGAAATTTTGGTTTGTTACATTGAAAAAACATCTAATACAGGTACAAAGGACTCTCACAAAAAACACATTACAAAAGTTTGATCATGGTAAGGTTAAAAGTAAGTAAAAGGTAAGTACTTTCTCTCCCTGTCATTCAGTAGTCATAAGTGTGTACAAAAACTATTTCAGTCTTAAAATTATTGTAAAGATGAGTAGTTCTCCGTATTTCATAAACCTACCCATATTTACACAACTATACACAATTCATCATCCCATGTTATATGTTACATATTGTAAGGTCTTTATGCGGATTATTTTAATGCGATTTTGAAATTGTGCGGTTTGTATTTCTGTATTTCATCCAAAAATTTCTATTATTAACAACTATATAATATAATTAATATTAACTATTCCCATCCAGATGTCAGTAATCTGAGGGTTTGCAATAGGGCTTTTCATCGATTGTCATTTGTTTCGAGCTTCTGTCATGTGTCACATAATATTAATATATCTAGGTCATACGTCTTTGGTTTGTATCATTGGTTATATCAATAACGTATGACGTAGATATATTCATATTATGTGACACATGATAGAAGCTCGAAACAAATGACTGTGAATGAAAAGCCCTATTCGGGGATTCCCCTTGTTACATTATGTAGCATTTATAGCTATTACATCAATCTGAGTTTCGCATTGAAAAGTACCTGTCATTATTTTGAAATTAAATTTAAATGTTTAATAAGCCAAATCCAAAATAAGCCAACTTTCTACATTTGATAGTACCAAGCAGCTCGCGAGTAGAATTTGCTTTTTTAAGGACTGCCACATTTGTCAGCATAGCCGTCCATGGTATTTTTAATGTAAACTTACGTGCATAGAAATCGGCCCACTTAAATTTGGTCATTTTTGATGTCTCATATTTCCTAAACCTGTTGGCCGATTTAAGTGATTTTTTAAGCATGTTATAGCCTGATTCTTTAGCAATACCACTGTAATAATATTGTTGCTAAACAGGTAAATCTTCTTTGTATACCGGGTGTACCAATCAAACTGTGTTTTTGTCTCAAAGTTCGCATCATCCTGTGGAATATTCTAGCATTTATAAAATACTGAAATTAAAACCCAACTACAGACTCAGGTTTTCTTAACATTCTGTTTTTTTATTCATTCGTTTATGTTGGATAATAAAAAAGTTAGGTACTTTAACAACTAGACATGTTCTTCATCAATACACGGTGTTTCTAAATAAGTGCGACAAACTTTAAGGGGTAATTCTGCATGAAAAAATAATGACAATTGGCTTTATAAATGTATGTCCGCAAATGTTTCGTTTCCGAGATACGGGATGTTGAATTTTTTCTTACAAACTGACGATTTATTTTATTGCTTTAAAACCGGTTATATGTCAATGAAATTTGGTGGGTTTTAAGACGTAGTGATTGCACATTTTTTGACATACAATTAACAATTTAATATTCACCATTAGCGCGCATACGTGTAATATGACCGATCATATTACCCGTATGCACGCTAATGGTGAATAGATAATTCTTAATTTTATGTCAAAAAATCCGCAATAACTATCTCTTAAAACCCACCAAATTTCATTTGCATATCTCAACTGGTTTTAAAGCAATAAATAAATCGTCAGTTTCTAAGAAAAAATTCAACATCCCGTATCTCGGAAACACTGCGGACATACATTTATAAAGCCAACTGTCATTATGTTTTCATGCAGAATTGCCCCTTAAAGTTTGTCGCACTTATTTAGAAACACCGTGTATCGATGAAGAACATGTCTAGTTGTTAAAGTACCTAACTTTTTTATTATCCAACATAAATGAATTAATCAAAAAACAGAATGTTAAGAAAACCTGAGTCTATAGTTGGGTTTTAATTTCAGTATTTTTTAAATGCTAGAATATTCCAGAGGGTGATGCGAACTTTTAGAAAAAAACACAGTTTGATTGGTACACCCGGTATACAATGAACATTTATCTGTTTAGCAACAATATTATTACAGTGGTATTGTTAAAGAATTAGGCTATAGTCGGTTTTCTAAACTCAGACGCAACTGGCTAGATATTTTAGTCGATAGTTTTTTTGTTTTTTGCCAATTTTGCAAAAATTTGCAAAATTACTAACTATTTATTGATTATTAACTATTTAGTAATTATTTTTTGCCCATTTTATTAAAATTGGCAAAATTACCGACTAAAATATCTAGAAAGTTGCGTCTGAGTTTAGCGAAACTATATAAGATGTTTAAAAAATCACTTAAATCGGCCTACAGGTTTAGGAAATATGAGACATAAAAAATCACCAAATTTTTAAATGGGCCGATTTCTATGCACGTAAGTTTATTAAGAATCACCCTGTATAATTATCTAGTCAATTTTTCTCAAAAGTATCGTTTTTGGGTCATGTCACTTTTCTTGCCAGGGTGTGATATTTTCAAAAGGAACATTACAATTCACGTGTGCATAGATACATCATTATAAACTCGAAACAAATCGTAAACAAATGTGTAAATACTCCCGTAGCATAAATAGCTTTTAGCGTAAGTAATAAGTAGGTCTGTCTGAAGATGAGAACAAGGCCAGATACGCAGAGACCTAAATCTTAGGAATTTTGTTAATGACAGGTGGTCGGTTAGCTAATTTTAATTGAATCGTAACCCAGGAGGTATTCATATAATACTATTTTTAAAAACCTAGTTATAAGTTATAAGTATCAATATTCTGGTAGCATAAGTAGCAATTTTTAATATAGTGCAGTCACTGAAGGTGGATATGAACTATTACCTCCGATTTCGGTGAACCTCCATCGATTTGCATAAAAATTGTTGAGTGGTTAGAGGATATCTCAAGGAACAAAGGTGATATGATGCCAACTTGCGCTTTTACCCTGGGGTTGGATGCCACCCCTTCTCGGGGGTGAAAATTATTATAATCCCATAGAGGGATAAAATAATCCCATAACAGAGGGATAAAATAATCCCATAAAAATTCGATAGAGGAATAAACTCTAAGCAAAATTTGTTGAATAAAGTTATTAAAATACATCAAAACTTTTTGAGTTATTAGTTATTAAAGATCCAAAATTTTAATTTTTCGTGAGAAAATGCATGTTTTAACCGATTTTTCATAAATAACTCATAAACTATAAGTTTTTGCAAAAAAGTTATAATTACCAAAATTGAAGCTAATAAAAAATTAAATCAACTACTTACTAGAAAAACCTTTTAGAATTAACTAACAGTAAGTTTAGGTAATTGAATGTATATTTTTTCGGCGAGTACCCAAATCTAAGTATTCAAGCTTAAATAACGGGAAAATGATGCATTTTAGAAACTTATTTAACACTTAGTAGTACTTAAAAATATCTATCAAATCAGCCCCGAACAAGTTGATAGCATTAAATTTATGCTCCAAAATTTTTTCAAAATTTATCTTTTAAAAAATTTTCCAAAAAATGTTACGGTTGCTTTTTAAATACCTCCGTTAATTTTTACGATGTCAGGTTCACCTAAAAACCATTTGAAAGTTAATTTCAAGGGCTATGGCTATTACATCACGATAAATTTAATCTTTTAAACCCCTTACTTTTTTTAAAATAAAAGGTTAAATGTCCTCGGTTACATGGTTCTCGCAGCAAAATTTAAGCTTTAAACGTTTCTATCTCGGTAATTTTTTTACCCTACAGAAATAGTAAAACAGGTAAAATATTTAATACAGAAAAAACTAAAATTTGGTTATACATATATCATTTTTTACGTATATTGAGTATTTTTGGAGGTATTATCAAAAGAAAATGAAAATTAAATCTTTCTTTCAAAAATATGCATTCTAAACCCGTCACAACTGTAGAAATGATTACTTTTGCTAATATAAAGAAATTCTTGTAAGGATTACTATGAATTTTAATTTTTGTGGAAATCGCGTATGTTTTATTTTTCACTTTTTCCTAAAAAATTCGAAAGGGTTCTCTTATTTTCATCATAACCTGCTTAATTTTGATGCTATTAACTTCTTCTAGGTATTTGATAGGTATTTCGAAGTCCTTTGACAAGTGTTTAAAAGGTATATTTTACAAAATGCATTGTTTTCCCGTTATTTAAGATTTAATACTTAGATTTGAGTACTTGTCGAAAAAAATATACATTCAATGACCCCTAACTCACGTTGAATTAACATTAGTTTAGTTCTTTAAGTGAGGAGTGTCTTAAATTTTTTGTTGTCTTCAATTTTGGTAATAATAACTTTTTTGTAAAAGCTTATAGTTTTTTATTTATACATGAAAAACAGCTTTAAAACATGCATTTTTTTACGAAAAAATAAAATCTTTGATCTTTAAGAACTCAAAAAGTATTGATTTATATTAATAACTTTATATAGAAACTTTATAGAGAAAACTCAATCGATGGTAATATCCAGGAACCCAATTAGATGTAAGTTAGTAGTGGACGACCATATAATCGAACAGGTAATGGATTGCAGATACTTAGGTGTGGAAATATCTAGCGACAGGCATCTGTGGCAAGAATCAAAACAGCAGGCAATGAAAGCAGCGAGAATATCTGGTTTCCTGAGGGATATAATCTGGCGGAATAAATATATGAGCACCGAAAGCAAAGTCCGCATTTATAAGACATGTGTTAGACCCGTACTGACATACGCAGCTGAGACAAGGGCCGAGACAACAAAGACCAAACAGATAATGAGAACAACAGAGATGAAAACCCTAAGATCCATAAGAGGTATCACACTCAGAGATAGAGTACGAAACGAAGACACATTGAGAGAGCTAGGCGTTCAGGACGTAGTGAGATGGACAAGAGCGCGACGACGCATGTGGAGGGACCACGTAGATCGGATGGACCCTGAACGTATGGCGCATTGGGCGAAAACACAGAAGCCCAACACCAAGCGACCCATAGGAAGACCCAAAAAACGATGGTACGAGAGTTGGAGCTCCGGATCGCAGCAAAGACTGTAACAGAAGAAACAGGACATAGTCCTATTACAAGAAGAAGAAGAAGAAGAAGAACTTTATATAACAAATTTTGATTAGAATTTGTCCCTCTATCGATATATGAGTCCCTCTAGAGTAAGACACACCTACTATTAGAACGTTTGAAGAAGTCGGTTTAGATGGAAAAGACATCAATTTACTAAAGAACTTGTACTGGAACATAAACGCCAGAATTAGGATCGAGGGTTCCACATCCGCAGAAGTAGATATTAGGAGGGGAGTTAGACAGGGATGTGTTCTGTCGCCTCTGCTGTTTAATCTTTACTCCGAGTTTCTATTTAAAGAGGCACTGGAGGACTCCAAGGATGGAGTCAAGGTGAATATCAACAGCATCAGATACGCCGATGATACGGTGTTGATTGCGGATTCCGACTTGGGTCTACAACGACTCATCGACAAGACCAACTCGACCTGTGAGCAGTTTGGTATGAAAATAAACATTAAAAAAACCAAAGTGATGTCAATCCGAAAAAGCCAAAACGTACCTCAACCTTGCACAATAAATGGGCACATTTTAGAACAAGTCAATAGATTTAAGTACTTGGGATGTTGGATCGACAGCAGCCTAAATCCTGATCTGGAAATAAGATCGAGAATAGAACAGGCCAGAAAATATTTCGAAAAAAATCAAAAAAGTACCAATATGCTCAACTTATAGTGAAAGAAAAGATCGAGGGAAGGAGAGGACTAAGAAGGAAAAGACTATCGTGGCTCAGAAATATCCGACAATGGACAGGGCTAAATTTTGAATAGCTAATAAGAACAGCTGAAGACAGAGAAGAGTTTGCAATTGTAGTAGCCAACCTCCATTGAGGAGACGGCACTTAAAAGATCGATATATGGTATTATGTTTGATAAAATAATTTTCACCCCCCGAGAAGGGGTGGAATCCACCCCCCAGGGTAAAAGAGCAAGTTGGCATCATGTCACCTTTGTTTCTTGAGGTATCCTCTAACTACTCACCAATTTTAATGAAAATCGATGAAGGTTCAACGAAATCGGAGGTGAAAACCTTCAGTGACTGCACTAATATGTTTAACAAACGTTCTGGTAATTCATTAAAAAAATTTTTAGAGTGCTGACACTTGATTTTTTTCAGTTAAAATTCCGTGGAAAATATTAGGCCTGGATCCCGCATACCAAAAAAAAGTTGATTAATAGCAAGCTGAAAATTTGTTAATAGCTTAACGGTGTCTCGTCGGACAAACTTTGATGTATGGGAACACTGGAACAGGGGAAGTATTAAAATTGTGGAAGAGGTTAAAAATTTGGAACGTCAGACTACGAAAACGTCCCATGTATTTTGTCGGACAGAACTTCCAATTGATTTGTTACCCTTGCATTAAACTCTCATGCAAAAATCAGACTGGTATTTATCCCCAACTGGGCATTTTAATAAGTCCGACACGTAAAACATGTCAAATGACAGAAATTATGACAGTTGATAAAAATAGCAGTCTGATTTTTGCATGAGAGTTTAATGAAAGAGTAACAAATCAATTGGAAGTTCTGACAAAATACATGGGACGTTTTCGTAGTCTGACGTTCCAAATTTTTACCCTGTTCCACAATTAAAACTTCCCATGCTGCAGTCTTCCCGTACATCAAAGTTTGTCTGACTAGACACCGCTAAGCTGTTAACAAATTTTCAGCTTGCTATTAACCAACTTTTTTTTACTACGCGGGATCCAGGAATATATTGGAAAAAGCAAAATATTAATATATTTATTAATAGTAAGCATAATGCCATTCTAAAGATGTGAAAATCTCAACTCGACCTTAATTTGCACTCGACAGTAATTTATAATATATTATTTTTCTCATGATCATCTTTCAGTGCGTCACAGTTTTTCGATTTCTTTCTAACGCATTAAATTGTATGTGACAGAAAAAAACGCACGTCGGTGATTACATTTCGTCGGTGACATTTATAACATTTATTTCTAGTTATTTTAGTTGTCGATAGATGGCGCCATAATAAACAAATAATTTATTTTTAATTAGATAATAATATTACAAATATAATCTGTATAATTTATAAGACTATACAAATCAAAGAAAATACCGTTTTATAAATGCAAGAAACACATTTAATTTGTTTTTATTCCAAATTGAAAATAAAATGTGACAACTGTCAGATTTAACTAAAATGTCATGTTAGAATATGTCATAAATGTGTATTATCACGGACTTACCCTTTTTCCTATCATTTGTTACGCACTGAAAAATGATCATGAAAAGGACAATACTATACTTCACGGGAGGTAATTACAGTAGTTTCGAAAAGATAAATATTCTTTTTCGGGAATAATGACCGGTACTAGTATTTCGGGAATAATGCGAAGATCATTATCTTCATCATCAATAGATTCTTTATACGTTGTGGCAGCCGGCTACATATTCGCTGTGGGCAAGTACTTGGAGAAGATACGAGAAACGATCGTGCGCGAGTAGCGGAGAAATCGTGTAACTTTCTTAAATAATTCATATTGTCAATTGAAATTGTCATATTGGCATATTTCATACCTACTGTCATTGAAGAAAATGGGATTTCGCAAATGCCGTGTAACATGCTGTGTAATTGTAAAAATACAACAAAAAATTGTCAATTTAAGTTCTATTCGTTTCCAACTTCTAAGCACAAATTAATACAAAGAGAGAAGTGGACTTCTCATAATAAAGCAGAAGTAAGTAGCTTTATGTACTTTATGCATTTTAGTCTAACTAAAACTAATCCTAGTTAAAGTGTACTTTAGGTTGTCATTATGAAATCGGGCATTAATGTTGCTGCACAATATTGATATGATATGCAATTATTAAAATTACTTTAATTAATTTTATTTACTACATACAATGTTTACCTTTTAATAACATAACCTCAATCTTACTTTTTTTGTTCTTTTTTTGGGCTATGGCCTTGACAATTATCCAGTAACCAGGACTAATATAATTGGCCAATAAACTACTCGTCAAAAGTTAGGGATATAGAAAATTATGCTGATTTTCATAGTTGATTTTTTCGCGAACAGACGGATTCCGCTATTTTTTTTTATTTTAGCCTTTGCTGTATTTACACAGTTTTTTTTGTGGAAGAAAAAAATATTTTTTTCTTGTGTTAAGTTTGAGACACTCTGTAGGGAGAACGAGGTACAAATGTGAGTATACATCAGAATAGTATTGTAGTCTTATGTTTTGTGAACATGCTGTTGTTTGAATGTCCCTGATATCTTTAGAAACAAAAAAATAGACGGTTTTGTAATTTAACATGTGTTTTAACCGAAACAAAAGCTTGAGACACCTTGTAGGGAGAAAAAGGCACAAAGGTGAGTATACCCCGATATTATGTTGTAGTCTTATATTTTTTGAATATTTTATTTTTTTAATTTCTCTGATATCTTTAATAACAAAGAAACTAGACGGTATTACTCTTCAATATGTTTTTCTATGTTTCACATGTGTGATGTGACGCATGTCGTCAGTTAAAACACATATTAAAGAGTAATATCGTCTAGTTTCTTTGTTATTAAAGATATCAGAGAAATTAAAAAAATAAAATATTCACAAAATATGAGACTACAACAAAATATCGAGGTATACTCACATTTGTGACTTTTTCTTCCTACAAGGTGTCTCAAAGTTTTGTTTCGGTTAAAACACATGTTAAATTACAAAACCGTCTATTTCTTTTATTTCTCAAGATATCAGGGACATTCAAAAAACAAAATTTTCACAAAATATAAGTCTACAATACGATTTCGATATATACTCCCATTTGTACCTCGTTCTCCCTACAGGGCATCTCAAACTTAACATAAGAAAAACATTTCTTTTCTTCCACCCGGTATAAGTACAAAAAAAAGTTTGAGTAAACCTTTGCATAACTGTGTAAATACTAAAGAAAAGTCTAAAATAATAAACAAAAATTAGAGGAATCCGTTAATCTGTTCACGAAAAAATCTACTATAAAAATTCAGCGGAATTTTCTATATCCGTAACTTTTGACGAGCAGTTTATTATTAAAAGTGCTACCTACAAATGTTGATGAGCTATGACACTAGGTGTCGCTCTTCCGAACTTGCACGGTCCCAATATAATTCCTCGAACCTCTGGATTACTTTTTTCATGAAATCTTTGTGATAGATTGTTTATTATTCATTTGCACAAGTTAGAATAGGGAAAAACATCAAATGTTTTCTGCGTAAATTCTGGACTGAGACAGGGAGATCCATTGTCCCCATTGATGTTTAACTCCCCAAAGCATCGGGGAGCAAAGATCTTACTCGCCTTTGCCGATGACGTAGATGCAGTAGCACAATTAACACTTACAGTTAAAGATATTTTCCCCAGCTTTAAAGATTCTGCATTAAATATTGGTCTAAGACTAAATGAAGACGAAACAAAATAGGTACATAGTCATTTCAAAACGAGAACGAGGGCGAATAAGGCAAAATGTTACTATAAACTATAAACGATCATAACTTCGAAGTGAAAAGAATTTAAATAGTTAGGAGCTACAATCACCAATGACAACAAAATAGAATGAGAAGTTAAAACACATATAATGGCAGGAAACATGTTTCTTAGCAATGCATTATCTAATGAAATAATTTCTCTCACGAGGTGCAAAAATCCAGATATATATACAAGGCCACAATAGAACAAGCAGTCGCGTATGGAAGCGAAACATAGAAGCTGAACAAAAAATGAAATTAATAAATTGCTAGTGTGGGAACGTAAAATCCCTGGAGTGATACATATATCGCCCTTGAAGAGATGGCATGACAAACTAATGGAGGTGCAACACAACAACAAGTTAGAGTATCTGTGCAGAAAGGAAAATTTAGTGAGATATACACGGTGTTTCTAAATAAGTGTAACAAACTTTAACTCTCTTTTTCCCAAACAAAGAAATCCTCAACCCATGATAATTTCCTTTTAGCATTTTATTGTTTTAGGGCCCAATTTAACAAAAATTATATTTAAAATTATTTCCGTATAGAGATTATTATTATTTCTGTATAGAGAAAGAACAGATGATTGTGACAACCAAGATTCGAACTATTGAAAAAGCGTGAACTGCAATATTTAAAAAATCAATTATAAAATCATATATATCTTGTGAGATACATTGGGCAAAAGAGGGTTAAGGAGTAATTCTACATGAAAAAATAATGACAGTTTGATCTATAAACGTATCTCCGCAAATGGCTTGTTTCCGAGATACGAGGTGTTAATTTTTTCTTAAGAACTGCCGATTTATTTGTTACAACAACAAGTTAGAGTCTGTGCAGAAAGGAACATTTAGTGAGATATACAGGGTGTTTCTAAATAAGTGTGACAAACTTTAACTCTCTTTTTCCCAAAGGAAGAAATCCTCAACCCATGATAATTTCCTTTTAGCGTTTTATTTTTTTAGGGCCCAATTAAACAAAAATTATATTTAAAATTATTTCCGTATAGAGATTATTATTATTTCTGTATAGAGAAAGAACAGATGATTGTGACAACCAAGGTTCGAACTATTGAAAAAGCCTGCACTGCAATAGTTAAAAAATCAATTATAAAATCATATATGTATCTTGTAAGATACATTGGGCAAAATTCTCTCATCTTAATTTCCTCGGCATCCTGTTTGATTTATAAATTTTGAAAATCTCAGGAGGTGTAACCAAAGAAAGTATTCCTCCTGTTGTCAATCTGGTGGTATGGGAACGATATTTATTGTCGTTTTCTGTGCTACTTCGATTGATAAATTACTTTGTTTTTCGGTAGATGGCTCTAGTTCATCCGTGACATTTCTTTCTTTGCAATTCGGAAAGGCCCAAAGTATGATACGTGGAGAAATCAGAGAGAAGAGGATATGGGACTACTGATGAGGGGGAAAAGACCTCCGAAACCGGTATAGACTCTTACTGCACTCTCCGATTTAACCAGAGTATTATGCAGCTGCTGCATTTTCGTGTTGCAAAGAAATTGAGAATGTTTATACATTGTTAAATTTTTTCTTAAAAACTGCCGATTTATTTGTTGCTCTAAAACTGGTCGAGTTATGCAAATGAAATTTGGTGGGTTTTAAGAGGTATCAACTGAGAATATTTGAACTCAAAATACTAAGGAAGATATTTGGACCAACCCAATGCAGCGATGGTTCGTGGAGAATTAAAATGAACCATGAGCTGGATGAACTAATGAAGGGCGCAGATATTGTTAGATTTATAAAGTCGCAAAAACTAAACTGGCTCGGTCACCTAAAAAGAATGCCATATAATCGAGCTGTAAACGTAATCCAGAAATGGAAGCCCCAAGGAAATAGAACAAGAGGAAGGCCCCGTAAAAGGATAGACGACGTAGAGGGGGATCTTAAAACCAGGCAGTGGCGAAGGAAAGTATCCGACAGGGCAGAATAGAAGAACATTGTTAAGCAGGCCAGACTCACAAAGGGTTGTAGCGCCATTAGAAGAAGAAGAAGAAGGGTTTTAAGAGGTAGTTAGTGCAAATTTTTTTGACATAAAATTAAGAATTTTAGGTATATTCACCATTGGCGCGCTGACGGGAAATGGTTTGAATTTTTTTAAGAAAAAAAAATAGTACGCCCCTGAGATATTTCAAACGAAAAACCATTTTTCAATTCCTCGTTCAATTTGTGACACAAATTTTTTCATTTTTTCATAAGACGAGCCATTTTCATGCAAAATCTAGAACATCTTAACGCTTACAAAGTGTTTATAAGTTTATATATATATATATATATATATATATATATATATATATATATACAGAGTGGGCCAAATAAAAGGAGCCACCCCGATATTTGGCAGTATTTATTAGATTTTAAGAAAATAAAAAAACAGGTCAATTTTTGATCTAAGGGGGACACATTTTTACGATACAAACATCTGTCATTTGTCAACTCCCTCCCTTTCACTTCCCCCGCCCCTTATTTTTAAATAGGGAATAGGGGTCGTGTGCTAGCTCATTTGAAAGGTTATTTAATTCTCTATTCAGTAATATCAACATCGACTTAAAAATGTATACAGGGTGTCCAAGAAAAATTATTTTGAATTAAATTAATTGACACAAAAAGAAGAATGTATGTAATTTATTTAACTCAGAACACATTCTACTGCTGACAGAAAACAGAAAAAAATGTTTTTTGATAAATAGACACTGCTTTTTGCTTAATTTTAATGTTCAAGCTTCCACTCATCTGCCTCTTGGTAGGTTGAATATTGAATTTAAGCAACAAACAGTGTTTATTTATCAAATAAACATTTTTTTCTGTTTTTGATCAGCAGTAGAATGTATTCTGAGTTAAATAAATTACATACATTCTTCTTTTTGAGTCAATTAATTTAATTTGAAATAATTTTTCTTGGACACCCTGTATAAATTTTTATGTCAATGTTGATATTACTAAATAGAGAATTAAATAACCTTTCAAATGAGCTAGCACACGACCCCTATTCCCTATTTAAAAATAAGGGGTGGGAGAAGTGGAAGGGAGGGAGTTGACAAATGACAGATGTTTGTACCGTAAAAATGTGTCCCCCTTAGATCAAAAATTGACCTGTTTTTTTATTTTCTTAAAATCTAATAAATACTGCCAAATATCGGGGTGGCTCCTTTTATTTGGCCCACTCTGTATATATATATATATATATATATATATATATATATATATATATAAGAAATACTGGATATTAGTGACTGTCAATATCAACAAACAAGTGGTTTATTAGGGTTGCAGTCAGAAGTTTGGCCAGGATATCAAAGAAACACTCTTTTGACTTTTTGTCTAGCTTTCGGGGTTGTTTGACCCCTTTATCAAGACTCTGTAATATAAAACAAAAATGTAAGTATTTTAAAATATTACATTGTTTTAGTGAACCTACTAGTCGTTGAGATTATTAAAGAGAAGCTTGATGATGCTCAACATTTCAAATTAACACAAATATTGAAAACAGAAAACAAAGGACACAATACATTTTAAAATTTTTGAATAATTAGCAGAAATACAATAATTATTCTGTCATGTTAACCTACTGATAATGTAAGTCAAAACTCTGACACATAGAGAACAGAAAGAAGAAACAATCAAATTAAAAAGTATCAAATAAAATATCATTTTGTTTTGGATGAACTTATAACAACGTGTAAAGAAAGGATACCTTTTCACATACCTTTTATTAAACGATATGTAGATGACTTGATTTTATCGGTTCCAGAGAACAAAGTAACTGATGTTTTAAACACTTTTAATAACCAATGTGAACACCTTAAGTTTACGGTTGAGAGGGAGGCGGATAATATGATTCCTTTTTTAGACATGCTCATTCATCGTGGCAGGGATGGCATTCTGAAGACTGAGTGGTATCGCAAGCCTTGTTTTAGTAACCGTTTCATAAATTTTCATTCCCAACACCCATCTAAGATGAAAACAAACTTGGTTTTGGCCTTAAAAAGTAGAGTCACTAAATTGTCGCACCTGGAATTTAGGGATAGGGGACTAAAAAAGCTGAGATCCATATTATTAGAAAATTCTTATCCCATAGGGCTTCTAAACAAACTTATTTTTGGTTCTCCTTCTTGTCAATCAGCTGACGGACGAAATTGTCATAATAATGAAGTCCGACAACTGACAGGCAACACATCAGTAGTACCACCCAAAATAACTTTTGGTTCCTTGCCCTACATTCCTGATCTGACACCGAAGCTATTCAACATTTTCAAAAATGTGAATGGCTTAAAAATCGCAACAAGGAATGTGAAAACGGTGTCTATGTTATACACAAAAACTAAGGATCCCTTCACTATGCAGGAATCTTCGAATGTTGTATATTCTATACCTTGTTTCAATTGTAACAACGTGTACATTGGCGAAACATCTCGTAATTTCCATAGTAGAGCCATCAGTCACCGTAGTGACATAAAAGTTAACAAAATAAATGCATGTGCACTAACAGAACATGCTATAACATTGAAACATGAGTTCAATTTCGAGGGTTCCTGTATTTTGGCAAGGGAAACAAACCACTGTAAACGCGTTTTTGTGGAAATGTGTTGCATAAAATCTAGCAACTCATGTATAAATAAAAAATCAGATATAGAAAAACTTAGCAACATATATTGTTATCTACTTGCGCAACACTAAAAACCAAAACATAAAAATACTTGTTTGTTTTACAAAACACACATGGACGTATAATGAGTTGCATACTCTTAAGTACAGTTAGTGAATTTGAACACACCTTGTATGGGCCTCTGATGCTTTAAAAAGAACCACAATAATCATAACACTTAATTACTTTTTTATTTGATACTTTTTAATTTGATTGTTTCTTCTTTCTGTTCTCTATGTGTCAGAGTTTTGACTTACATTATCAGTAGGTTAACATGACAGAATAATTATTGTATTTCTGCTAATTATTCAAAAATTTTAAAATGTATTGTGTCCTTTGTTTTCTGTTTTCAATATTTGTGTTAATTTGAAATGTTGAGCATCATCAAGCTTCTCTTTAATAATCTCAACGACTAGTAGGTTTACTAAAACAATGTAATATTTTAAAATACTTACATTTTTGTTTTATATTACAGAGTCTTGATAAAGGGGTCAAACAACCCCGAAAGCTAGACAAAAAGTCAAAAGAGTGTTTCTTTGATATCCTGGCCAAACTTCTGACTGCAACCCTAATAAACCACTTGTTTATATATATATATATATATATATATATATATATATATATATATATATATATATATATATGTAAAATATTATACGGGAAATAAATATTCTACCTTCGTCTGTGCTGCCATCTTGGGAACGTTTTCGCTGTCTACAGCTCATCAGCCAAGCTCTCAGAACAGACGAAGATGCAGAATATTTCCTCCGTATACCCGAGGCCGTAAGACAGCCATGCAGTCCTTATGGGACTAGCGCAATCTGAGTTAGTTAGAAGCAACCTACCTTGCTCGTTTCGGTACGAAACCGATCTGTGCCTCCACTTTGAGGCCACGAGATGTCACCTGGTATTTATTGAAAAATACCTACGGCGTCAAACAAGCAGGAAATAATCGCAACTTTCTACTTTTTAAAAAGTATGAAAATAATATGTAAAATATTATACGGGAAATAAATATTCTACCTTCGTCTGTGCTGCCATCTTGGGAACGTTTTCGCTGTCTACAGCTCATCAGCCAAGCTCTCAGAACAGACGAAGATGCAGAATATTTCCTCCGTATACCCGAGGCCGTAAGACAGCCATGCAGTCCTTATGGGACTAGCGCAATCTGAGTTAGTTAGAAGCAACCTACCTTGCTCGTTTCGGTACGAAACCGATCTGTGCCTCCACTTTGAGGCCACGAGATGTCACCTGGTATTTATTGAAAAATACCTACGGCGTCAAACAAGCAGGAAATAATCGCAACTTTCTACTTTTTAAAAAGTATGAAAATAATATGTAAAATATTATACGGGAAATAAATATTCTACCTTCGTCTGTGCTGCCATCTTGGGAACGTTTTCGCTGTCTACAGCTCATCAGCCAAGCTCTCAGAACAGACGAAGATGCAGAATATTTCCTCCGTATACCCGAGGCCGTAAGACAGCCATGCAGTCCTTATGGGACTAGCGCAATCTGAGTTAGTTAGAAGCAACCTACCTTGCTCGTTTCGGTACGAAACCGATCTGTGCCTCCACTTTGAGGCCACGAGATGTCACCTGGTATTTATTGAAAAATACCTACGGCGTCAAACAAGCAGGAAATAATCGCAACTTTCTACTTTTTAAAAAGTATGAAAATAATATGTAAAATATTATACGGGAAATAAATATTCTACCTTCGTCTGTGCTGCCATCTTGGGAACGTTTTCGCTGTCTACAGCTCATCAGCCAAGCTCTCAGAACAGACGAAGATGCAGAATATTTCCTCCGTATACCCGAGGCCGTAAGACAGCCATGCAGTCCTTATGGGACTAGCGCAATCTGAGTTAGTTAGAAGCAACCTACCTTGCTCGTTTCGGTACGAAACCGATCTGTGCCTCCACTTTGAGGCCACGAGATGTCACCTGGTATTTATTGAAAAATACCTACGGCGTCAAACAAGCAGGAAATAATCGCAACTTTCTACTTTTTAAAAAGTATGAAAATAATATGTAAAATATTATACGGGAAATAAATATTCTACCTTCGTCTGTGCTGCCATCTTGGGAACGTTTTCGCTGTCTACAGCTCATCAGCCAAGCTCTCAGAACAGACGAAGATGCAGAATATTTCCTCCGTATACCCGAGGCCGTAAGACAGCCATGCAGTCCTTATGGGACTAGCGCAATCTGAGTTAGTTAGAAGCAACCTACCTTGCTCGTTTCGGTACGAAACCGATCTGTGCCTCCACTTTGAGGCCACGAGATGTCACCTGGTATTTATTGAAAAATACCTACGGCGTCAAACAAGCAGGAAATAATCGCAACTTTCTACTTTTTAAAAAGTATGAAAATAATATGTAAAATATTATACGGGAAATAAATATTCTACCTTCGTCTGTGCTGCCATCTTGGGAACGTTTTCGCTGTCTACAGCTCATCAGCCAAGCTCTCAGAACAGACGAAGATGCAGAATATTTCCTCCGTATACCCGAGGCCGTAAGACAGCCATGCAGTCCTTATGGGACTAGCGCAATCTGAGTTAGTTAGAAGCAACCTACCTTGCTCGTTTCGGTACGAAACCGATCTGTGCCTCCACTTTGAGGCCACGAGATGTCACCTGGTATTTATTGAAAAATACCTACGGCGTCAAACAAGCAGGAAATAATCGCAACTTTCTACTTTTTAAAAAGTATGAAAATAATATGTAAAATATTATACGGGAAATAAATATTCTACCTTCGTCTGTGCTGCCATCTTGGGAACGTTTTCGCTGTCTACAGCTCATCAGCCAAGCTCTCAGAACAGACGAAGATGCAGAATATTTCCTCCGTATACCCGAGGCCGTAAGACAGCCATGCAGTCCTTATGGGACTAGCGCAATCTGAGTTAGTTAGAAGCAACCTACCTTGCTCGTTTCGGTACGAAACCGATCTGTGCCTCCACTTTGAGGCCACGAGATGTCACCTGGTATTTATTGAAAAATACCTACGGCGTCAAACAAGCAGGAAATAATCGCAACTTTCTACTTTTTAAAAAGTATGAAAATAATATGTAAAATATTATACGGGAAATAAATATTCTACCTTCGTCTGTGCTGCCATCTTGGGAACGTTTTCGCTGTCTACAGCTCATCAGCCAAGCTCTCAGAACAGACGAAGATGCAGAATATTTCCTCCGTATACCCGAGGCCGTAAGACAGCCATGCAGTCCTTATGGGACTTGAGAGCTTGGCTGATGAGCTGTAGACAGCGAAAACGTTCCCAAGATGGCAGCACAGACGAAGGTAGAATATTTATTTCCCGTATAATATTTTACATATTATTTTCATACTTTTTAAAAAGTAGAAAGTTGCGATTATTTCCTGCTTGTTTGACGCCGTAGGTATTTTTCAATAAATACCAGGTGACATCTCGTGGCCTCAAAGTGGAGGCACAGATCGGTTTCGTACCGAAACGAGCAAGGTAGGTTGCTTCTAACTAACTCAGATTGCGCTAGTCCCATAAGGACTGCATGGCTGTCTTACGGCCTCGGGTATACGGAGGAAATATTCTGCATCTTCGTCTGTTCTGAGAGCTTGGCTGATGAGCTGTAGACAGCGAAAACGTTCCCAAGATGGCAGCACAGACGAAGGTAGAATATTTATTTCCCGTATAATATTTTACATATTATTTTCATACTTTTTAAAAAGTAGAAAGTTGCGATTATTTCCTGCTTGTTTGACGCCGTAGGTATTTTTCAATAAATACCAGGTGACATCTCGTGGCCTCAAAGTGGAGGCACAGATCGGTTTCGTACCGAAACGAGCAAGGTAGGTTGCTTCTAACTAACTCAGATTGCGCTAGTCCCATAAGGACTGCATGGCTGTCTTACGGCCTCGGGTATACGGAGGAAATATTCTGCATCTTCGTCTGTTCTGAGAGCTTGGCTGATGAGCTGTAGACAGCGAAAACGTTCCCAAGATGGCAGCACAGACGAAGGTAGAATATTTATTTCCCGTATAATATTTTACATATTATTTTCATACTTTTTAAAAAGTAGAAAGTTGCGATTATTTCCTGCTTGTTTGACGCCGTAGGTATTTTTCAATAAATACCAGGTGACATCTCGTGGCCTCAAAGTGGAGGCACAGATCGGTTTCGTACCGAAACGAGCAAGGTAGGTTGCTTCTAACTAACTCAGATTGCGCTAGTCCCATAAGGACTGCATGGCTGTCTTACGGCCTCGGGTATACGGAGGAAATATTCTGCATCTTCGTCTGTTCTGAGAGCTTGGCTGATGAGCTGTAGACAGCGAAAACGTTCCCAAGATGGCAGCACAGACGAAGGTAGAATATTTATTTCCCGTATAATATTTTACATATTATTTTCATACTTTTTAAAAAGTAGAAAGTTGCGATTATTTCCTGCTTGTTTGACGCCGTAGGTATTTTTCAATAAATACCAGGTGACATCTCGTGGCCTCAAAGTGGAGGCACAGATCGGTTTCGTACCGAAACGAGCAAGGGAGGTTGCTTCTAACTAACTCAGATTGCGCTAGTCCCATAAGGACTGCATGGCTGTCTTACGGCCTCGGGTATACGGAGGAAATATTCTGCATCTTCGTCTGTTCTGAGAGCTTGGCTGATGAGCTGTAGACAGCGAAAACGTTCCCAAGATGGCAGCACAGACGAAGGTAGAATATTTATTTCCCGTATAATATTTTACATATTATTTTCATACTTTTTAAAAAGTAGAAAGTTGCGATTATTTCCTGCTTGTTTGACGCCGTAGGTATTTTTCAATAAATACCAGGTGACATCTCGTGGCCTCAAAGTGGAGGCACAGATCGGTTTCGTACCGAAACGAGCAAGGTAGGTTGCTTCTAACTAACTCAGATTGCGCTAGTCCCATAAGGACTGCATGGCTGTCTTACGGCCTCGGGTATACGGAGGAAATATTCTGCATCTTCGTCTGTTCTGAGAGCTTGGCTGATGAGCTGTAGACAGCGAAAACGTTCCCAAGATGGCAGCACAGACGAAGGTAGAATATTTATTTCCCGTATAATATTTTACATATTATTTTCATACTTTTTAAAAAGTAGAAAGTTGCGATTATTTCCTGCTTGTTTGACGCCGTAGGTATTTTTCAATAAATACCAGGTGACATCTCGTGGCCTCAAAGTGGAGGCACAGATCGGTTTCGTACCGAAACGAGCAAGGTAGGTTGCTTCTAACTAACTCAGATTGCGCTAGTCCCATAAGGACTGCATGGCTGTCTTACGGCCTCGGGTATACGGAGGAAATATTCTGCATCTTCGTCTGTTCTGAGAGCTTGGCTGATGAGCTGTAGACAGCGAAAACGTTCCCAAGATGGCAGCACAGACGAAGGTAGAATATTTATTTCCCGTATAATATTTTACATATTATTTTCATACTTTTTAAAAAGTAGAAAGTTGCGATTATTTCCTGCTTGTTTGACGCCGTAGGTATTTTTCAATAAATACCAGGTGACATCTCGTGGCCTCAAAGTGGAGGCACAGATCGGTTTCGTACCGAAACGAGCAAGGTAGGTTGCTTCTAACTAACTCAGATTGCGCTAGTCCCATAAGGACTGCATGGCTGTCTTACGGCCTCGGGTATACGGAGGAAATATTCTGCATCTTCGTCTGTTCTGAGAGCTTGGCTGATGAGCTGTAGACAGCGAAAACGTTCCCAAGATGGCAGCACAGACGAAGGTAGAATATTTATTTCCCGTATAATATTTTACATATTATTTTCATACTTTTTAAAAAGTAGAAAGTTGCGATTATTTCCTGCTTGTTTGACGCCGTAGGTATTTTTCAATAAATACCAGGTGACATCTCGTGGCCTCAAAGTGGAGGCACAGATCGGTTTCGTACCGAAACGAGCAAGGTAGGTTGCTTCTAACTAACTCATATATATATATATATATATATATATATATATATATATATATATATATATATATATATATATATATATATATATATATATATATATATATATATATATATATATATATATATATATATATATATGTATATATATATATATGTATATATATATATATATATATATATATATATATATATATTATGGCAACTTTGAACTATACAAAATATACCAGGATCCGGATATCATAACATTCATTAAAATAGGACGGCTGCGTTGGATAGGACATAGGAAAAAATCATTCATGATTTTTTCATTTTTTCATATTTGCCTTTTCTAACTTTTTCTAACTTTTTTAGTAAGTAATATCTCATACAATCTCATTGCTGCACAAATAATCATAACTTTATATTACTATAAATTTAATTTCATGTACAGTTACCTTTACACTTGACTTTAATTCTGAATTATTTATTAATGATTTTATTGTTTGACACTTTTAATATTAAAAATTTTTAGCAAATTTTACCTAATTACTATTGTTCAATTTAATTTCAATATCTCCAACAAAACAAATTAAAATATTTTCAAAATCACACCACAACTAATACACAACTAATACACAACTGACCAATTCTGGTTTAGGAAAATTGCACAACCAATCTTACATCTATTAGTTCTTGAACATCCAGAACAACATCTAATAATCCCAACTAAATTAAAATATACACTATTAATTAAAAATATAAAAATAACATCACTTTATATATAACTAACAATTTTTTTGGTTTCACGGTTTAATGTCGTGTTTCCTTACTAATCCCCTCAAGATCCTGCCAATTATTTTGGTTTTGTTAATGCATTACATTCAAATCTGTCCCTCTACCGTCTCTTTAGCATAATATAGAGAAAAAGTATGATATTGAATACTACTATATTCTTCCCTTATACCGGAAAGTAAGTGTATATTTTATACTTATACTTAACATACTTTTGTTGCCACTACATTTGAATGCGTGCATGTATGTGAGTGTGAGGGTTGTAAACCATATTTACGTACATGTTAGTATTTATATGTATGCTGAATATATATACTTTAATATTGGCTTGATCATTACCCTTTTGATTTCAACCAGACCACTTAACTAACTCTGGTTTTTTGTTATTTGTAGCATTTAATTTTACTTTTACCGTGACCTGAAGATGCTGTGAATATTGTAGACAGCGAAACCGGTCGTCAGTTGTAAAATAAATTGTTTGTGAGAACGTCTCTCTTTTCTTTACTACAATAGTATGGACTAACACATGCAACCCATTCATTTTTTTTATATTTATTATAATTTTTATGTCTGTGGATTTGTCTTCCTTCTTATAAGTATTATTGAAAATGTTTATTTTCAATTAATGTATCTGTCACCGTGATTGTAATTATGTCCGAGAAATGATCGACTGAATACAAAAGCGGTGGTAGCTGATCGGTAGAGCATTCGCCTAGGGATCGAGAGGTCCCTTGTTCGAATCCTGACAAAGTCATATATTTTTTTTTAATTTTTGGTATTCATTTTGTTCTTTCTAAAATTAGTTTAATATTTGAATACAATACAAAAAAAACTGTTTAAAGTAGATAGGTATAGGTCTGGATCCCGCGTATGAAAAAAAAGTTGATTAATAGCAAGCTGAAAATTTGTTAATAGCTTAAGGGTATCTAGTCGGATAAACTTTGATATATGGGAACACTGGAACAGGAGCAGTTTTAATTGTGGAACAGGTTAAAAATTTGGAACGGTCACACCACGAAAACGGCACATTTATTTTGTCCGACAAAACAGACTTAAACTCTTCGAACAGAGATTAAACTCTCATGCAAAAATCAGAGTGCTATTTATCACCAAATGGGCGTTTTAATGAGTGGAACATGTAGAATATGTCAAATGACAGGAATTATGACAGGTGATAAATAGCAGTCTGATTTTTGCATGAGAGTTAAATCTCTGTTCGGAAAGTTTAAGTCTGTTCTGTCGGACAAAATAAATGGGCCGTTTTCGTGATGTGACCGTTCCAAATTTTTAACCTGTTCCACAATTAAAACTACTCCTGTTCCAGTGTTCCCATATATCAAAGTTTATCCGACTAGACACCCTTAAGCTATTAACAAATTTTCAGCTTGCTATTAATCAACTTTTTTTTCATACGCGGGATCCAGACCTAGTATATTGATTTCGTTGAAATCATAATATGAAGTTAGATTATATTATAATAGAAGTATAACTTCTTACGTGCGTACAAAGTACACACACATTCTTTTTTTGTCACATTCAAAAATGAAATTTAATTTGAAATATGTATCTAAGTGGCGTATTATTTTTTTTTTAATTCTAACCATTATCCGTAAGCGCGCCAATAGTGAATATAGAATTCTTAATTTTATGTCAAAAAGTTTGCAATAACTACTGGCTCTACTGGCTAACAACAGTAAATGTAAATATTTAGTATGCCGTTTATTATCACAGCAATAGCTTTTATTTTCATCCCTATTGGTCCGAATTTCATTATCTTAATTTAATCCCCCCCATTTTCAACCCTATTTACAGTTGCGTCATTATTCATCTGAAACAACGTCTAAAATGGTGCATATTTCAATAACGGCGCAACTACTCTGTACTGTAGTGGCTCAGTACATAGTTACAGTTCTGTCGCTTTTGCATCATCTGTACACAGTATTTTAAGTTAATTACACAATAAACAGGAATTGACAAAATTTGCAGTTACGTCATTCTTAATCTAGACCGGCGAGATGAAGTCACTTACTCCATAAGAAGACATGGCTACATGTGAAGCGTGTCCATTAATGTGTTAAACAAAGCAACAAGCCATAATATAATGAACATACTCAACATCATCCAAGAGATGAAGTTTCAACAGCCAATTCCAGTTTTGACAATCATTTTTATAGCATTTTGAGACAAAAATTGGATGTTTCTTCTGAAATTCCTAGACGTGCTGAGTAGGGGTGGGAAAAACCTATCGGTTTTAACGTAAGACTGGTTTTTTATTCAGCAATAATTAATTTTTTCATTTTTTTTTGTCTCGGTATTGGGTATTGTTGTTCAACACATTGCCTGCCACGTCCCCCAAAATTGACTGACACAAATTTTTTGCAGCATGCCATGTTAGTCATATATGAGTGACAGTGTTGTTTCGTGTGAGCAACATGAAAACAAAATCTAAGAAAAAAATATTTTTTCTTGGTGCACCACCAATTTTTTAACGTTCACTGTGCACCACAACTACTAAATTGCATTTAAAAATCCACAGACTGTCACTTAATTTTGAGATTCACAAGTTATCGTGTAAGTCATATACGACCAACATGGCCCCCAAAGAAAAAACAACTTTTATGGTGTGGTGCTCCATGAAAGTTTTTAAAAAAGGCGTATGGCAGGCAATGTATTAAAAAAACTGAACACGGGTTGTTGGAATAACCGGTTATAACTGCAAGTGACCCAGTGAGTACTACAGATAAGTCATGTCTCAAAATGCTGTCAATGTTTAAAGACAACAAAACTCAAAAGCTTGTCAAAGAGAATGAAACAAGGCCATGAAACACGTGCATGGAATCCATAAAATAATAATAAAAGCAAGAATAACAATCTTAAGATAAATCACTTATGTAAAAATAATTGATTACTATGACTCCAAAAGAATTCCAGGGCCCTTATTCTTGAATTTCGGGGAGTAGAAATGGTAAGAGAAAGTGACGTAAAAGTGGGCGTGGCTAACTAAAACCGAAAATGCTGTATTCTTGAAACAAATTCTCTTAATTTTTGAGAGAAATGTCACTCCCCAAGGGAGTAACATTTTCTATTGATAGTATGTAAGAGAAATTGAAAATGGGAGTGAAAATAACAATACATAACCCTAAAAAAGCGGCGAGGTCTCAAAACCATTTCTATTTGCTTTCTTCAATATCCATGTTTCCCATGCATATGTGGCTATTAGTCCATTGAAATGTTACATTTACCTTGCATTTCTTAGAGGAGTCAATTTTATTTTTTTTTTAATCTGTAGGGGGGTTCAGTAGAAGCTTAAGTTCAAGTTTTTGGGGTCGCCACCCTTGTCCCCCGGCCGCCATATTGGAAAAAGGGGTGCACAGGACTTTCGCGCTGTATCTCCTAAACTAGCAACCCTACAGAAAATTTAATTACACATAAAATGTAGCAAATTAAATTTTCTACAATTTTACGTCTATTACTTTTTATCGTCAAGTGACCAACAAAAAAGTTATAAACAAAAATAAGAGACAATTTTGTAAGAAGTTTCCTTTTGTAGGTTATAACTTTTTTTCCGTTTATTTCACAATAAAATAACATCATAGCGATTTTGTAGAGGATTTTTCAATGAACAATTTTCACTATAAAGTTGTTTAATTTTATTTATTATCTAGGTTTTACAGCGCTGCAAACTTCACCAGATTCTGTAATGCTCATAGGAATACAATAAAAACAATACTTTAATAATTAAAATTACGTTATGCCGACCACGAAAATCAAATTTAAGATAAATGACCAATTTTGATCATTTTTTATGTTTTTGAGGTCGCTGAATCCGAATATGAAGTTTATTTTTATCTAAAGTTGGTGGAGCATGTTCAAAAATCAAATTTATACAAAAATGCCAAAAATCAATTTTGATGATTTTTCAAATTTACCTCGCTGTATCTTTGGTCGCTGGAAATATTTCCTTTTGAAATTTTACTGTGTTATCGTTGAAGTATGTAGATAACAATGAAATTTGTCCAAAATGTTTAAACACATTATAAAAGGAGTTGTTAATTTTTAAACATTTTGTCATCACATTCCGTTAGTTTCATGTTTACTTAAAAAAGTTGAGTGACAAACTTTTTAATTTATAATTTTAACCAACAACAATAAAATATGATTAATGAAGAAGTTTTTTGGAAAATTTTAAGTCAAAATATACAATAGGAAAAAAGTTATGTTACTTCATAGACAAGCGGCACACCCCAAAAAACGCTTATATCTCGAGATCCTGGTCACGGTGTGGTGGATGGCTAATTTTGATCATACTTTATGACTTTGATATCAAAAATCGTTTTTTCGCTCTTCTTAAGAATTTTGCATTTTGCGGTTGCGTCATTCTTCTTCTGGACGGGCGAATTTGTCCTCAAACAACTTCTTGGGCCTTTTCTATATATGCTTAGGGTTATAAGTTTTATAGTGGGGAGAAAGGTCAAAATAGATTAATAATAGCATAGAAATGTTAAATCATAATAAATTGTATGAATAAGAAATATATATAGATATAAAAGTAAGCCTAACGTTTTGTTTTTATTGTATTCCTATGAGCATTCGAGCATCTGGCCAAGTTTGGAGCGCTGTAAAACCTATATAAATAAATAGAATTAAACAACCTTATAGTGGAAATTGTTCACTGAAACACCCTCTACAAAATTGATATACTGTTTTATTTTAAAATGAACTGAAAAAAAGTTATCACCTCCAAAAGAAACTTGTTAAAAAATTTGTACTTATTTTTGTTTATATCTATTTTGTTGGTCACTTCACGATAGAAAGTAATAGAAACAATATTGTAGAAAATTTAATTTGCTACATTTTATGTTTAATTAGATTTTCCGTAGGGTTTGTAGTTTACGAGATATAGCGCGAAACCCCTTTGCACCCCATTTCCAAGATGGCGGCCGGGGGACAAGGGTGGCGACCCCAAAAACTTAAACTTAAGCTTCTACTGATCCCCCCTACACATTAAAGAAATAAAATTGACTCCTCTAACAAATGCAAGGTATGGCCTAAAAAATGTAACATTTTAATGGCCTATATGGAAAAATTAGAGCTCTTACCAGCTTTAACTTTGTTTGCATTGTTATGGTTAAATTTTTCCAAATTGTTATATACCAGTTTCATCATATTCATAGCTGTTTTTGCAATAGTAAGTCTTCTATGTATGCCTGTCACATAATATAATCTTTTCTGTCTGAAATATTTTAGCTGATCAGATTGTATCTAACTCTTAAGCCTCTGGTTTTTAATTACAATTTAGAGAGGTTTTTTATTGAGAGGGTTAATAATGTCATAGCTAGATCTTGTTGTTTTACACAGAAACTTATCCTTCAATCCACAAACTTCTATATGCAGATTTATGGATAAGTTTCTATCTACATACAGTCGGAAAAATGAAAGAATACCTATGAACGATCACATCAATCGCTTATTTTGTATTTGCTGTCATTTTCTATAAATGACAAATGTTTTTTATAGAAAAAGACAGCAAATACAAAATAAGTGATTGATGTGATCGTTCATGGGTATTCTTTCATTTTTCCGACTGTATCTATAGAATAATGTCTATTACATATCTATACATAGATATTCCGATAAGTAAAAAGTTTGAATTATAGGGGTTTCCTGCTAAATATTGGGAAGTGCTTCAATAACCAATATTTACAAATTACAAATGGTAACAACTCTATAATTAACTATTCTAATTGGGAAATAAGCCACAATTTTATTGAAACAATAATTTTATTAACGTTTCGACTTCCAATTCGGATTAATGATATTAAATATATTTTGTATTTTGACAATGACGTCCGAATTGGAAGTTGAAATGTTAACAAAATTAATTTTTCAATTAAATTGTGGCTTATTTCCCAATTAGAATAGTTAATTACAAAAATGCCACAAGAAATAGCTTCAGAACTCTATAATAACGTTCAGTGAAGATGTCACACATGTATTTTGTCATAAAATGGTAATTATTTTAGTTCCAAAGTGTAACAATTCGAGTTGTTTCATTTTGTAAGTGATTTTTTCCTAAGCGTTTTATTTTCTCAGTCGCAAACAGTTAGATTTCTAAATTTTACACTTCAGAGTTGGCTTTGAACGTGAAAAAAATTTTCAAAGACTGAATGTCCAAGGATATATGATGAAAGAAATATTTTCGCAAGAAGGCATATCGATTCTTTTCCTGTAATGGAATCTTAGTACTGCTGAGCTGGCACACAGAGAATATATTTAACGGGGGACTTGAACTTATCTGAAGTGTATATTAGTAGTGTCTAAAGCAGTGCAAAGAAAATAATTATCAGTCTATTAAAAAGCATTTATATGGAAATATTTTCTTTCAATACTGAGTACAATATTTAAATTTTTTTCAGCCAATAAAAGATGCATATTTTTTCTGTGAATATTTTAAAAATCTATCCAATGAAAAATCAGGAAAGCTTTGATCTTCAGATTAATAAAAAGAACCAAAGTCAATTAGAAAAATAAAACGATTTAAAACTGTCTTCTTCGTCAACTGTAGTATGTTGTTTTAACTTGCTAGCAGTTCAGGTTGTTCCAAACAGAGGCAGAAGTGATTTTTTTTATAAAAGAGGGCTTGCCTGTTACGATTACACAATTTACGATATACATAATAAACAAGGATATTGCTTTTTATGACACGAAGGGTAACTCATAGGGGTATTAACAAAATAGGTGGTTGTTTGCTAAAATATTTTTGAAATATTCTATTACAAAATGGCCAATATGGTTTATAAATTTTCTATTTGACAAAATACACGTCCCCTTGTTTCTATATTTTCTATGTATTTGGGTGTTCCTTACAACACTTCCTTTATGTATCTATATTAAACAATATTATAACAGCTACCTGATATATGATATATGACTTTCCACAGAATATAAAGGGTGCTTTACAAGTAAAAAAACTGAATTTAAGATCAATGTTCAAACTAAAAAGGATATACACCAGGTCTAAATTCATGCAGAAAATGTATCACACTCATTAATGATTTCCATTCTACCTCATTCCAAAGGTATTACCTTCATGATAACTTTTCGAGGGTATGAAAAATACTTTGGTTTAATACATTCGTGGAACGATGAGGAACTATGTCAAAAGCTGTCAGTATAAAAATAATTGTGTTTCACAAAAATAATTGTATTTCACAAAAATAATTGTATTTCACAAAAATAAATCGTATTTTTGACACTGAATAACAAACAAAACATGTAAAGTTAGTGAGAACATGAGAACTCTTTGTCAACGTTGTGTACATACAGAAAGAGAAAATAAAGGCTAGTTTAAGCACCGTTTAATCAAAGAATACTCCATCCATTGCATGGAGTATTCTTTGGTTTAATGTTGAGTTTAAGAAACTTCAACAAAGAAATAAAACAAAGGTGCAATACTACTATCACATGTATATGCAAAGAAATTGAAAGCCACAATCAAAACAACTAGCCAAGAGATCTATTTAGGAAAATACTCAGAGACTCTACAATCTACAGAAAAACTATGTCTGTTTTATTTGTTGAAAAATAATGTAAAATGTAATTGTAAACAAAAACAAATAATCAGGTTGACAGTTGACGGTAAGACAGTATCATGTCATTTGCCAATAATTAACTTTTGTGATTGGTTGAAATTTTCAACAACAATCCGGCAACACTGTTCGTAGTTTCTCTCCTCCCTTTCTACTCCCTCTGTTCAAGAATACAGCTTTTTAAAATCGAGAGAAATTATGAAGGAGTAGAAAAGTGAGTTAGCTTAGTGGGGAGTAAAATTTTCTCTCGATTCAAGAATAAGCGCACAGGAGAAAAATAAAAAAAGAATGAGGTAGATTTAAGTGGCACAGGGGAAAAATGTCCACCAACCCAACAATAATACAGAAAGCAATTATAAAAACTGTCAAGTTTTCAACCATAAATTACTTGTGATTTACTGTTAAAATATGCCCGCTGCCAAGTGACTCATATATGAGCCATATCTTTCCATAGTCCAACGTCTCACTGGTGAGCCTGGGATCACATTACACATAATGGCAATTTAAAGCTGTGGTCTGTGAGGACGAAATTTAAATACCCCCTTGGTAGTGAACAGGTTACATATTAAATGAGTCGCCCAGTTGCAAAACTCGTTTTGTCCATTTTTTTCAAAATTGAGATAAGACCGCCATTTTGTAGAGTTTCTTCTCCTGCATCCAAAAACATATATGTCGTGTTGCAAAAGTCGTTATAAACCTGTTTAAAACATATCAGAAAATCAATAAATGTTGCAAAACACGTAACATCCATTTCCATAATGCAGCAAAATTCGTTTTGTTCAACATAACAAAACTGTTTCAAAACTCGTCATGTCTCATAACAAAGTGGATTACCAATAATTAAACTGTTGCAAAATTCGTTATGTCCATTCTGAAATATGTATGATTCTGCTTACACAATTCTTCGCTGTACGCTATTTTTATTAAATTCTGGGACATTATAGGGTTTGTGTTATCGCAATGTTATCGGATTGGCAGCAACACGATATCGGAGGCCAAAAATGGAGATGAGGGAAACTAGAAGAAAAAGGTATCAACGAAATATTTCATACCTGTTTTAAGATGTGGTCAGCCAGAACTAGTTCCAGTGTGCAAAAATCTCTTTGTTAACACCCTAGGTGTATCAAGAGATACAATTCAGTTATTGCATAAAAAGTTCTTTGAATAAGGATATGTACCCAAAGACCAACGTGGTGGGGATGCAAGCTCATTGAAATATCTAGGCAAAAAAATGCTGTAAAAGCTTTTATAGAGTCCCTTTAAGTACAAGACATAACTGTGGGGCTAAAAATGTAACCAGTCAATATCTCCCAAGTGAATTAACCATCAGAGGACTTTAGCAGCAGTAGGTACCAAGGCTCTCATTAAAGTTAAGTATGATTATTTTCAAAAAACATTTTTGACAACGATTATAGTTTAGGCTTAGGCGTCGGAAAAGTATTATTAAGCCTGGGAAACAGTTGTCAACCTTGAATTCAAAACCTGCGAAGGAATGATATCTATAAAAAATTGAAATTAACGGACTTAAATACACTTCTGACAAAACATTTTACAAGGAATGGGAACATATCCAGGATCTCACTTTCTTTAAAAAACTTGTTTACCAACAGAAAGCTCTTTCTAATCCTCAAGACAACGAATCAGACATTGGTGAGATCGATGATGCAGGAGAAAAGTTAGCCATAGTCTGTCCGCTATAACTTTCCCCATGCGGTACGATTCATTTTCAATCAAATAAGTCAAAACATAAATTGAAATGAACGTCGATGTGTATATACATTTTGTATACTGTATACTATATACTACACACATCGGCGTACGTTTCACTTTCTGTTTTGACTTAATTTGATTGAAAATGAATCATACCACATGGGAAAAGTTATGGCGGACGGACTATATATAAGCATGGACATTTAATAGATTTAAACAGAAATAATCTACACATTTTATTTGTATATATTTCTGCAACATTTTTGTTTTGTTACATTAAACATGTTTTTAAAATGAGCTCTCTCTTTATTTTAATATTTCTCTCCCATATAGTGCAGCAAAACTCGTTTAATCCAGTATACTGTAACAAAACTCGTTATGTCCAAAATAAACCCCCCTAAATGTTAACTTATCTTTTTTAGGACACTGGTCATTCATTATGTACGCACCTTTAGTACAAATTTAAAAGGAGCTTTCAATATACATTATTTTTTATTCTACAGTTTTTTGATGTTTGTGGAAATTTTAAAAAATGGACACGAGTTTTGCAAGTGGGCGACTCAAATAATAAACTATTTCTAAAATTATTTAACATATATGTCTAAAGTTGAATTAAAAATTGTTTTCCATATCATTAACTTTTATAGTTATTTGCAATAAATATAGACAAAACTATTTTAACATTTTGCACATTATAAAATTACTATCTTTAAACATTTTGCAATATATCTGAGTTTTTTAGCTTCAGTGCAAAAGTTCAAATTTATTGATTTCTTGCTTTAAATAATTTTGTTATGACAAAGGGAAATGTTTACATATTTTATATACTTAAATACAATCTCTAGAAAATCTGTCAACACATTCAGGGACTCATCTTCACACAGTAATGCCCTTTATAAGTGTCTGATATGCAATAAATCTTTCAAAGTTAGTAACCAAGCTTATTAAATGTTTCAAAACTTACTTGAATGAAGTAGAGCTCCTGGTGACACGCACATTATTTTCAACTATTACCTCCTTCTCCAGGAAGGCTTTACTAAACTCCTCCACCTGGGTAAAAGGAGTCCTTGATTTTGACCTCCTTGATCTAATATCCATGTCAATAAGTCACCAATAAATACTTCCTAAAATTAGAAAAAACCATTGCTAGATTTAATACAAGCACTTTAAAACTGAGTCTTTTAATAACAGGGTATTTAAAAGTGCCAAATTCCCCCTTAGATGGATCTAAAAATAAGTTCCTAGTAGTTCCCTCCACTTTTAATTATTTTAAGAAGTATCTGTCAACTACAAGAAGGAAACAGTATGGGTGTTATAAACAAACACATACACATGTTTACATTACATAAATGAGTAAATGAAAAGGAAAACTAGGCGAAGGTTAAGCCGTTTTTACAAATTAGGGCCCTAATTTTTACACAGGATACATGACAGAATATAGCTATTTTAAGTTTTATATCAGTGTATCGAATCGATTTAACAAGAATATATCCACATTTATGTTAATTTTTATGACTACAACCTTCTTTTAACTTCAGCTTTCTAACAGAAAAACAAAATTTTACATAACATTCAGAAACATTTTAAATCTATAGAAAATCCTCAGAGTAATTAATTAGTGTACTTACCGCATTTAAAATTAATTCGTGTGTATGAATATTCTCCTAAATTTTCATAGGAAATCACACCTAAAACGGCTTCTCCAACCAAAACTTTAAATGTAGTGATGACGTCATTTATACGAAAATAAACATAACAGACAATGTTGCCAAATGGAAAGGGTTGGTCTGAGCAGATTTGATTTAACGAACAGTTGTAAAACAAATTATTCATATTTTTACATCGTTGCGATTTTTGTAAGATTCGGACCAGGGACGGACTAAAATTTAAAATGGGATTAACTTAAAATAAATTATAATATAAATGAATGGAAAATGAAAAGTATTTTAAAAATGTGTAAAATATTTAAGAGCGTAGGCGCAAATATTTTACGGCTTTTTTTTTTTTTTTTATATTTAAATTTATTTTGCAATCTGTTGAGTGTCAACAATAAACAAAAGTAATTACATTGACTAAGGACAAGCAAGATTTTACCCACTGGCAAAATCAAAGTACAATTTTTATAAAGTTCTGTACAAAATAATTACATTTCATAACTACTAACTCATTAGTTTAAAAGTTTACTCTAAATGGTAAGTCCAATGGTTTGAACCTCTTTAACCTACGCTGTTCTTGGGAATTGTCTAGGAGGTTAAGTGCAAACTGGTTTTCATGATCCTCCAACTTGGCAATGTAAGCAGCGCTACGTTTTGTGATGACTTCTTGTACCGTATCAGTTTTAAGGTCTCGATGAATAATTCTATTGTTGATGTACCAAGGTGCATTAGTGATGGTTCTGAGGGTTTTTGATTGGAAGCGTTGGATGATTTCGATGTTGGAGTGACTGGCTGTTCCCCATAGTTCCAACCCATATGTCCAGATTGGCATAAGTATTGCCTTATAGAGCAGCAATTTATTATCCAGAGATAGTCTTGATGAACGGCTCATTATCCAATACATATTTCTGAATTGGAGACCTAGTTGCTTTCTCTTGGTCCAGATATGTTTCCTCCATGTGAGACTTCTGTCCAAATGAATACCAAGATATTTTACCTCGTTGGCTGATGGTAATTGGTGATTGTTTAAAGTTACAGGAGGACAAGTTCCTCTTCGTGTTGTAAATGTAACTTGAATAGATTTTCCTTCATTCACTTTAATTTTCCATTCCAAAAACCAAATTTGTACTCTGTCTAGATACGCTTGAAGGATATGCGAGGCATAAATAGGGTCTGTGTGTGAGGCTAGGATTGCAGTATCGTCGGCAAATGTTCCTAGCATCATTTCTTCTGTAAGTGGTCTCTCCTCTAGTGGTTCCTGAAGAGGTGGAGGTATATCTGCGGTAAACAAGAGATACAAGGTAGGTCCCAGCACGCTACCCTGTGGTACGCCAGCTTTGATAGAATAGAGTTTGGAAATTGCATCTTGGTATTTAATAAAGTAACACCTACCTGACAAATATGACTCAAGAAGAATGTAAAAGCTGTGCGGTAATGTCTTTTTTAGCTTGTATAGGAGGCCTTCATGCCATACCGTGTCAAATGCCTGCCTAACGTCAAGAAATGCCGCTGAACAGTAACTTTTGGCCTCAAAATCAGCATTTATATGTTTTACCACTCTGTGAACTTGTTGGATTGTTGAGTGATGGGATCGAAATCCAAACTGGTGGTCTGGAATTAGATTTTTGATCCAGGGTTCGAGTTTTTTTACTAATTTCTTCTTGAGGTTTACTAATACTAGTTTCTTCTTGAGGTTTCCCCGGTTTTAGAATGGTTATTATCTGAGACACTTTCCATTGATCAGGAAAGTAACCTAAGTTTAATATGGCATTGAATATAAACGTTACAAGTTTTATGCATTTGATAGGTAATTCTTTCAATACTTTTCCACTGATCAAATCGTACCCTGGAGATTTTTTATCGTTTAAATTATTAATAGCCAAGATGACTTCGGACGACTTAAATTTCGGAATAGGCAAACTCATTTGATATGGACTTTGAAGAAATGAGAATACGTCTACTTCCACAGGTGAATTCACTTGATTGGGAGTAAATACTTCGGAAAAATACTCTGCAAAACAACTTGCTTTCTCTTGTGCACTACGAGCCCATTCTCTGTCCGATTTTCTAATTGGAGGTGACGGTTTCTGGGGTTGTTTCAGTTTTCTCGTGGCTTTCCATAGCGAATAATCGGTATCTTTAGTGGAATCTAAATTTTCCAAGTAGTACTGAAGTGATTGGTTTTTGAGATCTTCGAAGAGCTTTTTTAATTCCCTTGATGCACTATTGAATCTACGCTTATCAGCAGGATCTCTGGTCTGTTGCCATCTTTTCCTCAGTCTTCTCTTTAGCGAAATTTTTTCTTTGACAACTTGTGGGCAGTCATTTATTATGCATTTATTTTGTATTGTTGGTGTTGCTTGCCAGGCAGCTGATTGGATATTTGTAGTTAGTTGTTCCACAGCAAGAAAAATGTCCTCTTTGATTTTTAGTGGAATGTCTAGAGACACCTTGTTCTCCAGGATAGATCTGAATTTTGGCCAGTGTGTGCGTCTGTTATAAAGTGAGGGGGATATTTCTTTAATAAGTACCTGGGTTCCAACTGTGAATAGTATAGGCGAGTGATCAGAAGATAATTCGTAGCATGATGTAGCTTTTATATTAGACCTAGGGATGTTCTTAACTACAGCAAAATCGACCAAATCGGGGATTTTATTTCTGTCCGAGGGCCAGTATGTTGGTTCGCCGGTTGATGAATAATCCATATTATTTGACTCTATGATATTTAAGAGAACTCTACCTCTCGGAGTGATTAGTCTTGATCCCCACCTGGTATGTTTGGCATTATAGTCCCCTGCTGCTATGAAGCGGCTCCCAAGTGAATTGAAATAATCTTTAAATTGTTCGTTTGTGATAGAGTGTCGTGGGGGGCAATACAGCGCAGATACTGTAAGTGGTCCATCCCAGTCTTCAACCACAATATTGGTCGCTTGAATGTGATTTGTTTGGTACTCGCCAGCATTATGATGTTTTATTGTATTTCTAACTATAATAGCAGAGCCTCCATGTGCTGATCCATCTGGATAATTAGTAGTATATATAGTATAGTTTGGAATTTTAAGGTAACTTTTTTGTGTAAAGTGAGTTTCGGATACTAGCAGTATATCTATTTTATGAAGGTGTAGAAAGTATTTGATTTCCTGTGTATGTTGTGATAAGCCATTGGCGTTCCATGAAGCTAGTTTTAGAAACGCCTCCATCTTAGGGTTTTTTAGCAATGATAGCGGTTAAGAGGTTTAACATTGTGCTCATTTGTTCTACCAATTGTTTGATCATATTTTTAAGTTCGAGCATGTCAGTGGATTGTTGAAGACTGGGAGCTGTATTTGATGGTATTTGATTACCAGCGGTTGCTACCTGAGCATAGGTTACATTCGGGACTACTAAGTGTTGGTTTGATTGGACAGGCTGACTTGTTGGTTTGCTTCTCAGTTGTGGAAATGCTCTTTTTTGCAGCTCTTTGTGGACTAAGCACCCACGATAGTTTGCTGGGTGATTTCCTTCACACAGCACGCATTTCACCTGGTTGTTTCTTTCTTTGTAAGAGCACTGATCAGATCTGTGGTTACCCGCGCATTTAACACATCTTGGAGAAAGGTAGCAAAAATTTTTGGTGTGGCCGTAGCGTTGGCATTTTATGCACTGAGGTACTACACGCTTTTTATGTGGAGGTTCAAAAATTACTTTATAGTTCAACAATGAATCGATCTCATATATATCTTTGTTATTCTCGGCTTGTTTTAGTTCAACGTAGAACAGTGGTAATGGCTTTTTAGTACCTGATTGACGAATGTTATTGATATTTATGACTTCGTGCCCTACGCTTTGGATTTCCGCCTTAATTTCGTTGATATCTGTAGATGGATGTACATTTCTTAGTACAACTCTGAATGAGCGATCTTCTTTGAGTTGGTAGGTATGAAATTCAGTATTTTTGTCTTCTAGTGCTTTTGTTATGACAGAGTAGACTTCATTATTTTGAGGCATTATTTTTACTTGGTCATTGGCGAGAGTTTTTAATACATAAGCATCTTTTGCAATCGTTTGTAGTAGTTTGGTAAGCGGAGTAATATTTTTAACACTGTAGACAAATATTGGTGGCGTTTTAGTAGTTGTATTTGTATTTTGGCTCTGGTTTTCTTCTGTAGTTGTATCCTGATTTGCATCGTTTTGTTCTTCTGTAGCTGTATCCTGATTTGCATCGTTTTGTTCTTTTTGTAATACAGAGAATTTGTTGGAGGTCGATATTGGTGAGTTTAACCAGTAATCATCTATTTTGGATTGTTTTGTTGCTCTAATATATTTTTCCGGGCTATCAATTCGATTTCTTTTTTTGTTATGTACGTGTGTCCAATCATCTGGTGCAGATTCAGCTTGGGATTGCGATTGAACAGGTACTACAGGATAATATTGTGCTGCACTAGTAGAAGGCTGCATCGGTTGTGAAACTAAATGCGGTTGCACGTTTTGAATACTCTGAGCTGTGTTATTATATAAGGACTGTTGAATTGGTACATATTGAATTTGCGCGTACGGTCCTGCACATTGGTTTAGTGAATTTAGTGATGGATTTGTAGTAATGTCCTGTTGTGGATAATGTACATACTGAGTATTATAATTTTGACTCATGGTTTAAAGTCGTTAAGACCTGAAGCATATTCTTATGCGTTATTAAATAATATATTTTATTATCAATAATTTTGAAGCTAAACACCTCTTATTTACAGTTAACAGTTTTTGGTATAATAAAATATTGTTCTACTTTTCTTATTTTTTTAATTTTTATTATCTTTCTTGATGTGATGTAAAAAAAAACCGCGAGAGGGGTTAATTTCAGTTCAACCCTGCGGAAAATTAACCCCCGTCGGCCTTTTTAATGCTTTTGTAATCTCTATATTTATAAAATTGCAATATTTATTTAAATAATAATAATGAAATAATACGTTACTTTGGAGCGGTGATTCCCACCTTTATACTGTTGTCAACACTTACACCAAACCGAAGAATGTTTTGACACAAAGTTCGAGTTTTTTTCACTAATTAGTACTCGCGCGGAACAAAAACACTCTTGAAAATGACATAAATGTTTCTTATGAGACAACGGAGACTTTGCATGTTCAAGTACATCTTTTATTCGCGTGAAAAGTTCTCCAAACACTTTAAATAACACTCATCACTATTGGACACAATAAAATAGTTGTTATTCGGATAACGAAACCAGATTTGTTTATCAAAGCTTTTTAGACAACCGTCCGCTTTGGCTGCTAATTAACGACTATATTTTACGGCTATCACTACTTTTTCTTTCTTTACACGGCAAATTACTTCACTGGTATGGAAGCTGCAGAAGATGTATAGTATTTTTACTACAAAAGCAAGATTACGTAGGTCAAAATTTCTGACGTAAAAGCACTGTCAAAACATTAGAATGTGACTTTTCATCATGGTCACGTTATTGTCATTACTTGTCAGATATTTTTCTTTGTTTTTGTTTACTATAAAAATAATATCTTTTTTTTCTCTCTGATTTTGGCCTTGGTTTAGAACTAGAACCTTTAGCCACGTAATTGTATAACTTATCACTAAGTCAGGGGAGTAATGTGTAGTGTGTGTGTTGAGTAAGTGTCTTGTTACTTTGCAAAGTCGACGTCATTGTCTTTGCAAAGAGACGCTAATTGTATCCGAACGTCTGCGGTCCCTCCGGTGAGTACCGATCCCACAAGGAAAAATAATATCTATAATTCTTTATTCTAATTAATGATGTCAATCGGATTTCATCAATTGCCGAAATATGTTTGTTAATGTTAACGAAAATAATGATATTCCATAACATCAACTCTAGAATCGAAATTTGTGTACACACCTAAAATACGACACCAACACGGAACTGCCCGATCTTGTATAAGCGTCCACATGATATTTTAATAAAAAAAAACGTAATCGCGATTACATTGAAAATTTTAGAAAATAACCAAAAACATTTATTATTATAGGTATCAATATTTATTTTTTTTTATTTATTTTTTTGTTTATACATATGACCTGGCCTCTAGTGACTAATCCAGGTCGTTTTTTCCTGATGGGATTACAGATATTTTTTATATTTTTACATTTTTTTTACTAAACTACTAAATCTATTTTTACAATTTATTAACTAATTTGCCATAATCTATTAATTACATTTAACAAATTTAAATAAACAATATACATTTGTTAAAATATTTTTGGTACCATCAACTCCCTTCTAAGTTATAAAGACAGACTCTATTTTCAGAAGAGAGTTGGTAGTCTTTTTTTTTAAATTTAATGAATTATTTATTGAATTATTATTTTTATTTATTTATTTTATATTGAATTATTATTATATAATTAAATTATTATAGGTATCAATAATATAAATTTTCTACAACAATTATTTAAGTTCAATATTCCAAAAAATAATAATTTTAGTTAAATATTTTAGACATTCGTACACTACCCATACATTCAAACGCAAATGACAGTGTGTTGCTGGTTGCGGTCAATCGCTGTGAAATAATATATTTTAATGATTATATCCATTATATCTACACTATGATAATATTGTTGCTAATTAATATATTTCGGCAAGTAATGAAAACCAATTGACATCATTAATTAGAATAAATAATTATAGATATTATTCTTATAGTAAACAAAAACAAACAAAATTATCTCTGACAAGTAATGACATAATAACGTGGCCATGATGAAAAGTCACAATCTAATGTTTTGACAGTGCTCATACCTCAAAAATTTTGACCTACGTAATCTTGCTTTTGTAGTAAAAATACTATAAACATTCTGGTTTGTTTTTAAACTAGGAGGAGTAAACTAAAAAGACAGATTCACACCCAAGAAAGTCACTAGAAAAATCACCAAATACATCTTCTTTTTAGATTGATCATGTCGGCCTTGTCGGCCTGTATACCATAAATCAGAAACAATTAATTAAAAATCCTTTAAAAAAGGTATATGTATTTATATTAAAAAAGACCCTTTCGGGCTATATAACAGAACTTTTTCGGAATACTAATTCCATCATCCGTGCTGCTTACAGGTATATATGCTTTGAGCCACTAAAAATGTCTGGGTGAAAACCAAAGATCTTATACTCATAGATTTGGCCAACTCGGAAAAATAGCGTAACGCGGAGCAGTTCTGGTCGGTGGTCTATCCATCTCTCTCTACCGGCGCTTAACTTTCTCTCTCTAGCATATGATGGCCGCCGCCTGTGTGTCACTGTCGTTCCGTTACTCTTACCTCTTGGTAGATACGCTCACACTCGCACGACAGACAAAGATAGCTAAACCACCGTACTTGATATCGGCGTTATACCCCGATGCATTGAGTAGCATATGACTAGCCAGATCTATTTTCTTTACATATCTCTGGTGAAAACCCTTTAAATGGTTTAAACTTAAGACCATCGGTACGTAATTGGCAAATATTTTACGGATATCCCTACTTTTTCTGTTTTTACACGGCAAATTACGTGTAGTAAAATTCACGCACTGGTATGGATATGATGTAACATTACTATAATGTCATTGTACTTGATAATATCATCATTAACTTTAAAGAGATGGCTTTTGAATGTTCTTGGATAACTGTTATTTGTATAATTGATTCGCTTATTTCAGAAACAATTTAAGTCACATTTTGGCGATTTTGAGTTTATTAAACCATTATATTTCTGTGGCACAATCTAATGCAGAATACACCTAAGTCCCGTAAGCATAGTTGATTTTATAACGATTTAAAATATTCATATATTATTTCTGAAACCACAGAAAAACATGTTGAAACTCAAAATCACTAAAATGTGATTTAGGTGTTTCTAAAATAAGCGATTCAATTGTAAATTATTAATTCCGTTAATTAATGTGATTATTTCATTCATAGGAGATTCTGACCAATAGAAAGCTACAGAAATCTAAATTAAATCGATAATTTCCCGTCGTCAAGTATATTACGTCAGATGCCCTTTGTTGCTACGAAAAAATACATTCAGTGACATTAATGACAATTAATGTTTTAACAATTATAAAAGTGATGACTTTCAACCGTAAAATATTTATAACAACTGTGTGTTTAATTGTACTAATTTGTACTTACATAAATAAATTACAATACAATTTTGGTTTTGAACAGTTTTATTCATGAAATAATGGCAACAAATTGCACTCGATCTATAAAATTAATATAGAATTTTTGCACTCGTGACACTTTTGATATAATTTCACTCGCCTTCGGCTCGTAAAATTAAAACTGTCAAAGTGTCACTCGGGAAAAATTCAATAATTTTAGAGCTCTTGTGCAATTACTACTGATTATTTCATTCATAGGAGATTCTGACCAATAGAAAGCTACAGAAATCTAAATTAAATCGATAATTTTTGATAATTTCCCGTCGTCAAATATATTACGTCAGATGCCCTTCGTTGCTACGAAAAAATACATTCAGTGACATTAATGACAATTAATGTTTTAAAAATTATTAAAGTGATGACTTTCAACCGTCAAATTAATATTTATAACAACTGTTTGTTTAATTGTACTAATTTGTACTTACATAAATAAATTACAATAAATTTTTGGTTTTGAACAGTTTTATTCATGAAATAATCGCAACAAATTGCACTCGATCTCTAAAATTAATATAGAATTTTTGCCCTCGTGACACTTTAGACATAATTTCACTCGCTTTCGGCTCATGAAATTAAAACTGTCAAAGTGTCACTCGGGAAAAATTCAATAATTTTAGAGCTCTTGTGCAATTACTACTGATAATTTTTGAAGTTATACTTCTTTAGGCGCGATTGAGATTGAGGGTGAATTTATATTGATCTGCGAGCATGCGCACACCGACAGTTTGGTATTAGTCTTTATACGGGCTCTGATTGGGTGTTGAAATGATCTGTCAATAATTGTTCAATATGGAGGTTATCGGTAAAAAAAATGTTTTATAATATATTAGTTTTTATTGTGAGGACAGAAATAAAATCAAATTTATAATTATAGTGACTTTTTGAATAGTTTTGAAAAGCCACAGGTACGTAATTCTAAATGTTTATTATTCCAATAAATAAGTTGTAATAAAATTGTATTCCAATAAAAAATTATCTTCATACCTATTTGGAAAATGTAAAAAAAATAATGTACTTACCTAGTACTTGTTATGCTATACCCCTAGTAGGCAATGCTTTAATTTACATAATCTGATTACGAACAAACTTTCTACAAATTTTCATCTAATGTATCGTTTTCTTACTCTATATATTGTTGTATTTTAATTCGACAAAAATCAAACTAATAAAAATTCATATAAACAAAATGTCAAAAAGTTGTTCAGTTTGTGTATATTCCCACATGACGTATACGCGAAGGTGGTGCAGTTTGAAATCGCTTAGACTCTCGTACGGCGGGATACACAAAAAGTAGGTTCAAGCCCAATGCAAGTTATATCATTTTTTTATTTTTTTTATAGATTTTATGATTGTAAGTATATTATTATATATTTTTTTTCAGAAAATACGTATTTAATTAAAATGTTTGGCAACAATTATTGTTCAGAAATCATTTGTGGCATTTTTCAATGTGTTTGTGTGTGTTTTATTCTTTTATTTTTTTAATTTTTGGTATTGTTTTAATAAAAATTTTTGGAAAGTAGTAGAGAAACTGTTTAAAGTATATTGATTTCGTTGAAATCATATAATAGAAGTATAACTTCTTAACGTGCGTACAAAGTACACACATTCTTTTTTTTCACTAGCTATGTATTCAGTGATTGTAATAATTTATAAGAAAAACTGATACTCAATCGAGAAAAGAGGAAAAGTGTTAAAGTGATTTTTTAATAATATAACGTGATGAGCGTGCTAATAACCGGCAAAATAGCGCAAAAGATGAAAAACATATTAAATTGTGAGATAAAAAGAAATAAAACTAGTAGAGTTGTTAAATTTAGCGGTAGTAACATATAAATTGACATTATACTGATTGTTTCCCACCTTTAGACGTATCAGAGAAGTATGTCAACTAAAACTGTCACTGTGACAGTGGCATTTCTCAAATTCGTTCGATACGTCTAAAGGTGGGAAACAATCAATATAATGTTAATCTATAAGTTCCTATCGCTAAATTTGACACCTCCACTAGGTTCGTCTCTTTTTATCTCACAACTTCTTATGTGTCTGGCAGTATGACGGTAAGTCTAAGCCAAAAAAAAATCTCACAACTAAATATGTTTTCCATCTTTTGCGTTATTTTGCCGGTTATTAGTGCGCTCATCATAGTATTGTTACATTCTATGGAACCTTACAATTTTGAACATCTTTAACAACAAAATACTACTTGGATCACATAATATATCCTGGTCAATTCTCTGCTTGGATCGTCCATAAATCACAAACAATTAACTTTTTATTAAGTTTACATCTTAAATAAATTATTTATCAAATATACTATTAATATTATTTAATCAACAACTCAAAATATTCCCGATGCCATGTCAAATATTTAAAACTGTCAGTGTCTTGTCATCGTATTCTATTTGACTCAGTGCGTTGAATGGCAAAGATGGCGAATGTTCGATTTGGAAAATATCACCACGGACATGGTGTAGATTTTTTTCAAATCCTAAAAAAACTAATAAATATTTTTAAAAAATTTAAACGCAGAATGAAAGACTAAATTATTATCGAGGGCCGAAAGTCCCTTAGAATAAATAAAAAGTTTCTTTTGAATGAGATATTTGAAATTAAAAATCACACTACATTTTCTCTTAGTTTTTCACCTCTGTAAATTATTAAAATAAACATTATAGAAGTTTTCAGGGACTTTCGGCCCTCGGTAAGAACGTAATCTTTCGTTCTGCCTTCAAATTTTTAAAAAATATTTATTAGTTTTCTCAGGATTCCAAAAAAATGAATCCCCATTTGAATAGCATTGCAGCCGAAAATACGTACCCATTCCCTTAATATAAAGTTACAATTTTGTGTAAAATATTGTGATGTTTGAAATTTTCATTGATTTTACCTCACGGCAACGTACCCCACAATGTGGGTTACTGGCCCTGAGGGTAAACCTCACTATCAAACATATATTGACCTCCATTTTTGGACACCACAGGAATACTTAACAAAAACTTCGACTATTAAATTATTCACAAAGACAAAGTAAAATCTAAGAGAACAGGAGAAGAACCAAGGTGAGTAGCAACATCGAAAGAATGGCCTGACTTAAATGTAGATCGACAGGACACACAGCTAGAATGGTAGATGGGAGATTGACAGAGATTAATAGAATGAAGACCAAGGGAAGGCAAGAAAAGCGTCGGTTGACCACCCACACGATGAACTGGTTTAATTTAATTTAAATTGAATAAGGTTATAGACCGGGAGATATTATACAGAAGTTCAGCCACGATTTTCTCAGTCCTGCCTTTTGCAATACTGGAAAGGTAGACGAAGTACTTACAATCTGTGGAAACATCCACAAATTTCCTGTGACATTTTCCTGTAAAAACTAGATTTTCCCCAAAAATAAAAATAGGGTTTTGAGATGAATTTCTGAGTCCTGCCATATCCGTAGAATGACAGGATACTATCGATTTTATGAAGAAAATTTTTTGGGCAGGAGGGTTGCAAACGGGCTAACGGAGTATATATGTATACCAATATGTAAGGAAAATAATGAAATTTTCATGATTTTCTGGGTCCTGCCAACTAAATAAATTAAATATATTTATTTCAAAATGATCAAAAAAAAATATTGGCATGATGTCTCCTAAACCGCTCTGAGCGATAACAAAGTGTCAAAGCAAAATCGACCGACCTGCTCCTGGTGGAGGTTTTTTGAAATTTTATCAGGACGCTTTGTGTATGTTTAAATGAGACATTTAAAAAAATGCCGTGTCACGCTAGTGATATTATGTATTAATATAAACAGAAAATAAAAACGCACTTAATCTGATATAAATTCTTTACTTTCCAATATTGATTATCAGTTTGATTTTGTATACATAACCTCACTATCGCAGTTTATGTCAATAAATCTTTATTAACGAAAAAGAAAATATTTTTGTTGCACTATAAATTACAGTATAAATTAATAACTAATGAATTCTAACAATTGTATTTGGTTATTATCACTACAAAATAAAATATTCAAGTTTAACAAAATAATCCCATAAGACTCAATGTTAAAACGTCCTTACAAAATCTGACAGCGTGTCACGTGACTGTAAGTAGAGGGGAGACGCACGGAGCCATGCGAAAAATTTTCACCCTGATTCCGTGATTTTCTGAGTCCTGCCTTCAAAAAGTTATACTACTCAAATGCAATCAATACTTTTTCGGTACTCGGCAGGAAGGTTAAACGGTTCTAGTAAGACGGCAGGAGTCCTAGATTTGTAAGAAAATTCGTGAAAAATTCCACCATGTTCTGAGTCATGCCATTTTGCATATGTTTCAAGAATCTTAATATAAGTCTATTTACAAAGAGGCAGGATGGTTTTATAGTTATTTCGTATACAGGGTGGGGCGTTAGTGTGACAAAGTCCAATTACTCGTTTGTCGTAAGAGATACGAAAACAAGTTATTTAGGTAAAACGTGGGGCAAAGATTGGATCATAATTTAAAAATATTTTCTAATACAGGGCTACTCGTATTGGCAGGGCGACACAAAGTTATGTTTTTTTAAATGGAACACCATGTATATAATTTTAAGGTTCCTAAGATCATTTTAAGACAATTTAACACAATTCACCTAATCCAAAAATGTTCTAGCTCCTAATGGAGCTAGAGCTCTTTGAAGATGGCGCCTTGTAATTAGTTTTTTTTATATCTTCAGAACGTTTCCATTTCGATACACAAAAACTGGTTCGCCTTTTTATCTTCCAGAGATAAATCGATTTCATCAATTGTGAATCTCTAGTACCGGTCATAGAAGTCCGTTTTGGGTAGGACAACGGTTATTTTATCGCATAACTTTTTTGTCTTTAACTTTTAAGCATTTTTGACACTATATTATTAAATTGTGAGGTATTTTAGTACTAAAAGGTACTCTTGCTTTAAGTCGGTAGGATGCACCGTTTTCTAGAAAAATCAATTTTAAAATTTTTCGTATTTTGAATTTAAGAAAAATTTGAATAAAAAAATAAAAAAAAACGGTTTATTTATCGACTTAAAGCAAGAGTAACTTTTAGTACTAGAATACCTCATAATTTAATACTCTACTGTCAAAAATGCTTAAAAATTAAAGCAAGTTATGAGATTTCGTTGATCTACCCAAGACGGACGCCTATGACCGATACTAGAAATTCACAATTGATAAAATCGATTCATCTCTGGAAGAGAAATAAACGTACCAGTTTTCGTTTTTCTAAATAGTTTTTTTTTTATTTTTTTTTTCAAATTCAAAAACCGCAAAATTTTTCAAATCTATTTTTCTAGAACCTGGCGTATCCTACCGACTTAAAGCAAGAGTACCTTTTAGTACAAGAATACCCCATAGTTTAATAATCCAGTGTGAAAAATGCTTAAAACTTAAACACAGAAAAGTTATGCGATAAAATATCCGTTTCCTTACCCTAAACGGACGCCTATGACCGGTACTAAAAATTGACAATTGATGGAATCGATTTATCTTTGAAAAATAAATAGGTGTACCAATTTTCGTTTTTCTAAATAGAAGTGTTCTGGAGCTATTTAAAAAAAAACTAATTACAATACGCCATCTTTAAAGAGCTTTAGCTTCCTTAGGAAGCATTTTCGGACTAGGTGAATTGAGTTAAATTTTCTTAAAATTATCCGAGGGATATCCGGGCTTCGTTTGTTAGAAGAGTTTCTGGACACCCTGTATAATAGGTACAATCCCTCCTATAACCAATTAATTGTAAAATTAGTGATTTTCTTCCTATTACTTTTATTACGTTAACTTGATACAAATTATGATCTAATCGCTTAAAATAAAGATCTTACAGTTTGGTATTAGATTTGAAAGGTGTGTAAAAATCCGAGAAATTACTCAGGAAAATAATATTTAATACCGTACGATTGTTTTAACGATATAAAAAATAATTTTTATGTATTAAATATCTTTGTGACGTTGTAAACGGTTTTAGATTAGTGTTTTTTAAGCATACTTGACGTGCCATGACTCAGAAAATTGTGGTGATATGAATATGTTTGTATAATAAACAGCAATAATTTTACAGACTTAAAATTTTATTTTTATATACAAAATAACTACACAACCATCATGCCTCTTTGTAAAGAGCTTTATATTAATACTCTTGAGATACCTATGTGAAAAATGGCATGACTCAGAAAATCGTGTAACTTTCCACAAATTTTCTTACACATTTTTTAACTATGTATAGGAAAAAAGGTGTAACTAAACATCCTGCCATTTTAAATAATGTCTACTTAAATTAATTATTTTATAATACAATCTATGACTCAGAAAATCACGGAACCACGTTGAAAATTTTCCACAGAATTTTAAAAGGGACAAGTGCAGTTAAACATTAGGAAACGTCATGCCAACATTTTTTTCGATCATTTTCAAATAATTATGTTTAATTGATTAAGTTTGCAGGACACAGAAAATTATGAAAATTTCATTATTTTCATTACATGTTTGTATATTTATATACTCCCTTAGTCCTTTTGCAACCCTCCTGCCCAAAAAATTTTCTTCATAAAATTGATAGTATCCTGTCATTCAATGGATATGGCAGAACTCAGAAATTCATCGCAACTCCCCATTTTTTCCTCATGAAAAATCTAATTTTCGCAGGAAAATGTCACAGGAAACCCGTGGATTTTTCCATAAATTGTAAGTATTTTTTCTAACCTTCCAGTATTGCAAAGGGCATGACTTAGAAAATCGTGTTTGAAGTTCTGTTAATATCTCCCGGTTTATTAATTAAAAACTGGATTAGAGCTAGTTAATAGAGACAATAAAGTTGAAAACACCAATCCTATCTTTACCCATTGGGTGGGTTAGGAAAAGGTCAGTGTTCAGCAGTGAACTTACGAGGCTAGGTGATGATGAACACATTTTAAATTATTATTGTAAGAATTAAGTGAAATTAAATATTTAAAAAATTATACTTTCCAATTCTGTCAAAAGTTTGCACTTCTGTTGGCGTTCTTTCGAATGCAACATTAATTTTTTGAGCTTATACTTCTTTAGGCGCGATTGGGAAAAATGTTGAGTGTGAGTTTTTATAGAAATGCGTACAGTATGAACTACGCGTACACAGACAGTATGAAGTTAGTTGCTAAATCTTTCAAGTTACGTATGTATCAGTGCAAATAAAGTATGAAAAAATATATTGGTGCTTTTAGTAAATATATTTATTATAATTTTTGTGTCTTTGAATTTGTCTGCGTTAGAAATAGAATAATAAATACATAAATTTGTATTAAAATATTATGAAAAGAAGATTAAAGCAATCTTAATATTATTTGTACAATCTGTCAAAATAATTCATTTTGGTATCAATTTTACGGCCATATCGCACTGACTTTAAACGGTTGTCGCCCGATAACCCTTGTCAAGCAGGGTTTAGCGGGGTTATTTTTGGATGGGTGACCGCTTAGGAACACCTGCCTTTGCAGGTGTTACCGCCAGAACATTGTTGCCTTGCCTTACTTTTTTTTGGTATTGTTTTAATAAAATTTTTTGGAACGTAGTAAGTATTAAAATTAGTTTAATATTTAAATAAAATGTTTAAAATATATTTATTTCGTTGAAGTCATAATATAATACAAGTATAACTTCTTACGTGCGTACAAAGTACACACAATCGTTTTTTTTTTTTTTGAAGTTATACTTCTTTACCGGCGATAGAGGGTAATTTTTTTTTATGTTAAAACCTATCAGCCCGGCGCATGCGCATTATAACTTTGTTCTGATTGGATGTTCAAATGACATGTCAAAAATTATCCTATATGGCAGCTGTGGTTTGGAGGTAAAGGTAAAGGTAAACAAATGTATAATATATTAGTTTTATTGTTGTGAGGACAGAAACAAAAAAGTTTATAATATTGTAGTGACTTTTAAATAGTTTTTAAAAGCAACAGGTACGTAATAATTGTTAATGTATCATGGGTATAAACCTACCTATTTGATCTGCCAAAATACATAGTATGTAATACTTTTATTTATATAATTTGATTACCATCAAAATTTCTATCAATATTCACCTAATATATTGTTTTTTTACTCTATGTTTTGTTGTATTTTTTCAATTCTAAATCATTTCAATTCAAAATTAAAATAATTTGATCGATTTTCAAAATATCAAAATATCACAAGTTTAATCCGTTTAGTTAGTTGATCTTCGTAAATAATGACACATAGTGTCCGTGGCTAAGCGGAGAAGGCAAATGAATTCCAATACCAACCGCTCTTATCAGCGCTGGTTCGAGTCCCAATAGAAACTTTCTTTTTTGTTTTTTTTAATACATTTTATGATTGTAAGTATATTTATTATATAATTGTATTTTCAGAAAATACGTATTTAGTTAAAAACATTTTCGACAATTAATGTTCAGACATCATTTGTGGCTTGTTTAATGTGTTTGTGTGTGTTTTATTCTTTTATTATTTTAATTTTTGGCACTGTTCTAATAAAAATGTTTGAGAAGTAGTAAGTATAAATTAGTTTAATATTTAAACAAAATATAAATAAAAAGTATATTAATTTCGTTTAAATCATATAATAGAAGTATAACTTCTTACGTGCGTACAAAGTACACACACATTCTTTTTTTTTTGGGTATAAATCAATCAATCAATGATTTTGGCAGACACGTGGACCAAAGCTAAAACTATGTAAAAGTCTTCTTCTTCTTCTTAGCCTTCTATCGTCCACGTTTGGACATAGGCCTCTCCCAACTCCTTCCATCGGTCTCTATCCTGAGCAACATATTTCCAATTCGTTCCGGCTACTCTTTTAATATCATCAACCCATCTCATCTGTGGTCTTCCTCTCGGTCGTTTACTTTGGTAAGGTCTCCAATGTTGTATCGTGGCATTCCAACGTTGGTCTTTTTGTCTAACAGTGTGGCCTGCAAAGCTCCATTTAAGTTTGGCAACTTTTGTTGTTATGTCCTCGACTTTTGTTTTTGATCTTACCCAGTCGCTCCTCTTTTTATCTGACAGTCGTATACCTAACATTGCTCTTTCCATAGCTCTTTCTGTTGTAGCTAGTTTATTCATATTTGCCTTGGTTAGGGTCCAGGTTTGACACCCATATGTCATGATAGGAAGGATGCACTGGTTGAACACTTTGGTCCTCAAATATTGATGTATTTTGCGGTTCTTAAGTATCCAACCAAGTTTTCCAAATCCTGCCCATGCTAGTCTTGCTCTCCTATTAATTTCCGCACTTTGGTTTTCTTTGTCAAGTTTCAGGATTTGGCCTAGGTAGATATATTCCTGGACTTTTTCTATCTCACTGCCATTTATAGTTATGCGTCTGGGGTCATCTGTGTTTGTCATTATTTTTGTTTTCTTCATGTTCATTTTTAGACCGACGCATTGGGAGCTGCCTGCGAGTTCCTCTATCATAATTTGCAGTTCCTCGAATGAGCTCGCTATAATCACAATGTCGTCAGCGAATCTGAGGTGATTTAGCTTCTTGCCATTAACGTTAATGCCATAGGTTGACCAATTTGTCGTTTTGAAGACGTCTTCTAGTGCTAGGTTGAAAAGCTTTGGCGATATTACGTCTCCTTGTCTCACGCCTCTCTTAATAGGGATGGGATTTGTATTTTCGTCTAGTTGTACTTGTTGTACTAAAAGTAAAATGTAAAAGTAGATAACTGAATTCGCTCTATCAAGATTCACTTTGACACTGACGTTAGTAATTTCTTTTTTGGGAAGTTCAATTGTCAGAAGTGACTGGAAATTACTACACAACCAACTTACCTGCTCATAGCCAATATTATTAATAGTAAACAGACATAAAAATAACATAAACCTTACGCCAATCAATAATTATTTGTTTACACCATTATAATGTATTGATAACAAATGAGAAAATTATTTATTGTACAAAATAAAAATATTCTGTAGAAATAAACTTCACAAAATTTTATGAGATTAGTAAACACTTCCACTATTTCTAATAATTCTTCTTTTAAAAATGAATAACCATTTTCAATTTCGTTGCAAAACGAAAACACAGCCGAACCATATTCTAGTCCAATCAGAGAGTGCTGCAAGCACCCTTACCGGTTTCGAAACTTATTAGTCTCTCATCAGGAGGCACATATGCTGCTCTCCCCGATCCAACCAAAACAAACCTCAGCGTGCAGTCCCGGATTGCAACGAACGAAATGGCATAGATGCCCTAGCGGCAACTGCTAGCAAAAAGACTAAGTTTTCACTCTAATGGCATATAAAACAACATAATGCTATTCTACATCCCACCAGAATGAAAACAATGGGAACCTTCTCTGGTTACACCTCCGAGGCTTCTACAATTTGCAAGACATACGGATGCTGAGACTAAGGAAGATGAGGAAATTCCACAATTTACAATTCACGTCCCATCTGCCCAGCGCGGTAAAGTTCCAACGAGAATGGTTCCCTTCATACTCCACACAGAGTAAATGTAAATAAAAATGAATAACCATTTTCAATTTCGTTGCAAAACGAAAACACAGCCGAACCATATTCTAGTCCAATCAGAGAGTGCTGCAAGCACCCCTACCGGTTTCGAAACGTATTAGTCTCTCATCAGAAGGCACATATGCTGCTCTCCCCGATCCAACCAAAACAAACCCCAGCGTGCAGTCCCGGATTGCAACGAACGAAATGGCATGGATGCCCTAGCGGCAAGTGCTAGCAAAAAGACTAAGTTTTCACTCTAATGGCATATAAAACAACATAATGCTATTCTAATTCTTCTTTTGTTAATGAAAGATTAAGTTGATTTTAGCAGTTTATTGTGTGAGGAGGAATTTTTGTGTTGTATGTTTCCTATTCCGAATGTGTCAAAGTGAATCTCGGTAGAGCGAATTCAGATACTCACATGCTCCTGGAGGCAATCTAGTGTTTGGCATTGTGACTATTATGCAAGGACACGGAGTTCACTGATGATGGACTGATAAGTTCGAAAACGTTCGTTCTGAACAATTAATGTAATCCTTTTGGATTTTTAGAATTTTAATTCTTAATAAATTTTATACCAACTACACCAGTGAGTTTTGCTTCACGTTACGTTATATAAATCAATTGTTTAAAAATTTCTTTACATATTTAATAATTGAAACGTAGAGACCCAATAGTATGCTCCCAAAACTATTATCAACTATTTTCAATGGGAAATAAGCCACAATTTTACCAAAAAAATTATTTTACTAACGTTTCGACGCCCAAGTTGGGTATCGTTATCAAAATACAAAATAATACTAAATTTCCCATTGAAAATAGTTGATTATAAAAATGTCACAAGCAGTGGCGTGCTGGAACTTTTCAAGCGGCCCGGTGATTTTATAGAAAACCGGCCTCCCATCAGTCCCATCCTCATTTTACCTTCCATTATCAGCATGTTTTATTCTTCATTAAAAAAAAAACAAAAATATAAATTATTTTTGAATCAAACATAAATTTTGAATTCAATGATTTTTTTTAAATTTGCTATATTTTTTCATTTAAGAATAATAATCTTACAATTAATAAATGACATGTAGGGCAATATTGTATGCCGTAAGGCAGAAACCATAATTTTCTGAATAAATATAATATATGAATTTCATGTAATTAAGATAAAGGTAAAATAAAAATTTGAGAATTTTTCAATTATACATTAAGTTGAATTTTAGTAAATCAATTATCCAAGAGAGTACAGAGGCGTTCAGGACGTAGTGAGATGGACAAGAGCGAGACGACGCATGTGGAGGGACCACGTAGATCGGATGGACCCTGAACGTATGGCGCATTGGGCGAAAACACAGAAGCCAAACACCAAGCGACCCATAGGAAGACCCAAAAAACGATGGTACGAGAGTTGGAGCTCCGGATCGCAGCAAAGACTGTAACAGAAGAAACAGGACATAGTCCTATTACAAGAAGAAGAAGAAGAGAAGAAGAGTACAAATACAAGTACAGTGCAAATACTTTAATTTAACAATATTTAAAAAGTTAATATTTTTTCCCTGTTCTCTTCCTTAGGAAAAAGGATGTCGTCGAACTGTCTATCTAACTGTCTATCACTGATGTCGTCGAACGTATAGCCAAGCTAAAATGGAATTGGGCAGGTCACATAGCGAGACCGAAAGACTCAAGATGGACCAGAAAACTAATTGACTGGCGTCCAAGAGAAGACAAACGCAGCAGAGGACGACCACCAACACGCTGGATGGAAGATATTAAACGAATATCCAAGAAATGGCAACAAGACGCACAGAACCGTGGAGAGTGGCCAAAAATGGGAGATACCTATGTCCAGCAGTGGACAGAAGAGGTTGCATGATGATGATGAAAATGTTAATACAACGCAATAATCTAAATATTCTTTTGCAATTATTTTATAAAATAATTACTTAGCTCTCGATCAATAATTTCCGCATTAAATTAGATTTTTTAGCAAATTCATCGATTATTTCATCATTTTTAAGCTCATACAAAGCTTCTGTAGCCACTAGCATAAAAGTGATCTTGTATTAAAGTACTTTTTAACCATTTTTTTTATGTATTTCAATGTTGAAAAGCTTTTTTCGCAAGATACTTGTGTCACTGAAAGAGTTAATAAATACTTTATATTATACTATTTCTTCTATAATCTCAGTATTTTGCAAAATCCTATTTTTAATACAATCCATTTATCAGAGAAATCCACCAGTTCTTCTTTAATTGCAGTCGCAGATATGGTAGGATAAAAATTTCTTAATTTTTCAGTTAAATGATTTAAATGCCGTTAAAGGCATTTTTTATTGTATCATAATTTCTAGGATGTAGACTGCTTATATCATCATAAAACGATTTGATTTGTCTTAATCAAATTGTTTTTCGATACTTCCATTAATTCAGTCAAAAATGTGCAAGACGTTTTTCCATTTTTTATTCTGCAGAGTACATACATGTTTGAAAGAAATTGGAAAACCATAAATATACTTGAACGTATGAAAATTAATTATACTCTGTTTATGTATTCGCGGTGTGCAAGTACTTGGAAGGGGAAACGAGAAACGACCCTGCGCGAGTCGCGGAGAAATATTGCAACGATCTTAAATAATTCATATTGTCATTTGAAATTGTCAAATTGACGTATATTTCATACCTTCTGTCAATGAAGCAGAAAAATTATATATTGCTCCACAATATTGATATGATATGCAATTATTATATAAAGGTAAATTTAATTAATTTTATTTTGCTTGCAGTACTGCATTTTAATAACTAATTTTATTTACTACATACAATTGTTGACGTTTTCATAACATAACCTGAATCTTATTTTTTCTTCTTATTATTTTTTTGGACTATGGCCTTGACAATTATCCAGTAACCAGGACTAATATAATTGGCCAATATAATTAAAAGTGCGAATTTTAGTATAGAGCGTAGAAATAGGGGTCGCTTTGCCGAACTTGCTTATTTAGGTACTTAAACAAAAATGTTTTATTATTTTTATTAGCAAGATTAACATCTGATTAGAAATTAAAAATAGTTATTTTCCTAACAAGTGCAGAAAGTCATTCTTTTCCGCACGCGACTGCAGTTTACCGAACGACGCGAAGCGAGAGTTCGGCAAGCAGTCTAGTGCGGAAAAGAGACTTTCTGCAAGAGTTAGGAACAATATTTTTTCTAAGAGTCTTTAAAAAATTACCAAAACTTAATCAATTAATTTAATTAATATGAAAATACATACACAAATTAATTCTTTGACAAGGTTGTCAAAACCAAACTTTCAATATAATTAGTTAGCATGACGACGATCTTGGTTTCCATGACGATGATTCAAAACGACTGTTATTGTCTATCGATTTGACTTTCGAATATTATGTCAAAATAATTTTATTTCATCGAACTGTCGCGTTAATTTCATTAAAACAGGAACACAATAAGATATATTTGAAATAAATTAGTAAATGATATCTAAATATTAGTTTATTGCATGTATTATAATTACTTTAAGGCCGTATTAACAAATCTAAATTAACACGCGTGCGGAAAAGTAAAAACCGCGTGCGGAAAAGTAACACGCGTGCGGAAAAGTGAAACTTTCTAAACTAAAATGCGTGCGCGAAAGTAGACATTTTTGCACGCTCGTAGAAAAAGTATTTTTTGTTACATAGTATGTAACATTTGTTACATGTTATTTATAGTATCATGGATACATCTAAAAAATTTTGTGAAAACCTATTTGACCGGCCTCCAGAGGCCGCGGCCTCTCGCTGATGGCACATTGCAAAGATTCATTTATATGGCCAGCACGCCACTGGCCACAAGGAAATAGCTTCAAAACAACATCAAAACTCACGGTTCTTAGATATTACTACGGTTGCCTAAATCGACTAACCAATGAACATTAAGGGTGAGATTACGTCATGAGAGTTTACTGTCATTTGAATCGTAATATGATTTTTTTAGAATCCTGAGAAAACCAAGTATTTTAGAAAAATTTAAACGCAGGATGCAAGATTACAATATTACCGAGGGCGGAAAGCCCCTTAAGGCCGCGTCTCACCATCAAATAATTTGATCAAACAGTTTGAGCAAACTTGACGTACTTGAGGAAGTACGTCAAAGTGACGTCACAATTGCAGTTTTTTGAAATTCTAAAAATCTGTGCTCTCACTATCAGTCTAGTTTGATCAAATTTTTTGTATCGAGTTGTCTAACTTGTTTGTACTTTATTTAAAATTAAAATTTTTCATTATTTATCCACAATGAACACTCAGGATGTGACGTCACTAACTGTCACTTTCAGTTTGCTCAAACCAGTTTGATCAAATTATTTGATGGTGGGACGCGGTCTTTAGAATAAACAAGCAGATTCTATTGAATGAAATATTTGAAATTAAATATCACACTTCTCTTTTATTTTCAGCCCTGTAACTTATTAAAATAAACATTATATAAGTTTTCAGGGACTTTCAGCCCTCGGTAATAATGTAATCTTTCATTCTGAGTTTAAATTTATCAAAAATATTTATTAGTTTTCTCAGGATTCGAAAAAAATGAATACAATAGGGCTTTTCATCGATTGTCATTTGTTTCGAGCTTCTGTCAAATGTCGCATAATCCGTGTATAATATTAGTATACACGGATTATACAACATATGACAGAAGCTCGAAACAAATGACTGTGAATGAAAAGCCCTATTAAAACACATTGAGAATTTTGACATGCGTCAAAATTTTGCATTAACTCAATGTAAAATTCTGAACTGTTGAATTCCAGCTTCCCTAATAATTATTGTACATCAAAAGACATTAGAAACTATTTGTAGAGGATTGAAATCTGTATTGGAAATAACTGTTAAAATTGGTCTACGTAATTAAACATATTCCAAAATTTTGTAAAAATTGTAATACATTTTAGTTTTCAGCCCAAACTTAGGCCACACACAATGCCATAATGTTCACATTTTTGAACTGTCAATATTTTTATTTTATCATCTACTGTTTAAAAACAATACAGTTGATAATATACCCTCAGTTGCGGAGAAAGGATTAATACTAAAGATTTTTTTATTCAGTCAATGGTGTGAGCACTGTCAGTTAAATAGTAACGTGTGGCCTTACTTTTACACGCATACCTATTCTGGCAAATGTATCATATTTTTCAAAATTTTGGAATGCATTTAAATCGTAGAACAATTTTAACTTTTGATTTTAATACAGATTTTAATTCTCTACAAGTATTCTCTCATGACTTTTGATGTAAAATAATTAGGGAAGCAGGAATTCAACAATTCAGAATTTTACATTGAGTTTCCTATGGCCCTTTTTTCGATTCACCACCCGGTATAAGATAAAATGTGTACTATTTGTCTAATTATTTCATAATAACACAAATAATACACAATAACACACATTCAATGATCGAAAATCATTTAAAAATATGGGAATGTAAACACTTGTGACGTAAAGTCAAAAATATAAGTCTCCCCACCACCGTCGGACAAGACAACCGTAATAAAGTCTAATAACCGTGATCAAAACTATTATAATTACGATTGCAAATGGCCGAGACGACTCTGATAATAAACTAAGACCAATAAACTGTGTCAGCTGAATGAATATTAACAATGCTCACGTGGCTCACACGTCACTGGCAAATTCCTTCTGTCAAAAAATTGACGTTGACGTTTTGTGTGACGTTTTGTACTGTATGAAACGTCTTGAGGGACGAGGGACGTCAGGTAACGTGAGTTTAATAAAATTAAATAAAATTCAAATGGGAACTGAAAACATAGATAATGTATCAGGAGATACACAAAATAAACCAGTGCAGCAAGAACCTCTTCTACCATTTACTTTAGAAAGTAAGTGCAAGCGAAGAATATTGTAGAACTGATCTTAATTTGTTGACATCTGTTAACTATGGGCATTCTAATTTATGACTAAATTAAAATAAGTTATACTAAATATTTCTTTATTTTCTTTTAGTTTTGAAGTTAATAAAAGACTGTCAGCAACAACACGGTCTTCGACATGGAGATTATCAGAGATACAGAGGTTACTGCTCCAGAAGGATCAGCAGACTGCGTAAAGTACTCAAAATTCCTCAAGGAGATCGTCGACACTTCAAAAAACGAGACGTTACTGAAGCTCACATAATAAATCCAAAATCTGACGATAGATTTCTACACATTCCTCTTATACTAGCAGAGAGAAATTGGGCATATGCAATGCAATTGAGACAAGAGGCCAATACTGAGCCTAGAAAGAAGTTTCATTTAGTTCAGAAGATGAGAAAAGCTTGTGTGTATGCTCTACAGTTGGATGAGCTGTGTAAGGTAAATGAAGTTTCAAACAAAAAGTGTACAATTGAGATAATTCTGTCGAAAGTTGTCATAATAGCTATACAACTCACATAAGTTTGAAATACTGTAAAATTTGAAGTACAGTAGAAGCTCTTTATTCGCTGGGTAAATGTTGGTAAATATACCTCAAATACAGAAACGGTGAATATGGAATGGTAATTTATATGGTGTATAGGAGATACATTCCTAGGTGACGAAATATAAAAGCAAATACATAAAAAATATAAGTTTAATAGAAGTTTTTGACCATAAATATTAATTAATTACATATTACTTTCAGGTTAAGGCAATGGTTTAAAGAATTTAATAATTTTCGTTAATATAATTTACTAAATAGAACTTGGCAGTTTCTAAAAACTTCCTCAATTCAGATATATGCAATGGTGGCAGTAGTAATTTGTCTCTTAAAAATAAGACTTCGTTCCATGGATCCATCCATTTTCATAAAGAAATCACAAAGCTCATCTGTCATTCTTTAACTTTAACTAAGAATTTTCAAATTAAACATCACGTTGCCAGTGCTTGTTAAAGCCTCTCCTTCAATGAGCTGTGAATTTAATATTTTCTTCAGTTGGTTTCAGTCAAATCTTCATGTTGTGTTTCAAGCTGCTCCTGAATGCCACTTGATTAATATCTGTTCTAATCCATCTAATGCTTTTCTAGTCGCAATTTCAGGTTTCCAGTTAAGTTTTGAAATTGCACAGATTCTTCTTTATTTCCCGCAGTAAGAACAGTCAACAGTTTTTTCCTGCATGATTTCATTGTTTATAGCTTCAGTTCTTGCAATGATTCTTTTATAGTTATGATGCATTTTGCTATGTTAAATTTCTTCCAGTATTCGATAACATCCATATCAGGATCACATTCCATATTATTCAGTGTCATTTTGAAGGTTCGTCTAAGTAATATTTAATAGAGCTTAAAGGCCTTGATTATTCCTTAATTCCTTGGTCCATAGGATGAAGCAAAGCCATCATATTGGGAAATAAAAATGTCACTTTTATATTTGGATGTATAGTTCAAGAGTATGACCTGATGCATTGTCCAAAACTGAAACTGTTTTAAAGTCTTTGATTTCAAATACGTTTTAACTTCATATATAATTTATGGAATGAATAAAGACGAGAAATGTAGTTGTAAATTTGCTAAAGCAAAAAAAAGTTAAATATTATGAAAGTGTGATTGATAACAATAGAAATGATTCAAAGGAAATGTGGAAATGCTTAAAGAAATTAATAAAAAATATGTTTGTACACTACATGTATGTTTGCTTAATACTTATTTTACAAAGAGTATTGAGGAGATAGTATCTAGCTTTTTGGTCTGATAATAGTTTACTGAAGTTGAATGCTACATGAGTGAATTTCAGCCCTTAACAATATGTGAACTAAAACACATCATATTTTCTTTAAAAAACTGCAAAAATTTAGATATATCAATTCACAATTTTTAAAGAAAACTTTTGAGACAACTGGCTATGCTATTCTTAATTTTGTTCTAAAAACTTAAAAATTAGCTCCATTACACCTGTCCCAAAAACTCAAATTAAATCAGAATAATGTATCTAAATATTGACCAATCAGTACACTGCCTTGTATAGAGAAAGTACTTGAAAAAGCCGTTTACAACCAAATAATTGAATACTTTATTAAATATAATCTTTTTCTTAGCAATCAGTCTGGGTTTCGAAAGGGTCACTTATGCGAAACAGCAATACAACTTACCATCTCAAAACGGAAACTAATTATTGATAACAATAAATATGTAGTAGCTGTATTCTTAGACTTTAGAAGAGCTTTTGAAACTCTAGACATATATTTGTTAATTAAAAAATTGAGGTACTATATTTTTAAACAAAATGTTATAAAATGGTTTAATGAATATCTCAAAAAAGAACTCATTATGTGCAGTTAGGCCAAAGTAAATCAACAGAAGTACCTAATTGTTTTGATGTACCACATGGCAGTGTACTTGGAGCTTTATTATTTTCATCAATGATGTAAATTATGTTGAGGGTCTGGAATTTATTAGTCTTTTTTAGAAGATGACACATTAATTGTATGCAGTGGTGATGATATTGTTTAGGTTGTTAGAAGGATGCAGTGGTTGTTAAAAGAATTGAGATATTTTTGGATGCTAACAAGTTAAAACTTAATGTGAGTAAAAGAAAGTCAATGATAGTCTCTAGTCAGTATAAATTAAACAGTATAAGTATGGAGAATTTGAAACTAGAAGTTAATAATAAATGCATTGAATGGGTCAATGAAATTAAATATAAAACTTTAAAAAGGGGGTAAACCCTGTAGTTGGCTGTATACCTTCAATATAACAATGTGGAATGAAGTAAACACTTCTGTTGTATGTAGGCATATGAATTTATTAAAAATCCTTAAAATTTATCCACAAGGGAGTGGAAGTACAAAACGTTTTCGGTCAAACTGACCATCATCAGTGTAAACCTGGAAATAAGTGAACCACTAAGATTAAAAAGAAAGAGGGTGAAATTTTGACAGTTGAAAAAATTTAAGAAAATGTGGTTATTTACGTCCCATGTACAAGTAATTGAAACTAGCCACTTCAATAGATATAAAAACCTCTCAATTACATTATTGTTACATTCTATATTAAAAAGTGGTCGACATGAAGTCGATGTCTTAAGATTTTACAGATCACATGTGAATGTATTTCATCCTTGCTCGAAAATTGCACAAGGTAAGTACTTGTGTTCAAGTGAGAGGTTACGAACCAACTGATTATTAGACAGTTTGGTGTCAGAAATGTATGACAAGATGTCAAAGGAAGTTAGGTGGATTTTTCATCTGTCATCCGAAATTAAATATCTTGGATTTATACTGGATAACACACTCTCTGAAACCTCATTTTCAATATATTTGCAAGAAAATATCTAAAAAATTATTTTCCTTTAATAGAATTAGCAAAGATCTATCATTATTTTCAAGGATCACTGTATTTAGAAGTTTAGTTCAGTCCCATTTTGACTACTGTTCAAGTGTTTTATATCTAGGTGATAAAGGATCAATTCAATAATTATTGCAAATTTTGTTTGCAATTTGCAATTCAATTCAATTTGCAAATAGAGGTAATATTGCACCAATTGAGATTATGTATTCTACTTTAGGTTGGTTTTCACTTCGACAAAGGCTTTACTAGGTACCTTACTGTGGTTTTCATTTTTAAATTAAAAAAATGAATGTTGCCTGCATATTTTAATGAATATGTTACATTCATGTTCATTCATATACCACGAGAAATACTGAAGATTTTGAAATTCAAAAAACTAATAAACATAGTACAATGACATCCTTGTTTTACAAATGTATGAATGAATTTAACCATCTTCCCTCAGTATTAAGAATGCAGTGACAGTTCCAACTTTTAAAAAATTACTAAAAACATATATTTTATCTGGTTAAAAATCATTTTTAATAAGTCTGTATAAATTGTATATTGCATGTATTGTATGTTGTATATTACATTTAATTAAGCCAATTTTTATATTTATTGTTAGTAGGATTTCTATTTGAATAAAGAATTTGAAGAAACAAAAAATTCGAGAACCAATAAAAAAAATAGCACTTTAATCCACCCTTTCTTATTAGCACTCCAAAAAACTAACAGGTTGTTCTTTAAAGCATCGATGTTTTAATAACACATTAGAACAAAGCCGCAGTGTCACTCTATCCTTTGCTGCCTTAAATCCAGGGACAGCCTGTTCATTTTATAAATGAATGTTTTATTTGACATTCTCTTTCAAAACAGTGCAGTTTCGTCTGCATTAAATACTTGCTCAGGTGAATATCCTTCACCAGCTTTCAGGTTTACAAATTCTTCTGGATATAATAAATAATCATTTCATTGTGAATCGAAACAAGAGCCGTCTTATTTTAGTTAGTTCAGAGAGCGCCAAAAGTGCACTAACTAGTTTCGACTCTTGTTAGAGTCTCTTCAGAGAGCACATATTTGATTCTCTCTGAACCACTAAAACTGACCGTCAGCCTCAATGTCGTATTTGCTCCGGCGATTCGTTGGCTTGCAAACTTTAGAAGCCACGAATGGTGTAACCAGAAAATTAGTTCTAATAAAGTTTTGTTTTTAATATTGTTAATATTAAAATTAAAAGTGAAACTTTCGTTCGTCATGCCGCCATGGCATCCATGTCATCATAATCTTTCGTTTGTAGATCGAGGCTGGCGGCCAGAGTTTTAGTGGTTCAGAGAGAATCAAATATGTGTTCTCTGAAGAGACTCTAACAAAAGTTGAAACTAGTTAGAGCAGTTTTGGCGCTCTATGAACTAACTAAAATAAGACGACTCTTGTTTCGATTCACAACGAAATGATTATTTATTATTTTTATTGGTTTATTACACCTATTCTGAGTATTGGGAACTAATCTTTGTTGGCATTTTACTGTGCTGGACAGGCGGGTAGTGAGATGCAACTTGATAGATCTCCCTCAGCCTTTCTTTGCTCCGGCAATTCGTTGGCTTGCAAATTTTAGAAGCCACAAATGGTGTAATCAGAAGATTAGTTTTGATAAAGTTTTGTTTTTAATATGGTCAGTATGTATTAAAAGTGAAACTTTCGTTTGTCTTCTGGATAACTTTCTGTTATAGACCAAGAGGCAGCGCTGAAAAATCTCTTTGAATTTACTAAAGCTAGATTTTTCACAGTTGATTACTGTGAGTGTGTAGAGAAACATACTGCGGTCGGTCAAGCGAAACGTAGAACAGGGGTTACTGAGAGGGTATCAAAGTTGCTTTACTACGAAGGTAATTATTTCCATTTACTAAGGCTGAAAATCAGTACACACATTCTAAATTAAATATAAATAAAAGTTATTATAGTCGGTCAGCTGTATGACGGAAATGAAGCATTTTGGCTCGCAATTTTTTCGTCCAGCATGGATTTACTTGAAATTTTCACAGAAGGTAGGGAATAGTCCAAGGATCATTTTAAATATCATGCCGCTATCATACGCTAAAACCTTGGGGGTGGTTGCCACCCCATCTCGGGGGTGGGAATCTTTTATTACATTTTAACCATGTAATTCGATGGAAAAGTGATTCTAAGAAAAAAATGTTTTTTACATTTTCTTCGTAAAACTAATATTTTCGAGTTATTCGTGCTTGAAAATAACAGGTTTTCGACGAAAAAATCGACTTTTTTTAGAGGGTTTTTTGAGAATACCTCGAAAAATATGCATTTAATCAAAAAAACTGTAGATATCGAAATTGAATCTTTTAGTAACACAAACCAAATTCTTTTCCTATAATATCTTTAAGACCAATACAAACCGAGATACGGCATGTTAAAGGTTATCTTTTTTCGTTAAATGCACAATTTGAAATATTCAAAGCCAAATAATGGGAGAAATTTGCATTTTTCGAGAAAAACTTAAATAATCTTTTTTCAAGCATACAATTAGACCTTTCAAAAAAAAATAAAAAGTTTCTAGCATGAAAATTAAGCGACTTACAAAAAAATGTCGGTACCTGTTTTTCTCTACGAAAAAATCAGTGAAAACAACCCCCTAACTACCTTCCTAATTCAAAATTGGTCTTCACCTTTCTGTAGTTCCTTTTATATTTATATTATCAATACACTCAAGGAGTTTGAAGTTTGACCTATTTAAAATGCATAATTTTGGAAAAATTGGAGTTTAAAGAAAAATTGATTTCTTGCAATTTGGTATTTTTCACCTTTTACTTCAAAATATCTCCGAAAATACTGAAGATATGAAAAAAATTATATACTACTAAATTGTAGCTTTTTTAATGACTAAAATTGCCCTGTGCATAGATTTTCATCACAGTGAATAGTTAGCCAGATATAGCTGTTTAAAACCTCTATTTACCAGCAAACACCCCTTATTCGAGCCCTTTAAACCCGGCCCAATTAAAATCTAAGACATCTTACTGAATTTAATTTACACAGTCTTATAGCTCTTTAAAAATCCTACAAAATCATTTTTGAGGGGTCTCATTACTGGGAGGGTATCAAAGTTGCTTTCCTACGAAGGTAATTAAATCACTTACTAAGGCTGAAAATCAGTACACAGTGAGATATAATATTTTTCCATATAAAAGGAGCTACAGAAAGGTGAAGACCGATTTTGAATTAGGAAGGTAGTTAGGGGGTTGTTTTCACTGATTTTTTCGTAGAGAAAAGCAGGTACCGACATTTTTTTGATTAAAGTCGCTTAATTTTCATGCTAGAAACTTTTTATTATTTACGTATACTAAACATATACGAAGCAAATACGTTCGATAACGAAGCGAAGGGTAAAAAATCGAGGCCCGGGTTCTTTAAAATGTGCGTCAAGATGCTTTTAATGTTTTTTATTAGTTCACTCTTACCGGCGTGTTGACAAGGATACCGAATGCTTTTTATTTAGATATAATATATGTACTGATTCGATCCGCAAATAATGAAATCTTGGGCCTAGAATACAGGAGTTGGGTCATACTTTTCAATCCGCGAATAGCGAAAACATGAATAAAGGAAGCGCGCGAATAAGGAACTCCTACAGTAATCAACAGATTTCAATGATTTGTCCTTAAGAAAAATCAACTGTTTTGAGTTATGTGGAGATATGTCAACTTTGTCTTACGTTGAAATCTGTTAATTCTATCTCTGCATAGGCTGCATTTATTTGGCATAAATCACTCAACTTATGGCCGGTTTCACCAACGACAAATAGTAGTTAATTCGATGAATAAAGTTATTCAACCAATAAAACTGACACATACAGTACGTAAATTGTTCAGCTGGACATAGGGAACATACATTGTATATATTTAGATACACAAATCCATAGATTGTATTACATTGAGATAATTGTGGCAACTGAGCTCTCTCGATGACCATTGTTAGAATTAAGGGGTATTAACGTACTGGCTGATTGACATAAAGTCCATGCCATAACACAAAAAAGGGTGCATTAACCTCAAAATTGACAACTTATTTCGACTGACACAAATAAACGTCAAAATGTGACAATGTAGTAGGTAGTAGCTAAATATTTTTGGCCTAAGGAATGGGAAAACTGTTTAGTATTGAAATTAGTTTTTAAATAAAAAAATATTTAAAAAATTAAAGTAAAATTATTAACTCATTAATCATAAACTTTGTTTTTGATTTATTTATGGACAGCCTTGCTTCAACCCTCACTATTCTATTCGTTCTAACAGCTCTATTGCACCAAAAACTCGTACTCGAACAGAAGCTTCAGCTAACACAGGTTAGCGCAGTTGCCACAATTCTCTCAATGTATATTCCCTATATCTAGCTTAACGATTTACGTACTGTATATACTCCATCTAATTTACTTACCGTTGCACGTCATCCGCGTCATAGCCCGTGACGTCACATGATACCAACACGAAATATTTAGGCGATAGGTGTGTTCTTTTTTAGAATCACTTTGCCGAGTACACTGGCATTACAGCCACTAGACATTTTATTATGTACGCGCAGAAATAATATTTAAAGATTTTTATTAATGTTAACTTAAAGAAATACGCAATAATATGTTTCATTTAATTTGTATAAATGTATTATAAAGCGTTTTTATGAAGCACATTTGTTCGGAATACACTGTAACTATAATCGAACGAAGGTGATATTTTGGCATAAATTGGTAACGTTTATTTGACAGTTGCGGTGATGACACTTCATATTTGTTTATATTCTTTACTATAAATATTTGTTTCATTATATTTACTGTTTTTATTATGTACTTTAACGTAAGATTATAACTTAATTCTTGTTTTCTATTTCTAAAGTTTTTATTTATTTACATTGAATATTAATTTGCTTTGCTGTATAATCCACTTCCGCAAAAATTGTGTGATGTATTTGATTTAAAATGAATTCAAGAATTTTTTGTGATTGGGCAACAATGTCAACTTAGATCTCTAACGTAGTTAATGACGTGTAACGGTAAGTAAATTAGACGGACTGTACGTTTCACTAACATCAAATAAGACTTATTGTATTCAAATAAGAGTAAATAAATATTTACTCTTCGTATAAATTGACAAGTTAATTCCACTTTAAATATCTATAACAAAGAAAATTCGTCAGTTTAACGTTAAATTATCAAAATGGTATTGAAACAATAAAAATATAATTGAATAATACATTTTATTCAACGAGTAACTATTCACTGATTTATTTGTTGAAATGACAAATATTCAGAATTACTTCTAATGTACGTAATCTAAAAATCATAAACTATACATAATCGTAAAACTTCATAATTTATAAAAAATCGTAAAACTTCATAATTATTGATGGATTCGACCGTTACTTGATCCGACGTTAGTATCAGATATATTTATGAACCAACTTGAAACAACAATTTCTAAACACCCCTTATTTAAACAGTTCTTATATTGGTGGAGATACGTGGATGACATACTAGTCTGCTTTACAGGAACTAACAGACAACTTGACCAATTTCTATCTTACATTAATTCACTTCATAGTAATATTGAGTTCACAATAGAAACAGAACAGAATAATTCCATAAACTTTCTAGATGTAACGATTACCAGACTACACAACAAACATGAGTTCTCCGTATATCATAAACCTACCCATACTGACACAACTATACACAATTCATCATCCCATCCTACACAACACAAATTAGCAGCCTACCATAGCATGATACATAGACTGACAGAAATTCCTATGACAAAAAATAACTTCGAGACAGAACTAAATATCATTAGACAAATAGCAGTAAACAATGGCTATAACGAACAAACAGTTAACAACATTTTAAACCAAAAACTCCATAAGAAAGCCTTGAAATTAGTGTATCCACCACCACAGAAAGAACCCAGTACCTTCTGCTCTCTCAGATATACTGGCAAAATAACAACAAAAATAGCCAGATACATAAAAAAGAAAGGAATAACACCAGCTTTCAGAACTAACAACAACTTAAGCAAACATATTAAAAACAATAAAAGCCGAAAGAGAAAGCAACTACAGAGTGGTGTGTACAAACTAACTTGTGGTGACTGTCCGAAAACTTACATCGGTCAAACTGGCAGAACTTTTGACAAACGGATAGCAGAACACAAAAGGGCATTCAACAATAGAAAAACAGACACTTCTACATACGCACTTCACCTTCTAGATCATAATCATTCTTTCAATGAAGAGTTTCAAATTCTACATATTCAAAATAAAGGCCTTAAGCTATCACTTTTAGAATCAATGGAAATTAATAAATTGAAAAATACAGATATAATTCTGAATGACCAACTCGAGACAAACAGCTCCCCACTCCTCAACCTCTTCAGTTAAAGACTTTAAAAAGGCAAACACATTGTAAAATATATCACTTGAGAAAGGCACTTTGCCGAAACAGCTGTAGTAATAACATAGTTGTAATAAATTTTGTGAAAGTATAGAAAAACAAACGTTTTTCAGTGTTTTATTGTGAGATTCATAATTATTGTTAGCACTATCTGAATCAAGTTTCTATGTTTACTTGTAATATTCTATTTTTTTTTGTAGCAAGACCGATGTGATGTTCGGACTAAGCTAGAATCACAAGCATATCTTGCTTGGATTCAAGGCTCTCTTCAATTTGAACTTCAACTCTGGCAGCAAGCTGCTGAAAATTTGAAGAAAGCCCAAGTAATCTATGAAAAGATATCGTCTACACTGCCTGAAGAGGAACAGCTACCTTATAAACAGAGAGTGGAAGAAATTAGTCCAAGTTTGAGATATTGTGCCTATAATATCGGGGATGAAAAAGCTGTAGATCTTTTGGAACTACGTAGTCAGGGAGTATTGGAGAACTTTGATGCTCTTGTATCCCAGAATAAAGAAAAGAATGAGGATGTTCTGTATGAGGTAAGTCTACCTTTCTTTCTTCAACTATATTAAAAATTATCTAAAAGCTATAACTAAGTAATGTTTTACATAACTTGTGATTGTATGTATGGCTGTATTTTCATAGTCAGATTTTTTTTCGATAGTATATTTCTGGACCACGGAGGTACTACACTGTTATTTCGAGCACCTGTGTTTAGCATGTTTTGCAACAAAGTTTAGAGCACTTAGAATGTTATAAAAATCTGATTTATCCCGTAATTTGTTTTGAGAGGCAATATGACCATATTTTATTGATTATTTCATTCATAGGAGATTCTGACCAATAGAAAGCTACAGACATGCAAATTAAGGTGATAATTTTTGATAATCTCCCGTCGTTAAGCATATTACGTCAGATGCCCTTCGTTGCTACGAAAAAATACATTCAGTGACATTAATGACAAATGTTTTAAAAATTATAAAAGTAATGACTTTCAACCGTCAAATACATATTTATAACAACTGTGTGTTTAATTTCACTAATTGGTACTTACATATATAAATTACAATAAAATTTTGGTTTTGAACAGTTTTATTCATGAAATAATCGCAACAAATTGCACTCGAACTCTAAAATTAATATACGCTGTGAGCTCGTACGTAGAGGGGATATTTACAAATTCGCGAACGCCAGTAGTGACAAGTCTGTAAACCTTTACCGGAAATTTGACATAAATGTCAAAGAGATTAATTTAAAATTAATATTAAAAACATTAATTATAAAAAATATTAGTTGGTCAAAGCTGTGGTATATATTTTTACCTTAAATATGCTTACGTTTTAAATACTGAAATTAAGTTTTTTTAATGTTCTATTAATCTATTAATCCATTAATCTTAGCGCCATCTACACGATAATTGTGAAAGTATCCGAAGTAAGAAATTCATATTTTGTCAATAAAACGTCAAAATGATTAGCAAAATCTTAAAAAAATCCATTACAATTTAATTACTTTTTTGCGTTGTAAATATTAAGCGATAACAATTAAATAATAAATTTAAAAATTACCGGTGAAAGTTGAATAGTAGTCCGCTAGGAGCGACACCAGCGAAGCTCACAGCGTATAGAATTTTTGCCCTCGTGACACTTTGACATAATTTCACTCGCCTTCGGCTCGTAAAATTAAAACTGCCAAAGTGACAATCGGGAAAAATTCAATAATTTTAGAGCTCTTGTGCAATTACTACTGATAATATACAGTGATGAGAACGCTAATAACTGGCAAAATAGCTCAAAAGATGGAAAACATAATACATTGCGAAACAAAAAAAGATGAAACTTGTGGAGGTGGAAATTATAGTTATAAACGTATTAAATTAACATTACATTACATAGTTTCCCACTTTTAGACGCCTGTGACCACGGTTATTAGACTTTATTACGGTTGTCTTGTCCGACGGTGGTGGGGAGACTTATATTTTTGACTTTACGTCACAAGAGTTTACATTCCCATATTTTTAAATGATTTTCGATCATTGAATGTGTGTTATTGTGTATATATGTGTATTATTTGTGTTATTATGAAATAATTAGACAAATAGTACACATTTTATCTTATACCGGGTGGTGAATCGTAAAAAGGGCCAAAGGAAACTTAATGTAAAATTCTGAATTGTTGAATTCCTGCTTCCCTAATTATTTTACATCAAAAGTCATGAGAGAATACTTGTAGAGAATTAAAATCTGTATTAAAATCAAAAGTTAAAATTGTTCTACGATTTAAATGCATTCCAAAATTTTGAAAAATATGATACATTTGCCACAATAGGTAGGTATGCGTGTAAAAGTAAGGCCACACGTTACTATTTAACTGACAGTGCTCACACCATTGACTAAAAAAATCTTTATTATTAATCCTTTCTCCGCAACTGAGGGTATCTTATCAACTGTATTGTTTTTAAACAATAGATGATAAAATAAAAATATTGACAGTTCAAAAATGTGAACATTATTGCATTGTGTGTGGCCTAAGTTTGGGCTGAAAACTAAAATGTATTACATTTTTACAAAATTTTGGAGTGTGTTTAATTACGTACACCAATTTTAACAGTTATTTCCAATACAGATTTCAATCCTCTACAAATAAATTCTAATGTCTTTTGATGTACAATAATTGTTAGGGAAGGTGGAATTCAACAGTTCAGAATTTTACATTGAGTTAATGCAAAATTTTGACGCATGTCAAAATTCTCAATGTGTTTTAATTGTATTCATTTTTTTCGAATCCTGAGAAAACTAATAAATATTTTTGAAAAATTTAAACTCAGAATGAAAGACTAAATTATTACCGAGGGCTGAAAGTCCCTGAAAACTTCTATAATGTTTATTTTAATAAGTTACAGGGCTGAAAATAAAAGAGAAGTGTGATATTTAATTTCAAATATTTCATTCAATAGAATCTGCTTGTTTATTCTAAGGGGCTTTCCGCCCTCGGTAATAATGTAATCTTGCATGCTGCGTTTAAATTTTTCTAAAATACTTGGTTTTCTCAGGATTCGAAAAAAATTTTATTACGATTTAAATGACAGTAAACTCTCGTGACGTAATCTCACCCTTAATGTTCATTGGTTAGTCGATTTAGGCAACCATAGTAATGTCTAAGAACCGTGGCCTGTGACAGGAGTATTCATAGAGTTAAATATTAGCATAGAGAGAGTGTCATTCAGAGCGAAGTGACGACACCATCTTTTTTATTTGGATTAGTGCTGTTTCACTCTTACGCATAGTAAAGCTGCTACAGTTGTCCTCCTCTTCCGTGGCTATAATCACACTGAATGTCATTATAGATTCTCGATACAATGTGTTAGAAGGAGATGCAGCAAACCAGTCCCTGAGATCTTGTCGTCAGGAAGCGCGGAAGGTAGGCTCCCTCTATGTTAATATATACCTCTATGGGAGTATTTTGTAAAATTCTACTGCCACAGTGACAGTTGTCATACTCCTCTGATACGTCTAAAGGTGGGAAACTATGTAATGTAATGTTAAGGCGGGTTCTCACTTGTCGGTTTCGCTGACGCAGTTTAGCTGATTCAGTGATACTGAACAAATAATGAACATGAGAACACATTTTCATTTTAAATGATCAGTACATTCATACTTTCAGTTAAAGTGAAAACCAGTTCTACTTTTTATCATTTTTGACTGATCATGATCGTATAATGACTAGAAACTGAAGCACGAAAACATAAATTTTCGTGATTTCTTTAATGTGGCAAGTTTTAAAAGCAATTTTGGGCAATTTCTGCAGAATCTGTTGAAATTTGTCTTAGTTCTTAAGTGATTTGTATATGAATCACAATCTTCCAAAGCTAATTCTTTCAATATAGTTTCACTAGCACCCCATATCCAGGACCTGACCCAGTATCTACGATGTTTTCTTTTCTTTTGATTCACTAGAATATTCTGTAATTAATTTATTAATTATTGTAAACATACTTCTCGAACAGCTGGTCTCAAGTTTTTTAACCATTTTCATTACCACAATATAAAATGTTTGGACTAACTGCGTATTGAATGTAGCAAAACATGAAACGTGTGAATGCAAACGTCGCTTTTTATTTTTCATTATTAATGAATCAGCCAGACTGCCTAAGCGAAACTGACAAGTGAGAATCCGCCTTTATTTTAGACGTTTATAACGATAATTTCCACCTCCACTAGTTTCGTCTCTTTTTGTTTCGCAATGTATTATGTTTTCCATCTTTTGAGCTATTTTGCCGGTTATTAGCGCGCTCATCACTATAATTGGCCAATATAATAATTAAAAGTGCTAAAAATGTTGCTGAGCTATGAAACCAGGTGTCGCTCTTCCGAATTGCACGGTCCCAATAAAGAAGATTCAAGAAAAGAAGATGGTGGTAGCTGAAATGAAAATGTTATGGTGGATGCTGGGTAAGACTTGAGGGGCAGGAACAGGGGCGACTACAGTCTCAAAAAAGGTTCAAGAACAAAGACTGCAATGGTTTGAAAACTATGTGGGAGGAAGGAAGAGCTGTTAGAATTCGATGGAAGGAGAGGTAGAGGAACACCGAGGGGAAGATGGAAGGACTGTGTGGCAGGGGAGAAGAAAGGTTTAGGTTAAGGCGAAGAAGACACCTATACAGGGTGTCCCCGAAAATAGTGCGTTCTTTAAAGGTATAGGTAGAAGGCACAATGTAGAGCAAAAAAGTCTTATAACATTTTTTTCTAAATTGATCCGTTTGACCAAAAAACGAAAATACATTTTGATATGCAGATTGAAGTCTGGCAACAACGCGCAACTCAAAAATATAAAGATTAAAAAAGTAGGTATGTAGGTCAGTTGCATCTGGTAGGTAAAATAATGTAAATATCAAGCAAACCCATATCCATTATTTTGAAGGTAGGTACCTACGATGTCAACAACCCCAAAAATCACACCTCAAAGTAAATAAACAAGGTGTTATTAGGTTAAATTTCCACAGTCACAGCAAGTTCTTCTAGGCTACGTTGCCATGTCATTCAAATTTATGAAAATAAAAATTCACTTATATGGAGAACAATGTAATTTTTTTCTTGGAAACGGTTATCTTTAGAAAAAAATGTTATAGGACTTTTTTGTTCTAAATTGTGTATTACATCCATACCTTAAAGGAACGCACTATTTTCGGGGACACCCTGTATAGACGAATTTATACAGAATTGATTCTTGAGTTCTTTGCGGAGTTTTTATAATGTGATTTTATTATTTGACATTATTTTTATTATTAGTCGATCGGATAGCTCAGTGCGACTAGCGGCTGATCCACACTTCACTTCGCCTTGAGGTATGTGAGTTCAAGCCCAGCCCAGGCCATCGGAAAAACAAAAAGGCTAACGCGCCAGTATAAAATTCTAAATATGAATCTGGCGCTTAGACTGGAATATGCGGGCATCTGATCGACCTATGAGGGAGCAGTACGGCAAGGGACAAGGGCTTGCGGCTCGGTGATACTCCCGCATAGATCCCTACCGAAGGGCGTTGACGCCTAAGAACGGTGTAATACATACATACATTTTTATTATTAAAAAATTACATATTCTAAACAGCATTCATATTAAAAGTATAACTTTTATTTTGTAGGTGAAATGGTTTAACCTGAACATTCCAGTCAGAATAGAAAGAATAAGATTATTTTTAGTCAGTATTGAAGGTTTAAACGAATCTTTAAACCATGCTGAAGATAATCAGGGAAAGATTAAGATTTTAGAGAATCTATTTATTGATTTGAGAGATATAATATCATTGGCAAGAGATAATTCTAGGTCTGATAAGTTAACAGCCAAGCAAACAAAGGAATATCAGCAGCTGATTGCTTATCTGTTGTCTATACGTATTGAGCGTACTTCCCAGAGAAATGTTTTGCTAATTTTACAGACAAGGTGAGCTCCTAACTGCATATGTTTAACAATTTCATAATTCAACGTAGAATGAAGTAAACACTTCTGTTGTATGTAGGTATATAATTTATTAAAATTCTTAAAATTTATCCACAAGGGAGTGGAAGTACAGAACGTTTTCGGTCAAACTGACCATCATCAGTGTAAACCTGGAAATAAGTGAACCACTTAGATTGAAATGCAAAAGGGGTGAAATTTTGACAGTTAAAAATAGAAAATGTGGTTACTTACGTCCAGTGTACAAGTAATTGAAACTAGCCACTTCAATAGGTGTAAAAACCTCTAAATAACATTATTGCTACATTATATGCTATATAGTAGTCGACATTAAGTCGATGTCTTAAGATTATAAATATCACATGTGGATGTACGTCATCCTTGCTCGGAAATTGCACAAGGTTGTTGTGATCAGGTGAGAGGTTTACAACCAACTGATTAGACAGATTGGTGCCTGAAAATTTATGACAAGATGTCAAAGGAAGATAGGTGGATTTTTCAAATGTCATCCAAAAAATTATTGACAAAGAGAATTAATATTTAACTTTAATTGTTATATTGGAAATATGCAACTATTAAAAATGTTTGTTGTGAATTCTAATTTGTAAATAAAGGTTAATGGGCTGTAATATATTCATTAGTGGACCGAAATCAAAGGCAAAAATCTACTCAAATGCTGTGACGTCATAGACTGTTTTTCAAATGTAACTGAGTGAAAATAATTATATTTAGTTAAGTAGAGTTGTGATGGATAAATATTACTGAAATTATCTAGAAATATTTAGAAAATGTATTTAAAAAACACATGGTATTTTAATGGAGTAACATCTATAGAATTTGAAAGAATTGCAACTAAGGGAATGGTTGGTTGCATATATTTCAGGGAACTAATGAATATAATAAGAAAATATCAATCTATAGTTCTGTAATGTAAATTATGGGAGGTATTAAAGGAAAAGAACTGATATTAAATGAGGGAAGTGGAATTGACAAATGTACATATCTTAATCGAACAATTTTTAAATTTGTGATGTCTGAATGTAAAAAGTTTGCTGCATATTGAACTATTGAAATTTTAAATTTTGAAAATTATTGAAAACGGATAATAAGGTCAGTTGTATATGTTTCAGGGGACTAATAAATAAAATAGAAATACTATTAAAAAATATAAATTCTGTGAAGTATTAAATGGATTAAGACTGACATTAAATTAGGAAAAATTGTGCTGAAAGAAATGTACATGTTTTAACCAAAAAGGAAAAAATACTTTTGATTGTAAGCTCTAAATGTAAAAAAGTATGTCACATATTGAACTATTGAAATTCTAGATTTGAATATTGTATTGATCAGTGTTGAGATGGAGTAAATTTATTAAATATTGATAGCTGAGATTTATTTTTAATTTTAATATTAACGAAAAGCAGAGTGAATCAGTGAACACATGTTAGAAATTCAACAAAATTTTGGTTATTGCCTATATTAGAATGTCATATCCGAAAAGATCAGGGGTTCTAGGTTGTGATTTGGACATAATGAGAAAATGATTATGTTAAGTGAAAAAAATGAGAGAATGAGATGAAAGAGATAGAGTATTATCAGAAGCACAGAGGGAAAGAAATTAAAAGAAACTAAAGGATTATTTGATTGAGTATATTGTTTGGATTTTTTAATTTAAGGTTTGTAGTGGTATGTATAGGAAAGAAAGTCAATGTGAAGGTGGATTGAAATATAGAATTATGGAAATAATTGTCGATGAATGGGAGTAGTCACGGTTAAGAGAAAGTTGACGGTTAACACAGTTTGGACTTGTCCTTGTGTCTCTGACAATCTCTAAATCTTCATATAGATCTAAACGAAGGGTATTTTTATCTTGGATGTTATGAATCAAAGTCACACCATCTGGGATGTTAAGGTGGTGTTTGTTGACTTTGAGATGGTGAGAGAAAGCAGATGTGTTGTCACGTTTAGTGTGTTCTGCTGCTCTAGTAGATAGTAATCTATAGGTTCTTTCTACATAAGAGGCATCACAATCAGAACAAGATAATCTATAAACACCACTACGATTCATATAGTTGATTGGATCTTTAGTGTTAGATAAGGTTTTGTTGAGAGTGTTATTGACTTTGAATGGTATGTGGACATTGTCCGAAGAACAGAGAATGTGTTTGAACTTCTCAGATATGACAGATTTGTGAAACGGTAGGGACCTATAGATTGGAGTGATGACTGGATTTGATTGCTAGTTGCTGAAGGCGATTGGATTCTCTTTTCCGGATGAGCTTGTCGATTATATTAGGGTTGTAATCATTGTTAACTGCTATTTGTTTGATTATATTAAGTTCCTTGTTAAATTCAGCTGTAGATAGAGGTAGTTTATGTAATATATGGATGAAACTCCTAAAAGCAGAATATTTATGTGACAGTGGATGGTTGGATGAAGAATGGATAACATGATCAGTTTGTGTAGGCTTGCGGTAAATACCAAAGTTGAACTGGCTGTTGAGTCTGGTAATAGATAGATCTAGAAAGTTAATTGCATTAGATGATTCTAGTTCCATAGTAAATTTAATATTGGGATGGATTTGATTGATTTTGAATAAAAAGTGATTAGCTGAGTCTTGCTGACTATCCACAAAAACGAGACAATCGTCTACGTAACGGAACCAATGTAGAATTTCAGGATTTTTCATGATATAATTGGATTCTAAATGATCCATAAAAACATCAGCTAGAAAGGGGGGTTTACCCCTTTTAAGTTTTAATTTTATAATTGATTGATAATCATTTTTTTGAGTCAATTAGTGTAAACGTTTTTAATTTTGAATGTTTTTATTAGAAAACTTACAAATTACAAAGTTACGGTACAGTTCCCAGTTACAGTTTCCAGTTCTACTCTATGTAGTGGAAGCATGGACTAGTAAGTGATGCTATGCTTAAACGCTGGGAAATCTTTGAGATGTGGATATACAGACGACTACTAATTGACAGAGTAAGAAATGAGGAGGCGCTTAGACAGTTGAACCAAACAACACAACTGGTCAATATAATAAAGAGACACAACCTGGAATAATTCGGTCACATTATAGGACACCCCGAAAAATATGATCTTTTACATCTGATCATTCAGGGAAAGATCCAAGTAAAACATAGAACTTCAGTAGAGTTCTTTCTTACACTAACAGGTACCTATGTGCCAAATTTCAAGACTCCACTTTTTGCGTTCTTAATAGACAGAGGCAGCGCTGAAAAATCTCTTTGAATTTACTAAAGCTACATTTTTCACAGTTGATTACTGTGAGTGTGTAGAGAAACATACTGCGGTCGGTCAAGCGAAACGTAGAGCAGGGGTTACTGAGAGGGTATCAAAGTTGCTTTCCTACGAAGGTAATTAAATCCATTTACTAAGGCTGAAAATCAGTACACACATTCTAAATTAAATATAAATAAAAGTTATTATAGTCGGTCAGCTGTATGACGGGACAGAGCCGGTCGGTCGGCCCCAATAGTCGATTGAGGAAATGAAGCATTTTGGCTCGCAATTTTTTCGTCCAGCATGGATTTACTTGAAATTTTTACACAAGGTAGGGAATAGTCCAAGGATCATTTTGTATATCATGCCGCTATCATAACTAAAACCTTGGGGGTGGTTGCTACCCAATCTCGGGGGGTGGGAATTTTTTATTACATTTTAACCATGTTATTCGATGGAAAAAGTGATTCTAAGAAAAAAATGTTCTTTACATTTTCTTCGTAAAACTAATTAATATCTTTCGAGTTATTCGCGCTTGAAAATAACAGTTTTTCGACGAAAAAATCGACTTTTTTAGAGGCTTTTTTGAGAATACCTCGAAAAATATGCATTTATCAAAAAAACTGTAGATATCAAAATTGTATCTTTTAGTAACATAAACCAAATTCTTTTCCAATAATATCTTTAAGACCAATACAAACCGAGATACGGCATGTTAAAGTTAGCTTTTTTCATCAAATGCATAATTTGAAATATTCAAAGCCAAATAATGGGAAAAATTTGCATTTTTCGAGAAAAACTTAAATAATCTTTTTTCAAGTATACAATTAGACCTTTCAAAAAAAAAAATAATAAAAAGTTTCTAGCATGAAAATTAAGCGACTTATAATCAAACAAATGTCGGTACCTGCTTTTCTCTACGAAAAAATCAGTGAAAACAACCCCCTAACTACCTTCCTAATTCAAAATTGGTCTTCACCTTTCTGTAGTTATATTTATATTATCAATACACTCAAGGAGTTTGACCTATTTAAAATGCCTAATTTTGGAAAAATTTGAATTTAAAGAAAAATAGATTTTTTGCAATTTGGTATTTTTCATCTTTTACTTCAAAATATCTCCGAAAATACTGAAGATACGAAAAAATTATAAACTACTAAATTGTAACTTTTTTAATTGTGCATAGATTTTCATTAAAGTGAATAGTTAGCCAGATATAGCTGTTTAAAACCTCTATTTACCAGCAAACACCCCCTTATTCGAGCCCTTTAAACCCGCCCCAATTAAAAACTAAGGGATCTTACGGAATTTAATTTACACAGTCTTATAGCTCTTTAAAAATCCTACAAAATCGTTTTTGAAGAAACTTTTTATCACCAAAAATATATAGAATATTTTTCGAGGTATTCTCAAAAAAACCCTCTAAAAAAGTCGATTTTTTCGTCGAAAAACTGTTATTTTCAAGCGCGAATAATTCGAAAAATATTAGTTTTACGAAGAAAATGCAAAAAACATTTTTTTCTTAGAATCACTTTTTCCATCGAATTACATGGTTAAAATGTAATAAAAAATTCCCACCCCCAAGGTTTTAGCGTATGATAGGGGCATGATATATAAAATGATCCTTGGATGGACCCTACCTTCTGTGAAAATTTCAAGTAAATCCATGCTGGACGAAAAATTGCGAGCCAAAATGCTTAATTTCCACAATCGACTATTGGGGCCGACTCTGTCCCGTCATACAGCTGACCGACTATAACAACTTTTATTTATATTTAATTTAGAATGTGTGTACTGATTTTCAGCCTTAGTAAATGAATTTAATTACCTTCGTAGGAAAGAAACTTTGATACCCTCTCAGTAACCCCTGTTCTACGTTTCGCTTGACCGACCGCAGTATGTTTCTCTAGACACTCACAGTAATCAACTGTGAAAAATCTAGTTATAGTAAATTCAAAGAGATTTTTCAGCGCTGCCTCTTGGTCTATAACACAACATACTTGCAGTTAAGATTCATTATATTAAAACTAAACTTTTGTTTTAGAAAATCACAAGATTGTGTCCGTCTTTTAGACATCAACATTCAACAGACTAATGAATTATCACAGAATGACATAATAAAGGACAATACTAATGCCCAAAAATACTATGAGTCCCAAATCGCAGCGTATAAAACTCTTAGATATTATTATCTAGCGAAATCTCAAGGAGCTCAAAAACGTTGGAAAGAAGCTGCTGTTCTCTTTGATACTGCCTACAATTCTGCGCAAGTTTTAAAACAAGGTGAGTTTAATTGTACAATCTAAAGTTTGTTTCATATCTGTAGTTTTCGTTTTTTTGCGGTCTTCATTGTAAGTTCTCTTAGTGGTGCATGCCCGGTCAACATTCTTGTTACAGTTTATCCCAAATCCTTTTTTCAGTGCGTCATAGTTTGCCCAATTCGCTCCAACGCATTAAGCTCGAAGTGGCAGAAAAAAACGTGCAATCCGTATTATACTTCATCATCATCATCATCTCATCATCATCATCATCATCATCATCATCATCATCATCATCCAGCCTTCTGCATCCAAAGTTGAACATAGGCCTCCCCTAATTTCTTCCAGTTTTGTCGATCTTGGGCTTTCTGCAACCAATTCCCTGACGTCGTCTGTTCGTCGTGTAGGTGGTCTACCTCTACTTCTTCTGTCTTCTCTTGGTCTCCACACTGTAATTTTTTGGGTCCATCTCCGTCCTTCATTCTGGCTACATGGCCCGCCCAATTCCACTTCAGCCGTGCTACTCGCTCTATGACATCTGTGACGCCTGTGCTTCTTCTGATTTCTTCGTTTCTGACCCTGTCTCTGAGAGTCAGTCCAAGTAGTGACCATTCCATTCTTCTTTGGGCCACTCTAAGTTTCGTTGCTGTGGCCTGGGTTAACGATAATATTTCGGCGCCGTAAGTCCTGACTGGAAGCACACATTGGTTGAACGTCTTCCTTTTCAAATAATTTGGCAAGTTGCTCTTGAAGATGTCTGATAGAGCTCCATATGCGGCCCATGCTAAGGTGATTCTTCTCTGTAATTCGGCAGTTTGATTGTCCCTGGCAATTTGGATTTCATGCCCTAAGTATTTATATTTAGGGCCAATGCTATTTCGTTGACGTCGACTTTTGGATTTTCGTTTGGTACCAGGTTTGTCATGTATTGTGTCTTTCCAATATATATTATACTTAGAACTTCGAAAATTATGTATTCGTTGAAGGGTATTTCCATATTAAAGCGACTTATACTTTATAGATATATAATTGGTTGACAATTACAATACTCTAAATAGATATTCAATCCATGATGCGAATAAAGATAATTTGAAACAAAAGCAATATATATTGACAGAACTTTCACAGTGTTAACGAGTAAAATGACAATTGTAATTCTAGGTTAGTTTTTCTCAAAGACGTAAATATAAATATATTTTATGTCATTGGTATATTCGGACATTGTATAGTGAAATTTTATTATATAGGCATTTATTTACTGTTTCCTTAAAATATTTTAAATATTAATATTCTGGCAAATATGTATATATCTACTTAAATATTGATAGTACGGGATCCGAATAGGACGTCCCTACCCATCTGCTTGCCGGACGAAACATTTTTTTTTATTAAATTTCATACATAGACAAACACGACCAGCATGGGTTGCCTATCAAAATCGTGTCATAGCTATCCTTAAGGGGGCCGTAGGGGTTGAAATCAACATTTTAAGCACATTTTTGAGAAATTTTTTTGAATGTATGAGAGAAGAATTTTATTTTTAAATTAAATAAGCATATTAAGTATTAATCAAAGAATATTAAAAAAAATTCAAGAAAAAATATTGAAAATTAAGCCAACAGTGGCAAATTTTTAAAGACACCTCAAAAAAACAATGAATTTTGCGGTGGACATCGGAATTTATCATTGGATCATGGTAGACAAAAAATTCAAAAATATTTTATTAGCTTATGAGTTTCTCGAGGTAACGCTGTCAAGTTTCTTTTAGTTTTAATGATCTTGTGAATTTTTAGTATCACTCAGAAGTCAAAACAACGAAATTTTTTACAGAAAAATGGTGAAAATCAACATCTTTATGATCGTTAAACAAAATGTAAGCATAAAACAAAAAATATCTCGACAGTGTTTAGCTCAAGGAATGCCTAAAGAAAATATTTACAAAATCCAGGTGAGTTGGTCAAGTAGTTTTTGAGTTACAATGTCTACAGACTTTGAAAAAAGAAGTTTTGAGAAAAACGCTTTTAAAGTATTGTCAACTTTTATTTTCAATTTTTTTGTCTGTCAAATCGTAAAGTGATGCACACCGGAATATGCTTTTGAATCGCGGAGTAATTTACAAAAGAAAATGAGAACAGCTGTTGACCGTTTCTCACTACGCTCAAGCACGCTGGCGCGAAGATGCTGCAAAGCGAGTTGAAGGTAGGGAGATAATAGTGTGGAATATCCCTATCTTCAACTCGCTTTGCAGCAGGTTCGCGTCAGCACGCTTGAACGTATTGAACAATGGTCAACAGCTGTTCTCATTTTTTTGTAAATTACTCCGCTATTCAAAAAGATATTCCGGTGTTGCATAATTTTACCATTTGACAGACAAACTGAAAATAAAACAGAAATTGAAAATAAAAGTTGACAATACTTTAAAGGCTTTTTCCTGAAAACTGCCTTTTTCAAAGGCTGTAGACATTGTAACTCAAAAACTACTTGACCGACTCACCTGGAATGTTGACATTCCTTGAGGTAACGCTGTCGATATATTTTTTGTTTTATGCTTATTCTTTATTTAACAATAATAAATATGTGCATGTTTGCCCTTTTTTGTGCAAAAAATTTCGTTGATTTGATTTCTGAGTGATATAGCCCGATCAAGGAACACACAAATTTACGAAAACCTCCAAAAAAATAAAGGAAGGATGAAAATTTGGGAATGGGTAGTTGAAATTGTCTATTATTATATAAGAGAAAGTTTACAATTCTAAACCCCCACCATTTTACAAAAATGGAGGGGATTACCCCTTCTCATGAGTGAAAAATATACATTCAAAATAAGTTCGGAATTGGATAAAATGGCTAATTCTGAGCAACTTTTGCTCTATAGAGTTTTTTCACTAAGTCAATACTTTTCGAGTTATTTGCGAGTGAATACGTTCATTTTTAACAAAAAAAAAAACATGTTTTTGGACAGTTCTTCGCAAATACCTCAAAAAGTAAGGATATTATCGAAAAAAATATTCCTAACAAAAATATAACCTACAAAAATGTGAAAAAAATAGTGTATGCGTAGAGTCTGCATACCCACCAGCAGCGGAGTTATAGCTAATGAAAAGTAGGTTCTTATTCATCCAATTCCAAAATCTAATATTTCGAAGTGAAATGACAAAAAAAAAACGGAGCAGTTTCCTGGGAAAACTCATTATAACTTTTTAAAGTGCTTAAAAAAGGTTTATTTTTGTTTTTTAAAAAAACTTTTACCATTAAAAGTAAGTGAGGTACGCTCAAAATGTTGTTGGTCGCTTTTATTTTTTGGTAAAAAAATCGCGAAAATCACCCCCTAATTAACATCCAAAATAAAATTAAGAAATCCTTTGTAAAAGGTATAAAATTTTTTTATTAAAAAATCCCTTAAAAGGGCTACATCACAACAAAACGTTTTCGATTTTTATAAAAAATCATCATCAGTGTTCGATAAACTGGATGCTAGCTGAGCCACAAAAGAAAAATATCTGGGTAAAAACCCTTTACATAAAATATAGATGCCTTAAAAGTGCATACTTCAATAAAAAGGCCTGTGATGGTCACATGGAAAACAGGATAATGCCCTAAGGTAAAGTATACAGGTTTCCCAACACGTGGGATCCAAATTGAGTTGATCACATTTCAATGACTTAATGGCAACTCAGTTGCACTTTTAAGGCATCTATATTTTATGTAAAGGGTTTTTACCCAGATATTTTTCTTTTGTGGCTCAGCTAGCATCCAGTTTATCGAACACTGATGATGATTTTTTATAAAAATCGAAAACGTTTTGTTGTGACGTAGCCCTTTTAAGGGATTTTTTAATAAAAATTTTTATACCTTTTACAAAGGATTTCTTTCCAATTTTGTGATTGATGGTATACAGCCAACTACAGGAAAACTTTTTTCCTTGTGGATTTTGAAAAGTATTAGGTAATACACTTTCATTTTCATGCCATCTTCTTTTGATTCCAATCTGTTTCGAATGTTGGAAATCATATTAGCAATCATAACCTTGCTAGCTGCGATTCGAAACAGTTCCATTGATCTTCTCCCTCTACTGGGTCTTCGCTTAGCTTTGACTGTACCTTGCAATATGTACTGCATCAGGGAGTAACAGTGTTGATTTCTCATATGTGTCCCAGATAATGCAGTTTTATGTGTTTAATGGTAAACACAATCTCCAATTCTTTTTTCATTCCTCCTAGAACATCCTTGTTCGTGATCCATTTCATGCCCTCAGTATTTGTTTATTTAAACACTGCTAAAAAAATTAATAAAAAACCACCATAAAGGTTAATTCTTCTATTATATTTTTGTCTATCGGGAAGTTTATCTGACAGATTAGATATTAGAGGTCTTTTCATTTCCAGATAACTAATTATTGGGAAGTTTAGATAGCAGTATCCTTAGTATCTGTCTTTTCAGCTCCTGATAACTAGTTAACAGGAAGTTTTTCTCTGTCAGATATCTGTTAGTATCTAATCTGTCAGATAAACTTCCTGATAACTAGTTATCCAGAGGTGAAAAGAGAGGGTCATAATGGATCGTAATGAACATATTTTAAACGATAAAAGATCAAACACCAATAATATAATATATGTATAATATTTATAAATTTATTATTGAAAACCTGCTAATGAACATAAAGTCACCAATATAATATTTATATTAATTTATTAACAAACTGCAGTCCAATAAAAATAAAATTAATTTAAGCTAGCTTTAAATGTCAAACAATATTTTTAAACAAACACACACACACACACACACACACACACACACACAATTTAGTTGCATTAGATTAGCTTCTGGTTGAAAATGTACTGCCACAGCTTCTAATATATAAATATCAACAGCACACTCATTTGCCACTATTTCAAGGTTTTCTCTATTATCTACTGCAATATTGTGTAAAACTGAACAAGCTGATATTATTCTTTGAAGAAAAGGTAACTTGCATCTCATTACATTATGTTAAAATGGGAAATCTCTTCAAAATACCAAATGTTCTTTCAATAACAATTCTTGAAGGGATTTGTGATCCATTGTAAAACACAACTTCTGTCTGAATATTCTGCAATGGTGTCATGTGTCATTGGGTAGTTGTAGTTGAGGACTGGGATATCCACTATTCCCTAATAATATATTCTCCAGAAATTCCCCATTTTATATACCCATAATGCAAAAGTATTTAAAAACTAAAGTAGTAGGTATTTTCAATTACACTTCCATATTGAACGATGAGTATTATGGGATATATGATGTTCTCTAAACATCTTTAAATGACAAAATAATTAAATTTAACGTTTTACGTGGTTTTACTCTTTTCAATTATCTTATTTTAATTTTTATCAACAACTGGAATTTTATAGGTTATTGGAATAAACGTCAAACGTCAGGTAAAAAACAGTCGATTTTTTAAATAACCGCAGAAAATCGGGTGGTTACTTTTGACAGATCAAAAACTGTCGGTTTTAATCGATTAATGGTCGGTGCAACGCATTTTAAAATAAACGGGCAATCCAAATCAAAAAATCAATCGTTTATTTGTTGGTGCAACTGGCTATTAAACTCTTCGAACAGAGATTAAACTCTCATGCAAAAATCAGACTGCTATTTATCACCAAATGGGCGTTTTAATGAGTGGAACATGTAGAATATGTCAAATGACAGGAATTATGACAGGTAATAAATAGCAGTCTGATTTTTTCATGAGAGTTTAATCTCTGTTCGTAGAGTTTAAGTCTGTTCTGTCGGACAAAACAAATGTGCCGTTTTCGTGCTGTGACCGTTCCAAATTTTTAACCTGTTCCACAATTAAAACTACCCCTGTTTCAGTGTTCCCATATATCAAAGTTTATTCGACTAGACACCCTTAAGCTATTAACAAATTTTCAGCTTGCTATTAATCAACTTTTTTTTCATACGCGGGATCCAGACCTATATGATATTTATATAAACATAAATGATGCACTCAAAGAAGGGTTTGGGATAAACTGTATTTGAGCACACTCTTCATTATTCAAATTTCTCGATTCGCGTTAAATTTTGATTAAAACAATAGCAAAATGTTGGCAACAAACAGCAATAGTTCACACAACGACTTAAAAATGACACCAGCCTTTTATAGACATTAACAAATTTACAGCATCTTTGTTTTGTGTTCCTTAGAAACCGGTTGGAACAAAAAACAATACAAGTAACCTGATAAAAACATTCCAGATACATGGTGCATTCAATACACAAATAAATACAATTTAATTTAAAACACCATTAAATCGCTTTTTTGTTTTTGTAGATGGTGCGTTAATTTCTTGGAGCAGCGTATAATCTTCGTTTTTAGTTTTTTATTAATTTTTGATTTTACATCTTGATGATCTTTGAATAAAAACATGATTGATTTACTTGTTATTATTTTAGGTAAATTTGAATTGGAAGTTAAAGAAATTTTACAAAGGATTGAGGACAAATCACAAATTGAAATCGCAACGGCTAAAGCTAACATGGTATTGGATCTTAAACAGGATGAATCAACGATACAATTTCCACAAAGCCAAAAAACTTACAAAAGCAAGAAACCGTTGGTCGAAAGATTGGATGAGTTTAGAGAAGATCCGCAGTTGCTGTCCAAAAATCCCAATCTTGTTACTCTGCCACCTGCTATGGAACCAGTGCCAGCAAAACCATTATTCTTCGATTTAGCTTTGAATTTTGCCGAATTTCCCGATCTTTCTGAGAAGTTGGATGATGGAAAACCCAAACAGAAACAGGGAGCTGGTATTTCTGGTTTCGTTAAGGGACTTTGGGGATGGGGAAAATAGGAAATTAGTTAATACAGATGGGTTTTATAAGATTTTCACATTGTTTAATAAATTTAATATTACCGATATGTTGTATATTTTTTTACATAAAGAACCCCGCAACACTCCTTTGAAAAGTGGCCCTCGGTCAAATTGTAACGAAAGTTCGGTCAATGATAGCTCTCAGTGTATATATTAAAAAAGTCCAGGGGACCTAGGTCTGAGAACCTATTATTCTGAAGCTACAGCCTTCTGAAGTTATTGGATTCAGGTGTTCAGTGTACGTTATGTGCACTAATTCACAGTCAGTAGGCGAATTCTATAATTTTCGTTATTATCGCGAAAGCTAAGCTAAACGATAGCGAAGTTGATTTATGTTCATATTCTATAAGGTTAGTTTTCGCTTCGTTATCATAGCGGCATACGATAATATACGAGTTTAAACGACGTATGAATAAATAATTACGGCAACATTGCAAATATACGTGCAGGGAGTAAAAAAAGAAGAAATAAAGAAAGAAGAAGAGTAACAGCAGTTACATGACGTATTTATATAACCTTATTGTCTTATAATCACAAGTTTGATTGAATTATTTCCTTGACTAACTATATTTTTATTATATTTTAATAAAAATGTTGCCAGTGCAATTTGTTCTATATTATGGAAAACTCGCGAAGAAACCAGCTACGGTTAACGCGAGAGGAAAGCGGGTTCCTTCGAGATAGAAGTGAACCATTTGGTTTAACAGATAAGGTTATATAAGGTTTATTGATATTTTTCGCTTAAGCAAAGAACTAGTTCGATTCCTTTTTGATGAGCTACAGGAACTTACGGAAGATATGGTGTAAGAGCATCACGAATTCATTATCAACAAAAAACACAAAATTCTTGTGGAATCAACAACAACGAACAACTCGCTTAGCGCTTGCGCTTGTGTACCACGTGAAAATGATCGACCAATCACTATCGAAAGCGAAACGAAACGCAAGCCAAAAGTTATCGCTTTCGCTTTGTAATCGGCTTCGTGATCTGCTTCTCCGGTTCTTCCCGAATGAGCTTACAGAATAGCAAACCGTCGGATAACGAACGTAATTGTTTCGCGTTGATCTTATAGAATCGGTCCACAGGTGAACGAAAATATTTATTACAAATCGGATCACATTCTTCTTTTCAATTAATTTGATCAGTGTAATTTTATAGTCGATTTTTAGTAACAGTTAAATTCAAATAATTTTAAATTCTAAATTCTGCAAAACACATTTGTCTTTTTCTCTTTTAAAAACAATAGATTTAAATAGCAGACCTTTCAGATATTAAAATCTCTACCACATCATTGTTTTGGTTCATGATCTTATGTTGAAACTTTTGAAAATCGACTACCTTTTCCTTAACTGTCATTTTCATGACCAGTAGTCCCTTACAAACTTTTGACACTTGGCAGACCTCGTTGTCCCAAGATGGTTGTCAGGGTTCTCGTTTAGAGTCTCACCATGTTCCCGGAGGTATTCTTATAACATCGGCGGTTAGCCTATCCAATTTCACAATACTGTAATGTAGATTGAATTTTAAGTACAACCATTGTTTGGTTTTGGGGCTAGTTAGCAAGTATTCACGAATAAGTAATCATAACCACATTTTTAACGTTCATAATTTCAACCATCTTTTCAATTTTAATGTGGGATTACTTATTCGATTTTAGATTCACTGATGATGGACTGATAGGTCCGAAAACGTTCTGAATGAACCTATTTTACTTAATCCATTGGGATTTTAAAAATTTTATTAAATATACCTTTTACATAGAAGTGGTTTTACTTCATGTTACGAGTTTTTTAACTATATGGTATACAGCCAACCCAGGGAACTACCCCTTTAAGTTTAAAATATTTAAAAAACTCTAACAAGAAGTAAAACCACTTCTATGTAAATTGGTATATTTATTAAAACTTAAAAATCCCAATGGATTGAATAAAATATGTCCAATTCAGAACGTTTTCAGACTTTATAGTCAAAGTTGGCCTAAGATGGTTGATTGAGGTTTTGGTAGGGTTTCACCATGTTCCCATAGGCAATATCCTGTAACATCGGCGTTTAGCCTGTTGAATATTATTTTTAAATAATGTAAATCGAATTTTAAATTCAACCATTGTTTGGTTCTGGGGCTATTTAGCAAGTATGCACATTCACTGATGATGGACCGATAGGTCTGAAAACGTTCTGAATTGGACATATTTTATTCAATCCATTGGGATTTTTAAGTTTTAATAAATATACCAATTTACATAGAAGTGGTTTTACTTCTTGTTAGAGTTTTTTAACTATATGGTATACAGCCAACCTAGGGAACTTCCCTTTTAGTTTAAAATATTTATTATTGAAAGTTCAGAGACTCATTCCTTTCATGCATATTTTCGTGCTGCATATGAATCCGTGGTCAAAAATAAATGCATCGTAGAAAACCTCCGAAAAGACCTCAGAAAACTGAAGAAGAGCGATAGAAAATATGCTGCTAGAGCGACATAAGAATTATCATATTTTCATGAATGCTTCACTTATCTAATAGCAGTATAGCTGCTAAGGGTAAATGAAGAAAAAAACAAATACACGTGCATCAACAAAAAGGGTCGAGATAGAATAGGACAAAATGTTACGATAGACCCATATAACTTTGAAAGTGGAGAATGTTAAATACCTTGGAGCAACAATCACTGCAGTAACGGAAGAGATTAAAGGGAGAATTCAGGCAGCAAACAGATGTATGTATAGCCTCCACAATTCTGTTAAATCTAAGAGCCTAACACGAGCATCAAAGATCAGAATATATAAAACAGTGATTAGACCGGTGCTCATGTATAAGTGTGAGATGTGGACTCTGACCAAAGCAATTGAAAGAAAACTTAGAGGTTTTGAGAGAAAAATCCTCAGAAGAATCTTTGGACCTTATCACGACCCTAATAGCAACCAATACCGAATGAGAACAAATGCGGAGGTCAGAAATTAAATCTCGGCGTCTAAGATGGGATGGCCATTTCCATAGACTCCCTAATAACCGCCTTTCCAAGCTGATCTGGGAGGAAGCCCCACAGGAAGAAGGCCCTTAGGACGCCCACATGGTCAGATTTAAGAACAATGGAGCTAGGTACCCACTGACCCAACTATCATGGACGACCGTTCGAGATGGAAGCGAGTTGTGCAGTCAGCCATGAGTCATGACCCACCCCGGGTTGTATTCCCAAGTAGCAATTTGTCGACGCGATAACGTTGTCTACCGCGTGGCAACGTTTAGTTACAACGTTGTTATTGCCTAGAAGACGACCCAATTCTGCACTAATTTGGTGGACGATTTTTGAGTTGTCTTGACGTTGCCTAGGCAACCTTAAGCGTTGCATAAGACAACTGAAGCGACTATAAAAAGTGACTGCGTGCAATGGTTGCTCAAAGAGTCGGGCTCGTTAGGTTTTTTTACCTATATAAAAAGTAAACTATTTTGACAGCATATCAGGTATTTAAATTTATATAAATACATAAATAAGGACTTAAACAAAATTACCTGATGTGAAATTTATAAACCCATCTCAGATTACCGTCAAATATGGATATTCCACCTTTAAAAAACACACGCGCTCATTTTTTATCACCTTTTTAACAAAAAATATGTATATTTAAAAAATCTAATTTTAATATAAAAGCCAGAATTTATGTTAAAGATGTTTTGTATAAATTTAATGTATTGATGGTGCTTTTAAAGGTATTAGAAAATGCCTGCAATTTTTATATTTTGTCAAAAATGAATAACCACTTTCAATTTCGTTGCAAAACGAAAATACAGCCGAACCATATTCCAGTCCAATCAGAGAGTGCTGCAAGCACCTCTACCGGTTTCGAAACTTATTAGTCTCTCATCAGGAGGCACATATGCTGCTCTCCCTGATCCAACCAAAACAAACCCCAGCGTGCAGTCCCGAATTGCAACGAACGAAATGGCATAGATGCCCTAGCGGCAACTGCTAGCAAAAGACTAAGTTTTCACTCTAATGGCATACAACATATCCCACCAGAATGAAAACAATGGGAACCTTCTCTGGTTACACCTCCGAGGCTTCTACAATTTGCAAGCCATACGGATGCTGAGACTAAGGAAGATGAGGGAATTCTACAATTTACAATTCACGTCACATCTGCTCAGCGCGGTAAAGTTCCAACGAGACTGGTTCCCTTAGTACTCCACACAGAGTAAATGTAAATCAAAAATGAATAACCACTTTCAATTTCGTTGCAAAACGAAAATACAGCCGAACCATATTCCAGTCCAATCAGAGAGTGCTGCAAGCACCTCTACCGGTTTCGAAACTTATTAGTCTCTCATCAGGAGGCACATATGCTGCTCTCCCTGATCCAACCAAAACAAACCCCAGCGTGCAGTCCCGAATTGCAACGAACGAAATGGCATAGATGCCCTAGCGGCAACTGCTAGCAAAAGACTAAGTTTTCACTCTAATGGCATACAACATATCCCACCAGAATGAAAACAATGGGAACCTTCTCTGGTTACACCTCCGAGGCTTCTACAATTTGCAAGCCATACGGATGCTGAGACTAAGGAAGATGAGGGAATTCTACAATTTACAATTCACGTCACATCTGCTCAGCGCGGTAAAGTTCCAACGAGACTGGTTCCCTTAGGTACCAGTCTCGTTGGAACTTTACCGCGCTGAGCAGATGTGACGTGAATTGTAAATTGTAGAATTCCCTCATCTTCCTTAGTCTCAGCATCCGTATGGCTTGCAAATTGTAGAAGCCTCGGAGGTGTAACCAGAGAAGGTTCCCATTGTTTTCATTCTGGTGGGATATGTTGTATGCCATTAGAGTGAAAACTTAGTCTTTTGCTAGCAGTTGCCGCTAGGGCATCTATGCCATTTCGTTCGTTGCAATTCGGGACTGCACGCTGGGGTTTGTTTTGGTTGGATCAGGGAGAGCAGCATATGTGCCTCCTGATGAGAGACTAATAAGTTTCGAAACCGGTAGAGGTGCTTGCAGCACTCTCTGATTGGACTGGAATATGGTTCGGCTGTATTTTCGTTTTGCAACGAAATTGAAAGTGGTTATTCATTTTTGATTTACATTTACTCTGTGTGGAGTATAAGGGAACCAGTCTCGTTGGAACTTTACCGCGCTGAGCAGATGTGACGTGAATTGTAAATTGTAGAATTCCCTCATCTTCCTTAGTCTCAGCATCCGTATGGCTTGCAAATTGTAGAAGCCTCGGAGGTGTAACCAGAGAAGGTTCCCATTGTTTTCATTCTGGTGGGATATGTTGTATGCCATTAGAGTGAAAACTTAGTCTTTATATTTTGTGTTTTTATTTTTTTTTTACATCCCAAAAAAACCAAAATGGTGCATTAAACAACATTACCAATATTACTTAAAATATACCTTATTACCAACCATAGACGGATGAGACAACCGAGAAGTCCAATCGCCGACCAAACACGGCCTGGACCGACTATCCCAACCACTTTAGAACGCACCCTCTTATTGGGTGACAGAGGTCATGTGACCAGTGCAATGAAGTGCATCATTCTCCTTAACAACGTTGCCACATTTAGTAGATATCTATTGTTTTGGTATATTTTTGATATTATTTAAAAAATTCTAGTAGGCAATGTTTTTTTTAGATGTTTGGTATATTTCCATATTTTGTTATCACTAAAATAAAATTTGCTTTTTAATAGTATTCACCCCATTTCTAAATTAATTTTCAGACATTTTGTTACAATTTCCCAATGTCATTACCGAAAATAAGATTCAGGACGTAGATGATGATAATAGATGGACAGAGAAATGAAACTGGTAAATACCAGATCTAAATAAGGAAATCTTCATATAATTGGTTTGGAGAATTTTCAAAATGATTGTAACGCTCGGTTTCATAATCAGTTAAGGATTTTAAATTTTAAGTAAGTTGGTACCTACCTTTATCACAATTCATATATGGGTAAATGTCAACTTTAAAGTGAACTTTACTTAATGTTTACTTTAAGTTGATTATGAAACCGGGCGATTTTGACAGGTAGCCGTTAACACAGATTTTACTGTATTTACAGGGCCTAAAAAGAATCTACTGATTTCTATTGATTTTTGAAAGCAAAACTACTATCCGCTGCAAGATAATTCGGATGGAATTCAGACAAAATATGTACAAAAAGTACATATTTTGTCGGAGTTTCAGCCAAATTATCTTGCAACGGATATAGTACTGAAAGAGTAAGAACTGGCCTGGCAACCCTGTCTAGCAAAGCTGATACAAAGATTTAAGCTTATCAAATCTACTGATAAAACAATGGACAATGGAGAAACCAGCTAATAAAAAACAAATAAACAGGTTGTTAAATAAATCGAAAATTTCCAGCAAAATAAAATATAAAATAATAAGAAAAAAGTACGGTTATAAAGTAAATTCTTTTTTTGCTCCTGAAGTTGCCGTAAACGTGTCACACATCTATAGAACTATACGTAAAGGCCCTGGGGTCGTGAGAGACAACTACCTGGTCGGCCAGAAAACCCATGGGCGTAAATTAGTTTAGCATTATAACGTTTTTAAGTAGTTGCGATTGTTGAAAAAACTTAACTGTGATATGTATAGTTGTCACAATAGTAATAACTTAGTTGCCCATATAACTGAAGATATTACTTAACGTTGTGACATCGTAATGTCAGTCGGGTTAGGGGTCGTTGGCCGAAACAACTGAAAGTCCACTGTGGCAACGTTATATACAGTGCATTTGTTTGTACTGACAACCAATGCGTCGAAAAATTGCTACTTGGGTTGCTACCAGAAGAAGAAGAAGTATAGCTGCAGTTACGCCGTATCTTCAGAAAACTACTGAACAGTGGTGGATCTGCAGGGGGGCAGGGGAAATATCCCCAACACGGCCCAAAATTAAAGAAAAAAATTGTTGGAACATAAAAAATATATTAGCTGACATGGAATTTGAACCACAGACAAATTCAACCCAATAAACCCGCTAGTTAGGAAAATTAAGGGAACTTAATGCATACAAAGTTATTATTTATATGTTTTGTGTAGTTTGGGTTTATCTTTTTTATGTCTTTTGGTTTGCGTTTCATCGGAAGGTCAGGAAACTAAGGAACAACCGCAACGAAAAGTGTTGCTAGAGCGACACAAGACATTTCACGTTTTCACACACATACCTGACTTCAGCAATAACAATTAAAAAAAAAGGATTGATTTATTAATTATTACGGTTTTTATTTATGAATGACACAGTGCACTTTATGATCTAATTGCACAAAAAGAGCGATCCAACAGACCTCGAGAATTACCGAACCATAACTCTGACCACCTCTAAAATTTATTCACAAGAATAATAACAAGTAGACTGGAAATAAAATTAGATTCTTAATAACCTAGAGAGCAGGCAGGTTTTAGGAAAAACTTTGGCACTAACTACCACATCCACATAAAAGGGATTATGGAAAAATCTATCGAATGCACCGACCATTGGTCCTGGCTTTCGTAGAGTTTCCCAAAGTATTACGATATCAAAGCACCATACGATAGAAATTAACAGCGTAATGAGGGCGTTGGAGGAAAGTTGTATAGAATATCGGTACTCCAAACTGATCGAGAACATATATACAATAATGCAACCAGGGCCTTAAGACTTCCCAGATACAAAATATTTAAAAACCAAAGGAAGATTTTGGGAGACACTTTATCTCCCAAACTCTTTACGGCAGTTCTGGAATATGCTTTCAAACAATTGGGTAGCGTGGAAAACGGGTCACGAGGTTTATAAGGGCAATAAAAAAGCAAATGAAATGGCCAAACAATGCTCATCAACGCAAAACGTTGGACCGGAACTCTTCTGCGGCGTTTAAAACGAAGTAACAGGAATAACTACAAGGAAGTGAGTAGCTCACATATCTCTGGAATGGTGGAGGAATTCACCAGGACCAAGACAGGCGAAATAGTTAATTATAGAACATTCGCCAAAATTTACCGCAGAGCTAATAAGCAAAGACAAGAAAACAGTCAGAGCCATAGTAGGTCTGCTAACAGGGCACTGTAAGCTGAATGGGCAATTACAGCTGATGTGATTGGCAGATGATAACCTATGCAGATTCTGTCACCTAGAATAAGAAACAGTGGAGCCTATTATGTCAGTGCCACTGCCTGGCAAATGTGCTGTTCCTTGCATTAGGCCATTAAGGCCGGAACACACATAACCGCACCGAGCAGAGACAGAGCAAGGCTGGCCATGTACGTCCCGGCCTTTAGGCGAAGAAAAGCGACCGGAAAGAGCTAAATGGAAAACTCGAAGTTATTAGACCTTTTACAAAGGGTCGTTAGAATGTAATCTAGGTTTGGAGGGCCACAATAGATCTGAAAAGGTGGCAGCGCAAAATAATTATAAATGACTTCAACTATTTTACAATGTATCTTCTGTTTATCTGTAACTATAGTTAATTTTTTAACCAAGAGGAGTAAACTAAAAAGACAGATTCACATCCAAGAAAGTTACTAGAAAAGTCACCAAATTCATCTTCTTTTTTCGTTGATCATATCACCTTTCGATGATAATCCATACATATTATATTATACTAACACATCGCTAAAGAGTTCTAAAAACAACTGTTTTTTTATAAAAGTAGACTAAAAATCTAAAAATTAAAGGAATAATCCAGAAAACACAAAAAATCACCGATATACTTAATTAACCTATAAAATGACAGAAGTGCCAAAATTTCATAAATGTCACTAGTGTCAAAATTTAATAACAGTGGAGTAAACTTGCCTGCGGTTGGACCAATTAGAAACAAGCATTATGGCGCGGTAAATTTGAATCACTCCTCTTGGTTAAAAAACAAACAATAGCTGACCCGGTGAACTTCGTTGCACCTTATCCCAGCAAACAGACCGACGTGTTAATTACGTGAATTTTGGGTACATTTGTCACCAATATATGTAAATTGCTTACGTGAATTTCACGTGAAAATTTGGTTGGAATGTCACATTGAAAATACGTCTTTAAATTACGTGAATAACTCGTCTTCAATGGACGTGTTATTTACCTTAAATAGCAATAAAATGTTTCGGGAAATTCACATTGCAAATACGTGTTGATTAACGTATCTTTTAGGGAATGTATATATTAGTATTCACGTGAAAGATACGTCCTCGGTTCACGTAAATAATTCGACCTTAATTAACATATTAAACAGGAAAAAAAACAGGAAGAGAAGCCCCCACCAATATTTATTGCCGGTGTTAAAAACATCCAACCATTAAACGAACTACTAAACACTATAGCCAAAGATAAACATTTAATCAGAGTGTTGAATGAAGAACAAGTCAAGGTACAGGCCCAAACAATTGAAATATACGACAGTATAATAAAAGCACTTGATGAGAAAAAAACCGAATATCATACATATCGTAAGAAGCAAGATAAACCCTTTAGAGTAGTGATTCGCCATCTTCATCCTACAGTGAATATACAAGAAATCAAAAAAGAAATAGAGAGCCAAGGACATATAGTTCTACAAATAACGAATATACTACAAAGAATTACAAAAAAACCCCTACCACTATTTTTTGTGGACTTAAAAATGCAAGATAATAATAAAGAAATTTATAAGATGGAATATTTACTCAACGCAAAAATTGATGTCGAAGCCCCAAGGCTAAAAAGAGAATTAGTACAATGTACCAGATGTCAAAGATATGGTCACACAAAAAATTTCTGCTATCATCAATACAGGTGTGTAAAATGTGCTCTAAATCACAAAACAGCTGATTGCCCTAACAAAATTAGATCTGATCTAGTAAAGTGTGTACTTTGCGGTAATAACCACCCAGCGAATTACAGAGGATGCAGTGTACATAAACAACTGCAAGAAGCAAGATTTCCAACCTTAAGAAAGAAAGAGTCACCGAATCAACTACAAAACCAACAGCTACCAGTGGCTACAACAAATATAAGTACAACACAAAGACCTACATATGCTCAAATGGTAAATACCAACCAACAAGATATTACAATGGTCACTCAGGCAAATGACATGCAGGAGTTAAAGAATATGATGAAAGGGCTTATGGAACAAATGAGCACCATGCTAAACTTATTAACAACACTTGTCTCAAAAATGAACTAATGGCTAATACACTAAAATTTGCCATATGGAATGCTAATGGCTTGACACAACACAAACATGAGTTGTATGCATTTATAGCTAATCACCAATTAGACATAATACTGATTTCAGAAACACACTTCACGAAAAAAAGTTTCATAAAATTTCACAACTATAAAATATATCACACAACACATCCAGATGGAACTGCACATGGTGGGACAGCAATCATTATAAGAAACAACATCAAACATTACCAGACAACTCACTATCAAAAAGCACATATTCAGGCCACAAATGTAGTTGTAGAAGACTGGACAGGACCTATAACTTTTTCAGCTATATATTGTCCACCAAAACATTCAATTAAACAACCAGAATTTAAAACCTTTTTTGATACACTTGGACTTAGGTTTATTTGTGGCGGAGACTACAATTCAAAACATCTAATGTGGGGATCTAGACTTATTAATACCAAAGGCCGTGAACTACAAAAAGAAATACTAATAGATAATCTGAACATAGTAACCACAAGGGGGCCAACATACTGGCCTACAGACCCTGCGAAAATTCCAGATCTCCTCGATTTTGTTATAGTGAGAGGAATAAATGAAAAATACTTTAAACCAAAGTCTTGTTACGATTTATCCTCTGACCATTCACCTGTTATCATAACTGTAAGCAAAAACATAACAAAAATAGAAAGAAGCTGTATATTACACAACAACAAAACAAATTGGAGTTATTTTAGATATCAAGTAAATAATCAAATCAATTTAGACATCCCACTAAAGACCGATAAACAAATCGAACAAGCAGTAGAACATTTTAACACAGTTTTACAGGAAGCAGCATGGAACTCAACACCATTACCTACAAATCGACATATGAACAAACACTGTTCCAATACAATACATGAAAAAATAATTGAGAAAAGAAGACTCAGAAAACAATGGCAATTATCAAGATCACCTCAAAGTAAAACAAACCTCAATAAAGCACAAAAAGACCTAAAAAAATTGATAATAGCAGAAAAAAATGCAAGCTTTCAGGAATACCTACAAAAACTAGATGCAACTCAAGCTACTGACTACTCGTTATGGAAGGCTACAAGGACTCTACGAAGGCAGAACTATACAGTCCCACCACTAAGAACACAAACAGGACAATGGGCGAGAAGTCCTCTAGAAAAGGCCGAAACATTTGCGACACACATTAAAAAAGTCTTTACATCAAATGAGGGAAGTTACTCACTACAAACTGAAGAAGAAATTATTTCGATACTCACAAAACCTTATCAACTAGAACTTCCTGAAAAAAGATTCACAAAAAATGAGGTAAAAAATATTATACAACACAACATCGATCCAAAAAAGGCTCCAGGATACGACCTGATTACAGGAAAAACTCTTCAGCAACTCCCAGAGAAAGGCTTCCAATTTCTGACACAGTTATTTAACTCTATAATGAGACTAGGTCATTTCCCATCACAGTGGAAACTAGCACAAATAACAATGATACCAAAGCCAGGAAAAGAACCAGAAAATGTACAGTCCTACCGTCCTATTAGTCTTCTTCCCGTGGTATCCAAAGTTTTTGAAAAGCTGACACTTACTAAGCTAATGCCTATACTAGAAAACAAAAAACTAATACCACCACACCAATTTGGGTTTATAAAACAACATTTAACAATACAACAGGTACATAGAATTGTAGAGAGAATCAACGAGGACTTTGAAAATAATAGGTACTGCTCGGCGGTATTTCTGGACGTAAGTCAGGCATTTGATAAAGTCTGGCATAAAGGCCTATTATGTAAACTAAAACAGAATTTACCTACAAATTACTATATACTCTTAAAGTCATATATCACCAACAGAAACTTCCAGGTAAAGTATGAGAATGAATACACAAACATACAACAAATTCTCGCTGGGGTGCCCCAAGGAAGTGTACTAGGACCTATATTATACCTTATATTCACTGCTGACTTACCGACAGATACACATATCACTACAGCCACATTTGCGGATGATACGGCAATACTATCATCGAACAAAAATCCCAAAATAGCCTCAGAAATCTTACAAAATAATCTAAATAAAATTCAACAATGGATGACAAAATGGAGAGTCAAAATTAATGAAAACAAATCGCTACACCTAACATTTACCACGCGTAGGGAAACATGTCCGGCTGTATACTTAAACGATAAAGGAATCCCACAAGTGGATGAAGTCAAATATCTAGGTATGTACTTGGACAGAAGATTAAACTGGAGGAAGCATATATTTACTAAGCGAAAACAACTGGGTCATAAGTTAAGAACCATATATTGGCTGTTGGGCAAAAAATCAAAACTATCAACTGAAAATAAAATATTAATCTACAAATCCATCCTAAAACCAGTGTGGACTTATGGGATAGAATTATGGGGAACCGCCGCACATTCCAACATTGAAATCATACAAAGATTTCAGTCCAAAATATTGAGATCAATACTAGGAGTTCCATGGTTCATAACCAATGAAGCCATCCATCGGGACGCCGGACTACCATACGTCAAAGATGACATCAAAAAGTGCGCGAAAAAACATACAGAAAAACTTAAAGTGCATCCAAACGTGTTAGCAAAAAATTTAGTGAATAAACCGCGTACTGTTCGTAGGTTAAAACGAAAAGTTCCGTTAGAGTTAAGTGAACAATAGGTACTAAATTAATGTGTATAAGTTTATGTCAGAAATAGTCAGTGTTGTAGGCTAAGTTTTAAAAAAGGGGTGCATCACTGGATGCCTCCCTACATGTCATTCCTAATTATTGTCAGTCCTATTACTTATTGTCTGTTATCTACCTAAACATTTAGGTTTAGATTGTATAGATAGATTGTAATAAATGTGGGGTTAAAATAAAATAAATTAACATATAAATAAAACAAGCATATAAAGTATTAACAATGTATTTATTTAGTAGAATTTAGAGACTTTAAAACATTTGTCTTGTATAATTATTATACAAGATAATGAACCAAAAATGGTACCGACCTAAAGACACATTAAAAAATTTGCCAACACAAAACACAACACAGGTCACTTTTTATTTCGAGGAGGACACTTTCTTGTTTTTTCTAATTGGATCATCGGCACTTCAACCCTCGAGCAGTGAGGTAAACGTTAATATGAAAGACATTATTATAAATAAACCCGCCTAAAATAAAACGATGGAAATAAAGCTCTTCACGTTTCACTTTCACTTTTTGTTTTTGTTGTAAAAAATGTGAGTGAGAAGCAGTGAGAAGCTGATATTAGAGGTTATGATCATCGATTATAAAAATCGTTTATTTTTAAATTGCAGTTAAACTATTTTACTTACTTTAAATTAGTATTACGTATTATCTTTTTGTTTTTAAATTTCTTCTACTATTAACTAATTGGTCTTACTAAAAATCTATTTCAATACCAGAATAATATAAAAAAATAATCCTATCAAAACGTATCTATTATTCGATAAATCGATTAATTTAGTTTCCGAACCAACTATGTTCACGTACCATGGTCACGTGATAGTATTTAAAGGAGGAGAAATGCTTGGTAGTACGTCATCACCACGCGCGATTTGAAAATTAGACTTAACATTTTAGCTGCTGTGATATTTTTAAAGAAAAAAATAGCAAAAAAAGCTTCAAATCAAGGTTGGATTGAAATAGTTACGCTAAATGATTTTAAAAGCGAAATCATAAACATTTTGTGTAAATATTGGTATTATTTACGTATTTACATTACTTTTACGTGAAATACATCTAATTCTTCGACGTCCATAAAATACAGAGAGTAAAATTCAAGCGATACGTATTTAACCAACGTCGTTGTAAAATTTTGTTTTCCAAAATATTTCTCAAAAATTAACCAAAGGAAGTTATTTCTGTTTCGTCATTATTACGTGAAATAAACGTACCTTTGCGATGTAACCGACATTCACACCTATTATAAAAAACATGTATACTATATTAGTCATTATGATTTTATATTATTCTAATGTTAAACATGTATAAAGGAAGCACTAATATATAGGTGAATGATTTGGCACTGAAATACGTTTTTTCCCCGTCATAAATCACCGAGTTACGTATTCGTTGAAATTTGCCGTAAATTTAACGTAATAATCACGTAACTGGGCTCAAACCTGTTTGCTGGGTAGTGTGTCATAATTAAATAATCTGTCATAATTGTGATTATGACCTTATGAACTTATATCAGTTCTTGAACGCAATTGCTAGAAATCAATTACTCAAAATCAACTGCTCGAAAATGAATTGCTAGACATGAAAATTGATCGAAATGCAATTTGCTCGGTTAAAAAAAATTATATGTCCAAATATTTTTTCACAATAATGAAAAATTTGTTGGTATTATCGAATGAAATTCGATAGTTTTAAGGCATTCCAGAAGCCGCTACAGATAAAATGTTTTAACAGCTCATTAATCATTCAGAATTAGTCGACGGTTATTAAAAGTTAAAATAATTAAGACGATAACTGGACGATAACGATTTAATGAGTGAAATTTATTTTTTTTACTTTAATGACAAAAAAGCAAACTCATTAGCAGAATCCAATTAAAAATTATTTTGCACATCATATTTGAAAAATATTTTATTGAAAAATCTCATTTTTGTTGGCAAAAATATATTAATTTGTCTGGACTAAATTACAGTTCTGTTTATCTTAAAAGGGATATGTTACTATCAACATTCATACAGTGTTGCTAAACTGGATTTTGTTATTTTGAGTGTAAATTTTCCCAGCGATCTCCGAGTTTACAATACATAAATACGATACATAATATGACAAATTATATGATATTCCACGTATACAGTACGTAAATCGTTCAGCTGGACATAGGGAACATACAATACATAGATTTAGATAGATACATGAATACATACATTGTATTATATTGAGATAATTGAGGCAACTGAGCTTTCTCGATGACAATATGGTTGTTAGCATTAAGGGGCATTAACCTCAAAATTGACAAATCATTTTGACTGACACAAATAAACGCCAAAATATGAGAATGTAGTAGGTAGCTAAATATTTTTGGCCTAAGAAAATGGAAAAACTGTTTAGTTTTTAAAGTAAAATAAATTTTATTATTTTAATTCATACCTTAACCTTTATAGTCCAGAGAAATAAGATTTTTCTCGTGACACATCCCCCTCCAGGCCGAAACCAAATTTTTTGAGTAGTATGGACATCTATATTATTAACCTCTATGTTTCCTGCAGCCGATTTTGATGATATACATAGTTATAAACAAATGAAGATCAAAAAACGCTAAATTTTCTCTTTTTTCGTCTATTACCAAAAAGTTAAGCAATTTAAACAAATTTGAGTGTAAGAAACTCATAAATCGTATAAAAAACTTCAATATGGCGTTCGCTGAATATGTCCATCCTTATTGGTTGCTTAGAAAATTGCAAAATAAATCATACATTTTGAATTTTTAAAAATATTCATAACTTATGTAAAAATTAACTTAGAACCTTCTTATTACACGGAATGCTGATACTTCTTGTACTTAAATTATATTTTAAATTTCAAAGCAATTGGTCAAATAGTTTAAAAGTTATTTAATTTGTTCATCCCAAATTCATTTTTTTTGCAACACTACAAGTCAGAAAATTATGAGGCTACAATCATACTTCGGACAGTTTATGAAAGAAGAACATTTATACTATTACCATTATTAAAAATAAATGACAAAAAATTATTTTAAACAGAGTAAAATTATTTTCAAAAAACATGTCGATTTTTTGCTTACTTAAAAACAATTAGAATAACTTTTTAACCGTTACCTGTAGAAAAATTATTTTTTCATTTTTATTTTTCAACTGTCCTAGGACAATTAGGGACAAAGTTAGCCCCCCCATTTATTTAATTCACACGTTTTTGCAAAATAATTTTGCAATATTTATAATTATTTTTTGTATTTTTTTTTAATTAAATTAATACTGTAAATTTCCTTCTTCCATAAACTATCCAAAGTATTACTGTAGCTTCATCATTTTCTGACTTACAGTGTTGCAAAAAAAATAAATTTGGGATAAACAAATTAAATAACTTTTAAACTATTTTATCAATTTCTTCGAAATTTAGGGTATGAATTAAGCACCATAAGTCTCAGCATTCCATGTAATAAGAAGGTTCAAGTTAATTTTTACATAAGTTATAAATATTTATAAAAACTCAAAATTTATGATTTATTTTGCAATTTTCTAAGCAACTAATAAGGATAGACATATTAAGCAAACGCCATATTGAAGTTTTGTATACCGCTTATGAGTTTCTTACTCTCAAATTTGTTTAAAATGCCTATTTTCTTAGTAATAGACGAAAAAAGCGAAAATTTACCGTTTTTTGATCTTCATTTGTTTATAACTATGTATACCATCAAAATCGGCTGCAGCAAATATATAGGTTATTATTATAGATGTCCATATTACTCAAAAAATTTGGTTTCGGCCTGGAGGGGGTTGTGTCACCAACAGGCTATTTTTTTTCCTTATTTCTCTGAACTATTAACTACAACGCTATTTTTGTACGCCACATATAAGAATTCTATTACAAATGTATTTAAAAATTTAATTTTTGTCTTTGTTTATTTATCTAACCTATCACTGGAATGTGCTTTACACTGGATTTAGTTTCGTTATAATCGGCGTTCTAGGAAGGTCGTAATTTATAGTTTATTATTTGTTGTTTCTTGTAGTGGATAACATACGCCACAATTATAGTAATACAATTAGTAATATAAGTACATATTTCGATTGTTTTTTAGTCATTATGGCACAAAATATATTTTTCTTTATAAACAATACTTTTTCTCAAGTAAAAAATATTTAAAAAAAATTTTTATTAGCAATTTTATTTATCATGGAATCAGATTCCAGTTATATATCCCAATTTTCTTACTGTGAAGGAAATCCAAGTATTCGCTGACGCCGAGTAAGGTTTATAACAAACAAATAAGTGTAATTTTTCAAAAAAAAAAACAAATCCGCTGTTTTTAAGTGTATTTTCTTGTGGTGTATAAAGTACGCCACGCGTGTAGCTATGTTATATTTTGATGCGCGGGCAGTTAAAGCTTAAAATTCTAAATATTAATTAATTATGACAATAACAAAGAATGCATTTAATACATGCAATAGGTAGTGTACATGATATTTTTCGTTAGTTCATCTAATAAACATAAATAAACTGGATGGTTTGCCCAGGCGAAAGCAAGATTTTTTGAAAGTTGCGTAAAATTAAAAAATTCATATTTTATCCAATTTGAGTCCAAAAGTTAATCTGTTGCACTTTTTTTTTATGAAATTTCCCGTTCATTTTTCTTCTGTGCTCAGAATTTTTCTACGGCTTACGGTTCGCTATTTCGGAAACGGACTGTGCTAGAGAAGCAAAAATAGCAGCGTTTTGTTCGGAATTCAGCAGGGAGTCTACCTGCCAAATTTCATAAAAATCGGTCAATTCGTTTTGGAGGAGTATGGCAACAAAGATGTAAAATATTTAAATTGTTATTAAAAAATAACGGTTGAAGATAAAAAAGTGAAAATTTAGGATTGTAAGTATCTTTTGCTTCTACATCATACAAAATTAAGAAAAAAGGGTTTGTCAAAAAATTAAAAAAATATATCAGGGGGGGGGCAAGCCCCCTTATGACGTACGGGCATGAAATCAGAGTTATGCCTATTCCCAGTCCGGTAGAATACACGTGTAAAATTTCATAAAAATCTGTTGAGCCGTTCTCGAGTTATTAACGGTGTAACTAACATAACTCGACTTTCTTTTATATATTTATATAGATGTAAAATATTTAAATGGCTATTAAAAAATAATGGTTGAAGATAAAAAAGTGAAAATTTAGGATTGTATGTATCTTTTGCTTCTACATTATACAAAATTAAGAAAAAATGGTTTGTCAAAAAATTAAAAAATATATCAGGGGGGCAAGCCCCCTTATGACGTACGGGCATGAAATCAGGGTTATGCCTATTCCCAGTCCGGTAGAATACACGTGTAAAATTTCATAAAAATCTGTTGAGCCGTTCTCGACTTATTAACGGTGTAACTAACATAACTTGACTTTCTTTTATACAGGGTGTCCCAGACTAACTTACCCACGCTATATCTCTTAAAGGAATAGAGATTTTCGAATGGGACAAAAGGTGATATATTCTACTTGTAATACACTTTAATACAACGTACAAAAAAATCATCCCCTAAATAATCATCCCTTAGTTACAACCCCTAACTTTAATTTTTTTAATAGCACCCTATATATTTTTTTATAGTTTTGGATGTGGTCTTCTATCGTCTATTCAACACATTTTTTGAAAATAAAATCGGTTCGTAAATAACCAAGAAAATATCAGTTTAGTTTTGTTAATTATGTGTCCCAGACTAATTTATCAAGGCTATATTTCATAAACGAATAGAGATTTTCGAATGGGACAAAAATGATCTATTACATTTGTAATACACTTTAATATGGCCTAGAAAAAAAATATCTCCTAAATATTCATCCCTTAGTTACAACCCTTTACTTTATTTTTTTTAATAGCACTCTGTAAGTTAGGGATGAATATTTAGGGGATGAATTTTTTCTACGCCATATGAAAGTGTATTACAAATGGAATAGATCAGTTTTTGTGCCATTCGAAAATCTCTATTCGTTTAAGAAATATAGCCTGGATAAATTAGTCTGGGACACACAATTTAACAAAAATAAACTGATAGTTTCTAGGTTATATACGAACCCATTTTATTTTCAAAAAATGTGTTGAATAGACGATAAAAGACCACATCCAAAACTATACAAAAATATACAGGGTGCTATTAAAAAAATTAAAATTAGGGGTTGTAACTAAGGGATGATTATTTAGGGCATGATTTTTTTGTACGCCATATTAAAGTGTATTACAAGTAGAATATATCACCTTTTGTCCCATTCGAAAATCTCTATTCGTTTAAGAGATTTAGCGTGGGTAACTTAGTCTGGGACACCCTGTATATATAGATATTAAAATATTTTTACCGTATATTGGCAGTTACAAATATTTATAATACAGTATATTATATCTAATAATAGGTAGATACTTTTCTGTTAATTATCTCATTTTTTATCTATAAGTACTTTATCCAAATATAAAACAACCAATTATTGAATTGATGAGTTACCTACTAGTTTGTTGCTATAATGATTTGCTATAAGAATTTATTGGCTTATTTTTTGGTTCTAGGAGTTGTTTTCTGTGAAATTAAGGGTAAGAGCAATAATGTTAATTAAGTTTTATTTATCTTCTAGAGCAGAATTCAAAATGTTTAATTTCATGTTAGTGTAATAACATTATAACATTCTTTAGGTTATACTGTTTTTAAGCTTTTATTGTACGATATAATTGGACATATCACTTTATATCCACACAAGAAATAATAATTATGTGAACAGTTATGGAATCCGCTGAATCTTAGCACATCTAGGTATCATCATCCAGTTTATATGTATAAAGTCAAATTAAAAGAGTTTAATAATCAAAGAAAAATCAAAAATCTACGATATGCTGATAACACGGTTATATTGGCGTCTTCGTCAGGACTAAAACAAATTATCAATAAGCTGAGCACATGTTGTGTATGATATAATGGTTTTGTGTATGGAAAATGAATATACAAAAAACCAAAGTAATGATCATGAAACAGAAATAACCAAACACAGATAAGAAACATGACAAGCTACGAAGTGGTCAGACAATTTAATTAGGTACTTGGGCTCCGTCATCACTAATAGTGAAGGGTGCGAAGATGAGATCCGTCGACGCATTATACAATGGCCACATCGACAATAGTCAAACTCACATAAATATGGAAGAACAAAAACACATTACGTTACAAAAAAAAAAAACAAAAAATTACGCCGTGTTCGACCGTTAATATTTCCTATCGCCACCTACACCCAGAAATTACAAAGGAAGAAATATTTTAGGCACTAAGAACACCAGAAACGGAAAAAGCCGGAGCCAGATCAACTGCCTATTGATATCCTTAAAATAATAGAAAATTAGTACATGGATGTCCTCTTAAAGCTCTTTAATGAAATTTATCAGTCGGGTGACATGCACAATGAATGGTTGACCTCAACATTTATTTGTCTCCAAAAAAAAAAGGCTAGAGAATGCACCGATCACCGCACCGTAAGCCTGATGTCTCACACACTTAAAATGCTTTTAAAGATCATTAATAAACGCATTTACCAAACACTTGATATGGATATTAAAGAAACCCAATTTGAATTCCATAGAGGCGTAGGTACCTGTGAAGCTTTCTTTGCATTCAACGTACTAATCTAGAGATGCTTGGATGTGAACCAGGATATGTACATCTGTTTCATAGATTACAACAAGGCTTTCGATAAAGTCTGACACAAAGAGCTAATGGACGTTTTCAAAGCAAAACAATTACAATACAATGACCTTCGACTTATAACAAATCTATATTATAATAAACAGCAGGCACACATACGCGTTAACGAACACACATAAGAAGAGTTCGAAATTAAAAGAGGAGTGCGACAGGGGTGTATATTGTCACCACTACTATTCAATGCATACCCTGAAGACATTATGAACAGAGCTCTTGAGGGAGAAATAGCAGGAATAAAGGTAAATGGAAATGGAACGCCAATTAACAACAATAGATATGCGGACAATACTATCATAATAGCGGACAACCTCCAAGACCTCCAAAAGCTACTGAACAAGATAGTTGAGTATGGAGAAGAATATGGATTACATTGGCGTACATACGGGTAATGTGATCGGTCATATTACACGTATGAGCGCTAGTGGTGAATATTAAATTCTTAATTGTATGTCAAAAAATCCGCAATAACTATCTCTTAAAACCTACCAAATTCCATTTTCATATCTCAACTGGTTTTAAAGCAAAAAATAAATCGTCAGTTTGTAAGAAAAAATTCAACATCCCGTATCTCGGAAACTAAACATTTGCGGACAAACGTTTATCAAGTTAACTGTCATTATTTTTTCATGCAGAATTACCCCTTAAATCCCTTTGTCGCACTTATTTAGAAACACCGTGTATTGATGAAGAACATGATGTCTAGTTGTTAAAGTACCTAACTTTTTTATTATCCAACATAAACGAGTGAATCAAAAAACAGAATGTTACGAAAACCAGAGGCTATAGTTGGGTTTTAATTTCAGAATTTTATATATGCTAGAATATTCCACCGGGTGATACAAACTTTGAGGAAAAAACACAGTTTGATTGGTACACCCGGTATACAATGAAAATTGATCTGTTTAGCAACAATATTATTACAGTGGTATTGTTAAAGAATCGGGCTATAACATGTTCAAGAAATCACTTAAATCGACCAACAGGTTTAGGAAATACGAGTCATCAAAAATGGCCAAATTTTTAATTGGGCCGATTTCTATGCACGTAAGTTTATTTTCTCGAATCTGCTTTACGGGATAGAAGCATGGACACTTGACGCGTTGACTAATAAAAAGTTGGAAGCATTCGAACTGTGGGTGTATAGAAGAATCCAGAAGATATCATGGACCGAGCATGTAACAAACAACGAAGTCATGAGAAGAGTCAACAAAACAATGGAAATATTGGAAACCATCAAGACAAGAAAGCTGCAATACCTGGGGCATGTTATGCATAATGAGAGATACAACATACTTCGATTAATTATACAAGGGAAAATCCAAGGCAAGAGAAGTGTAGGAAGGAGAAGAATCTCATGGTTGCGTAACTTGAGGGAATGGTATGGATGCACATCAACCGAACTATTCAGAGCAGCATCATCTAAGATCAGGATAGCAATGATGATTGCCAACCTCCGTCGCGGAGATGGCACGTAAAGAATAAGAAGAAGATCGCCATCAACGCTTTAGGAACGTGGACCATCAAAAAAGCCGATTCGAAGCGTATATAATGGCATTGGAAATTTAGGTCTACCGTAGAATGTTACGCATACGATGAACCGCACACAAATAATTAAAGTAAAAGCCAGAGTTAGAATGCAGTGCTAGTCTTAAGGCGCACATGAATACCGCTCATGTCGGCACAGTGGTATACAACCGTAGGCAATTATTGTATGCGCGTACTTATATTCCAGTGCTATGATTCTCAAATCAGGTCTTCATGCACCGCTCGGGGCAAACCGGCAACGTGGTCGGCCGTTCTCCGGTAAGAAATACATTGTCTTATGCTAAAAGAAGAAATAAATGATAACTTAAAGAAAATAAAACAAGACGTGATAAAAACAACAGATGTTAATGACAAATGGAACATGATACAAGAAACGTTAGTAGAGGCAGGAAAGAAGATATTACCCACAAAAATAATAAAAAAACAGAGATGGATGACTTCAGAAATCGTAGAGTTAATGGAGGAAAGAAGGAAACATAAAGGCAGGATTAATAGGAAAGAAAATAAAAGAGGCCAAATCCACCTGGCTGACAAATCAATGTAGTGAAATAGAAGAATATTCTAAAAGTATGATAGCTTTAACATGCACAAGAAAATAAAGAAAATCACAAATACACAGCGAAAAAAGAAAGATGGCCCTCTTAAAGACATAAATGGAAAAATTATTATAGAAGGCAAAGAGAAATTAAATTTAAGTAAAAAATTAAAGTGGAAGACATACATAACAGATCTGTTTAAGGATAATAGACAAGAAACGGAAGAAATCGACAGCGAAACAGGACCAAAGATCATAATGGAGGAAATCGAACAAGCAATACGAAACGCAAAAAACGAAAAAACTGTAGGTCCAGACGAAATACCTGCGGAATTACTGAAATGTCTAGACGATGAAACTCGACCGGTACTACTGGATCTGTTTAATAAAGTATATAAAACCGGAAAAATCCCTCAGGAATGGTTGGTGTGCACCTTTGTAACAATACCAAAAACAATATTGTGATGTTGGGGGTTGCTGGACGAAGACACTATCCCGAACAAACAAACTTAAACTTTTTACATAACTTTATTCTTACAAGGTTGAAGGTACAATTACAACTACGTCGACCGACATTATCGTTAGGATAGGTCAAGGTGACCCATATCTCGGTAACTATATCCCCTGACTACGCGCCAGCAGAGTTCAGCGAACACACTGATCCAACAACGATGTCTCAGGTACTCGACCTTCCCACTTATATCTATTATATTAAAAACAATGCCCATATGTATTACCATATATGGTTATGCTATACGTATGTCAATAATGACGTGTGCTTTGTTTGCAGTCTTACGAATGAGTTGAATACTTTGAACTTTGCTACTGTCGTAATAAATTATACAAATTGCAACTATAATATTGACCTTATTCTTATAACAAATAAATTAGGAAAATTCCGTGAGGGTTGTCGTGTACCATCACATCTCTCTGGGCGGGGAAAAGATGAAAGGGAATTTCAGTAACAATTTCCTTTCATCTCTATTTTATATTATTTATGCTGACTGACGTCTCTCCTTTATAAGAAAATTAAACAAACATATTAAAAGAAAATGAGAAAAGAAAAAAAATGAGATATATAAATATGTACACTGAACCTTAAGTACTAGTAAAAGTCTTATGGTGGACTATTATTACACTTTTACACTATAACACTTTTCAGTACTTATTCTTTTTATATATTATACAGCTTAACGTTATTCTTATGTATGACTACTTGTTTACCCTTTTTCTCAATAATTACGTTAGGCGTTTCATCTTTAATTACGGTATATGGACCCGAAAACAAAGAGTTAAGTTTTGTGTTTGGCTCATTTTTTATTAATACCTTATCTCCTGGTTTATAAGTTATTTTACTCGTTTTGGCATCATATATTTTTTTTCTGCTGTGTTTTGTATGTGTTAGTGTTTCTCTGGCCTCCTTTGCGGCTACCTGTAGTCTGTATTTCAGTTCCATGGGATAGTCGTCAAAATTATACAGGGGTTCTATTTCGTTTTGAACATTTGTCGGCAGTCTACATATTTTTCCGAACACTAATTCGAACGGTGTATAACCCGTTGCTGAGTGTACTGAAATGTTATACGAAAAACAGAAATATTCCACCCATGTACTCCAATTTGTAGGGAATTTTGATAGTTGTATCCTAAGGTACGCATTTAAATGTTTGTGAGTGTTTTCTAAAGCTCCTATTGTTTCGTGGTGATATGCTGTTGAGTTTAGTTTCTCTATTTGCAATAATGAGCATGTTTCCTTAAATGTTCTTGCCATAAACTCTGAGCCTTGGTCTGTGACTATTTTTCTGGGTACTCCATACCTCAGAATAAAATTTTCTACCAATGCCTTGGCTACTGTTTCGGCTTCTTTGTTCTTTATTCCATATCCTTCTATGTATTTACTTAGCTCACATTGCAGTGTCAATATATATCTATTCCCACTGTCATCCATCTCAAATGGTCCTACTAGATCTATAAATATTGTGTCGAATGCGCAGGTGGCAGTCGATGTGATAGTTAGAGGTTGTTTGGTTATGATAGAATGCTTATGTCTTTGACAATCGTCGCATCTCTTCACAAATTCCTCGATATCTTTTCGTAAACTATTCCAAAAATAATATTTCCTTATATTTTTGTACATTCTATTTATTCCGGCATGCCCTCCTGTTGGTAACATGTGAAAATCATTAATTATAATTCTTCTTAATTTTTCATCTGCTATATTCTGTTTGTCTTGTACTATACATATTTTGATATCTCTTTCTTTAAACATTTTAGGATCCTTTCTTATCTCTTCAATAATTGGCTGATTCTTATTATTCTTTACTAGTACTAGTTCCTTTATATTCTTTTGTGCGCACATTTGAATCAAGGCTCTCAACGATGCTCGTAGCGCAGACGTTGATCGAGGTTCTTGATATGTCGAGTTTCTCAACGACGCTCGTAGTGCAGACGTTGATCGAAAATCTCGAATCAGATAAATAATATCGTCTTCTTCGTTGTACAATATACTACTATTTGTATTTTCTTCAGCCGAATCTAGCTTCATTGTTTTGCAATCGTCCTTGTCTATCAGTTTTACCTCTACCGCACTTTTCGGGAATTTCAACAATTCGACTACGTCTGGTTGATCAGTCCATTCGTTCTTCGAATCGGCGATTTCCTCCTGCTTTTTCGTTTGTGCTCTCGTCATCACTAATATACTTTTCTCTGAGTCCTTATTTAGTTGCTTTAGTTCTTCTGATGTAACTTCTATTCGTGATAAGGCGTCAGCTGTTACATTTTCAGCTCCTTTCACGTATTTAATTGTAAAGTCGTATTCTCCTAACTTCAATCTAAATTTGTTTAATCTGCTGGAAGGGTTTGTCATACCAAATAGGTACACCAATGGTCGGTGGTCTGTCAAAATAATAAATTCTTTCTGTAGAAGGTAATGTCTCCATTTAGCAATGCTCCATACTATTGCCAGTAATTCTTTTTCTATCGTAGGATAATTCATTTCCGCTTTATTAAGTGTTCTACTGGCATATGCTACCGGTTTGTCATTCCCGTTTGACAAAGTTGCTATTAGTGCGATGCCAGATGCATCTGTCCGTAGAATAAACGTGTTCTCCTCCGATAAATCTGGGAATTCCATTACGGGGGGGTTTGATAATGACGCCTTGAGGCTTTCAAAAGCTTTTTGGCATTCTGTTGTCCACTCAAATTTTACATTTTTCCTTGATAGTCTATTTAGAGGTGCGGCTATTTCTGCAAAATGATTGATATGTTTTCTGTAATAATTTGCAAAGGCTACGAATCTTTTTGCTTCTTTTGCATTTTGTGGTATTGGATATTGTTCCAATGCGGTGATCTTTTCCGGATCTGGTGCTATACCTTTATTCGAAATCTTGTGTCCTAAATATAATAGTTCTTTTTCCATAAACTCGCATTTAATTGGATTTAATTTCAGATTTACTTTCCTTAGTCTCTCTAATACCTTCACTAAGTTCTGATTATGCTGTTGTAGACTGTTGCCAAAGACTATCAAATCATCAAGATATATAAACATGTTTTCAATAATTTAAACCTGACATTGCCATAGTCATGGCTCGTGAGAAACATCCTGGGCTTGTCTTTAACCCCATCGGAAGTCGTGTCATTTGATATTGACCTCTATCGGTTGCGAATGCTGTGTACGGTCTGGACTTAGAATCGAGTTCTATTTGGTAATATCCTTGGTATAAATCTAAATGTGAAAAATATGTTGCTCCTGATAAAGCGTCTAGGATTTCTTCTATGCATGGTAATGGAAATCTGTCATTCTCAATTTTGTTGTTTAGTTGTCTGTAATTTATCACAACTCTCCATTTCTTGTTTCCATTTTCATCGTTTTTCTTTGGCACTATAAGTAGTGGAGATGAGAATTCTGATATTGCATTTTCAATAATCCCGTCTTTTAACATTTTGTCTACTTGTCTATTTATTTCCGTTTTTTGTCCATGTGGTAATCTATACGGTTTTGTATAAGCAGGTGATACTCTTTTTTGCAATTTTATTTTTGCTTTGTATACGTCCGTCGTTGTGCATGGATCGTTTTCTAAGAAAAACACATCGGAATATTTTACACATATTTTTTCTATTGCTCTTTTTTCCTCTAGCGATAAATTTGTTGTGTTTATTATATTCAAAAGTCTTTCGGCACGACTCACCGATTGTTTTGATTCTCCCATGTGGAAAACGTCGAACTTGTCTAATCTTTCGACCTTCGGTCTAAAATTCTTAACAATTATTTCTCTATCATTGATATTTAATATCCTTATTGGTATTTTTCCGTCGACTGGTTTTGAGACTGTTGCTGCCGAGAAAATTCCTTCCGCTATCTCCTGTGGTATAGTTACAAAATCTCCGTAGTGTGTCCCGATCTCGAAAAAAAAAATAATTTTTCACATCTCCTAGGTATTATTATCGTATAAATTTCTCCCATAGATAGCATTTCCAAATCTCTTCTCATTCCTTCTACATGTAACGATAATTTTAAGGATTCGTAATTTATTGTAGCAAAATATTGGTATAAAAAATCGCTACCAATAACTCCATCGACTTTATTTGTGAAACTCTTCATAACTGCAAATTCCTGTGTCAACGTTATCTTCTCAGAGTTATCTAATATTTCAAGGTCACACAAGAAGGTTCCCCTTGTATATACAGTTTTTCCGGTAACGCCTCGCAAGCTAATACGTCGGGTTTTGTTTATGTCGGTGTAGTTTTTATCTAAACATTCTTCAAATAAAACGCTGACTGTTGCGCCAGTGTCAATTAATAGTTTTTTGCGTTTTCCTCTGTAATAAACATTAATATAATTTAATCCACTTGCTGTGGAATTATCTGCCTCCATTCGATGGGCCACGAAAAAAATCTACTTCTTGTATTGTGCTTGTGTGTGGCTGCTCTTGGCGGGGCTGCTCCTCTGTTGCGAAATATGCTCCTGGTGAATTTCTGTTGCTGGGGTTTCTACCTTGCGACCAATTATTATTTCTCCCTCGTTGACCATGTCCTGCTCCTCTGTTTCTTTGAGACCTACCTCTGTTATGATATTGTCTTACTTCGTTTCCATTTGTATTCCTATTATTATATGTCTTGTTACCTTCTTTTCTCCTGTCAAAACTATTTTTGTATCCGTTTGTTGTATTTCTTCTTCCGCCTCTATATGTTTTATTCATGTGGTACATTCCTGCAGTTTCCGTTCGAGTTAGCGATTCTTCGTTCTTTGCGCTTGTTATCGCTTCCGCTAAAGTGCTAAAGTTCTTGGCTTTCAAAATTGTCTTTATCTTGTCATTTTTTAAACCGTTAGTAAACACGCTTATTGCAATTTCTTCGTTTACTTTGGCCAGCACTTCTTCTGCATCTCTGTTTCCCTCTGCTTGTGCTATTGTTAATTTAGCCATGAGCTCCTCTAAACTTCTTCCAAATTTTTCTATTGACCTATTCTCTTGTTTCGCTGAGTTGATCTCCGCTGACAGAACAGAGATAGATTGTTTTACTAGAAACTTTTCTTTAATATCGGTTATTAGTGCCGCGTTTGAGTTGTAAGTAGTCTTCAGTCGTAATTTTGCTGCTTGCGTTAGTTTCACCTTCAACAGGTACTTTGTTAGTTGCGGTTTTCCCTCATTATCTAAAAATTCATCGTACAGTTCAATTGCGTCTATGAATGCTCTAATTGATTCTTCGGTGTTTCCTATGTGAGGGATCAGGTTCCCTGCTGTTTTCAGTTCGAATTTCTCTCCCATCTTGTCGTTGTTATGTTCAACTTGTCTTTTCCGTAGTTCTGTTTGGACTTTTTCGATTTTTCCTCCAATTTTTGCAATAATATCTGCATTGAATTTGTCTTCTGCTGCCTTACAGCTGTCACCTTTGTATATTTTATGCACCGTCCTAAACTGTTCCGTGATAGTCCTGAGTTTTTCCACCCATTTATCTGTGATTAGCTTATTTTTCCTTCGTTCTATAGTGTCTTTTGTGAGATTCCTATTTAATATAGTTATATCTTCCAGAATACGTTGAAATCTTTCCTCGAACATAAATTCGGCTTGGCCTGACTACGTTACTCAATAGTATATGGCCTAGTGTCTCGAAGTCTCAATTACTTCGTAAAGCTTATCATTGCCGTTAAGTTTATCAAATATAACAAAATATAACATATAAAATATTATAATAAAACATAAATGTAAGTAAAATAAAAGGATCAATAATATTGGATAACCGTCAATATTTAAAGTGTCAGTAAATAAGTAAGTGAGTAATTATATAATAAAAAAAATAAAAATGTCAATATGAAAATTAAAAAAAAAAAGTCATCAATCTTACTTCATAAGCAGTTAAACTGTATTGTATTAAAAAGAAAAATTACTCACGAATATGGGTTCATGTGTCTATGCATTTGGTCCTGGATTCTGGGCGTCTAACCTCAGCATCTCCATTGATTTAGATACTTCCTGTCGGATGTGGCGTCGAAGCTGCTTCTTCCATCGTCGATACAGTAGCCATCCGACGATGATTATGGCCAGGCTGAACGATACAATTCCCAAAACTCCAGGGATTGATAGCTTCTCGTTTTCGCCGGTTTCAGCTGTCACACCTCCGCTGTTGCCTGCTTGGTTTATGAAGATCTGTTCCTCTTTTTCTTTATTCTGGTTGTTTCCCATCTTACGTGTAGAGCTGCATACCTCAATCTATATGCGAACCAGAAAACTCCATTCTTTAACTTAAGGCACGGGTCGCCATGTGATGTTGGGGGTTGCTGGACGAAGACACTATCCCGAACAAACAAACTTAAACTTTTTACATAACTTTATTCTTACAAGGTTGAAGGTACAATTACAACTACGTCGACCGACATTATCGTTAGGATAGGTCAAGGTGACCCATATCTCGGTAACTATATCCCCTGACTACGCGCCAGCAGAGTTCAGCGAACACACTACTGATCCAACAACGATGTCTCAGGTACTCGACCTTCCCACTTATATCTATTATATTAAAAACAATGCCCATATGTATTACCATATATGGTTATGCTATACGTATTTCAATAATGACGTGTGCTTTGTTTGCAGTCTTGCGAATGAGTTGAATACTTTGAACTTTGCTACTGTCGTAATAAATTATACAAATTGCAACTATAATATTGACCTTATTCTTATAACAAATAAATTAGGAAAATTCCGCGAGGGTTGTCGTGTACCATCACAATATATGCCAAAGATTGTTCGGACTATAGGACAATATCACTAATAAGCCATACCCTCAAAATATTTCTAAAGGTGATTCATGGAAGATTATATAGAAAGCTAGAATATGATATGGATGATACCCAATTTGGGTTCCGCAAAGAACTTGGAAAAAGAGAGGCATTGTTTGCGTTTAATGTCCTCTCTCAAAGATGCTTAGATATGAACATGGATATTTATTCCTGTTTCATCGACTTCGAAAAAGCGTTCGACAGGGTCCGACATGAAAAACTAATAGAATTATTGAAAAACAGAGATATAGACAGACGAGATTTACGAATTATAATCAATCTGTATTGGAATCAAAAGGCCAATATAAAGATAGAAGAACAAGAATCCGAGAATATTGAGATAAAGAGAGGAGTAAGACAGGGTTGTGTTCTGTCGCCGCTACTGTTTAACCTGTACAGTGAAGCCATATTTCAGGAATCAATAGCGGAGCTAAGTGATGGAATCTCTATAAATGGAAGAATAGTAAATAACATAAGATTCGCTGAGGACACCGTTATAATGGCAGACACCCTGGAATCGCTACAAGAATTGCTAAATAGAATTAACGATTATTGCATTCGATACAGACTAAAAATAAACAAGAAAAAAACTAAATTTATGATTGTCTCAAAAACAGAACATGAAAATGAAAGGTTAATGATAGAGCAAACCCAAGTAGAAAAAGTTAATACATATACAAATATCTGGGAACCTGGGTTGATGACAAAAATGGCCAAAGCAAAGAAATTAAAGTCCAAATTGAAACTGCAAGGCAAGCATTTATAAAAATGAAGACACTGCTTAGAAACAGAGACCTTTAGTTGCCTCTCAGATTGAGGGCTCTAAGATACTACATATTTTCTATATTGCTATACGGAACGGAAGCTTGGACATTGAAGAGACAACACATAAGGGGAATAGAAGGGTTCGAAATTTGGTGTTACAGAAGAATATTGAACATTCAGTGGGTTCAAAGGATTACCAATGTTGAAGTGCTACGACGTTTAAATAAGGAGTTAGAAATTATGAAGAGTATAAAAACTAGAAAACTGGAATATTTGGGTCACATTACCAGAGGAGAAAAATATGAGTTGCTGAGAATTATTATGCAATAAGGAAGGATCCAAGGAAGAAGAAGCATAGGAAGAAGACGCATCTCCTGGCTGAGGAATCTTAGAGAATGGTTTAACTGTAGTTCATTACAACTATTCAGACCAGCAGCCAACAAAGTGACCATAGCCATTATGATATCCAACCTCCGATAGGAGAGGGAATTTTAAGAAGAAGAAGATGCTACCCGCACTGCATTCTAACTGTGGCTTTTAGTATAGAAGAACTTAACATAAAAACTAGCCTCACCACAACTATCAACCAAAACATACGGAGATATTTTGGATATATGTATAACTAGAAGAAGAGAAGGCATGTAACGAGTGATAGTTGAAGGCAACGTAGCAGACAAAACAACCAGAGAAATATTTACAGCACGATGGTCGGACCAAATAAAGGACATGACTGGTTACTCGTTCTCCGAAGCAAAACAACACGCACGGGAGAGAGATAATTATTGGAAGAGCAGGCTTAAAGAGAAGAGACTTTAATCAAAGTGTGCTTGCGTGTGCTCTTGCATATAAAGGAGAGTAACTGTCTCTCATAACGAAATCCTCACATGAGCTACAAGTAGCGCTTCTGAAACACATGAAAAAAAGATGTACCTAGGGCACAATACAGAACATGGATAAATTGGAATAAAATAGAAGGAAATTTCACTTTTTAAAGCAGATTATGACATAAAAGTTCAAAAATTAATTTTTTGGTTATTTGAGTACCAATTATTTTTTTAAGGATCTTCCCTGCGTAATTACGAAATAGCCAGAGGTCAAGATGCATTAGAAGGTCAATTTCCTTACCAAGTATCCATTCAAGAACGTAGAGACGAAGATTACAAAAGCTTCTGCGGTGGCTCAATTATTTCTCCAAATTGGATTGTAACCGCTGGCCACTGTTATTTAGAAAATACTAATCCTGATGTTAGAATCGTGGCTGGAATCATAAAGATCAGTGAAACTAGTGAAAGTATGCAAGTTCGAACTATCGCTAAATATTATATTCATGAAGATTATCATGGGTAAGTTATTTGATTTTAGTATCTTTAATAAGGTTGATTTGATTAAAAAGATATTAAGCTTTTGTTTCTTGTTCAGATTGGTAAACTCGTTGATATGTGTAGACCATGTTCAATGACTAGTTTTATTCCAAATTAGATATTCTCTAGGTAGCTCTCCAGGTCTAGAAGACCCATGGCTTGGTTTACTATTATTTTCCATTCTTTCCTGTTTGGTTTATTTTTTACAATTAGAGATTTACGTTTTTCTATGTCTTTTTCAACATCCTTACTCCACCTTTTTTTCGGCCTACCTTTCTTTTTCTTCCCTCCTATTCCTCCCATTAGTATTCTGTTGGGTAGTCTAGTGTTTAGCATCTTTGGATGTGTCTCAACTATCTCAGTCTTTGCGATTTTCTGATCCCTACGATATTCGGTTTTCCATACATATTCTCTAGTTCTATATTTGAATATTCTTTTTATCCATATTTCATTCCATATCTTCCTCCAAACATTTAACTGGGGTGTTTCCCAGTAACAACAGGTGAAGGAGTAAATGAGACTTGGGCAAAAATAGAATATGATATATTAGAAACCGCAAAAGAAAGCACAGGCATCAGAAAAATTAACTTAATGCATCAAAAATATCAAAGCCCTGGTTCAATACTGAAATAAGAGATCTAGCGTACGAGAAGAGGAAAGCATACCTACAATACTGCAGTTACAAAACTCCAACCAATTACCAACAATATAGAGATACAAAAAATTACATCAATTCTAAGATAAGGAATATACGAGGAGATTACTGGACACGCTTACCAAAGAAATGAAACACGATTTTTATGGGCACAAAGAAAAGTTTGGAAAATACTAAAAAGTAGGAAAAACCCATTAACGAATATAGAAGTTTAAATAAAATAGAAGCAGAACAATAGACCGCCTATATAAAAGAACTATATAAGGAAGATACTACAACACGCGAAGAAGAGGAAGAAACATGAAGTGAAGATGAATCCAACATAGAGACAAAACTAGAAATCACAAAAGAAGAAATAAGGAACAACATACGTAACTTAAAAAACAGAAAAGCCCAAGGACCCTATGGGATACCAAATGAACTCCTAAAATACGGAGGAGAAACCTTAATCGAAAACATATAGATTCTAGAGATTCTCTTTCAAGAAATAATATGTAGCCAGAGTGTACCGTACCAATGGAGGACGAGTATAACAATACCAATACACAAGAGAGGAAACAGCACCCTACCAACAGACCCTACCAACTACATCACCTTGCTGAGCACAACTCTTAAACTTTTAACAAAAATACTTGCCAATAAAATGAATGAAAAATACACAATTAGTGAGGAACAACAAGGTTTTCGGAAAAATAGGTCCACAATAGACGCCATATTCATAGCCAGACAAATTGCTGAGAAAGCTCTGGAATATATTAAACCTAGATCTGACTAAAGCCTTCGATTGTGTAAGATTAGAAGATGTGCTAAGATTGCTAAAGGAGAAAAATCAGCCCAACAAGATGATAAGGCTAATTAAAGACATTAATACGAAGCACAAAATCAGAATATAAATCGAGAATGAATTAACATCGGAAGTAGAAATCAACTGGGGAATCGGACAAGGGGATAGCTTTAGCCTTAGCCCATTGCTTTTTAATTTAGTAATGGACCAAATCATAGAAGACATTAAAAGTACAGGGAAAGAATATAAGATGGCAGAAAAACAAATAAAAATCCTCTGTTATGCTGACAACGCAATCTTAATCTCCGATAACGAGGATAACCTACAGCGAATGGCACATACTTTGAATACAGTTGCGAAGAACTACAGCATGAAAATATCAACAGCCAAGGCCAAATCCCTGGTAGTGTCAAGGGAACCCATAAGATGCAAATTAGTAATTAACAACGAACTAATTGAATAAGTCTCAATATTCGAATATATGAGAGTCGAAATATGTAGTTATGGAGATGTTAAAGAGAGCGTCCGAAAGCAAGCAAATAAAGCCAATTACGTATCAGGATGACTGACGGTGGAGAAGACAGCGCAGACGAGAGTGTAATCAGCATGTGACGAGAATGGACAGCGAGAGACTAGCCCGTATAGCCAGAGATTAAAAGCCAACAGGCAAGAGACCAAGGTCCTTTAAAAAGTGGCGCGGTAGCCGGCAGTCAATATCACAGCTACGAATACAAACTCAAAATCGGTTAAGAATAAGCCAAGAGTCCTAATATCAGAAGAAGAAAAAGAAGAAGATTTTCCTGGGGACTTTTCTTTCCCACACTTTTAGCATAACTTGTTCGGATTTACTCATCATCGATGTCTCACTGGCGTATAATGCTATAGGTCTTATCTCTGTCTTATATATTCCTATTTTAGCCATTTTAGACATATTTTTACTTCTTAGTAATATGTTTAGAGCAACGATACCACGCTTACCAGCCATTAATCCTCGCTTAGATATCTTCATTCATATTTGGTCTCCTGGCCAATGTCGCTTCTAGGTATTGGAGTATTTATACTTCTTCGAACTAATATATTTTTCCTTGTGTGACTATTGTCAGGTATTGTCATTTGTATGTATTCTCGTTCTGTCTTGTTCGTACTTTGGGTTATCAGCACTCTGTTATTAGCGAATGCTAGGCATTGGTGTTTTTGTTGATTAACAAGTCTTGTTCTGTTGATTGCGACTGCCTTGTCGACAATTTCAAGAAGGATACTTTCATAGTATCCAACAACATAGATGAAAGTGATTCCCCGTGTCCCTCTCACTGACTTCAAACTTATCTCAAAGGGTCAGTTATTATTCTTACTAGTTTTTCACTAATTCCATTTCACATAGAGCCTTTTAAATTTCTTTGCGGTTGACCCTGTCAAAAGCTTGTTTAAAGTCGATGAATAGGGCCATAATAGATTTCCATTCGTAGCTTTCTGCTTGAATTTTGGGCAGCAGAAAAAATTGATTTACTTTATTGTATTGATTTACTGTACTCTTCTGAATCCACATTGATATTTTCCTATGCCATTATCCATTTTTGTGATATCTTATCTTTTATATATGTATACTGCAAGTATGTTTGCTTGACTTTAGTAGCTCTAGTAAGACACAACATCCGTGAAAGACCTTAATACAGAACTAACTAGTATACAATTACTAAAAATTATTATTCCATAAAAAAGTAATACGAAGTAGGCAATATAGAAAAATATACTTGTCTCTATTTATTTTACAAAAAATACATTTTGAGAAATTGTATTATTAGAGGTCCAGCACCCAATGACATCATGGTAATGAAAGTGAATGAACCTTTCATTTTTAACGATAGAGTTAAACCAATAAACCTTCCAAAGCAAAATTTTGAAACCATTGGAGAAGCAGTAATATCTGGATGGGGAAATACGGATAAAGAACTAGAACCAGATAATCTACAATGGGAGTTAACACAAATATCCGACGGCCAAAGTAAGTATATATTATCAAATATAACGAATATAATTGTGGGGGCCTCTAATGATCTACCCGATCTTAAGACAAAACCCCCGAGATTCGAGTTTAAATAAAAGACTTTGTACTTTTACTTTCTATAATCAGCTTTAAAAGTTAACAGCTTGCAAAATTATTGAATGACGAAAAATTAACCGTATATCTCCAAAATGGATAAGTTCTAACACACCGCGTACAATTAAAATGTTAGTAAATACCATAATCCGGAATGTCAAACGTGCATTACAGTATTTCTTGTCGAACCTATTATTACCACTACACGATATCTTAAAAAGGTTCCCGATTTTCCGGAAACGTTCTTTGAATGCTAAAATGTGTTTTTTATTACGCGGCTCGGAAAATCTACTCGATCACCGTCTTGACTTATAAATTCACATTTCAACACTGAAAACTATTTACGACGCTCTCATTCTGAAATTCTTGTTACGAACATATATGTGTCAAAGATCTGCAATCTTAGCATGACGTGATTTCTTCGAAGTAGATAAATATTATCAAAACAAAACGTATATGTCTGAGCAGAAGAATGTGTCTATTCAGGGTTTTTGAAACTCCTAATATTATAACGATTTTTAAATACAGGGTTGTGCTTTAAACCAGACAAACAATTAATTAAATATTTAAATGGCTTGAACATTCTCCCACCTGAGACATTCTCTTTTGTTACACAAAATGAACATGGCTCACAAAATTAACAGAGACATCAAAATACCATGATCATCAAACAACAGTAACATAACATAAAAGACAAAAATAAAAACCGAGTCTACCTCGTATACCGCAGCGGGGTCTTGACTTCACGCCCACTCCGCGTTACACTTATTTTCGCTTCGGGTACTCTGCTCTTAGACACTCCCGGCTCCGCGACACTCTCGGCCATAGCAACTCCCGCACTTTCGCACACATTCTCTGAAGGCGGTCCCTGGCTGTTGCTCGACTCCACACTGATGTCGTCACGTGGCATCTGAACCCAATCTGTTGGGCATCCAATGGGTAGAAACGCTGAATGCGTCTGAGAAACTGTCCTGTATCTATAGCAATCTTCTCAAAGCCCCCTTGACGAAATGCGCTCTTGGTACCGACAAAGTTAGTCCCATTGTCACTGGCTATAGTCTTCGACCGACCTCGTCTGGCAATAAAGTATTTGGTAAAGTCTACACCCGTCGTCTCGAATGCTATCGCGTCCCGGACACGATCTATTATCAACAGTGTCGCACTCACCCCAAACGACCCGGTATTATGTCTTTTGCAGACGACGCACTTGGAAATCGTTCGCGCACGATAGCCATCAGTCCTTGTGTTCCGACATGACACGACTTGACATGTTCGCGAAATAGTAGGCTATTCACTATAAAATGCTTGGCTGGCAAAACTACTGGAAAACGAAAATATTCATCGTCGTTTCTATTACTGATGCGAGACTTCAATCGAATCAAACCACTCTTGTCTTTGAAGGCTCCCATTCCACACAATTTTTTATCGTTTTCGTCCGAAAACGTCTCTTTTTGTACTAGCTGGAGTACCAATGTTTCAGCTTTATCAAGCTCCCTCCTCAAGGGTTAACTCTCCCTTTTGTTTGTCGTCCTTATTTCTAGCATTATTGGTAAATCGACAAATCCATGCGCACATGCGCAATGTCTTCAGATACTGAGAAAAGTAATTAAGATGCCAATCAGCTAAGGTCATACCATCTTTCTCACGGTTAACAAGGACCGTAACTAGCTTTTTCTTGTTCTCCTTGTTAATCTCTTCCTCATCACAGCTGTGATTGTCTCGGGGCCAAAATGATGGATCTTCATAAAGCCATTGCGGACCCTCCCACCATTTGGACTCTAGCAACTGTTCAAACACGCGCTGCGCTTGTGAGACTATGACTCTTTTAGTTATAGGTTTTTCAAGAGGTAGATCTGTATCTTCATCCTCTTGTCGTAGACACAAGGTGTCATCTATCTTGTTCCATTTTATTCCCAAGACTTGGGTCGAGGCATCAATAGTGTCATCGGGGGATTGGCCTGTATACTCCCACCCTCTGAGATCAAACTTGCCTTCAGCCATTATTATGTTCGACTCTTCTATAAAAATTCGCAGCTCCTGTTCATTAGCAACACTAGTAACGCAATTGTCAATGTAAAAACTATGCGACAATTTTAAAATAGTGTCTTCCGAAACATTCAGCAGTTTTGACGCACATCTTGTTAACATCAAGGAAAAATGATGTTCTAGTGAAGCTCCTAATAAAAACGGACTACTGCTAATCCCGAATACCACACGACAGTGGCGGTACACCTTTTCTTTCCCTGCATCATCTATCCAAAGAAAACGAAGAAAATCTCTGTCAGCTTTGTGTATCCCAATCTGTAAAAAGGCTTTGCGAATATCTGAGATTACACCGATTTCTTGTCGTCTGAATCTTAATAAAATAGCAGGAATCAATTAAATCAAGTTAACCCCCTTTTCAAGGCATTGGTTTAAAGAAGGTTTGTCTTTTTCTTTCGCTGAAGCGTCAAAAACTGGTCTGATTTTTGTGGACGCGCTATTAGGCTTAATTACCGGCCTGTGGGGGTAAATAATGACCTCGGTTCGGCTGCTCCTCGAACACTTCCTCAATTATATTTTCATCCAGCCATTCTTTAAATATTTGGCCGTAGGCTTCAAGATATCCATCTTTGTTTATCTTCTTCAACGTGGTATCCAGCCGTTTCTTAGCCATCTGGTAGTTACTTGGTAATGCCGGATGTCCTTCTAACCATGGCAGTCTGGTTTCATATCGTCCTGTGGAATCTGTTGCAACAGTCTCAAAGAAAAGTTGCTTTGCTGCTAGCGCTGTTTCTTCCCTTGTCTTCCTTTCAGCCGGATCATTGATACCTTCCCAAAGCATCTAACTCCCACAGTTGACTAATCGACGCGTTGCTAATAAAAAGTGAAACCGTTGTCGCGGTGCGATTGTCCTGTTGATCTAAAGGTATCTTTCCCATCAAAGTCCAGCCCAATAAGGTTTCTACAGCTACCAGTCCACATCCTAAAATATGTCTTCTTCCGGTATAGAGTTTTCCTGCAATATCTGCACCTATTAAAACCTCTATAGGAGATGTATCACCGGAATCTGTTATCTCTATATTCAGCCTCTTCAGTTCTTCCATCCAGGGACCATTAAATACGGAAGAAATATCGCTACAAATTACGGGCTGATCTAGTGCTTCAAATGTGCAACTGTAGTTATTATAACTCAAGTTAACGTCATAACAATCATGTTTTTGTGCTAGTTCGCTACCTCCGAATAATCCATGTACAAGGTTAATCTGTTGTTTACATGGATAATCTAATAATCTAGCAGTGGACCTCAGAATATACGTCTTTTGAGATCCGGTATCTATTAAGGCGCGTACAACTCGCGTCTTGCCTAAGTGGTTCATTTTGACGCGCAAAGTTTGCAAAAAAACATTAGTAGTAGCACTATTGGCCAATGACTGATTTATTTTCGGCACAGCTTGACCATCATTCTCTATCTTATTTTCCTCTTCCTTTTTTGCCTTGCCCATCGAAAATTCTCTGCACATTAGGGGCACATGTGGTTTATGACAAAGTAAGCAACTTAATTGACCACGGCATCTTCGAGATTGGTGTCCAATTTTCAAACAGCGGAAGCAAGCACCTTTCTCTGTCAAAATATTCACTCTTTGGTCATAAGTCAACTTCTGAGCCTTGAAGAATTGACTGCTTTCGTGTGCATTTTTGCAAAATACACATCTATGATTTGTACTATGGGAATTCACCAAACCCATCGCCGAAGGAAACTGGGGTTATTCCTCTTCAGGCATCCTCTTTTTCGGACCATTACGTTTAGAATTCCCAGACTTAGTACCTGATACGCCAAAGCCTTCGCTCGCTAAAGAAACATGCTGTTCATTGTCGACTTCATTTTTCAAGAATTGCATTAAGCTTTTGAGTCGATTTTCTATGGTGGAAATACCGGCACTATTAATAGACGTTTGTGACCCAACATCTTCCGGAAATCTTTGCCATATCCTTAATAAATCCGCGGGTAGACACGATTCGACCAAAGGAAATAACATAGCCGCGTATTTATCCGATTTAATACCTAGTGTCTCCAAAGCCCTTAACTGAGTCTCTAACCTATCATACAATAAAGAAATGTCTAATTTATTGCCAGACGAAGTATTATTTATTACCAATTTGAGCAATTCCCGAACATATACCTCGATCTGCAAATCGTCGCGGTCAAAACGCGAAATTAGACAGTCTATAATCTTAGTGTAATTATCTCCAGTCGCGGGAAAACTATCAACTAGTTGCCTTGCCCTACTGCCCAGTACAGTAGCTTGGTACACTGGCTACTGGTACTTGGCTACTGGTACAGTAGCTTGAACTAAATACTCGACTTTATCGCTTAAGTCTATGTCTGAATCATGATGTATTTTTTGAAATTGTGACCAAAAGGGCAACCAGCTTTTAATGTTCCCATCGTACTTCTTGAATTCTAGCATAGGTAATTTGAATTTACGCTTACCTTGTAGGCTCCCTGTGCTCTTACCAGTTGTCCCAGAGGCCACCTCATCCTCCACGGACGCAGCTATCCTTGGTTGAACAAGTTCCTCGAACTGTATACTCAGGTCCGCAAACTTTCTGATGTAGCTGTCACTGTCTTCTATTTCCTTCAACAGGTCTTGTTCACTGGCATCCTCGTTTAACAGGAGATCATAAATTTCTTCATCTATTCTCCTTAGATCATCCATTTTCTGTCGTAATAGATCTAAGGATATTTTGATCTGTCGTACCTCACCTTTTTGGTCTTTTAATAGGTCCTCTAACTCTTTTGCTGCTTTGCTGAAAGTGGTACGAAGCACTTTGCGATGCTTTTCCTTGTTATCCATTTTCACTGCAAACTAAACACACACGTTTACCGAAAAAACTAGAAGCGAAACGTGATAAGAGTTCAGCGATCCTCGATACGCTTTTTCGTCACACCTCGTATGCACACACGATTAACTTTAACTTAAAGCCGTCCTGTCCACACGGTCGCCACAAAATGTGGGGGCCTCTAATGATCTACCCGATCTTAAGACAAAACCCCCGAGATTCGAGTTTAAATAAAAGACTTTGTACTTTTACTTTCTATAATCAGCTTTAAAAGTTAACAGCTTGCAAAATTATTGAATGACGAAAAATTAACCGTATATCTCCAAAATGGATAAGTTCTAACACACCGCGTACAATTAAAATGTTAGTAAATACCATAATCCGGAATGTCAAACGTGCATTACAGTATTTCTTGTCGAACCTATTATTACCACTACACGATATCTTAAAAAGGTTCCCGATTTTCCGGAAACGTTCTTTGAATGCTAAAATGTGTTTTTTATTACGCGGCTCGGAAAATCTACTCGATCACCGTCTTGACTTATAAATTCACATTTCAACACTGAAAACTATTTACGACGCTCTCATTCTGAAATTCTTGTTACGAACATATATGTGTCAAAGATCTGCAATCTTAGCATGACGTGATTTCTTCGAAGTAGATAAATATTATCAAAACAAAACGTATATGTCTGAGCAGAAGAATGTGTCTATTCAGGGTTTTTGAAACTCCTAATATTATAACGATTTTTAAATACAGGGTTGTGCTTTAAACCAGACAAACAATTAATTAAATATTTAAATGGCTCGAACAATAATAAAGTAAGAAACATTATATGAAATTTTAGATTATCATCATCATGATAATTCCGCCCGGGCCCGGCTCAAGTTGAGCCTCGATCTTCCTAAGTTTAGTCCCCCAATCGGTCCTATTCCTTGAAGCCTGACGCCAATTGGCAACACCGGTCTTCCTATCCTCATCTACACCATCCGTTCATCTCAACCTTGGTCTACATCTTATTCGTCGTGCAGGGTACTATTTGCTCAGGCTAAATACTTGTTCACCGCAAAGGCAGTCGTGTAATTTTTATTGTAGTCATTATACATTTAATTTTAACTGTTTCGGTGTACTTGTATTAATTATATACATACATGTCCAAAAGTGTGGAATACGTACAAATAATAAAATATATCTACGCCTATGGTGGTTTCAAAACTCTTGTTAATATCCATTCTAGAGCGTTTTTAAATGAAAATGATAAAAAATTTGAATTGTTTTTGTATCATTTTGTTCACATTCAGCTGATTAGCGTATTTACACATTATTTCATTCTTTGTTTAAATTTGACTTGAGCCGTTTAAAAATGCATAGAAACGTGATATCTCATTTTGACGGATCTAGAGTAATTATTGCTTTGTTACAACAGGGCTTTATTCAAAGTGATATCGTGAATATTGTTGATGTTACTCAGAGTGCTGTATCGAAAATTAAAAAAATATCCAAGATACAAATGACGTAAAGGATCGCCTAAGAAGTGGTAAAAGTCAATGTACAACAGCAGCACAAAATAGGCAGATAACATTGATAGCTCGAAGAAATCGTCTGGAATCTACAAGTGGTATATCCAGAGAAATTGCTAGGCTCGAAGGACTGAATATTTCACGGCAAACAATAACACGCAGACTAAATGCGGTGAATTTGTATCGCAGAAGACCCTTACATCTTTCTAAACTATCCTACCAACACAAAATAGTGAGGTTGCAATGGGCTAGAGAAAATGTGCATTATGGTCCTAACTGGAATAACGTGATGTTCTCTGATGATCGAAAAATTGGCTTGGTTTCTGATTCGCGAAGAACACTGGTTTGAAGGGCCCCAGGACGACAAGCCCGACTAGAAACAGCCCAACCGCGTGTCCCATTTGAAGGTGGCAGTATTATGGTTTTGGGTGGTATTATGAGTGGTACACGGACGCCACTGCTGGTTCTGGAGGGAAGAGTCACTGGTGATCTATACATCGAAAAAGTTTTAAATCCTGTCGTGCATCTATTCCGAGGGGCAGTAGGTGATGGATTTTTGTTTATGCATTACAGCGCACCTTCTCGTCGAACAGCAGCACAAAATGTTCTGAAAGAAGAAGGAATATCTACTTACAGTGGCCCTCGAATTCCCCCGACATAAACGTCATTGAACATGCTTGGGACATTCTCAAAACATGCATCAAGAAGCGAAACAATCCCCCTATTACACTTCGAGAACTAAAAGATGCTGCTTGTGAAGAATGGGAGAGAATTCCGCAAGGCCAGATCGACCAGTTAATTGGCAGCATGCCAAATCGCCTACAGACATGCATACAGGCCAATGGAGGAAATACTGATTATTAGTTTTATCTATACTAATTATTTTTATTATTTTTATCTATACTAATTTATTTTAAATGTAAGTTATACATTGTAGGTTTTTACTCCAAAAGATTAAATCATTTTTTGCACATCGTTTATCGGTTTTTGAGATTTATTTAGTATTGATGAGAATTGAAACAAAATGATGTTTAACTATTCAGAAGAGTTTATATATAAAAATCAATAAAAAGATGAAATATTCCAATATTCCGAACTTTTGAACATATGTGTAGTTCAAAGCTATGTCCACTACGCCAGGTCTCATTCTCTTTAATTGGGTACAGTTTTTTTCTGAGGAATTTCTTCTTGAATGTTAATACATAGTCGGTTTTTATTTGAGTTAGAAAACACCCACACATTAGAATCGTAAATATTAAGGTACAGCATCTCATGATCCTTGTTTATCTTTTTAGATACTGTTTCTAAGGTACCTATTTGATTATATATAGACCGGTCACTCTAGTACAGGGGTGGGCAAATACTTTTAAGCGCGGGCCAAAATGAAATTTTCAAAATGTCTCCCGGGCCGGAGACCTATACCCAGTATGTACGCTGCGCACACGCTAATGTTTTTGGTGGAGGTTTTTCTCTGCCCAAGAAAGTTTTTTGACATAAATACTATAAGTATCATTTTAAAGCATTTGGACAAATACATTTGATTGTTAATAATAAATAATAGTAATAATAAATTGAAAATTTAATAAATTGGCAGTGGGAAAAATCCTTCATCAGGAGATAGCTATCAAGCTGGGACTTCTCCAAACCGACTATCTCACATATTATCAATACGTCCCTGAGAGTATGCTTGAGGATGGCAACTACAAGCTATACTGGGACCGCACTGTGCTCACAGACCAAACAGTGGCGCATAATAGACCAGATCTCGTATTAGTCAATAAATTAACGAGACAAACAACCCTCATTGATGTGGCAATTCCTAACAACAATAATCTACGTACTAAATTTACTGAAAAGATCGCCAAGTACAGAGATCTGGAAATTCAAATACGGAGACAATGGAGAATGCAAAGTACCCAGACGACACCGATTATTATGTCTACTACTGGAGTCATTCCGAAGACCCTCCTCGAAAGCATAAAAAAGCTGGGTCTTAATGAACATCTTTATAAGACCATGCAGAAAGCAGTACTACTCGCAACGGCCAGATGTGTACGAAAATTTTTGGGAGATACACCTGCATACCAAGTCACCTAGGGCTCGATAACACGGAAAGAGTCCCACCAGAGCTCAATCCTTTTGATACCGTAGGTATCTGGGATGAGTCAATTTTCCCCTTAGAGGGAGTGTGAGCCGTATGGCTAAATCTGGATAAATTGTCTTACTTGTGTGTACATGCTAACAATTTATTCTCAGTAAAATTACGAAATTTTTAATATGGTCCATTATTAGATTAAGCCATAACAGGGATCCAAATAAGATATGAAATTCAGAAATTCAAGAGCAGCCTTTTTGAAGATGAGAAAATTTCTGAGCAACCAAAGATTCAATCTGCAAATCTGAAATCGGATGGTAAAATGTTATGTCAAGTCAACCATCATATTCAAAATTCAAAGGTGTAAACTGATCTAGTATGGTCATGTACAAAGAATGGACGACGATAGGCTGCCAAAACAAGTTTTAAAATGGATACTAAGGGAAAGAAGGCAGAGAGGAAAGCCGAAACAATCCTGGCTGGGTGGCATTCAGAAGACAATGTCGGAAAGGAACCTTCACCCTGGCGAATGCAACGACTTACGAAGCTGGAAACTGGGAACCGGAAGGCACTCCTATGTCCACTCTATTCTTCTTTATTGGATTGTTAATGCTGACTTAGTGAGAAAGCTGGAAGCTTTTGGTATGTGGCTTTTTAGGAGAATTTTGAAAATACCATGGACCGATCATATTACGAATGAAATGGTGTTGCACAGAATGGAAAACGAACAGAGAACTTTGATCATCATTAAAGGGAGAAAGACAGCAAGGAGAAAGGGCACATACTAATAAATGATCAGTACGTTGTTGTAAGTTGTGGCAGCAGCTGATTATTAAGGGTAAAATCGAAGAAAAAGGGTCCTGGTAGGCGACAAATACCTTGGCCGAAAAAAAATATTCGCGTCTGGACCGGGTTAAACACACAAATGCTTTTAAGAAAAGCAGGAGATAGAAATTCATTATTTATATTAAAAACTACAAACACTAGTACTGTTGATTTCAACAAAATCGCATAAAAGGGATTAAGAGCGTAGGCGCAAAATTTCGGACCAATGCTTTTTAAATGCATTCCTTTTTTTTCTAATCCTGAGAAAACTAATAAATATTTTTGAAAAATTTAAACGCAGAATGAAAGATTACATTATTACCGAGGGCCTAAAGTCCCTTAGAATAACAAAAAGTTTCTTTTGAATGAGATATTTGAAATTAAAAATTACACTAATTTTATTCACCCCTGCGCCTTACTAAAATAAGCATTGTAGAAGTTTTCAGGGACTTTCGGCCCTCGGCAGTATAATTTGCTCAGGATTCGAAAAAAAAACTGAATGCATTTAAAAAGCATTGCGCCTATGCTCTTAAAAAACGCTTGCGGTATTTTTCAACGGGCCGGATAAAGTAATCTAAAGGGCCGGATCCGGCCCGCGGGCCGCCTTTTGCCCACCGCTGCTCTAGTAGATATAGGTCGCTCAGGTTCACGAGCTCTTTTAATCCATTTCCTGCGGTGGATTGGTCCGCATAAGTTCCTCTTCATTATCCTTTATAGATTTTCGTGTTTTTTCGCTTTCTCTGTGATCTATTTCCATTCTTTCCTATTCTGTATTTTTTCTCTCCAGCCTGTAATTTCCATATTGGATATATCCTCTCGCAGTTGATCTTCCCATCTTATTTTCGGTCTTCCTCTAGGTCTGTTTATTACTGGCGTCCAATTTGTTATCTGCCTAATTAGTTCATCCGCTCCTCTTCTTTGGATGTGGCCAAACCATTTTAGTCTTTGTGCTTTAATGAATCTCACTACATCTTCTCCTTCCATTAGATTTCTTATTTCGTGATTCATCAGAATTCGTCATCATTTTGGTCTTTTGGTAATTAATATTTAGGCCTACTTTACGTGCTGCATCGCGGAGTTCATTCAACATATCATTGGCAGTTTTTAGGTCATCTGAAATCAAACAATATCATCTGCGAATCGTAGATTACTAAGCATCTCATCATCGATAAGCATCTCACCATAAAATAAATAAATAAAATAAAATTTAATAAAACAAAATAAAAATAAATAAAACTAATTAAAATAGAATCGAATCGAATCGAACCGAATCGCATCGAATCGAATCGAACTGATTCGAATGGTATCGAATCGAATCTAATCAATAAAAAATATATAAAAAACACATAAAATTTCATTAGCATAAATATGTACATAGTAATAAAGCGCTGTAAGAATTATTCACTTCTGTCGAAACTTCCAAAGAGCACGCTCCGTTTTTTCATTTTGAAGCATTATTCTTAGAAATGAATAACCATTTTCAGTTTCGTTGCAAAACGAAAATACAGCCGAACCATATTCTAGTCCAATCAGAGAGTGCTGCAAGCACCTCTACCGGTTTCGAAACTTATTAGTCTCTCATCAGGAGGCACATATGCTGCTCTCCCTGATCCAACCAAGTATTTTCGTTTTGCAACGAAACTGAAAATGGTTATTCATTTTTGATTTACATTTACTCTGTGTCGAGTATGAAGGGAACCATTCTCGTTGGAACTTTACCGCGCTGAGCAGATGGGACGTGAATTGCAAATTGTAGAATTCCCTCATCTTCCTTAGTCTCAGCATCCGTATGGCTTGCAAATTGTAGAAGCCTCGGAGGTGTAACCAGAGAAGGTTCCCATTGTTTTCATTCTGGTGGGATGTAGAATAGCATTATGTTGTTTTATATGCCATTAGAGTGAAAACTTAGTCTTTTTGTAGCAGTTGCCGCTAGGGCATCTATGCCATTTCGTTCGTTGCAATCCGGGACTGCACGCTGGGGTTTGTTTTGGTTGGATCAGGGAGAGCAGCATATGTGCCTCCTGATGAGAGACTAATAAGTTTCGAAACCGGTAGAGGTGCTTGCAGCACTCTCTGATTGGACTAGAATATGGTTCGGCTGTATTTTCGTTTTGCAACGAAACTGAAAATGGTTATTCATTTTTTATTTACATTTACTCTGTGTCGAGTATGAAGGGAACCATTCTCGTTGGAACTTTACCGCGCTGAGCAGATGGGACGTGAATTGCAAATTGTAGAATTCCCTCATCTTCCTTAGTCTCAGCATCCGTATGGCTTGCAAATTGTAGAAGCCTCGGAGGTGTAACCAGAGAAGGTTCCCATTGTTTTCATTCTGGTGGGATGTAGAATAGCATTATGTTGTTTTATATGCCATTAGAGTGAAAACTTAGTCTCATTATTCTTAGGTTTATCTCGTCGAATAGATATTGTGTTTTTGATATTTACCATGGTTCCTAGGCAAGAGAATCTGCTGCATTTGACAGTGCAGCCACAGCATAAGGAACACATTTGTGTCTATGCTGTGATGCAGCGAACATCTATTTGGAGTTATGGAAAATGCGTGCGACAAGGTTCAAGTCTTCTGCATATGCCAATATTTGGGCAAATTTGATAAGTGTTCTTTTGCCCCTTTTAGTAAAGCATTCCCGCTTGCAAAACTATTTTTATATTTTCACTGTTCATGGTGGTTGTTATAATCGCCAATGTATACAGCAGGGTGGGGTTGTGCTTGAATTTTGAATTGTTTAGGCCTGACCATTCAAGATGTGAGAGGTGGTTTGTAAATATTGCGAGACGGTAATACTACCGGTTTTTGTGACAACATTAGTAGTGTTCGCGCAGTACAAATCGAGCATACCCAGAGTAAGTTCGGGATTAGTTTCCAATGCGCAGGCGTAAACGTAAACTTATCCTGGACATGCTCAGGTTTTTTCGCTCCGCGAACAATTTTCGGATTCGCAATGTAATGACGGGTTGCATACATTAAGGTTAGAGAAGGAAGCTTTTTGTTGTCTCTTTCTTATTTCGAAATAAATGTCAAAAAAAATGCAAATGCAACAAATTTGTATGTCAACAAAGAGAAAAAGAAAAGAGAATAAAGGCAACAGGCAAAGGATTAACTTTCTATTCAATAATTAAATGCCTTTCTTAGAAGGTAGAAATTTGATTAGAGTCTTTCTTTATTATTTCCACAATATAATGTGGTTATTTCCACTCTGAAATCCAGCTTACATTTTGGTAGAGAGTAAAAGATTGTTGATATGTAGATATAAAAATTACCTTTAACTTCATGAGGGTTGAACATTATCTGAAGGAAGGAATAATTTAGTAAAACTTGGTAAAACAATCATTTCCAATTTTGATATCTATGTATTAAATTTAATGGGTTGTGGCATTGTGTTGTGGTTTATTACACCACAAAAATTATGAAATACATATAACAAGACACAAGAAATAGTTTCAGAATAAGTTTGATGTATTGTTTATGTTTCATTATATTCAATAAGAGACTAATTTAACTCATAAATTAAACTGAAAAATAAACCACAAGAATATGTAGGTACTTATAAGCTCATTTAGATAGAAGAAATTAAGTAAAAACAGAGTACAATTTATTGTAATACATACTACCGTAATAGATAATTATCGAATATCGAATGAAAATAATACTTGAAAAGGTACCTACTTATTTATAAACATACGAAATGGAAAACATTGACAAAAACAACTAAAAAAGCTTTAATATAAAAAATATTAAAATTTGTTTGAAGAATATTTAAATGACACAACACTTTACATAATTTAAAAACTTTAAAAACCAGAATCTACATCTACAAGTTGTTTAACAAAACAATATTTTAGGTTAAGAATTGGAAGGAGTAAGAACAGAATGTCAAGAAATTCTTCCCAAATATTTTGTGCGCCTGTGCGAACTTAAAATCCGAAACAAAATCCTCGAACGTCGAGAGCGTACCCCGGGCATGTTCAGGATCTTTTTTCTGTACTGCGCGAACACCGAATTAAAAATCCGGAGGGTGTTCAGAGGGAAAGATTTCGACTCCGCGAACGCCCAATTTTGTAATGCGCAGGCGTTCTCCCTCTGGGTATACCCAGGACGTACTGCGCGATCAAAGCTATTATAGATAATTATTACAATCGTCAAGTAGAGATTACCGAAGCATGTCTTGTCTGATGTATATGGTATGATCGGTGTAAGTTGCGGCTAGTATTTCATAGTATTTTTGCCTTTTTGCCCTTTTTTTGTAGTTGTTCTTCTATTTCGCAACTAAGTCAACGTTGTCATTTTTGGTTCTGGTTGTTGTTTTATTTTTGTAATCGTTTATTGAACCGTTTATTTTTGTAATTGTCGGAACCGTATATTGGAACTGTTGTTTGGTCCGGAGATCCTAAGGATTATCTTCTTAAAATGGCTTCGTTCATTTAGCATTATACAGTATGTAAAAGCCAAAGGGCTTACATTTATATTTATTATACATTTATTATTTCGTGAATGGGCGATTTTGGTAATAAATCCTGAAACTGTACGTGATGACGTAATCGATAATTTTTTAAACGACAATATAGTTATGTGCTAGCTTAGCTCATTTGAAAGGTTATTCAATTCTCTATTCAGTAATATAAACATTAACATAATAATTTATACATGGAAATAATGAATTTACTCCATTTGGCTTTTACACACTGTAGAGTAGGTATACCCTAGTCCACGAATATACGACCCTCTTGGATTATCTCGACTTTTGCTGTGAAAAATAAGAAGAATGAAAGTAAATTGAAATTTACATTGCTGTTTATTGGAATAATTATTAGAGCCATTTACTTTCGTACTTCCTATGTTGTAAACTAAAATATTCGTTGTCGCGATAATCCAAGAGAGTCGTATATTCGTGGAATGACCTATATGCACGTAGGTATAGTATTTCTCTTACGGATGCAAACTAGCTTTACACTCTATTAATTTTCAATTAAGTTTATATAGGTATACTACAAGAACTTCAACTAATTATTAATAATGTTGCAGCTTGTATAGGCCAATTTGGTAATATATTTAACGAAACTACAAATGTATGTAGCGAAAATCTTAAGCAAGGCCAAGGCCCGTGTTCTGGTGATTCTGGTGGTCCTTTAGCTCAACATGGCACATTAATTGGTGTAGTCTCTTGGGGTTCCAAGGATTGTGGTACAGATATTCCATCGGTGTATTCTAAAGTTAGCAACTATATAGATTGGATTAAAGAGCATGTCAGCGAGTTGTAGAATTATTTATAATTATGAAATACATTATATAAATAAAATAAATAACCTAATGTCTAAAATTTCAGTTTTTATTCACAATCAACTATGTTTTTACGTATTTACCTATTACAGACGAGCGGCACACCCCAAAAAAACGCTTATTTCCCGAAATACTGACCACGGCGTGGTAAATGGGAATTTTGGTCAAACCCCATGTTTTTGTTGGTACTGAACTCGAAAATAAGGTTTATTTTGGATTTGTGGAGGAACATTGTCAAAATCGCAATTTTACCCTAAAAATAAACAAAAATAAAATCACGTTTCTTGTGTTTACCTCGCGATAACTCTGTTAAGCGTTATTTTGGGGATGTATAACATCGATATTAAAAGTTGCACCATTTTTCTTTTCTATACAACATTTTGATCTAATACTTTCCAGAAAACTTCTTTGTACTCTATATTTTAACATACATGTGATTATCAAGTTAAGTTTTAATTTTTGTTACTCAACTTTTGCGACATAACTTTTATTAGAATAGGCCTGAAAATGGAACAGAGTTGTAGCGAGTTAAAAGCAAAAAAATGTGATTTCATTTTTTTTTTATTTTTAGGGTAAAATTGCGATTTTGACAATGTTCCTTCACATAAAATTCAAAACAAGCCTCATTTTCGTTTTCAGCACCATCAAAAACATCAAGTGTGAGCAAAACTAGCCATTCACCACACCGTGGTCATTACCTGGTCATTTTGAGGGTGCGTGCCGCTCGCCTATTATATTATATTATATTAGTTCCCAAATGTTCACATATTAATTTGAACCATAAAAGTTTAATATACAGCTCCCGGAACGAACCATGGCCGATGGCAGACGCTCTCGTCGGAGACATCCAATTAAATTTTTACGCAGACAGGATTTCTCTCACCGGCCTTGGTTCGCTCCGGGAGCTGTAGATATATAAAGATGAAAGAAATGGTAAAAAGAAGACAAATAATAATTGAAATGGAGTAAAAGGAAATAAAGAAAGTTATAGAGATGTTGGCAGCTTTCGCGTTACCTACAAGGCGTTAAATTTCAAAAAATTAGTTGGACAATTTCAAGACTATAAGTACCTATGTTTAATTATTTTTAACAGTCGAAACAAATTGGTTATTCAAATTAAAACGGTTTAAATGAGATGATCAAATTGAGATCCCTTCACTTCTTGGCAATAACCCAATCTTTGCTTGAATTCACGCAGGGTCTGGCGACGGAGCTGCCTTTTCTTTCGTCTTGTTTGTCTAGTTCTATAATTGTGGTTTATTTCTAGTTTTAACAAATTGTTTCTATCACACTTGTTATGAAGTACGTCTGTTGATATGTATGAATTAGGAATATAAGATCATTTAAAATTTGCTTTATATACATGGTGTCCCATTTAAATTATTATTGATTTATCATATATTATTTATCACAAGTATATGTATTTGGAAATTATTTGATAGGGTACCTAATTTCTACAATACGTTCAGTTTTTATACGACACAACACAGATAGTAGGTGGTAGACCTAATAAATGTATTGGGTTGCATGATTTCCATTAAAATCTGAAATTATGTCTAAATAATGCCGTTGATATTTTAATTTTATTGTTTGAAAATATCAAAAAGTCATTTGTTAAAATTTGTCAGTTTGGTAATAAACTGCCAGAATTTATACCTTAGCCAGAATCTTCTGAATAATCAGAATTTAATATATTAATATTCTCTTTATACCACATAAATAACTACACGTACAGGAAGAGAAGAGGTATCTACTCCATAAAGTTCTCTGGGAAAAATCGTCGCTTAACACTCCAATATGCACGTGGAACGTATTTCGCATATCCTCTCGTTCAATTAGTAATGGAACTTGATCGCGGAGGCAAATTGTTCGAATTGTCTAGATGTATATTATTCTAGATGTCTAGTAGAAATTTAACAATAATTCCCCAATAATAATAATTTAACAATAATAAATACCCTACATATTCAGTGTTGAAGGCGCTTATGGAATAAAATTATTTCTGCCGTTGTCTTAAAAAATTATAAAAAATGCTGGGACTTGAAGATGTTTATATATAAATGTGCACTTTTTAAACATAAATTTAAATAAAAAAAAAACAGTAAAATCCTGTATAAAAGGTATATTTAAAAACCCTCAAAAGGGCCACATCAAAATCACATAACTAGTTTTCGACTGGTTTACCAGTTCCAAAATTTTGCATTGTCAAAACACCTAGAAATGTTCCAGTCAACTTAAAGAACACCTTCCAATGGAAAATTTTGAAAAATGAGATTTGTAACCATTATAGCAAGCTCAACTTCATCAACTGTAAGCTCAAGGTAACATATGACTCCTTACTTATATCTTTAGGCTTTGATAGTTTGGGTAACTTTCTGAATGATGTTCAGGACAGACTGGACAGAGTAACCTTTATTAAATTCAATACACTAAAATCTAAACTCAACAATTTAATTCTCAAAAATTCTCATTTATCTAATAGAAACAGTAACAACAACACTAAATTTTCCAATTTTAAATTTCACCCCAGACTTAAAAATTTATCGACGGTTATCTTTGATAAAAATGAATTAGATCTTCTTCATCTAGGACTCAAATACTCCATCCCGAGAAAGGTCTCTGAAAAAGACCTCAAGAGTCTGTCAATTGAGCTAGATATTATCATTCAAAACCTCTCCGTCCCATTAAATCAAAAAACTTGTATCAGAAACTCCTGTTTCAATACTATTAATAAATTCAAACATAAATACATTTCACTTTCTAATAATTTCACCAATAATTTGTCATTAAATACTTCTAACAACGCATCGTCTATCAATGTGCCTGCCTTTTCTCAGAACACAGTTCTGAACTCCAGCTTTCCTCAATTTTCTGACCAACATCGTCAAAATCATCTCAAAACCCTTAATTCCATCAAAAATAAAGTCAAAGCTAATAACTTAATAATTAGCAAGGCAGACAAAGGCAATTGTCTAGTGATTCTAGACCAAAATCTCTATATTGACAAAGTCACTACTTTTCTCTCTGATAATAATTTCGTGTCACTCCCAGAAGATCCCTCCAAAAAATTCATTAACAAACTCAAAGATAACCTCAAACCATTTACCGAATTTTTTTCTGAACAATTTACACCTTATTATAAAATACCTAGTAATCCTTTAAAACCAAGACTGTATGGTTTACCTAAGATACATAAAGAGGGGATCCTCATTCGTCCAGTTGTTAGCTTCATAAACACTCCTGTTTCCATCCTTTCAAAATTCATACTCAATCTTATTAACAACATGACGAACTTCACCCCTCGTTTCTCTGTCAAAAACACAAGTCATCTTGTCAACAATCTCCAACAAATCCAACTTCGCCCTAACATTACCATGCTTTCATTTGATGTTAGCGATCTTTTTACTTCAGTCCCAAAACAAGAAACGATTAATCTGGTACACTCTCTTCTAAGAGCAAGTTACATTACCATTTCTACCACTGATTCAATTATTACAATTTTGTCTAGCTCAAGGCTTCTTTGTATTCAACAATAAATATTACAGACAACCTGATGGTTTAGTCATGGGTAGTTGCCTGTCTCCTCTTCTAGCTGACATTTTTATGGATCATTTGGAATCCGTACATATCATGAAAAATCCTGAAATTCTCCATTGGTATCGTTATGTTGATGATTTTTTATTGATCATCTCAGGTAACTCAAATACAGCTGATTTGTTACTTTCTAAAATTAATCAAATCCACCCCAATATTAAATTCACCATGGAATTAGAGTCATCCCAATCAATTAACTTTATTGACCTCACTATTACCAGATTAAATGACCACTTCGATTTCAGTATCTTTAGGAAACCGACACAGACTGACCATGTCATACCACTATCCTCTAACTACCCTATGTCACACAAACTTGCCGCCTTTCACAGTTACATACACCGCCTTGAAACCATCCCCTTGTCACAATCTAATTACAATAAAGAATTAAACATACTTCGTCAAATAGCCTTTAATAACGGTTACGATCCACACATCATAGCCAAGCTCATTCATAAAAGACAGCTTAAAGTCTTACGACATGCTGCATTCCCTAGGGATTCGACAACCAAACCTACTTATGTTTCTATACCCTTTCACCAAGATAGGCTTTCTGGGGATATTTCGAACATTATCAAAAGATCAGTAGAGAACATCCGAATTTCATTTAAGGTATCCAACAACTTAGGACATTCTCTATCCAATTCCAAAGATAGCATTAATTACATGAATCGTAGTGGTGTTTATAGACTACAATGTTCTGACTGGGAGGCTACTTACATAGGAAGAACTTGTAGATCACTTGCTTCTCGCTCTCTTAAACACACCAAAAGAGAGAACACCTCTACCTTTTCTCAACATCTCAAACAAAAAAATCATACGTTGAATATCCCAGATGATGTCGCTCTACTTCACAACATCTCACAGAAAGACTTCTTAAGATTAGACTTGTACGAGGACCTAGAAATAATAAAGGAAAAACAGAAAAGTCCGAATTGTGTCAACCGCCATCGTGACTTCCAACCACTCCATCGATAACTTTTTTCTTAACACTTTTACGATATCACTTTCCATCCCCTTTTACTGCTTCGTTCACATTCACACTTATAATAATTTATCTGGTACCAGCCACAATAATCCTTTTGTCATCTTCAGCCAGCTAACCACTTTTATCTATTCATAATTACATACAAATTACTGATATCATCCACAGACATCCACATATACAAATATTCATCTTCATACAACCCACCATCATATTTCTGCATATAGCTATGCTCACCGTTCCTTTTCAATCTGTCATTACCAAAATATAACACTCACCTTTAGTAAAACCAATTAAAGTCTAATTCTCTTTCTAGGTCTCGTTAATGTTCCTTTCCCACTAATTCCCTCACAGACATCTCATACCCCCAGCCCCTACTGTCATCATCCTATTACGGTTTTGGTTTTTGGACTTTTAGGGATTCGGGCAGCCTGCGAAGCCTTTAAGAATTAGTCGCCTAAGCTTGAGCTTGTGCTTTCTTGATGATACATCCCCCAGATTATTTAAGACATTTTTACACCTTAGTCAGCCCTATTGTGATCTCTTACACACTTACTCACATAAAGTCCAACAGCTACCAATAATTAATTAAATTCGATAACTTTAATCAACACAAAATTGCTTTTTAAATCTTAGATCTCTCGATAATAAGGTTCTTTTTACTGAATTTAGTTATTGAACACGAAACTTTTGTGTAATGTGGTTTGCCTAACTGCACTTACAGTATACGTGAATACATTTTAATTATAACAACTAGCTTAATGAATTCTAAATGATAATTTTCACAATGGAGTGTGTTGTTACATCATTTCTAATTTTAACATGCTGTACACCTTAGTCTTAAATATGACATATTAATTTTTAACTTCCTGTGGAACTGTCAATTCTGTCTTGTCATCGTTCAGAGGTCCTATCCATCTCATTGTCACTTGCCGTCATACATTCAACATGTAAACAAGTCAAATCCACATCTCAGATGTTACCTGGGGCAGATTAGCTTAATATTTTAAACATCCATACTTTATGTAGCTTTTTAAACCAATGTTTCCTAGACGGACTTCTTTTACTGGGCTTTGACCCTAATATTTTTGTTAAATACTATCTTGGTGGTTAGCATGTACATTGCACGTGAGTATAACTGGTAATTTTTTAACCCTAGTCAAAATTTCAATATCTTTGTATTATTTTATCAGGTTATATTCATTTTAGGTAAGCACTGATGATGACGTTTACAGTCGAATGACCAGTCGATGGTAAACCAATCGAAAGCTAGTTATGTGATTTTGATGTGGCCCTTTTGAGGGTTTTTAAATATACCTTTTATACAGGATTTTACTGTTTTTTTTGTATTACATGGTATACAGCCAACCACAGGAAAACTTTTTCCTTGTGAATTTTTAAATTTAAATGTACAAGGTGATTTACGCAAGCCTAACAGAGTCCATAAGCTTTATTTTGAATAGAACACCCGGCAAATTTTTATATTTTTAAAAGCTGCTTAACAACCTGATTTCAACGAAGTGTATGATAGAGGGTGTATTATGAATAATGTATATACACCGTTCTTAGGCGTCAACGCCCTTCGGTAGGGATCTATGGGGGAGTATCACCGAGCCGCAAGCCCTTATCCCTTGCCGTACTGCTCCCTCATAGGTCGATCAGATGCCCGCATATTCCAGTCTAAGCGCCAGATTCATATTTAGAATTTTATACTGATGCGTTAGCCTTTTTGTTTTTCCGATGGCCTGGCTTGGGCTTGAACTCTCGTACCTCACAGCGAAGTGAAGTGCGGGTCAGCCGCTAGTCGCACTGAGCTATCCGATCGATTATTATGAATAATACATGGTGAAATTGTGAAATTATTTATAAATTTTTTTAAGACTACATAAAACCCAATAAGTTGATTATTTAGCTAATTGATCTTTTTGTTTAGCTAATTTAAAAAATAATACCCTTATTTAGTGTGATACATTATTAATTTCAAAATTTTATGTATTATTTAATATCTTGATAATATTTATACATAATTTCAAAATTTCACCTTGTATTATTCATAATAGACCCATAATACACTTTTTTGAGATGGGGTTGTTAAGTAGTTTCTAAAAATATAAAAATTTACGGATTATGCTAGACTTGCGTGAATCACCCTGTATATTTAAATTTATGTTTAAGCAGTACATATTTGAATTTAAAAGCTGACTTATCCTAGCGTTTTTTATAGTTTTCTAAAATAAGGACATAAACAATTTTATTCCTTACGTAGTTTCCATGCATTATAGTTTAAAAATTTCACCCTGTATTATTCATTATACACCATACATGATACAGTTCGTTGAAATCGGGTTGGTATGTAGCTTATAAAAATATACAGGGTGTTCCATTAAAAATAAAGCTAGGCACACCTGAATTACCCTGTAGATTTAAATTTATATTTAAAAAGTGCACATTTATATATAAAAATCGACAGGTTTCAGCATTTTTTATAATTTTTTAGAACAAGGACAGAAATAATTTTATTCCATAAGTGCCTTCCACCCTATATAATTTTCAACGAAGTTTTAGCAAGGCTTAAATAAAACTAAATAGAAAAAAGGAGTGGAATTATTTTTATTTAATATCGGTATTACAATTCACTGTCGTGTTTCTTGATCCAGTCAACAAAATGACTCACCCTTGTAAATACTGATGGAGCTCCTTCTTTGCCGCATGGTAGGAATACCCAAGAAGATAGTCCAACCAGTTGTTCATCTAGGACTAAAGGACCACCAGAGTCTCCTTGACATATACCATGATTTTTCTCAGGATTTGCAGTACATACGTTTGATGTGGTATTGTATGGGGCAATACTTTCGACCTTTTTACATAATTCCAAACAAGCTGTAACATCATTATACAGTGTGTCAATTTTAAAACTTACAATGGCTATATCTCACGAACAAAAGCTGAAAATGAAAAATGCTTGAAACCGTTTCTAGGATAGTAAGGGGGAACTAAAATGACATGAAAGAGAACTCACCCCCATCAACCCCCTAGGCCCCACCCACCACAACCAAAAAAGTTTAAATTGCAAACCCCTACTTGTGATACATCATTGAAAAGGCTATAAAAAATGCTATCCAATGGTATAAATAATAATTATACAGGGTGAAGCAATAATTGTGAAACTTTGGCTTAAATGAAAAATTTAATGAGGTTTTGTTGAACTACAAATTTGATAAAAATGTCAATTAAGTAAATGTTCAAAGTGGGTTCCGTTGTTTTGTAAACAATAATACAATCTATTTTCAAATTCTGCACGAAATTTGACAAATGTTTTTCTAGTAATAGGGCGACATGCTTGAGTAATTATTTCTCGCAATTCCTCAAGTGACGCAAGTTAAGTTTTATAAACAACTGATTTAAGGCAAAAATTGCAAATTAAGTTTTAATTAACAAAAAAACTACGAGCGGACGCTTACCATTTAAAATAATAGTCCGGGAGATAGCATTACAAATAAAAAAGTCATAGTAAGCCAGCTGATATTGACACCCTGTATAATTATTATTTATACCATTGGATAGTAGTTTTTATAGTAGAATAGTATATTACTTTTTTCTAAGGGGTTACCCTAAATCAGTTGTTTATAAAACTCACCTTGCTTCACTTGGGGAATTGCGAGAAAGAATTACTCAAGCATGTCGCCCTATTACTAGAACATTTGCTAAATTTCGTGCAGAATTTGAAAATAGGTTGTATTATTGTTTACCAAACAACGGAATTCACATTAAATATTTACTTAATTGACATTTTTAATAAATTTGTAATTCAACAAAACCTTATTAAATTTTTCATTTAAGCCAAAGTTTCACAATTATTGCTTCACCCTGTATAATTATTATTTATACCATTGAATAGAATTTTTTATAGCCCTTTCAATGATGTATCACAAGTAGGGGTTTGCAATTTAAACTTTTTTGGTTGTGATGGGTGGGGCCTAGGGGGTTGATGGGGGTGAGTTCTCCTTCATGTCATTTTAGTTCCCCCTTACTATCCTAGAAACGGTTTCAAGCATTTTTCGATATCAGCTTTTGTTCGGAAGATATAGCCATTGTAAGTTTTAAAATTGACACACTGTATTATGTATTTATGAAAAACGCGAATTTTAATATAAATAAACAATGTATAGCAAAACAATGACATTCACTACACTTAAAAGTCCAAATAGGACAATAGAAAAAAAACCAAAATGATTGCAACACCAGAAACTGGCAGAACTATTCAGAGCAACGGGTATACCTAGAAGGGGGCGACTTACGAATCATCACGACATAACCGTTTTATCATCAGAGAGTTTAAGTAAGGGAGGTTATGACAGATATGTATATTGTCTCCAACTTTCTTTAATCCGTCATCATCATCAACTAGCCTATATTTGTCCACTGCTGAACGTAGGCCTCCCGTAAAAATTTCCACCTATTTCTATCTTGAGCTTCTTGCATCCAATTTGTGGTGATGCGCTTGATATCATCGGTCCATCTAGTCGGTGGTCGTCCTCTGCTTCGATATGCCTCCTGCCTTGGTCGCCATTCCAGAATCTTTTTGGTCCATCTGTCATCCGTCAGTCTGGCAACATGTCCCGCCCAAGCCCATTTAGCCATGGCTATTCTTTCAACTGCCTCCGTGACTCCTGTTCTTCTTCTTATTTCTAGGTTTGGTACTTTATCTCTGATGGTAATACCTAACATTGATCTTTCCATAGCGCGTTGTGTAACTCTTATTTTATTTATTGTTCTTTTGTCAGAGTTAGTGTTTCTGCACCATATGTAAGAACCGGCAAAACATACTGGTCAAAAACCTTTCTTTTTAAACAAACTGGAATATTAGACTTGAAAATGTTATTTAATCTACCGAAGGCAGCCCATGTGAGACCTATCCTTCTTTGTATTTCAGTTGTCTGGTTATCTCGGCCTAAGCGAATCTCATGCCCTAGATATTTGTAAGCTATTACTTGGTCGATGCTATGACTCTCAATCTGAATTTTATCGCTGACTACAAGGTTGGTCATAAATTTTGTCTTTGAGGTGTTAATTTTAAGACCAATTGTTTTTGACACTTTATAGAGCGTGTGCAGCATTTTTGTAGCTTTATCAACTCTATCAGATATTAAAACGATGTCATCGGCAAATCTTAGGTGGTACAGATCCTCCCCGTTTATATTGATTCCCATATTATCCTCTCCTTCCATTTGCTTGAACATATATTCAAGAACAGCTGTAAACAATTTCGGGGAGATAGTATCACCCTGTCTAATTCCACGTTCTATTCTAAATTTCTTGGTATCTTCATGAAGTCGAACACAAGCTGTACCAGTTTCGTAGATACTTTTAATCAAGGCGATATATCGGTAGTCAATGCGGCAGTCCGCCAATGCTCGAAGCATTTTATGATGATCTATAGTATCGAACGCCTTTTCATAATCCACGAATATAAGAAAGATAGGCTTGTTATACTCTGTGCACTTTTCTATTAGCGTTTTTATAACTTGTAGATGATCGTTTGTTCCGTATCTGGAGCGGAACCCAGCCTGTTCACAAGGTTGGTAACTATCCAGTTTGTTCACAAGCCGTTTTGTTATTATCTTCATGAATAGTTTGTATGTATGGGAGAGCAAACTAATAGGTCTGTAGTTCTTCAGATCTGAAATGTCACCTTTTTTATGCATTATGGTTATTATTGCATTATGCCACTGAGAGGGGGTTACGCCTCTTGTCAAACAAACATTGAACATCTTTTTCAACACATTTATTAACGTTTCTCCTCCTTCTTTGATGTGTTCAATGACTATCCCATCTTCTCCAGGTGATTTATTGTTTTTCATCTCCGAGAGATCTGATTTTATTTCCTCTGTTGTGATATCTGGGATGTCTTCTGAGCCTACATTTTGAACTTTTGGTATTTGACTTTGATCAGGATCTGGAAGTTCTTCTCGCTTATACAATTCTGAGTAAAAATCTTGAGCAATTTTTAAAATATCTTCCTTATTTGTTGTTATTTCTCCTTTTTTATTTACAAGTTTACAAATATTTTTCGATCCTTCAGTCATTTGTCGGCGCAGTACCTTTAAACTATTATTTTTATCAATGGCTTGAGTTATGTGTTCAGTGTTGTAATTTCTGACATCTTTTCGAATGGATTTTGTGATATCTTTGTTTAACTGTCTAAGTGCTGCAAAATTTTCTGTGTATTTGTTTTTCAATTCTCTTCTTTTGTTTATAAGGTCTTTAGTAGCTTGAGTAAGTTTATCTATCTTGTTTTTTCTTTTTTCTTTATATTTGCTATGAGCGTTTCGAATCGCACTGTTTATTCGCATGTTTGTCACCTCTATATCTAATGCATTTTCATTTAGATGTTCTACTTCTTTCAGTTCTGAAGTTATGAGATTCTGATAAGCTACACTATCTTCTATCGATTCCCATTTATTAGAATGCCTCTCTGTTATCATTGCTGTCCTCTCTTGTCTAATGTTGATCAATATTTTTGCTCTAACCAACCGATGGTCACACCCAACAGTGATTTTATTGATTACTGTAACATCTTGGATAATATTTTTTCTGTTTGTGATGATGAAATCAATTTCGTTTTTTGTTATGCCATCTGGACTAGCCCACGTCCACTTACGTTGTTGGTTCTTTTTGAAAAATGTGTTAATCACGTATAGCCGATGATGCAACAAAAAATTTAGTAGCATACCTCCTCTATCATTTCGCTCACCATATCCAAATGACCCCTTAGCCACTTCTGCGTTATCTTCTTTATATCCAAGTTTAGCGTTAAAATCGCCCATTAAGATTAGGTGGTGGGTTTTATCTTTTTCCATAGCTCTATTTATATCTTCATAAAAGTTTTCTATTTCTTCATCGCTATGACTCGTCGTGGGTGCATATATTTGGATAATTTTAATAGAGCATCTCTTGTTCAATTTTAGTTGAGCTCATCAAGTTGAACTCACACAACTCTTGAGCTTACACTATCTATTTTTATAATTTTATCTAGGTGTTTCTTGAGGACGAGAAAACCTACGCCGCCAACTGCCTTATCGTCTTCTCCAATGGAATGTAACAGATGCCCTGACTTTAAAACTAATTGGTTTTCTCCTTTTCTTCGTATTTCGGAAAGTCCCAGTACATCCCATTTTATGCAGTTAAGTTCTTCCTGTAATTCAATGAGCTTATCTTCAGTTGCAAGCGTTCTTACGTTATAAGTGGCAATATGCAATGTTCGTTGTCCATGGTAGCCGTGTCTATCCCGGTGATTCTTTTCACCCTCTGCCCTTGGCCCGATCTGGTGGCTACCGTCACCAGGGACCGTTGGGCCGCCGGGGACTAAGGGCCTTTTTCTAGTTTGTGTCATGTCATTTACGGGGGAAAATTAGCCATTTCACTACCACGCTGGCCAGTGCGGGTTGGTAGCGGGAAATTAGGAATGTTTGAATGGGGAGCGGCGCTTTAATCCGTACCTACTCGGAAAACATCTTAACCACAGTGGCCCTTAGAGGTAATACCGTAGGAATTATAATCGACAGTAAAAATAAGATGTACCGATGATGTAGTTACCGATATACAGTGTGTTCTCTCTTGGGTGCTCTCTTCTTCTTTTGGTGCCTATATTTGTTTCGAATATTGGCGATCATTCTGGCTATAATTATTTTATGAACTGATGCTTTAAATAGATTAGTTGTTGTTGTGGAGAACCATTTCCTCGGGTTCTTTAACCATGATATTCTTCTTCTCCCAATGCCTCACTTTCCGAATACTCTTCCTTGAAGGATTACCTTCAGTAATCTGTATTTAGTGCCGTTTCTATTATGTGTCTGAGATATTCTAGCTTTCTCCTTTTAATGGCATACATCACCTCTCTTTCTTTCCCCATTCTTAGTAATACGGTGTCGTTGGTTATCTTGTTCGTCCATGATATCCTTAGTATAGCCCTGTATAGATGCATCTCGAAGGCTTCAAGTTTTCTCTCCATCGCTTCAGTAAGTGTCCAGGATTCAACTCCGTAATATAATATTGAGAAGATATAACATCGTAGGAGCCTTACTTTTATCTCCAGATTAAGGTTGTGGCTTTTAAAGAGTTTGGCCTTGTTATTGAATGCATTCCTAGCCTTCTCCATTCTACATTTTACTTCTTGTGAGTGATCCCATTGTTCGTTTACTATTGTTCGATATACTGTTTTACTCGGTCCACTGGTGTATTCTTGATTAGCAGTTGGGCGTCTCTAATTTTTGGGTGCTCTAATGAATAATAAATCGACGAAAGAGGTCATATCGAGAATAGAACAGGCTAGGATCACGTTTAGTGGACTGAAAAACTTTTTTATCAAGTAGGGTCTAGACATGAGACTTCGAATCCAAATGTTGTGCTGTTATGTACCCACCCACAATTCTTCACTATGGTTGTGAGAGCTGAACTCTTAACCTAACCCCTCACTAAAAAACGCATCGAAGCTTTTGAAAAGTACCTATATAATAGGAGAACACTAGGTACACATTCCCTGGACCAAAAGAACAACACCAAAATTCTTAACAAATTGAGAAGAACAAGTATCTGACACCAGCAATCAAATAGCGTAAACTAACTTATATTCAAATTTTCTCAGTGTAAAAGTTACAGAGGTATCGCTTTGCTTGATGAAATTTATAAACTCCTTGCCAATGTTTTAAGAGAGAAATTAGATATATTAGTGTGCAGGTAGGGGAATATCAAAGTGGTTTTAAGAAGAAAGGAAGATCTACCATCGATTAGATTTTCGTACTAAAGATGTTACAGAGCGGTACCTACGAACAACAGCTAAATATGAAGTTCCTGTTTATAGACTTCAAGCAGGTATATGATACAGTCGTAAGAAAACGTATTTTTCATGCACCTCGGTTAATTGGGATACCGGAGAAGTTGGTCACACTAGTGAAAATGACACTGGAGAGAACAGAAAATCGAGTAGCACTGGAGGGTAGCCTCTCAGAAAAGTTCAAAGTACGAAGGGGTTTGAAGCAGTGTGACCCTCTGTCAACTGTCCTTTTCAATTCAATTGTGTATTAGAGGCAATATTCAGGGAAAGCGGGATTATAACGCAAGGTACGATCCATGATAGAAGAACTCAGGTACCTACTTGTATATGCAGACGACATAGTATTGATAACAAGAACAAAAAGAGAACTGCTAAGAGTATTATCCTGTTTGAAAGAAAAGCTAAGCAGTACGATCTGACAATTAACGAACACAAAACAAAATTTATGGAAACGGTAGATTCACTAAATGAAGTTTTTGAAAATTAGAATAGATAACGATGGAAAAGAATATTGTTTCGAAAAAGTGAAAGAATTTGAATACCTAGGGGTGACTCTAACAGAGAAAGGAGAGAAGTCCCAGAAATTGAAAAAATAATTTGAAGGGAGGGCAAGTAGTTGGAGCATTGAGCAAACGTTTAAGAAATAGTCTTATCTCAAGAGCAGCAAAATTGCGGTTATATAGTACGGTAATATTATGTACAACCTACACAGTATAGTAGTGAGTGTTGGGTTCTGAATATGAGGGAAGAAGCAGCCAAAGAGGATCTACAAAGAGCAGTCGTTGTAAATTGGAAGACAGCTACCCTGGACAGGGTAAAGTGGAGAAAGACAGTTGAACAATTTCAAGAAGTGGGCCCAAGAGGCCTGTACTGCTTTGGAAGGGAGTCAAAAACAGAAGGGATAAAAGTAAATGGGCTTTTATTAAACAATATTAGATTTATGCTGATGATACCTTAATAAAAGCTGACATGGCGTTATAAAATCTAGAAAGAATATTGAATGAAATATTAAGGTGCAGTAATGAATATGGACTCTTCCTCAATATAAAAAACCAGCAGCATAGGATGCCAGCAGCTCAGAAGAGTAAAGAAGTAACCGTACCTAGAAGCACTAATAACAGAACATAGCGACTACACTGCCGAGTAACGGTATAAAGAACTAAACTTTTTTGAGATGTGGACGTATAGAAGGACTCTAAAGGTCACAAAAGTGGATACAGTTACGAACGTTAAAATGTGAAGTATAATCAATAAAGCAAAAGAAGTTTACAGGACAATAAAAGAAAAAACTAATATCTTAGATATGTAACGCGTAGAAAAAATCTTGCGACTCATAATAATTAAATACTGAAAAACCTAAGAGATTTTGTGGCTGCAGCTCAGATCAATTCTTAGCTCTTTCGAAAGTCGTAGTATGTAGTCATGATAACTTCTGTAGGGTCCCGTCATTTGGGAAGGTACTAATTTATATTATTAGTCCAGGGTAATAAGGTTTTTTCCATGACACTCGAGCAGCCAGGGTACTGAAGCGTTTTTGAAGTTATACTTCTGTAGGCGCGATATGAGGGTAAAGTTTAATATGATTAAAACCTTCAATCTGGGCGCAGTCGCATTATAACTTTATTCTGATCAGTGCCGGTTTAACCTAACTTCGGGCCCTGGGCGCTGGAGGTTTAGGGGCCCCCTTCATTGCTATTCGTTGTCAGTTTTTTAACAAGAAAACACATGCATTAACTATAAAGGTTTATTGTAAAATCCATAAAATATTTTTTTAAACAAGCAAGAAGAATAGCAAACGTAAAAAATAATCCAACAAATACATTTAAAAACATAAATAAAAAACAGAAAGTTCCACAAAACAACACATGACAAGCAAAAAAACATATTCTAAAAAATACATAAAGACAAAAATTAGATCACTTTTTTTCTTGACTCGGAATTCGCAAACTGCCATATAATATTATCACAATTCAGTTTCTCCAGTTCTTCATTCTCTATATACAATGGTGATAATGCGTCTAGGTTGTCTTGACCCCAATTTGACCTTAAATATGTTTTTATTCTTTTTAAGGCCGAAAAAGACCGCTAGCCTGACGCATTAGAAATTGGTAGGTATCGTCAAATAAATTTGCAGTAAAGTTAAAATATTGAGAAAAGTTGCTTTTACATCCTGGAAGAATCAAATTTTTCATAAATTGTATGATGTCTACAAAATGGGTAATTTCATTATGCAAGTTCTCTTTGGTTTCATCAACATCGTTTTTATGTTTCTCGCATAAAGTATTAATTGACGTATTGACTTCTTCTTTATGTATGTATACACCGTTCTTAGGCGTCAACGCCCTTCGGTAGGGATCTATGGAGGAGTATCACCAAGCCGGAAGCCCTTATCCCTTCCCGTACTGCTCCTCCATAGGCCGATCAGACGCCAGTTTATTCCAGACCAAGCCGTAGACTCTATTGAGTTTTATACTACGGCGTTGGCCTTTTATAAATTTCATGACCTAGCTGAGGCTCGAACCAGCGACCGCAAATCGCAAATCCACTAAACTTGTCGATCGACTGAGCCCCAGCTAACTGGACCGTCAAGACCGACACTTCTTCTTTATCTCTAGATTAAAAAAAACATCTAAAAGATGATGTTACATCCTTGTAGCATTCAATTCGCGATTCTGAAAACAGCGACTAATTTTCTAGACTCTAGATTTTCTGCGACAGCGATTTTTTGTCGTTGCGACTGCATATCGCAAGTGGAGTGTTAGCCTTAAAGGCCACTCTATAATGCCAAATTGCAATTTTTGTAATCGCTTTACTTTTGAATGTTTGAAAGAGTGTGTACCTATTGTTTGGGTATTGGCATTTTCGAGAATAATCTATTCTTTTTCTATAAATTAGATTTATGTATATCTATTTTTGTCTTTCGTTTAACTATTTTAAAAGGACTTATTTGTTCCTATTTTAAAAGAACTTATTTTAAAGCCGAAAAGTGAGATAAATTATTATTTAAGCCCCATAATTCAAAATGAAATTATTAGAAACTAAAAAAACTCCGTTTGTGCGATTATTTTGAATACAATTCGAGACTTGGGGCCTGATTCTAAATCAAATTTCGACACTAAACAAGTCGCTTTCAATATGGCGACGGTTGAAATGCGATTGTGCGAGCCTTGTGGATTTTAGTTGAACTAACGAAGTGACGTCATGAAATAGCGACTATCGAAATTAATAGCGACTTTAAAAAGGGTGTTGATATTATAATTTCGACTGTCGAAATTATTTGACACGGAGATGAATGATTGGCCAAAAGCGAGGTTAGGTTTAGTTTAGATGTGTTTTGTTTATTTCTTGCAAGGAAAACTAAAGCAAAAGGTATTATAATATAGCTGGGTTTAATTGAAATTTGCTTGTTTTGAGGAATTAGATAGAATAGTATTAAATTAGAAATATAATAATTGAGAATGTCCACAACATGAATCATCAACTCAATGAAAGATGTAAGGTAATAATCTGGGAAAATTAGTAAAAAACAAGAAAAATTAATTACCAGCTATTTTATTGCTGGACATGCTGAAATCAAATCTTAAGACTTCCTATATTAGTAATATAGCTGTGCAAAGTCCACAGAAAGTGTGCTATTTTGTTTATAAACAAATTAGTGCTCCGAAATCTTTTTTTATTATTGCTCTATAACTCCGAAAATTTTAACTTTAAACCAAAACACTCACATAAAAATTGACAGTAATTCTGCACATTGATAATTTATTCCAATTTCCTTCGACGGAAATTTTCCTCGGAAAATTCGGGTTTTCCAAACAAAATCTTTAATTTTCAACTAAAATTTGAGGGAAGTAATTATTTATCAATAATTAAATAATTTGGTGACAGTGACATAAATCTTTTTTGTTATAAGTGTCTTGAAGATATGAAAATTTGTATGTACAAAGAGGACCGGAATTAAAAGGTATCTAATGGTTCAAAGATTAAAATCCTGTTGTTTATAACTCTGTCGCAAATGCCGGTCAAATTTGACCGGTTATACCTGGAATCACTCCTCGCAATTCAATTTGTTTTTCTTCGTAAAGGACACAGAAGCCGTGCCCTTTTCAACAGCGTTAACTTAATTTAATTAAATCTAATATTTTCTGAGGGGTTCTATTTGTTTATAAGCCAAAAAATTGTTTCTTTATAACATTCCTGAGACCGCTCAAATGGTCCAATTTCAATCCTGTAAGGAACGTTGAATAGGTATAGTGCTTTTTTATACGAAAATCATAGTTATTCTGGTGTATCATAATCTTTCTGGTTATTATTTCGACCGAAATTTTTTAATTAACATTTTAATTATTGCTAAACTATTGGTTAGATTGTCGCCGGTCTCCTGATATACAGAGAGGGGCTAAATTATGGAATAAATTCATTTTCTCTAAAATGGACGATTTTAGAGAAAAATCCCGAAACAGGTCGATTTTTATTTTTAAATTAAATTTCTTGGCATATATTTCAAACTAGTGACGTCATCCATCCGAGCGTGATAACGTAATCGATTATTTTTTTTAAATAGGAATAGGGGTTCGTGTTGTAGCTCATTTACAAAGGCGTTCAATTATCTATTCAGTATTATAAACATTAATATCATTATTTATACAGGGAGGCCAAAAAAATTTTTGAATTAAATTAATTGACGTAAGAAGAAGAATGCATGTAATTTATTTAACTCAAAATACATTCTATTGCTGTCAGAAAATAGAAAAAAATGTTTATTTTGCAAATAAACATTGCTTTTAGCTTAAATTAAATGTTCAAACTGCCAATAGGTAGGAGGGAGGCTGTTTGTGATTTAATTTAAGCGAAAAGAAATGCTTATTTGTGAAATAAACCTTTTCTTCTATTTTCTGACAGCAGTACAATGTATTTTGAGTTAAATAAATTACATACATTCTTTTTGCGCCAATTAATTTAATTCAAAAATTTTTTTTGGCAACCCTGTATAAATACCTAATGATAATAATGTTTATATTACTGAATAGATAATTGAACGCCCTTTCAAATGACCTACCACACGACCCCTATTCCCATTAACAAAATTATCGATTACGTCATCACGCTCAGATGGATGACGTCACTAGTAAGAAACATATGCCAAAAAATTGTAATTTAAAAATAAAAATCGACCTCTTTCGGGATTTTGCTCCAAAATCGTCCGTTTTAAAGAAATGAATTTATTCCATAATTTAGCCCCTCTGTATAATCTACTATCATAAATCTTTCATGTCATCAATTATTTAATTATTGATAAATAATTAGGTACTTCCCTAAAATTTTAATTGAAAATTGCAGATTTTTTGGGAAAACTCGGATTTTCTGAGTAAAATTTTTGTTGAAGGAAATCGGAAAAAAAAATAACTTTGTGCAGAACTAAATTACGGTGAGTTTTTATTTGAGTGTTTTTGGCTCAAAGGAAAAATTTTAGGAGTTACAGACCACTAATTGAAAAATAAAGAAGATTTAGAAGTGCTAATTTGTTTATAAATAAAATAACACACTTTCTGCGGACTTGTCATACCCCATATTACTAATAAAGTAACGCATAAATTCGTTATTTCGTAAAGTGGTTACTTTAAGGAAAATTCCCGAAACACGTCGATTTTTATTTTTAAATTACGGTTTTTTGGCATATATATCATACTAGTGAAGTCATCCATCTGGGCGTGATGACTTAATCGATGATTTTTTTAAATGAGAATAGGGGTCATATGATAACTCATTTAAAAGGGTATCCAATTCTCTATCCAAGAATATAAACATTAACATAATTATTTATACAGTGTGTTCAAAAAACATTTTTTAATTAAAATAAGTGAGACAAAAAGAAGAATATAATGTAATTATTTAATTCAAAATACATTTTACTACTGTCAGTAAACAGAAAAAAATTTTATTTGACAAATAAACATTGATTTTCGCTTAAACGAAATGTTCAAACTGCCAAGCGACAGGTGGGTGGCAGCTTTAACATTGAATTTAAGCAAAAAACAATATTTATTTCTCAAATAAACATTTTTTTCCTGTTTTCTGACAACAGTAAAACGTATTTTGAATTAAATAAATTACGTACATTCTTCTTTTTGTTTCAATTATTTTAATTAAAAAAATGTTTTTTGAACACCTTGTATAAATAATTAGGTAAATGTTTATATTAGTGAATAGAGAATTGAATACCCTTTCAAATGAGCTATCACATGACCATTCTCATTTAAAAAAATCATCGATTACGTCATCGCGCCCAGATGGATGACGTCACTAGTATGATATATATGCCAAAAAATCTGAATCTAAAAATAAAAATCGACCCGTTTCAGGATTTTTCATTAATGTCGCTGGTTTACGAAATAATGAATTTATGCGTTACTTTATGGACGCACTGTATATGCAATCTTAAGATTCGATTTTAGCAATAAAATAGCTGGTAAATAATTTTTCCCAACAATGGCATTTTTTCGATAATTTTCCCAGACTATCAACAAGTTCCAATAAACGGGAGCGCCAACCCAAATTCTGAGCAGTCTCAACATGATAAGATTAATATCCCCAGTTGTAACTAATATCGAAATGAATAAGAATCGCTATATTCTGCGGCTGTCATGGCGGTGTCGAAATGAAATTGCGACTGTCGAAATGAATTAGAATCAGGGCCTTGGCCATTAATTGATAACCTACACAGTTTTTACCCATTACCTGGGTAGTTTTTAATCAATGACATGGCGAAATCTGACAACTTTCTGTAGTTTTTGGAAAAGGGCCCTGCCACAAACATTGACACGGGGCCCCTGTGGGGCTAGGCTACGGCACTGTGTATAGGCGTGAAGAGATGTAACAATAACAATAGAACAAAGGCGTTTGCAGTGTATTGGCGTATCTGCGTATGAGATTTTTTTCGGAGAATATGTAAATTATTTGGCAACTTTATTTTTTTATAATTATAAGGAACGGGACACTTCGGGCCCCTCAGGGGCCCGTGCCCCTGGGCGCCCACCCCAAGCGCCCAGTGGATAAACCGGCACTGATTCTGATTGGATGTTTAAATGACATGTCAAAAATTATTCAATATGGCGGCTGTGGCACAGCTGTGGTTTGATTATTTATGGTTGTTGCGTTTTGAAATTTGTGGGAAAAGAAACAACAAACAAAAGTTAGTTAATAGTTATACTGCCTTTTTAAATAGTTTTCATATATATATTTTTGGACTTTTGAGTTATTTTGGACAAGGAAAACTCATTCTAATTTGTTAAGTAGTTTTTATTATAATCATATTGTAATTATACATTTGGATTAGGTTGGAATACATTTATTTTCTCAAGAATGGGGATTTTAGAGAGAAATCCGAAATTAGGTCCGATTTTTATTTTTAAATTGTGATTTTTTGGCGTAGATTTATTTATCTAGTAGGTATGTAATGCTTTGATTTACATACTTAATTTGATTACCAGCAAAAGTTCTACCAATCTTCAGCTAATATATTGTTTTCTTACTGTTTTGTTATATTTTAGTATTTTCTTCCACAAAAATCAAACTACATTATAATTTGATTAAATTCAGAACAACTGTCAAACAGTAAAACGTTCAGTTACCCTATTTTTCCACATGACAAATAATGTGTAATTGGATGAGTGAGTCTAGGCTTCGATTACGAATCAAAGCGCCCCCAAATTCGCGGGGTCGAATCCCGATACAAGTTTTTATTTTTTTAAATTTTTTTATGCATTTTATGATTGTAAGTATATTTGTTATATAATTATTTTTTCAGAAAATGCGTATTTAAAAATTTTGCCAACAATTATTATCGTTCAGAAATAATTTTTTCTTTGTGGCATTTTTCAATGTGTTTGTGTGCGTTTTATTCTTTTATTTTTTTTTAAATTTTTGGTATTGTCTTAATAAAAATTTTTGGAAAGTAGTAAGTATTAAAATTAGTTTAATATTTAAATAAAATATAAATAAACTGTTTAAAGGACATTATATCAATTTCGTTAAAATCACATAATATGTAATAGAAGTATAACTTCTTACGTGCGTACAAAGTACACACACATTCTTTTTTTCGACAGGTATAATACCTATGAGAACAAATTGTAACTATTTCCTGCGTAGGATCTGGCGGCCATTTTTTTTTCAAATCAAGGGAAAACAGTGGACCTTATGGTTACTTTAGAACAAACATCTTAGAGAGCATGGAAAAAGCTTTTTTCTATGGATGCTATACAATGTGCAACTTCTCTCACTACTTACATACATTCAAAACGAACAATTTCTCAGGCAGTGAGAAAAGTCGGCCATTGCAGTGAGAAATATTTTTTCTCACGGGTTCACCGCCGGTTTACATACATATGATCGCCATTTCCATGGTAAAATGCACAATACAAACACAATTATTTTTGTCAAACAAAATGTCAAACAACTTGTCAAAACTTATCAAAAATTACCCCGTTTAAGACTGTTCAACTGTGAGTTATAATTTTAAATAAATAAAGTATATAAATATTAAGAATATTAAATACCTATGTGTATATATGTATTTTATTTCAATTTAGGCATATAATATACCTAAAAGCACCTAATTTATTTAATTTTGAAGTATGAACTCTTGACAAAAACGCATCCATAGAAAAAGTACAGTGTACAACACGAGAGAAAATGACATATTTCTCTCTCGCTTGATTGCGACACTCAAACATTCTGCGCTCGTGAGAAATATGTCTTTTTTCTCTCTTGTTGTACAATATACTGTAAAATGGCGTATTACAAAGGTTGATATACTTATTTATTGTTAATATAATTGAGAAAAAAGGTGTAAATTGCAAAAAAATAAATTTTGCAATAACTATTGTAAAAATTAATCTTCAGCTTTGAAATTTTTGTCAAATGAGGGTTCTTTAGTGCGGGACCAAAATTTCGAAGCGAATCATTTAATTGTTTATATTTTATTCAAATTGTTTATCCCAGAGAGCTTTTTTTGCAATAAGATAAGTCAGAAAAACATAATGTTAGAACCATTCTACATATGTCAAATGAAAGAGCATAAGCTAAACTTTCAAACTTGTTTAAAAAAAGTTAATAAAAAATGCACTTATTAGTAATAAACAATTATGCAAAAGTCTCGTCAATTTTTCCTTATAAACAATTTGAATAACTTTCTTGTTATGGCCGGTACATTTTTTTTACACAGTCTAAAAGGCACATTTTCACACGAACTTTAAAAAAAAAATAAGTTAGCCTTGGTCAATTAGGGCCAAAGTTAGCAACATTTTTTTTTAAATTCGTAGCTAATTTGTTTATAATAAGTAAGAATCGAAAATAGCACTCTTTCGCTTTCAAAGACACGAAGTATTAAAAAAAAAATTGGTTTTATTTTCTCTTGAAGGGAGTCGTCAATAAAGCTTCAAAAATGAAGTACAAACGCGACCCGCTTGCGACCGACGAAGTAGAAGCATAAAATCCGTGAGACCTAAAATTGAAATATCAACTTCAAAATCCTAAAGTTTTTTGTATCTTGGGAACCAACCAATGGATTTTAATGTTTTTTTTTTAATTTGTATGTACTTTTAGCGTACTTTACAAATATGGAGTCAGTTGATTCATAAATCATGTAATAAACAATTTAATTTGTTTAAAAAATTTTTTTTTGCAAAAAAAATTTTTTTTACTGTGTTTTAGGTGCACAACTATAATGGTATGTATGTAATAAAGTAATAATTGATAAAAAATTGTACTAAATATATATACAGAGTGAGTCTGCAATTTGGAATAAATTCAATAGTTCAAATACTGATTGTTTTTTTGAAAAATACTCAGACCTGCCAATTAGTATTTCAAATCTAAATTTTTTATATACAATAATAATGTATACAGGGTGTCCCAATTTAGAGATATGACGTCATCGTAGATTTTCTTAAATAGCAACACTGTTATTTTGATAGCTATTTAGAAAGGGCGTGTAAAGTTATACATAACTGCAAAATATCAAATTTTATTTACTACCATTTACAAGATAATAAAAAGTAAAGTTATGTCTGTACTTTAGAATTAATTTAATAGTTAAAATACTAATTGTTTTTTTTTTGAAAAATGCTCAGACCTATCGATTAGTATTTCAAATCGATTTTTTTACATACAATAATAATGTATACAGGGTGTCCCAATTTAGAGATTTAAAATTATGTTTTATTATCCTGTAAATGGTAGGGAATAAAAAATTGATATATTGCAGTTATGTATAAGTTTACACACTCTATCAAAATAGCTATCAAAATAACTGTTACCACTAAAGAAAATCAACGATGACGTCATATCTCTTAATTGTGACACCCTGTATACATTATTATTGTATGTAAAAAATTTCGATTTGAAATACTAATGGACAGTTCTGAGCATTTTTCAAAAAAACAATTAGTATTTAAACTATTGAATTTATTCCAAATTACAGACATAATTTTGTTATTTTTTATTATCTTGTAAATGGTAGGGAATAAAAATTTGATATTTTACAGGTATGTAGGTATAACTTTGTATGAACAAAAGTGAGTGTAGAACAAAAATGGAGTTATATCAAAGACGTCGTGCTGAATGCGGGAAAAGAACATCTGGGAAAGAAAACAAGACTAAAAAATAAAGAATGGATGACTGATAACATTATGCAGATGATGGATCAAAGGAGATTAATGAAGAACAGGGACGCGAAGAAATACCAAGAAATCAACCAAACAATTAAAAAAGAAATACGAAGAGCGAAGGAGACATGGATGCAAGAAAAATGTAAATTAATCCAGGAGCTCCAAGTGAAACACGATCATATAAATATTCATCGAAAGATTCGAGAAGTCACTGGTCAATACAAGAGTAGAAACACACACCTCCTCATAAACAAAGACGGGAACCTGGCGACGACAGTTAAGGAGAAGCTGGTGACCTGGAAAATGTACATCGAAGAACTCTTCTGGGACTACCGAGGCAACCTTCCAGAAATAAATTGCATGACAGGGCCGTCAATACTAGAAAGCGAGGTGAAAGCGGCTTTAAAACAGTCTAAGAATGGTAAAGCCACAGGTCCGGACGAAATACCCGTCGAACTTATTAAGTTGATGAACGAAGGAGTTAACTGAACTGTTCAACGCCATATACGATTCAGGTAATATCCCAGAGGAATGGCTATTGTCAACGTTTGTAACAATACCAAAAAACGATCTGCGAAAACGTGCGAAGATTTCTGGACTATCAGCCTTATGAGTCATGCACTTAAAGTTTTTTTTTAAATCATACATGCCAGAATTTACAAGAAATGCGAGGACAATGTCGGTGAAATGTAATTTGGATTCCGCGATTCCATGGGTACACGTGAAGCACTTTTCACCTTACAAGTTCTACTTCAGAGATGCCGCGATGTTAGTTGTGATGTCTATGCTTGTTTTATTGACTACGCCAAGGCATTTTACCGTTGCCAGCACCAGAAGATGGTCACCGCCCTACAAAGAGTAGGATTAGATGAGAAGGACATTCGGATCATCATGAATTTATACTGGAACCAGTGTGCTCAAGTTAAGGTCGAAGACCTGTTGACCGAACAAGTAAAGATCATGCGAGGAGTAAGGCAGGGCTGTGTGCTCTCGCCGACTCTTTTCAATATATACTCTGAGGAAATTTTTACTAAAGCCCTCACAAACCTAGAGATGGGAATCCGAGTGAACGGTGAATACATCAATAATATCCGCTACGCCGATGACACTGTATTACTTAGCAACTAGCCTAAATGATCTACAGGTCTTACTAGACCGTGTGAGAACTGTGAGCGTAACATACGGACTGAACCTTAATATTAAGAAAACTAAATTCATAGTTGTCAGCCGTGTAAATTTAGATCCCGGGGCACTAATGGTAGATAGCGAAGAGATCCAGAGAGTCGACAGACTCACTTACCTCGGAACTACCCTCAACTCACAATGGGACCACGCTCAAGAGATTAGATCCAGAATTGAAATGGCACGGTCTACATTTATCAAGATGAGATCCTTGCTGTGCTGCAGTGATCTCATTTTGGGAACCAAGATGTGGATAGTGAGGTGCTACGTTCTTCCAGTGCTACTGTATGGAGTTGAAGCCTGGACACTGACGCAAGCCACTGAAAAGCGGATTGAAGCCTTCGAGATGTGGATCTACAGGAGGATACTAAAAATATCTTATTTGGACCATGTCACCAACATTGAGGTCCTACAGCGCATGACAAAAGAAAAAGAAGTGCTTAATTTAGTAAAACAACGTAAGCTTGAGTACCTTGGCCACGTGATGCGGAACGAAGAAAAATATCGAGTTCTTCAACTCGTCATGCAGGGCAAAGTATTTGGCAGGAGAGGACCGGGACGCCGTCGTATCTCGTGGTTAAGAAACCTCCGACAATGGTTTGGGATAACCTCCGCGGAGCTGTTTCGCAGAGCAGTCAACAAAACAATGATAGCCTTGATGATCGCCAACATCCGGACCGGATAAGGCACTGAAGAAGAAGAAGGTATAACTTTACACACCCTATTAAAGTAACATTTAAGAAAATCAACGATGACGTCATATCTCTAAATTGGGACACCCTCCATACATTATTGTTGTATGTAAAAAATTTCGAGTTGATATTTCAATTTTAGGTCGCACGGATTTTATTCTTCCACTTCGTCGGTTGCAAGCGGGTCGCGTTTGTACTTCATTTTTGAAGCTTTAGTGACGACTCCATTGAAGAGCAAATAAAACCGATTTTTTTATGAATACTTCGTGTCTTTGAAAGCGAAAGAGCGCTATTTTCGATCCTTATTTATTATAAACAAATTAGCTGTGAATTTTTTAAAAAATGTTGCTAACTTTGGCCCTAATTGACCTAGGCTAACTTATTTTTTTTTAAAGTTCGTATAAAAAGGCCATCTTTTAGAATGTGTAAAAAAAATTTGTACCGGCCATAACAAGAAAGTTATTCAAATTGTTTATAAGGAAAAATTGACGAGACTTTTGCATAATTATATATTATTAATAAATGCATTTTTTATTAACCTTTTTTAAATAAGTTTAAAAGTTTAGCTTATGATCTTTCATTTGACACCGGCAGATTGGTACCAGCATTCTGTTTTTTTTTGACTTATCTTATTGCAGAAAAAACTCTCTTGGATAAACAATTTGAATAAAATTTAAACAGTTGAGTGAATCACTTCAAAATTATTGTCACATATTACGCACCAAAGAATCCTCATTTGACAAATAGCTTCAAAGCTGTGCACTAATTTTTACAGTAGTTATTGCAAATTTTAGCTTCAAAGCTGTGCACTAATTTTTACAGTAGTTATTGCGAAATTAATTTTTTTGCAATTTACACCTTTTTTCTCAATTATATTAACAATAAATAAGTATATCAACCTTTGTAACACGTCATTTTAAAGCTTTTTCCATGCTCTAGAAGATGTTTGTACTAAAGTAACCACAAGATCCACTGTTTTCCATTGATTTGAAAAAAAAGGAAAAAATGCCGTTTTTGACATTCAATTGTTTATAAAAAAAAATGGCCGCCAGATCCTACGCAGGAAATAGTTACAATCTGTTCTCATAGGTATTACCTGTCGAAAAAACGCTTCAGTACCCTGGCTGTTCGAGTGTCACGAACAGGGTATATTTTTGGCTTATTATCCTGGCCTATATGGCGCATCTAAAAATTGTCTACTGGCATTGAAATTTTGTTACTGAGTATTAAAATTACTTAATTTTTAGCATGGCTTAGGAAGAAACTTCAAATTTTGACTTCAATACAAGTGCAACAATATGCAAATGTGCCTTATGCCTTCCCAAATGACGCACAGTGGTTCCAAATGCTGAAAACGTGGTCATGAGGTAAAATAAAAAGTCCCTATTTAGGGATTTTCATGTTTACAGTTGTTTTCTCATAGCATCATAGAGTCGTAATATGCAGGTATAAGGATCAGACCAGATCTATTCTTATTCATAACTCCGGGACAAGTGAGCCATGTACGGCCTTATTTTGGCCGGGCAGTAAAGTCAAAAAGAACCCATATATTGAAAACGCTGTAGAATGTTTTGTAGTTTATCGATTTTATTGCTGTAAAGCAGATTCTTCTTTTTGTAGTATGTATTAATGTGATTAATTATTTATATGGGAAATAAGCCACAATTAAAATGAAAAAAATAATTTTATTAACGTTTCGACGCCCAAATCGGGTGCCGTTGTCAAAATACAAAATATTACTAAATAAACAAAAATGTTGTTGCTAAGCAAAAAAATTCTTCTAATAATTTATTTAATCTGACTCATTTATATTGGCAATTTAGACATATATTATACATTTTAAAGTAGAAGACTTTAAAATGATATTGCCAATATTTATGAGTTGCGTTCCTGGGACGACTTACTGAAAGATAGTTCATTCGATTACATGAAATCAACCCCAACTCAATATCCGTCACAAAAAAATTATAGCATGTGATCTGTCTTTAAAAAGACAACCAAATGCAACGACAGTAAAATTCTCGTAATCGAATGAACTATCTTTCAGTAAGTCGTCCCAGGAACGCAACTCATAAATATTGGCAATATCATTTTAAAGTCTTCTACTTTAAAATGTATAATATATGTCTAAATTGCCAATATAAATGAGTCAGATTAAATAAATTATTAGAAGAATTTTTTTGCTTAGCAACAACATTTTTGTTTATTTAGTAATATTTTGTATTTTGACAACGGCACCCGATTTGGGCGTCGAAACGTTAATAAAATTATTTTTTTCATTTTAATTGTGGCTTATTTCCCATATAAATAATTAATCATAAAAATGCCACAAGGAAATAGCTTCAGAACAACATGTATTAATGTAATACAAAAGCTGACTAAAGATTTGATAACAATAAATGCATAAAATTTGTTAATGTGTAAACAGAAAAAAAAAACTTGAAATAATCAAAATTTCGTAAAAATACATTCAAAAAGTACACAATTCTGCGATTAATGTTTATTAATCTCAAAATGTAGAGTCAGAAGATACATAATCACATTGGTTTAGCTGCCTTTAACTGCCTATGCATTGCTGGCAGTTGTTTGAATACAAAAGTGTGAAATGACGTATATTACATGATTCTCGCGATTGTTGCGTATTTATGGGCGGTTGTACCTAAGTAATAGGTTCTAAATATTGTACTTCAAAAAGAAAATGTATTGGTAAGTAATACGGAATTTAAAAAATCCATTATTATATAAAATTTTAAAAAATATATACGAATAAAATTAAATTTTCGAATTTCTTTCTGCCATATTGGATCCGCCATTTTTTAAATAATGTTAGCTTTGTAATCAACGACCTTAAACTACCAAATTTGACAAAAAATTTTGTGTTTTGATAGATATTTTCAATTTCTTTCAGTCATGTTGGATCCGCCATTTTGTTTTTAAAACAGATAATGTCAGATTCGTAATCAGCGATGACAAAAACCCTTATGTACGAAAGTAATTCCGAAGTGTATGAGTAATATACGCTTTCAAAGGTTCGTGGTTTCATGGGACGCTGTTAAAGGCTCACCACCTTTTCGGCATTTGGAACCACAGTGTGACGGGACCTCAAACCTCAACAGGGAGGTACTTGATAAAGAAGACGTTTAGGTGCCCGTATGAACTTTAAAAATCTATAACACTTTTGTCATTTTTTTACGTAGAACCACAATAACTAGAAAATACACTTACTTTCTTCATCGGGTATTTCAGATTCTTGCCATTGTAATACATCAGGGAACTGTGGAAATAAATTTCCTCCTGATTGTCCCCAACCAGATGCTACTGCCTTTCCTGTAACATTGAAATCCTGGATGGGAAGTGCTGCTGGTTTAACGTGGTCATTAAAAACCCAGGATTCGTTTACTTTAATTACGCAGATATCGTTTGGTTGCACACCACTAAAATAATAAGGAGAATTAACTATTTTATCAAAGTAAAAGTATGAAGAACTTTGAATAAATGGTTTTACCCCTGGTTTTACCCAAGGTAAAACCAGGGATAATAAAAGGCAATTGAAGCGTAGCACGACAATTAGACCGAAATCATTAGACTGAAAGCAGTAGACCGAACTCATTAGACCGAAAAGCACTTTACCGAAACCTCACTAGACCGAACAGCATTAGACCGAAATGGTACATAAATTAAAAAGGATTGCAGTAAATTATGCTAAGATTTTGTATAATATCTGTCTTTTTGTTTATTGTATTTTTTTTGTACTATTTTATATATAGACTGTGTAAATTGTTACTCTGTACAGTCTGATATGAAAAAATTTTCATCCGTTAAACAAATTAGTGAAGGTAAAAATAAAAAAAGGGTAGAGTGACGTTAGCAACATTTTAACTGTTTATAATAACCATCCAACTAACATTTAGTTGTAATTACATTAGTCTTATCTCTTTTACTGCGACAAGTAAAAAGAACTGCTTTTCGGTCTTCTGCTGTTCGGTCTAGTGAGGTTTCGGTAAAGTGCTTTTCGGTCTAATGAGTTTGGTCTACTGCTTTCGGTCTCATGATTTCGGTCTCTTTACAGTAAACCTAGGCCATGTTACCTTCGTTGTTTACCGGAGACTCTAGAGTTAGCAGTTAAACAAAAAATAAGCATAAAGCAAAACATATCTCGACAGTTTTACTGAACTTTTATTGAAATTTATTTTCATATAAAAAAATAATGAAATTTACGAAAATTTGAAAAATTTTGATTTTTAAGTCTTTTTTTTTTTAAACCATCTTCAATTTTTGTAATTATAACTTTTTTGTTAAAACTTATAGTTTTTGAATTACTTATGAAAAACCACTTTACACCATCCATTTTTTTCAAGACAAATTCAAATCTTTGATCTTTAAGAACTCAAAAAGTATTGATTTATTTTAATAACTTGATATAACAAATTTTGCTTAAAATTTGTCCCTCTATCGATTTGTGAGGTTATTTTTAACAAAATAATTTCCAACCCCGAGAAGGGGTGGCATCCACACCCAGGGTAAAAGCGCAATTTGGCACCATGTCACTTTTATTTCTTGTGGTATCCTCTAACTACTCTCCAATTTTCATGCAAATCAATGGAGGTTCAACGAAATCGAAGGTGAAAACTTTTAGTGACAGCACTAATTTTCCTCTTTCACCTCTTCTTGCTACTTCTTGTATCCACTGAGGTGTCAGCCTGCAAGGGATCGTAATTACCAATATAAAATGAACGCATTTCACAGGACAAACTCCATATTACTTATGACGATGATTTTTCGGCTCTAGCTGTCCGTCTACTAGGCGTACTAAAAAATTATAAAATTATACCAGTTGATTGACTGAATGTAAATAAGCGTTTTACATTTGGTTTTACTAGATTGGTGGATTTAGATGTCAGCCTCACTGGACCAGTGGTGTACTGAGCATGGTTTCGCGGGTTTCGTGGAGCAAGGGCCCGGGCCCCTGCGGGGCCCGTTCTAACGCGCTTTTTGCTTATGTTGTTTCTAATTTGATGGGGATATTTCGAACAACACAAGTAAAAAAATCGTGAAAATCACCTCCAATTAGCATCCGAAATGACATTAATCGTTACCGCTTCACAAATTACTTTACTTATGTATTGTTTATAAGATATGTAAGATTCGTTGGTTCAAAGTGTTTATTCTTGGAAAGGCTGTAGTTAAATGGGCTTAAACGAGTGTATGCAAATTTTGAACAGACATAGCTTAACCAATTTTTGTCTTCAGGAAAACAAAAAGTCCAAAATACTCACAATAGCAAAACCTATATTTTTTTACTACTTGAGATTTTTGGTATTACCAATAACTTAAAAGGGACCAATTTAAAAAAAAACTTAAAAAATTAGGGAAACTTACAAAAAAAACAAAAATAATTATCCACTTTAAAAAATTTGCTATAAGTTTTTCCCAAAAAGTTCTTCATTTGTTGGTTATTTGACATTGAAATATTCGATTTAAAATTTGACGAATAAGAACCTACTTTTCATTCTGCTCTTACTGGGCCTACTTTAACGCTGCTCCTACTGGGTCTACAGACTTCGTATATACACCATTTTTTCAATTTTTTATAAGCTATATTTCTACTAAGAATATTTTTTTCGATAAAATACTTACTTTTTGAGTTCTCTGAGAAAAACCGTCTAAAGACGTGTTTTTTTGTCGAAAAATAAACATATTCACTCGAATAACTCGAAAAGTATTTACTTGTGAACAAACTCTATAGAACTAAAGTTGCTTAGAATTAGTCAGTATATTAGGGCCGTGCCGTGCTATGATGCGGCGAGGCAGTCGCATCAGGCGGCATCACAAGGGGGGCGGCATAATCAGTAAAATCAAAAAATTGCCAGATTGTGTAAAAATGTTGTCAGAAAAAAATGAAAAGTTTCAGACAATATGGCAATATGACTAAATGAAAATCTAATGAAATTGCAGAAAATCTTGATATAAGTTCCGAATTTCCAGCTAAAAATGACATTCGAGCAAGGAGAAAAAAGCGTTTATTTGATTATGAGAAATCTGTGGACAAGCTATTAACAGATGAAGCTAAATTTAAAATAAATTTGTTCATTTACATTTCAGACATTACCGTTATACCATTATTTCTTTGGCTAATCGATTTTCGCTTCTAGAAACTCATAATAAAAATTTGAAATTTTTATATGATATTTTTAAATTGAGGGAAATAGTTGATGATAAAATACTATTAGAAATATATTGTATGAATCTTTATTCAATACTTTTAATAGAAAAAGAAAAAGAATTTGATATAGAGGCAAATGATATTCTAGAAGAATTGCGTGATATATCCCAAATGATACCATACTCCATGAAACCTTTAGAGGTTTTGAACTATTTGTGCCAAAATTACCTAATTTCTTTATACCCAAATGTAGTTGTATCACTAAGAATTTTATTAAAACTCCACGTCTCAATAGCTAGTGGGGAAAGAAGTATTTCAAAATTAAAAATTATTCAAAACTGTTTACGAAGCTCCATAAGATAAAAAAAAACTAAAAAATTTAGCACTTATTTTAATAGAGGTCTCACTAACTGCTACACCTATCTATCCCCACTAGACTACACAAATCTGATTGACGAGTTTGCCAAAATTAAAGTCAGAAAGGTAAAATTATAATTTTTATAAATGTTACTTAAGAGCATAGGCGCCAAAATCTGCTTTCAATGCATCCAAAACTAATAAATATTTTTGAAAACTTTTAAAGGGGATTAAAAAATTACATTATTATCAAGGGCCAAAAATCCCTTAGAATTAACAAAAGGTTTCTTTTTAATAAGATATTTGAAATTAAAAATTACACTCAGTTTTCTCTTTTTTTTTCATCTCTTTAACTTATTCAAATAAACATAGAGATATAATATAAAATATAGAGAATAATATAGGGACACATAAAATAAATCAAATAAACATAGAGATTTTCAGGCACTTTCGACCCTCGGTAATACGTAACCTTTTATTCCGCATTTAAATTTTTCAAAAATACTAATTAGTTTTCTCAGGATTCGAAAAAAAATGAATGCATTTAAAACGCATAGCAAGCAAATTTTACGCCTACCCACTTTACCTATGTAATGTTAATACATATTTCATTTAATTTAAAGTATGGTTTGTTTTAAAAATAAGTTTTCGTTAATTTTGTGTAGTTTCATTTAATGAAAATAAAAGTTAAGTTTCAATAATATTTAAGGGGCGGAATTTCGAGGACTTGCATCATATTGAACAGATGTACCGCACGGCCCTGAGTATATTCAATTCCGGACTTATCTTGAACGTATGTTTTTTCAACACCGAGAAGGGGTGAAATTCCCCCCAGGGCAAAAGTACATCGGTACAATATCACTTTTTTTCTTTGACATGTTAGCTATGTGTATGCCAACTTTCATGTGAATCCAAGCGGTTTTTTTAATTACAGCAAAAGTCGTGAGTAAATCGACTATAAATTAGCTTGAGTTTTTTATATTATGTATATGATATATTTTATGATGTATGATGATTTATATTTAATGTTTATTAAAAACTTTTGATATTCAAAGTTTGTTTCTATTGGGAGAGCGGGCCCGCATCCCAACTGGAACCAGGGCCCGCTGATCTATCGGTACGCTGCTGCACTGGACGTTATACTTACTAAGAATAATTTTCATGTATGTAGTGCTCCTTAACTAATCTAACTTGTGTGTTATTGCTTTGTTCATGTACTTTTAATATTCCGGCGACTATATGAAGATTAGGATACATAGACCAGCAACAATGTCCTGCAGTAACCACCCAGTTTGGAGAAATGATAGAACCACCACAAAAGTGCTGGTAGCCAAAAGGCCAATCATCTCTTTGCAGTGATACCTGGTATGGAAACTGCCCTTCTTTTGCGTCTTGTCCTCCAAATATTCTATAAGATGAAAGTGGAGAACCTAAAACCAATATCCAATCAAAAATCATGCATCAAATGATATATAGACTGTGCGAAGAAAAATCACATGTACACAGTTTCATTTTCAGAATACAGTGGGTACGAAGAGGCTTTCTTCAAGAGAGCCTCTAGAGAGAATGTAGACGTGAATTGCGATATTTATATATACTTCATTGATTACCATAAAGCAATCGACACAGAAAGCACGACAAGCTGATGAAGATATTAACAAGTATTCGGATAAACACCTGTTATCTAAGAATTATTAGCAGTCTTTACTGGAGTCAAACATCGTTTATCCGTAGAGAGACAGGAGAATCCGATGAGATCAAAATCAAACGTGGGGTCTGAGAGATATGTATACTATACTGAATACGCTCAGCCGAGATTCATTTTGACACATTCGGAATAGGAAACATACAACACAAGTATTCCTGCCTCACACTATTAACTGCTCAAATCAACTTAATATTTCATTAAGAATAAAAGAAGAATTATTGGAAATAGTGGGAGTGTATACTAAACTCATAAAATTTTGTGGAATTTATTTCTACAAAATATTTTTATTTTGTAGGTACAATAAATAATTATTGATTGGCTTAAAGTTTATGTTATTTATGTCTGTTACTTCCCAAAAAAAATACCATCACTAGACAGTGGTGCCTCAGATTAGCGAATCGACTTTATCACCCCTGTTGTTGAACATATACTTTGAGAAAATCTTTCAAGAAGCAGTAGAGGATGTCGAAGCCTGAATTCGAATTAACTAAGAATCTCTAAGAAAGAACATAAATTTCGACGAATCGGTGTGAACGGTCAACGAATAGAAAGAGTAAAAACATACACCTATTCAAATGCCATGATTTATCAATACTCATAAAAATCAGGTTATTATGATGTTATATCTTTATTATACTGTTGTATGCAATTGAGTCGTGCACTCTCATATTCGCTCCGTGCACGACTGACGCGACACCTAGCGTAGTGGCCTGAAATTTTTGGCGAATACAATTTGACGTTAAACATATGATACACATATGACATAATTGACGTTAATGTAAAATTTTTATTTACTATTTTTGATAAAATTTATTATACGAACAATAAGTTCAAGTGTCAAATAAACGTCAAATTATAAAACGGATACTTTGAAGTTCTCTGAAGAAAATATCAATTTTAAGGGTTTTTCTTCAAAATCCACAAAGAAAAAGAAATGGTTTTCCTGTAGTTGGCTGTATACCATCAATCACAAAATTGGAAAAAAATCCTTTGTAAAAGGTACAAATTTTTTTTATTAAAAATCCCTTTAAAGGGCTACATCACAACAAAAAGTTTTCGATTTTTTATAAAATCATCATCAGTGTTAAGATAAACTTGATGCTAGCTGAGCCACAAAAGAAAAATATTAGGGTAAACATCCTTTAAATATCACATTGATGCGTTATAAGTGCATACTTTGAAAAATTGCCTTGTGATGGTTACATGGCAACTGGGATAATGCCCTAAGGTAATGTATATCCCAACACGTGGGATCCAAAATTTACTTGTTTACATACCGATGACTTAATGGCAAAAATGCAAAATTTTTGCCATTAAGTCATCGGTATGTAAACAAGTAAATTTTGGATCCCACGTGTTGGGATATACATTACCTTAGGGCATTATCCCAGTTGCCATGTAACCATCACAAGGCAATTTTTCAAAGTATGTACTTATAACGCATCAATGTGATATTTAAAGGATGTTTACCCTAATATTTTTCTTTTGTGGCTCAGCTAGCATCAAGTTTATCTTAACACTGATGATGATTTTATAAAAAATCGAAAACGTTTTGTTGTGATGTAGCCCTTTAAAGTGATTTTTAATAAAATTTTATACCTTTTACAAAGGATTTTTTTCCAATTTCGGTTTTTCTTCACTTTTTCGTTATAGTTTAGTTGTCGGTACATCGAAAGCAATTAGGTAGTGTGAATTATTATTACCAGATTTTAACATTAGCTGGTTCTATTGAACTATTACTTTTGTGGTGTGTGTCTTACACAAAATGGAAATAGATGACGATAGGAATATACCACCAGATCGGGGAAGGAAAGAAAGTCAGTATGAAAATATAAAAATAAATAATAAAAATCAAAACGGCAATAATAAGGTAAAAATGAAATATCTATTGAAAAAAATTATTATTCAATCATTGTTCGCCAAAATTGTCATATTTCGCCGCTACGGGCGCTGGCATAGTTTCGTGTATCCCCACTCCCCACCATGGTCACGCACGGAGCCCATACGCTACCTGTAAGAAGATTCAGACTTTCGAAATGTGGCTTTATCATCGAATCCTGAAGATATCTTATACGGATCACGTTACTAATCCGGACGTTTTATTGAGAATATGAAAAGAAAGAGAGCTCTAACTGCAATTAAGCAAGCCAAAATAGTTTTAACTTATTTTACAGGGAAATGTATAAGAAAAACGAGGACCAGGAAGACAAAACCTTTCGTGGCTGAAAAATATACGTGCGTGGTTCAACACAACAACCACAAATCTTTTCAGAACAGCAGAGTGCAAAGTACAGATTGCCATGATAGTCGCCAACATCCGAAACGGATAGGCACTACAAGAAGAAGAAGATAAACAGGCATTTCTATGAAAAGTAGAAATAATAAGGTAAAGCTCATTTGAATTTTAGAATAGAATATAATAGAATAGAATAGAATAGAATAGAATAGACTAGAATAGAATAGAATAGAATAGAATAGAATAGAATAGAATAGAATAGAATAGAATAGAATAGAATAGAATAGAATAGAATAGAATAGAATAGAATAGAATAGAATAGAATAGAATAGAATAGAATAGAATAGAATAGAATAGAATAGAATAGAATAGAATAGAATAGAATAGAATAGAATAGAATAGAATAGAATAGAATAGAATAGAATAGAATAGAATAGAATAAAATAGAATAGAATAGAATAGAATAGAATAGAATATAATAGAATAGAATAGAATAGAATAGAATAGAAAGATTCTATATTGTCATGAAAAATTGTACAATTTTATCGACAAAGCTTATAAAAAGTCAAGAAAACAAAACAATAACAATTCAATTCACTAAAATTTACATCAATCGTCAATATAATTTAAAAAACAATACTAATGAAGTTTAAACAGAAAGAATCAATGGCAAAATTTAAAAATATAAATAAATTACAAATTGCATAGTCTACCTAGTAATTAATAAGTTTAAAAGTTAAGGTGCTGCATATGACACCCAAATATAGATAAAAAAATATAATAAAAATACTACTTGTCCAATGGGTACTGTAATTTCTTAGTTATTGATTAAGAAAATCTTCTACTGAATAATATGGTCTTTCAGATAGGTAGGCTTTTGTCAGTTTACGGAATTTGGGAAAAGACGCTGCAGATTTAAGTTGTAGAAGGAGATGGTTCTAAAGTTTTTTTGCAGAATATAATATAGATTTCTTTACTAACTCAGAGGACGGGGTCGGCAAATAGACGTCAAAGGTAGAATTTCTCGTGGAGTAGTCATGATTAGGTTTTTGGTGGAAAGACATATGTAGATGTTTATGAATTAAGCAAACAGTTTTTGAAATATACAAAGATAGAAGTGTAATTTATTTAAAACATAATATACGAGCAAATTATTTTTATATATAAGTCCACCAGTGAAACTGAACTGAAAATCTGAAAATTTAGAATCAGTATGCAATAAAGTGTAAGCTAAGGCATTTAAAAATTCCAAGCATAATTCCAAGCAAAAATAAATATTTTTACGTAAAATATACTTAACCAAACTCACAATTAATAATAATCTATTTTTTCAAATAGTTCGACAACTTAGTTCTATTACACAAAAACATAATAAATTAATTATAAACAAATATTACTTCCCTATAGATCAATACTAACGAATTCCAATATCTAAGAAAATAATACACTACTGCACTGAACAGATATCGATATTTATAATAGGTTTGTTCTAGCATCAGTTTCAAACGGTTTGAAACCATCAGCGAATAGTCGACCAGCGCGAGTAGAGGGGATAGCACTGGTGACTCTATTATGTTCTCTCACTGACCAACTGTTTCTGACTAGTTTGACTGCTAGAACAAACCTAATATTTTCGATTTCTTGTTATAGGTAATCAATTTTAATAGTTCATGTGACACAAAATCTAGGCATAAGATCAAGAAGTTTATTTGAAGAAAGTGTATTTTTTGTTCTTAATGGCGGTACAGGCTCGTTTTTGTAATATTTAATTTAATTATAGAGTAATTTCCACATACTGACATATTTGGCCTGATTGACCTCTTAATAAAGAGATTATTTTAAATTGTAATATTGAAAACATGTGATTTATGAATATGTAAAAAAATTTTCTTACGTAAAGTTTTCAAATTATGAGAAATAAGAAAATTGCTTTGTGCTATGCATAGCAGGATGAAAAATAAAACAGAAAGTTGATGACATAATCAGGGAAGGAGATTAGTTGATAGTTAAAAAAAATTACATATATAATACTGTATGCATCGTCTGGAAAAATGAGAAAAATATTAGGCTAACGTATTATATTGAGAAGATTTGATGTTGATTATGATGATGAGAATAAGTCTATTTAAATTCGAAACACTTACCTTCAACTATATAGAATGTAAAAAGTAACAAAAGAAACATGGAATTTTTCATGGTGATTATTGCCCTTCCTATCCAAATGAAGTTTAATAATTTATTAATTTTAATAAAATATAATAAAAAACGTCATTTATATCTACTTACTTAGATTATTTTCTAATCAAAAAATCTTAGATATGTTCATCTTGAGGACCAAGCTGATTTCATTGTTTGCTGATAGAGATAGCTAAAAAATTTATAAAAAAACATCAACTTTCCAATGAAAACGTTGCTTGGAGCAGATTTTGACATACAGAGCCTAAATAAAACAAGAAGATAGCTAGATATATTTAACGACGTTCTACACCTTCGACAAAGAATTAAGGATTTGCATGAAATTTTAGTATGTTATAGTTTACTTAAAAAAACTAAGACTTGATTTTTTAAAAATTGTTTTACCGTGCCGTTTAATTACTGTTAAGAGTCAAAGTTAAAAAAAAAAAAAATATGTCAAAGTTAAGTTTTAACATGGGCTCTTATGGGAATTCTTAAAAAGTTAATAACTTTTGACCCAAATTTACGATTTTTAATTATTTGTGCTTATATTAAAGGTTTTTCGTAAGGAATAACATATTCAAAAATGAGGATTGTTTACCGTACCATTTATTTTTAAATTATTTATTATAATTAATTCCGTAATTTATTCCGTAATTTCCGTAATTTATTATAATTTATTTTTATAAAGTATTCAATACTGAAACATATGATTCTGCTATAAATGCATTGTTACTAACTTTCGCTTGCATATAAGTTCCCCCCCCCCTTTCCTCTGAGAGGCATACCCCGCAACGAAGGTGTAGAACGTGGTTAAGTTAAAGTTTTAATTTTATTTCAAGACTTGTTTGGTCTATTTAGGCTCTTATTGCAATTTTTGAATCATGATATTCACAAAAGATTCCCAGGGTAATAAGGATTTTCTCGGGACACTCTAGTGTAGGAAACAGAGGTTGAACCTTGCAAAATGGACACAAGTCCGGTTTTATTTTTTTTCTGTTATATCAAGGGGTGCTTATTATAAGACTAGGTTTTTCTGAAAAAACTTCGCCCCGGAACCCCCCTTTTCACCCCTTTAAAGGGGGTAATTTGTGGTTTTTGCGGAACGTAGCCCCTCCTGTACCTTTTACAAAAATTTTTTTTATAGTAATATGAAGAGGACATGTTTTATACGATTTATTTCCCGACAGCATATGTCTATCATCCACCGTTTAGCGGGGGTGGACCCCAAAGTTGACAAGTTTTTAAAAAAGATGTTTTAAAAAAATATATATTTTTCCCTAACTGTTACGGAAATTAAGAAGAAACCCTACGGCAATTATTCACAAATAATTGATTGATTTTTTGGTATAGGTTTCACTTAAGGGTAATTGCCCTTTTTTTAATTACAGGGCGTTACATTTTAAAAAACCCCTTTTTATACCATCTGAACCGTTTATGCTAGAGTAAAAAGACTTTCAGCGATTACCCATGTACTGGTGCTATTTACAAATTTGTATAATGCACCCCCATTTTTTCCCCGGAACCACCCAAAAAAAAGAAGAATTAATAAATAAAGTGATTTTCTTGGAATCCTTCACACACAATGCCCTTTATTAATATGCTTCATATATAATTTTGTGCACGTTATTATTACCCATGCATGGACACCAAAAGCGATTTTCTAGTGCAACCCCTGTAGCAAAAAAAAATAAATAAAATGGGGGGTTGAAATTTTTGTTTTGTTTTTTGCTTTTTGATCCATATGGGCATATGCTTCATCAATAGTTCTTTTTAAAAATATATATGGTTATTGCAACATCCCTTCGGAAACCACCCCTATCCTTGAAAATATACTGCAGAAACTACACCTATCCCTTGGCGAGGATGTTTTTACGATTTTCTCATTACCTATGCATTATTTTTAAACAAAACTTATACAAGGTTAAAGACCATTATTTACTCTAAAAATTAGGCCCTATTCATTTTTTTCGTATAAGCAACCGTTACGGCACAGTGGCGCCGTAAACCTCATATATGCTTTGGCGGGCTCCAGTTTTTGTTTTTATCTTCGTCATCTGTTCGTTTTATTGATAAAGTACTTATGTAAAATGAAACATCACAGTGTAACCTACAAATTATGACCTATGCACATTTTACAATATTTGCGTCCCAAAGCCACAGTGGTGGCCCAAAATCAATTTTTGCATATTTTCGCCACCTACACGCATTTTATTGCATTAATGCTACCTTAATAGCACAATATTCACCCTTAAGTGGTCGCTAAGCAGTGGCGGATCCAGGGAGGGGTGATGGGGGCGATCACCCCCCCCACCCCCTCTCAAACGAAGTGATATTATATTTAAAGATTATAAAAATATTCATTTATTTTTATAGAAATTTAACCAATTGGCACCCCCCTCTTAACGATGCTTAATCCGCCACTGTCGCTAAAGCATAAAAAGTGCGCCATTCTTATAAAAATAATATAATATAAGTATTTCTATAAAAATAAATGAATATTTTTATAATCTTTGAATATAATATCACTTGGTTTGAGAGGGGGCAGAGGTGATCACCCCATCACCCCTCCCTAAATCCGCCACTGCTTAGCGACCACCTAAGGGTAAATATTGTTCTATTAAGGTAGCATTAATGCAATAAAATGCTTGTAGGTTGCGAAAATATGCAAAAATTGATTTTGGGCCACCACTGTGGCTTTGGGGCGCAAAGATTGTAAAATGTGCATAAGTCATAATTTGTAGGTTACACTGTGTTGTTTTATTTTGCATAAGTACTTTATCAATAAAACGAACAGATGACGAAAAAAAACAAAAACTGGAGCCCGCCAAAGCAAATATGAGGTTTACGGCGCCACTGTGCCGTAACGGTTGCTTATACGAAAAAATGAATAGGACATAATTTTTAGAGTAAATAGTGGTCTTTAACCTTGCATAAGTTTTGTTTAAAAAGAATACATAGGTAATGAGAAAATCGTAAAAACATGCTCGCCAAGGGATAGGGGTAGTTTCTGCAGTATATTTTCAAGGATAGGGGTGCTTTCCGCAGGGATGTTGCAATAACCATATATATTTTTAAAAAGCACTATTGATGAAGCATATGCCCATATGGATCAAAAAGCAAAAAACAAAAAAAATTTCAACCCCCCATTTTATTTATTTTTTTGGCTACAGGGTTTGCACTAGGAAATCGCTTTTGGTGTCCATGCATGGGTAATAATAACGTGCACAAAATGATATATGAAGCATATTAATAAAGGGCATTGTGTGTGAAGGATTCCAAGAAAATCACTTTATTTATTAATTCTTCTTTTTTTTTGGGGTGGTTCAGGGGAAAAATGGGGGTGCATTATACAAATTTGTAAATAGCACCAGTACATGGATAATCGCTGAAAGTCTTTTTACTCTAGAATAAACGGTTCAGATGGTATAAAAAGGGGTTTTTTAAAATGTAACGCCCTGTAATTAAAGAAAGAGCAATTACCCTTAAGTGAAGCCTATACCAAAAAATCAATCAATTATTTATGAGTAATTTCCGTAGGATTTCTTCTTAATTTCCGTTACAGTTAGGGAAAAATATATTTTTTTTAAAACACCTTTTTTAAAAACTTGTCAACTTTGGGGCGCCACTCCCGCTAAACTGTGGATGATAGACAGATGCTGTCGGGAAATAAATCGTAGAAAATATAGTCCCCTTCATATTTCTATAAAAGAAATTTTTTTAAAAGGTACAGGAAGGGCTACGTTCCGCAAAAACCACAAATTACCCCCTTTAAAGGGGTAAAAAGGGGGGTTCCGGGGCGAAATTTTTTCAGAAAAAGTTAGTCTTATAATAAGCACCCCTTGATATACCAGAAAAAAAAATAAAACCGGACTTGTGTCCATTTTGCAAGGTTCAACCTTTGTTTCCTACACTACTCAAAGATCCAGGTAGCTGACTACTTTTTTAGTTATTGTACACCTATAGGAAGAAATCCTACCTGTTTCCTGCCTAGAGTTCGCGTCCGTTTTTTAATTATTAACAATTTAGTGCAAAAATCGCGATTTTTTTCGATTTTTTGCACTCTATTCAAAAACTAAATAGTTGACATAAAATTACAAAATTCAGTTTTTTAGAACATTGAAAAACCTTCAAAATGCCGATTTTTGAAAGTTAAAAAGTTAATTTGTTGCTACGCAAACTGAAAAATAAGTGAAAATCGTTATTTGTTAATAACTTTTTACTAAAACTACCTTAGAACTTTAGTGTTTCACACAAAGTTGGATATTGGAGTACCTATTTAACAAACCCTCAAAATTTGAGACCGATCCATTTATTAGTTTAAGAGTTATTCTATTTGTTTATCCCAGAGACCTTTATTTTGCAATATTCTGAGGAGCTATTATTTAAAACGGAGCAATATTTTGCAATAGGAGCAATTCTGAGTATGCCAAATGAAAGTAGAAGAGTGATAGTATCAAAATGTATTAAAAAAGATAAAAAAAAATAATTAACATAGTCAAAAATCCTAATGCCAAATTTTTAAAATTTTGTAGTTTATAAACATTTAGAATAACTTTAAAAATGTTGTCCGTAGAAACAATATTTTTATATATTCGAAAAGATAGTATTTTAACACGAATTTTCAAATAAAAAGAATTAGCCAGTCTCATTTGGGACAAAGTTAGCCATATGTTTTTTTTAATTCACAGCTAATTTGTTTATAATAATTAAGGAATCTCATTAATGCCATTTTAAAGAATGGGATTTGTATTTTTTCTTAAAAAATTTGCACAAATATTATACGTTCACAGTACCCTCTACGATTTTTCAAAAATGTAGTGCAAACGATTACTAGGGGGAACCTACAAATCCAGCGAGTTAAAATATCGAAAAAGCAATTTCAAACGAATATAATTTGCTGTATCTCTGGATCAAATCAATGGATTTTGATCTTTCTTTTTTTAATTGGTATGTAATTTTTACGTACATTACAAATATGCAATTTGTTTATAAATTTATTAATTAATAAACAGTCTAATTTGTTTAAACAATTCTGGAAAAAATACTTTTTTTACAAAAATCTATTTTTTTAATCATAGTATCATTAATGATCACAGAAAAAGTTAAAGTACACTTTAATAAATAAATGATTTTTATTAGATAATTATTTATTGAAGATAATTTATTTATTAAAGTATACCTTAACTTTTTCTATGATTAATAGGGATAGTATGATTAAAATCATGGATTTTTGGGAAAAAATTATTTTTTCAAAAATTGTTTAAACAAATTAGACTGTTTATTAATTAATAAATGTCTAGACAAATTGCATATTTGTAATGTACAGAAAAATTACATACAAATTAAAAAAAGAACGATCAAAATATATTCAGTAGATCCCGAGATATAGAAAATGATAGTAGTTTTAAGTTGCTTTTTTTAGTTTTTGAACTCGTGCATTTGTCGGCTCCCACTCCCCCTTCACTTACCACGACTAGTCACTAATTGAACTACATTTTTAAAAATTCGTGTAAAATACCAGCTTTTCTAATATGTAAAATTATTTTTTCTACGGACAATATTTTTAAAGTTATTCTAAATGTTTATAAACTACCAAATTTCACAAATTAGCCATTAGGATTTTTGACTATATTAGATAATTTTTGTATCGTTTTTTAGTACATTTTGATAGTATTACTTTTCTACTTTCATTTGGCATACGCAGAATTGTCCTATCTTCAGTATTTGCTGTCTTATATTATTGCAAAATAAAGGTCTCTGGGATAAACAATTAGAATAACTCTTAAACTAATTAATGGATCGATCTCTGAGGGTTTGTTAAGTATCCCAATACCCAACTTTGGGTGAAACACTAAAGGTAGTTTTAGTAAAAGTTATTAACAAATAACGATTTTTACTTATTTTGCAGTTTGCGTAGCAAAAAATTAACTTTTTAATTTTGAAAAATCGGCATTTTGAAGGTTTTTTAATGTTCTAAAAAATTTAATTTTGTAATTTTATGTCAACTATTTAGCTTTTGAATGGGGTGCAAAAAATCGAAAAAATCGCAATTTTTGCACTAAATTGTTAATAATTGAAAAACGGACGCGAACTCTAGGCAGGAAATAGGTAGGTTTTCATCCTATAGGTCTACAATAACTAAAAAAGTAGTCAGTTACCTGGATCTTTGAGTGTCCCGAACATGGTATATTTCTAGCTTATTACCCTGGACTAAATATAGTCGATTTGGAAATTAATGATAACAAACACTGCTTTTATGGCAGATGATGATAAATCTCTTTATACAAGACTGTTCAAATGAGAAAAAAGTTTGTAGGACATAGGCCTCCCCTATTTTTATTCAGAGTGCACGTCTTGTACAGTATAGGTAGATCCAATTTCTCGTCATATCTCGTAGATAATCTTGCCATCATGTAGGAGATCTTCCTTTGTTTCGTGTATCTGCTCTTGTTCTTCATTCGGCTAACTTGCGTGCCCACCTTCCATCGTTTATCCTTGCCACGTGGCCAACCCATCTCCAGCTCAACCTTAAAGCTTTCTTTTAGAACACGCTGATCGAAACCTTTCCGCTTCCGATTAATCGGTATGTTGCCATCTTTAAAAACGTTTTTAAGAGCTCCATATGCTGCCCATTGAAATTCGGCAGTAGATAGACAACCTGCGTTCTGGCACATCCCCTAAATCGCAACCCTTAAATATTAATAAATGCCAAACGGCTTAACGTAGGATGACGTGTGACGTATCGTTGGAAAGGGGATGAAAAAGGGGGTTGAACGCAGTATGTGGCGTGCGCATCGGAATATGCCAAAAGGGCATTACGTCATATCTTCGTTTCTATTGGTCCGATTTTGACGTAAGAGGGCTCGTCGGAACGGGGAGGGGGTAACGAATAAGTTGAGACAAAAAACAAAGATGGCGGCAGTGCCAAAAGGGCATTACGTCATATCTTCTTTTCTATTGGTCCGATTTTGACGTAAGAGGGCTCGTTGGAACGTGGAGGGGGTAGCGAATAAGTTGAGACAAAAACAAAGATGGCGGCATTGCCAAAACGGTATTACAGCATATCTTCGTTGCTATTGGTCCGATTTTGACGTAAGAGGGCTCGTCAGAACGGGGAGGGGGTAACGAATAAGTTGAGACAAAAAACAAAGATGGCGGCAGTGCCAAAACGGCATTACAGCATATCTTTGTTGCTATTGGTCCGATTTTGACGTATGGGGTGTCAAATAAAAGCGGTGGTGACACAGAAGCCAACTGTCAATTCTTCTTCTTCTTTTCGTTTGTCAATTCTTCTTCGTTTCCGTATAGTGCCTAACAGAACGTGACATTCGACATCTTCGTTTCTATTGGTCCGATTTTGACGTATGGGGTGTCAAATGAAAGCGGTAACGACACAGAAGCCAACTGTCAATTCTTCTTCTTCTTTTCGTCTATCGCAAATTGTACAGGGTGTAGTCAGAAAGTCAAATCAATTCTTCTTCTTTTCAGCTGTCACAGTTATTCTTCTAGTTGTTTGTTAAATATACGTTCACAGTTCCTTCTCATCTACCAAAATGATATCTGTCACTTCACACATAGATGCAATGTCAAGGGAACATTAGGTATGTAACGACTAAACAACAACGTAGAGAGACGCACGACTCATCGCTGATAACGTACACGACGTAATAATCATTCTTTTGATATGTCCAAACCATCCCTCTCTCCTGAATTTTATCAAATACAACGCAACGGTTTCAAATAAACTAGTCAAATTTCCCCTTTTCTACAAAGATCTTTAATTCTTTCGTCTATAAGTAATTTTTGATCAACCCCCGTATATGCAATTACTAATTTTTTTCATACGTTACATTATTTCACACGGAAATTCAAATCTGGACTTCTAAAATCTTTTATTTTATAATGTTTATTTCGCTAGTAATTTTTGATCAACCTCGTATATACAAGTAGTAATATTTTTCATACATTTCAATTAAAATAGGTGAAATGTGATACCAACATAAATTTATGGTGATGACAAAAGAATAGTGGACATAGAAAAGCGGTGAAGGCATAAAAATTGTGGATATTTATCATAATTTAAGAAAATCAAATCGACGACAGCATATTTTAGGAGACGTTTCTACTGGAAACATGAAAAAATAGTGTTGATGGTGTACCAAAGATACTAAGTAAAAAAGCGTCATATCACTCACATTAAAAAAAAAATTAAGCTTTTTAACCAAAAAAAAAATCTCAAAAACTTACCTTAATTATAAACAATTAACTACAGTAACAAAAATCGCCGACAGTTCGAAACAATGAAAAATGGAAACATTTCTTTTTCGTTAAAGCGTAAAACACACGAATGTCCACAATGAAATCCTACGAAAAAATACATTAGGACTACGACACTAATAGTTACTGCCTTCAAGGACGTCTTTTTTTTTTTTAAATTATTTATTTAAAATATCAGAAATGCGAGAGATTAAATTTTATACCTTTCGTTTCTAACGATTACAATGTTATATCAGACTGAAATAATAATTAATAAAAATTAATTACATTGAAAAAAATAAATAATATTCACAATTCTGCATTTTTCGAATCAGATCGGTTATAGTCCAAATACTGACTCATTGGATTGAGGTTATTGTCGCAGGGGGTCAAATCAGGTCGGTTATAGTCCAAATGCAGACTCATCGGATTGAGGCTATTGTCGCATGGAGTTCAATGACTTTAAATCGCAAGTTTGTTTGATTAATTGTTTAATAGTGGTTTAATTAAAAAGAACACGCATTTGTAACAGAAGCAACGTTACCTGTAGTAAAAGGCGTACCATCCACTTGCAAAAACATCAACAATAACGGGAAAAAAACTACAAAAAACATGACATTTTTTTTGTTTAAAAATTCTGTTTCTTTTGTGTTCTCCTAGTCGGAGATGTAAACATGATAAACATGTATACTTGTAGAAAAAAATACAGAGCGCAAATGGAAACTGCTAGAAGAGCAAAGTCATTTAAATTTAAGAGTAAATTATACTTAAAAACAAAAAGCTGAACTCTCAAAGATGTGCCACTAAACTAAATGAGTTATCCACACTAATTGATTATTTTACGCATGCGGCATTAACACGGTCAAAGTTAAAAATATTGTTATCTAGACTTGTATCTAACCAATCTAATACAAAAATTTCGAACTTCTACTTACAAAATACGCTAAATACGCTTACCTAGATAAGGATAGATAGGCAGTCTCTCAGATAGGCTAACAGAAGGGCGCAAAGATATGCAGAGACACACTAAGCCAACCAAACACCATCACTGAGACGCTAACAGAAGGGCGTAAAGATGTGCAGAGACACACTAAGCCAACCAAACACCATCACTGATGCGGTAACAGAACACCAGAGAGGTATGCACAGGCTCGCTAAGCTAAGCAGACACCACAGTTGACACGCTAGCACAACGCCAGAGAGGTATGCACAGACACGCTAAAAAAAGCAGACACCACAATTGACACGCTAGCAGAATGCCAAAGAGGTCAAACTTGGAAAAAATTTAATACAAATTAAATGTGGTGAATTCTCTGTTACACATTATACAGCCTAGCTTGGACTGGACTATTCTAAATAAAATTTCAAGGATAATCCAATTCAAAAAGTGTTTTTGTGTTAGGAAATAAAATACCAAGATGTTACTTGTTATTTATTAAAGAAATTATACTGGTATCATTTACTCTTAAATGAGAGTGATTTCTCTTCTTGCATGTGCTCCTAATGTAAAATGGTATTCCATTTGCCGTTGTCATTTAGTAGCAGATGACAGAAGTACTGCACTAGCAGCGTGTCTCTGATGACGTCTGTACGTCTGAGGTACCCCCTCTGTACTTCTGAAGTACTGCAGTTAGTAATGAAAGAATAAAATTCCAAGAGTTATCGCATTCAAAAAGTGTTTTTTGTATTACGAAATAAAATACCAAGATGTTACATATTATTTATTAACAAATTATAATAATTCTAATAATTTTAAAATTGTTTCTCTTTGCAGTTCTGCCTTTTTATTTAAACCTAAATTCATTAGTTCACTAATAATTTTTCGTTTTTGATGCATTTTTTCTTTGTATGATTTTCGTATCGCCATCCCACGTTCAGTTTTGTAAAATGTTCTTCTCTTTTCATTTGCTTCATTTTTCCTTCTAATACCTTCCTCACCTCTTTCACACTTGCAGGTTGATTTGACATGTAGTTCATGCTCTGATGTATATTTTTCTAAATTGCTAACGCCTCTGCTCGCTAGGGTAGAAATTTCTTTGCGTATACCTGCACAGAACTTTCCTCTCGAATGTAACCATTCTGATTTAAATATTCTTCTCTCGTAATGGGAGTGAGGTTTACCTAAAAGTCCATCTCCATCTCGACGAAGGGGTTTTTGACCATCAGCACATTTGCCGTTGTCATTTAGTAGCAGACGACGGAAGTACTGCACACGAACATCTCCATTCATTAATTCATTTTACGAATGGATCTACAATGTTGGCTTACAAGAAGAAACTACAACGTGCAGGGAAAAGACTACATCCAAAAACTACATTTAGAAAAATTATTTGTTTGGATCATTGTGTTGGTGTTTTGAGATACATTGCCTGTGCTGATGGTCAAAAACCTCTTCGTCGAGATGGAGATGGACTTTTAGGTAAACCTCACTCCCATTACGAGAGAAGAATATTTAAATCGGAATGGTTACATTCGAGAGGAAAGTTCTGTGCAGGTATACGCAAAGAAATTTCTACCCTAGCGAGCAGAGGCGTTAGCAATTTAGAAAAATATACATCAGAGCATGAACTACATGTCAAATCAACCTGCAAGTGTGAAAGAGGTGAGGAAGGTATTAGAAGGAAAAATGAAGCAAATGAAAAGAGAAGAACATTTTACAAAACTGAACGTGGGATGGCGATACGAAAATCATACAAAGAAAAAATGCATCAAAAACGAAAAATTATTAGTGAACTAATGAATTTAGGTTTAAATAAAAAGGCAGAACTGCAAAGAGAAACAATTTTAAAATTATTAGAATTATTATAATTTGTTAATAAATAATATGTAACATCTTGGTATTTTATTTCGTAATACAAAAAACACTTTTTGAATGCGATAACTCTTGGAATTTTATTTAGAATAGTTCAGTCCAAGCTAGACTGTATCATGTCTAATAGAGAATTGACCCATTTAATTTGTATTGAATTTTTGTCCAAGGTTGACTTAAATGTCCATCACAGGACTCCTCTGTCCAAGGTAAACTTTCCGTTTTCCATGCTTTTTATATGGGCGTCCAGGATCCTATAGCAAAGAAGCAGATACTTGACGAACTGGAAGAGATATGGTGTCTGTATAGCGAACATGGCGACCCGAACATGCTTGTGAAAGGCCTTGAAATTCTTTCAAAAGCCGACGCTTTAACCGGAAAAGAAGCAGCTGAAATTATAGAAGAACTGAGGTACCTAGATATTATTGACTAATAACAGACACATACTTCAAGAAAACAAGAAATTTTAGAACAACCAAGTAAAACTTCAGAATTTAAGTTCATCTTAATAACAGATAACATATCCGACCTTCAAGAATGAATATACTAAAAGTTCTGTGTTTTATACGTATTAATTTTTAACAAATAAAATATTACAGAATTTATTTAGCGTACTTTTTATTATATACATACCAGTTCATCGGTTGCACACGTCACTACCTTTAAAAGGAGCTATGACATCACCTATCCTAACTGGCTTTAACAGCATCAATTATGAAAAATATTAGAAGTCACAGGTATTCATAGAGATTCTCGAGGATATTTGAGACATCAAGCATGAATTTTCCTCTCGAATGTAACCATTCTGACTTAAATACCCTTCTCTCGTAATGAGAGTGAGCTTTAGCAACCACAAGAGCGCGAGGTAAACAAAGATTATCCTTGTTTTTAATAACAACAATTCCAAGGGGTTTTTGACCATCAGTACAGGCAATGTTTCTTAACACACCAGCACAATGATCCAAACAAATAATTTTTCTAAATGTAGTTTTTGGACGTAATCTTTTCCCTGCACGTTGTATTTTCTTCTTGTAAGCCAACATTGTAGATCCATTTGTAAAGTGAATTAATGAATGGAGATGTTCGTGTGCAGTACTTCTGTCATCTGCTACTAAATGACAACGGCAAATGGAATACCATTTTACATTAGGAGCACATGCAAGAAGAGAAATCACTCTCATTTAAGAGTAAATGATACCAGTATAATTTCTTTAATAAATAACAAGTAACATCTTGGTATTTTATTTCCTAACACAAAAACACTTTTTGAATTGGATTATCCTTGAAATTTTATTTAGAATAGTCCAGTCCAAGCTAGGCTGTATAATGTGTAACAGAGAATTCACCACATTTAATTTGTATTAAATTTTTTCCAAGTTTGACCTCTTTGGCATTCTGCTAGCGTGTCAATTGTGGTGTCTGCTTTTTTTAGCGTGTCTGTGCATACCTCTCTGGCGTTGTGCTAGCGTGTCAACTGTGGTGTCTGCTTAGCTTAGCGAGCCTGTGCATACCTCTCTGGTGTTCTGTTACCGCATCAGTGATGGTGTTTGGTTGGCTTAGTGTGTCTCTGCACATCTTTACGCCCTTCTGTTAGCGTCTCAGTGATGGTGTTTGGTTGGCTTAGTGTGTCTCTGCATATCTTTGCGCCCTTCTGTTAGCCTATCTGAGAGACTGCCTATCTATCCTTATCTAGGTAAGCGTATTTAGCGTATTTTGTAAGTAGAAGTTCGAAATTTTTGTATTAGATTGGTTAGATACAAGTCTAGATAACAATATTTTTAACTTTGACCGTGTTAATGCCGCATGCGTAAAATAATCAATTAGTGTGGATAACTCATTTAGTTTAGTGGCACATCTTTGAGAGTTCAGCTTTTTGTTTTTAAGTATAATTTACTCTTAAATTTAAATGACTTTGCTCTTCTAGCAGTTTCCATTTGCGCTCTGTATTTTTTTCTACAAGTATACATGTTTATCATGTTTACATCTCCGACTAGGAGAACACAAAAGAAACAGAATTTTTAAACAAAAAAAATGTCATGTTTTTTGTAGTTTTTTTCCCGTTATTGTTGATGTTTTTGCAAGTGGATGGTACGCCTTTTACTACAGGTAACGTTGCTTCTGTTACAAATGCGTGTTCTTTTTAATTAAACCACTATTAAACAATTAATCAAACAAACTTGCGATTTAAAGTCATTGAACTCCATGCGACAATAGCCTCAATCCGATGAGTCTGCATTTGGACTATAACCGACCTGATTTGACCCCCTGCGACAATAACCTCAATCCAATGAGTCAGCATTTGGACTATAACCGACCTGATTCGAAAAATGCAGAATTGTGAATATTATTTATTTTTTTCAATGTAATTAATTTTTATTAATTATTATTTCAGTCTGATATAACATTGTAATCGTTAGAAACGAAAGGTATAAAATTTAATCTCTCGCATTTCTGATATTTTAAATAAATAATTTAAAAAAAAAAGACGTCCTTGAAGGCAGTAACTATTAGTGTCGTAGTCCTAATGTATTTTTTCGTAGGATTTCATTGTGGACATTCGTGTGTTTTACGCTTTAACGAAAAAGAAATGTTTCCATTTTTCATTGTTTCGAACTGTCGGCGATTTTTGTTACTGTAGTTAATTGTTTATAATTAAGGTAAGTTTTTGAGATTTTTTTTTGGTTAAAAAGCTTAATTTTTTTTTTAATGTGAGTGATATGACGCTTTTTTACTTAGTATCTTTGGTACACCATCAACACTATTTTTTCATGTTTCCAGTAGAAACGTCTCCTAAAATATGCTGTCGTCGATTTGATTTTCTTAAATTATGATAAATATCCACAATTTTTATGCCTTCGCCGCTTTTCTATGTCCACTATTCTTTTGTCATCACCATAAATTTATGTTGGTATCACATTTCACCTATTTTAATTGAAATGTATGAAAAATATTACTACTTGTATATACGAGGTTGATCAAAAATTACTAGCGAAATAAACATTATAAAATAAAAGATTTTAGAAGTCCAGATTTGAATTTCCGTGTGAAATAATGTAACGTATGAAAAAAATTAGTAATTGCATATACGGGGGTTGATCAAAAATTACTTATAGACGAAAGAATTAAAGATCTTTGTAGAAAAGGGGAAATTTGACTAGTTTATTTGAAACCGTTGCGTTGTATTTGATAAAATTCAGGAGAGAGGGATGGTTTGGACATATCAAAAGAATGATTATTACGTCGTGTATGTTATCAGCGATGAGTCGTGCGTCTCTCTACGTTGTCGTTTAGTCGTTACATACCTAATGTTCCCTTGACATTGCATCTATGTGTGAAGTGACAGATATCATTTTGGTAGATGAGAAGGAACTGTGAACGTATATTTAACAAACAACTAGAAGAATAACTGTGACAGCTGAAAAGAAGAAGAATTGATTTGACTTTCTGACTACACCCTGTACAATTTGCGATAGACGAAAAGAAGAAGAAGAATTGACAGTTGGCTTCTGTGTCGTTACCGCTTTCATTTGACACCCCATACGTCAAAATCGGACCAATAGAAACGAAGATGTCGAATGTCACGTTCTGTTAGGCACTATACGGAAACGAAGAAGAATTGACAAACGAAAAGAAGAAGAAGAATTGACAGTTGGCTTCTGTGTCACCACCGCTTTTATTTGACACCCCATACGTCAAAATCGGACCAATAGCAACAAAGATATGCTGTAATGCCGTTTTGGCACTGCCGCCATCTTTGTTTTTTGTCTCAACTTATTCGTTACCCCCTCCCCGTTCTGACGAGCCCTCTTACGTCAAAATCGGTCCAATAGCAACGAAGATATGCTGTAATGCCGTTTTGGCAATGCCGCCATCTTTGTTTTTGTCTCAACTTATTCGCTACCCCCTCCACGTTCCAACGAGCCCTCTTACGTCAAAATCGGACCAATAGAAAAGAAGATATGACGTAATGCCCTTTTGGCATATTCCGATGCGCACGCCACATACTGCGTTCAACCCCCTTTTTCATCCCCTTTCCAACGATACGTCACACGTCATCCTACGTTAAGCCGTTTGGCATTTATTAATATTTAAGGGTTGCGATTTAGGGGATGTGCCAGAACGCAGGTTGTCTATCTACTTTCGGCATGTAGTAGGTATCCGCCTAGTTCGCTGCTACGTGTTCCCGGTCTTACTTTATGGTGTCGAGTCCTGGGCTGTGAATAAAATCGATCTAAATCGTCTTGAGGCTTTTGAAATGTGGTGCTATAGAAGAATTTTAAAAGTTTTTTGGGTGAAGAAGATTCGAAACTCCACAATACTAGAACGTCTCAGCAAGACTACTGAGATTATAAAAAGCATCAAGAAGAGAAAGCATCATCTTGGGGCTTCATCTTGATTCTAAATTAAACTGGAAACAACACATTTAAAAGGTGAAGAAACAAATTGAGTTGAGAGTGAAGGAAATGAATTGGCTTATATGTAGAAATCTCGAATATCAATTGAGAACAAACTGCTGATTTATAAAACAGTCATCAAACCTATATGGACGTACGGTATAGAACTATGGAGTTGTGCCAGTAAATCAAACACAAAAATTATCCAAAGAACTCAATCAAAAATTCTATGCACCATCGTAAATGCCCCGTGGTACATTTCCAACCAAACCCTTCATAGAGACCTAAACATCCTATCAGTCAGCACAGTAATTCAAGAAAGAGCCAACAGACACCACGAGAAATTGGAAGGCCACTCCAACCAATTAATATTACTACTACTGCAGCCACTAAATAACAGAAGATTGCGAAGATTATGGCCCATAGATCTCCGCTGAAACTGAGGTGAAACCGCTGGGTGATGTACCTCATAACGCAGCGTTTCCTAACCGGTCGGTCGCGACTCACTAGTGGGTCGCGCGCGGATTTTAGGTGGGTCGCGGCGTGGCTCTTACAGTAGCCGAATAATGTACATTATATATCATTATGAGTGAGGGATGGGTCGCGAATATGAAAAAATATGAGAAGGTGGGTCACCAGACATAAAAGGTTGGGAACCACTGTATAACGCCATTTTAGTGTACAATACTATAGTTGATATAAGTTATTGTACTTGTTATCAAATTAACTCATAGAATATGTAATTCTGATTGTTAATAAACAATTACAAAAAAAAAGAGAAAGCTGGAGTATTTCGGACATGAAATGAGAGGTCCCAAATATAGGCTGCTACAAAATATTATACAAGGAAAAATAGCAGGCAAACACGGTCCAGGACGAAGAAGAACCTCATGGTTGAAGAACTAGCGAGATTGGTATGGGGTTGATACAAGCATGCTATTTAGGGTGTCAGTGAATAAAATTAATATAGCTATGATGGTAACCAACGTTATGAAAGAACATGGTACATGAAGAAGAAGATATGCTGCACATCCATGCGCTATTCTTCTTGATACCTATCGCTATCCACCTGTTTAGTTGTCTTTGCCTATTCTAATTTTGTAGGTAGGTATATGTATTTATCAACAAGTTTTATTTCGTTTTTCTGAATTTTTAAATTATTATAGACAAGGCAAAAACGGCGGGTTCGTTGGGAAAAATATTCCCATGAGATTTTTTTGCATAATCACATTCGTGAGACATCCCAGAATCAGGTTCAAGAAGTCGCCCACGTGAAAAGTGGTCCAATTTTTTTTTAGATTTTTTTAATCAAATTGCAAAAAATCAATGTTTTTGGCCTGGACTAATTTTTTTAGATTTTTTGGATCATTCTTGACAAAAAAGGTCTCTCATAATTTTTCTCTAAAGTTGATCGTTTTCGAGTTATAAACAATTTAAAATTTGAAAAACACGAAAATGGCAATTTTTAAGACTTAATAACTCAGTTAAACATTATTATTATGAAGGTCAGAAAGTGACTAAATCAAAGCCTAAAGCCCCCCCCCCCACCTACATGATCCTGAAGAAATTTGTGTCATTAATTTATTACTAAGCTGTTATTTTTAATTATTAACAATGAGCGGTTAGATCGTATTGACGCGGCTGCAAATGTGAGTGCGAGTAAGATGCACAATTGGACTGCCGGAATGGCATCTCTCTCGCACTCAGCATTTACGGCCGCCTAACATTATTATTATGTACTTAAAAATAACAGCTCAGTAATAAAATAATGAAAAAAATTTCTTCAGGTTCTTATAGGGGAGACTTTTAAACTTTGATCTAGTCAGTTTCTGACTTTCATAATAATTAGTCCTGTCGCCAGGGGGGGGGGGTACAAGCCTCCTTAATTCAGATGGACTTGCATCCTACGAAAAAACTTGTAAAAACATTATTTGCTTAGAATGACCCAAAAAATACAAAACACTGTTTTGTTTTGCGAAAAATCGCTGTTATGCGATTCCTCAAGTTCTTTGTTTATAACAATCTTATCGACATCCTGATCGACTGTTACCCAAAAAATCGTGTTCTACGGGTCAAAATACATAAAAAAAAAATTAAAGGCACTCGTGGGAGTGCCGACAGAAGTGAAAACTTCTTATAGTATATAAATTACGACCTCAATGCTTTTACCCCATCCTAAAAGAAGTGCTATACCTTTATCATATACGATATACGCGATGCGTATGCCCTATGCTATTGATGTATACATACACATAATTTATATATGTACAAAATTTATTTCAGCGAAGTGATGACGGTCGCAAATTCAATACTTTTTCCGGATCCAAGAAGTCCACAACGTCCCTAAAGAAATTTTCAATTCAAAAATTTATTTCGTCAAAGCGATAACGGTCGCTAATTTAATATTTTTCCCTATCCAAAAAGTGCACAACGGCCCTCAAGAAGTTTTCACTTCAAATATTTATTTCGTCGAAGCGATGATGGTCGCTAAATTAATACTTTTTTCATCGAAAAAGTGCACAACGTCCCTAAATAAGTTTCACTTTAAATATTTATTTCGTCGAAGCGATTACGGCCCTAATTCAATACTTTTCTTCAATACAAAAAGTGCACAACGTCCCTATAAAAGTTTTCAATTAAAAAAATTATTTCGTCGAAGCGATGAGGGTAGCTAATTTAATAATTTTTCTTTATCCAAAAAGTGCACAACGTCCCTCAAGAAGTTTTCACTTCAAAAATTGATTTCGTCGTCTAAGCGATGAAGGTTCGCTAATATAATATTTTCCCCATCCAAAAAGTGCACAACGTCCCTCAAGAAGTTTCCACTTCAAAAATTGATTTCATCGAAGCGATGACGGTCGCTAATTTGATACTTTTTTCATCGAAAAAGTGCACAACGTCCCTAAATAAGTTTCACTTCAAATACTTATTTCGTCGAAGCGATGACGGTCCCTAATTCAATACTTTTCCCTCATCCAAAAAGTTCACAACGTTCCTAAAGAAGTTTTCACTTCACGAATTTATTTCATCGAAGCGATGACGGTCGGAATGACGGTCGATAATTTGTTACTTTTTTCCGTCCAAAAAGGGCACAACGTCCCTAAAGAAGTTTGTACTTCAAATGTTTATTTTGTCGAAGCGATGACAGTCCCTTATTTATTACTTTCTCCCCATCCAAATTTAATAATTTTTCCCCATCCAAAAAGTGCACAACCTCCATAAAGAAGTTTTCACTTCAAAAATTTATTTCGTCGAAGCGATGACGGTCGCTAATTCAATACTTCTTCCCCATCTAAAAAGTGCACAACGTCCCCAAATAAAGTTTTTACTTTAAATATTGATTTTGCTGAAGCGATGACGGTCGCGATGAAGTTCGCTAATTCAATACTTTTTCCCTATCTAAAAAGTACACAACGTCTTTAAAGAAATTTTCACTTCAAAGATTTATTTCGTCGAAACGATGACGGTCGCTAATTTAATCATTTTTCTCCATCCAAAAAGTGCACAACGACCCTCAAGAAGTTTCCACTTCAAAAATGTATTTCTTCGAAGCGATAACGGTCGCTATGACGGTCGCCAATTTAATACTTTTTCCCATCCAAAAAGTGCACAACGTCCCTAAAGAAGTTTTCACTTCAATACATATACGTACAAAATTTATTTCGCCGAAGAGATGACGGTCGCGAAATAAATCCTTTTTCCCTATCGAAAAATAGGTTTTACATTTATTTTAAATTTAAATACTTCTATACAATTTATGTATAGATAAACATAATATACCTAGATACGTAGAACATTTATTTCGTCGAAGAGATGACGGTCGCAAAATAAATATTTTTCCCCATCCTAAAATAGGTTTTACATTTATTTTAAATTTAAATACTTCTATACAATTTATATATACATACAAATAATATATACCATACGCGATGACGGTCGCAATGACGGTCGCGATGACGGTCGCGAATTCAATGCTTTTTCCCCTATCCAAAAATCGCACAACGTCCCTAAAGAAGTTTTCACTTCAAAAACTTGGGTAAGTCCATCTGAATTAAGGAGGCCGTTGTACCCCCACTGGCGATAGGACTAAATAACTTTTAACCGAGTTATTAAGCTTTGAAAATCGCCATTTTTCGTTTTTTTTTTCAATTTTAAATTGCTTATAACTCGAAAACGATCAACTTTACAGACAAATTATAATAGACCTTTTTTTGTCCAGAATGGTCCAAAAAACCTAAAAAAAAATTGTTCGGGCCAAAAATATTAATTTATGCAACTTGTTTAATAAAAAATTGTTAAAAAAAATTGGACCACTTTTCACGTGGGCGAATCTTGAACCTTATTCTGGGATGTCTCACGAATGTGATTATGCAAAAAAATCTCAAGGGAATATTTTCCCAACGAACCCACCGTTTTCGCCTTGTCTATTAGACTAAGTTTTCAATCCAATGGCATATAAAACAACATAATGTTATTCTACATCCCACCAGACTGAAAGCAATGGGAACCTTCTCTGGTTACACCTCCGAGGCTTCTACAATTTGCAAGCCATAACGGAGGCTGAGACTAAGGAAGATGAGGGAATTTTACAATTTATAATTCACGTCCCATCTGCTCAGCGCGGTAAAGTTCCAACGAGAATGGTTCCCATCGTACTCCAATCAGAGTAAACATGTAAATCAAAAATGAATAACCATTTTAAATTTCGTTGCAAAACAAAAATACAGCCGCATCATATTCTAGTCCAATCTGGCAATCTGGCAGCAGATTGAAAGCCACGCTTAGGTTGTGCTCCAAATTAGATCTTCAAAATCAGACGAAAACAGAACAATTAAATTATTTTAGTGATTTGATAGTGAAAATAAGGGTGATAAAGTGTTATCTGAAACTATTTTAAGCAGTATTAAAGTAAGATTGAACCAATATTTAATTATTTTATATACAACATCATTATAAATGTAAACCATCAGTATATCCGATAAAAAACCTAGGTCCGCTGAGTTGAACAGCCGAAGTTTTTTTACGCGATAATACTGATAATAAAACCAGTAACCTACTAATTACTTGGTCAATTACAATAGATATATTTTATTATTTTTCAAATAGACAGAGAAATATATTACAGGATTGGATTTAAATATTTAAGAATAACTATAAGTGATATCGATTTATTGTTATTGTTGTTATATACTGTTATACTAAAATATTATAGCTACAAACAATATTAAGGCTAGTAGAAGTTAACAAATAAAAAATAATGGACTCAGATACATCGGATGAAATCAAAAAAAGAGGCAGAGAAGGAGACGATGGAACATTCAACGAAAGTAAAATAACGGCTAGAACTGCAATTGATAGCCATAACCAAGAAAAGAAGCTAGATCAAATAATTAGAATGATGCAAGATCTAACTGAAGAAACAAAAAATCTAGCAGCAGAAGTCAAAGATATAAAAGAAGACCAAAGGGAGTACTGGAAAGAATTAAGAGAACTCAGAGACTAAATAGAAAAGGTCAAACAGGCAAATCAAAAGTCGCAAATCGAGAAGGATGAAATGAAGAAAGAACTGAATGACACGAAGCTACGACTAGAAAAATTAGAAAAAGAAAGGAAAGCCAACAACGTCGTAATACAAGGTTTGAAAATTGATACAAACGACAGGGACATACTCAGGCAGACCATAGGTAATTTCATGGAAGCAGAAATAAATATTAAGGTTAAAATTGATGAAGTAATAAAATTAGGAGAAAAAACATGTTTAGTTAAGCTACCAAACCATCATGAGAAAGAAACGGTTATGAAAAACAAAGCGAAACTACAACATGCAAAAGACAGGAGAGTGTTCATCAACAACGATATGACCAAAGAAGATTTGCAAGTACAGAAAAAAATAAGACAAGTTGGCCATGAAGAAGCAAATAAGGGTAAAAATGTAAAAGTAAAATTTAATAAGCTAATAATAAATGGGAAAACAATGAAATGGAATAAAAACAGTAACCAGCTAGAGGAAAGTCCAGAAGGGAATCCAAAAACTAGCACCTGAAAAAAACCCACAAAACACTTCACAAACGATGACGGATATGGCAAAGAAAAAGGCAGTGAATAAAAATACAAGAAATAGACCGAACACAACTGACAAGACCGAAATTGACACAAGAGAAACCATAGCCATTGGAGCATGGAATGTAAGAACCTTATATGAAAACGGCAGATTAGAGCAAGTAGGCCAAGAAATGGATAATTACAAGTTGAAATTTATTGGTTTAAGCGAAACACACTGGAACGGCAGCGGATCAACTCGAGTAGGAGACCAAAAATTAATGATTTATTCTGGGAATACATCTGAAAATGCAAAACACGAAAAGGGTGTAGGAATACTTTTATCTCAAGAAGGAAAAAATGCTTTAATGGAATGGGAACCATCATCTGAGAGAATTATTTGGGCTAGACTCAAAGCAAAGTACTATAACCTAATAGTGATCAACGTTTACGCTCCTACAAATGAAAATAATGATGCAGAAAAGGAAGAGTTTTATGAAAAATTGCAAGCAACGTACAATGATATAAACAAAAAGTATAAAAGAGATATAAAAATGATAATTGGAGATTTCAATGCCAAGATTGGCAATGATAATATAGGATATGAACATGTGATGGGAAAAGAAGGTCTAGGAAGGAAAAATAACAACGGAAATCGATTAATTGAATTCTGTGAACAGAATGAGCTCATTATAGGTGGCAGTATTTTTAAACATAAGCAGATCCACAAAGAAACTTGGAAATCACCGGGTGGTAGATATAAGAACCAAATCGACCATAGACTAAATGAATCAAAATGGAGAAGCTGGCTACAAGATGTCAGGGCCTTAAGGGGTGTAGATGTGGATTCGGACCACATGCTTATCAGGGCCCAATTAAAGATGAAACTAGCCAGAGAAAATAATCGCAAGACTACCAGAAGGAAAAGATTCAATGTAGAAACCCTAAAGCAAGAAAAAACAAGGAAAATATTCACCGACAGACTTAAAGTAAACCGAAATATACACCACTGTAATGGAGACTCTGTGGAAGAAATATGGAAAAACTTCAAAGAGGTCATGATGAAGACAGCAGACGAAACAATCGGGTTGAAAAAAAGTGAAAATAAAAAATGGATAACTAAAGACACGTTACAGCTTATAGAAGAAAGAAACAAAATCAAGAAAGACATATTGCAAAAAGAAGGAACAAGGGAAGAAGAGATCCTTGAAAGAAAATACAAAGCAAAAAACATAGAAGTGAAAAAGGCATGCAGAAACGATAAAAGGAATTACATAAACGAAATGCTAAAATCAGCAGAGAAAGCAGCACAAGATAATGATCTACGAACACAATACACGATTATAAGAAACCTAACAGGCAATCGAGCAAGAAGTGTAAGAGAAATAAAAGATAAAAAAGGAAAATTAATTAAATCTGAGAAAGAAATAACTCAAAGATGGAGAGAATACTTTGAAGAAATATACGCCAAACATGACCGAACCCAAGAATTGGATGAGCAAATTGAATTACAAGAATTAGAGGTTAACACTGGGGTAATTACAATTACAAGAGAGGAAATTGCCAACGCACTTAAATTATTAAAGAATGGCAAATCCGCAGGAACAGATAATTTACCTATCGACCTGATAAAAGCAGACACCGAACAAGCCATAGATATGCTACATAAACTTTTAAATAAAATATAGGCCAACGAAGAACTGCCACAAGAATGGAAAGAGGGACTGATAATAAAAATACCAAAGAAGGGAGATCTGAGTAACTGTAAAAATTGGCGTGCAATAACTCTATTAAGCGCCTCATCCAAGGTGCTAACAAAAATTCTGCTCGAAAGAATGAAAGAAGAATTGGACAAGAAACTGAGAAGTAACCAAGCAGGCTTTCGTGCTAAACGCTCTACTATAGATCACATATGCACCTTAAGAATCATCCTAGAACAAGCTAATGAATGGCAGAAAGACATAAATTTAATTTAAGTTTTATCGACTTTGAAAAGGCTTTCGACCGAGTCAATAGGGAACAAATGTGGAAAATTTTAAGACAGTATGGTCTACCAACAAAAATTATTAACCTGATCAAACTGTTTTATGATGGGTATAAAGCTAGACTAGAACACGAGGGGGCAATCACAGAAGAAATAGCTATTGAAAGCGGTGTTAAACAAGGTTGTATCTTATCTCCTACTTTGTTCCTTATCTTGGTAGACTGGATTATGAGGAAAGTAACGGATGATCGGACAGGCATTAGATGGAACCTCTTTAATCAGCTTGAAGATCTTGAATTTGATGACGACGTCTGCCTGTTAACAGAACACAGAACTCACATACAAACAAAAGGCGATAAGCTAACACAGTACTCTGATATGATTGGTCTCCGGATAAATACAGAGAAGACAAAAATCTTAAAAAATGATAACCCGCAAATTAACAAAATAAAAATAAAAGACAAAGAAATTGAAGAAGTAGAGAAAGTCACTTATTTGGGATCAATCATGGAAAGAAAAGGAGGATGCATGAAAGACATACAAGCAAGAATAACGAAGGCACAATTCGCCTTCAATGCGTTAAATAAAATCTGGCAAACAAGTGAAATAACAGAGTCAACAAAAATCAATATATTCAATACATGTGTAAAAAGCATATTACTCTACGGAGCAGAAACTTGGAAGCACGACGAAAGCACAACAAAGAGGCTACAGACTTTTGTAAATAGGTCCTTAAGAAAGATCTTAAAAATTTACTGGCCGAATATAATAACAAATGAAGAACTATGGAAACGAACGAAACAAACCAGTATAATAGCAACAATCAGACAGAAGAAATGGAAATGGATCGGCCATACGTTAAGAAAAGATCCTAGTAACATCACAAGACAAGCACTCGAATATCAACCTGAGGGTACAAGGAAGAGGGGACGACCAGATAATACTTGGAAGAAAACAGTAACCAGAGAACACAACAGAATCGGCTTAAGTTGGGGGGAAGTGAAAAACAAAGCAAGAAACAGAGGAGAATGGATGGAACTGGTACGCAGATTAACCAGAGAATAAACACAAGAAGACGCGCTGAGCTGGCCACCAGCCGTCTTACACTATCGGCCAAGAAACGCAGATGCGCAAAATACTCCACTAGGAGTGATGGTCCAAGAGAGAGAGATATTCTAGTCCAATCAGATGTGCCTCCTGATGAGAGACTAATAAGTTTCGGAACCGGTAGAGGTGCTTGCTGCACTCTCTGATTGGACTAGAATATGATGCGGCTGTATTTTCGTTTTGCAACGAAATTGAAAATGGTTATTCATTTTTGATTTACATGTTTACTCTGATTGGAGTACGAAGGGAACCATTCTCGTTGGAACTTTACCGCGCTGAACAGATGGGACGTGAATTATAAATTGTAAAATTCCCTTATCTTCCTTATTCTCAGCATCCGTTATGGCTTGCAAATTGTAGAAGCCTCGGAGGTGTAACCAGAGAAGGTTCCCATTGTTTTCACTCTGGTGGGATGTAGAATAACATTATGTTGTTTTATATGCCATTGGATTGAAAACTTAGTCTTTTGATAGCAGTTGCCACTAGGGCATCTATGTCATTTCGTTCGTTGCAATCCGTGACTGCGCGCCGGGGTTTGTTTTGGTTGAATCAGAGAGAGCAGCATATGTGCCTCCTGATAAGAGACTAATAAGTTTCGAAACCGGTAGAGGTGCTTGCTGCACTCTCTGATTTGACTAGAATATATGATGCGGCTGTATTTTCGTTTTGAAACGAAATTGAAAATGGTTATTCAGTTTTGGTTTTAAATTATTACTGGGCACGACGTTCGTCATGTACTTCATTTCTCTGCAGGCTCTTTCCAGTTCTTCTAACATGGTATTGATTTCGCATCGGTTATCTCCTATTAAAAGGATGTCATCACTTGATGCACCACCTGAGCTTAACTCAAGTGTTACAGTTTTTCCCCCTCGACACTTATCCCTTTATGATTCCAATCAAGGATTTTAAACACACGTTTTAGAACAGTTATAAAAAGTTTGGGTGATAGTGTGTCACCCTGTCTGACATATCTTTGAATTTTTACTTCGTCACTATTTTTGTGTAATTTTCTGACGTTTGTCGCATTTCTAGAAAATTATATACTAATCTGGAATAATGGCTATCAATGCGACTTTCATTTAATGCTTCAATTACGCTATATATGTAGTTCTACCGAGTCAAACGCTTTGGGGAATCTCTAAACAGTACTACCAAAGGTCAGTTATATTCTATGGATTTTTCAATTACAGTCGAACCCGCTTAACCTTCGTGACGTATTCCCAATGGCGTAACAAACACTGTCGGGGTCCCCCCACAGAATTGGATATGGGGCCCTTTTTAAAAAATTACTAAATGTAGCAAAAACTTATATGTTTTATAGCCCACTAAATGAACGTGAAATACGGCGATACCGTGTAATTTTCAGTGTTTCCACCGAAGTGGTCGAATCAATACTGTTCGAGTTATTTGCGAGTGAACATGTTTATTGTTCGACAAAAAAACACGTTTTCAGGCGGTTTTTCGCTAATAACTCCAAAAGTAAGTATTTTATCAAAAAAATATCCTTAGCAAAAATGTAGAATATAAAATCATGAAAAAAATTAAGTCTATCGACCCAGTAAAAGCACAGTTGTAGCTCACGAAAAATTATTCTTATTCGTCAAATTCCAAATCGAATATTTCAACGTGACGTAATCAAAAAATGAAGCACTTTTCGAGAAAAACTCATTAAAACGTTTTAAAGTGTTTAAAAAAGCTTTATTCTTATTTTTCATAAAAGTTTCTAGCATCACAAGTCACAACTAAGCGAGTTACGCCCATATAAAAATTTACTTAACCCCTTTTTTGGTAAAAAAAATTCGTGAATAACTCCCCCTAATTAGCACCCCAAATGAAACTAATCATTACCGCTTTGCAAATTACTTAACTTTTTTATATGACCTGTAAGTTTCATCCGTTCAAAGTCCTTATTTTTGAAAGGGTTCTAGTTGAAAGGACTTGAACAAGTCACTAATCCCGAGTGTATGCAAATTTTGAACAGCCATATCTTAACCAATTTTTTCTTACAGAAAAACAAAATAAAACCAAAATATTTATAAAAGCAAAACCTACAATTGTTTACTCTTTGAGATTTTTCGTATCACTAATACTTTTTAAGTTATTTTGAAAAATAAAAAAACATTTTTTAATATACAACTAACTTTTTCCAAAAATAAGAACTTTGAACCGGTCAAATTGCAGATCATACAAACAATACATATAAAGTAAATGGTAAAGCGCTAACGATTAATTTTATTTGGGATGCTAAATAAGGGGAGATTTTCACGATTATTTTTTCAAAAAAAAGGGGTAATTTTATTTTGGCGTAACTCGCTTAGTTTTGATGCTAGACACTTTTATTAAAATGAAATAAAGCTTTTTTTAAACCTATAAAAAAGTTTTAATGAGTTTTTCCCGAAGAGTGCTTCATTTTTTGATTATTTCACGTTGAAATATTCGAGTTGGAATTAAACGAATAAGAATAATGCTTTGCTTTTACTGTGTCGATAGATTTGATGAATACCCCATTTTTTTTAAAGCTACATTTTTCCAAAAAATATTTTTTTGAAAATTCCACACCTGTAATTTTGAACCAATCAAAATACGTTATTTTGACAGATCACCATGGCAACGGAGGTATTTTATCGGAAATTTTTTGCTCGTGGGGTACCCAACAGCGAATTATAGTGGAAATTTTTTGACGTTTACAATAACAGAACATTTTTGACAGACTGGTTTTTATTTGTTTACATAATTTAAAATAAAACGCCAAAAAATAATTTTCTATCACTTGTAGTTACTCAAAACTTATGTAAAATTGAAGACTATACTATTTTCTATCTTGAAATGGTATTCCCATGCAACTACAATGAGTAGAAATTACGAATTTGAAAGCCTAAATAATTGCTGACAAAGCTATGGCGCGCTATTAATCTGTTCATGCAGCTTTGGATTTTCAAATGCAAATTTGGTGTGGAATTTTCTTACCGAATACCACGCGAAGTCAAATTAATATCCGGAAATTTTTTTTTGATCATGAATATTTTTAGAAAATTTCCCTCGTCTGCGACTCGGGAAATTTTCAAAATATTCATGATCTCAAAAAAATTTCCGGAAATAATTTGACCTCTAGTGGTATTACTAGTGATAATTTTTCGATAATATTTAATTCGGTAAAGTACTTATTTTTGAGTTATTTGCGAAAAATAATTATAAATAAATTAAAATACTTATAAATAAATTTGCCTCAAAACGTGGTCATTTGTTGAAAAATAAACAAATTCATTCGCAAATAACTCTAACAATATTGACTTAGATAAAGAAACTCTATAGAACAAAAGTTGTTTATAATTAGCCAATTTATCCATTTCCTCCTTATTTTAAATGTATGTTTTTCTCCCCCGAGAAGGGGCGACTTTCACCCACCAAGTAAAAGCAACCAACGGCACAAGTCCAACTTTGAAGTGGAGGGTAAATAGAACCTAAATTCAAGTTGTCAAGCAAATCCTTCGTGACGCTGGTGATTACACTTCAAAGCGGTTATTTAGTGGGCTATTAGTATATCCATGTACTGTTTATAACACTTACATTTTTCATCTTCATTGGTACAGAATAAAATAGAACAAACATTAATAAATTATTACATTATTGCATTGTATTATCTATGAGATAAACAACTTCCTTCGTGCACTAATATCAGCGAATATATCTACAATTTTATTAATACATCTATCTATCTATTAATCTATCTGTTGGACCACTTGCCAACTATGTATGCGTAAAATAATATAACAATAAACCATATTTACATAATATATTAGACGACAAGATAGGGCTTCTGACATATTGGGGCCCCCCGCAAGATTCATGCTGCGGGGGCCTCTGTTACGACTCTGCGGTATTCCTATAACCGGGATATTCTAATAACCGATCTCTGGTCGCTAATAGAAACGTTTTGGCACCTTAAATTTCTATTTCTTAAAGCGGGATATTCCTTTAAGCGGTATTCTAATAAACGGGTTCGACTGTAGTTGTTTTATCGTTTTCAGGTGGTCGTTGGTCCCAAACTTTGATCGAAATACGGTAATTCTCGTAAGCATAAATTAAAAAGTTCTTGTCTTTTGAGGATCAGAGTTTCGTCCTAGGCTAGGCTAGGTCGAAGTTCGGCTACCATTGTAAAAAATAAAACTAGAAGCAAATAAGAAACAGAAAACTATACTAAATTTACAATCAAGATGCGGTAGAAATAAACAAACCAAGACACGTTAAATGCTACTAGGAGCACTCCCGAATTTTAATTTGCAATGTATATACATTGTGAATCCCAAATCATGATTTTCAACGTTTATACATTGTAAATTATGATTCTGGAGTGCTCCTAGTAGCATTTAACGTGTCTTGGTTTGTTTATTTCTACTGCATCTTGATTGTAAAACGCCGTCCACACTCTCGCCGAAGTCGACCGAGGTTCAACAAGTACGAGAGTGTAGAAGGCCACCTTGTGTAACTTTGTCTAACTTCGTTCTACTTATCTCCTAATTCAAAGTCTACCCTATGCCAATGTGCGCTTTTATCTTGGGGGTGGTTTCTACCGCTTCTCGGGGGGTGGAAGATTTTTTGGTTAAAATAACCACGGAAGTGGCTAAAAAATCTCATTTTAAGCAGAAACTGTTCTATAATCTTTTTTTGAAAACTCAATACTTTTTGAGTTATTTGTGGTCGAAAATTGACTATTCACTGAAAAATGACACCTTTTCCAATAGTTTTTTTGCGAATATGTACCTTAAAATTATGCATCTAACTAAAAAAACTATATAAAACATTTTTGTAGCTTTTAAAAAATCAAAGAGATTCGTTCCTTCATAAATCTTCTATTTATAGTATAAAAATAGATATGGTAGGTGAAAAGAATTTGTTTTTTTGGTGCTTGCTCACATTGGTATTCAACTTGAAATAACAGAGAAACAGTCGATTTTAGGTGTATAATGCTACCAATACCTTTTTGTAGTGCTTGGAAAGACCTTTAAAATGAGCAATATTAAAGGACGAATACATTCAAACTAAGCCAGATATGCTGCAAAAAAATTTATCACTAATGTATTTTAAGAAAAAATGAGAAGTATTTGAACCTCCTCCACCAGAATTTAAATGAATCGTTTTCCTTCTATAGTACCTTTCATTATAGTGTTATATCTATGTTCAAAAAGTTGGACGGATTTAAAATTAATTGTTTTTAAAAAACAATAAGATCAAATTAATTATAGAGCGCATTTTTAAATTTTCTTAAATATCTTCCTTTTTTTCCATGTAACTTGAAAATTATAAGAGATATAGTAATGAAAAATAAAAACAAATTTTGATCTCAAAAATCCTACATTTTGGTGCGGAATGGTACATGGAGAAAAACTAAGATTTTTAAGAAGATTTAAAAATGTGCTCTATAATTTGATCTTATTTTTTTCAAAAACCATTCACTTTAAACCCTTCCAACTTTTTGAACATAGAAACAGCACTATAATGAAAAGTATTGTAGAAGGAAAACGATGTATTTAAATTCTGGTGGATGAGGGGTTAAATATTCTTCTGATTTTTTCTTAAAATGCATTAGTCATCAATATTTTTTGCAGCATATCTCGCTTAGTTTGAATGTAATCGACATTTAATATTGCTAATTTTAAAGGTCTTGTCAAGCACTACAAAAGGTATTAGTATCATTATACACCTAAAATCGACCGTCTCTCTGTTATTTCAAGTTGAATACATCGATGTGAGATGTGAGCATGCACCAAAAAACAAACTCTTCTAACCATAACTAGAAGATTTAAAAAGTAACGAATCTCTTTGCTTTTTTATAAGCTACAAAAATATTTTATATAGTTTTTAAGGTATTCCCAAAAAACCTTTCGCAAAGGTGTAATTTTTCAATGAAAATGGCCAAATTTTCAACAACGCATAACTTAAAAAGTATTGAGTTTTCAAAAAAAATTATAGAACAGTTTTTGCTTAGAATTAGATTGTCTAGCCACTTCTGTGGCTATTTTAACCAAAAAATTTTCAACCCTCGAGAAGGGGTGGGAACCACCCCCAAGATAAAAGCGCACATCGGCTTAGGGTAGACTTTGTTTCTTGAGCTATTCTCTACTTACTGTGAAAATATCAAGTAAATCGATGTAGTAGGATGGAATTCGGAGCCAAATACCCTTATTGACTGCCCTAATAGTAAAAAAGCTAAAAACATGAAGGCAAAAATTATAATTCTGATAGAGATTTTAACATTTATTTAAAAATTGTTGCTACAACTCGTTATCGTGTTTCTTGATCCAGTCAACGAAATGACTGACCCTGGTAAATATTGACGGAGCATTTTCTCTGCCACATGGTAAAAATACCCAAGAGGCTAATCCAACCAATTGTTGATCTAGAACTAAAGGACCACCAGAGTCTCCGTCGCAAGTACCATGGTTTTTCTCAGGATTTGCCGTACATACGTTAGATGTGGTGTTGTATGGGTTGAGTTTTTCGGCCTTTGTACATAACTCCAAACAAGCTGTAACATAATCACAGTTATGAAAAATACAGTGTGTCATAATTTTAATTGGTACATAAATACAAATATGTCTCTAATCACAAAGCCTCTTTTAGTAATTTTTAATGAACCGGATAGTTTTTGATAGTGTGAAACAAAACAAAATGCTGGAGGACATTTCTATGGAGGACGCGTTCTATGCTTATTTGTTTGGTTTTATAATGTATCTTAACACTCATTGTTGCCTCTTTATAAATATTATAGATGAGTGTACTATAACTACAGTCAATGCGGCATTCATTTAGAGCTTCTAAAATGCTATCCAACTCTATCGTGTCAAAGGCTTTATGAAAATCCACGAATGCTAGGACAAGGACTTATTATATTCTATTGACTTTTCAATTAGTAGTTTTACTGCCGGCAAATGGTCGTTTGATCAAAGTTTGTGCGAAATCCAGCTAGTTCTTTTGGCTGGTAAAAATCTAGCTTCTTTTCTACTCTACTATCTGATGTCACTACTTTTATGAAGATTTTGTATAAGTGGTTTAGCAGGCTAATGGGTCTGTAATGTTTTAAGTCTGTTTTATCTCCCTTCTTATGCAAACGTATTGTTACTGCGTTTTTCCATTTTTCAGGTATCGACTTTTAATGAAGGCATAAGTTGAAGAGATTTTTTATTTTACCTATTAGTATGGTATAACTAGACCCAAACCCAGACATCCAAAGTGAAAGTTATCCTCCAACACCAAATTCTTCTATATAGTCCACATAATGTTCAGAAAAAAGTCACACCATTTTGAGCGTCGGGTTTGGAGGGGAGAGGGGGAAAATCGGTAAATTCGTAGTTTTTTACGTTTTTCGTCAATATTTCTTAAACTATGCGGTTTAGCATGAATAACCCTCTATACAAAAATGTTCTACATTGAATTTAAAAAAAAGGTCCTATGCGTAATCCTTCTAAAATGAACGGTTCAAAAGTTACGGAGGTAGTATAGTATAATTGGTCCAAAAAAAGGCCTAACACAGACATCCAAAGTAAAAGTTTTCCTTCAACACCAAATTGTTCTATATGGTCCACATATTGTTCAGTAAAAAGTTACACCATTTTGAGCGTCCGGTTGGGGGGGGGGGGGAGATGGGGGAAAAGTCGGTAAATTAGCAGTTTTTTTACGTTTTTCGTCAATATTTCTAAAATTATGCTTTAGAAAAAACAATGTTCTATACAAAAATGTTCTACGTGAAATTTAAAACAAAAAAGGTCCTATACATAATTGTTATAAAATCAACGGTTCCAGAGTTACGGAGGGTAAAAAGTGGAGGTTTTCGATACTTTTTATATTCTTTGGACAATTTATAGAAATTTTCTTTAACAGGATTGTGTTTTGTAAATAAAATTTGCTATTTCAGTGGCCGATGATATGTTAGTGATAAGCCCTTGAAGAAACGTCAACCTCACCACCCAAAATCATCATCAATTGCCCAGATAATATAAAAAGTATCGAAAACCTCCAATTTTCACCCTCCATAACTCTGGAACCGTTGATTTTATAACAATTCGCACCTTGAAAACCATAGGGCAGTAACTGCAAAAATCATAATATTGAGTTATGAGCATTTTAAGTTTTTGTAAAGTTAATTTTATTTACTGTAATTCCAAAAATTAAGTTGCAAACCTGGTATTTGGCACAATTGTCTTTAATTTTACATATTTTTATACGAATTAAAAAGTACGTAAAATTTCCCCCAGGAAATAGGTATTTTAGCACATACGGCCATATGGTTTTAAAAATATATCAATTTTCGCATAATATGATACAGTAAAAATTCATATAAAATAACAGATTTTTTTATTGATTGTACTTATTTATTACAAATTTTTAGTGTTAACACTTAATCAAAGTCTTGCATATTATAATATGTCGCTTATATAATGTCTGTCGGTTATATTTCGCTTTTCTTTTGGGATAAACCCATCTGCAGTACGACGTTGTATATCAATTTGTTATAGTCTTGTCGCTTATTTCCAGTGTTGCAATCAAATCTCTATGCAGCACTCTATGTTTTGTTGCATTCAAAGGATGTTTCCTTAGCAGATCTTTCTTTCATTTTACGAGCGTGGGTCACATTTTGCACATATTGCCATATAGATCTGGGGTTTTGTTCCAATTTTAGAACCGTAGAGCATCAACTACTGCAGATAATGCCTGATGGTATAAAAAGAAGAATCGATTTTTGACAAAAGCCATAGTGATGTATCTTTCTGGTGCCGAACTTAAAATTTTTTGCAGACGCTGCTATATAGCATTAAAAAATAGATTTTTTTCCTATTAGACTGCATTCAAAGGTCATTTCATGAAAAAATTGCAGATATTGCCATATGGTTTTCAAGGTGCGAATTATGTATAGGACCTTTTTTGTTTTAAATTTTATGTAGAACATTTTTGTATAGACCATTGTTTACGCTAAAGCATATTTTTAGAAATATTGACGAAAAACGTAAAAAAACTACTAATTTACCGACTTCTCCCCCATCTCCCCCCAAACCGGACGCTCAAAATGGTGTAACTTTTTACTGAACAATATGTGGACCATATAGAACAATTTGGTGTTGGAGGAAAACTTTTACTTTAGATGTCTGGGTTAGGCCTTTTTTGGACCAATTATACTATACTACCTCCGTAACTTTGGAACCGTTCATTTTAGAAGGATTATGTATAGGACATTTTTTATTGAAAATTTAATGTAGAACATTTTTGTATAGAAGGTTGTTCATGCTAAACCGCATAGTTTTAGAAATATTGACGAAAAACCTAAAAAACTACGAATTTGCCGATTTCTTCCCCCTCTCCTCCCCAAACCTTACGCTCAAAATGATGTGACTTTTTTCTGAGCATTATGTGGACCATATAGAACAATTTGGTGTTGGAGGATAACTTTCACTTTGGATGTCTGGGTTATGCCATTATTTGGATCAATTATATCATACTATATAAGAATGTGGCCTCCGTTTTGGCCTTTATTATGACTCCATCTTCACCTGGTGCTTTTCCATTTTTGAATAAACTACAGAGGCTGTCCTGGGTGGGACGTGTCCAGAGACTTCTTCTTCTTAAAGTTCCCTCTCCTATCGGAAGTTGGATATCATAATGGCTATGGTCACTTTGTTGGCTGCTGGTCTAAATAGTTGTAATGAACTACAGTTAAACCATTCTCTAAGGTTCCTCAGCCAGGAGATGCGTCTTCTTCCTATGCTTTTTCTTCCTTGGATCCTTCCTTGTATAATAATTCTCAGCAACTCATATTTTTCTCCTCTGGTAATGTGACCCAAATATTCCAGTTTTCTAGTTTTTATACTTTTCATAATTTCTAACTCCTTATTTAAACGCCGTAGCACTTCAACATTGGTAATCCTTTGAACCCACTGAATTTTCAATATTCTTCTGTAACACCATATTTCGAACGCTTCTATTCTTCTTATGTGTTGTCTCTTCAATGTCCACGCTTACATTCCGTATAGCAATATAGAAAATATGTAGCATCTTAGAGCCCTCAATCTGAGAGGCAACTGAAGGTCTTTGTTTGTATATAAGGTCTTTGTATGTTATTGACTATTCTTCCGTTTATACAGATTCCATCACTTAGCTCCGCTATCGCTTCCTGAAATATGGCTTCACTGTGCAGGTTTAACAGTAGCGGCGACAGAACACAACCCTGTCTTACTCCTCTCTTTATATCAATATTCTCGGATTCTTGTTCTTCTATCTTTATATTGGCCTTTTGATTCCAATACAGATTGATGATAATTCGTAAATCTCGTCTGTCTATATCTCTGTTTTTCAATAATTCTATTAGTTTTTCATGCCGGGTCGGACCCTGTCGAACGCTTTTTCGGAGTCGATGAAACAGGAATAAATATCCAGGTTCATATCTAAGCATCTTTATTTTATCTAAGCATCTATATTTAAACAATGCCTCTCTTGTTTTAAGTCCCTTGCGGAACCCAAATGGGATATCATCCATATCATATTCTAGCTTTCTGTATAATCTTCCATGAATCACCTTTAGAAATATTTCGAGGGTATGGCCTATTAGTGATATTGTCCTATAGTCCGAGCAATCTTTGGCATATATTGTTTTTGGTATTGTTACAAAGGTGGACACCAACCATTCCTCAGGGATTTTTCCGGTTTTATATACTTCATTAAACAGATCCAGTAGTACCGGTAGAGTTTCATCGTCTAGACATTTCAGTAATTCCGCAGGTATTTCGTCTGGACCTACAGTTTTCCGTTTTTTTCGTTTCGTATTGCTTGTTCGATTTCCTCCATTATGACCTGTGGTCCCGTTTCGCTGTCAATTTCTTCCTGTTCTTGTCTATTATCCTCAAACAGATCTGTTATGTATGTCTCCCACTTTTTTAATTTCTCCTTGACTTCTATAATAATTTTTCCATTTATGTCTTTAAGAAGGCCATCTTTCTTTTTTCGCTGTGTATTTGCGATTTCCTTTGTTTTCTTGTGCATGTTAAAGCTATCATACTTTTTAGAATATTCTTCTATTTCACTACATTGATTTGCCAGCCAGGTGGATTTCTCTTTTATTTTCTTTCCTATTAATCTCTGGATTTCCTTGTATTTTGCCTTATTCCTGCCTTTATGTTTCCTTCTTTCCTCCATTAGCTCTAGGATTTCTGAAGTCATCCGTCTCTGTTTTTTTATTATTTTTGTGGGTAATATCTTCTTTCCTGCCTCTACTAACGTTACTTGTATCATGTTCTATTTGTCATTAACATCTGTTGTTTTTATCACGTCTTGTTTGATTTTCTTTAAGTTATCATTTATTTCTTCAGAGACAAGAAGATATAAAAGAAATAAGGAACAAGTTATAACAGAAGTCGACAGAAAGACGAAAGAAATAAAGAACCAGAACGAGATGGTTGGATGACGTGGAAGACGTCCAGAAAACTATGAACGTAGGACAGTGGAGGAGAAGGGCATAAGAAAGGGAACGACATAGCCAGACAAACAAAGAGCCATCCAGGTCTATAATGGCAAAATAAGAAGATTAACGTTATTTTAACTATTTAGTGAGGCACATGATATGACTAAATAATGAGTAATTTAATATCTAGTACATTTTTTTACGGTTTTTGCTGTAAATTTTAAAGAACCGCTTGGATTGACATAAAATTTGGCATACGCATAGCTAATATATATGAGAAAAAAAGTTATATTGTGCCGATGTGTGCTTTTGCCCTGGGAGTGACTTTCACCCCCTCTTGAAGGTGAAAAAATATATGTCCAAAATAAGACCGAAAATGGATAAAATCACCAATTTTAAGTAACTTTTGTTCTATAGAGCTTTTTCGCCAAGTTAACACTGTTCGAGTTATTTGCGAGTGAATATGTTCATTTTCAACAAAATAACCAAGTTTTTAGACTAAAAAAGTAAGTATTATGTCGAAAGAGGTAGGTCTCTAGGTATAGAGACCTAATATATATGTTACGGTTGATGTGATAAATCCGGTCTGTATTAATAATTACCGGTAAATATTAATAGTAACCGCAGCAGCTGGTCAATGTGATTAATAATGCCGTTATAATTAGATTTACCGGTTATTATTAATACTTTCCTAACAATTCTGGTTAATGTAATAAAAGCGCATTTTGGGCTTCACTATTATTGTTTATTTATGAAATTTGATAATAAATTTAAACACTTAAACATAATTTATTAATAAAAAACTCAACTATTAGATACCTTATAAGCAAAAACAAACTCATACACACGCATTAGGATTTAAGTTACTAGACTATAATTACTTGTTTTTATAGGAAAGGCTCTTGTGGCACTTATTATTACAAAGAACGCTTAATTTTTTGCGTTTGCAGCGTTTTTAATTGCATTGGACACTACAATAATTGCAGTGGCGGAATCCTTGACTGTCTAATTCGAATCTTTACGAACGCATTCACTGATACTTATCAATATCAGGCGTTTCATTGACTGAAATAAGTGTTTCCTTGCAGGTGGAAAATTCGTTTCTTGCATGAAGTTGGTTTAAAATGCCATGCTTATTGCTAGACAATGTAGCTTTTCATCTATAACAGAAATAATAATGGCAATAATGTTTCGGCTATCGGCCTTAGCTCTCTCAACTTCTGGAATTCGTACTCTACCACTTTGACCTACTTTTCAACAGGGAATCTATCATTAGAATGCTTTAACATTTTGTCAGATTCTTTTATAAGTGACTGTTTAGCAAGATCCCGAGTCTCCTGAATTTTATTTTGAAGTTTTGTCAATTGCACTGCCTTCTTCGTCTTCCTCATTTTCTTTAATGCCAATACTGGCATTGTCTTCCTCATTGACAGCAATTATTGCACACGCATTATGTTGAGGCTGGAAGGGAAAGTACGCATATACAAATCATGTGTAAGGCCGATCATGACGTACGCGATAGAAACAATAAGATGTGACACAGCAGAAACCAAAAGGATACTGAGAACATCAGAAATGAGAACGTCGAGGTAAATAACTGGGAAAACACTGAGAGACGGAATACCGAACGACAGAATAAGAGATCTCTGTAACATACAAGATATAGTGCGGTGGGGAAGACAGAGATGACGAGAGTGGAATCAGCATGTGACGAGAATGGACAGCGAGAGAATAGCCCGTATAGCCAGGGATTCGAAGCCAACAGGCAAGAGACCAATAGGAAGGCCCTTTAACAGGTGGCGAGATAGCTGGCAGTCAACATCACAGCTACGAATACAAGCTCAAAATCGGTTAAGAACAGGCCAAGAGGCCTAATATAAGAAGAAGACGAAGAAGAAGCATTATGTTCGATTGAGATGTTAGTGTTTCCTGTATCTTCAATATTCGCTAACTGGGAATCCTCAGTTGTCCTGTTGAATTCCAGATCACCACGGTGCTTTGCTCCATCATCAGCGTCATCAGAATGATCTGCTATTATCGCTTCTAAATCTTCTTCTGATTTCGGATAAAGTACCAGGAGGTAAAGATGTTTTTAATCCTACTTTAGCCTTATGTATTTAATATATTAACACATTCGCGGACACGCTATCATTTTATACACGTATTCTTATGGAGTAAATGACTTCATATGCAGTCATGACCGCGAATGTGTTAAATAGTATATTATACAGTGGCCGCTTCCGACTACAGATTGACTAACACTGTGGTATGCACTATGCGCCGTATTTAGCTCTGGTATGTCGCAGTGACTAAAAAACCTCCCTGCACTCCGCAAGCTTCTACCCACTTAACAGTATTGAAATTTATCACATTTACCGTTCTAATCCGGGATTTATTAATAATTACCGGTCGATGTGATTAATTCTACCATATTTATTACTTTTAATTCGGTTTGTATTCGGTTTGTATTAACCCACATAACAATGATGTTCGTATCATGTTCTAAGCATATACTACCAACATTCGTCAGAGTATATTCTTTTTAGTATATGCGTAGTACAAGCATAGCATGTACCTTAAAAAACATTCTAAATTTCATGTTCTTTGCACATACTTTAAAGTATATTCTCGTACCGAATATACTGAGTACATTCGTGTACGTAGTAACTCGGAATATTCGTAAAAGTTTATTCTTAGAATGTACCTTTACCGAATATTCTTAGCACATACTTATAAGTACATTCTTAACACATACTTATAAGTAGATACTATTCTCAGAATATACTTTTACCGAATATTCTTAGCACATACTTATAAGTACATACTTAACACATACTTATAAGTAGATACTTTTAAAATATCTTAAAAATAATATATATGTATGTATAGGAAGAATAATGTTAGCCTATAGATTATCAACTTCGTTAAGAATAATTAATGAAATTTAAAAATTTATGTATGTAGGTACTATTAATTAAACTACCGAATTCATTATTTAAAATTGTTTTAATTGTATGGTAAAAATGTTTAAGAATTAATTGTATTAACGAAAAAGGAGAAATTGTCGTTTCGCTTTCATAACTGAAATGCATTTACTATTTTGATTAAGTTTATTGAGTATTCTTATGAAGAATTTTATTTTTACATGGAATTGACATTCAGGTAAGCTGTGTGGCTGAGCCAAAACCCACAACCGGCACAAACAAAGCGGAAACGACCGCTGCATACCTGCATAGGGGTTAGCGGGTAGGGGGTTGGGAACAAAGGAAAAATACAAAATATGAAAATAGTTACTGAATAGGCATTTGGCATTTGTGTCTACACTTAACACTAACAATGTCTATGCTGTGTTGTGAGGAAGACCAAGTATTTCAACCAGGAATAGGAACATGCATAATTAAACGTTTTATTTTGTTTGCTGTCAACTTACAAATAAAAAATTCATTTTGGTACTTCAATATTACTTAAATAGTAAGTATGTATATAGGTACATATAAGCAACATATAAATTTTAGTTATTTACATACATATGTTACATAATATTTATTTGGGTACGATAGGTATATGAATATGAATATATAAATTTATATATTCAGCATTTTTATTTTTATATGCACATAATAACTAAATATATATACCTACTTACCTATATAATATTGATATAACTAACTAAAATTTATATAATATTTTATATTTACTTTTTAAGTAATATTGTAGAATGTACTAACTACATTCTCATATGTAATATGTAAATTTAGTAGAAAGTAGAACCTAGGATGAGATTCGGTGATGCTGAAAACATGCTTCTGAGCAATATAGCACTTCCTTGTAATATTCTTCCCATATACTAAAAAGTACATTCTTCCTATATACTAAAAGATGTGAGGTAGTACATTCTAAGTATATAAATAGAAGGTTTATAGCACCTTCTTAGAATATCCTAAAAAGTATATTCTTGGTATATACTGAGAAGAAGTGCGGTAGTACATTCTAAGTATATACATAGAACGTTTAAGTACTGTAATGTAGTATATACTCAGTATGTGCTCTGCACATTCGCAATGGTAATTACGCATATTCTTAGTATATACTTTTTCTGAAAAGTATGTTCTATGAATCTACTAAGAACATGAAATTGTTATGTGGGAATAGTAACCGGTAGTTATTAATAATTTCCAATTAATCATACTTACCGTAACATATACACCAATTTTTTTCAATTTTTTACAGGATATATTTTTGCTAAGAATTTTTTTTTCGGCAAAATACTTACTTTTTGAGTTATTTGCGAAAAACCGTTGGAATTATGATTAATTTGAAATTATTAATAATAATTACCGGTTGATGTACCTATTCACTCAAATAACTCGAACAGTGTTGACTTGGCGAAAAAGCTCTATAGAACAAAAGTTACTTAAAATTAGTCAATTTATCCATTTCCGGACTTACTTTGTACGTATATTTTTTACCCCCGAGAAGGGGTGAAACCCACCCCCAGGGCAAAAACACACATCGGCACAATATCACTTTTTTCTTTGACTTGTTAGCTATGTGTATGCCAAATTTCATGCCAATCCAGGCGGTTCTTTAAAATTTAGAGGTTTTGCAATATTTTACCGTTAAAGAACGTACTATAAGTTTGATAATGCTTATTTTATGATTTATTACGTGGGATTAAAATAACTAAAAAATAAAAAAGAAACTTACTTTCTTCATCGGGCATTTCTGATTCTTGCCATTGCAATACATCGGGAAACTGCGGGAATAAATTTCCTGCCGATTGTCCCCAACCAGACGAGATTACTTTTCCTGTGCCATTAAAATCCTGGATGGGAAGAGCTATTGGTTTAACGTGGTCATTAAAAACCCAGGATTCGTTTACCTTAATTACGCAGATATCGTTTGGTTGCACACCACTAGAATAATAATAAGAATTAATGTACATAATAATATTATCTTCTTATCAAAGTAAAATAATAGTTACAAGAATGTAAAATAATGATTTATATAAATTTCCCTAGAGTTCTCAAGGGTGCTTGGATGATACAATAATCAGTTACGTTTTAGACAACCCAGATAGAGAAGTTGAAATACTTTTCATGCTGCAATGTTTAATTTTAAGGGGTGGTGTATAGTTTGAAATTTTCGACTTTTTTATTATTTTAAATAAAAGTACATAACTTCAAGAATAGTCTCTGAGAATTTCAGATTGATCGGATCATAATTAGCGGAAATACATCCTGTTGAATATACAGCAGCTTGGTAAGATCATGATAAGACACATTCAAGAGTCAAGACCTGTTCCTCTTCTTTTTTCTAAATTACTCCGCGATTCAAAATCATTCCAGTGTGCACCACTCAACGATTTGACAGATAAAAAAGAAATTGAAAAGAAAGTTGTCAAAACTTTAAATGCGTTTCTTGTTTTACGCTTAGTTTTTGTTTAAAAATAATAAATATGTTGATTTTCACCCTTTTTTACAAGAAATTTCGATATTTTGACTTCTGCGTGATGCCAAAAACTCAAATATCGTTAATTAACACTAAAAAACTTGACAGCGCCTTACCTCGAGAAACACATAAGCTGATAAAAACTATTTGAATTTTTTGTTTCACTTGAACTAATAACGAGTTCTGATGTCTACCGCAAAATCCGTTTTTGCTTGTAATGTCTGTAAAAATTTGCCACCGCTGGATTATTTTTCAATATTTGATCATGAAATTGTTTTTTAATATTCTTTGGATTGTACTGTATATAATGATTTAATTTATAAATAAAATAATTAGACCACTGTTTAAAAAAAATGTGCTTGAAATGTTGATTTCAATTCATACTACCTCCTTAATAGGTTGTAGAGGCTATTGAAACAGAAGAACAGTTGGAAAAAATTATTAACGAATTATGCCAAGAAGAGTAGACCGTTGCAGAAGATGAAAATTTGCAGTGAATAAAGTTCTTTGGTCGATGGCGTATGTAAATCTTGTTCTAGAGAAAAGCAAATTCACTCAATCAGTAATGAAGCGAAAAAGCTGTGTTGGCGAAACTGGCGACAGTTATATGTATTCCCAAACCCGGAAAACTTTTGGAAAACATCATCCTATACAAAACAACAAGTCTTTCTTTCAACAATTACCTCATCAGGAAAATTTCAAATATCTGGGTGTGCTTTTAGATAGAAGACATACATGGAGGAAACATGTCTTCGCAAAGAAAGCCATTTGGACCAAACTCCCTAGAAGGACAAAACCAATAAAAGTACTTAGAATAAGAGAATCATCACTGAACGGCTTTTTATATTTTATACGGTTTTATTTTATTTGTTAAATATTCACTTATTGTATTATTGGTTATACAGATTGTAAATTTTTTTGGATTGTAACGATAATATAAGTTTATCGTCTAGAGTACGCCAATGTCTTAAGCAAAACGTGTTTTTCTACCGTCTCTGACAGTATAAAAGACGGAACGGAAAGCCATTTTATTATTCTCGTTGTTCTGAACGGAGAATAATCAAGAAGGTATAATAGGTGAGTATACCGACCATATACCGAAGCCGTCCGAACCCCATCGACTTGGCGTGCTGAGCGATCTCGACTTTTCATTTACCTCATCCCATACGAGAGGTGATCGTAATTCCTTACATGTCTTTCACCCTGGCGAGTTGAGCGAAATGTCTTCTCCTTATATTATGTCCATTTCACATTAATAAATAAATCATATCGTCGTTTAGTATCATTCATTCATGTATCAAATATCGTCACATCGGCCCGAGGTTTACGAAAGTCCGATATGTAGATTGTAGTTAACAAGTAATTAACGCTAATTCTCTTTTCTTTTGTATGTTTTGGTTCTAAAATAAATATCGTAAAAACGAATCCTGCCTTCGACTGAATTTGCTACCCGATATCATCACATTAAATAGCAGCGGTGATAAAATACATACATCCCTGTCGTACCTATATAGACCAGGGCGCATCTGTAAAAATATTAGTACATTCTGATGTTGAGAGGGGAATCTTATTTTTTTTGCAGAAATTGCTTGAAAATTACTCATATAATAATATTTCAGTTATCCTCCCACTCAAAAAGGTCCGGAACATTGTTTAAATAATCAAAATCTCAAAAAATTAAGGAAAAATTCGATTTTTTTCTTCGTTTTTTGATTATAACTTTAAAAGTAGGTGTTCATTTCCGAGAAAAGTTGCGTAATTATATTTCCTACAATATAGGATTAGTTAAAATTTTTAAAAATTGTCACCCTTGTTGCAAAATAGCAATAATTGCAAAAAAACATAAAAAACAAGTATTTGCATTTTACGTTTTTCAACCATTTATGCTACACTTAGGACCTTCATATTTCACCCAGAAAAACTTTATGATATAATAAAATAATACTGTAAATTTAATTAAGATCGGTTAAATATATTTTGCAAAATAAATTTTGCAACCCAGCTTTCGCAAAAAAATTCAATTTTTTCAAAATGTTGCAGGACTGAAAATAAAGCAGACAGCACCTTTCATTTGAAATTTGCTAAATTAAAATCGGTTAACTACCACAACGTCAGGAATTTTTTTTAAATCAACATTAATTTTTGGTGCTACGCGCAGGACAGCGGATACGTTTACTCTGCTTGGGCATTCCAATGACCTTTGATATTAATTGATAAATTTTAGTTTTAGTACATTTCGATATAAATAAATAAATTTGTTTATTGCAAAATAAAAACATATACTCTGTCCTTTGAAATAACCCTTTTTTAGTAAAAACTTTCTTTGTTCATATATTTTAACTTAGAGAATAAAAGTTTATTATTTTTAAACATATGCAATTGTTTAAACAATATTTCACAAACAATAATCAAATTAGTTTGATTTTTGTGGAATTAAAATATTAAAATACAACAAAATATAGAGTAAGAAAATAATATATTAAAGATTGGAAGAAATTTTGGTGGAAATCAACTTGTTTGAATCGAACACCGCTGTCCTGAGCGTAGTACCAAAAATTAATGATTATTTAAAAAAATTCCTGACGCCGTGGTAGTTAACCGATTTTAATTTTCCAAATTGAAAATAAAAGGTATAGTATTCTTCTATATGTAAAAAAAATCAACTTGCTATCTGCTTTATTTTCAGTCTTGCAACATTTTGAAAAAATGATTTTTTTTGCGAAAGCTGGATTGCAAAATTTATTGTGCAAAATCTGTTGCACCGAATTCAATGAAATTTACAGTATTATTTTACTATATCATAAAGTATTTCTGGGTAAAATATGAAAGTCCTAAGTGAAGCACAAATGGTTGAAGAACGTAAAATGCGAATACTTGTTTTTTATGTTTTTTTTTTCGAAATTATTGCTATTTTTGAACAAGGGTGACAATTTTTAAAAAATTTAACTAATCCTATATTGTAGAAAATTTAATAACGCAACTTTTATGTTAGTGCAACTTTTCTCGGAAGTGAATACTTTTAAAGTTATAATCGAAAAACGAAGAAAAAAAATCGAATTTTTCCTTCATTTTTTAACATTTTGATTATTTAAACAATGTTCCGGACCTTTTTGAGTGGGAGGATAACTCAACTATTACTATATGAGTTAATTTCAAGCCATTTTTGCAAAAAAATATGAGTCACCTCTCAACGTCCATCTTAAAACAGATGCGCCCTGGACTAATATGTATTTTTATTTCTTGGGATATCTTCTCAATAATGTTTCTTTACTTTTATCGTGGAATGTTTTGTCAAAACGCTTGTTTTTAAATTTGTAAAGGCCCTGAATTATACTCTTTTCTAGGTACCTATAATCAGAATATTTTCTGATTATACCTAGAGATTTCTGTGTGAAAACATTCAAAGAAAAAATGATTTCTATAATATACAGTTCTTATCCGAACACCGTTTGTATATTACTAATATCGCTCCCTAACCTCTTTCAATTCAAACGTTTTTTCGTTTTTAATCTTGTCTCCTGTTTTTGTTTCCGGTTCGATTTTTTGCACAATCTTACTCAAAAGGAGGTCCTTATAAAAAATCCACAGGGTGCCAGGCGGTACCTTGGTCGAAAAATTGTAAAAATTTTTTTTTAAACAAATCCATACAAATAACTTTTTCACTTAAAAAAATTTTGTTTGAATAACTTGGATCATTCTGAGCAAAAAGGTCTCTTTTGACTTTTTTCTAAAATTGATTGTTGTCGAGTTATACGCGATTTAAAATTTGATAAATGCGAAAATGGCCATATAACTCGACAACAATCAATTTTAGAGAAAAATCACACGAGACCTTTTGCTCAGAATGACCCAAATTATCTAAAAAAAAATTGTTCGAAGTAAAAAAATTCTTTTTGGGAATTTGTTTAAAAAAAATTCTTCAAACAATTTTTCGACCAAGGTACCACCTGGCACCCTGTTCCATTACCCTGTGATTTATTATAAGCACCTCTTTTTGAGTAAGTTTGTGCAAAAAAATCTAATCGAAATAATTTCGCTAACGGGGGCGACGATACAGCCTGGATCATAGCGCTAATTGTTAATAATTAAAAATAACAGCTTCGTAATAAAATAATGAAAAAATTTCTTCAAGATCTTGAAGGAGGGGTTTTAAACTTTGATTTGATCACTTTCTGACTTTCATGATATAATTTTTAATTGAGTTATTAAGCTTGAAAATGGCCATTTTTTGCATTTTTCAAATTTTACATCGCATATACCTCGAGAACAATAAATTTTAGAGAAAAATAGCAGGAGACCTTTTTTGCTCAAAATGACTCAAATTATCTAAAAAAAAATTGATAGAAATGAAAAAGTTATTTTTGTAAATTTGTTTAAAAATAATTGTTTAAACAATTTTTCGCCTGTCACCCTGTGGATTTGTTAGAAAGACCGCTTTTTGAGTAAGTTTGTGCAAAAAAAATCGAATCGGAATAATTTCGCTAACGGGGGCGATGATACATCGCCGTCTATTACAAATCCTAAAAATGTGATCCATATCAACCGAACTTACTAAGTATAATTTTCATGTATGTAACGCTCCTTAACTAATCTAACTTGCGTGTACTCGTTTTGGTCATGCACCTTCAATATCCCGGCGACTACATGAAGGCTAGGATACACAGTATAGCAGCAATGCCCTGCAGTAACAATCCAGTTTGGAGAAATGATAGAAGCTCCACAGTAGTGCTGGTAGCCAAAAGGCCAGGCGTCTATCTGAAGAGATACTTGGTATGGAAACTGTCCTTCCACTGCATCCTGGCCCCCAAATATTCCATAAGATGAAAGTGGTGAGCCTGTAAAATAAAATAAATAAGGCTATGAAAACAAGTGCTATTTAAAAAATATATTCTTTAACTTTTCAATATTTTTTTTTTAATTCTTAACTGGACTTAGTATCTATAGTTGACAAAACATTTTAAACGCAACTTAAGTTGCATTTTGTTGCTGTGCAGACATTGTCGAAAATGTAGCAAAAGTTCTGATTGACTCATGGTTACATTCTAGCAGCAGATGAACGTGAGAAAGAAATAATTTGAGATCACAACCTATAAACAGAAACTTAGTACTCTATACTGAATTTATAGTCAAGATGCAGTAGAAAAAACAAACCAAGACAAGTTAAACGCTACTAGGAGCCCTCCCGAATCTTAATTTACAATGTATAAACTTTGGAAATACCATGATTTGGGATTTACAATGTAGGTATATACAGAGTCGGTATTTTCTTATCGATGGTATGGGCTTTTAATAAGAGCAACAAAGAGACATGCATTTATTATACATTTAAAACGGGTTAGAAGATATTGGGCGGCCGAAGTAGGGAAAGCCACCAAAAATTTCGCGTTGTAGGTATGGCTTTGTCAGACAGCGTTGCCGAATTTGGAAATTATCAAAAGAAAATATTAAAGTAGAAAAAATAATATAGTTAACTTTTTGTAAACAGATATAATAAACAAATTATTTAAAAATAACAAAATATTGTTTTCATCCATTTTAAAAAAAATGTGAAAACGTTGAATTATAATTCAACGTTTATTTTTTTACTTATATTTTTCTTTTAAATAATTTGTTTAGTAGATGTACTTATTTGTTCACAAAAAATAATATAGGTACAGTAATGAGTAGAGACTGGAAAATATGCACTAAAAAATGTCTAAAATATGCATGCAATATGCATTTTAAAACAAGCTGAATATGCACAATTAACATGCAAATATGCATTTATATATGCACTTATTTTTATATGAATAATTTTATGGTTTACGTTAAATACATAAATAAATAAAAAATAATAAAAATAAATAAATAGGTTTGAATTTAAACCAAATTGTATTATTATTTCTTAATATATTTTTTTAACTTCAGGTTTTGTGACAAATAAAACGGCAAAATATTTTATTTTGACCACAAGATAAATAAATAAGAGTACAATAAAATAAATGTACATATTTTTATTCTTACAATATTGATTCATATTTTCTAAACTAATATTATAAAAAGAGTACAATAAAACAAATTTACATATTTTTATTGTTACAATAAATAATCATATATTGATTCATATTTTCTAAACTAATATTATGTCTTCTATCTGTTAATATTTGTTTATAGGCAGAAAAAGATCTCTCAACGTCACAAGATGTAATTGGGGCATATTTAAACTTTGCTATTAGAGACGGATCCATATTAATATTTTCATCGAAGTTTCCAAAATTGATTATATTATTTATTGAACGCAATAAAGTGAAACCCTCATTTTTGTTTAAAACGTCATCAAGTTTATCTTTAATTTTTACTCCAATTTCCCCATTCAGATTTGTTATTTTCTGTTTAACCGAATCAACAATAGACATACTATTGTGAAGACATAAATTTTGAGCCTCTAATTTTGTAATTGAACTTTCAATGATATCGAAATTCGATTTTATATACAACAATTGATTTTTAATAGACTTTTCTTTAAAAATATTTTGACAGTTATCAATAGCGGTACAAGTCGGATCAAAACTTGAAATAACGCTTTTGATGTCGTCGTAGTGTTCAGATAAAAATATAGCACTTTTAAGCCAAGTTCCCCATCTGGTTAATACTGGTTCTGGTGGTAAAGGAATATCGGGAAGCATCTCCCTATATACCTGTACACGTAGTGGTGCTTTCAGAAATACTTTTTTTACATTATTTATTAAGGTGTTTACATTGGGAAATTCAATTCTAACTTTCTCTGCAACTCTGTTTAGGCCGTGCGCCAAACATGTACAGTGAATTAAATTAGGGAAAAAGATTTTAAGATTGGATGCAGCTTTCATCATATATGAGGCGGCATCACTAAGCATTAATAATATTTTTTCAAATGGTACTTGATCAGGTAAAAAAAAATTTGTTAGGGATTCGTTAACAAATCTAGCTATTGTAGCATAGTTTGTTTTTTCCAAACATTTTACACTAATTAAGTATGAGTTTTTAAAATCGCCAGAGTCGTTAAGAACTCCAACAATTAGATTCGCAATTTGTCGACCCTTTGTATCCGTTGTTTCGTCGACGGAAATCCAAAGATAATCGGCTTTTAACTGATTTTTAATACTCGTCATCACATCTTTGTAACATGCACTGACATATTTTTTCCGAAGAGTTGAAGAACTTGGTATTTGAGCTGGTTTATCTTTAATCTTGCAATAAGTTTTTAAAAAGTTTTGACACGATTTATGTTCTAACTTGTGCAGAGGGATATTGCAGTTCAAAAAAAAATGGCATAAATCCTTTGCAAAGGTTTCTTGCCCAACTGACGTATTCTGAATCTGCAAACTGTTCTGTAGAATCTGCTGGCGAGGTTTATTATCATTTTTTGATAGCTTAGTTTGGTGAAGTGAAGTTTTTATGTGTTGAACTACTTGGAATTTCTTTTGACATGGAATCTGGAATATAATGATAATGATGTTTTAGATGTTTTCGTAAATAGATACCTACATTAAAATGATCAAACTTTTTAAACCTCCCCCAATTTTTTTTTATTTCTCAAAGTGAAATTGAAATCGTCAAACAATAAAGTACAGTCAGTGTACCGTAGTATACAGGGTGGGCCACTCTCAACACCTCGCTCTGTATAAGCCAAACCGTTGCGAACTTTAAAAAACAGTTTTTGAAGAAATGGGACGGTTTGTCATTTTAGAATAGACAGACACATAGATGTGCAAAGAAGTTTGATAAGTTTAAAAATCTATTGAAGTGGAGAACTTACCTTTTTATCACAAATGGTGCAAAACATACTTTCACTGTCGATAACTTTTAGATGATTGTTACTTCCAATCCAACTTCTGAGAAGACTTGATTTTTCCCTTGCTACTTTAGGCATTTTCACAATAATAATAAAATGATTTTTTTACACAGTATAGTCAATAACTTGCAATCACAAAAGTTGAATAATCGGCGATTGATTTAAGACTAACCATTCATAAAATAAAATAATCTATCCTACCCTTAAAACAGTGTTGCCAACTCGACCAATATAGTATTTGCCAAACCTCACAAGAATGATGGAATGATCAGTTCAACAGTAGGTATTCCATTATCAACTAATAAAAAATCCCTATAGCAAGCATAACCCAGTACAGATAAATTATTTGTTTTAAAAAATGCTGAAACATGATCCTGTAGTTAATAGTAATCTCATGGTCCACAGACATAAGTACTAATATAAACATTATTGAAGGCGAAGGGATTTGCTGATGTAGGTGTGTATGTGTGAATGGTTAAACATTTTTTGTTAGGAATCAGATTTGACTCACTGATATCAGTTTCAAGTTCCTGTGAGAGAGTTCCTAAGTTGTTTTAGTAATTGTAAGGCCAACATAAAAATTTGTTCTGAATTAGAAGATTTTCGATTTTTACTAAATAATTTTTATATTATTTAATATGCTAGAAAATATGCTATATGCTAAACAAGAAATAAATAAGCTAAACAACACAAAAATATTCCAAATCTAGCATAAAATAAGCTAAATTGGCAACGCTGCCTTAAAATTTCGTTTTGGTTGGTTTTCCCAGAATAATTCATAGTTGGCCGACACCAGCAGAAAGTACAGGTAATATTTGTAATGTTATTCAAAATATAATCGGTATTTACTTAGGTAATTTGTAAATTCTGAGAAGTCTATAAATCTTAAATATCCGGATAATGATACCTGCAGCTATAAATAACGCCCATTATGTTTATGGGTACAACAACAAAGGAGCTTAACAGCAAAATATTTACTTTCACATTTTATTTTAATGGATGTTGATGTTACTAATATATACCTTATTTTTAAATGGGGTAGAGTAAATTCCCATCAAAATATGCATTTATATGCTCTTAAATCTCCAAATATGCAAGGCATATGCATTTATGAAAAACATGAGAAATATGCAGCATATATATGCATATGCATTTTGCATATAATCCAGTCTTTAGTAATGAGTGCGCTATTAAGAACCGGCAAAATAACGCAAAAGATGGAAAGCATAATACGTTGTGAAAATAAAAAGAGATGAAACTAATAGAGATGTAAAATTATCGATAGGAACCTATAAATTTACATAACATTACATAGTTTCGCACCTTTAGACATATCTGAGGAGTATAACAGATCTAACCGTGACAGGAGAATTTTATAAAATTCTAAATGTTTTCTGTCACAGACGTCTAAAGGGAGGAAACTATGTAGGTACCTGATGTAATGTAAACTTATAGTTACGCATGTCTGTCTCTCTCAGAGACTTTGTAAACACAACTTTTCCGTCATTAGATAAGACAGGACAAATGAGCTGTCGAATGAAAGTTCATTACCCAACGATCTTATTAAGGTGAGAAATTTGACCTTGCACTTCCAGTTTTAGAGTTGAAACTTGAAGTACTATTTTAAAGTCGCCCAATAAATATTATAAACGACTTATTATTGGACGCGCTTTAGCAAGACGAAAACCGTTATATTTTTCCGGCTTTGTGCAAGTCCGTCCGTCCGTCCGTCTGTCTATCGAATTTAACTCCTACGTTATTAAAACACTCAACTCCGGTAGCAAGATAATATAGCAGGAGACCTGAAAGCTACGGGCGTGGAGAACTGGACAGAGATTGTCTAAGACAGAGAAGAGTGAAGGCATGCTGTCGAGTGGGCTAAAACCCACGAAGGGTTGTAACGCCACGTAGTACGTAGTAAGTACGAGGTGTCGAATTAAGGATGGTATTAAAGCTGAGAAATTGGACTTCACACTTCCGGTTGCAGAGTTGAAACTGGAAGTAGTGTTTTAAAGCCGCCGAAATAGTACAAGCGACATATTATTCGATGCGCTTTAGCAATACGAAGACAAGGTATCAAATTAGATCTTATAACCCAAAGATGGTATCAGTTGCAACCGGAAGTACTGTTTTAAAATCACCGAAATAGTACAATACATTTGTTTTCGTCTTGCTAAAGCGTGTTAAATAATACATTGCTTGTATTAATTCGGCGTCATTAAAACCGTACTCCCGGTTGTAACTCTATAAACGGAAGTCCGAGGTCAAATGTCTTACTTCTAATGCCATCTTCGGGTTATAAGCTCTCATTCGGCACATCATTTGTCATTCTATTTTTTTGTCGGACTTGACTAATACCGGAAGCATCTTGCTACGGCGCGTCGAATAATATGTCGCTTGTACTATTTCGGCGACTTTAAAATAGTACTTGTGCGATCAAGTTTCTCACTTTAATAACATCCTTGGGTTAAGAGCTTTCACTCTTACACCTGATTTGTCCTTCTGTCTGATCTTATGACGGAAAAGTTGTGTTTACAAAGTCTCTGGAACAGAAAAACTTGCATAATTAAAGTAGAAAACATATTATATTAATTTTTGTTAACAAATAGGGTAGGTACTAACCAAATTATTTAAAAGAAAAAATTAATAAAAAAATAAACGTTGAAATATAATTCAACGTTTTCACATTTTTTAAAATTGGCGAAAACAATATTTTTTTACTTAAGTTTTTTTCTTTTAAATAATTTGTTTATTATATCTGTTTACAAAAAGTTAAATATATTATTTTTTCTATTTTAATATTTTCTTTTGATAATTTCCAACTTTGGCAACACTGTCTGACAAAGCCATTACCTACGACCCGAAATTTTTTGGTGACCCTTCCCAGTTCCGCCACGTTCGACCGACCCACATCTTCTAACCCGTTTTAAATGTATAATAAATACATGTCTCTTTGTTGCTATTATTAAATGCGCATACCATCGATAACAAAATACCGACTCTGTATGTTACAGTTTAAGTAAGTTGATTTTCAGTAAGAGTTGACTATTTCTAGTTCGAGTCAACTCCAACTAAAACGAGCAGTAAAAGTTGATTTTAAAAATTTAATTCAACTCTTACTAGTTGGAGTTGACTATTCCTGGATCGATTCAGTAAATGTTGATTATACGAGTATAATCTCTCGTGCTTTTTTAATGACTGTGCGTCTCTTTGTTTTGACCGTTTCAACTATTTCATACTTATCATAATTTGAACATATAGGCCAGGAAATGAAGCTGAAAAAATGGTAAAACCTCGCAATTGTTTCGTCCAGCATCGATTTGTACAAAATATTTGGGATTAGGCTCATTTCACCCTCTAGTTCATTTTCTATATTGAGCCGTTGTACACTTTTGGTTGTTTAAGGGTGATAACTACCCCTAATTGTAAAAAAAATATAAAATAACATTTTAAACTTCAACATTTGATTTTTATTATTAAATAATGATTGTTTTATGTTTTAGGATATAATATAATATTTTAACTCTTAAACCACCCTTGTTGGAGCTATATACACAGTGCTAGTCAAAAGTCCGTACCCCCCTCGTATCTTTTGAACGGTTATACCTATAGTCACAGAATTATTCACTAGTTAATGTGCTATAGTAGTGAAATTTGGAGGGAGGAAATAAACGGACATAAGCTTCTTAACTACTCATGACAGGTGGAGTAATAGTGACAGATGACTTTACAGCGCCACTGTGACAGATAATTTTAAATGGAAGTTTATAGCAAGTGATACCTCGTTTGAAAGGTATTGAAAATACCTATTCAGTCATGCTAATTTTGTTTGAGTTTAAGTTAATTTTGATGAATAAATGAAATAAATATAAAATTATAGTTACGCATTTAATTAATAAAAATTCAAAATTCCGCCTATGATTACTTGTCAAAAAGGTTGACGTTGACGTAAAAACTACTAGAGTACTAGACAATTGAAAAACGTCAACTTTTTTGACAAAAAAACCATATGCGGACATTTGAATTTTTATTAATTAAATGCAAAACTACAATATTATATTATAATTTAATTTATTCACCAAAATCAAAATCAACTAAAACCCCAAAACAGAGTCATACTATTTTTTTGGGTATTAGTTAATTTTGATTTTGGTGAATAAATTAAATAAATATAATATTGTAGTTTCGCATTTAATTAATAAAAATTCAAATGTCCGCATATGGTTGTTTTTTGTCAAAAAAGTTGACGTTTTTCAATTCTCTAGTAGTTTTTACGTCAACGTCAACCTTTTTGACAAGTAATCATAGGCGGAATAATTTTGAATTTTTATTAATTAAAAACGAAACTGTAATTTTATATTTATTTCATTTATTCATCAAAATTAACTTAAACTCAAACAAAATTAGCATGACTGAATAGGTATTTTCAATACCTTTCAAACGAGGTATCACTTGCCATAAGGTCCCATTTAAAATTATCGGTCACAGTGGCTCTGTCATCACTAGTTAAGAAGCTTACGTCCGTTTATTTCCTCCCTCTAAATTTCACTATTATAAGTATAACCTTTCAAAAGATACGAGGGGGGGTACGGACTTTTGACTAGCACTGTATATAAAAAGAATGATTTCGGCTGGCACCGATTTGCCTAAAAATTTGGGATTAGGATCATCTCGCCCTGTACTTTATATTCTATCCTATATCATGCTCAAGGGCGTTTATTATTTTTAGGGGTGTAAATCACCCCTTATTTTCAAAAATTATATAAAAACCTTAACATGGGTAAAATTTGGTTTTGATTGGTTAAATAATGATTGTTTTATGCTTACACAAAAATACGAATTTACAAATAAAAATAGAAATAGTTTTTTAGTCATCTTCATCGAGATCGATGTCATCTTCATCTTTTTCTATAACTGGTGGGCTATTGTTGCAATCATCCCCCGAGCACCCAGAACAAGTGGAATTGCAGTATAACCCCAATTTCAAAGAAACTAACCAATTTATTTACTCTAATAAACACAATTGAATAATTCTACAAAAATTGTCAGAGCACATGTTATTTACTTCGAACTGTAGAACACACTGACGAGGAATCAACTAAATATACACACATAAGCAAACACATGAGCAGATGTTTCTTCTTTTCTGTCTTTCAAAGAAGATTCAATTTAGTACTCTATCTTTTTTTTCGTATCTCCAATATTTTCGGACATATTTTGAAGAAAAGGATAAAAAATTACGAAATTGCAAAAAGTCATTTTATCTTTAAAATCCAATTTAATACAAAATTTTTTTATTTGGTTACCCTGTATAAATAATGATATTATTCTTTATAATACTGAATAGAGAATTGAACATCCGTTCAAATGAGCTGTCACACGACCCCTATTCCCATTTAAAAAATCATCGATTACGTCATCACACTCATATGGATGACGTCACTAGTATGAAATATATGCCAAAAAATTGAAATTTAAAAATAAAAATCGACCTGTTTCAGGATTTTTCTTCAAAGTTGTCCGTTTTAGAGAAAATGAATTTATTCCATAATTTAGCCCCTCTATATAATAGTATATTACTTTATGAGGCGGAGAAGCATGACTTTTCTTGACGCGCCCGATATTACGCGCCGAACGAAGTGAGGCGCGTAATAGAGGGCAAGTCAAGAAAAGTCGCTTCTTTGCCGAATAAAGTATACTATTTTTTCTTCAAACGTAGCAATTTTCAACCATAAATAGTACAATTCATACGCTATTTTTACTTAAATTAACTGTGACAACTATCAAAGTCGTCTAGATGTTAGAAATTAAAATAATTAAGTCATGATTCGCCAACATCGGGAATGATTGCTGAAAGTTGTGCTCGACCATCAGTATCATCAACAATTAGGTGCGTTCGCGGGTGCCTGTCGACGACTAGTCGGCGACAAATTAGCAGCAAAACGCATGCGCACTTTAAAATGATGTAAATAATATCGTTAATAGATAAATATACAAGGTATATTTACCTAGTATAATTTAATAATTAGGTATTAATATAAGTATTAATATAAGTAAATATACCTTGTATATTTGTCTATTAACGGTATTGGTATTATTTATATTAAGTGAGGTTAGAAATTGTCGGCGACAATTTGTCAACTGTACCCGCGAACGCACTTAATTACCAATGCGTATCAAGAGTCGGGAACATTTTTGCACGGTTTCAATTTTGAAAATGCCTCATTACCTAATTGTACTTTTAATATTACTATAAATAAAAATGATGTTTAATTGTTGTTAATGACATTTGTATTGTTGGTTTGTGACATGTTTCATATTGTTGCCATGACAACATTTTTCCCTCCGCCGTAAAGAAATGGGAAAAAAAACTGCTGCCGGCGGAGACATCAAACTTTGACAGGATCAAGTTAGATAAGTAATGTCATCATTTTTGACGGTTGAAGAAAAAAAAATAATTACACAAGGCTGAAAATCAATTTTAATTATGAGGTAGTTAGGGGGATGTTTTCACTGATTTTTTCGTAGAAAAAAGTAGGTAGCGACTTTATTTTGAGCATAAATCGCTCAATTTTTCAACTAAAAACTTTTTTTTAATGGTCTAATTGTATACTTGAAAAAATATTCTGTAAGTCTTTCTCGAAAAATGCAAAGGTTTTCCGTTATTTGGGTTTGAATATTTCAAATTATGCATTTGACGAAAAAAGCTATCCTTTAACATGCCGTATCTCAGTTTGTATTGGTTGCAGAAAAATTATAAAAAAGGATTTTGTGTTTCTAAAAGATACAATTTTTAAAGCTAGAGTTTTTTGATTAAATAAATATTTTTTGAGTTATTCTCAAAAAAAACCTCTCAAGAAGTCGATCTTCTCGTCGAAAAACTGTTACCTTCAACCATGAATAACTCGAAAAATATTAGTCTTACGAAGAAAACGCAAAGAACATTTTTTTCTTAGAATCAGGTACATTCTATTGATTTCCATGGTTAGAATGTAATAAAAAATGCCCGTCCCCGAGATGAGGTGGCAACCACCCCTAAAGTTTTATCGTACGGCGGCATGATATAGAAAATGATCCTTGGGCTATTCCCTACCTTCTGTGAAAATTTCAAGTAAATCCATGCTGGACGAAAAAATTGCGAGCCAAAATGCTTCCTGGCCTAATATCCAGTAACATTATTTAATTTCTAATAGAATCGGTTCTTTATGTGAATCAACTTATACTAAATGGCATTGGGAAGAGTATACTTTAACTAGTTGGAGTCTACTTTTACTAGTAAATGTTGAATAAAAATCTACATTTTATATTTATTTATAATCAACTTTTACTGAAACCAGCCGTTTGAGTTGACTCTAACTAGGAAAAGTCAACTCCAACTGGATAATCAACTTGAACTGTAACATATACATTGTAAATTATGATTCGGGAGTGCTCCTAGTAGCATTTAACGTGTCTAGGTTTGTTTATTTCTACTGCATCTTGATTTTCAATTTAGTATAGTACGAACGCCAACCGGACATATTTTTACCAAGTCGGTTCTGACGAAGCGTCACATGTCTATTTAGCGCCCTACCATTCTTCGAATGATCAAGACGTCACTACGTCCGTAGAGTATTCCAGATTATTCAACGGAGGGTCGAGAAACAAGATCCTGGACTTACATGGAGAAGTCTCGAAGCAGAGCCGTAACCATATAAATAGGGAAAATTTTGTTTGTAACAATAGTCTGAATATAAACTGCATCTCGTATTGTAAATCATAAATTAATGTATACATATTTTATATAAATTATGTTTTATTGTTTTAATCTTCTTCTTCATCCTACGTATCCTAGAAGCCCCATTTTTATTGTAGTCCTTACGTAAAAATAAGTAACTTTTATTCGAGACATTTTTTCGAGTTATGGATAGATGGCGTTATAATCGGAAAAAACGATTCTTGGAGATGGAAAATTAAATTATAAAATGGAAAGTCCCACACCTTATGGAAAACTTAACGTTTTTTGGTTTTAGAACCTACTCTTCACAACTCAATAGGTGCCCATAACGCTCGAATAACTGCAAATTTAGCATACTCCCCTCCCTTACTATAACTGCAATATACAAATATGGAATTATTCATAATCGAAATAGTGTAGGAAACACATGTTGAACCCCGCAAAATGGACACAAGTCCGGTTTAATTTTTTTTTTCTGGTATATCAAGGGGTCTTTATTATAAGACTAACTTTTTCTTAAAAAAATTCGCCCCGGAACCTCCCTTTTCATCCCTTTAAAGGGGGTAATTTGTGGTTTTAGTTTAGCGAAACGTAGCCCTCCCTGTACGTTTTGCAAAAAATTTACTTAACAGTAAAATGAAGAGGACTACATTTCCTAGTATTTATTTCCCGACAGCATATGTTTATCACCCACCGTTTAGCGGGGGTGGCGCCTAAAGTTGGCAAGATTTTAAAAAATATGTTTTAAAAAAAAATATTTTTCCCTAACTGTAATGAAAATCAAGAAGAAACCCTGCGGCAATTACAAATAAGTGGCTGATTTTTTGGTATAGGTTTCATGTTTAAGGGCAATTGCCCATTTTTTAATTACATGGTGTTACATTTTAAAAAACCCCTTTTTCTACCATCTGAACCGCTTATGCTATAGTAAAAAAACTTTCAATTTGTATAATGCACCCCCATATTTTGCCCGGAGCCACCCCAAAAAAAGGAGAATTAATAAAGAAAATAATAAAAATTTGATTTTGGGCTACCACTGTGGCTTTACGGTACAAAGAAAGAGTACTAGGCTAGAGTAAGAGGCTTTACTAGAAAAATAATCCCGAACAAAAAATCCCCACAAATTATCCCTGGACAAAAAATCTCCAGACAAAAATTCCCCACAAAAAATCCCCACAAATAATCCCCACAAATATTTCCTGGACAAAAATCCCCACAAAAAATCCCGGACTAAAAATCACCAAGAAATATTTGCTGCCGAATAGTTCTCTAAAATTTTTCCCGTGAATGCAATCGACGCAATAGCTATTTGTATAACAAGGGAGGAAAGTGCTTCTTTTCCTCCCGAGAATGAAGTTTACTGCCCGACGCGTAGCGGAGGGCAGTAATCATTCAAGCGAGGAAAAGGCACTTTACTCCCATGTTATACATATGGTTTTTCCACCTTCCTCAAATAACAGGTCATTTTATCATTTTTACTTAATTTATTTATGTAACTAACCAACAAAATTTATGAGAACTAAAACTAGCAAGTAGGTAGAATATAACTGTCAACTGTCAAATATAAGTCAAATTATTAATGTAAACCATAGAGGTAAATATTAACATAGAGGGAGCCTACCTTCCGCGCTTCCTGACGACAAGATCTCATGGACTGGTTTGCTGCATCTCTTTCTAACACATTGTATCGAAAATCTATAATGACATTCAGTGTGAATATAGGCACGGAAGAGGAGGACAACTGTAGCAGCTTTACTATGCGTAAGAGTGAAACAGCACTAATCCAAATAAAAAAGATGGTGTCGTCACTTCGCTCTGAATGACACTCTCTCTATGCTAATATATAACTCTATGATGTAAACATTGTTAAATCAGAATAACAATTTACTGTTTTTTACCAATCTGCAAAATACAGAGTGTTTTTAAATAAACGTTAAAATGTATAGATACTTACGTAATAGAAAATAGATATTATACAGGGCGTCAATAAGTTATATTTCATGAATGAAATACCATGACGTCACTTTTACTTTTCCTCCCTAGGGAGGAAAAGTACAACTTTGCTCCCTACAATCAGGTCCGGAAAAGTATACTTTCGGTAGAGGTTGGTGGAAAAATGTTTTTCAGCCTCAGTGCATGAGAGTTAAGCAATCGCCATGAAACCAGTTTTCGGCACGAAAATAATGATTGATTAGCAGTTAAAATTAAACATGAATTGTAATTTCGATTACCAAATTTCGAATTCCAATTGTGACTTTTTTCAAAAATCGTGGAAGATATGGGGAATAAGCTAAGGCTGTGGGAATCATGCTGTAATTATTTGCTTAAATCTTTTGCTCACTCCGCTTTGAATAACTCTGTTCGAAACATTGTCTATTCGTGATGCTAACTGTTGGTCCTGAAAACGATAATCTTGATTGTAATGCAAAAATCCTGTTCCTTTTTGTAAATTTAACGTCAAAAATATTTAATCATCATCATCATCATCAATGTCGTTATAGCTCTTCGAGTGTCTTTGTCCCGTTTACTATTTCCTTCGATGCTTGTCGGTCCTGTGGCACTATTTCCCATTGTCTCACTCCCATTTTCTCCAGATCTTCTCTGACTGCATCTTTCCACCTTTTTCTAGGCCGTCCTACAGACCTTCTCCCATCTGGCCTCGCTATGTCTGGTTTGATTTATGGATAAATTTTTAAAGTTTTTTTTATGGATGCACAGAGATCCTCAATCACGTTTTTTAAAAACCGGATATCGAATAGTAGTGTCCATAAATTTGTCCTTAAAATCACCAAAAAAGTCAAAATAATCGAAAAGCTTTGTACAACTTTCCTCGCTATGCGTGGAACGGATTTTTTGCATTACAATCAAGATTATCGTTTTCAGGACCAGCAGTTATCATCACGAATAGACAATGTTTTGAACAGAATTATTTAAAGCAGAGTAAGCAAAAGATTTAAGCGAATATTTACAGCATGATTCCCACAGCCTTAGCTTATTCCCAATATCTTCCACGATTTTTGATAAAACTCACAACTGGAATTCTAAATTAGGTAATCTAAATTACAATTATTGCTTAATTTTAACGCTGTGTCTAGGTACACGCTAACGTGTACGCAAATAAAAAAGTTAGGTACACGCGAATTAAACTTCATCAAGCCAGTGACGTCATTATTTAGCGTGCGCAGTGACTTTATATTTTGGTACACGCTATTTTGATATGTTTAGGTCCGGTACTTTATGTCTCGATTAACAGCCAGTTAGCTAACTGGGGTTTAATCGGGACCTCTTTAGGGTCTCTTGGGTTGTAATAAAGGCAATTACAAGTATTATTAAATATAATTATAAATAAGGATAATAATTATAATTGCATTTATTACAACGCAAATAAGAGACCCTAAAGAGGTTCCGATTAAACTTCGGTTAACTAACCGGCTGTTAATCTAGACTACATAAAGTACCGGGCCTTAGTGTTTGTTTGATATAAAATATTTTTATTAAGGAAAGGGGAAGGGAAGCAAAACTATTCAGATGTTTCAAACTTAATTGTAATAAAACAACTGTATATAAAATATATATTCAGGTTAGCAAATAAATATTAGTTAACATGATATTATATACAAAATACTGCTAAAATAATTTTTATACGTAAGTTAATTATACCAGTTTATATTGGTGTTTATTTTTGCTGTGGTGTTTATTTTTATTTATACAGGGAGTTGAACTTGTTACGATTTTCAAAGAAAATTGGTTATAACTTTGTAAATACCCTGTATAACATAATAAACCTTTATATTTTTGTGATATGGAAGTTAAGAAGATTTCGAACATAAAATAAAATATAGGATGTTCCATTTCCATTTAAAAAACATAAGTTTGGTCTGCCACTGTTATCGAACGCCCTGTAACATTCTAACTAATTTTAATAATTTTGTAATATGAAGCTCAAAGTTTGCTAAAAATTTTTGTTACTAACTTTTATTGCTATCTATTATTATAGCGGATCTACTGAGCTTTATCACACTAATCAATCGCCCCGTATATTTTGTCTTATTACTTCTGCTACCCTTAATCACGAATTTTTGTCTCTTATCTTTTTCATACTGTTTTAGAATGCTGTTAAACTCATTAAAAGAACTAAATAATTGTCCACACTCCATACTTAATTAAAAAAAAACACTAAACAAGTAAAAATAAGGAAACTCTTTACAAATCAATATTAAACTGTAAACATAACGCGATTAGACAAATTCTAACCAAACTCTGACACTTGCGATACTTACATATTACAGATACTTAATACCACAGCATACATGCGGCTCAAATTAGCGTGTACCAAAAAACCCAGTCATAGTACACGCTCAATAATGACGTCACTGACTTGATGACGTTTAAGCGTGTACCTAACTTTTTTTATTTGCGTACACGTTAGCGTGTACCTAGACACAGCGTAATTTTAAATGTTAATCATTATTTTCGTGCCTAAAAATGATTTCATGGCGATTGCTATAACTCTCATGCACTGAGGCTGAAAAACATTTGGGGATATTGCATTCACGGGAAAACGTTTAGAGAACTATTCGGCCACAAATATTTCTTGGGGATTTTTTGTCCGGAATTTTTTGTGGGGATAGTTTGTCCAAAAAAAATTGTGGGATTTTTTGTGGGGATTTTTTGTCCGTGGATTATTTGTCCGGGGATTATTTGTGGGGATTATTTGTTGGGATTTTTTGTGGGGATTTTCTGTCCGGGGATTTTTGTCCAGGGATTTTTTGTGGGGATTTTTCGTCCGGGATTATTTGTCCGGGGATTATTTGTCAGGACCCCATAAAGAAAATAGGTGAGGAAAAAATAAAACTATAGCCCGCCAAAGCATTTCTGAGGTTTACGGCGTCACTGTGCCGTAACGGTTGCTTATACGAAAAATATGCATAGAACCTTATTTGTAGAGAAAATATTGGTCTTTAATTCTGTATAAGTTTTGGTTAAAAAAAATGCATATGTAATGAGAAAATCGTAAAAACATGCTCGCCAAGGGATAGGGGTAGTTTCTGCAGTTTATTTTCAAGAATAAGGGTAGTTTCCGCAGGGATGTTGCAATAACCATATATATTTATGAAAAACCCTATTGATGGAGCATTTGCCCATATGGGTCAAAAAGCAAAAAAAATATTTTTTCCAACCCATTTTATTTTTTTTTGGCTACAGGGGTTGCATCAAGAAATCGCTGTTGGTGTCTATGCATGGGTAATAAGAACATATACAAAATGATATATGAAGCATTTTAATAAAGGGCATGTTGTCAGAAGGATTCCAAGAAAATCACTTTCTTTAATAAATCTCCTTTTTGGGGTGGTTCCGGAGAAAAATGTAGGTGCATTATACAAATTTGTAAATAACACCAGTACATGGATAATCGCTGAAAGTTTTCTTACTCTAGCATAAGCGGTTCAGATGGAAAAAGTTCTTTTTTACAACACTCTGTAATTAAAAAATGGGCAATTGCCTTAAATGAAACCTGTACCAAAAAATCAGCCACTTATTTGTTATTAATTGACGCAGGGTTTCTTCTTGATTTCCATTACAGTTAGGGAAAAATATTTTTTTAAAACATCTTTTAAAAAAAAAGTGATAGACATATGCTGTCCGGAAATAAATGCTCTTCATTTTGCTATTTAGTAAATTTTTTGCAAAATGTACAGGAAGGGCTACGTTTTTCAAAAACTACAAATTTATAGGGATGAAAAGGGGGGTTCCGGGGCGAAATTTTTAAAGAAAAAGTTAGTCTTATAATAAGCACCCCTTAATATACCAGAAAAAAACCGGACTTGTGTCCATTTTGCGAGGTTCAACCTCTGTTTCCTACATTAATAATAATCTCCGTATTTCCCACTGTATTAGTAAGACTATATTCTCGAACATTGAAAAATCTTATATAAAAGATGATATCAGGACACAACAACTGAAAGAACGATGCGATTTCAGAGACGACAACAATAGACAACCTGTTTACAATAGGCGTAGATAAAGAATATGACAATCCACTGAAAATGGAGCTATGAAGTAAAATGTAGAAAAATTAAAAAAAAAACCTTTATTTTATTAATCAGAGAAACCCAGGAGTAGTATTCAGAAAATAAAGCATCATTTAAAATAGGAACCAAGCAAAGTGATAAATTGAATATGTACTACGAAAGGGTTTACGACAAGGGACAAGGGTATCTATCACCTACCCTTTTTAGAAAATATTATACAGTGCTTCCATAAAGTAACGCATAAATTCATTATTTCGTCAACCGGCGACTTTACAGAAAAATCCCGAAACAGGTCAATTTTTATTTTTAAATTACAATTTTTTGGCATATATATCATACTAGTAACGTCATCCATCTGGGCTTGATGACGTAATCTGTGATTTTTTTAAATGAGAATGGGGGTCATGTGATAGCTCATTTGAAAGGGTACTCAATTCTCTATTCACTAATATAACCATTAACATAATAATTGTTTGTAGAAGGTGTTAAAAAAAATGAATTAAATTAATTGAGACAAAAAGAAGAATGTATGAAATTTATTTAATTCAAAATACACTTTACTGTTGTCAGAAACAGGAAAAACATGTTTATTTGACAAATAAATATTGCTTTTCGCTTAAATTCAATGTTAAAGCTGCCACCCACCTGCCTCTTGGTAATTTGAACATTTCGTTTAAGCGAAAATCAATGTTTATTTTTTAAATAAAATATTTTTATGTTTTCTGACAGCAGTAAAATGTATTTAGAATTCAACAAATTAGGTACATACATTCATCTTTTGTGTCAATTAATTTAATTAAAACCAATTTTGTGGACACCCTGTATAAATGTTAATGTTTATCATCAAGAAATCGCTGTTGGTGTCTATGCATGGGTAATAAGAACATATACAAAATGATATATGAAGCATTTTAATAAAGGGCATGTTGTCAGAAGGATTCCAAGAAAATCACTTTCTTTAATAAATCTCCTTTTTGGGGTGGTTCCGGAGAAAAATGTAGGTGCATTATACAAATTTGTAAATAACACCAGTACATGGATAATCGCTGAAAGTTTTCTTACTCTAGCATAAGCGGTTCAGATGGAAAAAGTTCTTTTTTACAACACTCTGTAATTAAAAAATGGGCAATTGCCTTAAATGAAACCTGTACCAAAAAATCAGCCACTTATTTGTTATTAATTGACGCAGGGTTTCTTCTTGATTTCCATTACAGTTAGGGAAAAATATTTTTTTAAAACATCTTTTAAAAAAAAAGTGATAGACATATGCTGTCCGGAAATAAATGCTCTTCATTTTGCTATTTAGTAAATTTTTTGCAAAATGTACAGGAAGGGCTACGTTTTTCAAAAACTACAAATTTATAGGGATGAAAAGGGGGGTTCCGGGGCGAAATTTTTAAAGAAAAAGTTAGTCTTATAATAAGCACCCCTTAATATACCAGAAAAAAACCGGACGTGTGTCCATTTTGCGAGGTTCAACCTCTGTTTCCTACATTAATAATAATCTCCGTATTTCCCACTGTATTAGTAAGACTATATTCTCGAACATTGAAAAATCTTATATAAAAGATGATATCAGGACACAACAACTGAAAGAACGATGCGATTTCAGAGACGACAACAATAGACAACCTGTTTACAATAGGCGTAGATAAAGAATATGACAATCCACTGAAAATGGAGCTATGAAGTAAAATGTAGAAAAATTAAAAAAAAAACCTTTATTTTATTAATCAGAGAAACCCAGGAGTAGTATTCAGAAAATAAAGCATCATTTAAAATAGGAACCAAGCAAAGTGATAAATTGAATATGTACTACGAAAGGGTTTACGACAAGGGACAAGGGTATCTATCACCTACCCTTTTTAGAAAATATTATACAGTGCTTCCATAAAGTAACGCATAAATTCATTATTTCGTCAACCGGCGACTTTACAGAAAAATCCCGAAACAGGTCAATTTTTATTTTTAAATTTCAATTTTTTGGCATATATATCATACTAGTAACGTCATCCATCTGGGCTTGATGACGTAATCTGTGATTTTTTTAAATGAGAATGGGGGTCATGTGATAGCTCATTTGAAAGGGTACTCAATTCTCTATTCACTAATATAACCATTAACATAATAATTGTTTGTAGAAGGTGTTAAAAAAAATGAATTAAATTAATTGAGACAAAAAGAAGAATGTATGAAATTTATTTAATTCAAAATACACTTTACTGTTGTCAGAAACAGGAAAAACATGTTTATTTGACAAATAAATATTGCTTTTTGCTTAAATTCAATGTTAAAGCTGCCACCCACCTGCCTCTTGGTAATTTGAACATTTCGTTTAAGCGAAAATCAATGTTTATTTTTTAAATAAAATATTTTTATGTTTTCTGACAGCAGTAAAATGTATTTAGAATTCAACAAATTAGGTACATACATTCATCTTTTGTGTCAATTAATTTAATTAAAACCAATTTTGTGGACACCCTGTATAAATGTTAATGTTTATATTAGTGAATAGATAATTAAATATCCTTTCAAATGAGCTATTACATGACCACTACTCTTATTTAAAAAAAATCATCGATTAGGTACTTCATCACGCCCAGATGGATGACGTCACTAGTATGATATATATGCCAAAAAATCGTAATTTAAAAATAAAAATCGACCTGTTTCGGGATTTTTCCTTAAAGTCGCCGGTTTACGAAAATAATGAATTTATGCGTTACTTTATGGACGCACTGTATATGGAGCAATATTTCTCTAAATAGACGATGATGTAATTATACTATTCTTTGCCGATAACCAGCTTGTAGCAGCAGAGGATATGGATTATTTAAGTTATATGGTTAGGAAACTACAAAGTAGTATACCTAATGCAGCCTGACAAAAAAGAGAGATACGAATACCTGTCAGTGAGGAAACCATAGTCGAAAAGCATTTTGTAGAGTAGAGTAGAATGCATGGATAAAAGGAATAAATTGAATAAAATATTGCTGGTGTTATTCACAAAGGTCAAAATTAGTCAGGAAGAATAATCTGGTGAGAATCTAGTTCTAAAAAATAGCTTCCTACTAGATATTTCTATTAATCGCCAAATTTAGCGAACTTCACTCGACTGATTAAGGATTATGATGACCAATGATTCAGACAATGAAATATTGGAGATAGTGTGGTAAGCGAAATAGTATTGCATAATTTAAATTTGTTACTGCCATCAAAAAGTTTTTTTAGGAAAGGAAAATCTAGTGCGATATATGTATAACATCGATTGGCAAAGACTCACGAAGAGTTGTAACACCATTGATCTTCTTCTTCTTTCTTCTTGTCTGTAGGCTTTAAAGCCTGTTTCTTCTTCAATATTAGCCTCCTAAATTGTTTAAATTATCGCACCATTTTCTTGGTCTGCCAATACTTCTTCGTCCATTTGGTGACTTATCTCATGCTATTCGTGCTATCCTATCCTCTGCCATTCTACTAATGTGATCGTTCCACTCCTGTTTCCGTTTTGTCACCCATCCATTTATGTCTTCTACATTGCATGATTTTCTTATGTTTTCGCTTCTCTCCCTATCCAACAGACTTTTCCCTGATATTCGTCGAAGTATTTTCATCTCTGTTGTTTCTAGTAGTCGTCTCGTTTTAGATGTGCCAGGTCTTGTGTCCGCCGTGTATGTCAATATAGGTCTAATTGCTGCTTTATAGATTCTTGCTTTTGTGCCTTGTCTTAGGTGTTTGTTCTTCCAGATTGTGTCATTAAGAGATCCGGCCGCTTTTCTTGCTTTTAAGCTTTGTTGTCGTACTTCCTCGCCAACATCTCTGTAACTGGATATACTTATCTAAAAAATCCACAAGGAAAAAGTTTTCCTGTAGTTGGCTGTATACCATGTAATACAAAAAACAGTAAAATCCTTTATAAAAGGTATATTTAAAATCCCTAAAAAGGACTACATCACAATCACATAACTAGTTGTCGACTGGTTTACCAGTCATCATCAGTGCTTACCTAAAATGAATATAACCTGGTAAAATAATGCAAAGATATTGAAATTTTGACTACGGTTAAGAAAAGTTGTAGGTTATTCTCACGTGAAATGTACATGCTAACCACCAAGATATAATTGAACAAAAATATGTATGTCAAAGCCCTGTAAAAGTAGTCCGTCAAGGAAACATCGATTTAAAATGCTACATTAAGCATGGATGTTTAAAGTATTTTACTAAAATGCCTCAGGTAACATCTGAGCTGTGGATTTGACTTGTTCACATGGTGAAAGTATGGCAGCAAGTGACAATGAAATGGATAGAGACCTCCGAACGATGACAAGACAGAAATGACAGTTCCACAGGAAGTTGAAAAATTAACCTGTCATATTTAAATACTATTGTGTACAGCTTGTTAAAATTAGAAATGATGTAACAACACACTCCATTGTAAAAATTATCATTTAAAATTCAGTAAACTAGATGTTGTAGTTAAAAATGTATTCCACCTATACTGTAAGTGGAGGTGGTTAGGCAAACCACATTACACAAATGTTTGTATTCGAGAACTAAAGTCCGTAATAAAATCTTGTTATCAAGAGATCTAAGATTTAAAAAAGCAATTTTGTGTTGATTTAAAGTTATCGAATTTATTTAACTTATTGGTATTAACTAATTGATTGATTGGTATTGGACTTATTGGTATTCATAAATTAACTAATGGATATATCTATTCCGGAGTGTTAAAAGTTGGTGTGAACACAAGTTGATTTGCTCTCTGGTGAAAAAAGTTGTTTTAGTACGGAAGTAAACATTGGTTTTTGGTGAAATTTTCACAAAGTGTGTGGTGAATTCAACATTTCAACTGTAAGTCATCTTTTTGTTAATTTTTCAGGCTTCTATGTGTCATATGTCGACATCTTTTTATTTAATCTCATTTATCTCCCATCTGATATAATCTATTGCTCAGATTATATCATCAATTTTCTATTTTATGTCTCTTGCATGTACTATCCTTATATATATTTATTAAACGCAACAGGTTTTGTAGGCCTAGGGCTAAAATGTTTACATTTCTGATTACATAAAATAATAAATAACTTAACATAATTTATATAACTTGTACATTTTATTGAATTATACTTTAGTCTTTTTACACACTTTTTCACCACCTCCTTCCATCTCCTTCTGTCCAATGCTAGTTCTTTCCAATGTTACTTTTCTTCAGGTCTTCGTACACACTGTCCTTCCATCTTTTCCTTGGCCTGCATTTCTTTCTCTTTTGTATTGGTCTTCGTAAGAGTACAATTTTTGGCATACTTTTACTTCCCATTTTCTCGATGTGCCCCAAACATCGTATTAGCTGTGCTTTGATCGTCGTCGTGATCGTTGGCTCTTTATACAGTTCTTCCAATTCTTTATTGGTTCTTCTTCTCCACTGATCTTCTATTTTCACACCTCCGTATATTGATCTTTGCATTTTTCTCTCCCATCTTTCTAAAAGGTCTGTTTCTGACATTTTGAGCACCCATGTTTCGCATGCGTATGTTACTGTAGGTCTGATAACAGTCTTATAAATTTTTATTTTTGTTTTTCTTGATACGAATTTTGATTTCATTAATGTGCGTAATGCTCCATATTTTTTATTTCCTTTAGCTATTCTTGCTTTTATCTCCTCTTCCTCATGCCCAGTTTCATCTATTTTAGCTCCCAGGTAAATAATTTCTTTGGTTCTTTTGAACGAGTGTGTTTTTTCTCCATCTATTTGTACTAAGATGTTATTTTCTTTTTCTTTTTGGATCTCTCCCATTATCATATACTTTGTCTTTTCTTCATTTATTTTAAGTCCCAATTTTTTGGCTTCTGTTCTGTGGTAGTTTTTAAATATCGTTTCTTGCATGTTTTTTATGCTTTTCCTGATTATTCCTTATAATGTTAGATTGAATGCAATTGTTGATAATGGGTCTCCTTGTCGTAATCCTTCCTTGGTTTCAAACTTTTTGGATGTATACCCTTTCCATGCTATTTCATGTGTTGTGTTTTCCATCGTCATTTTTACCATCCTGACAATTTTACTTGGTATCCCCAATTCTTTCATCAGTTCGCAAATCTGCTGTCTATTTACTGTGTCGTAGGCCCGCTTAAAGTCGATGAACAAAGCATATAGTACTGTTCTATGTTCGTAACAGGTGGTCTTCGTTGATCTGTTGTTTCTAAAACATGCCTGGTATTATTCTCCCAATATGTTTTCCGAATATTGATTTAGCCTTGTTCTTACACTTTGTGCCAAGATTTTGTAAACTATTTCTAGTATTGCGATGCCTTTATAGTTTTCGCATAGCATTCTATCACTTTTTTTATGTATAGGGCATATCCTTGCTATGGTCTACTCTTATGGCATTTTTCTATTTACCATATTCTTTATATCAGGTCATCTATCTCTTTTTGTAGTTTTTTCCCTCCTGATTTTATCATTTCGGCCGATATTTCTGTTATTCCTGGGCTTTTGTTATTTTTCAGTCTCTTTATTTCGTTCTCTATTTCTTGCTCTGTGGGTATTTCTATTGTTATCTGATCATCTTTAATTTCATGGTTTGTTTCCTTTTGTATTTCGCTCTTATTTAGCAGTTCTGTGAAATAGTTTTGCCAGTTTCCCATTATTTCTTTCTGGCTCATTTAGCAGCATCCCTTTATCATCTCTCATGTATGGGTTGTTTTTCTGATATCCTCTTTCCAGTTTTTTTGCTTCCTGGTAGAATGATCTTATTTCTTTTTTTTTTTTGGAATTTTTCTTCTATTTCTTTCAGTTTGTTCTCGTTTATTTTCTCTTTTTGCTTCTACATTTTCTTGTCATGGTTTTTCTCAATTCTCTGTACTCTTCTCTAATGATATCTTCATTATTTGTGAGATTTTTGAGCCTTACGTTTCTTATTGCTTCATATGCAATAACTTCTTCTTTTACAAATGCCTATTTTCTAGAGATGTTGGCGACCACATTGACCCACCTTATTTCTTTCACAACAGTTCGAAATAGATCAGTTGGCGTTAGACCAGCCCACTTACTTCGTAAGATTGACCAGCCGGGAAATACGTCTAGGTCTAGGCCCTCAATATTGCCTTATAGAATCAACTGTAGAAGTCGGTGTTTATTATTAGGCATAATGTGGCCGAAGTAAGCCGATTTTCTGTTCTTTACGGTGTTAATAATTTCTTAGCCTTTGGGGAATAGTTACAGTAGGAAAAATGAAAGAATACCCATAACATATAAAACACGCTGTATTTTCCTGTCACCGTGTCATACAAAAAATTGGCCAGCGCAAGTACATGTAATAATAATTATTATTACTACATGTAATAATAATTATTAATACTGTACTTGCGCTGGCCAATTTTTTGTGTGACACGGTGACAGGAAAATACAGCGTGTTTTATATGTTCGTTCATGGGTATTCTTTCATTTTTCCGACTGTAGTTAGTTGTGTGGTGTATATATGAGACCCTCAATATACGTCGGTAGCACCACATTTCGAACGTCTCTAATCGTTTTATGGCATCTTCTGTAAGACTCCAGCTTTCCACTCCGTAGAGGGGTACACTAAAGACGTTACATCTAAGAATTCTTATATGTATTTCGATTCTTAAAGTTAAGTTGCAGAGAATCTACCTAAGACTGTTAAAAGAGCTTCTGGATTTTTCAATACGAGTTTTTATTTCGTAGCTATGATCCCAAGTATCCTTAATATTGTAGCCCATTATGTTTACATATGTCTTAAATTCTATTTATGCTGATTTTAACCAGTCCATTTTGTTAATTTTTATAAACTGATTGAAGCTAAGAAATACTTATTCTGCTGACATCTATTGTATCTCAGTAGGTATTAGATCTTCAGAAATATCGATATTAAGGATATATTTTACATACCACAGTCCACAGTAGATAATAGTGCAAGTTATTACTTTTGCAAATTTGATACAACTCTTTTTACTTACCGTTCTATGATATATAACATATCCTTTTAATCCTCATTATCAATGGACTTTTGTGGTTAGCCTAAGTGAGGTGTTCAGTATATAAATCTACTGAACACCGCACTTAAGCTAACCACAAAAGTCCTAACCAACAAAATCAATAAACTAACAACTTTATCAGATGAACAACAAGGATTCAGATCCGGAAGATCCTGCGTAGAAGCCGTATTTGTACTGAGACAAATCTCAGAAAAGGCCATTGAGTACAATAAACCAGCATATCTATGTTTTATAGACCTGAGCGCGTAAGAAAATTTAAGTACGTGGGAACCTGGCTATGTGAAGACTGGATGTCAGATATGGAAATTAAATGTCGGATAGAAAGGGCCAGAAGTGCATTCATGAAATTCAGAAACGTCTTTACGAACTCTGACTTTGACCTGAACCTAAGACTAAGATTCAGGAAATGCTATATATGGTCGGTGCTCCTATATGACATGGAAGGATGGACTTTAAAAATAAACACAATGAATAAGCTAGAGGCATTTGAGATGTGGATTTATCGACTAATCCTTAAAGTTCCCTGGAGCGCACGAATAACAAATTAAGAAATCCTGAGAAGAATTGGTACAGAACGACAACTGCTATTCACAATTAAACATAAAAAAAACGGCATACCTGGGGCACCTAATTAGAAACGAAAGATACCAGTTTTTGCAAACCTTAATTGAAGGAAAGATCGAAGGAAAAAGGTGAGTGGGCAGGAAGAAAATGTCATGGCTCCATAATGTCAAACAATGGACAGGACTAAGAAACATATGAGACCTAATACATACTGCAAGGGATAGAGAAAAATGGTCAAACGTGATCGCGAACATCCATTAATGGATTGCATAAGAAGAAGATAGACCTGACAAAGGCTTTTGATCGCATCCAAGTCGAAGACGTCTTACACTTACTCTATAGAAAAAAAAGAAACATACCAATCAATATTATACAAACCATCGAAAACATCTAGTTCCATAATCGAATACAGGCAAAGATAAATGGAAAACTAACACAGTTTATACCAGTACAAAGCGGAGTCAGACAAGGTGACTCGTTAAGCTCACTTCTCTTTAATATAATAATGGACGAAATAATAGAAGCAGTACCTAAAGGTCATGGTTACAGAATGGGGAACAAAGAAATTCAAATATTATGTTATGCAGACGACGCCGCATTAATCGCCGAGACAGAAGACGATCTTCAAAGTTTAACACACATATTCAATGCAACAGCTAAGAAATACAATATGATAATATCAGCAGAAAAACCAAATGTATGACAACATCTAAATACCCACTACGATGTAAAATCGAAATTGATGGGAAATTAATAAAGCAGGAATCAAGGTTTAGATATCTGGGAATAGATATATATATATATATATATATATATATATATATATATATATATATATATATATATATATATATATATATATATATATGAAAGGAAACGGCAATTGCATTTTATTTCACTTCGACCACCACCGATATTCTACACGACGTGTTTCGAGCTCATGTCAAGCTCTCGTCAGGAACATCTAGGTGGATGGTCGAGGTGTAAGAAAATGCTTTTGGCCTTTCTGGTAATAATAAAATAACCAGACTTCAGTACACTTGGTACGACATCTATATTAATTAAACGAAAAGATTTCTCTGGTATACAGAAGAAATCTTTTCCGTAGCGGACGCGAAAATGTAAATTTCAAAGTCTTCATAAAAGACGATGAACGACAAAAGACACCTCTTTGTGTCACAGATTTGTCTACAAAGCCACGTTATTCGCTACACATTCGTCAATAACGGAGAAGAACCGTGATATGAAAGGAAACGGCAATTGCATTTTATTTCACTTCGACCACCACCGATATTCTACACGACGTGTTTCGAGCTCATGTCAAGCTCTCGTCAGGAACATCTAGGTGGATGGTCGAGGTGTAAGAAAATGCTTTTGGCCTTTCTGGTAATAATAAAATAACCAGACTTCAGTACACTTGGTACGACATCTATATTAATTAAACGAAAAGATTTCTCTGGTATACAGAAGAAATCTTTTCCGTAGCGGACGCGAAAATGTAAATTTCAAAGTCTTCATAAAAGACGATGAACGACAAAAGACACCTCTTTGTGTCACAGATTTGTCTACAAAGCCACGTTATTCGCTACACATTCGTCAATAACGGAGAAGAACCGTGATATGAAAGGAAACGGCAATTGCATTTTATTTCACTTCAACCACCACCGATATTCTACACGACGTGTTTCGAGCTCATGTCAAGCTCTCGTCAGGAACATCTAGGTGGATGGTCGAGGTGTAAGAAAATGCTTTTGGCCTTTCTGGTAATAATAAAATAACCAGACTTCAGTACACTTGGTACGACATCTATATTAATTAAACGAAAAGATTTCTCTGGTATACAGAAGAAATCTTTTCCGTAGCGGACGCGAAAATGTAAATTTCAAAGTCTTCATAAAAGACGATGAACGACAAAAGACACCTCTTTGTGTCACAGATTTGTCTACAAAGCCACGTTATTCGCTACACATTCGTCAATAACGGAGAAGAACCGTGATATGAAAGGAAACGGCAATTGCATTTTATTTCACTTCGACCACCACCGATATTCTACACGACGTGTTTCGAGCTCATGTCAAGCTCTCGTCAGGAACATCTAGGTGGATGGTCGAGGTGTAAGAAAATGCTTTTGGCCTTTCTGGTAATAATAAAATAACCAGACTTCAGTACACTTGGTACGACATCTATATTAATTAAACGAAAAGATTTCTCTGGTATACAGAAGAAATCTTTTCCGTAGCGGACGCGAAAATGTAAATTTCAAAGTCTTCATAAAAGACGATGAACGACAAAAGACACCTCTTTGTGTCACAGATTTTTCTACAAAGCCACGTTATTCGCTACACATTCGTCAATAACGGAGAAGAACCGTGATATGAAAGGAAACGGCAATTGCATTTTATTTCACTTCGACCACCACCGATATTCTACACGACGTGTTTCGAGCTCATGTCAAGCTCTCGTCACTTACTCTCGTCGTTCTTACACCTCGACCATCCACCTAGATGTTCCTGACGAGAGCTTGACATGAGCTCGAAACACGTCGTGTAGAATATCGGTGGTGGTCGAAGTGAAATAAAATGCAATTGCCGTTTCCTTTCATATCACGGTTCTTCTCCGTTATTGACGAATGTGTAGCGAATAACGTGGCTTTGTAGACAAATCTGTGACACAAAGAGGTGTCTTTTGTCGTTCATCGTCTTTTATGAAGACTTTGAAATTTACATTTTCGCGTCCGCTACGGAAAAGATTTCTTCTGTATACCAGAGAAATCTTTTCGTTTAATTAATATAGATGTCGTACCAAGTGTACTGAAGTCTGGTTATTTTATTATTACCAGAAAGGCCAAAAGCATTTTCTTACACCTCGACCATCCACCTAGATGTTCCTGACGAGAGCTTGACATGAGCTCGAAACAAGTCGTGTAGAATATCGGTGGTGGTCGAAGTGAAATAAAATGCAATTGCCGTTTCCTTTCATATCACGGTTCTTCTCCGTTATTGACGAATGTGTAGCGAATAACGTGGCTTTGTAGACAAATCTGTGACACAAAGAGGTGTCTTTTGTCATTCATCGTCTTTTATGAAGACTTTGAAATTTACATTTTCGCGTCCGCTACGGAAAAGATTTCTTCTGTATACCAGAGAAATCTTTTCGTTTAATTAATATATATATATATATATATATATATATATATATATATATATATATATATATATATATACGGAAAGGTTTCCGCGGTTAATACAATGAAACTTAAAGCTAAAATCAATATCAACAAAAGAATTAATATTAAAATTAAACTCACCAGGCTTCCGGGTTGAACCGCGTCGTTGGTTTCTAGGCCGAGCTTTCGACGTCCTCTCTGACGTCATCTTCAGGGCTTCCGGGGTCTCAGTCTCCTGAGGCTCCAGACACTACACTCACTACTCACTACTTCACTACTCACTGTAATACTGTTGTTGCTGACGCTGGGGCGGTCATTTATACCGTGGACTGATGTGACTGACGTGGCTGTCGATGACGTGGCGGAGTGGGAATTAGCGCGAAGACTATTTGGAGTGGCGCGAAGATTTTTGACGGCTGGAATTGTATTTGTACAAATGAGGTGTCTTTTGTCGTTCATCGTCTTTTATGAAGACTTTGAAATTTACATTTTCGCGTCCGCTACGGAAAAGATTTCTTCTGTATACCAGAGAAATCTTTTCGTTTAATTAATATAGATGTCGTACCAAGTGTACTGAAGTCTGGTTATTTTATTATTACCAGAAAGGCCAAAAGCATTTTCTTACACCTCGACCATCCACCTAGGTGTTCCTGACGAGAGCTTGACATGAGCTCGAAACACGTCGTGTAGAATATCGGTGGTGGTCGAAGTGAAATAAAATGCAATTGCCGTTTCCTTTCATATATATATATATATATATATATATATATATATATATATATATATATATATATATATATATATATCTATTCCCAGATATCTAAACCTTGATTCCTGCTTTATTAATTTCCCATCAATTTCGATTTTACATCGTAGTGGGTATTTAGATGTTGTCATACATTTGGTTTTTCTGCTGATATTATCATATTGTATTTCTTAGCTGTTGCATTGAATATGTGTGTTAAACTTTGAAGATCGTCTTCTGTCTCGGCGATTAATGCGGCGTCGTCTGCATAACATAATATTTGAATTTCTTTGTTCCCCATTCTGTAACCATGACCTTTAGGTACTGCTTCTATTATTTCGTCCATTATTATATTAAAGAGAAGTGAGCTTAACGAGTCACCTTGTCTGACTCCGCTTTGTACTGGTATAAACTGTGTTAGTTTTCCATTTATCTTTGCCTGTATTCGATTATGGAACTAGATGTTTTCGATGGTTTGTATAATATTGATTGGTATGTTTCTTTTTTTTCTATAGAGTAAGTGTAAGACGTCTTCGACTTGGATGCGATCAAAAGCCTTTGTCAGGTCTATCTTCTTCTTATGCAATCCATTAATGGATGTTCGCGATCACGTTTGACCATTTTTCTCTATCCCTTGCAGTATGTATTAGGTCTCATATGTTTCTTAGTCCTGTCCATTGTTTGACATTATGGAGCCATGACATTTTCTTCCTGCCCACTCACCTTTTTCCTTCGATCTTTCCTTCAATTAAGGTTTGCAAAAACTGGTATCTTTCGTTTCTAATTAGGTGCCCCAGGTATGCCGTTTTTTTTATGTTTAATTGTGAATAGCAGTTGTCGTTCTGTACCAATTCTTCTCAGGATTTCTTAATTTGTTATTCGTGCGCTCCAGGGAACTTTAAGGATTAGTCGATAAATCCACATCTCAAATGCCTCTAGCTTATTCATTGTGTTTATTTTTAAAGTCCATCCTTCCATGTCATATAGGAGCACCGACCATATATAGCATTTCCTGAATCTTAGTCTTAGGTTCAGGTCAAAGTCAGAGTTCGTAAAGACGTTTCTGAATTTCATGAATGCACTTCTGGCCCTTTCTATCCGACATTTAATTTCCATATCTGACATCCAGTCTTCACATAGCCAGGTTCCCACGTACTTAAATTTTCTTACGCGCTCAGGTCTATAAAACATAGATATGCTGGTTTATTGTACTCAATGGCCTTTTCTGAGATTTGTCTCAGTACAAATACGGCTTCTACGCAGGATCTTCCGGATCTGAATCCTTGTTGTTCATCTGATAAAGTTGTTAGTTTATTGATTTTGTTGGTTAGGACTTTTGTGGTTAGCTTAAGTGCGGTGTTCAGTAGATTTATATACTGAACACCTCACTTAGGCTAACCACAAAAGTCCATTGATAATGAGGATTAAAAGGATATGTTATATATCATAGAACGGTAAGTAAAAAGAGTTGTATCAAATTTGCAAAAGTAATAACTTGCACTATTATCTACTGTGGACTGTGGTATGTAAAATATATCCTTAATATCGATATTTCTGAAGATCTAATACCTACTGAGATACAATAGATGTCAGCAGAATAAGTATTTCTTAGCTTCAATCAGTTTATAAAAATTAACAAAATGGACTGGTTAAAATCAGCATAAATAGAATTTAAGACATATGTAAACATAATGGGCTACAATATTAAGGATACTTGGGATCATAGCTACGAAATAAAAACTCGTATTGAAAAATCCAGAAGCTCTTTTAACAGTCTTAGGTAGATTCTCTGCAACTTAACTTTAAGAATCGAAATACATATAAGAATTCTTAGATGTAACGTCTTTAGTGTACCCCTCTACGGAGTGGAAAGCTGGAGTCTTACAGAAGATGCCATAAAACGATTAGAGACGTTCGAAATGTGGTGCTACCGACGTATATTGAGGGTCTCATATATACACCACACAACTAACTACAGTCGGAAAAATGAAAGAATACCCATGAACGAACATATAAAACACGCTGTATTTTCCTGTCACCGTGTCACACAAAAAATTGGCCAGCGCAAGTACAGTATTAATAATTATTATTACATGTAGTAATAATAATTATTATTACATGTACTTGCGCTGGCCAATTTTTTGTATGACACGGTGACAGGAAAATACAGCGTGTTTTATATGTTATGGGTATTCTTTCATTTTTCCTACTGTAACTATTCCCCAAAGGCTAAGAAATTATTAACACCGTAAAGAACAGAAAATCGGCTTACTTCGGCCACATTATGCCTAATAATAAACACCGACTTCTACAGTTGATTCTATAAGGCAATATTGAGGGCCTAGACCTAGACGTATTTCCCGGCTGGTCAATCTTACGAAGTAAGTGGGCTGGTCTAACGCCAACTGATCTATTTCGAACTGTTGTGAAAGAAATAAGGTGGGTCAATGTGGTCGCCAACATCTCTAGAAAATAGGCATTTGTAAAAGAAGAAGTTATTGCATATGAAGCAATAAGAAACGTAAGGCTCAAAAATCTCACAAATAATGAAGATATCATTAGAGAAGAGTACAGAGAATTGAGAAAAACCATGACAAGAAAATGTAGAAGCAAAAAGAGAAAATAAACGAGAACAAACTGAAAGAAATAGAAGAAAAATTCCAAAAAAAAAAAGAAATAAGATCATTCTACCAGGAAGCAAAAAAACTGGAAAGAGGATATCAGAAAAACAACCCATACATGAGAGATGATAAAGGGATGCTGCTAAATGAGCCAGAAAGAAATAATGGGAAACTGGCAAAACTATTTCACAGAACTGCTAAATAAGAGCGAAATACAAAAGGAAACAAACCATGAAATTAAAGATGATCAGATAACAATAGAAATACCCACAGAGCAAGAAATAGAGAACGAAATAAAGAGACTGAAAAATAACAAAAGCCCAGGAATAACAGAAATATCGGCCGAAATGATAAAATCAGGAGGGAAAAAACTACAAAAAGAGATAGATGACCTGATATAAAGAATATGGTAAATAGAAAAATGCCATAAGAGTAGACCATAGCAAGGATATGCCCTATACATAAAAAAAGTGATAGAATGCTATGCGAAAACTATAAAGGCATCGCAATACTAGAAATAGTTTACAAAATCTTGGCACAAAGTGTAAGAACAAGGCTAAATCAATATTCGGAAAACATATTGGGAGAATAATACCAGGCATGTTTTAGAAACAACAGATCAACGAAGACCACCTGTTACGAACATAGAACAGTACTATATGCTTTGTTCATCGACTTTAAGCGGGCCTACGACACAGTAAATAGACAGCAGATTTGCGAACTGATGAAAGAATTGGGGATACCAAGTAAAATTGTCAGGATGGTAAAAATGACGATGGAAAACACAACACATGAAATAGCATGGAAAGGGTATACATCCAAAAAGTTTGAAACCAAGGAAGGATTACGACAAGGAGACCCATTATCAACAATTGCATTCAATCTAACATTATAAGGAATAATCAGGAAAAGCATAAAAACATGCAAGAAACGATATTTAAAAACTACCACAGAACAGAAGCCAAAAAATTGGGACTTAAAATAAATGAAGAAAAGACAAAGTATATGATAATGGGAGAGATCCAAAAAGAAAAAGAAAATAACATCTTAGTACAAATAGATGGAGAAAAAACACACTCGTTCAAAAGAACCAAAGAAATTATTTACCTGGGAGCTAAAATAGATGAAACTGGGCATGAGGAAGAGGAGATAAAAGCAAGAATAGCTAAAGGAAATAAAAAATATGGAGCATTACGCACATTAATGAAATCAAAATTCGTATCAAGAAAAACAAAAATAAAAATTTATAAGACTGTTATCAGACCTACAGTAACATACGCATGCGAAACATGGGTGCTCAAAATGTCAGAAACAGACCTTTTAGAAAGATGGGAGAGAAAAATGCAAAGATCAATATACGGAGGTGTGAAAATAGAAGATCAGTGGAGAAGAAGAACCAATAAAGAATTGGAAGAACTGTATAAAGAGCCAACGATCACGACGACGATCAAAGCACAGCTAATACGATGTTTGGGGCACATCGAGAAAATGGGAAGTAAAAGTATGCCAAAAATTGTACTCTTACGAAGACCAATACAAAAGAGAAAGAAATGCAGGCCAAGGAAAAGATGGAAGGACAGTGTGTACGAAGACCTGAAGAAAAGTAACATTGGAAAGAACTAGCATTGGACAGAAGGAGATGGAAGGAGGTGGTGAAAAAGTGTGTAAAAAGACTAAAGTATAATTCAATAAAATGTACAAGTTATATAAATTATGTTAAGTTATTTATTATTTTATGTAATCAGAAATGTAAACATTTTAGCCCTAGGCCTACAAAACCTGTTGCGTTTAATAAATATATATAAGGATAGTACATGCAAGAGACATAAAATAGAAAATTGATGATATAATCTGAGCAATAGATTATATCAGATGGGAGATAAATGAGATTAAATAAAAAGATGTCGACATATGACACATAGAAGCCTGGATTATATGCCGAATAAAACTGAACTCGGTACCTGTAAGACATAAATCTAAATTAGATAAACTTACCTTCAATACTATAAACAACAATAAGTAAGAAAAGAAAGATGGAATTTCTCATGGTGATCATGCTTCTTCCTAACCAAATAAAGCTTAACAGATTATTAATCAAATTAAAATGTAATAAAACAACATCCTCTGTAACCACTTCGTAAGTTATCTTTTTAATTCCATATCAAAAAATCTTAAGTTTGACTAAAATTAATATTGATTACTAAATTGTTCTCATTGTTTGCTAATATAGACTGATAATAAGTGTACAAAAATATCTACTTTTCAACGAAAGTAGATATATTTTTAAGCTCTAAAAATAATGATCAAGATTCCAGAGTACCTATACAAATTTCAAAAATTTACTATGAAGTAAAAAATTCTTATGTAAAATGATATCAATTTATAAAAAAAATTTAAATATAATATTCAAAATGGATTTATAAAGAATCAGAACGTTTTCAGTCCTATCGGATCATCCTCAGTGAAAACCGTCTATAGAGTATAAACATAACGAGATCAGATAAGCCTTAGATTACATAATTCTTCTTCTTCTTCTTCTTCTTCTTCTTCTTCTTCTTCTTCTTATATTAGGCCTCTTGGCCTATTCTTAACCGATTTTGAGCTTGTATTTGTAGCTGTGATGTTGACTGCCAGCTATCTCGCCACCTTTTAAAGGGCCTTCCTATTGGTCTCTCGCCTGTTGGCTTCGAATCTTTGGCAATTCCCTCGCTGTCCATTCTGGTCACAGGCTGATTCAACTCTCGTCGTCTCTGTCTTCCCCACCGTACTATATCTTGTATGTTACAGAGATCTCTTATTCTGTCGTTCGGTATTCTGTCTCTCAGTTTCCCAGATATTGACCTCAACGTTCTCATTTCTGATGTTCTCAGTATCCTCTTGGTTTCTGCTGTGTCATATCTTGTTTCTATCGCGTACGTCATGATCGGTCTTACACATGATTTGTATATGCGTACTTTCCCTTCCAGCCTCATATCTTTGTTTCTCCAGATGACATCCCACAGACATCCTGACACGTAATTGGCTTTATTTGCTTGCTTTCGGACACTCTCTTTAACATCTCCATAACTACATATTTCGACTCTCAGATATTCGAATCTCGAGACTTGTTCAATTAGTTCGTTGATAATTACTAATTTGCATATTATGGGTTCCCTTGACACTACCAGGGATTTTGTCTTAGCTGTTGATATTTTCATGTTGTAGTTCTTCGCCACTGTGTTGAAAGTTTGTGCCATTCGCTGTAGGTTATCCTCGTTATCGGAGATTAAGATTGCGTCGTCAGCATAACAGGATTTTTATTTGTTTTTCTGCCATCTTATATCCTTTTACAGTACCTTCTACGATTTTGTCCATTACTAAATTAAAAAGCAATGGGCTCAAGCTATCATCTTGTTGGGCTGATTTTTCTTCTTTAGCAATCTTAGCACATCTTCCAATTTTACACAATCGAAAGCTTTAGCCAGATCCATAAAGCACATCAATGTACGTTTATTATATTCCAATGCTTTCTCAGCAATTTGTCTGGCTATGAATATGGCGTCTATTGTGGACCTATTTTTACGAAAACCTTGTTGTTCCTCACCAATTGTGTATGCTTCATTTATTTTATTGGCAAGTATTTTTGTTAATTACTGTGCCTCCAGCTCACCCCGCCAGAAACAACATCTAAATTGTGCCATTCCTACGTCAAGGTTTGCAACTGCTGAGCGCAATCGCATCATCGTCAACAGCGCCACCTCTTTGATATATCTGTCTAGAGGGGTGATGCCAATGAGCAACTCCATTGCAGCAGATGGTGTTGTTTGCATGGTACCTGTTATATGTAGGCTGTAGGCATGTCATCCGCTGAATATGGTTTAGTTTGTTGATCGCTGTTGCCTGTAGCACTTTTGATGCCCAAGCAATAGCTCCGTAAGTTAGCATTGGCCTAATGACAGAAGTGTAGATCCAGGCAAATACCCTGGGCGAAAGGCCCCAAGTGCGTCCGACCGTTCGCCGACACTGTTCATAGACAAGATATATGCTCTTTTAGCTCTATTATCTAAGTGGGAGTTCTATGTTAACTTCCTGCCAACGGTAATATCGAGGTATTTCACCTATTCAGATGAGATGAAGCCATTAGAACATTTAGGGAAAAAGATTAGAAAGAGACAACCATTTCCATAAACTATTCAAGGGCTGAAAATAGCGTTGAATGAAGAATTGGAACATATACCAGAAGAACAGATTCAGTAACTTATTGCAAGTATGCCTAGGCGTATTGAAATCATCCACAGAAGTAGGTGAGGCAATACCCGATAATAAATATCTAAAAAACAGCAACAGACAAAAAGCAACACAACTGGGTAAGAAATAAAATAAAAGTCAAAGACGCAGGACAACATATAGCCAGGCTAAAATGGAGCTTCGCAGGTCATAACGCCAGACAAACGGACAATAGGTGGAACGACAACAATGGAGATCATTGACCGTAAAGAGAGCAAGAGGACGACCCCAGATGAGATGGGAAGATGACATTAAAAAGATAGGAGGAACGCACTGGAAACAGAAAGCACTAAACAGAAGCGAATGGAGGAAACTGGGGGAAGAATATGTTCAAAATTGGACGAATTAAAGGGCAAAAGAAGAAGAGATTTCTCCTTTTATTACTTTTTAGTGTTTTAATTAAACGATTTCTGTTATTAATGTTGACTTCCTCACCTTTTAAACCATTTAACACCTAGAGAATTAAACAAAAAAGATACAAAATGCAAATGCCTAGATTTTTTTGATCAGGAGTGTCGTAAATACATAAAGATGAATTTTCTTAGTAAAATCGTTTATAGAACACCCATTATAACAACATAATAGATTTTCTAGTTCGAGTTAGAGCGCCGAAGTGTTACGTTAGTTCGCCTAACGTTTTCAAAAATAGAAGCCGCGCCGGTTCATCGTCATTTTTAACTTTTACAGCATATTCATAACTTCCACTTATTTTGCCGAATAACCTCTTCATTTAGTGTGTTTTGCTGCACTTTCCTGTATAGACAATGGCTTACAGTTGGGACAACAGAGTCAATTTCGTCGTTCGCTATTTGTATGGTAAGTACAATGTTTTGTAATTGATTGATTTAAAAATAAAAAAGTTATTGACACTTGTTGAGGTAAAGCAGAGGAACAAGTGTCTAACTGAGAACGAAATGATATTTTTAAAAGGTTATTTTTAAGAAAGTTTTTAATTTTGCAATGTATTATTCATGTAATACTATTATTAGGTAGCAATAAAAATATATTGCTTTTCTCTAAACAATGCCAATGCCCACGATAAAATGCACACGCAACATTTTATATTTATATAATTAAGAAGCTTGGTGTATTTTTAATGTTGGTATATATATTAGTAAATTTTGTTTATGGGGAGCTATATTTTAGTCCATTATATTAAATCAGCAAAAGTTCTTATTATGATTGTTTTTATCTTGTTCCTTGAGATTGTCATTCTGCTACGAAGTAGCAGTAGCTTTCGATCTTTTATCAATCTTCTATGTGGTTTTTCAACATTTTTTCAGGGTGCTTAAAATTTACAATCTATCTATCTAATCCTCCATAAACATACATCTTTGGACATGCTCTTTCTTCTTCCATTCCTCTCTATCTTGGGCATTTTGCATCTATTTTGACCCGGCGTGTTTCTTCAGACCATCTGACCATCGCATTTGTGGCCTTCCTCTGTTTCGTTTATAGTTCCACGGTCTCCAATGTATAATTATCTTAGTCCATCTTTCATTCTTCTGCCTTAGGGCATGTCCGGCTAACTTCCATTTAAGCTTTGCTACCTGGGTTGAGACATCTCTCACTTTTGTTTTGTTACGGACCCATTCGTTTCCTTTCCGATCTGTCAGTTTAATCTTCAACATTTGTCTTTCAACAGATATTTCTACCTTTGCTATTTTTTTCCATATATAAAGGAAAATATGGAAAAAATTTACAATATAATGGATAATTTATTTTATAATTTTTTGTGTAGAGATATCGCATTTCTAATGATATACAGGGTGTTTCATTAATAATTGTCCATATAGTAACTGGAAAAACCTTAGCACAAAATATGAAGATTTAACCTAAAACACTTAAATAAAATGTGGTTCCTTACTGAGTTACAGGGTGTTTTATCTAAAAATTTAAAAATTATTTTTGCTCAGCATTTTAAAACTATTCGACGTATCCTTTTCATACTTGGTAGAAAGTGCGACTACTATACACTTTACTAAATTATGATAAACAAACGTTTCTAGCTACTACCAGAGGCGTAAGACAGGGGATAGTAAATGGTTGACCCTTCTCAAATTCTACGCCACTGGACGAATTACTATTTTAGTGCCATTTTTAGATTCTCCAACACTTTCTACGTAAATAATATACTCTTCATTGGTAACTATAAAGTCATTAGTTTTCCATATATTTGAAGTTAAATATGAAACGGCACAGATATTTTGATTACATTATGATATGATTCATATCATTAAAATTTGAAAATTATTTGTACCCAGTACTTTAAAACCATTTGGCGTATCCTTATCATACTTGGCAGAAAGTGTAAGTACTGTACACCCTACTAAATTAAGATAAACAAACGTTTCTAGCTACTACCAGAGGCGTACGACAGGGGATAGTGGCTGGTTGACCCTTCCCAAATTCTACGCCACTGACAAAATAGCTATTTTAGTTCATTTTTTGATTTTCCAATCCTTTTTATGTAAATAATATACTCATCATTCGTAACGATAAAATGATTAGTTTTCGAGATATTTGAAATTAAAAATGAAGCGACACAATACATATATCAAAATAGCCGTGTCGTTTCATTTTTAACTTCAAAGATCTCGAAAACTAATGACTTTATCGTTACGAATGAAGAGTATACTATTTTCATAGAAAGTATTGGAGAATCCAAAAATTATACTAAAATAGCAATTCCGCCAGTGACGTAGAATTTGTAAAAGGTCAACCATTCACTTTCCCCTGTCGTACGCCTCTGGTAATAGCCAGAAACGTTTGTTTAACATAATTTAACAGTTTGTATAGTACCTATACTTCTTGCCAAATATGAAAAGGATACGTCGAATAGTTTTAAAATGCTGAGCAAAAATGGTTTTTCAATTTTTAGGTAAAACACCCTGTAACTCAGTAAGGAACCACATTTTATATAAGTGTTTTAGGTTAAATCTTCGTATTTTATGCTAAAGTTTCTCCAGTTACTATATGGACAATTATTAATGAAACACCCTGTATACAGGGATGCGCTCTCTCTCAATCAATTATTTGACTTAATATATAGGTACATATATACAATCACGTTTAGAATGTCTTTCGACGTTACCGGATGCCCAATGTCCATTCCTGTCGGTTGTTTCATCGTCCTTCTTCAAGTTTTTTGGAGCTCATTAGTTGTCATACTATTTCCATCCATGTTTCCTTTGGTCTTCCTGTAGTCTTCTGCGAGCACTTCTTTTGGAAGTCTACTGTTTTCTATTCTCTATACATGCTCATACCATATGAGCGGCTTTGGTTGGGTGTCACTCATTATTCTACTTTCTATTTCCATTTCACATTCGTTTAATAGCTTACTTTTTACCAGACTTTCATAGATATTAAACTTTCTCCTCTTTGTCACATTCTTGTTCCAGAGAATTCTAAGTCATTAAGTATTCATAAACAGTATCTTTCTCCCTCCCTCTCTCTCTCTGCTTGTTGTCATATCTAGTACAAGATTTTCTGTGTCTGTTCCAATGCTGAGATATTTGTTTTTTTTTCTGTATTACGGTATTAAGTATTAATAGTCCCAATTTCTGATATTTTTCCGCGAACTTTCTTATCCTGTACTCCATAATATCTTCCTTATTGTTTGCTATGACGGCTTGATCATCTGCAAATTGTAGTGTAGGATAGGCATATTGTAGATAGTGTAAAATTATATTCCCATGTGGCACTTTGTTTCCCAAGTACATATGTAATGATTTGATATTATATACAGGGTGTTTCATTAATAATTGTCCATATAGTAACTGGAGAATCATTAGCACAAAATACGAAGATTTAACCTACACCACTTAAATAAAATATGGTTCCTTACTGAGTTACAGGGTGTTTTATCTAAAAATTTAAAAATTATTTTTGCTCAGCATTTTAAAACTATTCAACGTATCCTTTTCATACTTGGCAGGAAGTATATGTACTGTACAGACTACTAAAAATTAGGTTAAACAAACGTTTCTGGCTATTACCAGAGGCGTACGACGGGGGAAAGTGAATGGTTGATCCTTTCCAAATTCTACGCCACTGGCGGAATTGATATTTTAGTTCAATTTTTGGATTCTCCAATACTTTCTATGAAAATAATATACTCTTCATTCGTAACGATAAAATCATTAGTTTTCGAGATCTTTGAAGTTGAAAATGAAACGACACCGTTATTTTGATTAATGTATTCTTTCGCTTCATTTTTAATTTCAAATATCTCGAAAACTAATCATTTTATTTTATCGTTACCAACGAAAACTATATAATTTACATAAAAAGTATTGAAAAATCAGAAAATTACACTAAAATAGCAATTTCGTCAGTGGCGTAGAATTTGGGAAGGGTCAACCAGCCACTATCCCCTGTCGTACGCCTCTGGTAGTAGCTAGAAACGTTTATTTATCTTAATTTAGTAGGGTGTACAGTACCTATACTTTCTGCCAATTATGATAAGGATATGTCAAATAGTTTTAAAGTACTGGGTACAAATAATTTTTAAATTTTAATCATATGAATCATATCACAAATTAATCAAAATAACTGTGTCGTTTCATATTTAACTTCAAATATCTCGAAAACTAATGACTTTATCGTTACCAATAAAGGGTACATTACTTACGTAGAAAGTATTGGAGAATTTAAAAATGGCCCTAAAATAGTAATTCCTCCAGTGGCGTAGAATTTGAGAAGGGTCAACTATTCACTATCCACTGTCGTACGCCTCTGGTAGTAGCTAGAAACGTTTGTTTATCATAATTTAGTAGGGTGTATACTAGTCGCACTCTTTGCCAAGTATGAAAAGGATACGTCGAATAGCTTAAAAATGCTGAGCAAAAATAATTTTTAAATTTTTATATAAAACACCCTGTAACTCAGTAAGGAACCACATTTTTTAAGTGTTTTAGGTTAAATCTTCGTATTCTGTGCTAATCTTGCTCCAGTTACTATATGGACAATTATTAATGAAACACCCTGTATAGTGTGTCTGCGTAACTTAAAACTATATGGGAAACTTTTTTATTATTAATTTTACCAAAAGAAATTATTCTGTATAAACAAACTACATGATCTAAAACCTAAGATTCAATCATCAGATATCAAATTTTATCAATCTTATACGAGATATGCCAAAAAATATGAATTTGGCTACCTTTAAATTTCACAATATTGAAAATTGTTATTGTGAAAAGTTGTTTGTAATTAAAAACTAAAACAGTCCTTTTAATATGCAATTAAATCCTTCTAATTTAAGGAAAAATTGTAAATTTTTCTCAAATTATCCACACTCAACATTATTTTTATTTATTACATAACTATTCCGTTCCGATCAAAAATAATAAACAAATTTTCACAAAACATTGAATGCTTGTTTCTATTGGAAGGCTGAGTTATTATATTTGTAATAAATAAAAATTGTTCGGTATTGGTAATTTGAGGAAAATTTGCAAAATTTTTTTATACATGGTGTCCCAGACTAATTTATCCACACTATATCTCTTAAACGAATAGAGATTTTCGAATAGGACAAAAACTGGTCTATTCCATTTGTAATACACTTTAATATCGCGTAGAAAAAATTAACCCCTAAATATTCATCCTTTAGTTACAACCCCTAACTTTAACCCTGTATATATTTTTTATAGTTTTGGATATGCTCTTCTATCGTCTATTCAACAAATTTTTTAAAAATAAAATCGGTTTGTAAATAATCCAGAAAATATCAGTTTATTTTTTATTTTTGTATAAGTCCCAGACTAATTTATCCAGGCTATATCTCTTAAACGAATAGAGATTTTCGATTGGGACAAAAACTAATATGTTTTATTTGTAATACACTTTAATATGGCATAGAAAAAATCACCCCTAAATATTCATCCCTTAGTTACAACCCCTAACTTTAATTTTTAATAACTATACCATAATGAACAGAAATTAAAAATAAACTGATAATTTCTTAATTATTATTTACAAACCGATTTTATTTTTAAAAAAAGAATGTGTGTGTAGTACTTTGTACGCACGTAAGAAGTTATACTTCTATTATAATACAATTTCAACGAAATAAATATACCTACTTAACAGTTACACTACAAAAAATTAACAATAATTACCAAAAATGAACCAAAACTTAACAATGCCAAATATTAAAAATAAAATTAAAAATAAAAAAAAAATAAAAAAATATGAATCGTCCGGGATTTGAACCCGCAATCTCGCGATTTTTTGATCTCTGGTCTAATGTTCTACCAACAAGGCCATCAAGCCGTATGCACTTACCTTTCAGATATACATAATTATACATCACGGTGACAAGTGAAATATAAAAATAGATGTTTTATTATTTTACGCCCAAGGAAGACAAATCCAAAGACACAAAATTATAATAAAAAACCTCTTAAACCACCTTTTTCAAATTGCGCAAGTTGTATTAATAATATTAATGTTAATAAATGAAATATAAATATTTTGACGTTTCACAATTTGACAATTCACTTTTAACTGCAGTGCCTTAAAATTTTTAAAGCACTAGTGCCTTAAAGTAGCATTTTTAACGCTCCTATGGAGTCCTAAAAATTGCATTTTTAACACGTTTGTAGAAAAATATATTTAAAAACACTAATATATTCTTTCCACACCTTTTCTGGACTGATACATACATAAATTAAAACATTTTGAAGTATAACTTCAAAAATATAATATGAAAACTATTTAAAAAGGCAGTATAACTATTAACTAACCTTTGTTGTTTCTCTTCCCACAAATTTTAAAACGCAACAACCATACATAACCAAACCGTCAACCGTCCAAACCACAGCTGCGCTACAGCTGCCATATTGGATAATTTTTGACATGTCATTTGAACATCCAATCAGAACAAAGTTATAATGCGCATGCGCCGGGATCGTAGGTTTTAACATATAAAAATTCACCCTCATATCGCGCGTAAAGAAGTATAACTTCAAAAATCTATTGAATAGACGATAGAACACCACATCCGAAACTCTAAAAAATACACAGGGTGCTTTTAAAAACATTAAAGTTAGGGGTTGAAACTAAGAGATGAATATTTAGGGGTTGATTTTTTCTACGCCATATTAAAGTATATTTTCTTGATAAGATAAAAGATAATTAAAGATATTTTCTTGATTATTTACGAACCGATTTTATTTTTAAAAATCTATTGAATAGACGAAAGAAAAAACTATAAAAAAATGTACTGGGACACCCTGTATATACGAAATATTCAGTTGTTATTAATTTTGCCCTTTTTCGATATTTTTGCTTCATGAAATAGTACCAATGTTTACAATTTTACTAAGTATACTTTTACAATTTTCCTGACTTCTTTTGGCTTAGAACTATTGGGTTAAGTTCTTCCATTGATGTCATCTTTCTATTTTTGCTTCTTTGTCTTTTACACTTCGAATATCTCCTTCTTGTTCCATGACCTTTATCGATCGTTGGATATCATGTTGGCTACCATATTCGCTATCGTGACTTTATTCTCAGCAGCCCTGAATAACGATGTAGTCGATTTTGCATACCATTGCCTTAAAATTTTCAGCCATGTTGTACTTTTTCTACCAGGACAACATTTACCTTGGAATTTTCCCTGAATGATCAAATGTAAAGGATCATATTTTTCAGAGTGCCTCATAATGTGACTGATGTATTTCAGCTTTAGTCTCTTTATTATGACCATTTGTGTTGTTTGGTTCTGCTGTCTAAGGATCTCCTCATCTCTAACTCTGTCAACCCAGTATATTTTTAGTAGTCATTTGTATACCCACATATTAAAGGATGTCAAGCGTTTAAGCCAAAAAGACAGCACTACAAGGCCTAAAACCACCGGTGCTGGGAGGAAAAGTGATTTAATTTGCCAAAGGAACAAAATACCTTGGGGTTTATTTTGATCATAGGCTTACATGGAATACTCACATCCTAAAAACCACACAAAAAGCTACTATGTCCTTGGGCAGATGTAGAAGAATGTGTGGTAAGAATTGGGGGCTTAACCCCAAAATGACTCTATGGTTATACACAAGGGTTATTAGACCCATGATAACCTACGGCTGGTGACGTGGTGGACAACGACGCAGCAAGTGGGAGCAATAAGGCTGCTAGGTAATACACAAAGGCTAGGATGCCTGTGTATTACGGGGGCCATAAAAACCACTCCTACAGCAGCGTTGGAAGTCCTGCTGAATCTACCACCACTTCATATCTTTGTGCAGGGCGAACCCAGATCAGTGATGCACAGATTAATCCATGGTCAGCCACATATAAGCCAGGTGCATGGTGCCGACAATAGAAAGCTAATGGAGGAGCTGAAAGCCGATATTGTGATGGGGCAGCCTATCGATGCAACAGCAACGAGATATAGCTTTGGCAATAAGTTCAAAATTAATATACCAGGCAGGAAAGACTGGAAGGAAGGTGTACCCATACAGGCTGTTGCTACCTGGTACAGTGATGGCTCAAAAACATCGGAAGGTGTGGGAGCCGGCATAGTAGGGACAAATCAAGGAATTCAGTTCCCGGTTAGTCTATCAAAGGACGTCACAGTTTTCCAGGCGGAAATAACGGCAGTCCATCACTGCGTGGAAGAAATAGAAAGGCAGAAAAAACGTTCCGTTCAGTTGCCATCTTCACAGATAGTCAAGCAGCGCTTAAGGTACTCAATTCTAAGCTAGTATGGGATTGTGTGAGTGCCCTAAATAAACTAGGAGATCGTAGCAAGGTTAGCCTGGGTACCGTGGCACGAGGGTCATAAGGGCAATGAAAAATCAGATGAAATGGCCAAACAAGGCTCATCAATGCCATTCTTTGGACCGGAACCCTTCTGCGGCGTTGCAAAGGCAGTTACAAGAACGACTACAAGAAAGTGAGTAGCTCACAAATCTTTGGAATGGTGGAGGAATTCACCAGGTCAAAGACAGGCGAAACAGTTCATTACAGAACATTCGCCATAATTTACGGCAGACCTAATAATCAAAGACAGGAAAACAGTCAAAGCCATAGTAGGTCTGCTAACAGGGCACTGTAAGCTGAATAGGCGCTTAAAGCTGATGGGATTGGCAGATGATGACCTGTGCAGATTCTGTCACCTGGAAGAAGAAACAGCAGAGCACATTTTATGTCATTGTGACAGTCTGGCAAATGTGCGGTTCTTTGCATTAGGAGAACAAAATCCAACGGCAAATAGCTAGATGGAAGGTTCAGTCTCGAAACTATTACACTTTTTAAAAAGGGTCAGGCTAGAGAATGTTATCTAGGACTAGAGGACCACAATAGATCTGAAAAGGTCGCAGTGGAATAGGCCAGAAAGCCACCTCTCTAAATCTATCTATCTATACCCACATCTCAAAGGATGTCAAGCGTTTAAGCATAACCTCACTTAAAGTCCACGCTTCTACTCCAACACTAAGGTCGTGACTGCACAGTACCTTCTTAATTTTTACAAAGGTAGCTTGGGCTTCTTCTATTTGGCTTTTAATTTCTGCGGTTGGACCACAGCTTGCATTTATATTACTGCCGAGATACATGAGTTTCTCTAGCCTGTCCAGTGTGGCATCTCCGACTTTTATACCGCCATTCTGTATATAATTTTATTTGTTATCATAATATATATCTATCTACTTATAACTTCGAATATCTATACTTCGAATAAATACTTTTAAAATACTAACGGACAGAATATTGTTTTAGATCTGGATGGTAACGGATACCTCGATGAAAAGGATTTTGCCTGCTTGGCCTTAAGAGCTACAATCGTCGAAGGTAAAGGAGAATTTAGCTACAGTAAACTGCAAGAAAACCAGCATATAATGTTTGGTCTTTGGGAAGAGATAGCAGAACTCGCAGATTTTAATAAGGTATTATCATTAACTTTACAGAACATTTGTGTTGTACACATTCAATTTAACTGTTAATTTAATGAGCAACATGAAAGTATTTAAAATAAATGTTATTTTAGAGGATTCGTTTTAGTGCTGTCGCCAGGTGGGTACAACGGCCTCGTTTATATAGATGGACTTACCCAAGTTTTTTAGGTAATTTAACCCGTAGAACACGAGTTTTTTGGGTAAACGTTGATCCGGATGTCGATAAGGTTGTTATAAACAAAGAACTTGCAGAATTACATAACAGCAACTTTTTGCAAAACGAAACATTTTTTGTATTTTTTGAGTCATTCTAAGGAAAAAATGTTCTTACAAGTTTTTTCGTAGGATGCATAGTTTTCGAGATAAACGTGGTTGAACTTTCAAAACATCGAAAAATTACAATTTTTAACCCGAATAACTTTTGACTAAAAAATACAATAGCAATTCTGCTTGAACATTTGAAAGTTCAAGTCAAATTATACCGATTTTGATTATTTGCATTGCTAAAAATTAATTTTTTATTGTTAAACAAAGCTATAAACACACAGTGGTTGAGTGATGTTTTCAACGCATCTCTCATTTAAAATCGAACGAGTAGGTACAAGTGGAAGCGCCTGTAAACAGGCAATTTCTACGTAGTATGCATTAAAACGCATGCATTGGCTACTCGTCAAAACGCTCAAACACTATTTGTTTATAGCTTTGTTTAACAATAAAAAAATTAATTTTTAGCGATGAAAATAATCAAAACCGGTATAATTTGACTTGAAATTTCAAATGTGGTAAGCAGAATTGCTATTTTGTTTTTTAATCAAAAGTTATTTGGGTTCAAAAATTGCAATTTTTCGATTTTTTGAAAATTCAACCGCGTTTATCTCGAAAACTATGCATTGTAAAACTTGAAAAACTTGTAAGAATATTTTTTCTTTTGAATGACCCAAAAAATACAAGAAAATGTTTTGTTTTGCAAAAAATCGCTGTTACGTAATTCTGAAAGTTCTTTGTTTATAACAATCTTATCGACATCCTGATCAACTGTTACCCAAAAAATTAGTGTTTTACGGGTCAAAATACATAAAAAAACTTGGGTAAGTCCATCTAAATATAGGAGGCCGTTGTACCCCCTGGCAACAGCACTATTTGTTGATATACAAAATTATAAATTTTCAAAAGATTGTTTGGCCTACATTTACATTTATATTTATGGCTTAACATAGTCTTTAGCGCCTGCTGTCAAGCTTGTTTTGGATTTAGGGAATGCTTCAATAGGTACTTAAACCTTTTTACTACTGAGCCGTTATTGCTAGGACTTTTTCGGTTCGCCAGTGCCAAAAATTTTAAAAATACAATCAATACCTATCTATCCGTAAAATGGCATAAGAGAGAAAATCGTCGCAGCATATGCGATTTTCTTTCTCGAAGAGAAAATTCAATTTTCCTACGAAAATTCCATAGGAAACCCAACAGTTTTTAAATATTTTACAGTTATAGTATATAGCATAGCATTTTAATTGAAAAGTGTAAATACCGCTAAAAAATGAAGTTTCATTTTAAAATAAAATACTTATACCGTTCTAAAGACTTAGTGAATTAATTTTGAGTACTTATTCTGTTCTATACCTATATAGAAATACAAAAATCTCATTTTAGATAAAATAAGAAGTTACCACCTTTGGGTTTAGCATGGCAGTATAAGGATTATTAAATTATCTTTTTCAACCATTTATTTGATGAATAGTACACGGGTCTAGGACGTTTCATCGCCGCCAGTTCATCGCCGCGCCGGCCGATTCATCGCCGGTCGGTTCATCGCCAGTCAGTTAATCGCTAACTGATATATTTTCGAATTTTCTACCAATTTTCGACAGTTACATTTATTATTTATTTTTAGTATTAATTAGGAATTCTAGGAAATGCGAGATATGACCATTCCCGTTGCCATACTTAATCTTTTAATATACTTTTAAACTTTTATAATATAAAATATAATTTAACACTACAAATTTAATATTATTTAGTATCAAATTTAGGGGAAGTAGAAATAGAACAGTATATTAATATAATAATATTTTTTATCTTTTTATTTGTCATAAGTTTTGAACTGAATTTAACGTCGTGTCGTGTCATCTCCCATATAGTGGAGTCACTAAAGGTGGATATGAGCTATTACCTCTGATTTCGTTGAACCTACATCGATTTGCATGAAAATTGGTAAGTGGTTAGAGGATATCTCAAGGAACAAAGGTGACATGGTGCCAACTTGCGCTTTTACCCTGGGGGTGGATGCCACCCTTTCTCATGGGTGAAAATTATTTTATTAAAAATAACCCCATAATTCGATGGAGAGACAAATTTTAAGCAAAATTTGTTATATAAAGTTTTCAAAATAAATCAAAACTTTTTAAGTTATTAAAGATCAAATATTTTAATTTTTCTTGAGAAAAATGCACGTTTTTAAAAATTTTTCATCAATAACTTAAAAAGTGTAAGTTTTTACAAAAAAGTTATAATTATTAAAATTGAAGCTAATAAAAAATGAAACAAACCTCTTACTAGAAAAACCTTTTAATGCTAACTAAAAGTGAGTTATAGGTAATTGAATGTATATTTTTTTCGGCGAGTAAAAAACTCTAAGTATTCAAGCTGAAATAACGGGACATTGATGCATTTTATAACATAAACTTATTAAACATTTGTCAAAGTACTTAAAAATATCTATCAAATGAGCCCCCGAACATGTTGATAGCATTAAAATTTATGCTCCAAATTTTTTTTTAAATTTCTTTTAAAAATTTTTCCAATTGTATTGTTTTTTTTTAATAACTCAGTTCGTGTTTACGATATCAGGTTAATCTAAAAACTGTTTAAAAGTTAATTCCAAGTGCTATTTAAGCACGTTGTACCTAATCTTTTAAACCCCTTACTTTTTTAGAAATAAAAGGTTAAATGGCCCCGGTTGCATGGTTCCCACAGCAAAATTTAAGATTTAAACGTTTCTATCTCGGTTATTTTTTACCCTATAAAAATAGTAAAAGAGGTAAACATTTGGCACAGAAAAAACTAAAATTTTTAGAGTATTATCAAAAGAATATGAGAATTACAATAATTTTAAAAATTATGATTTTTTAAATTATATCTTGTTTTCAAAAATATGCATTCTAAACCGGTCAAAATTATCGAAAACATTACTTATGCTAATATAAAGAAGTTCTTGTAAGGATTAAGATACATTTTAATTTTTGTGGAAATGGCGTATGTTTTATTTTTCACTTTTTCCTAAAAAATTCGAAACGGTTCTTTTTTTTTCATTATAACTTGCTTAATTTTGACGCTATTACCTTGTTATGAAGCTCATTTGATAGGTATTCTGAAGTACTTTGACAAATGTTTAGCAGGAATATTTTATACATTGCATCGTTTTTCCATTATTTAAGCTTGCATACTTAGATTTGAGTACTCGTCGAAAAAAATACACATTCAATTGCCAATAATTCACTTTTATCTAACGTTAGTTTAGTTCTTTATGTGAGGAATGCATTCAATTTTTTATTGCCTTCAATAACTTGTAATACAACTTTTTTGTAAAAGCTTATAGTTTTTGATTTATACGTGAAAAATCGATTTAAAACATGCATTTTTTTACGAAAAAATAAAATCTTTGGTCTTTAATAACTCAAAAAGTGTTGATTTATTTTAATAACATTATATAACAAATTTTGCTTATAATTTGTACCTTTATCGATTTTTGGTATTATTTTTAATAAAATAATTTTCACCCCCGAGAAGGGGTGGCATCCACTAGCAGGGTAAAAGCGCAAGTTGGCATCATGTCACCTTTGTTCCTTGAGGTATCCTCTAATTACTCACCAATTTTCATGAAAATCGATGGAGGTTCAACGAAATCGGAGGTGAAAACCTTCAGTGACTGCACTAATAATACAAAATCAACTGACTAACTGGCGATGAAACGGCCGGCGATGAAACGGACGGCGATGAAATGGACTGGCGATGAACCGGCGGCATCGAAACGGCGGCGATGAACCGGCGGCGATGAAACGTCCCATTCCGATAGTACACTAATTATGGAAAAAATATCCGAATCATCATCTAATCGAGCCTTCTGCGTCCAGAGTTGAACATAGTCCTCCCCTAATTTCTTCCAGTTCTGTCAGTCTTGAGCTTCCTGTATCCAATTCCTAGGGATTCTTTTGACGTCGTCTATCCATTGTGTAGGTGGTCTACCTCTGCTTATTGTGTATGCTCGTAGTCTTCACACTGTAATTTTTTGGACCCGCTGCCCGGCATTCATTCCGACCACACGGCCCGATCTGTGACACTTGTCCTAAACATCAATAAATATCTAATTATATTAGAAACCTATGATATCCGCAAACTGGAAATTGCTGGGGGAGACCTATATCCCACAATGGACACTACAGGCTGCGTGATGATGATGATGGTCACAAACAGAAAAGTGGTTAGTGTTATGTGTGGTAAATATAATGATCTGATCGTACTAATAAATCAATACCCATAAAAGTCTCGATGATAAATAATATTGTGTGTGTGTTCTTGTGTTTTATTGGCACTGGTTTATAAATAATATTAAAAAAGTACAAAAGAATATAAAACTTCGTCTATTATATACAGTGCATTCGTAAAGTGTGGAAACGGTCTATTATCTCATGACTTAATTATTATTTTCAGAGTTAAAGCTCTGACAGGTCGATTTTTATTTTTAAATTATGATTTTTTGACGTATATTACATAATAGTGACGTCATCTATTTGGGCGTAATGACGTCATCGATGATTTTTTTAAACGGGAATAGGGGTGGTGTGGTATATAATATAAACATTAACATCATTATTTATACAGGGTGGCCAAAAAATAGTTTTTGAATTAAAATAATTGACGCAAAAAGAAGAATGTATGTAATTTATTTAACTCAAAATACATTTTACTGCTGTCAGAAAAGAGAAAAAAATGTTTATTTGACAAATAAACATTGCTTTTTGCTTAAATTATTTATGAAATAAACATTTTTTTATTATATGTGGCATCAGTGAAATGTATTTTGAGTTAAAGAAATTACATATATTTCTCTTTTTGCGTCAATTACTTTAATTCAAAAATTATTTTTTGGCCACCCTGTATAAATAATGATGTTAATGTTTATATTACTGAATAGAGAATTGAATCACCTTTCAAATGAGCTACCACACGACCCCTATTCCCATTTAAAAACATCATCGATGACCAGGGCCGGACTGGCTCATAAAAAAGGCGCCAACCCAAATTATAAAAAAGGCGCCAGCCCAAATTCTAAAAAAGGCGCCAACCTAATATCTAAACAATGGCGCCAGACCTCCCTCTTAAGCTTTGACATCAAACTTTTTTGAAATCCTAACGCGTGTAAAGTAAATCAATATTTCTAATTTTAATTTAAATCCATAAAATAATTTACTATTTTTATTGGGAATAGGGAATTGGTGAGTAATTTTCACTTGCTACTACAAAAGAATCTATTGATTCAAAAACATTTAACAAAAATCATGATGATTTGTGTTCAATAGAAGTCACCTTTTGAATTTTTTCAAATTTTTTACTAAATTCCATATAGCATAAGAGTAAACCTCGATAAAAAATCCGCAACCACACACGGTGTCAGGCGATCCGTGCCTAAGTGGTGAATGGCCTAACGTCAGACGGTCGCAAACGAAGCCCTCGGAGAACTGGTGAAACTCCTTTGTAATTCAAGCCTAAGCGTTGGCAAGGGCGCACTGCCTCGCCAGACAGTATAATTCGCCCCTACTCGTGGAAAATATATGGATAAGTATTTAATTTAATTAATTTAAGTAATTAATTTAAGAAGGGGATTAGCGTTAAAAGCACTAAAGAAGGCATAAGAGGGGACCTCATCCTCGAAGTGACAGAGAAAGAACAGAACGAGCGCCTGAAGAAGACTTTCGTGGCCCGCACGGGACGGAGAGAAACGCAGTAGAGGTTGTCCGGGGCTATCAGGTCCAGGTGTACCTATTTGATATAGACGGAGGAGTCCCAAGGTAGAAATCCTGAGACAAGTTCGGAGGTATACCGGCAGCAGGAAGCCTGACGACGTCAAACTCATTTGTATAAGGGAAAATAGAGAACACAAACGTCACGGTTGGACTGACACGTATCGCAGCCAAGAAGGCACTGGAAAGAGAACATATACCTATTGGCTGGAACTCATGCAAGATACGGGAGAGACTGCGTGTCCAGGTGTGCTTTAGATGCCTGCATTTCAGGCATAGTAAAACGGACTACAAGAGAGAAAACAGGGAGGACTCCTACTACATATGTGATAAGGAGGGGGCACCAGTCACGAGAGTGCAGTAGTGAGACGACTTTTTCCCTCACTTTTAGAGAATCCGGTCACAGTGCCCGGAGTGTAAAAAACTGATCCTGGAAAAGCGGGGCCTCAAGAAACAACATCCTGCCACAAGCGATGAGAAAAGGATGGGTGAAAACATCTAGGGCCAGGAATCAGACAGCGTATGGGTAAGTAAGTTAGGAAGATAAGAACCATCTAATACGCAGTTCCTTTAAATAAATGTGGGAAGGGCGAGGGCCGCTCACGACGTTGCAGAGGCATTCGCACGAAGGAAAGGTATGACATTTGGTCTTTCGACAGAGAATCGTTAAAGATAGGGGATGTGACGTGACGGTATACGTAGTGAACGGAGGTATTGGAATCACCAGACACTCTGTTAAGAATGTTAATAGGTATGTTAAGGCATAAGTTGTAGACCGCCTGGCGTACAATTGTTATGTTTCACCAAACGTCCCGCTTCGAGAGGGGAATACCTATCAGAATGGATCCACGCTATGGGGCTTACCGTGCTAAATGACCTACGTTCGTAAGAAGTAATAGTGAATCCTTTCTGGACCTCTCGCAGGTTTCAACATTACTTCTAAACAGTGCCATAAGCTGGACTGGTTTGGAAGAACAATCGCTCAGCTTACATAAGTATGTGAGTTTTGAACTAAGGAGCAAAAGGAAGAAACGGAAAGATGAATCGATCTAAAAAGATTTTCAAATCAGGAAGCTTTTGTGGGTACTCTTGGCTTGATCGGTCCGATATGCGAGGATTTGAAGGAGTTGATCGAGAGATCAGGTATCAGATAACCAAATAGCTTAGATGCGACGCGTAGTGCTTTCGCGTATAAATATCCATTATTTGATAAACAGCGGAAATTGATACCCATGAAAGGTGCTCCAGTCGTAAAAATGGTCTTCGAGGGCGCCGCTCGTTGCATCTAAGCTATTGTTTATAATAGAAACAGCGGAAATTGATACCCACGAAAGGCGCCCGAATCATAAAAATAGTCTTTGAAGGCGCTGCGCGTCGCATCTAAGCTATTTGATTATCTGATACCTGATACAAGTTGTATTTTATTGTACCCACTGGCTTTATTATTTAGGAGTTTGGGACACAACAATCCTGCATGTATAATGTGGTTTTGGAGCACTGAAAACCAAACCTGTATATTCTAGTCCAATTGTGGAATATAACACTCTTTGTATCAGGTATCAGATAATCAAATAGCTTAGATGCGACGCGCAGCGCCCTCGGAGATCATTTTTCGATTTGGGCGCCTTCCATAGGTATAAATATCCGTTATTTGATAAACAGTGGAAATTGATACCCACGAAAGGTGCACCAATCGTAAAAATGGTCTTCGAGGGCTCCACTCGCTATTTTTATAATAGAAACAGCGGAAATTGATACCCACGAAAGGCGCCCGAATCACAAACATAGTTTTCGAGGGCGCTGCGCGTCGCATCTAAACTATTTATTACAATAGAAACAGAGGATATTGAACCTACGAAAGGCGCCCGAATAGTAAAAATGGTCTTCGAGGGCGCCGCGTATCGTATCTAAGCTATTTGATTATCTGATATCTGGTATTTTGTTGTACCCACTGGCTTTATTATGTAGGTTTCTGGTGCGCCTTCGGTGCCAAACGGCGAAATCAGAAGCAAGTAAAAACATTTTTTAGGCGAATGATAGCTGCATCATTTTTGTGTAAAGGTTCAAAAAATTTTTTTTTCAGCGTTTAATTTTTTAATGGATAGATACTAACCAAGTCAAAAGGCGCACCGGCCCGTGGGCCGGTGGGCCGTCGGCCCAGTCCGGGCCTGTCGATGACGTTATTACACCCAAATCGATGACTACATCGACGCCTATTACGATGTTACTATTATGTATTATACGTCAAAAAATCATAATTTAAAAATAAAAATCGACCTGTCTCAGCTTTAACTCTGAAAATAATTAAATCATGAGATAATAGACCGTTTCCACAATATACGAATGCACTGGATAACTTACCTCCAGTATTATCTCCAGATTCCACTTATCCAGGTAGTTTTCTTCTTTTCGGAGGTTGCCATTCCAGTATCAGCTTTGGGAGTCGATGTTCCTCCATTCTTTGTACATAGCCATACCAACAAAGTTGTTTTTCCTGGATTTCTTCTATTATGTTTGTTTTCCTATGCATAATATCTCGTACTTATTCACTCGTTATGTGTAAGACTCTAGAGACGCAGGCCGATCTTCGCCAGAAGTTCATTTCCAGTTCGAGCAGCTTCTATTCTGTTCGCTTATTCAGTTGCCATTTCACATCCATGCAGTACCACGCTTTTAAAGATGCTGTTATATATGTAGATGTGTTTTCTTTTCTTTTGATATGGTTTTTGACCAAAGTAGTGAGTTCAACGCTCCTATTACTTTCTTTCCTTTCATAATTCTTTCCTCTATTTCGAATTCTGTCCTTCCACTTTGTTGGATTCTCGTTCCAAGGTATACATAATCAGAGCTTGGCTCAATAACCATATCAACTCATTTTTCTGTCCTCCACTATACATATATTTGGTTTTCTCTATATTGACGTATAGGCGCCATTTTCTATATTCTCGAAACAGCCGGTTTGTCATAAATAGGGAGCGGATTTTATGCTAAATGCATATTGCGTGCATATTTCGCATATTTGAGAACTTTACTAAATTTTGCATATTTTTAAAGAAACATGCATATTTTGTGCCTATTTAAAAACATTTACGTCCAAAAAAATTTAAATTTTTAATTCCACACAAAATATTTCCCCGCACAGGCTGTTCTATCAATTCGAGAACTACCTGAAGAGAGACGCCTCATTCACTGCCTTTTCATTTTTTCTTAGAAATTACCCGATCTTTACACAAAGTTCTTAAAATGATGAAGGATGGTTTACCGGGAAATCCGAATTTTATTTACTTTTATTATATTTAGTACAATTTGCATCCCAATTTAGTAGGTGCCTATAATTCTGGTGATTATTTTAAATCCCCTATAGACCATTCCAGGGTGACGTCATTAGACAGCGACTGATGGGCAAAATATTGTAAACAAACTAGGTTAAGTGTAGAAAACCATTGTTTAATTTAAGAATATGATTAAAATACCAGCGTTTTGTTCAGTTTGAAAGTGTTCCAGTAAAGGTAAAAGAGATAAAGTTTTTTTTATAATACCAGCCGCATTTAAAGACCGAAATGTTTTAAATCACTATAATCACAATACACTGTAAACAGAACGACGATATGGGCCAAGAAAACTGATTTTCTGATTATACCGGGTTTTTGCATCCCCTGCGAGGGTGTCCTATATCCAATATTTAAAATTTTTGTAGTTAAAACCACAGATTTTTTATAATAAAGCGAGAAAATAGCAAAAATAACACCAAATACACAATTTTTGCCCCTCAGCAACGGTGTCGAAAGTCACGTGACCTGGAATGGTCAATTGTTAAGAGAATTTACACCTTTAACCATAGTTTTACGATTTTCTAACGGAAATTGAAATATTCATGCTTTAGATTTCGTGCTTTATCTGCTCAAAGAAAATGTTTTCTCGTAAAAAATTTGGAAAAACACATTGTAGTAAATTATAATCGAAGATATATAATATATATAATGACATTGTTATTTTATTTTAAATAGGTAACTATTGGTACCAGTTTTTGTAAAAAATGTGAATAAATTGCATATATAAAAAATAATGATTTTATTTGAAAGATAATAAATAAGAACCTAGAATCACCCCCTATAAAAGAACCCCCTAGAACAGAATAGAACAAAAAATATGTGGTTTCTCGAAATGCGCATTTTTTGAATTTTTGTGCATATCTTGCGCATATTTCGTAATTTTTTACTGCATATATATGCGCATATTTCATCAAAATTGATCGCATATAAATCCGCTCCCTAGTCATAAATGTTAGATCATCTTTATCCTGGGCAATCACCACCTGATCGTCAGCAAAATGTAGTATGTATAGTGTATAGTGTTGATTCATCATTTAGCTGTATCCCCATGCCAGAACATGATTTCCGCCTTTTATTCAAGATCTCATTTATATAGATTTTAAACAGTGTAGGCGATAAGCTGTATTCGTCTTCTTCCCTAACTTCGTCTATTTTAAAATTAAATCAAATATGTAAGAACAAAAATGATTTATGACGATATCAAACAAATACATTTTCTTGCATGCCCCCTGTATTCTACGCAAAACCATTGAAGTAATTTAAAGGATGTAAATACACATTAATATCAATATTAATTATATTTTAGTTTTAGCCGTGTGCCATTTAGGTAGTGCAATGGTATTCAACATTATAGGCATGTAGTTTTTAACTTGAAAATTTTAGCTAATTACAAATCATAGATGTGGAAAGAAAAATCTACTCAAAATCCTTAAAATTTATTATGTAATTGATGTTATGTTTCTGCGAATAATTTCGGAGTTAATTTATTAGAAGACATAGGCGCATACCCATGGGCAGGGGGGCCGTGACCCCCCTAGCTTTTCGGGTGCTTTAAACTGTATATTGTTATCCATAGTGTACAAAATGTAATGTGCAAAATCTTCTCGTCTGGCCCCCTGAAAATTTTTATATGAGCGCCCATGTTAGAAGACCAAAGTCTTCTAATACTATAGCCCAGTAAATGAACGGGAAATTCGGTGATACCGTGTAATTTTCAGGGGCAACTCCGAATTGCATGAAAATTTGAATTTAGGTTCTACTTACCCTCCACTTCAAAGTTGAAATTGTGCCGTTGGTTGTTGCTTTTAGTTAAGGGGTGACAGTCATCCCTTCTTGGGGGTGAAAAAACATACGTTCAAGATAAGACCGGAAATGGATAAATTTACTGATTTTAAGCAACTTTTGTTCTATAGAGTTTTTTACTCAAGTCAATACTTTTCGAGTTATTTGCCATTGAAAATGTTGATTTTTCGACAAGAAAACTACGTTTTCAGACGGTTTTTCGCAAATAACTTAAAAAGTAAATATTTTATCGAAAAAATATCCTTAGCAAAAGTGTAGCTTATAAAAAACCCAAAAAAATTGTGTATCAGTAAAGTCTATCAATTAAATAAAAACAAAGTTGTAGCTCATGAAAAATACGTTCTTATTCGTCTAATTCCAAATCGAATATTTCAAGGTGAAATCACCGAAAAATTAAGCACTTTTCTTGAAAAACCCATTTAAACTTTTTTAAAGTGTTTATAAAAAGCTTTGTTTTAATTGTTAACAAAAGTTTTAGCATTAAAAATAAGCGAGTTACGCTCAAAATAAAGTTGGCCCTCTTTTTTTATAAAAAATCATGAAAATCTCGCCGTGTTTAGCTCCCCAAATGAAATTAATCTCTACCGCTTTACAAACAATTTACTTACCTATCTATTTTTTATATGATCTGTCAGTCTCACCGGTTTAAAGTGTTTAATTTGAAAGGGTTATAATTGAGAAAGCTTGAATGGGTCACTAATCACGAGTGTATGCAAATTTTGAACAGCCATATCTTAACCAATTTTTGTCTTGCGGAGAATCAAAATGAAATATAAAACCAAATGTTTTTAAAAATAAGCACTTCAAACCAATCAAACTTACAGATCATATAAACAATACACATACAGTTAAAATATATGGTAAAGCCAAACGATTAATTTCATTTAGGGTGCTAAATAGAGGGAGGTTTTCACGATTTTTTTTACCAAAAAAAAGGGGCCAACTTTTTTTTAGTGTAACTCGTTTATTTTTGATGCTGTAAACTTTTGTAAAAAACAAATAATAAGCTTTTTTTCGATACTTTAAAAATGTTAATAAGGTTTTCCCGAAAAACGCTTCTTTCTTCGGTGATTTCGCGTTGAATTATTCGATTTGGAATTAGACGAATAAGAACGTATTTTTCATGAGCTACAACTTTGCTTCTACTCAATTTGTAGACTTTACTGGTACACCATTTTTTTTGGTTTTTTATAGGCTACCCTTTTGCTAAAAATATTTTTTTCGATAAAATATTTACTTTTTGAGTTTTGGGAAAAACGGTCTGAAAACGTTGGTTTTTTGTCAAAAAATCAACATTTTAAATCGCGAATAACTCGAAAAGTATTGATTTACGTAAAAAACTTTATAGAACAAAAGGTGCTTAAAATAAGTCAATTTATCCATTTCTGGCCTTATTTTAAACACGCGTTTTTCACCCCCCAAGTAAAAGCAACCAACAACACAAATTCAACTTTGAAGTGGAGGGTAAGTAGAACCTAAATCCAAATTTTCATGCAATTCGGAGTTGCCCCTGGAAATTACACTCCAAAACGGTCATTTATTGGGCTACTAACACGAAAAACACAAGTAATAACATTTATTTACTTAACCGTACAAATTTATTTTATCGACTGACTTTTCATCGATCAGCGGCGTCGCCAGCTCAGGGGTGTATTCATTTCTGATTTAACTATGATGGCTGAGTACAGTAGGTAATTTGCGCCGAGAGGTCAGAAGGTTCTTTTGATGGGTTGTTTTTAGTGTCTTCAGCTATTATAACCACTATCCAATTCTTTAACAAAAGCTTTCTTAACAATGAAACCATTAAGTGCTGCTTTCTTTAGCGCTTCATGAATAACGGATTTTACTTGAGTATATTTAAATCAACTGGAGCACAAACTACAATTATACCAGGTTTTAATACATTAATTTCAACATGACCTACAAATACTTTTTCACTAGATACCACCAATTGTAATGGCATTCTGAATGGAAAACAAAGGACGCTATATGAATAGAACGACATCCAAAAAATCCAATAAGCATTTTCTTCACTCTTTTCTTCTTTACGTTCAATGGCCTATTCTTTGGACCATAGCATTTTGTCAGAACCTTCTAGCATTTTGTCATTATGTCATCCTCAAATTGGATGACACAATAGGAAAGCAGCGGTAGAAGCTTGTAACCAATTATTTTTTATGGAAGAGAATACTTCCTTCTTGATTTCCTCAAGAAATGATTAGGTGTATGCTGGTTAAGTGGAGTCCATTTTGTTAACTCCAGCAATAGGAGGTTGTTTTACACTAAGCGTGAACAGAAGAAGAATCTGTTCACACATATCAGTTCTTTGAAATACCAGCTTCAAATTTATTAGTAGACCCTTCTTTTTCTTCTTGCATTCGGTGTCTCCTATACAGGTTACCAATAAATTATTAAGTTTAAAATGAACCTGTTTTATACTAGAGTAGAAAATTAAATGGAGAACAGTCTTGATTTAGTCAATTTATACTCTACGAGCTCCCTAGTGGGATTTTGGGCTGCTGAATCTGAATATGAGGTTTGCGGACAAAATTTCTTGCCGGAATTGAAAAAATCGAAAAATTTCAGCTTTTTTCCGCTTTTTTGCTCAAATCTCGAAAACTATTAACTTTTAGTAAATGGTCTGTTAATAGAAAAAGTACTTAAAATTATCTACAAATATCACTCTTTACTTTTTTTCAGACGAACCGTTCGGTCTAAAGTGCAAGTTGAAAATTGCCAATTTTTAACGGTCTCGGCAAAACCCACTTTTTATATTCCAAAACTTTAGTTCTTATTAGAATACTGTCATTTGATTTTCTCCTAGTTTTCTGTACAATTAATAAATGTTAGTTCATAATATGAATATGGTATGTCTCTTCTCACAGCTTCCATGAATCCATTCCATCCTAAAATACCGAGAATATCTCTGCTTTTTCCCTAGAGCCACAGAAGATCAGACACAGATGGAGTCACAGTTTCAGTTGGTGTGAACATCCCCTTCGGATCTTGATTTCTGATAAAACTTGAGGTGAAACCTCAGGCGCGAGTTTTGTTTTTAACCGAGGAATGGATTGGTTAGGGGCTACTGCATGTTTTGGTGCAATACAAGAAATACCATATATGACGTGAAAAGTGTGGTATCCGTCGATTGTATGTACAGCTGGTTCCTAAAAAAACTGGTACGACTCTTAGTAAGATTTGATCATTTTGAGCAGTGTATGATTGGTCTGACATTATATTATATTTATTATGACAGACAAATAATAAAATAAACAAACAAACAGCTATTTTTTGAGGCTGAAGTTATCTGACAAATTTTAAGATTTGGCAGTGACAATGACAGTATGTAAATAATAAGTATTTATCCTTCAAAATATAATAAATTAAATATAATTAAACTCATATTCATTATATCACACCTCATCAAAAGCTTTTTACAACAACATAGTCAGCGATTTTGATATGGCTTAGAGCCAGACTACATCAAGATCGCCTATAAATCGTGCTGGTAATTGCCTTGCAGCGAGACCAAAAACAAAAAGAAGAAGACGAAAGTACACTGCTCAATTTTCTACAAAATACGCTTTAAGAGTCGTATCAGTTTTTTTTGGAACCAGATGTACGTTAACCCTTTCTGTCCCAACGCTGCATATATATGTTTTTGAAAAAGTGGGTCTGTATTCCCAGCCGCCGTGTATATACGTTCAAGGTGTTATGGTCTCAATTTACCAAAGCCGAAAATATGCGTTGCTTATAAAATTTTAGACTCAGTGGTGTCCCAATGCCGTAGAAATATGTCCGAAAATGTTAGATTATTATTGTTCCCAAAGCCTCAAAATGTTGCTTGCCTAAGACAGGTCATGCGGACCCATTGCCGTATACATTTGTTCACATATTTTAGATATTATATGCTATATTGTAGCACTGGTGGCAATGCTTATAGGTAGCTGCTAGAAGGTGAAGCGTTTGTAGACACAGAAAAGACTAGAAAAAAGAGAAGCGGATCGAGATAGTACATGTGTGCAAGATGCGGAGTCGGCCTTTGAGTAGTATCATGTTTTGAGGAGTACCACACAAAAGAAAACTTTTAATGTTAAATTACATTACATTATTTTTTTAAGTTAGTTACATTTTTTCAAGTTGGTTTTGCTCTCTGATGAGTACTTTTGAAAAAAAAACGTTTAAGTTCTGGTCATTTATTTGTTTATTTATATGCGACGTATATATAAGGCAATGGGACTCTAATCATGAAAAAACCATTGGGATTGAGGGAACAACATGCAAATTAAGGCCTGGCATATAAAGGGTTAAATCAGTGTTTTCGTACACCTGTTGTGTAAAGCACGGCTGGTCAATTTTCTGCGGATCGCCTGCGATTACTGACACTTCCAGATAAGTAACGCGCTTGCTCAAAGTCTTGTAGCAGCAGTAAGGCCCAGATAGTTGGTATCACCATTCCTTGCAGGATTGGCCGTTTTCTCTACAAAAAGTACGACTCAAGAAAATAGGTTAATGTAGTTTCCTCTTTGGGGTTTTGTTCATCCTATACAGAAGCTGTTCGCCTGGAAGTGTCAGCATTCGCAGGCGACCCGCAGAAAATTGACCTGCCGTACTTTACACAGCAGGTGTACGATAATGCTGATTTTAACGTACATACAATCGACAAATACCACACTTTTCACGTCATATGTGGCATTTCTTGTAATAAACCAAAACATGCAGTAGCTCCTAAGCAATCCATTCCTCGAATAAAAAAGAAACCCGCGCCTGAGGTTTACGGAAGTCAGGGAGCTGTTCAACTAATTCATTTCAAAAGGACAAAACCTCAAGGATTATCAGAAATCAAGATAATAGATCCGAAGGAAATGTTCACACCAACCGAAACTGTGACTCCATCTGTGCCTGATCTTCTGTGGCTCTAAGGGAAAAGCAGAGACATTCCCGGCATCTTAGGACAGAATGGACTCATGGAAGCTGTCACAAGAGACATACCATACCTATGAACTAACAATTATTATTGGTACAGAAAACTAGGAGAAATTTATCAAATGACAGCATTCTAATAAAAAATAAAGTTTTGTAATGTAAAAAGTGGGTTTTGCCGAGACCGTTAAAAATTGGCAATTTTCAACTTGTACTTTAGACCGAACGGTTCGTCTGAAAAAAAAAGTAAATACATAGTGATATTTGTAGATAATTTTAAGTACTTTGATTTCTGTTAACAGACTATTTACTAAAAGTTAAGAGTTTTCGAGATTTGAGCAAAAAAGCGGAAATAAGCTGAAATTTTTCGCTTTTTTCAATGTTCCGGCAAGAAATTTTGTCAGCAAACCTCACATATTCGGATTCGGCAGCTCAAAATCCATATATAATGAAAGAAATCAGAACTACCCCAAAACTTTCCTAGTAAAAACACAATTTTATTGAATCATCTAGATTCTAGATAAATAACTTAACGTGAAGTAAAAACTCTCTGGTAATTCACGTTAAGTTATTTAACTAGATGATATACAGCCAACTTTCGGGAATTATCCCGTTTTATCTAAACAATCTAGATGCCCATCTGTGTAGATGATACATTTTTAATAAATATTAAGAATAGTTACATCCTTTAAATAACTTATGTTTGTAATAATTACCTACTAAGCCATAGCCACACGTTCATTGTTCTAATCACTTCACGTGTTACGGTCCTTCATCCAGGACCTTTTGCAGGATGGTAAAATTACAGCGGAGGAATTCAAGCAAGCAGTCCAACAGTGCTGTATGGGAAAACGATACGAAGATTTTCCGCAAGCCATGAAAATGTTTATAGATTCTAATTTTAAGATGGTTGATCTCAACGATGACGGAGTGATAGCAGCAGATGAGTATAGATTCAACTGTATAACAAAATTTGCAATAGATGACGTAGAGATTGTAGATGAGGCATTTAATAATATGCTTAATGTAAGTACTCAATTGATTTGTTACAACAAGTGCTATTTTGTTTTATGTTTGATTCTTTTCTCAAAAAGTTCTAGATTGATATACATACAAAGTTCTAGATTGATATATCCGTTGCACATAATAATATCATTATTACAAATATGTAGTTAAATTGTTACTCTACATTGGCCATTGGACAATAAGTGTATACAGGGTGATTGATTAGTGGGGTAAAGCTCAATAGATCCGCTATAGTAATAGATAGCAATAAAAGTTAATAACAAAAATTTAGCCACCTTTGAGCTTCACATTACAAAATTAGTTAGAATGTTACAGGGTGTTCGATAACACAGTGGCACACCAAACTTATGTTTTTTTAAATGGAACACCCTATATTTTATTTTAAATTCTAAATCCTGTTAACTTCTCCATCACAAAAATATAAAGAACCAATACAGAAGTAAAAACTTCGAGATGTATTCTGGTATAAAATCGTTTATTTAAAAACTATAAAATGTCATCGATTGCAGAACGTTTTCGTTCTAAACAGAACATCTTCAGTGCATCCTGCCGAGTATTTTGAAACTAGCACACCGTAAATAGTGTTAACATCATCATATATGGTTTACATAATGTAATATGTTAAAATGTTATGACTACAAGTCGATGTTAATGGATAAAGTGGAACACATGCTAAAAGGGTGCCATGGTTCCCTGCTCGAAGATACTAGGTACTTGCCAATTCAATGGGCACAGACCAAAAATATAAAGGGTATTTACAAAGTTATAGCAAATTTTATATGAAAATCGTAACAAGTCCAACTCCCTGTATAAAGAAAAATAAGCAAAACAGCAATGGTTTATTAATGCCATATTTTTTTACCTATTGTCAAAATTTTCAGGAATTATTGATATTGCTAATTTTCTTTATATCAAATACAGGGTGAGTCAAAATGCAAGTACATTATTTTCTCAGTAATTTTAAATGGAACACCCTGTATTTTATATCACTATTGAAAAGTACAATTACCGTACTTTAACTTTTAGATGACATTCCCTATGTCTAAATTTATTAATTTTCGAGATATTTTCATTTTTCAATGGACCACTAGCGTGGCCACACAGATCACCAAAATTTAATAAACTGGACTGATTTTTTTGGGGTTACGTTAATAATGAAGTTTATAAAATACCTTCATCAACAAGGGATGAGACGAAAAATAGAATACAAAGTGTATTTCGATGTGTTAATTTACAAATGCTTCGTAAAGTAAGTAGCTCATTCAATGATCGTTTTTAGGTGTGCACAAATGTGTTAGAAGGTAATTTTGAACACCTATGTAATTAAATATTAAAAATATTTTATTAAAAGTAGCCTCTAATTTTTTCAAACATGTTTTTTTTTTGCAAAATGTAACCGATATAGTTATTTTCCTAACAAGTACAGAAAGTCATACATTGCCGCACGCGACTGCAGTTTGCCGAACGACGCGAAGCGGGAGTTCGGCAAGCAGTCGAGTGCAGAAAAGAGACTTTCTGCAAGAGTTAGGAACAATATTTTTTAAAGAGTCTTTAAAAAATGACCAAATCTTAATCAATTAATTTAATTAATATGATTATTTTTTAATGATTTTAACTTCCAATCGTATAGTAAGATATTTGATCACGTGTTTAATTCTGTCCAATCAGATTAAAATTATACTGAGAATTATCTACTGTAGAAAATTACCGATATAATTTTTTTAAGTAGATTGTTTCTGTTTAATGGCAACCCGTTTCCTAGTTTTGAGAACTGTCACATTTAAGAAAATATTCATAATATACGTATTAAAAAATAATCTTACGAATATCACACGACAGTAAGAATAAATAAGAAAATAATGCTTAATTTTTACTCAAATCTGTTGTCATTGGGCAATAGCCACGAGAGCCCGCAGGGCTCGAGAATACCCGAAAATACATACACAAATTAATTCTTTGACAAGGTTGTCAAAACCAAACTTTCAATATAATTAGTTAGCATGACGACGATCTTGGTTTTCATGACGATAATTCAAAACGACTGTTATTGTCTACCGATTTGACTTTCGAATATTAAGTCAAAATAATTTTATTTCATCGAATTGTCGCGTTAATTTCACTAAAACAGGAACACAATAAGATACACTTGAAATAAAATAGTAAATAATATCTAAATATTAGTTTATTGCATGTATTATAATTATTTTAAAGCCATATTAAAATATCTAAACGCGTGCGGAAAAGTAAAACGCGTGCGGAAAAGTAAAACTTTCTAAACTTCTCTAAAGTCTACGAAAGTAGACATTTTTGCACGCTCGAGAAAATAGTTATTTTCCTAACAAGTGCAGAAAGTCATACTTTTCGGCACGCGACTGCACTTTGCCGAACGACGCGAAGCGGGAGTTCGGCAAGCAGTCGAGTGCGGAAAAGAGACTTTCTGCAAGCGTTAGGAACAGTATTCTTTCTACGAGTCTTTAAAAAATGACCAAATCTTAATCAATTAATTTAATTAATATGAAAATACATACACAAATTAATTCTTTCACAAGGTTGTCAAAACCAAAGTTTAAGCATAATTGGTTAGCATGACGACGATCTTGGTTTCCATGACGACGATTCAAAACCACTGTTATTGTCTACTGATTTGACTTTCGAATATTATGTCAAAACTATTTTATTTCATCGAATTCTCGCGTTAATTTCATTAAAACATGAACACAATAAGATATATTTGAAATAAATTAGTAAATAATATCTAAATATTAGTTTATTGCATGTATTATTATTATAATTACTTTAAGGCCATATTAGCATATCTAAATTAACACGCATGCGGAAAAGTAAAACGGGTGCGGAAAAGTAAAATTTTCTAAACTAAAATGCGTGCGCGAAAGTAGACATTTTTGCACGCTCGTAGAAAAAATTATTTTTCGTTCTTTATTTGTTACATTGTTACATTTACATAAAAAAGTAGTGTTTAATTGTTTTCACAAAATGTTGTATTTTGTGTTTGTGTGTTTTTTTGTAAAATTTATTACCAATTTTCTTTCTTTATTTGTTACATTTACATAAAAAGTAGTTTTTAATTGTTTCAAATATGTTGCATGTTGTGGTTGTGGTTTTTTTTGTAAAATGTTTTACTAATAAATTATTTTTATTTATTTATTTGCTACATTGTTACATTGATTACCGGTTTGATAATCAGTAATCGTCAATTGTCAATTCAGTCATGGCTTAGGTACTTAAAATTTAGATAAATTTAGACACCTAAAATAATTTGCTTTGAAAAATGAAAATATCTCGAAAACTAATAAATTTGGACTTAGGGATTGTTATATAAAAATTAAAGTACGGTAATGTTACTTTTCAAAAATGATATCAAATACAGGGTGTTCCATTTAACATTACTGAGAAAATAATGTACTTGCGTCTTGACTCACCCTATATTTGATATAAAGAAAATTAGCAATGTCAATAATTCTTGAAAATTTTGACAATAATTAAAGAAATATGGCATTAATAAAACCATTGCTGTTGTGCTTATTTTTATTTATACAGGGAGTTGAACTTGTTACGATTTTCATACAAAATTGGTTATAACTTTGTAAATACCCTGTATAACATAACAAAACTTTATATTTTTGTGATGGAGAAGTTAACAGAATTTCGGATATAAAATAAAATATAGGGTGTTTCATTTAAAAAAACATAAGCTTTTTCTGCCACTATGTTATCGAACACTATGTAACATTCTAACTAACTTTGTAATGTGAAGCTCAAAGTTGGCTACAATTTTTGTTATTAACTTTTATTGCTATTTATTACTATAGCGGATGTATTGAGCTTTACCCCACTAATTAATCCCCCTGTATGTATATAGCACTTAAAGTAAAAATTGGGTTAAATTTCAATTTCAATAATTTTTCAATTTTTTTAATCTTCCAATAAATTTGCCTAAAATTCGTATCAGCACTATTACCCCAGGACATTTAGGAGCAATAATTTTATTTTTACAGCATCTAGAGATTTGCAACTTTTTGCATTGCGTTCAGGATGATGCCAGTAAAAAAGTAAATAGATGCATAATTAATTGCATATATAGTGCATAAAACGCATCGTACATAAACATGTCAAAATCAGTAGCGAATGTTGTTCCTCGGGGAAGGAGGGTTGGGAGTCACTAAACATGAATACGCCATCAGAACCGACCCTTGGAGCACTTGGTACCCAGGGTTACTGCTATAGCACGTCAACTTCGGCACTAATTTGATACAAACAGATTACTCGGAGGGTTTGAGATCGCTAAACACGAATATGTCATCAGAACCAACTACCTACCGTAGAATCTGGTGCCCGCAGGGTCACTGCTGAAGTACATCATCTTCTGGAGTTTCGAGGGTTCTCGGCACTAAATTGGTACAAATAGATTACTCGGGGGTTTTTAGGGTTACTGAATAGGAATATGACACCAGAAACGACCCTAGGAGCACCTGGTGCCCAGAGTGATTGCAAGTCGTCTTCTGGAATTTCAAGGCATTCTGACACTAAGTTGAAGCAAACAGAGTACTCGGGCGTATACAATATAGCAAAAACCTCCAGTAATCTGTTTACATCAATTTAGTGCCGAATATCCTCGAAACTTCAGAAGATGACGTACCTCAGCTGTAACCTTGAATACCAGGTGCTGCGGGGTTCCGTTCTGATGGCGTAATCATTTTCAGTTACCACAAAAAAACCCTCAAGTAATCTGTTTGCATCAATTTAGTACCGAAAACCGTCGAAACTTCAGATGACCTGCTTAGCAGTCACCCTGGGCACTAGATGCTCCGGCAGTCGGTTCAGCGACCCAAAAATCCCCGAATAACAAAATCTAGCCCTTAATATACTGATTTTTTACATATTTATGCACTTTTGGATGCATTTGATGCACTGTAAATGTAGTCCTGTCGCCAGGGGGGCTACAACGGCCTCCTTAATTCAGATGGACTTACCCAAGGCTTTTTATGTATGTACCTTGACCCGTAGAACACGAATTTTTTGGGTAACAGTCGATCCGGATGTCGATAAGATTGTTATAAACAAAGAACTTGAGGAATCACATAACAGCGATTTTTCGCAAAAGAAAACATTTTTTTGTATTTTTTGGGTTAATCTAAGCAAAAAATGTTTTTAGAAGTTTTTTCGTAGAATGCGTTTTCGACATAAACGCGGTTGAACTTTCAAAAAATCGAAAATTTGCAATTTTTGAACTCGAATAACTTTTGATTGAAAAATAAAATAGCAATTCTACTTACCGAATTTAAAAGTTCAAGTCAAATTCTATCGGTTTTGATTAATTTCATTGCTAAAAATTAATTTTTTTTATTATTAAACAAAGCTATAAACACATAGTGATTTAATGATGTTTTCAATGCATTTCTCATTTGAAATCCAACGAGTAGGCGCACATACAGAAAATTTCTACGTAGATTACGTACATTAAAACGCATGCATTGGACACGGGAAACACTATGTGTTTATGGCTTTGTTTAACAAATAAAAACTTAATTTTTAGCAATGCAAATATTTAAAAACGATAGAATTTGACTTGAACTTTCAAATGCAGTAAGCAGAATTGCTATTCCATTTTCTAATCAAAAGTGATTCGGGTTCAAAAATTGTACTTTTTCGATTTTTTGAAAGTTCAACCGCGTTTATCTCGAAAACTATGCATCCTACGTAAAAACTGGTAGGACCATTTTTTGCTGAGAATCACCCAAAAAATACAAAAAAATGTTTTGTTTTGCAAAAAATCGCTGTTATGTAATTCCTCAAGTTCTTTGTTTATAACAATCTTATCGACATCCGGATCAACTGTTACCCAAAAGATTCGTGTTCTGCGGGTCAAAATACATAAAAAAAACTTGGATAAGTCCATGTAAATTAAAGAGGCCATTGTACAGAATTAGTAAGTTTTATTCGACTTTCAAAGAATAATTCAGCCATATTCAATTTTTATTATAAGAATCTATAAGTTATAAGAAATCTATGTTCAAATTATTTTTAATATAGTCTATTGCTAAAAATTATTAATATAGCTAAATATTTTAATTTTAGTATACAGGATTGGTCGAAACTGAATGATTATTTCTTGAGTTTTCTCAAATGGAGCACTTTGTATTTTCGCATTGTAATTAAATGCTATTTTATGATATTTTATTTCCTATTTCTATTTATGATACTTCATTATTTGTGAGTTATTGTTGCCCAACATTAATTGCTACAACAATTACGTGAAATTTTATTTAAGCTAAGGTTGCTAAAAGGGTTGAAAAATCAATTACAATCATAAATTATACTTATGCCATAATGCTTAAATCTGCATTTTTTTTTCATTTAAAAGGGTGGATTTTGCCCCTAAAATGCAAGAAGCGCAAGTTGGCACCATATCAGTTTTTTTCCTGAGGTATCTTCTAACTACTCACCAATTTTCATGAGAATCAATGGAGGTTTAACGAAATCGGAGGTGAAAACCTTCGATGACTGCACTTTCAGAAATATAAAAAATAATTTTAAAGTAAGGGTGGATTTCACCTCTAAAATGCAAAGAGCGCAAATCGGCACTATGTCAACTTTGTTCCTTAAGGTATCCTCTAACCACTCACCAATTTTCAAAAGTATCTATTGAGTTTCAACGAAATCAGAGGTAATAGCTCAAATCCACCTTCAGTGACTGCACTACAGTCGGAAAATGAAAGAATACCCATGAACGAACATAATATAAAATACGCTGTATTTCCTGTCACCGTGTCACAAAGAAAATTGCCCAGCGCAAGTACATGTAATAATAATTATTACATGGACTTGCGCTGGCCAATTTTTTGTATGACACGGCGAAAATACAGCGTGTTTTATATGTTCGTTCATGGGTATTCTTTCATTTTTCCTACTGTATGTATATTTTAAGAGTATTGTTTAATAAAGATAGTGATACATGAATGAAGAATAGTTTTTTTATTAATTTAATGTCTTTTTAATTATGTCAAGAATTATTATATTTAATAATCCTTTTTATGTCTATATTTTATCGAGTATTGTGTCGATATCGTATCGAAATCAATAGCAATACGATATTTTTATAAGAAAGTATTGCCGATATCGATAATCGATACGATACTTCATTGGCATAACCAATACAATACTCAATACTTAAAAAGTATCGATATTGTATCGTATCGTGAAGCTCTAGCCACACTAGCGCAGTGATACTCAACCTGCGGCCCTCTAGCGTTTTTTATGCGGCCCGAAGGCTAACTAAAGGGCCCTGCGATCAAATTATTTGTCAAACACGTGTTTTTCAAATTATTTGATAGTGTGCCGATGTGTTTGAGGCGTGTTTGGGCATGAGGCAGACAATGTAATGACTTCAATTTTAAATTATATTGAAATTTTTAAGAACTCTGATGAAAAGGCAAGGTATTATTAACTTTTAATAATAAATTATTAAAGTTAATGAACTAAATACTCATTTTAAAAATAATCAATACTTATTTACTACATTGCAACGACCCATTTAGTAATCACAAGAAAAATTCAGGTCCAGATTAACAAAAAAAATCAAAATAATTGTGACCTTGAAACAACACCCTGTATATTAAAATTTTCAAAATTCGTCTGCACGTTTGAAAAGAGCACAAAAAACTAAATTAAATTGCTGGCTTCATTTTTTGCGCAGATAATTTAATGACATTAATTTTGAAATTATATCGAAATATTTGTTTTGAAAGTTCGAGTTCTTAAAAATTTCGACATAATTTCAAAATTTAAGTCAATTAAGTGTCTGCCTAAAAATGGAAGCTCCATTAAAGCTCTTTTCAAATGTGCAAACCGTTTTTGAAAATTTCAATATACAGGATGTTGTTTCAAGATCACAATGGATTTATAATTTTGTTTAATCCGGACCTGGATTTTTGTTGTGATTAGTAGTTGGGTGGTTTGGGTTCTAAATGTAACATATGTCTAAAACGTGACATATGTGTACCAAATATTAAAAAAATATACAAGGTGGTTCTAAAGTTATGGGTCCAGAAAAAATGGGCAAAATCGATAAATCACCCTGTAACTCGGTTATAAAGTCTTGTGGAGCAATAAATCGAGTTTGTATAGAACCGCCTCATTTACCTCTATTCACCATGTAAGTATTTCCGTTTCCCAATGATACACCCTGTATACTACTTCATCTTGATTGCGGCCCGCAAGCTGTGGCAATAGCTACAATGTGGCCCAGGAAAGAAAAAGGTTGAGTATCGCTGAACTAGCGTCTAATGCAGTTAATAATATTTCTAATGCAAATAATGCGATACATAACGGCATTAGACGCTAGTGTGGCCCCAGCATTAAAGTATAAGCTGAGCTGGGCTAAGCTGGAGCTTAAGATTTGTTGGGGCAACCAGGCATTAATAATTTTTTGTGATTAAGGTATACAGCCAGCTACAGGAGTTTAATTTCCTCTTCGATTTCCTTTAACTTTTATTTCCATTTCCATGTATGCTTTATGCAATGTGCAATATCAGCTTTTTATAGTTTCCTTTGACAACCTGTTATAAAACACGTAAGCTTCAAGTTAAACGATCAGTCACCTTTATTATTTCGATAACACTCTCGAAAAAAAGGTCAAAAATCTGAGACACCTGCCAAAACTAACATCGCGTATACGCCTTATATTTTATGTGTTGAAAAAAATTTCAAGCGAATCTATCACAGGACAGATAATTGATTAATGATAAGGAGTGCAATTTTGAACAATCTGTTTTTGAAATAGTTCTTCGGCATAAACTGTTTGAGACCATATACAAGGTGTTTCATTGGGAAACAGAAATACTTGAATGGTGAATAGAGGTCACTGAGGTGGTTCTAGATATGGGGTCCGGACAAATAATCCCCGGACAAATAATCTCGGACAAAAAATCCCCACAAATTATCCCTGGACAAAAAATCCCCGGACAAAAAATCCCCGGACAAATAATCTCCAAACAAAAAATCCCCACAAAAATCCCGGACAAATAATCCCCACAATTTTTTTGGAAAAAATATCCCCACAAAAAATCCCCAAGAAATATTTGCTGCCGAATAGTTCTCTAAAAGTTTTCCCGAAATTTTAACAAATTTCAAATTCCAATTCCATGCTGAAAATTTAAAATTTTACATGACAAAAGAGTCTGATCAAAAATCGTGGAAGATATGGGAAATGAGCTAAGGCCCCGTTTTCATGACAGTAGTCTAGTAAAATAAAATTACACTACATGTAAATCAAAATATAAATTCGTACAGGTTGAAACAAATTTTACATTAAAGTTTAGGTGGGTACAAAAGATATTTTCAAGAAATTATCCAAATCATACAAGGGGATCATTGTTTAAATAATTAAAAAGAGGTCATTTTTGCAAAAAAATTACTTTTTTAACTGCTGAGGTCATCCAATTACTAATGACGTATATAGGATTGTCTTCTGCAAAGTTGAAGGCTAACTCTTTCACATAAGACTTACTAAATTAAATTTGACCCCCTATTTATTTAAATAATTATGTATAAAACTTTAAAAACAAATTTGCAAAAAATTATTTTTAGCGTTTTAAATTAGCACTATAAAATATATTATTTTACAGGAGAAGTTGCGCTATGTTATCAGTATTAAACAGAAAAAAAATTGGTCCAAAAACATTTAATATTTTTTGAGATATTGAATTTGTTTAATAAATGTTACTATATTTTCAATTGCAAAAACGCGGTTGTAGCCAAAGAAATATTCACCTGTAATAAATCTCATTATTTTTATGTATGTTTTCGATAAATGTATTGATAAATTCAAATTTCAATTAAACTTCCCCCTAAAATGGCATTTGAAAATTATTAAAATTTGTTTATAATTTGTTTTTTTAATAACGTCGCGGGGACTAAATATTTTGAAATGCCGTTTCGATAATTGGATTCCTGGGAATTTTTCACTAATTAACAAATTTTTTTGTCTTTTTTTCCTGTTCTTTTTTTTTTCTTGGAGCTATATTACTGCGGGCCCTTTTAGGTTTAAGTTTCATTAAGAATGTCGAATCTCTAAGTTGTAGATTCTAGACCTAAAAATATTAAGATTTAACTAAAATCTCTTAAATAAAATGTGGCTACTTACTGAGTTACAGGGTGTTTTATTTAAAAATTTAAAAATTATTTTTACCAAGTACTTTAAAACTATTTGACGTATCCTTATCATACTTGGTAGATAGTGTGGCTATTATACACCCTACTAAATTGTGATTAGTAAACGTTTCTAGCTAGTGCCAGAGGCGTACGACGGGGGATAGTTAGTGGTTGACCCTTCTAATTGATTTTAGCGAAATTTTTCGATTTTCTACTTTCTATGTAAATAATATACTCTTTACTGGTAACGATTAAGTCAATAGCTTTCGAGATATTAGACGTTAAAAATGAAACGGCATAGTTATTTTGATTCATTCATTCATTCATTTTAAACTTCCAATATCTCTCAAACTGATGACTTTATCGATACCAATAAAGTTATCTACATACAAAGTATTGGAGAATCGAAAAATTTCGCTAAAATAGTAATTCACTCAGTGGCGTAGAATTTGGGAAGGGTCAATCATTCACCATCCCCTGTCGTACGCCTCTGGCACTACCTAGAAACGTTTACTAATCACAATTTAGTAGGGTGTATAATAGCCACACTATCTGCCAAGTATGATAAGGATACGTCAAATAGTTTTAAAGTACTTGGTAAAAATAATTTTTAAATTTTTAAATAAAACACCCTGTAACTCAGTAAGTAGCCACATTTTATTTAAGTGATTTTTGACCAATCTTAATATTTTGAGGTCTAGAATCTACAACTCAGAGATTCGACATTCTTAATAAAATTTAACCCTAAAAGGGCCCATAGTAATATAACTCCAAGAAAAAAAAGAAGAAGAAAAAACGACAAAAAAATTTTGTTAATTAGTAAAAAATTCCCAGGAACCCAATTATTGAAACGGCACTTCAAAATACTTAATCCCCGCGACGTTATTAAAAAAATAAATTATAAACAAATTTGAATAATTTTCAAATGCCATTTTAGGGGGGAGTTTAATTGAAATTTGAATTTACCAATACATTTATCGAAAATATACATAAAAATAAAAATAATGAGATCTTAAGCAAGTGAATACTTCTTTGGCAACAACCGTATTTTTGCAATTGAAAATAAAGTAGCATTTAATAAACAAATTCAATATCTCAAAAAATATCAAATATTTTTTGACCATTTCTTTTTTACTTAATACTGGTAACATAGCGCAACTTAGTCTGTAAAATAAGATATTTTATAGTGCTTATTTAAAACGCTTAAAATAATTTTTTGCAAATTTGTTTTTAAAGTTTTATATACAATTATTTAAATAAATAGAGGGTCAAATTTAATTTGGTAAGTCTTATCTGAAAGATTTACCCTTAAACTTTGTAGAAAAAAATCCCATAGACCTTCATTAATAAGTGATTGACCTCAGCAGTTAAAAAAGTATTTTTTTTTTGCAAAAATGACCCCTTTTTAATTATTTAAACAATGATCCCCTTGTATGATTTGGCTACTTTCTTGAAAATATCTTTTTTACCCACCTAAACTTTGATATAAAATTTGTTTTAACCTGTACGAATTTACATTTTGACTTTTTTTATTTTATTAGGCTAACAGGCGCTTACCGCGCGTTTTGATAACGCGCGATTACAACTGCATACATTTTACTGAAGACCGTTCACATGCTAACGCGCGTTTTAGGTCATTAAAACGCGCGTTGGCATGTAAACGCTCTCAAGTAAAATGTATGTACAGTCGGAAAAATTAAAGAATACCCATGAACGATCACATCAATCACTTATTTTGTATTTGCTGTCTTTTTCTATAAATAACAGACATTTGTTATAGAAACTGACAGCAAATACAAAATAAGTGATTGATGTGATTGTTCATGGGTATTCTTTCATTTTTCCGACTGTAGTTGTAATCGCGCGTTATCAAAATGCGCGTTAAGCGCCTGCCATACATTTTCCACGATTTTTGAAAAAAACTCACTTTTTTGTCATGTATAATTTAAAGTTTTCAGCATGGAATTGGAATTCGAAATTTGTTAAAATTTCAGGAAAACTTGTAGAGAACTATTCGACAGCAAATATTTCTTGGGGACTTTTTGTGGGGATATTTTGTCCAAAAAAATTTGTGGGGACTATTTGTCCCGGATTTTTGTGGGAATTTTTTGTCCGGGGATTATTTGTCCGGGGATTTTTTGTACGGGGATTTTTTGTCCAGGGATAATTTGTAGGAATTTTTTGTCGGGGATTATTTGTCCGGGGATTATTTGTCCTAGATTCTTGTAGTCCCATAACTTTAGAACCACCCTGTATATTTTTTTGATATTTGGTACACATATGTCTCATTTACAACACAACCCATCCAACTACTAATCACAAGAAAAATCCAGGTCCGGACTAAAACAAAGTTATAAATTCTTTGTGACCTTGAAACAACACCCTGTATATTGAAATTTTTAAAATCCGTTTTCATATTTGAAAAGAGCACAAAAAAATAAGTTTAATGGTTCGCTTAAATTTTTCGGCCATACAATTTAATGACTTTAATTTTGAAATAATATTTAAGTTTTTAAGAACTGTGACATTAAAAAGCAGGTATTATTAACTTTTAATAATAAATTATTAAAGTTAATGAACAAATACTCTTTAGAAAAATAATCAATACTTATTTACTACATTAGAACGATGCATTTATTAATCACAAAAAAATCCAGGTCCAGATTAAAAAAAACATAAAGTAATTGTGACCCTGAAACAACACCCTGTATATTCAAATTTTCCAAATTGGTTTGCATATTTGAAAAGAGCACAAAAAACTGAGTTTATAGCTTCGCTTTAACTTTTTGCGCAGAAATCTTAATGACTTTAATTTTGAAATTAAATCTATTGGAATTTTTTAGAACTCTGAGATTAAAAAGCAGGTATTAGTAACTGTTAATAATAAGTTAATAAAGTTAATGACTAAATACTTATTTTAAAAATAGTTAATACTTATTTACTACATTGGAACGAGCCACATACTAATCACAACAAAAATCTAGGTCCAAATTATGCCGAAATATTCAAGAACTCTGAGAACTCTAAAAAAATTTCGATATAATTTCAACAGTAATTTCATTAAATTATCTGCCAAAAAGTTAAAGTGTTGAAACTTTATTATATAATCCAAATTCTAATCTTTGCTTTATTACGCCCCTAAAATTATGTCACATTTCATACACGATTTTGGCCTTCTTAAAAAATCTATCTCAAAAAATGAGTGACAATTCCTAAATAAAATATTTGTCAATGTTACATATTAAAAATAACGATAGCTTTTTCAATTATAATAGTTCATAATTAAGTCCAAATTAATATTTGGGACTTTTTTTGTACAATATTAATTCTCGATGTGTCTGGCGTAAAAGCTAAACTTAGCTTTAGTAAGTGTAGTCTTTTTAAATAAACCAATAAGGAAAAAGAAGTAATTTATTCTACAACCAAGAGACGGAGAAAACGGTTTGGGAATTAATACCAAAGCGATACTTCTTCATTTGGCCTACATCGAGCCGGATTTTTGACCAGCATAAAACTTATGGAAAGTTCTTCAAGATTATTCGCCGACACAACAGCAAAAGGATATACTGGGTGAGATAAGTCCATTTATATACCCTTTGTTTCATTATTCTATTTGGCTATCAGTTATTCAAAGACATTAAAATCATTAAATTCTGTGATTCAAAGACATTTTCGTGTTCCAATATCTTTAATAAAAATGGATGAGTTCAAAAAATACAGAAAAATTGCTAAGTCTTCTCTTACTCGTATGTATAACTGGTTTATAGCCAAAAAAGACGTAGAATTAGATGTTACCCAGTTCGAGACGCGATTAAGTAGACTTCATTTAATATTTCATGATTATGAAAAAGCACAAAATGAAATCGAATTCCTTGCATCAAATACAGGCAAAGAAGAAAAAGATAGAGTTTACAGAAAATCAATATTTCAAACTTGTAAGCGATTTGACCGCTTGTGTTAATAAATTAAAAGCTGCACCTTCTCAGATAACATCTAGTTCATCCAGTGAGGGTTCTTGTAGTGCTCCAATAGCAGTTCGTCTTCCGGATATAAAAATTTCACAATTCTCAGGTCATATTAGAGACTTCAATCGTTCATCGAGCTCTTCGATGCGCTCATAGTGAAAAATGAGACATTAACAGATGTCCAAAAACTTGTGTACTTGAAGAGTTATTTAAAAGGTGAAAGCCTTCAACTTATAGATTCATTACCGATAATTAATGAAAATTTTGTAATCGCGTTAAATATTTTAAAGAAGAGATACGAAAACAAATTCGCCATAATAAATTCTTATTTGCAAGCAATTTTTGATTGTAATAATATTTCTAAATGTAAGTCAGACACATTAAGAGAATTAATCACTACAATTCAAAAGAATATTTTGTCACTAAAAAATTTGAATTTAACTTCCGAAAATTTATTTGACTTAACACTTATATTCATTCTAAAAAAGAAGTTAGATTTTCAATCGGCTAAGGCATATGAATCTGAGAGGAATCACGATGAAATACCTACTTTAAATCATTTCTTAAAATTCTTAGAAAAACGTGCAGTAATTCTGGAAAATGTTGAAATTTTTAGTCCTAAAACTACCAGAAAAAATTTCTCATCTCATTCGACAATGCATGAGGCAACTTCAAATCGCCAATTTCAATTAATTTGTATCTACTGTAACAAGGAGGGCCATAAAAATCGCCAATTTCAATTAATTTGTATCTACTGTAACAAGGAGGGCCATAAAATTTACACTTGCTCCGAGTTTAAAGATATATCTCATTCCGCCCAATTGCAATTTATTAGGGCAAAGAATTTATGTATAAATTGTTTTGGTAAACACAATTTGAAAGAGTGTAAATCCTCTAAAAAATGTTCTTTTTGCTCCAAGTCACACAATTCGTTAATGCACATAAAAATCGGCGAAAATCAACATTCTCCGCCAATGACTAGTAGTAAGCTCATTCACATTCTCTATATAATAATGGTTCAAATTCTCAACCTAATAGCTACGCAGGTAACCATAGCTCTCTAATCTCATCTAATAGTTCTTATTTAGATAATACTGCTCATGTTCAAAATGGTAATAATTCATCTTCTCATCTCGATAGTAATTCAAATCTTCAAACCCGTTCTCTGGATATCCAACCAGTACAGGAAAATTCAGGAATAACAAATTTTCAAGGTCCTTCGAGAAATTTTACGGAAAATAACCCTACCGCAAATAATCATTCAGCGAATCACTCTGTTCAGTCAGTAAAAAATAGTCATATTCTTCTGGGTACTGCAAAAGTAAACTTACTTGGTAAAAACGCTAATTTCTGCATAGCGAAAATTCTTTTGGACACAGGATCCCAAAATTCATTTATCGTAGAGAAGCTTGTGAACAAGTTACAATTAGATACGTATAACAAGTCAGTACATATATCAGGAATAGGAGGGAGTGGCTCGACTTGTACTAAAATGTCAGATATAACCATATTTTCCAATTATGATCGTCGAAGAAGTTTTCATTTTTCAGTAGTTGTATTACCCGAGATTACTTGTGCTCTCCCTCAATCAAAAATACTAGTGAAAAAATTAAATATTCCGGAACAATTCTTTCTAGCAGACGACGAATTTTTTAAGCCTTCTGAAATTGACATTCTAATTGGTTTGGATCTTTATTACGATATTATTTTACCTAACTTCGTCAGACTTGGCAAAAATCTTCCAGTCTTACAAGAGTCTCACTTAGGTTTCGTGGTAGCTGGTACAGTTCCTGATCATTTTACTGTATCCAATATATCTGTTATAGACAGTAGTTCAGAAGTTTTAACTGAATCTAATTCACTTCTTTCCACATTACAATTAGACAGCCGTTTGAAGAAATTCTGGGAAATCGAGGAAATTCCCAATAAATTATATCTTTCAGAAGCTGATAAGGCATCTGAAAACCTATTCCGTTCTACAACCAAAATTTTACAAAATGGTAGATTTCAAGTAAGTTTGCCGCTGAAATCACCTTCAGAAAATCTAAAGTTAGGAAATTCTTATTACATGGCCAGAAAGCGTTTCATTTCTTTAGAAAATAAATTTAAAACTAATTGCAACTTTTATCAAGACTATAAAAAAGTTATTGATGAATTAATTGAACTTAAACATGCTCATTATGTACCCCTAACTCTGCTAAATGCCAAATCTGAAAATAAATATTTTATTCCGCACTTAGGTGTAGTTAGAGAATCCAGTTTAACAACGCGTTTGCGCGTTGTCATGGACGCCAGCGCCAAAAGTTCCTCAGGGTATTCCTTAAACGACGTGTGTTTAAAGGGATATCAGGTCCAGCCAGAATTGTATGACATTCTATGTAGATTTAGACTTTTTCCTTTTGTATTCACGGTAGATATTAAAAAAATGTTCCGACAGGTCCTCGTGAACCCGGAACAAACTTTTCTTCAAAACATTTTATGGCGAGAAAACCCTGATGAAGACTTTAAATGTATCCAACTCGATGTTGTAGTTTTTGGAACCAATTCAGCCCCGTTCTTGGCAACAAGGGTTCTTAAAGAAATTGCTTGTCTAAACTTTTTAGAATTTCCTCTTGCGTCTGATGCAATTCTGAATCAATTCTATATGGACGATGGCCTTTGTGGTTCATATAATCACAACGAACTTTTCAATTTATACTCTCAATTAAATACCATCTTAAATAAGCATGGGTTTGAGTTGCATAAATATTGTTCAAATAGTGATTATTTTCTTAAAAATATTTCCAAAGACATTTCGGAAAATCAAAAAGCTGATTATGACTTAAACATATAGTCTAAGAGCTAGTGAACCTTTTGACTAACGGTCGTCCTGTAAGGCTAGAAATTTGTAGAGTGATAATTCATAGCACACCAAAGCTAAAAACCATGACCTGGCAGGCCTCAGCGGTGCACGTGTATCTACCAGGTGAATCGAAAAGTGCAAATTTGGGGGGTAAAATAAACTTTCTCCTGTAAGGTTTAAATTTAAGTATGTGTTTGAGTAAGTCATTTAAAAGAAATGTGTAAAATGACAGGCGATTCTGAAGAGCATAAGACCTTGCCAGGCGAGGGGAAAGATTGGGGGTTTTTCCTAAATTTATTTTTTTTGCATCGAACAAATTTTTTTTAAGTTTTTTGAATCATTCCAAACAGAAAAGGTCTTTGGTGATTTTTCTCTTAAGTTAATAGTTTTTGTTATATAAGCGATTGAAAATTTTGAAAATTGCGAAATCGACCATTTTTAACCCCAAATCGGATATTTATCTAAAAATTTCAAAGTTGCCAAGGTAGATAGATATTCTATAAACATTGATTGATGAAATCCAAAAGAGTTTTTTGCAATACAATATCGGAAACCACTTTGTTTTTTAATTGCTAATCAAGCGGACGCTTCACTGTAGTATAAGTGAGGACGTTTGAGTTGGCATAAATTCATTATCTCGAGAATGAGCAAATTTCAAGAGCAATCCTCAGACAGGTCGATTTTTATTTTTAAATTAGGACTTTTTGGCATATATATAATACTAGTGACGTCATCCATCTGAGCGTGATGACGTAATCGATGATTTTTTTAAATGAGAGTAGGGGTTGTGTTATAGCTCATTTGAAAGGTTATTTAATTCTCTATTCACTAATATAAACAACAACATAATTATTTATACAGGATGTACAGAAAATTTTTTTTTATTAAATTAACTTTGATTAAATTTGACAAATAGAAGAAAAAAATTTTTTTGTACACCCTGTATAAATAATTATGTTAATGTTTATATTGCTGAATAGAGAATTAAATAACCTTTCAAATGAGCTATCACACAACCCCTACTCTTATTTAAAAAAACAATCGATTACGTCATCACGCCCAGATGGATGACGTCACTAGTATTATATATATACCAAAAAGTCCTAATTCAAAAATAAAAATCGACCTGTCTGAGGATTTCTCTTCAAATTTGCCCATTCTCGAGATAATGAATTTATGCAAGCTCAAACGTCCTCAATTATACTACAGTGTAGCGCCCGCTTGATTAGCAATTAAAAAAACAAAGCGGTTTTCGATATTTTATTGCAAAAAACTCTTCGAGATTTCATCAATCAATGTTTAAGGAATATCTGCGTACCTTGCCAATATTGAAATTTTTAAATAAATGTCCGATTTAGGGTTAAAAATGGCCGATTTCGCAATTTTCAAAATTTTCCATCGCTTATATAACAAAAACTATTAACTTAAGAGAAAAATTACTAGGGACCTTTTCTGTTTGGAATGATTCAAAAAGCCTAAAAAAAATTTGTTCGATGCAAAAAGAATAATTTTAGGAAAAACCCCTAATCTTTCCCCTCGCCTGGCAAGGTCTTATGCTCTTCAGAATCGCCTGTCATTGTACACATTTCTTCTAAATGACTTACTCAAACACATACTTAAATTTAAACCTTACAGGAGAAAGTTTATTTTACCCCCTAAATTTGCACTTTTCGATTCACCTGGTAGATACACGTGCACCGCTGAGGCCTGCCAGGTCATGGTTTTTAGCTTTGGTGTGCTATGAATTATCACTCTACAAATTTCTAGCCTTACAGGACGACCGTTAGTCAAAAGGTTCACTAGCTCTTAGACTAATAGATGAAGTCCCAAGTAAAGTTCTTGGGCTAAAGTGGAGTACAGCAGAAGATACTCTTTGTATTTCCGTGCCTCAAGAAATCGTGCACGGTCCAGTTACCAAAAGAAAAATACTTTCTATCTTAGCTCAATGTTATGATCCGTTAGGCTTGATAAATCCTGTTATAGTAAAAGGTAAGATACTGATGCAAAAATTATGGTTCAAAAAGTTTCATTGGGACACCGTAATAAACGACGCTTGCATTCTTAAAGATTGGCACAATTTTATTGAACATATCCCCTTGCTTTCACAACAAAAAATAGCTAGACAATATTTTCGTCCGAAAACTATTAGCAAAATAGAAATTCATGGCTTTTCTGATGCAAGCATAGAGGCTTATGGTGCTTGCATTTATTTTCGAGTTGACAATGATATTTCTTCTACTTTAGTATCTTCAAAATCTAGAGTCGCCCCACTTAAATCAATTACCATTCCAAGGTTAGAACTTTGCGCTATGCTCTTGCTGGCGAAACTTGTAAACAAAATTCTACAAGTCTTCGAAAATAAATTAGAGTATGACTCAATAAATTTGTGGACCGATTCTCAGGTCGCTTTATGTTGGTGCAGGGCACACCCTAGTAAATGGTCAGTGTTCGTATCGCATAGAGTTGCTCAAATTCAAGAACTGACGCAAAATTGTCAGTGGCGATACGTTAAATCAGCTGAAAACAGTGCTGACATTCTATCACGCGGTTTATCAGCCCAAGAAATTCTGGACAACAAGTTGTGGTGGTCCGGTCCTGCTTTTCTTCTTAATCATTCTTTAGAATTCTCTGATGAACCCCCAATAGCTGATCAGCTAATTACAGAGCACAGAAAAACTCGTTCCAATATACTCACAAACGTCAACTCAAAACCTCCTTGGGAATAATTATTTCAAAAATTTTCTTCTTTTTCTCGATTACGTCGTACTATCGCATATGTACTCAGATTTGTCAGTTGTTTAAAAGGAAACAAACAATCTGATCCCCTCACTGTTGAAGAATTTGACCAAGCTCTATATTTTATAGTTCGGCAAGTTCAGCTAACCAATTTTTCTAAAGAAATTTCCGAACTTTCTGCAAACCAGCAACTATCAAATAAACAATTATTATCTTTAAATCCATTTCTCGATGAATTATCAATGCTGAGGATCGGCGGACGGCTTTGTAACGCCTCCATTCCCTACCAACAGAAACATCCCTTGCTTTTGCCACCCCATAATCATACGACCTCCCTCATACTAGAGTACGAACATAGGCGGCTCGGGCATGCTGGTGCTCAAACCGTTCTGAGCAATATTCGTTTACGTTTTTGGCCCCTTAATGGGCTCAGAGAGATCAAAAAAATCATTCGAAATTGCAATATGTGTTTTCGATTCAATAATCAAGTCTGCCAACAGATTATGGCAAGTTTGCCCTCTGATCGTGTAAATGTTTCTAGACCATTTCAGAAAGTTGGAATTGATTTCGGAGGATTCTTTCAAATAAAATCCTCAAGGCTTCGTAAATCTCCACCCATAAAATCATACATTGCGGTTTTTGTTTGCATGGTCACCAAGGCAGTTCACATAGAGCTAGTTCTTGGACTGTCTACTGACTCCTTTCTGAACGCTTTAAAACGTTTTTTCTCGAGAAAAGGAAATCCGTCAGTGATCTATAGTGACAACGCCACCAATTTTTTAGGTGCAAAAAATGTCCTACATGAGTTGTATCAATTTTTCAAAACTAATAATAATGTAAATATTATCTGTGACTTTCTTTCACAAAATGAGACCAAGTGGAAATTCATTCCACCTCGATCTCCGCATTGGGGTGGAATCTGGGAATCCGCCATCAAAAGCGCAAAATTTCATATCAAGAGATTGGTGGGTAATGCTTTGTTCACATCAGAATAGTTTAACACTATTCTTTGTCAAATCGAGGCAATACTAAATTCTCGGCCCTTAGGTCCAGTTTCTAATGACCCTACAGATTTAACCTGCCTTACACCGGGACACTTTCTGATAGGGTCTCCTCTCACCGCTTATCCTGAAAAGGATCTTTCACATTTAAACGAACATAGACTTTCCACCTTCCAGCAGATTTCTAAAATTCAACAAGTTTTTTGGAAACGTTGGTCGGTTGATTACTTAAATCGCCTTCAGAACCGGCCTAAATGGGCTGAAGAATATTCTAACCTGCAAGTAAATAAACTAGTTTTACTCAAGGAAGATAATGTACCTCCAATGATGTGGCCGTTGGCGCGCATCATTGAAGTATATCCTGGTAAGGATGGCAAAGTCCGTGTGGTTAAGCTCCGTACGGCTTCCGGAGAGTTTATCCGATCCATTTCAAAGCTTTCTTTATTACCAAATCAAACTCAACCTTAAAACGACCAACATGTTTATTTCTAGTTTTGTTACATTCTTCCTAACACTTTGTTTTTTCTGTTCCTGTTACTGTGTAATTTAGTTGAAGCAGGGATGCTTCAACGCGGGGAGAATGTTGAAACTTTATTATATAATCCAAATTCTAATCTTTGCTTTATTACGCCCCTAAAATTATGTCACATATAATACACGATTTTGGCCTTCTTAAAAAATCTATCTCAAAAAATGAGTGACAATTCCTAAATAAAATATTTGTCAATGTTACATATTAAAAATAACGATAGCTTTTTCAATTATAATAGTTCATAATTAAGTCCAAATTAATATTTGGAACTTTTTTTGTACAATATTAATTCTCGATGTGTCTGGCGTAAAAGCTAAACTTAGCTTTAGTAAGTGTAGTCTTTTTAAATAAACCAATCAGGAAAAAGAAGTAATTTATTCTACAACCAAGAGACGGAGAAAACGGTTTGGGAATTAATACCAAAGCGATATTTCTTCATTTGTTCTGCGAGCCATTAAACTTAGTTTTTTGAGCTCTTTTCAAATGTTTAAATGGATTTTGAAAATTTTAATACACATGGTGTTTTTTCAAGGTGACTATTACATTATATTTTTTTGTTAATCCGGACCTGGATTTTTCTTGTGATTAGTAAATGGGTCGTTCTAATATAGTAAATAAGTACTGATTATTTTTCAAATGAGTATTTGTTCAATAATTTTAATAATTTATTATTAAAAGTTAATAATACCTACTTTTTAATCTAAGAGTTCTTAAAAACTTCAATTTAATTTATAAGTTAAAGTCATTAAATTTTCTGGCCGAAAAATTTCAGCAAACTTTTAAACTTAGTTTTTGTGCTATTTTCAAATACGAAAACAAATTTTAAAAATTTCACTATACAAGGTGTTGTTTCAAGGTCACAAATAATTTAGAATTTTTTTTAGTCCGGACCTGGATTTTTCTTCTGATTAGTGGTTGGATGGTTTGTGTTTTAAATGAGACATATGTGTTCCAAATATCAAATAAATATGCAGGGTGGTTCTAAAGTTATGGGTCCAGAAAGAAATAGGCAAAATAGATAAAACACCCTGTAACTCGGTTATAAAAATCGATGAGGCAAGAAATGTAGTATATCTAGAATCAACTCAGTGACCTCTATTCACCAATCAAGTATTTCCGTTTCCCAATGAAACACCCTGTATAATTACTAAACGTTTCAACTTTCACATCGAGAGCTGTTTCAAAAAGTAATATTTTTTTCTGAATTCAGTAAATTAAATAAATTAACTTTAAGACTATTTCACTCCACTTTAACATACACTTGGCACAATACCTCTTTTCAATATATCTGCTAGAAGTTCATAAAATATTTTAAATAGGTACCTTTATCCTTCTATATTTAAACAGTTAACTTCTATTTTTATTTTTCATATATAATTTTTATTTCAAATACTTCATATTTTATACAAAAATGGCCAATTTATATATCGACGCGAATTGAATCTGAACATCATGACAACTTCGTTTAGGAGATGTGCTCCTTCAAGATAGGGGTTAGGGGCGGGGGGGGGGAGGGGGGTTCATAACTCCTCCCAGTCCTAGTTCCTCTTCTTTCGTTGATTTCTTGTTCAAAGCCTACCACGAAAGTATAAGTTCCTTGGATAACAAACGATTCCTTTCAGAATTATTGGATTTTTTTTAAACGCCCGTAGGTTAGCTGTGGCTAGGTCCTTATCATAGACACAATATATAATACCTAGGCTGCGCACTGCCATCTAAAACTAAAACTGACGATTGCGACAGAGAAAAATGAGGCTATTAGGTGGGAAATCTCTTTCTAATCGACGGGGTTTATCCAATGACGTTGGGTTTATCGATTACGTCACTTTCTCACTGTCGCCGATTTGATGAACTCCTCCGATTAGAAAGAGACTTCCCACCCAATAGCCTCAGTTTTCTCTGTCGCAATCGTTACTTAGATTTAGATGGCAGCGGTGGAATAAGATTGGGAAACCACATAAAACCAATGAGAGCTTACATATTATAACAGATCTGCAGAAGTCCCGAGTACATACTTGTATAATAGCTTATGGAAGATGTACAATAAGCTGATTACTTGCAGCATGAATGGTGTAGAACTTAGTGGTTTCCATGAATAAAAAACAGCATATTATTATGTGGTGAAAGCCAACCGTGTTTAGGCATAAAGGCATCTCTTATTCTTTTTCTTTTTGTATAGACATGATTCTGCCTGTTTTTTCAATGTGCTTCTAGTAAGTTGTCGTTCCATCGTTTTCGTGGTTTTCCCACTGATCGTCTTCCTATTGGGGAACCGTCTCTCGCTATCCTTACTACTCTATTTGTTGTCATTCGGCTTAGGTGGTCATTTCATTCTAGTCTTCTGTTTCTTACCCAGTTATTAATGTTGTTCACCTTGCATCTCCGTCGTATCTGTACTTCTAGCTCTGTCCCATAGAGTCTTACCATCCATTTTTCGAAGGGTTTTCATCTCCGCTGTTTCGAGCCATCTTTTTGTTCTCTCTGCGTCAGTTCCTGTTTCTACCGCGTATGTGACTATTGTTCCGATGGTGGAAGACTATCTAGCTACGGAAGGCTCGAAACAGAAGGCATAAAGGCAAAGAGAGTAATTAATGGCTAAACAAAGATTTTTAGTCCCGACACTGAAAAGTAAAAGGGACTCAAAAGACTATATATATATATATATATACAAAGATTTTTCATGGTCACTGTAATTTATTTATACCAGCTAGTATTATATTAGAAAAATTAGCAATAACACTAAACCAATACGTAAATGACGCCAACAATTATTTTGATTTTAAGTACCTAATTGAATAACTTCCGAAGTTAAAGTGTTTAAATGTGATTTATCTTTTGAGTTATTCACTTAATCTGTTTTGTTATTACCTATAACGTTCAAATTGCTGTCTGTTTGCAATCTCACACGAAAAAAAACTAACTAAATCTAAAATACTAATGAAACTTACATCATCATCTTCTTCTTCTTCTCTTGTTCTTTTTGTATAGACATGACTCTGTCTGTTTTTTCAATGTGCCTCTAGTAAGTTGTCGTTCCATCGTTTTCGTGGTTATCCCACTGATCGTCTTCCTATTGGGGAACCGTCTCTCGCTGTCCTGACTACCATATTTGTGCTATTCGGCTTATGAGGTCATTCCATTCTATTCTTCCGTTTCTTACCCAGTTATTAATGTTATCCACCTTGCATCTCCGTCGTATATCTGTACTTCTAGCTCTGTCCCATAGTCTTACCATCGATTTTTCGAAGGGTTTTCATCTCCGCTGTTTCGAGCAATCTTTTTGTCCTCTCTGTGTCGGGTCGTGTTTCTGCCGCGTATGTCATTATTGGTCTGATGACTGTTTTGTAAATTCTGCCTTTCATTTTTTTCCGATATTTTTATTTCTCCATATTGTGTCACTCAGGCAACCTGCGGCTCTGTTTGCTCTATTCACTTGATCTTCCACTTCTTTTTCGAAGCTAGATAGTGTGATGCCTAGGTATTTAAACTCCATCACTTGTTCTATTATCTGACCTTCCAGCTCCAATTTACATCTTATTGGATCTGTTGTTATAACCATGCATTTTGTCTTTTTTGAGGAAATTAACATGTTAAATTTTCTGGCGATTATGTTGAATTGGTGCAGCATACGTTGTAAATCATCTTGACTTTGAGAGATTAGTATTGCATCGTCCGCATAGCAGATTATTTTAAGTTGTTTTTCTCCCATTTGGTATCCTTTTTTAGTTCTTACTTTTTTTATTATTTCGTCCATGATCAGGTTGAGCAATAAAGGACTCAAGGAATCCCCCTGTCTTATCCCATTGCCGGCTTCAATTGGGTCAGTTAGTTCATCTTCCACTTTACTTTTATTGTGTTGTTCTGGTAGATGTTTTCTATCGTTTTAATTATTCCCAGAGAATATATACATCATCATCAACAACAGCTATTCCATCCATCGTCGGATGTAAGCCTCCCTTAGATCTGTTCGTTGTTTTTTGCAACCATTCGTGATCAGCCATTCGCTTGATTAGTCCATCTGGTTTGAGGTCTGCCTCTACTTCTCTTACTTGCTCTTGATCCTCATTCAACAATTCGCTTCGACCAGCGGTTATCTTCCATTCTTCATATGTGTCCTGCCCAGTTCCATTTTAACATGGCAATCTTTTGGATTACATCTGTTACTTTTTATCATCTTCATGGTTCTTCATTATCCGTTCCATAGCTTTCTCAGTCACTTGAAGTTTGTGGACTATGTTGTTGTTAAAAGCCCATGTCTCAGTTCCATATGTCAGAACTGTCAATATGTACTTATCGAAGATTTTTTACTTTAAATTATTTAGTAAGTTTGATTTAAATACTGTTTGTAATCGAACAAATTAATGCTGCCCATTAGTCCAGGAACTAAAGCTTTTCACCTCGCAATTTTTACAGAATGGATCAATTTGCTTGAAAATATGAGAATAAGTAGTGGATCGTCCATGGATCAAAATCTATATGATGCCGACAGGCGCTTTTACCATGGGGGTGGTTGCCACCCCATCTCGAGGATGGAAATTTTTTATTATATTTTGACTGCAAAAGTTAATAAAAACATTAATTCTAAGCAAAAAATGTTCTATACATTTTTTTGATAAAATTAATAGTTTTTCATTTATTCGCAATCGAAAGTGTTAGTTTTATATGTATCTAAAAAATCAATGTTTTTCGATGGTATAATCATTTACGATTCACTCAATTTTTACCGTAGAACAAATGTTATCAAACCAAGTTCTTGGAAATTAAATTACCTACAATTTCATATTTAAACATTTTTTCGTATCTCTGATGCTAATCTTTTTATTCTGAAGAAAATTTACCAAATTGCAAACATTCGTTATTCGCTTTAAACTTCAGTTTTTTAAAACTAATCATTCTAAGCCAGTCAAACTTCTAGAATCTATTAATAATACATAAATAAAGAAGAATAAATAAGGGCAATGACTAAAAACACCGCTAACTTACATTATTATGCTTCCAATTGGTTTTCTCCTTTTTTTTTCAAAAAAATATATTGATTTTTTAATTGTAGATAACTTTTTTAATTTTTATCTTAGAAAGTTCGTTAAAAAACAATTTTGTAGGTTTTTACAAGATCTATAAGGCTATTGATATTAAATCTTTTTAAAATTCTCAGTCACAAAAAGAGGTGGCATTGAAAGGATTGGTAAAGGTGGTTTTTGCATGATATTGCAAGTTTTAATTGTCAATAGCTCACTCAATTTTTGCCGTAAAAAAATTTTTGCAAACCAAGTTCTTGGGAAGTAAATAGACTACAATTTTATATTTAAATATTTTTTCGTATCTCTGATGCTAATCTTTCTATTCTGAAGAAAAGGGCATACCAAACTACAAAAACTCGTTATTCGCTTTAACTCCATTTTTTTTTAAACTAATCATTCAAGTCGATCAAACTTCTAGAACCTATTAACAATATATAAATCAAGAAAATCAAATCAGGTCAATGACAAATTTTAATTAGGGTGGTGATTAGGGGGTGGTTTACGATCACTTTTTTGCTGAAAAAAATAGGGACTGACATTTTTTTCATTATAAGCCACTTAATTTTTTTAGCTAGAGATTTTTTTTTATTTCTGGAGATACATATTTCGAGTTATTCTCGAAAAATGCATAGTTTTCCGGTCCTTTGACTTTGAAACTACAATATATAGGATTTGACGAAGAAGAGCCAACATATAATAAAGTATAGCTCGATTACAGTTGGTCTTAAAGAAAATAAAAAAAAACGGTTTTGTTTATTTTTTCAGAAGATACATTTTTGTTGAGTAAAGTTGTTTTGATAAAACAAAAACTTTTTGAGTTATTAGCAGAAAACTGATTAAAAACATAGATTTTTTCGATATAAAACTAACACTTTCGATAGCGAATAAATCGAAAACTATTAATTTTATCAAAAATTGTATATAATGTTTTTTGCTTATAATGAATGTTTTTACCAACTCTTGCGGTCAAAATGTAGTAAAAATTTCCACCCCCGAGATGGGGTGGCAACCACCCCCATAGTAAAAGCGCCTTTTGGCATGATATAGATTTTGATCCTTGGACTATCCACTACTTATTCTCAAATGTTCAAGCAAATTGATCCATTCTGTAAAAATTGCGAGGTTTTGTCCAATTTTAAGCTTCATTACTTGGACTACATGCTAGGGATCATCGTCTATATCACCCTTTATGTTAAGTTTTGACCGTTCGATTTTTTGTCCTACGTAGATATATACAGGGTGTTTCAAAAAATGTAACACTGTCTCTAAAATAAATTGAAAAATAATTGAGGTTTGCTTAGTAAAAAATTTTTGTAACGCCATCTGTTTTCAAGATAAAGGGCGTTGAAAAAAAATTTACACATTTTTTACGATTGTGCCGAAACTACTGATAACATTGTAAAAAATTTTGGTGGGTTTTAAGAAGTAGTTATTCATCATTGGCGCGCATACAGGTAATGGTCTGAATTTTAAAGAAAAATATATTATGCCACTGATATATTACAAATTAAAAACCATTTTTATTATTAAACGCTTTTATTTAGTTCAATAGTTTGCGTCAAATCTTTAGACGTTAATTTCAGTGCCTTTTCTCCAATGCAAATGAATGAACATTTGCAGACATATGCATTCGCGGGAACAATACACGAATAATCAATAATTTTTTTTAATGTTTATTAATTGTTTAAATTAAGACTACTTCATGATAAGGAAAGAAGACATACGTGAATGCAAGGACTGCAAGGTAATAGTTAGTGAGACAGTAAGCCAACAACATAAGCTGCTTGTTCTGGACATCGAAGTAAAAAGCGAAACTAAACAAAAATATCGGAGAGGACCACAAAAAATCAAGTGGTGGATGCTAAAAGATGAGAAGAAAGGTCTATTCAGGGAAAGAATAGTAGAAAAAATATGTTGGAACATGAAAGGAAGCCCTAACACAATTTGGAGAAAAATGGCCAATATTAGAGAGATATTGCAAATTTAACACAGCCTACGTTGCGCTATTTACACCGCGCTATTTTGACAGAATTGACATTTCTCAGACGTTTCATAAATGCAGATATTGCTCAACATTTTGGTTGCGGTATTTTACGGCTCGATTAAGATTAGTTGTTTATCTAATTTGTACTCAAAATCCAGAATTTAATTTAGATGGAAGAAAGGTTTGTATTTTCTTCCAAATATCGAGCAAGAGAAACAAATTATCCTTGAATCCTTGATCCCCTTCATGTTTTCCTGATCTAACGTCCAATTTTCTGAAGAAGTCAATAGATTTTGACATAAAACTTGTTTTAATAAACACAAATCGTCATCAGACGTAAATCTAATTCGTTTGCTACTGTCTGAGGTAGCCATTTTAGCAAATTATTACGAATAAAGTTGGTTTAAATGAAAGATAAACAACAAACATAACCTGAAAACAAAATAGCGCAGCGAATACCGCACAGCGTAACGACCCCCCTAATAACGGCAGGCCGTATTTCCAATAACGCAGCGTAAGCCAGATATCACATCTGCGCATGCTCTACTGTCAAAATAACGCGTGCTGTAATACAGCAAGTGCAAAAAAGACTCAGCAATATCTCTCTATTGCAGAGCCTTTTTTGCACTTGCTGTATTACAGCACGCGTTATTTTGACAGTAGAGCATGCGCAGATGTGATATATGGCTTACGCTGCGTTATTGGAAATACGGCCTGCCGTTATTAGGGGAGTCGTTACGCTGTGCGGTATTCGTTGCGCTATTTTCTTTTCAGGTTATGTTTGTTGTTTATCTTTCATTTAAACCAAATTTATTCGTAATAATTTGCTAAAATGGGTACCTCAGACAGTAGCAAACGAATTAGATTTACGTCTGATGACGATTTGTGTTTATTAAAACAAGTTTTATGGCAAAATCCATTGACTTCTCCAGAAAATTGGACGTTAGTTCAGGAAAACATGAAGAGTGCAACAGGAAAATCTTTTATCTCTAAGAACATTCAAGGATCATTTATTTCTCTTGCTCGATATTTGGAAGAAAATACAAACCTTTCTTCCATCTAAATTCTGGAGTTTGAGTACAAATTAGATAAACAACTAATCTTAATCTAGCCGTAAAATACCGCAACTAAAATGTTGAGCAATATCTGCATTTATGAAACGTCTGAGAAATGTCATTTCTGTCAAAATAGCGCGGTGTAAATAGCGCAACGTAGGCTGTGTTAAATTTGCACTATCTCTCTATTATTAGAGAGACGGCTATTGAAATACTTGGGAAAACGTCAAGAAAGAAGTTTGAGGATAAAGAGACTTGGTGGTGGTCAAATGAAGTACAAGGAAAAATAAAAGAGAAGAGAAAATTATATAAAAAGTGGCAAGAAACCAGATCGGACATAGATCTTCAAAACTATATGGTCGCCAAAAAGGAAGCGAAAGTAGCAGTAGCAAAAGCTAAAGCAGAAGCGTATTCAAACCTATACGATCAACTTGATACCAGGGAAGGCGAAACGAAGATATATAAAATAGCCAAACAGAGAGCAAAGAAAGCAAAAGATTTTAATCAGATTAGATGTATCCGAGATGAAAATAATAAAATACTAGTTCACGAAAGGGATGTCAAAAAGAGATGGAGAAAGTACTTTGACAGCTTATTAAATGAAGAATTTGACAGACAGCCTGTAGAGTCAACGGAGACAGTAGCAGCAATGGTCACCAAAATAACCAAGGAGGAAGTGGCTCAAGCGCTTCAAAAAATAAAGAAAGGAAAAGCGGTAGGACCAGATGATATTCCTGGGGAAGTATGGAGAGCATTGGGAGAGACAGGAACAAGGTGGCTAGCAGGTCTATTTAATAGAATTATGGAAGTTGGACAAATGCCAGACGAATGGAGAAGCAGTATACTGGTACCTGTTTACAAAAACAAGGGAGATATACAACAATGTACAAACTACAGGGCTATAAAACTGCTTAGCCACACCATGAAAATATGGGAAAGAGTAATTGATAGACGGATACGTGAAGAGACCGAAATATCCGAGAATCAATTTGGCTTTATGCAGGGTAGATCAACAACAGATGCGATTTTCATTATAAGGCAGTTGATGGAAAAATACAGGAGTAAAGAAACAAACGCTCATATGGTATTCATTGATCTTGAGAAAGCATATGATAGAGTTCCTCGAGAGATTCTGTGGTGGGCACTCAATAAGAAAGGAGTCCCTGGTGAATATGTAAAGATTGTGAGGGATATGTATGAGGGAGTAACGACTAGTGTTAGGACAGGTGTGTGAGAGACTGATAAATTTCATGTGAAAGTAGGATTGCATCAAGATTCTGTGCTTAGTCTGTATTTATTCTCATTAGTTTTGGACCAGATAACAGCGAAAATACAGGGTAACATTCCATGGTGCTTAATGTATGCTGATGATGTCGTGTTAGTAGGAAGTAGTGAAAGAGACTTAGAACAAAAACTGGAACAGTGGAGACAAGCTCTGGAGGAAAAAGGTTTAAAACTTAGTAGGACAAAAACAGAGTATTTGGAATGTTCATTTAAAGATGGAGCTACTACAAATAAAATGGTATCTTTGGATGGTGAAATGATTGTAAAAAGCAATAGTTTTAAGTACCTAGGATCGGTATTACAGAGTAATGGAGAAATAGATGGAGATGCATGCAGTAGAATTAGGGCTGGATGGATGAAGTGGAAAGAAGCGAGTGGTGTGTTGTGTGACAGAAAAATTCCAATGAAGCTGAAGGGAAAATTCTATAAAACAGCCATAAGACCAGCTATGATGTACGGAACTGAATGTTGGGCAGTGAAAAAGAAAGAGGAACAGCGAATGCATGTGGCGGAAATGAGAATGCTTAGATGGATGAGTGGAGTGACAAAGAAGGATAAAATTAGAAATGAGTATATTAGGGGAAGTCTAGGTGTGGCACCAATTGATGCCAAAATGAGAGAGCATAGGTTAAGATGGTTTGGTCATGTTCAACGTCGAGACGTTAACCACCCAATACGAAGAATAGCTGAAGTGCAGATTCCTGGAAGGAGTAGGAGAGGAAGACCAAAGAAGACCTGGGGGAAGACGATAAGGCAGGACATGTTGGTAAAGGGGATTAACATTGATATGGCCCAAGATAGAATTGTGTGGAGAAATGCAATTAGGGAAGCCGACCCCGCATAGGGATAAGGCAAAGAGAATGATGATTAATTGTTTAAATAAAAAAAAAACGATTTTATTGGAAAATGCTTAAATTCTCTTGTTTTTTACAATGTAAAAACTTGAGTGTTGTAGCTAATGATATGAACTATACATAATTTCACTTTTTACGTTAATTGTTTACGTTATGCTTTATAAATAAACAATAAAGTTTCAAATTTTTTGCCGATTCCGACTACTTTTCATGTTAGTACATCATATGTTTTATACATATTTTAAGAAACATGACGATATATTTTAATGTTTGAAAAGTGTAAGACTAAAAAGTAAAAAATAAAAAAATATGAAAAAAAATTTTTAAGAAACGCTTTTCTTTACTTACGAGTGACTAAAATTAAAAATATTATAAAAAAATCAACTAAAAAGCAAAAAATAAAAAAAAAATTAAAAAATCTAACACATTCGTTAAAGAAAAGCGTGGGACGAAAACCGTTTATACGATGAAGACGCACTTTTCTTTGACGAATGTGTTTGATTTTTTCATTTTTTTTTTATTTTTTGCTTTTTAGTTGATTTTTTTATATTTTTAATTTTAGTCACTCGTAAGTAAAGAAAAGCGTTTCTTAAAAATTTTTTTTCATATTTTTTTATTTAATTCTTTGTTCAATTTGTCACAAAAATATATCTTCTCTTTTTTCACACGACGACCCGTTTTCATTAGGTTTTTTGTCACAAATTGAACGAGGAATTCAAAAATACTTTTTAATTTGAAATATCTGTGGCGTACTATTTTTTTTCTTTAAAAAATTCAGACCATTACTTGTATGCGCGCCAAAGATGAATATAAAATTATTAACTGTATATCCAAAAATGGACAATAACTACTTCTTAAAACCCATCAAATTTCATTACAATGTTGTAGTTTTAGCAAAATCGTAAAAAATGTGTAAAATTTCATTTTCTTCAACGCCCTTTATCCTGAAAACGGATAGCGTTACAATTTTTTTTTTTTACTAAGCAAACCTCAATTATTTTTCAGTTTTTACCTATCCTAGAAGCGGTGTTACCTTTTTTTGATTCGTATACCCTGTATACGAATCGAACTGACGTAGGAAACTTACTGAGAATATTATTAATATAACTTTAACTACTATGTTTGACAGACAAAATCATTTATCTATATCTATAGCCTGTTAACTAAGCATGCAAGCCCACATATTTTAGATCCCAATTTATATGGGACTGCACAAAATATATTTATATAGCTCCTAAAAAATATAATTAATATGCCAATACACATTGGCATATAAGTAAGTGGACATGTAAGTACCCAAAAATATTAATTGGCAAAACATAAAAGTTAAATGACGATCAATTAGAGCTGTAACAACAGCAAGCAATTCATTTTCTTCTAAGACGTAGTCCAGGAAAATTATGATTTTTTTTTAAAATATGAATGCATTTTAAATCAAAATGGAATGTATTTTAAACTGTTTTATTTGGCGATATAATGACACCCATGATGCCTAACATTAGATCGTATACAGAACTTTCCTTCTCACTATATGCGTGCATAAAAGTAATATACAAAAAATAACGAGAATTTTACTAATGGTAAGAGAACCCAAGCGGGGATTTTTGCAGTTACTCGAACGCGTCAGATTATTACATGGGGAGAAACCTTGTACCCTGAAAATGTACCTCTACCATATATTGGCTCTTAATGCACTGAAGTTCGTTAAGGGGAGGGGGCAAAAAACATCTATACTTAAAAAAAACTCGAAATCGTCAGGAAATGGGTGAGGAATCTAAATTTCACTAGAAAAAAGAGAGTATTTCGCGAAATGAATGACAGATCGAAAAACTAAAAAATACGTGCTCAATATTTTTCAAAAATCTATCGAATGATACCAAACACGACTTCCCACGGAGAGGGGTGGGGGTAAATTAAAAATTTTAAATACGAATCCCGCGATATTTCGCAAAAAGAACATCAGATCGAAAAACTGAAAAATACACGTCTTCAATATTTTTGAAAACTCTATTGAATGACACCAACACGTCCCCCCACGGAGGTAGGATGGGGGGTTACTTTAAAATCTTAAATGGGAGCCCCCATTTTTTATTGCAGATTTGGATTCCTTACGTAAAAATAAGTAACTGTTATTCCAGACATTTTTTAGAATTATGGATAGATGGCGCTATAATCTAAAAAAACGATTGTTGGAAATAGAAAATTAAATTAAAAATGGAAAGTCCCCACTAAAATGTAAAACTTTACTGAACTTTTTTTGGTTTTAGGACCTACTCTTCACAACCCAATAGGTCCCCATAACGCTCGAGTGACTGTACATTTAGCATACTTTGCTCCCCTACCATAAAAACAGATTGTCATACAAATTTTATAATTAAAATACGAGGCTTATTCAATTATTGAAACACATCTTTGACCCAGAAAAAGTTTATTGGCAAATATATCTACAAATAATTACCTACCAATATAATTAAGGCACATATTTCATTGTTTCACCAACCGATATATGCCCTGCTTAAAGAATTCTGGTGGCTGTTGCTCGAATGATTCTTTTACGGCATTTTGTACTTCTTTTTCCGACTGAAAATTACTGCTTTTTATAATGCCTTTTAAGTATAATGCCTTTTCAGTGGCTTAAAGATGCGAAAATTACAAGACGATAAATCGTCATTATAGGGTAGATGCTCTAATATCCACCATGTCTTTCGTCGTGTATTTTCCCTTACTACTTATGCTAGAAAATACTGAGCATTCTCATGCCAGAGAATGAGACCAAGTGAAAGCTTTCCTGGTGAGCTTTCGTCTTATTGCTGATGGAGCTTGTTCGAAATATAGGTTTGTTCCAACACGACCGAGAACCGAGAACCGTCACGAAACGGTAACGCTTCCGCGCAGTAAACAAAATCCATTCCAACAAAAATATGATCTTGGAACTTTACCGCGCTGAGCAGATGGGAAGTGAATTATAAATTGTAAAATTCCCTCATCTTCCTTAGTCTCAGCATCCGTATGGCTTGCAAATTGTAGAAGCCTCGGAGGTGTAACCAGAGAAGGTTCCCATTGTTTTCAGTCTGGTGGGATGTAGAGTAACATTATGTTGCTTTATATGCCGTTAGAGTGAAAACTTAGTCTTTTTGTAGCAGTTGGCGCTAGGGCATCTATGCCATTTCGTTCGTTGCAATCCGGGACTGCACGCCGGGGTTTGTTTTAGTTGGATCAGAGAGAGCAGCATATGTGCCTCCTGATGAGAGACTAATAAGTTTCGAAACCGGTAGAGGTGCTTGATGCACTCTCTGATTGGACTGGAATATGTTGCGGCTGTATTTTCGTTTTGCAATGAAATTGAAAATGGTTATTCATTTTTGAAAAATATGATCGTCATCGGATCGTCCTTCCCACTGTTCCAACAAGAATTGTGATCTTTCGGTGACGGTTTCGTGATGATCATTTCAGTAATCGGGCCATAATCGGGCAAATGCATGTGCTGGTTGGACTGACTTGCGCACTAGGATTTAATTCTTTAAATTTTTTGAGCCTTGCAAATTTTGAACCTTTTTGCAAATCTAAAGCGGGAATCGTGATCAACTAAAGGCACACAAGCTATCACCAACAAAAATGACAAATGATAATGATAGATAAATCAGTTATCAGTCAGATAACCGTTCCAACATCGGTTTCCAAATTACCGTCATGGGACGATAACTGGGCGATACAATTACGAACATGCGCACAACAAACGGTACATAAGTAGTTTCGTGACGGTTTCTGGACCGTCCAAAAGTTCATGCTGGAACAAACCTTTATATTTGGACTCATTGTTAATAACAGCAAACAGCATTGACACAATACCTAAATTTGCAGTTAAATACGAATGATTCGCAACTCCCTTAAAAACACTTACTACTTACTACCTGTAGAATTTCCGTAGACCCAATCCTTCTAAAACCCAAGTACATATGTGGAATGCTAATACATTAGTCATTAGAACACACAGACCAATCTATGTAAATACCTTGGAGTAACTCCTGACCGGTCCCTCACCTATAGACAACACTGCATAAAAACGAAAGGGAAAAGTAACGGAGTGCAGCCAAATCAACGCCAATCTCAAATCTCTATAAAGCAGCGGGTTTTGCAGATTCTTTAACACGGAACAATGTAGCAGAGCAAATAGTAATAGCGAAAATTTAACAAATCGAGGACGAGCACTGGAAACTGGAACACCCAAAAATTAAAATTCAAGAAAATCTTCCTTGGAACAGTGCAGGATGGGTATCCCGTATATTTTACTCTTCCCCAGGTTCAATGGGGCAATCTCTAAACTTTAAAATATGAAAAACTATGCATAGGATAAAAACAGGGGTCGTTCCAGTAGGAAAAATAGACCAGAATCATGTAAACTGTAACAGTGGAGAAATAGTCTAGTCCTAGTCGCAACATAGGGGGTCACGTGGGCACTTTTAGCTCGCCGCGATTTGATGGTGGTATTACAGGTTTTTGGGTCGCTGAATCCAATGGAAGTGGTCTGGAAGCCCACATGTGGTGCGTTTAGTTGTTATTAACGAATTATGGTAAAATTAGGTGTTTTTCAGGAATTATTAGAAGCCCTCTAAATAAATTGGTAGTGTTAAGGTCTCCTCTGGTGTATTTTTGGTCGCTGAATCGAATGCGACTAGTCGCGATTACTCAAAATGTGTTCTTATTTTTTAATAAAAAATAATTGTTTATTCGCCGAAAAGCTCGAAATGCGTTATCTACATTTGTAGTCTTTTTCATAGTATTTTTATAAGCTAAATCGATTGTCGCTAGTCGTGATAGCTTAAACCACGTTCCGACTTTTTTTTTTTAAAACCACTTGAAATGACATGAAATTTGGCACGCACGTAGATAACATGTCAAAAAAAACAAATGATATTGTGCCGATGTGTGCTTTTACCCTGGGGGTGAGTTTCACCCCGTTTCGGGGGTGAAAAACGAAACCTTTAAAATAAGTCCGGAATTGGATAAACTGATTAATTCTAAGCAATTTTTGTTCTATATAGTTTTTACAATTATTATTTTGTTAATACCAAATTAATTGTTTATTCGCCGAAAAGCTCGAAATGCGCTATGTACAGCAAGTTTGTAGTCTTTTTCATAGTATTTTTATGCGCTAAATCGATTGCCACTAGTCGTGATAGCTTAAACCACGTTCCGACTTTGTTATTAATAAATTATTGCAAAAATAACGGTTTATAGTACGATCACTCACTACGTTTTTGCTCTAAATTTTAAAAAACCACTTGGATCGACATGAAATTTGGCATACACGTAGCTAACATGTCAAACAAAAGAAGTGATATTGTGCCGATGTCTGCTTTTACCGTGGGGGTGAGTTTCACCCCTTTTCGGGACTGAAAAAATAAACCTTTAAAATAAGTCCGGAAGTGGATATACTGATTAATTTTAAGCAACTTTTGTTCTATACAGTTTTTTCACTAAGTCAATACTTTTCGATTTATTTGGTTTTTTTGTTGAAAAATGAACATATTCCCTCTCAAATAACTCGAAAAGTATTGACTTAGTGAAAAAACTATATAGAACAAAAGTTGCTTAGAATTAATCAGTTTATCCAATTCCGGACTTATTTTAAAGGTTTCTTTTTTCACCCCCGAAACGGGGTGAAACTCACCCCCAGGGTAAAAGCACACATCGGCACAATATCACTTGTTTTTTTACATGTTATCTACGTGCGTGCCAAATTTCATGTCAATCCAAGTGGTTTTTTAAAAAAATTCGGAACGTGGTTTAAGCTATCACGACTAGTGACAATCGATTTAGCGTATAAAAATACTAAGAAAAAGACTACAACTTGCTGTAGATAACGCATTTCGAGCTTTTCATCGAATAAACAATTATTTTGTTATTAATAAAATAAGAACACATTTTGAGTAATCGCGACTAGTCGCATTCGATTCAGCGACCAAAAATATACCAGAGAAGACCTTAACACTACCAATTTATTTAGAGGGCTTCTAATAATTCCTGAAAAACACCTAATTTTACCATAATTTGTTAATAACAATTAAACGCATCACATTTGGGCTTCCAGACCACTTCCATTGGATCCAGCGACCCAAAAAACCTATAATACCACCATCAAATCGCGGCGAGCTAAAAGTGCCCACGGGACCCCCCTATGTTGCGACTAGACTAAAATATAAAACAAGGAAAATCTTCTTACATGCAAAAACTATCCTCATCAGTGTACCCTAGAAGATTTGTAGCTCACCAACAAAGATGGAATCGACGACATAGCTCGATACTGGGCCGGAAATGTATCTTAGGTCTACATACATAATATGAAGGGTCCAGTGGAAAACGATGAGATTCCATTTTTTGGCTAAATCAATATTTTAGCGCCTATGTTAGCGTGCATCGAAAAGAATCAGTATACCTACCTAACTATTACAGCGAATAAACAATAAAATTCCACTAAAATCTGCTGTTGAAAATAGGCACCACAGTGGAAAAACGATGAGATTCCCGTCCGCCCGAGGAAGAACGATGAGGTTCCCTCTCTTCGCCTGTTAAACAAGATGGGGCTGATATATGTTGAACGGCTGTTAAACGGTCGTTATTGGCCGAATATTGCTTTAATATTCATGAATACATGCAGTTTCATTTTGCAAATTATGTATTCAGTATTTTTGACAACATATAATGTTAAAATTATCACTTCGTTTCAATTTTGAATTTTTATATTTTTCAAATGAATAAAAATGTTGGGTGTTCATGTTTTTATTCGTTCCTGAATTCAAAATGGAGTTCAATGGAATTTTTGAACAAGACAATTTAGTCAGAATGAATTCTAAAAAAAACGACTTCATCAGTAGTTGTGACACTTTAATTTTTTTCGTTTTTCTCAACTTTGTCAAAAATGGAATCTCATCGTTTTTCCACTGGTCCCTTCATATATTATTTACTATTAAGTCTTATTATTATAAATAATTGTGAGCGAAATAATTAGTGGTTAATTTAACACTTTGCTTTAAAATAAGAAATGTAATGCATTTGTTGTTTTCTGGAAAGTGAAAAATGCAAAATAATCACAAAAATGTCACCGTTATGCTACTCTACTATGCGAAAAATCGCTAATGTTACTCTGCTATTAAATGTATGTAGTCGTTATACATATTCTATAATGAAAGATTGCTTTCTATAAATACTTTATACTCAGTTAAATATTTGTTTGGCACCTCTCCCTTGTTGCTTATAATTACTAGCTGAACTTTTTTATTTCTGAAAACTACACAACAATGGATATTTATAAATAAACATTCCAGACTTGAAATTCTAAGTGAAATGTGCTAATTATTTTAATTAATACTAATTTTTAGTCTATTACTCTAAATATGTTAAAGAACACCGTATATAGTATATATCATATGTAAATTTTGATGTCACTCAAATACAATAAAATTTACATGAATATATTCGTCTTGAAATTTTAATCATTTCATATCGTTGCGCCAACTCTGAATTTTGATTAATACCGCAAATAGCGTGTTCGCCATTTTTATTGCACAATTCTTTATAAAAACACTTTTAAATTTAAACGAAGATTTCTACGCGCCGCGCGCCTTTGTTGTCGGAATCGGTGTACACATTGCGGTAGACTTTTCGAAAGGCATATTCGAAATATTTGGTTCTAGTGCAACCACTGATATGAGCTATTACCTCCGATTTCGTTGAACCTCCATCGATTTGCATGAAAATTGGTGAGTGGTTAGAGGATATCTCAAGCAACAAAGGTGACATGGCGCCAACTTGCGCTTTTACCCTGGGGGTGTATGCCACCCCTTCCCGGGGTAAAAATAATTGTATTAAAAATAACCCCATAATTCGACAGAGGGACAAATTATATGCAAAATTTGTTCTATAAAGTTATTAAAATAAATCAAAACTTTTTGAGTTATTAAAGATCAAAAGTTTTAATTTTTCGTGAGAAAAATGCATGTTTTTAACCGATTTTTCATCGGTAACTCAAAAACTATAAGTTTTCACAAAAAAATTGTTATTGCCAAAATTGAAGCCAATAAAAAATAAAATAAAATTCTTACGAGAAAAACCTTTTAATGTTAACTAAAAGTGAGTTATAGGTAATTGAATGTATATTTTTTTCGGCCAGTACCCAAATCTAAGTATTGAAGGTTAAATAACGGGAAAATGAAGCACTTTATAACATAAACTTATTAAAAATTTGTCAAAGTACTTAGAAATATCTATCAAATGCGCCCCCGAACAAGTTCATAGCATTAATATTTATGCTAAAATTTTCAAAATTTATCTTTTAAGAATTTTTCCAAAAAATGTTATTGTTTTTTGTAAATAACTCCGGTAATTTTGACGATATGAGGTTCACCTAAAACCCATTTGAAAATTAATTCCAAGGGCTTTTTTAAATAAATCTTTTAAACCCCTTACTTTTTTAAAAATAAAAGGTTAAATGGCCCCGGTTACATGGTTCTCACAGCAAAATTTAAGCTTTAAACGTTTTTATCTTGGTTGTTTTTTACCCTACAGAAATAGCAAAAAAGTTTCGTTATATATCATTTTTACGCATATTGAGTATTTCTGGAGTTATTATCAAAAGAATATGAAAATTACGATAATTTTAAAAATTCTGATTTTTGCAAATTATCTTTTTTTTTATTACTTATGCTACTATAAAGAAATTCTTGTAAGGATTACTATTAATTTTAATTTTTGTGGAGATGGTGTATGTTTTATTTTTCACTTTTTCCTAAAAAAATCGAAAGGGTTCTCTTATTTTCATCATAACTTGCTTAATTTTGATGCTATTCTTCTAGAGCTCATTCGATAGGTATGGTGCGAAAAATTGCCATTCGAAGTGGTTTCGGTACAAATGGTCTGGCTGTAGATGTTGATATGTCACAGTACAAACTCACGTTTTGTTCGGAAAAGCGTATTTTCTTCATTTGCAGTGATGTTTTCTCACTTAAAAAACTTTGCAGTTCTGGATCAGTTTCTTGTGCGGGAGCTAAGTCCATGATGTCGATATCTTTCTTGATGCTATCGACTCGAGATAGTGCGTCTAACACAATATTTGTTAATCCAGAAATGTGCTGAATGTTAGTGCAAAACTGTCCTATATAGTCTAAATATCTAAACTGTCTAGGACTGCATTTATCTAGCTTCTGAGTAAAGGCGAAGGTGATTGGTTTCTGGCCTGTGTATATCGTTATGTCCTTGCCTTCGATCATATGTCTGAAGTGTTTTATGGCTAGATATATAGCTAATAGTTCGCTGTCGTATACACTATATTTCTTTTCGCTAGGTGAGAATTTCTTAGAAAAGAAAGCTAAAGGTTTCATACCTGTATCCGTTTTTTGTTGTAGTACAGCTCCAGCACAAAAATCAGAAGCGTCACAAGTGATGGAGATATCAAAATCGTTTACAGGGTGGCTCAGTAAAGCAGCGTTAGCTAAACTGTTTTTGCAGTCATCAAAGGCTTGGATTCACTGTGGTGTCCATTCAATTGGTGCTTTTCCTTTGACATTACCTTTAGTAATTAAAGTGTATCGCTATAGCGATAGTAAAAATAGTAATTAAAGCGTATCGCTATAGCACCAAAACCGACCCCCTACGGAGGTAGGGTGGGGGTTACTTTAAAATCTTAAAATGGGACCCCCATTTTTTATTGCAGATTTGGATTCCTTACGTAAAAATAAGTAACTTTTATTCGAGACATTTTTTCGAATTATGGATAGATAGCGCTATATGTATTCTAAAAAAACGATTGTTGGAAATGGAAAATTAAATTAAAAATGGAAAGTCCCCACTTAAATGGATAACTTTACTTAACTTTTTTTGGTTTTAGGACCTACTCCTCACAACCCAATAGGTCCCCATAACGCTTGAGTGACTGCACATTTAGCATACTTTGCTCCCCTACCATTAAAAATAGGCGCCCAAAGAAATACGTTTTTACTTCGATAGGTTTTTTTTGGAATTTAAGTGGCTTTTTTGGGTATATTTACGATTGATAATTTAAAACTTAAATCTAACTTATAGTATAATTAAAAAAAGTCGGAAACTAAAATTCGGATTATCTTCTGTTTTTTAAGATGTAAATATAAAACAGAAAAGAATGATGAATTTTAATCGACAAGGGAATCTATAATTGACTCTTGACTTCTCGTTCACCGTGATAATAATCTGTAACGAACTAGTTCCTTTGTACCCACAAAAGTTTCATTTCATCAATCATTTCATTTGCCCAAATTTCATCAATATGTTGTTCCAATCTCTTGTTTTCTTGAAAAAAAAAACCTCTCTTATTCCTTTGTTGTTTTTATTCACTTTTATGAGTATATACACTTTGTGAGTACAAAGGAACTATTTTGCTAAATATTATTATTGCAGTGAACGACAAGTCGTGAATGCAATAATTTAAGATTCCCTTGTCGATTAATTCGTCACTCTGTTCTGCTTTATACTTACATCTTAAAAAGTGGAGAGGAGAATAATCTGAATTTTTAATTTCCGACGTTTTTGACTTATGCTTCATAGATGGTGCTAGCAGTAGGTACCTTTTTGTAATTATTTTAATAAATACACCGAAAGTTGAGAGATATTTGTTTGCAGTTCAGTGCTTCTGCGGAGATGCTCTGGCGACATTTTTTATGAAATCGAAATGCATATAAGCACATAGTGGAAGCACTATTCTGAAATCAAATCTCCATTATCTTTTACTTTTACTGACATATTATTTCAACCAAGTTTAATTCTTTTTTAGGATGACGATAGAAGACGAGGTGGTATAACATTATCACGATACCAAGAACTGTATGCAGAATTTTTAGGAAATCCAGAAGAAACACCTGCAGTATATCTATTTGGTCCCTTGTCAGAATTCTTTTATTATGAAGATGTGTTAGAAGATGTGTTAGAAGAAATTTAACACTTATTTTGTACTGTAAAAAAATATGAGTTTTACAGTTAAGTACTACCACAAAAGTTAACTTATTTGATTTCGTAGTGTCGTGATATTTCTACAGAATGCCTTTTATTTCAAAATTTATTGTTTTAAATATTTTAATAATTTAGTAGACTTATCTTTTTTTATTCAATAGGTACATACAGATTGAGTTTTATGAACAATATGTTTTATGTATGTATGGCCCCAATTACTTCGGAAACGGCTTGCACGATTTTTATAGATTTTGATGGGTAAGGGTCTTATAATTCGGCCGATTTTATAGTGGTATTTATATTGTTATCAGATCTTCTGTTTTTCTAAAAATATAATGAACTTTCTTGTTTCAAATGGAACACACCGTATATTTTTTGCGTTTTGAAGTACAGTATGCGGCAAAATAAACAGTACTGAAATGAAAATTGAAATGTTTATGATTATTTATATATCTATAATACATGAAGTCTTGCAAACATCATTCACGACGACGCACTTTCCCGATAAAACAAATGTTAAAGATGCCCTCTGGCCAGTGGCGGATCTACGGGGCGGGAAAATGAGGAAATTTCTACTCTAACAAGGTCCAAAATTAAAGAAAAAAAATTGTTCCAACATAAAAATATATTAGCTCACATAAAACTGAAACCAGAGAAAGACAAATTCAACCCAATAAACAAGCTAGTTAGGAAAATTAGAGGAAGCTAATGCCTATAAGTTATTATTTATGTATTTATGTAATCTGAGTTTATCTTTTTAATGTCTTTTGGTTGGTTTTTCATTGGAAGTTCCCCCTTAGGCAAATTGCCCCTTCCAAGGCAAATTTCTAGATCAGCCACTGCCTCTGGCACGAAAAAAACTTTAATTCTAGTCCTCAATTCCGAAATGGCAGACGGTGATCCCTTCAGCATTCCCCATATGTACGCATCTGGTGGCGTTAGTTCTGGCACAGAATAACTAACTATACAGAAGCGAATCTGACTGTCGTTTCCATTGATTTTGTTGGGACCGAAATATTTGACCTTGTGCACCAGTTACAGAATAGAACTTGATGTTCTAAGGAATAGACCATTCCAAATTAGGTAATATTTTTGACAAGTAGTTATTAATTAAATATGAAATATAAAATTTAACTATAAAATATAAATAAAATATAAAATAAAACATATATAAATATAAAATTTAACTAAAAACAACTGTCACTGTCAGTCGCAAAAGTGAGGTTGCACCAGTTACGTTGACACATGAGCATGAAAATTATGTTACCGTTTTCGGCAGGAGTTTCGCTTCTGTATGGTTATTTAATCTGTGGTTCTGGTGATTGGCAGCTCCAAAAATGATCGCACAGTATTCGAAGAAACTCCCTGGGAGTGTGACATGTTATCCTGTCCTGCTGAAATCTTGTTTATTTTAAGCTTGGACCGTTTTCGTGACCTTTTCCGTATGGCCGAAATTATACTCCACTATAAAAATTTTTTCTGCAAAACTGAGAACCATTCTGAAGTATCTAAATTGGGTGCGTTCGGACGACCACAGCGGCTGGACAGCTGAGCCAGTAGTAGCTGTCAGACGTCACCGCTGGAAGCCAGCCGCTGAGAGATTTACTAAGCTTTCCCTATCACGGCTGGATACAACCACTCAGCCGATTTCTGCTGACCGCCAGCCGCTATGGTCGTCCGAACGCACCCATTAACATGATATAGGGCTTTTCATCGATTGTCATTTGTTTCGAGCTTCTGTCATATGTTGTATAATCTGTGTATACAAATATTATATACAGATTATACAACATATGACAGAAGCTCGAAACAAATGAGTGTGAATGAAAAGCCCTATTGACAAACGATATAACAACGTTCAAAAACCACTCAATACGTTTCGGCACATGACACATACAAATTTGAGGCATACGAATTTCAGTACCTACTGTTTATTTTGCCGCATACCGTACTTAAGAAATATTGATTATTTATTTTTCATGTAATATACCTAAATGCCACAATTTCGGAGTTATTTTAAAAAAATTTAATCCAATTATCAAAATCAGTTGTTTCGGCCTAGGCAGACATTGTTTTGAGTTCTTTAAACTTTGGATCATTGGCAACAGAAAAGATATTTTATATTTTTTCTCTAAAGTTGGTGGTTTTCGAGTTATAAATAATTTAAGGAAAACTGAAAAAAAAAAGAACTAAAAATGACGATTTTCAAGGCTTAAAACCACAACTAAAAAGTATAATGTTTTGAAGTTACGATTACGAAGTGTCTAAATTAAGCTCAAACCTTCTTCTATAGGCTTCCCATCATAAAAATTTTGGGCATGGTTTAATATAAAACATCATTTTTTAATTGTTAATGAAGCGCTTGTAAGAGAATAAGCGATCGGGCTTCATGAACAACCAAAAAACAATATTTTAGAATGAAATAAACGCAAATTACTTATCGGAAACTGATAAAATAAAGTTTGAACTTATATTTAGGTACTTCTTAATATCAAAAAGTATATTTTGTACTTGTTTTTGTGACTTGAAAATCGTCATTATTCGTTTTTTTCTTTAAACTGTTTATTACTCGGAAACGATCAACTTTAGAGAAAAATTACTGAAGAGTTTTCTTGTTCCCAATGATCCAAATAACCTAAAATTATGTCTTCTCGGGCCGAAAAAATTGACTTTATAATTTGCTTCAAATATATTTTTTAAATAAATGTAGCAATAACTCCGGTTTTTAGGTATAGGAAATATTACTCAAAAAATAATTGACATTTCTTAAGGACTTCAAAACGCAAAAAATATACAGGGTGTTCCATTTGAAATAAAAAATTCATTAGATTTTCAGAAAAGCTGAAGATTAGAATTAGAAATATGCTTTATTGTCAAGAAAAGTTGTACAATTTTATCGACAAAGCTTATGAAAAGTCACGAAAACAAAACAATAACAATACAATTACATATTTACTAAAATTGCAGAAATCGTCTATTAAATAAAAAAATATATAAGTATAATAATAATGAAGTAAACAGAAACAATCAATTGCAAAATTTAAAAATTTAAATAAATTGCAAATTGCATAGTCTACCTTAGTAACTAATAAGTTTAAAAGTTAGGCTGCTGCATATGACATCCAAATACAGATAAAAAAAACTACTTGTACAAAGGGGTCAAAGTGTACTGTAATTTCTTAGTTATTGATTAAGAAACTCTTCTACTGAATAATATGGTCTTTCAAATAGATAGGCTTTTATAATTTTAATTTAGATAATTTAGAGAAAGATGTTGCAGATTTAAGTTGCAGAGGGAGATGGTTGTACAGTTTTTTTGCGGAATATAATATATATTTCTTTACTAACTCGGAGAACGGGGTCGGTAAATAGACGTCAAAGGTAGAATTTCTCGTAAAACAGTCATGTTTAACACATTACAGAAGCTACTTCAAAGATCACAGGATTTTAACTCTTCCTTCTTTATAATATAAAGGTAGAAATTTCTCGTAAAACAGTCATGATTAAGAAAGACATGTAGATGTTTACGAATTAAGCAAACACTTTCTAAAATATAATATATTTTAGAAAGTGTTTGCTTAATTCGTATACAAACACTTTCTAAAATATAATATATTTTAGAAAGTGTTTGCTTAATTCGTAAACATCTACATGTCTTTCCAGCAAGACCTAATCATGACTATTTTACGAGAAATTTTTACCTTTATATTATAAAGAAGGAAGAGTTAAAATCCTGTGATCTTTGAAGTAGCTTCTGTAATGTGTTATTCTTCTGAGGCCAAACAGATATCTTATTGCTCTTTTTTGTAATTTGAAAATAACATCGGATTGGGCAACTGTACCAGAACCCCAAAAAGGAAGACCATATCGAAGATGCGACTCGAACAAAGAAAAATATGTTATTTTGGAAGATGCTAAATTGAGTTCCTTCGAAACAGATCTTATAGCATAGCAAGCTGAAGATAATTTCTTCCTTAACAAGTCAATATACCTAAAGGGACTATTTAAGGTTGCTGTCTAAAAAAATACCAAGAAATTTTACAGAATCAACGGTACTGATCTGGCTGTTATTAAGAAGTAAGGGTTGAAAAGCTCCTTTATAAGATAATACTACTTACTGTTTTATATACGTTAAACGAGAGCAAATTAGAGTCGGGCCAGATTTTTATTGTAAGTAGATCAGAAGTTATACCTACTAACATGAAGAGTTGCAATATTTGAGTTGCTCCAAGTGATACTGGTATCATCAGCAAAAAGAAAGATTTTTTCATCGATTTTTAAACTAGTGATGTCATTAATAAAGATAAGGAAAAGTAGAGGACCCAATACTGAACCTTGAGGTACCACACATACAATGTTTTTGAGACTAGAGTCTGTATCATTTGCTTGAACCAGTTGTTTCCTATCTTTCAAGTAAGATTGGAACCAATTCAAAGAAATACCTCGAATTCCCTAGAAATTTAGTTTTTTTTATCAAGATGTGTAGATCTGACATGTACCTAAATACTACTATAATATCGGCCGCATTAGAAGACACTTACACACCAAAATCTATGAAAATCGTGCAAGTGGTTTCCAAGATAATTGAGGCGTTTCGTACATAAACCTCACTCTGTATTTTCTAATAGGTATTGGTGTTTCATTGAAACATTTCATGAAACTGTAAAAAAATGTTATTAGCTGGATAAAAACATTACGATACACTATTACTAAGGTACTAGTACACTTTAGAAGACCAAAAATAAGCATTTTTCAAGATTTTTTTTCTCAGAACTTTTATTAGAAATGAACATAAAACTGTTTACATATTAATATCTAATTCTTAGAGAATACAAAAAATATATCTTTTTTCATTTATGCACGTACACTAATATTGTAGAGGGCGCCAAAGTCGAGGCCTCGAAAAAAAGTAGTTCCGATGTCGGACAGTTAATCTCAGGATTGGGATCTCTGAAACAAAAAAAAAAAGGTTTCTTACGTGACAATTTACCACCGTAAAAAATATTTCACGGAAATTTGAAAAAATTTTGTGAAAAAATCGCCCGTTTTTCTTTAGTTTTTCATGGTTAAAAAATATTTATTTTTTATTTTTTGGTCAAATTGTGGTAAATTGTCACGTAAGAAACCTTCCTTTTTTAAATGCAGTACGATTTTTTTGTTTCAGATATGCCAATTCTGAGATTAACTGTCCGCCATCATTTTTCGAGGCCTCGACTTTTGCGCCCTCTGCAATATTAGTGTACGTGGATAAATGAAAAAAGATATATTTTTTGTACTCTCTAAAAGTTAGATATTAATATGTAAAAAGTTTTATGTTCATTCCTAATAAAGGTTCTGAGAAAAAATTCTTGAAAAAAATAATTATTTTTGGTCTTCTAAAGTCTAAAGTGTACTAGTATCTTAATACCTATACAAAAACCAAATTGCTCCCTTACTTATAATAATTCATATCTATATTTGAGCAATACTGAAAAATTCATTCTTTAAAGTTGTCTTCACTCTTAAAAACTACAGAAAAGTTATAGTTTCGATTAGTTTGATATTCACTTTAGAATATAAGACAAAACTGTATACAATATTTTGAGATTCTAACCCCTAATAAGTGTTCTTAGTCACACAATGGGTGCCTTCGGACGACCACAGCAGCTGGAAAGCTGAGTAAGCATTAGCATTCAGACAACACCGCTGGAAGTCAGCCGCTGAGAGATTTACTAAGAGTTTCCCATTAGCGCTGGATACAATCACTAAGCCATTTGGTGCTGACACTCAGCTGCTGTGGACATCTGAACACACCCAATATCAACATTACATTTGATGATCTACCTCTATTTTTACTTATTTTTGAATTTTATCATCGTTTATATACTTAATTTATACTAACTATAACACTCAAATATTAGAAAAATATTGTTGTGTCTTATATTCCTCTATATCTTTAAAGCTCTTTTTGTTGTATGTTTTGTTATTTTTGTAAATAAATATAGCTAGCATTAATTTCTTTACTACCTCATTTTTTTCAAAATACAAATATTTAAAAATCTTACTACAGTCGAATTTATAATTCTGGACCTTGGAGGTAAACTACATTATGTCGACATGGTATTGTTTTAAATAAGTTCCTTTAATCCACTTATTTTATTAGTTGGATCATACAAATTGGTTATATAGTAGAACCCCGGTTATCCTTGCTCCTCAGGACCAGCCGTGGCACGGATAATTGAAAAGAAAATTTATGTACCTACCATAAAAAGATAACAGAAAAAATAAATCTTTCACGTATAGTTCCGTTGAGTGATTTACAGTGAGGCTATTTTAATAAAACCTCAAAAATGTAATTTTAGTAATGGAAAATCATAGCACGGATAATCTGCAGCCTGGATAATCCGCACACGGATAATTAGGATTCTACTGTATTTATATTGTCATTACAATATGGTCATATATTGTCTTTCAACCAATTATGGGATATATTATAAGATTTTTATTAACATTCTAAGTGCTATAAACTTTGTTGCAAACACATGCTAAACACAGTTGCTCGAAATGACATAGTGTAGTTTACCTCTGAGGTCTAGAATTATACTTATCCTATAGTGATCAGCTTAAAAGCACTAGCAGAATAATTCAGAATACTGCAACAAATGAAATCCTCCACTACATGGCTGAGAGGATAAAAATCAGCAGAGGGGTGCGGCAGGAAGAGATTGTGTAGCCAAAACTATTTATAACAGTCATGTAGTACATATTTAAACAATTAGAGTGGGAATCAAAGTGTATTGACATTGATAGAAAGAAACTAAATCATCTCCTATAAGCCAATGATATTGTTCACATGGCAGACGACTTACACGACAATTTTTACAAGACGATCAGTCACCACCTTGTAAAAATTGTCAGAGTATAGGAGAAGCCAGCGGTATGTTGTAACAACTACAGCAAGTAACACAGAGAGTCGGTTTAAAGATAGAATATGAGAAGACAAAAATGATGATGAATCTCGTCTCCAATGAGCAAATACAAATAAGAAATCTCCCACAGAAGTTGTGAAAAGATATGTGTTGTGCATTTGGGCAGCGAAATAAGATTAACACAAGACAACAAAACATGTGAACTACTCACAGGATTTATTTTTTATTTTGTGCTGCATTCAGAAAATGAGAGATGTGCAACAAAAATGTCCCAATCCACTTAAAAATGAAAGCTTTCAACCAGGGTATTCTACCAGTCTTCACATATGGAGCAGAAACTTTATCTCTAAACATCAGAGGAAGAATTGAGAAAGACATGACGAAAATGGAGAAATCCATGCTTAGTATAATCTTAAGCAATTGACTAAGAAACGAGGAAGCTCATAGACGAACTGGAGTAGAAGACATTATCGAATGTATTACAAGGCAAAAATAAAGGTGGGTGGGACATGATTGCCGGAATGAGACAGGAGGAAAAAAAATTGACAAAAATGTCTCAAAACAAAATATTGTTTATAAATTTATTACACTATAATATAAATGAGGGGCTCAGGGTAACAGTGGCCTAACCCCAAAAACGAAGTTTTGAGATAAATACAATCTTTGCATTTGTATTTCCATTATGCTTATGGGATTAGCCAAATATAGAGGTAGGTTGTGTAGACTGTACACCCTTGTTTGGAACTAGAACCCCCTTGTTAATTCGAAGATTTAATGTCGCTGCTTTTATTGATATGTTAATCTAAAAATGTTCAATTTGTGGCTTAGGCCACTGTTGCTCTGAGCGCCTCAAATTACATGAGCTTACAATTTAAAAATCTATAAAAAATCTTTGGTGGCAATTCTACTCACTACTGAATCTAGCATTGGAGTAACACTAGCCTCTTTATCACCAATTTTATAAGTTTTCCTTATCAACTGTTCGTCAGTAAATTCAGATAGTCTATCTAAAGACACCTCATCACCTTCAATGTGTTTATAAATGTCTTCATCATTATCTCCTTTACTAACAGTCACAACTAAACCACTAGTACAATTATCTGTAAAACCAAAGGTTACCAAGTTGGAACTGTTATTTTTACTATTACCTAAACAATAGAGCACTTCTACATAACAATTTCTGTTTAATATTTCACTGGTAAACGCCTTATTAACTGCAGCAAGGACTTGAAAAGCATCACATATCAATGAAGGTTTGACTATAGTACATTTTAAATCACCCTTCACCAATTTTTCTCTTAATTGCGGTGCGTTTTTTATATGAGTGTATAGTTTCATATAAACTTTCTGTTGTGTTTCTGGATCTATCTCCATTATAAAGGTAGGACACAGACACAGAATTTAAAAATAAAGAAAATAGGAGGTTTATACATACGGTTTATAACAAAAACATAGAAAAGAAGAAAAGATAGTTAGGTTAGGTTAACAAAAATAAACCATAGAGTTATATATTAGCATTATATATTAATATATACCTCTATGAAATAAACACATGTCATTTTCTTCCACTTTTCTTCTTTGTTTATATAATGATTACTGGTCTGTTACATTAAAGTATTTAACCCTAATTTAAAAAAAAATGTTTATTTAATTTTTTTATGCAATATTCACAACTTTATTGCAAAAAGTATACTTCATTTCAGCACTATATTTATTATTAAGGTAATCTTTGATACTTTTTAAAGAAATAATAATTATTCTTTTAAATTTGATTACCTGTAGTTCCAATGACGGAACTACGGGTGGGAAAATGGGTAAATTTCCCGCGTAACAAGGTCTAAAATTAAATAAAAATATTGTTGAAATATAAAAATGTATTACGGTTTGTGTTTAAACCATGATATCATGGTTTAAACCAGGAGGAGTAAACTAAAATGGCAGATTCACACCCAAGAAAGTCACTAGAAAAATCACCAAATACATCTTCTTTTTTAGTTAATCATATCGGCCTTCGACGGTAATCCACTCTATGGGTAATCCATAATTATTATATTATACTATGGTCTATTTTTAAACCAAGAGGAATAATTCAAATTTGCCGTAAAATTATACAGCACAAACGGCAATATATACGGAAGAAACTTATATAATACATATATTTTTTATAAGCGTTGAATAAAGTCCAAGATGCAAAACTTAAAATATTATAAAAAAAAGTTAATTAGAAATCTTTTGAAGTTATACTTCTTTAGGCGCGATTGGGAACTGAATTTTTATTATTCTTTGCGCATGCGCACACAGACAGTATGGCGTTGGTTGCTAAATATTTGAAGTTATGTATATATCAGTGCAAAAAAGGTGTGAAGAGAATATATTGTGTCTTTAGTAAATATATGTACAGTCGAACCCGCTTATTAGAATAGCCTTCGTGCCAAGCAAAAATATTCTTATAAGCGGGATATTCTAATAACCGTTCATTGGCGGATGGTGAAATAAATGTACCTACCAAATATACGTTATAATAGTACATACTATGTCAATATGTATATGCATATGGTTTTAGGTCTATTTATATCAATAAAAATTTATAATTTATTTACAAAAATCATTACGAAACGATTAGACAATATATAAGGATCCCGCGTATGAAAAAAGTTGATTAATAGAAAGCTGAAAATTTGTTAATAGCTTAAGGGTGTCTAGTCGGACAAACTTTGATATATGGGAACACTGGAACAGGGGAAGTTTTAATTGTGGAACAGGTTAAAAATTTGGAACGGTCAGACCACAAAAACGGCACATGTATTTTTCCTACAGAACAGACTTAAACTTTCCGAACAGAGATTGAACTCTCATGCAAAAATCAGACTGCTATTTATCACCAAATGGGCGTTTTAATGAGTGGAACATGTAGAACATGTCAAATGACAGGAATTATGACAGGTGATAAATAGCAGTCTGAGTTTTGCATGAGAGTTTAATCTCTGTTCGGAGAGTTTAAGTCTGTTCTGTCGGACAAAATAAATGTGCCGTTTTCGTGGTCTGACCATTCCAAATTTTTAACCTGTTCTACAATTAAAACTGCCCCTGTTCCAGTGTTCCCATATATCAAAGTTTATCCTACTAGACACATTTTAGACAAATTTTCAGCTTGCTATTAATCAACTTTTTTTTCATACGCGGGATCCAGACCTAATAAATTGGAATTGGGTTTTAGAAAAGACCCCCAAACAAACAATCAACTATTGGTAATAAATAATCTTATAGAAAAATGCTGTTTCTAAAAACATCCAAGTGTGTGGCAATGTACCTATAGAAATTTGTAGACAAATGAAATTATTGTATGACCTTGTCGGCATACGATTGAATTTTCTGTGGGAGAGAAGCGTTTACTCATCATAACACAGTAATAAAGTGTTTATTAGGTAGGTACCTGAGAAACCGTAATAATATACAAAACGACAAACCATTAGATCAGGCAAATTTAAAATTTCTAGGAAATTGTACATAAAAAGTTATTTGTTGACTTGAAACATTTATTCGAAAAAGCGGTATTAGGTTACTAAACCATATTACAATAAACGGATAAATTTATTAAAGGGTAAATGGAAACGTTTTGGGACCTCGAATTTATATTACATAAACCGGGATATTCCTATAACCGGTACTCTAATAAGCGGGTTCGACTGTATTATAATTTTTATATCTTCGGATTTGTTTTCCTCGGGAGTGGTGAGATATGTAAGTATCATTACTTTTATATTTTATACATACTTCACTTTGTCTGTTTGTTACCTTGAATTGTCATTAATGTCAGAGAAACTATGTACAGTCGGAAGAATGAAAGAATGGGGGCTTTTCATCGATTGTCATTTGTTTTGAGCTTCTGTCAGATGTTGTATAATCTGTGTATAATATTAATATACACAGATTATACTAAATATGACAGAAGCTCGAAACAAATTACTGTGAATGAAAAGCCCTATACGCTGTGAGCTCGTACGTAGAGGGGATATTTGAAAATTCGCGAGCGCCAGTAGTGACAAGTCTGTAAACGTTTACTGAAAATTTGACATAAATGTCAAAGTGATTAATTTAAAATTAAAATTAAAAACATTAATTATAAAAAATATTAGTTGGTCAAAGTTGTGGTATATATTTTTACCTTAAATATACCTTCGTTTTAAAAAATACTGAATTTAAGTTTTTTTAATGTTCCGTAATATGTAATTATAAATTAATTTATTAATCTTAGCGCCATCTACACGATAATTGTGAAAGTGTCCGAAGTAAGAAATTAATATTTCATCAATAGAACTTCAAAATGATTAGCAAAATCTTAAAAAAATCGATTACAATTTAATTACTTTTTTGCATTGTAAATATTAGGCGATAACATTAAATAATACATTTAAAAATTACCGGTGAAAGTTGCATTAGTAATCCGCTAGGAGAGACACCAGCGAAGCTCAGAGCGTATACGCTGTGAGCTCGTACGTAGAGGGGATATTTAAAAATTCGCGAGCGCCAGTAGTGACAAGTCTGTAAACGTTTACTGGAAATTTGACATAAATGTCAAAGTGATTAATTTAAAATTAAAAATAAAAACATTAATTATAAAAAATATTAGTTGTGGTATATAAAGGCCCTGTGCTGTGAGCTCGTACGTAGAGGGGCTATTTATAAATTCGCGAGCGCCAGTAGTGGCAAGTCTGTAAACGTTTACCGGAAATTTGAAATGTCAAAGTGATTAATTTAAAATTAAAATTAAAAACATTAATTATAAAAAATATTAGTTGGTCAAAGTTGTGGTATATATTTTTACCTTAAATATACTTACGTTTTAAATACCGAATTTACGTTTTTTTAATGTTCCGTAATATGTCATTCTAAATTATTCTATTAATCTTAGCGCCATCTACAGGATAATTGTGAAAGTATCCGAAGTAAGAAATTAGTATTTCATCAATAGAACGTCAAAATTATTAGCAAAATCTTAAAAAATTTGTTACAATTTAATTACTTTTTAGCGTTGTAAATATTAAGCGATAACAATTAAATAATAAATTTAAAAATTACCGGTGAAAGTTGAATTAGTAATCCGCCAGGAGCGACACCAGCGAAGCTCAGAGCGTATAGGGCTTTTCATCGATTGTCATTTGTTTCGAGCTTCTGTCATGTGTCACATATAATTAATATATCTACGTCATACGTCTTTGGTTTGTATCATTGGTACATACCAATAACGTATGACGTAGATATATTAATATTATGTGACACATGACAGAAGCTCGAAACAAGTGACTGTTAATGAAAAGCCCTATTCTTTCATTTTTCCTACTGTATATAAACAGAGAGGTCGTGGCGTTATTGGTAGATGGTAGATCATTCGGCTACGGATAGAGAGGTCTTGGGTTCAAATCCGGATCATTCCTATTCTTCTTTTTTATTTTTGGAAAGTGGTAAGCATTAAAATTAGTTTAATATATAAATAAAATAAAAATAAACTGTTTAAAGTATATTTATTTCGTTGAAATGATATAATAGCAGTATAACTTATTACGTGCGTACAAAATACATACACATTATTTTTTATGAGAAAATATTTCAATTCAATTTGTATTTGCATTTTTTAAACCTTTTTAAAATTGAAACACCTCCGCTTATGAGGCATCTTCCCTGAAAAAAAGAAACAAACATCACCCTAGTTGTCAAATGTCAATATGGTAATAAATATGTCAGTCCAATATTTGCCATGCTTCTTACTGCATTAAATAATTATTTATTGCGTATGAAGAAAACCTAATATACATGATCGAAAGTTATTGTTATATTTACTGCGAAGTTGTGTGAGTTATCCAGTTGAAAAATATGGGTGAATTGAGCGTCAACGGCAATAATCCTGAAAAGGACCAAGATGAAAACATTACTGATAAGGACTTACCTTTAAGTTTTGTAGAAAGCAGACATACAGAACCAATTGTAGGAATTGATTGTATCACACATATGTGGAGAATGAAAGAAAGGGTTAGTTCTTATATTTATTTACATTAGAATATTAAACATTCTAAACCATAATATATGTCATGTTGTGATAAGTCCTTGTGGATTGTTTAGATCTGCAGGTCAGTTTCCTGCCTCCCCTTTTAAAACATTCAAGTATATTTTTTACTTGTTCTAATGTCCCTTGCACTCCTTGCTGGGTTCTTGAATAGTACTTGTAGTTAGGTTTAAATATTATGCATTTTAGTCAGTATTTATGTATTGTTTGATTGGAAATGTACCATCTTGTGTCTTATCACATCAAGGATCTTAAATTGACTTAATGTATTTATATAATATTAATGAATATATAATGTATTTAATAGCACATTCCCAGAGTTCAGCTTTCATACAGTTTATTATTTTTTTCGTAAATAATCATTTTACTCTTCTGTAAAATATTATTTTGTCTTTTAGTCAAAATCTTTTACATGAAAGCCAATTTTTGAAGTTATACTTCTTTAGGCGCTATTGGAAAAAATGTTGAGAGTGAATTTTTATAAAAACGATAGTCTGAAGTATGCACACACCAACAAAATAAAAATGACAGACATCTAACGGTGGCAAATTATCTAATGTAATGTTAATTTATACATTTATATTGATAATTTCCACCTCTACTAGATTCATCTCTTTTTACTTCACAATGCATTATGTTTTCTATCTTTTACATTATTTTGCCAGTTATTAGAGACCTCATCACTGTATATACTTAATGAAGTATGCAATTCACAAGGATAACATTTTTCAAGGTAAAAAAAAATAAACACAATGATTTTTAAAGAAAATTGCTTTTGAGATGCAAGTCAGAACAAATGCAATAATCATTTTGATTTTCTGACACACCTCTGAAAGGCTATATTTTTTACTTATCAATCATATTTTATGCAGTGGCAATAACACAAATAATATTAAATTTAAAGTAATTATATATTTAAATAATTTAAAAAGCTTATTGGAAAATCATTCAGTGGCGGCTGGTCAGTGTCGTCAGTGCCAACCCACACATTTATAAACACATTATAGATTTTTTTAAATATTTAATTTAATCAGAGTTGATGATATTCGTTTCTGTGAACTAAACTAAATATCTGTGAGATGATACAGACTAAATTTTATTCATTGTTTTTAAAAGAATTCGATCGATCCCATACGTTAAGTGATCCCTGTGCGCTGTGAGTAAGACTTTTCAAAAATGATCCTATAGCCATCCACCTGATTGCGATTGTGTGTTTTCGGCAAGTGTCCCCAGATTGAAGATTTGCTTGTAATAAGAAGCTATGGAATATTAGCCGATAGGCAACCAATTATACATTTCCTGTATTTATTTGAATGGCAAGTACGGCAGAAACCAAAAGTTTTTAGGAATTACCATTTAAGGGAAAGGATGAATTGGAGGTTCGTTACATCAAGTTAATTATAGAGAACAAATAAAATTGTTTAACAAATTTTCTAATTACTTTCTAACTAGAAGACATTTAGCGGTGTACCTAAAACAGCACAGAATGAAAGAATCAATTAGTAGTTACATTTTGACGCTTTTCGGTAGAAGTAGACGAAACTACTGATAGAGGTAACATGTCATTCACAAGTATCAATTGTTCTTCGATACGCATTACATCTAATATTTATGAGAGGTTTTTAGGTTTTCAAACGTGGACATATTAAAATTTTTTAATATCAAAAATAAATTGGTAAGGCAAATTTATGACGGCGCTGCCTTGATGTCCGGTGAATTGTATGGTCTCCAGGCAAAAGTTAAAACTATTGCACCAGGCAAAACTATTATTTACTCACTGTTATAAGTCATTGACCTCTTTGACGATTCAAAATTTAAAAGTTAGGCCAAAAAATTTTCATAATATTTATTAGAGAAGTTCATTAAAAATTATCTATCATTCTTTAATCAAATAAAATAAGAAAATGGATTAACAGGTTTATATGCTGATCCAAATATTTTCAACTGTTCCCGAAATTAATAAATTATTGTGCTCAAATGTGGGCAAATTCTGCCTCAAATGAAAGAGATTTCTCTTGTCTCAAAAGAGTCAAAATGTATTGTCGAAACACCATGAAACAAGAGAGAATGTCAAAGTTATCTCAAATTTCAAATGTCAATGGAAAAAAACTTTTAAAATCTCTCCAAAGCAATAATAAATTTTACAATGACATTATAACCCATTTTGCTACTTTGAAACAACATAGACTATATAGACTTAATTTATAAACGGGTTCAGGTTCTAAATTTATAGGAAAAAACAAAAAAAAAAAAAAATAAAAAAAACAAAAACCAAAAATCTCCTATGAAATTGAAGCCTTTTAATTAGATAGCATACCTATCTGAGGAGACAAAACTTTGCCGACCCTGTCCCTAAAGCCACTAGCCGCCACTGAAATCATTACCTAGAGAGAGAGAGAGAGAGACATACTTTATTGATACAATGTACCAAAAGGCCATCGACCGAAGTCTTTCAGCCAATTTACACAATTAATATACATTATTACAATATGTTTTTTGTTAATATTAATACAATACAATAATTAAAAAAAAAATATTTGTATGTGGCGGTAATCACAATATCACTGACAATTAGTTACAATACAGATGATGATTTGAATAGAGTTGTTTATTGTCTTGATGTGTAGCAGATTTCTTCAAAAAGAGTTCTTCTTGGATATCTACGGGCACTGTCCTCTGGTATCATCACAATATGGGGCTCAATCAAATTTTTGTTATTGTCATTAATAAAGAGATATTTAAACAGCTTATTGAGTCTCTCCTTAATAGGTTCAATTCCAGTTTTCTCGTACAGCATTCTGTTGGATGGATTATGAAGTGGATTATCAAGATGACGCATTCTAGTAATTTGTCGAAGGCTAGTTGTTTCAGCCTCTTTTATATTATTTTTGGCAGGACCTTTACAATTATAGAAAATTGTAGAACCATACTCCAGCATGGGCCTGCAAATCATTTTATAAATATTGGCTGCTGTTTCAATCGTAATTACCTCATTCTTGTATGTTAAATTTCTGAAGTGTTTTGCTCTAGTTATAATTTTCCTTTTTATAACTGCTGTGTGGTGGTTGAACTTCAATTTGTTATCTATTTCTATTCCCAAATACTTAACAGTTTGGGAGGGTTTAATAATATTGTCGCATATGTTTATAGTTGGTGAGTGATCTTGGATTCTATGTTTAAATATTATTAGTTTTGTTTTAGAAGGATTTATTGTTAATCTCCATTTATTCATCCAAGATATTGTGTCATCCACCTGCCTCTGCAATAAGTCCATTGTCTTTATTAAATTTTTTCCATATGATATCACTGCAGTGTCATCAGCAAATTGTAGAAAATTAGTGTTGGTTAGTCTATTGTCGTATATGTCACTGCAATAGAGATTATACAATAGAGGGGAGAGTGGTGAACCTTGTGGAACTCCTTGTTGCACTGAAAATGAATGGGAATATATTTCATCGATCTTAACTATACACCTGCGTCTTCTAAGAAATTCGTCAATAATCCATATTAGAGAAGGGGAGCATTTCATTCTGTGAAGTTTATATAACAATCCTCTATGCCAAACGGAGTCAAAAGCCTTCTTGATGTCCAAGAAAACTCCAGCGGCCTTTAGTCCTTGCAATCTTGCTGCCTGTATATTGGATGTTACTATTGAAAGAGGAAGGATTGTAGATGATTTTTCTCTAAATCCAAACTGGTGTGCTGGAATATGTTGGTTTAATTCATTATATAATCTTCCTTGGATAATTTTCTCAAAATTTTTTCCAATTACTGGGAGAAGGGTGATTGGACGGTAATTTTGGGGTAGTTGATGGTTAGTATAAGGTTTAGGGGTAACTATTACAATGCCTGTCTTCCACTCATCAGGGAAGAAATGATTCATGATACAATAGTTATATATGCTCATTATCTCCTTATGAATATCTGGATCTAGTTGTCTAAGGATTTTACGATTGATGGAATCTTTGCCTGGAGCTGTATTTTTTCCTTTATATAGAGCCTCGTCATATTCATCTTCTGTGATGTCCTGAAGAGCATTCAGATTATGACTATTTTCATAAAAACTTCCAAACCAACTATCCACCTCCTCTAAGGTGTATCTATCAAAATTGTCATCCTCATCAAATTTGTAGGTTTCTTCAAAGTATCTATCAAAAGCACTACATTTTTCTTCATCTGTACTATATGTCTGACCATCATGTATCAGTTCTGAAATCTGTTGTCTAAACAATTTATATTTAGACAGTTTTTTTATTTCATTCCAGTATGTTTTTCCTTTCATGGAGTTTATACTTTTACATGCTAGGATCCATTTATGTTGTTTAAATTGTGATATAAGTTTGTGAATATCTTTGTTTAGTTCATTAATGTCTCATTTTTTTGGATCTGCCTGAGTAACTGTCTCTTCAATTTAATCAGAGACAAAGTGATTTCTTCTGTTTGGGCGAATTTTCTATTATTAATTTAGACAACATAGTGTTGAAATTTTTAATGTAATTTCGGCAAATGTCATGCCTTATATTCAAAAATTCTTTCATTCTACTATTTACATTTTGTACATTACATTTTGCTATATTGGGAAGATTAATTTCATTATAATGTGGTCAGGATCATGATGTAGATTAAAATCAAATTGTAAAGCCAAGTGATCACTTCCCAGATCTGGAGTTACAAGTATATTTGTTATATTATTTATAATATTTTTAGAACAAAATAATATATCTGGAGTTGTGCTTGGGTTACCTGCCATTATAAACGTAGGAGGAATCATTACCTATTTAACTGCTATTTATTTATTTATTAAACCCTTGAAACTCAATTATAATTGCTAAATATTTGAAAATGCATAATTCTAATAAATGTAATACATTTATAGCAATAAGTTACATTACTAGATAGTTAAGTATTACACTGCACGTCAGAGAAAATGGGCCACCCACAAAGTGGGTCATTTTTGATGTCTCAAATTTCCTAAACCTGTTGTCCGATTCAAGTGATTTTTTTAATATGTTATAGCCTTATTATGTAACAATATAGCTGTAATAATATTGTTCTAGAGAGGTAAATTGTTATTGTATACCAGGTGTACCAATCAAACTGTGTTTTTTCTCAAAATTCACCACACTGTGGAATATTCTAGCATTTATAAAATACTGAAATTAAAACCCAACTATAGCCTCAGGTTTTCAACATTCTGTTTTTTGATTCATTCACTTATGTTGGGTAATAAAACAGTTAAGTACTTTAACAACTAGCCATGTTCTTCATTAATACAGGGTGTTTCTAAATAAGTGCAACAAACTTTAAGAGGTAATTCTGCATGAAAAAGAAATGACAGTTTGCTTTATAAACATATGTCTGCAAATGCTTTATTGCTCTAAAACCAGTTGAGATATGCAAATGTAATTTGGTAGGTTTTAATAGTTATTGCGCATTTTTTGACATAGGTACAATTAAGAATTTTATATTCACCATTGGCATGCATACGGGTCATATTATCCGTAACTTTGGAAATACAACTTGCCTAGTAAAAACAGGAAACATGAAGAAAAAGAAGAGAAAAAATCTAACCCGTAAGAAAAAAATAAAATGTTGGAAATTTAACTTGCCTAGTAAAAACAGAAAACATGAAGAAAAATAAAAAATAATGCTTAACAAACATACACTAAAGCCAAAAGAAAAGAGTAAAGCTATGTCAATAAAAACCTAAGAAGAGAAGATGAAAATTTAAGAGGACATTAGTAAAAGATCCAGGGAAGAAAAAAATAGAGCAAACCATGCAAAAATAGACTACCAAAAGATATAGATGAAAAACTGTGGAATGCTGTGGAAACTAGCATCTTAAAAAAAACTCAGTATAAAACACAAAACAAATATGTCAAAACAGACTGACCTGGAAATGGAAATCAACACAAAAATGGCAAATATTCTGTGCAACTGCTTTAATAAATCAAAAAAGGACTTAAAACTATAGGTTTAGAGCGTTTCCCAACCGGTGGGTAGCGGTGTGGCTCTTACAGTAGCTGAGTAACGTACATATATATTATCATCATGGGTGAAGAATGGGTCGCGCATATGAAAAAACATCAGAAGGTGGGTCGTCAGACATAAAAGGCTGGGAACCACTGGTTTAGAGAGAACTTTTGATTTGCAGAATTATGCTTTACAAGAAAAGAAATATAAACAATTTAAAAGAAGACAAAATGAAAGAAAAGATAACAATCTCCATCAGGAATATAATGAATATAATGTAAAGAAGTGGAGATTAACAGAAGAAATGAACCATTATAACATCCACATATCACACATCCGGTTTTAAACCATAGTAACTATTTGCTACGGTTTAGTGCTAAAATATTTTCTTTGATTATTTCCTAATATATTTTTAATTTTAGGTAGTGTATACAGTAATACCTCGTCTTACGCTACCCTGACTTACGTGAACCCAGAGTTACGCGACTTTCAAATCTTGTTGATTTGTTATTTGATATGCGATTTCTTGTCGATTTATTATTTGAGCGCCACACAATCGTTTAGTTATCGACGGACGACAATAGAATTACCAGCCACACACTATTGCTCATCCAATGGATTACATGTTTAGACTTTTCACACGGAATCAGCGATTTTATTTTGTATTAGATATTTCTTATCTACAGTTTTGTCTAATGGAGTGGGTGTTTGTTACTTTTATAAAGGGATTTTTTTGTTTTATATCTAGGAAGACTTGAAAGAGTAATAATGTCATCCAAACGAAGTAAAACTCATCCGCCTGTATCAAATAAGAAAAGAAAAACGTTATCTTTGGAATGTAAACTTTACGTAATTAAAGATTTTGAAGCAAAAATGAAATTTTGTGAATTATCGAAAGAAGTTTGATCTATCGAAATCGACGGTCAGAACAATTATAAAGTGCAAGGAAAAAATTCTCGATGCTGTAAAAAGTGCACAATCTTTGAATTCCACCATCGTACGTAAACGTCATGGTATTATCGCCGATATGGAGACAATGTTAAAATTATGGTGTGATAATCAGGTGAATGTGAAAAATTGTCCTATTGACCAGAACACAGTGTGCTCCCAAGCTAAGCTAATTTTTGATAGATTGAAGGAGGATGCTGAAGAAATCGCTAAAGGTGAAGAGTTTAAAGCTAGTAATGGTTGGTTCAGCCGATTCAAAAGTCGCTGTAATTGACATAGCATTGCAGAAAGCGGAGAAGCGGCAAGTGCTGATAAAGTAAATTGCATTTTTTTAACTTCCGGTCCCAATTAAAATAATTTATATACATATATATACGAAATTATATCCCGACTTACGCCAATTCGACTTAAGCGATTATTGCTCGGTCCCACCTATCGCGTAAGTTCGGGGTATTACTGCATTTAATTTTTGTTCAATTTTTTACATGTTACAACTGAGTTAGAGTAACATAGGAAAAATATTGCTAAAAGAAAATAACTAAAAAACAACATTTTTAATCGAAATAATAAAGTTTTCCTCCAAAAATTTGATTTACGACACTTTTCCCAAAAGAAACAATAAAACACATTGGTGTTTTATGGTCGCTTTTTGAATTAACACGTTGCGTACTGATGTAATGAGTTAAGACTTATACTCTGAACTTTTTTTTTTTATTGACATCCCAATTTATTACAATCTGCCGTTTTTTACAAAGTAATAAGCATTAAGTAATATTTTTGTCGGCTAAGCTATTGACATGTCGCCAGTGTTGCCAATCGGCGGATAATTATCCGATTTGCGTACCTTTTTGAGAGTTGTCGTATCTTCTTCGTATCTTTAAATAAATCGGATATTTGCAGATATTTTTCAGTGTATCTACCATCAACTAAAACTTTCTCATCCATATATTCCCAACACCAACAACACATTAATTTTGTTTGGTTACACCCAAATTTTTATAAATAGCCTATACTGGATGAATGTTAGTGACATCCGATACTTTTCATCTTTTGACAAAAGGGACATGTGCCGAATCTTTTGTTTAGAATTTAAATGCACAAGTGCATCCACTTAAGGCATACTAATCCAATTCAAATTTCAAAAACCGTCTGCCGTCCGATGTTATTTATGAGTTTTTAGTTTTTAGTCGTTAAACTTATGAACGCTAATTCACGCACGATTTTGTTTTATTTTCATTTTATGAAGTGCAGTGCTTAAGTAAACGTCTCGTCTGTTGAAATAAGTTTTGGTTTGTGAAAATACTTTTTTATAATGGATAAATGGTTAATAAAAAACGTTAAGGTGGGTAAGGTACTATGCAGAAAAGAACTTTCCGGCACAGAAACGTCACTTTTCTGCACACTACTGTCAGTTATTCTGTGAGAAAATATTAAGTTTGTTAACTAAAATTGTGCAGAAAAATGCATTTGGAATAGTGGTTGTAGAAAAATATACTTATTTGAAACCAGTAATATCTAGATATCTACTAATGAACTCAAAAATCCTTCAAATTTTTTGCCTATAAAAATTATTTAGTCGGGCATTAATGTTGAACGCACCACGGGTATTATGGATAATAACTTTGATACCTTAATAACTACAAGACTGTCAAATACATTTCTATTGTTTTAGTTGTAATAAATCTTTCGTTGTTAAAAGAGCGTAGGTGCAAAATTTCGAACCAATAATCTTTAAACGTATTCATTTTTTTCGAATCCTGAGAATACTAATAAATATTTTTTAAAAATTTGAACGCTGAATGAAAGATTACATTATTACCGAGGGCTGAAAGTCCCTTAGAATAAACAAAATGTTTCTTTTGAATGAGATATTTGAAATTAAAAATCACACTCAATATTTTCTTTTCCTTTTACCCCTGTAACATATTAGAATAAAAATTATAGAAGTCTTCAGGGACTTTTGGCCCTCGGTAATAATATAATCTTTCATTCTGGGTTTAAATTTTTAAATAATATTTAGCTTTCTCAGGCCTCGAAAAAAATAATGTATTTTAAAAGCATTGCCCAGAAATTTTGCGCCTATGCAATTAATGTAGCTGTAGTTTATTTTGTATTGATTTATTTATTATTTATTTTTCCAGTACCTAGTTTTAGAGGTAGTTATTACGTTTTAATAAAATAATATTTAAAAGTTTTTTTTTACTTAAATAATTATAATAAATTAATATAACGATCCAAATAATGAAATATTTAGATTTATTTATTTATTTGAATTTAACACTTACGATAATACAAAATACGAATAATATAATAATAGTAAGTAAATAGTATTTACATACATGAATTAGGTAATAATCAGCTAGGATACGAGATTTTCATCTATAAACGAAAATTTTTAAACTGTGAAATAGAGAATCCAGTAGATTAAAGGGCCGGTTGTTCGAACGCTAATCAGAGATGGAATCAACTGATCATTATCAAATATTTAATTACTGTCAATGTCAACTTTGATTGGGTTGCTGAAAACATAATTGATTACAATTATGAGATTAATTGATTAATTAATCAATTATGTTAATAATTGTTACGTTAATTGATAATTAATAATTAATTAATCAATCAATTATGTTAATTATCATAATGTTAATTGATTACAATCAACTCATTGGCGTACGAACAACGGATTTTGTTATTTGATGGTTGTTAAGGGGACTAAAAGAATAACATTGGCAACATTGATTTTAATAACAGAAAAAATTTTAACCTAGCGTACCTTTTCGTGACAAATCGGATATTTTTCGAGCGATCATCGGATAATCTAGAGAAATGCGATTGGCAACACTGCATGTGGCGAACATACCCATTAATATGCCGCTCTTAATGTTAGTCTAATAAACTATTATTGGTTCTGGGAAAACATAAATAAGCACTACACTTGTTTTTAGCTCACACTAAATCACTAGTCACTTTACGTTGTAACCTGCGCACTGCACACATCTGCATCAAGTTCCTTGCTAGGTGGTTTGGGTGTTCCCGCAATCGGTCCTTGTATTTTTTTATTCGATGTGTAATTTCTTCCTTTACATAAGTTACCTCTGCATCTCGATGTACGGCGTTGTTGGTGATATACCACGGTATATTTAAAATCATCCTTAGTATTTTGGATTGGAACCTTTGTATAATTTCTATATTAGAATTTGCGGCTGTTCCCCACAGTTCTATGCCATAGGTCCAAATTGGCTTCAACACCGCTTTGTATAGGAGTAATTTATTTTGTGTTGATAACTGGGATTGTTTTCCTATTAGCCAGTATATGTCTCTCACTTTATGGCCCAATTGTTTTCGCTTGGAAAATATGTGTTTTTTCCAGGTCAGTTTTCTATCCAGGTGAATCCCAAGGTACTTTACATCATCTTTCTGTGGTATTTGTTTGCGGTTAATACATACAGGTGGACAGGTTCCTCTACAGGTTGTAAATGTTACATATATCGACTTTTGTTCGTTTGGTTTAATTCTCCATTTTTGTAACCATTTTTCGACTTCAGTTATGTTATTTTGTAGTAGTTCTGATGCGATGTTTGGATTCTTGTTGGAGCATAAGATCGCAGTATCATCTGCAAATGTAGCTGTTGTTGTGGCATCGACTTTTGTTCGTTTGGTTTAATTCTCCATTGTTTGTAACCATTTTTCGACTTCAGTTATGTTATTTTGTAGTAGTTCTGATGCGATGTTTGGATTCTTGTTGGAGCATAAGATCGCAGTATCATCTGCAAATGTAGCTGTTGTTGTGGCAGGTGATGTTGGAAGGTCGGCAGTACAGAGTAGGTACAGGACAGGACCCAGTACACTTCCCTGGGGGACACCCGCTGTTATGGGTTGGAGTTCTGATATTTCATTGTCGTATTTGACTCTAAAGCGTCTATTTGTAAGGTATGACTTTAGTAGTGTGTAATAATTTAGAGGCAAACAACTCCTCAGCTTATAGAGCAACCCCTGGTGCCATACCTTGTCAAACGCTTGTCCTATGTCTATGAACAGGGCGGAGCAATATCTGGATGCTTCGAGGTCTTTATGGATTCTGTTTACTATTCGATGTACTTGTTGAATGGTAGAATGTTTCTGCCTGAATCCAAATTGGTGAGTTGGAATTATTCCTTTGTCTTCTAGGAGAGGCGTTAAGTCTTGTTAATAAAAGTTTTTCGAACACTTTGGATAGCACTGGTAGTAGACTGATGGGCCGGTATGATTCTACCCTTTCAGGTGAATTGCCTTGTTTTAAAATGCGTGTTATTTCGGCTACTTTCCATTGTGGCGGGAAATAGGTGATTTTCATGATTGAATTGAATAATTGTGTTAGATATGTATTTGATTTACGACACTTTTCCCAAAAGAAACAATAAAACAGATTGGTGTTATATGGTCGCTTTTTGAATTAACACGTTGCGTACTGATGTAATGAGTTAAGACTTATACTCTGAACTGAAATTATTTTCATTAACATTAACTTAGACGTTCATATATCCAATGGCATACATGCGAGCTGTCCACACATTGGTGGAGGCACTATGTGGCCATATAATGGGTTTGTTCGTAGTACGATCCAATCGATCAGCAACCGTTGCCAACCATCAGACGCATGCGCAGTTAACAGTTAGCGCTGCGCAGTTAACAGTTCGAGTTCGTAGACTACGAACGCGCTTGCGTCTGACGGTTGGCAACGGTTGCTGATCGTTCTACGAACAAACCTAATGTGATTATATGGCGTATTACATTAAACATGCCACAAAAAACAGATTCCAAACCTTGTTAAGCATATACTTAAAGTAGTATATTAAATAATATAAAATAGCATATTTTATGTGTTTTTAGGTAGGTATCAAATTTCAGTATTCTGAGATCAGTTTTCATGTTCCATGAAATGGCCAATCAGCACCGGCAGAATTTTTTTCAATAAACGGCCAGTTAGTTGAAAGAAAAAAAAGGACTCTATTTAAAAAAAAAATGTTTAATATTCGGACTTTATTTATTTAATAAAACCCCATGGCGTTAGTCTGGAATATATAAATTATATTTTTTAATTTAACATACTATAATAATCTTATACAATTTTTAGGTGATATTTATTAGAAAATACTTTGTATTGTATTTGACTAATTTTTTCTTTTGAGTCTTTTTTATTTTATGTCAATAATTAATAAATATTTGTTGAAATTATCCATATTTGTAAGTGTTAACTGATTACGTGCACTGGAATTGGAAATATTCTAATTGCTTAAAAATAATTTTTTTACAGATGAAAACAGTCAGTGTTGCTTTAGTTCTATGTTTAAATGTTGGAGTTGATCCACCAGATGTTGTCAAAACACAACCATGTGCCAGACTGGAGTGCTGGATAGGTAAGTAATTAGGAGTTCAATAATTTTGATTTAGGCCTTAGTTAAGAAAATTGTTTATTTTTTATATTTACTATGTATAATGGCATCTTTAAGTGTGGTACTATATGGATTTGAAACCTGGCAACTGAATAAGCAAACAGAAGTTGCTTGCACTGAAAATGGACTTTTGGCGAAGATCGGCCTGCATCTCTAGAGTCTCACACATAATGAATGAACGAGTATGAGATATTATGAATAGGACATAATAGAAGAAATCCAAGAAAAACAATTTTGTTGGTATGGCCATGTACAAAGAATGGAGGAACATCGACTCCCAAAGCTGATAATGGAATAGCAACCCCCGGAAAGAAGTAAAAGGGGCAGCCCGAAAACAACCTGGAAAAGTGGAATCCAAAAAGCAATGTCTGAGAGAGATCTAAGACCAGGAGATTGGACAGATCAACGCGGCTGGATACTAGGAACCTGAAGGCACATTGCACTATAAACAGGTGTTATACTATGTATCTCTCTCTTCAATTCTGAGCCCCTGGAGGGAGTGTAGTGGTCAGCGTGATGTCATATATTGCCCATCTCTAAAGATCTCTGTTTCTGGTCATTTATTTTAACTCATGCATAGGTTTTTTGCAAGTTCTGTTATTTGATCAATCAATCTTGTTGGGGATATTTCTCGTGATCTTCGGCCTTCCACCTTTCCTTGTAGTATAATGAGTCTTTCCATGTCTTGTGTGTTTGCTCTCATAACATGTCCAAAGTATTTTAATTGTTGAAGATGGACTTGACTGGAGAATCGTTGGCTAACTTTTAGCTCTCTTAAAATTGAATTATTTGTCCTACAGTTGGTCCAAGGAATTCGTAACATTCATCTCCAACAGAACATTTCCGTGGCATCTATCTTTCTTCTTTCCGATTGCCTCAGGGTCCAAGATTCACATCCGAAGGTCAGTATTGGGAATATTAAGCAGTTGATCAACCTCATCTTTAACACTCTTGAAATTTGACAGTTCTTCCATATTTTGGTCATTTTTGCTGTCACCAACTTTTGCTAGATCACATTTACGTTTAATCTCATCCTGTAATCAGTGGCGTAGCTGAAGATTGCGGGGTCCCCGCGACAGTTTTTGTGGGCCCCGTATTATAAACATAACGACAACTAATAACAGTATAATTACTAAAATATGTGTAAATGACAATATTTGGCCTTTCTTTAATAAGTCTTAATTAGTTTATGAATAGACATTATTATACATGTATCTTAATACAACAAAGCTATTAGTAAGTTGTTGCAATATTATATCTAAATTTGCATTGAAAATTCCACACCTGCAATTTTGAACCAATCAAAATACGTTATTTTGACAGATCACCATGGCAACGGAGGTATTTTATCGGAAATTTTTTGCTCGTGGGGTACCCAACAGCGAATTATAGTGGAAATTTTTTGACGTTTACAATAACAGAACATTTTTGACAGACTGGTTTTTATTTGTTTACATAATTTAGTTTTGATTCATTTTCTATCACTTGTAGTTACTCAAAACTTATGTAAAATTGAAGAATATACTATTTTCTATCTTGAAATGGTATTCCCATGCAACTACAATGAGTAGAAATTACGAATTTGAAAGCCTAAATAATTGCTGACAAAGCTATGGCGCGCTATTAATCTGTTCATGCAGCTTTGGATTTTCAAATGCAAATTTGGTGTGGAATTTTCTTACCGAATACCACGCGAAGTCAAATTAATATCCGGAAATTTTTTTTTTGATCATGAATATTTTTAGAAAATTTCCCTCGTCTGCCACTCGGGAAATTTTCAAAATATTCATGATCTCAAAAAAATTTCCGGAAATAATTTGACCTCTAGTGATATTACTAGTGAAAACATTAACTACAAAACTTTTTTTGCTAAAAGTTATTTTTTCGTCACAGCTGAGCTCATCGTAAATTTTTTTATACGTTTTATCCGTTTTAAATTCCCACGTTTTATCCGTTTATATTTGTAATACCCCACTATTCTGCTATTCCTGCTGCTTTTGCTAAAGTTTCGGAAATCGAATTTCTCATTTCTATTAGTAGAAGATTATGACGAGTTTTTTTTTAAAGTTGAAGGGCAACCGTTACCTCTGCCGTTTCAGATTGCAAAAGTGTTGATGTTAGATTAATAAAGTTAAGTATTTTAGATTGAATAGTAATGTTAACGACAAATTCAAAATTATTCATATGGTCTAATAATGCATTCACTTGTAATTTTTCATCGTTTTTTAGAGAGCAATTTTCGTTAAAGATTTCATTACTTGTCGGAAAGCTCGACGAAACCCATAACAGCATCATGTCTGGATGACCACCGGGGTTCACATAACCTTTTAAGTGTTGGTAAACGCGATGGATCCAAAGTTATAATAGTACATAGTACATACTATCTTTTAATACTTGCACTAAAAACACATAATCTTTTAATTAGCTATATCCTAAAAAAACCAGTTCCTGTACACCAACAACGGCATCATTCACCACTAGGTTCAGATTATGGGATGCACATAATGAACATAGGAAGCTGTTTTTTCAATGTCAGTTTTACGCCTGAATATACGCCACTCATAACCCTTGTCCCATCACACCCCTTTCCTCTGCAGTTGTGTACGGAAACGTGCTTTGATTGTATAAATCTTAAAATTTCATTTACAAGACCTTCTGCACTTTGGTCTAACATGCGAATAAATCCCAAAAAACTTTCAACAACTTCTGCTTTAGAAGACAAGAATAAAAAACCGCTAAACGCCTTAAAAATGAGTGGCGCATACAATATTCCAGCTACAAAAGACCTGATATGAATATTAAGTGGCGCGAAAATGTATTTTCATTTTGATGTAAAACAAAATTCTAGTTTTATTTTAAAATATTTTTCCATAATATTTGCTAAATTTGAAGTAAACGCGCCACAAAAGAGTAACTTTGATACAGTTTGAATTTTGAAACTCTTTTGTGGCGCGTTTACTTCAAATTTAGCAAATATTATGGAAAAATATTTTAAAATAAAACTAGAATTTTGTTTAACATCAAAATGAAAATACATTTTCGCGCCACGTAATATTCATATGAGGTCTTTTGTAGCTGGAATATTGCATGCGCCACTCATTTTTAAAGCGTTTAGCGGTTTTTTATTCTTGTATCAGGAGTTTTTCAAGGTTATTTATAAATTAAATGTATGAAGTTGAATGCAATGTTGCTCTATTACTCGTTAAGCTTTATAAATGGTCACCTTTGTTGCATTATCTCCCAAATGATCTAGTGTCCATCGAATGTACACTAGATTTTTTTCTATTCGAAATAGATTGAAAAAAATATTGAAATTACCGGTAAATGAAGTCGGATTGCCTGTTGCCAGATCAAATTTAGCGTCGTAATCACTACAACTACGTAAACCATTTCGGGAATAATCGTTAATTGGATTATACTTTTGTAGCTTAATAATTTCTAAATGGCTTAACCGATTTTGATCAGTAAACATGAGTTTGAAACGTATTTACCAGTACTATCTGATGGATCTAAGGTGAAGTATGATAACTGAAGCTATTACAGGAATTATTGAGCTTGAGAAACCGTTTTTCCCGTAGGAAATAGATTTGATCATACTTATGAAGCCTATAACTTAAAAATTCGAATTTTCCCGGATATGACGTATACACCGTTAGATTCTTCTAGAGTCCTTCTACAAACGCTCAGTTATTGGCGCAATTCGTAGGTTGAAATTTTGAGTAATTGTCGAAAAACCAAAATTTTCAAAGTATAGTTTTTCAGTCTTTCGGCTATACTGAGCCGTGCGTATGTCTGATCCTGACGGCTTAGACACCATTTGAAAGCTTAACATTATTGATTTGGTGTATTTGCGGTTCTCCTGTCTCTTTTTGATCCGAAGATATATACCCCCAAAAATATGCCGCTTTGTACCTACCAAGTCCTCTAGCTGGCTTATGGGTGGTCAAAAGTCACAAACTACACCGGTTCTGAATCGGTTCTGACCCTCTCTTCAAACACAGAAAAAAAAATTCAAATCGGTTTAACTTTCAAACACACATACATATCCACAAACATTTTCCCTTTTTTATATAAAAATTGAGTCATACTTCTGAGCTCGGTAACTTTTAAATGGTATAACCGATTTTCAAAATTAGACATGCGTTGGAAAGGTAATGATCAGTACTATTAGAAGCCGCAAAGGTCGGACTTAATTTTTGAAGTTTTTGGGAGTTTTGGGGACGAGAACGAAAAACAGACCCTAAATAGAAAGGGCCGTAAAATCCACACCCTTGGACCAAAATGGATAGTTGACATATGAATGGGTGAGTCTTTTCCTGAACTTTAAGATGGGACTTGGCTCATCTTTCAAATCAGTCAGATTTAGAAAATCGAAAATTTTGTGTATATATGTTCACTGGCGAGAACTGCCGTTCTCTGGTAATAAATTATTTTCATCACAAGTTACATACCGGATAATAAAATTAAGCTGATCGTGCTTCGAAATATCTTGAATAGTATCAAGAATTATTGAATAAAAACAATTTTGTTTAATTAAATTAATCAATTTGTTTTCAGTTTCTTGAGCCAGCAAATTTATAACTTCGTTTTGTATTTGGGGGCTCAAGTAATTTGTTTTTTTTTAGTTATTGTTTTTATCGATTAATTTAGCTAAAACAGGATCATATTTAGCTAGTAAAAGAACCACCAACAAAAAATTACCTTTTTGGGATTCACTTTCATCTAAACTACCAACATATCCACGAAAGTATGAAACGCTAAATTGCACCCGAAAAGAGTTACGTCAATTACCCGCTTCATTATTTCCTTCCAAATTCCCTATTTTGATGGTTATTATGAAAATATGTTTTGGTCCCCAATTTAAAGAAAGAAGAAGTATTAACACATTAAACGCCACGTGAGTTGTATTTAACTCTCGCCTTGTTTGGCCCAGGCGCTCAGTGAGTTAAATATTATTCACATTAACATTGAGATTCTCAACGTGGAGCCTGGAGGCACAAACAAAAAATTTTAATGTGGCCGTTAATGTGTTAAGCTTGAAGGCTTTAAGGGGCCCCTCCTAACGTCGGGGCCCCCCACCTTGCGGGCCTGTCAGCTACGCCACTGCCTGTAATGACCCTGTGTTGAGCTCATAATAAAAATAGTTCAATAACTACTCAAACCGGTCAATTGTGGTTATGTATAAGTATTATATTAGTTGATAAACTCTGTTGAACAAAAAGGCAACATTTTTTAAGTATTACATATTTTCAAAAGTATTGTTAATAGTGAAGCAGACAGCACCAAATAGTTAGAATAAATTACCCATTTTTTAAATAGATTTATTTATATTTCAATATTCAGTATTATATTTGTAAAACAAGTATGTCTAGCCACTATAAAATTTAGATAAACATTTCAATCATGAATAGACTAGTAATGAATGAATCACTCTGAATGAATCACAAACAGTCTCTGAACTTAAGATTTTTAGTATGTGTTAAATAAACAAGTTTATAAATAAGTTTATTGAAAGTTATCAGGAATCACACTTTTAATTGAAAATGCAGCACTTTAAATTCAAAAATTTAAAATCACACTTATTTATATTTACCCTATCGTGGGGTTTTTATTTCCATGTGAACAAGTAAGTAACTTAACTTCGTATGTCCTAGGTTTTCACCCAACGCAACGTGACCAAAAGTAGAACTGAAAGTCGATATTTGAACTCTTCATGTAACTTTGCGTCAATTATAGGTTTTCACAAATTTTGAGTCATTTTTGCCTAACTTCCGGTATTAACTTCTTAACCAGAAATGACATTAAAATCAGAACTAAATATTTGAACACCACGTTTCAATATGCGATGATTGATATATCAATGTGGCACTTTCGATTTCACTTTTTAAGCAGAAGTGATATAAAAACCTGAAGTATACATTTATTTTCGTCTTGTCAAGGCGTGTCAAGTAATACACTCAGGTGCAAAAAAATTGATCCACTATAACTTTGGTCATTTTTGAAGTTTCGAATTTCCTAAACCTGTTGTTGGATTTAAGTGATTTTTTTACCACGTTATAGCCTTATTCATTGACAATATCCCTGTAATAATATTGTTGCTAGACAGTCAAATTGTCATTGTATACCGGGTGTACGAATCAAACTGTGCCTTTTTCTCAAAGTTCGCATCACCCTGTGGACTATTCTAGCATTTATAAAATACTGAAATTAAAACCTAACTATAGCCCCAGGTTTTCTTAACATTTTGTCTTTCGATTCATTCGCTTATATTGGATAATGAAAAAGTTAGGTACTTTAACAACTGGCCATGTTCGTCATCAGTACAGGGTTTTTTTGAAATAATTGCTGCAAACTTTAAGGGGTAATTTTACACATGAAAATAATGACAGTTTGTTCAATATTTTTTTACAAACTGACAATTTATTTATTGCTTTAAAACCAGTTGAGATATATAAATCAAATTTGGTGGGTTTGAAGACGTAGTTATTGCACATTTTTTGACATACAATTAAGAATTTTATATTCACCATTGGCGTGCGTACGGGTCATAATACTGGTACGGGTCATAATACCCGTTTTGCGCGCCAATGGTGAATATAAAATTCTTATTTGTATGTCAAAAAATGTGCAATAACTACGTCTTAAAACCCACCAAATTTGATTTGCATATCTCAACTGGTTTTAAAGCAATAAATAAATCGTCAGTTTGTAAAAAAATATTAACATCCCGTATCATGGCCAGTTGTTAAAGTACCTAACTTTTTCATTATCCAATATAAGCGAATGAATCGAAAGACAAAATGTTAAGAAAACCTGGGGCTATAGTTAGGTTTTAATTTCAGTATTTTATAAATGCTAGAATAGTCCACAGGGTGATGCGAACTTTGAGAAAAAGGCACAAAAGTTTTTAGTGGATCGATTTTTTTGCACCTGAGTGTATATTGTTTGTATATTTCATTGCTATCAGGATTTTCATGTTCAGTGAATTCAAAAACCGCGAGTAGTAATATTGAACTCATTTCCTGCCAATTATTTCATCACTTCGAAATGAATTTTGCTCAACACAAAGATTAATGGAAACGCCAGAGATGGGAGTATTGAGAAGAATTACAGGAAATACGCTGAGAGATTGAAAGAGGAGTAAAGACCTTAGAAGACAATGTAATGTACAGTGTTAAACGAATGGACTCTAAATAATTAAAAAAATGGTTTAATCACATACGCAGATTGGGGGAGACACATTTGGTCAAAATAGTAGATAAATCACCAATCGGTAGAAGAAGTATCAGCCAACCTCGCAAAAGATGGAGTGACAAGATTTTATGGAGGTATCAATCCGCCAATGAACAACCAGAATAGCTTATAAAGAGAAAGAAGAAGAAAATGCATTTTCGGGAAATGCTTTTTCTTCTTCCTTTTCTTTATTTTCGGAAAATGCATTTTCTTGTTCAATAATGCAATTTTCCTTTCATCATCACTTTAGTTCACAAATCTCTTACGAATCGAATGCAACAAGTTTTATTAAGATGCATCCAATTGTAATAATTTGGTAGGTTTATGCTTCATTGCCTTGCCAATTATTATATTTCTTTGTTTTTAGTCTTTGTTTCTAGTGTATTGTCAATAATGTATAAAAAGTAATATTAGTCATTGGGCCCACCATTAGGACAACTTTTTTTGGAAAATTTACGGGAGGGGTGTTTCCTAAATATAGAGGTTTATTAAATTTTGGTGTGTCCGGCAACTGGAGTACCCTAAAAAGTTTGTTGGACAATATTACCAGTAAATTTTAAATATTTTTATCAAACAATCCTGCAAAAAAAAAGAATGTGTGTGTATTTTGTACGCACGTAAGAAATTATGCTTCTATTATTATGATTTCAACGAAATTAATATACTTAACAGGTTATTTGTATTTCATTTAAATATTAAACTAACTTTCTTTACCTACCACTTTTAAAATTTTTTTATTAAAACGATACCAAAAATATAAAAAAAAAAGAATATGAATCGTCCGGGATTTGAACCCGGGATCTCTTGATCTCCGGTCACACGCTCTACCACTGAGCTATATCCCTTTTGCTTTAACAGGTTACAAGATTTCTCATACATACTGACAAATTTAATAGACCAAGTGGTATACAAAAGTATTTAAATATACTTACTATTATTATAAAATATCTTATTCTCGAGGAAGACAAATCTAAAGACACAAAAATTATAATAAATAATACATTTACTAAGACACTAATATATCCTTTTATATGATTTAATATGACATTTGCGCTGACAGCGCTGATACATACATATCTTGAAAGATTAGCAACGAAATACATACTGTCTGTGTGCGCATGCGCCCGGCATTATAAAATTTCACTCTCGATCGTAAAGAAGTATAACTTCAAAAATTCATCATTTATGACTTCATAGTCACGCATCATAAAGAGTCATAAAATGTAAAAATACTTACAATTTACTGGTAATATTATCGGACACATTATTTTTAAGGGTAATTCAGTTGTCAGACGCGCCGAAGTAAGGAACCCTCTACAGGGTGATTGATTAGTGGGGTAAAGCTCAATAGATCCGCTATTGGGACCGTGCAAGTTCGGCAAAGCGACCCCTATTTCTACGCTCTGTACTTTTATTCGCACTTTTAATTATATTGGCCAATTATATTAGTCCTGGTTACTAGACAATTGTCAAGGCCATAGTCCAAAAAAATAATAAGAAGAAAAAATAAGATTCAGGTTATGTGATGAAAACGTAAACAATTGTATGTAGTAAATAAAATTAGTTATTAAAATGCAGTACTGCAAGCAAAATATACTTAATTAAATTTACCTTTATATAATAATTGCATATCATATCAATATTGTGGAGCAATATAAAATTTTTCTGCTTCATTGACAGAAGGTATGAAATATACGTCAATTTGACAATTTCAATTGACAATATGAATTATTTAAGATAGTTGCAATATTTCTCCGCGACTCGCGCACGGTCGTTTCTCGTTTCCCTTCCAAGTACTTGCACACCGCGAATAGTAATAAATAGCAATAAAAGTTAATAACAAAAATTGTAGCCTACTTTGAGCTTCACATTACAAAATTAGTTAGAATGTTACAGGTTGTTAGACAACACAGTGGCAGACCAAACATATGTTTTTTTAAATGGAACATCCCATATTTTAGTTTATATTCGAAATCCTGTTAACTTCTCCATCACAAAAATATAAAGGTTTGTTATGTTATACAGGGTATTTACAAAGTTATAACCAATTTTGTATGAAAATCGTAACAAGTTCAACTCCCTGTATAAATAAAAATAAGCACAACAGCAATGGTTTATTAATGCCATATTTTTTATTTATTGTCAAAATTTTCAAGAATTGTTGACAGTGCTAATTTTCTTTATATCAAATACAGGGTGTCAAAACGCAAGTACATTATTTTCTCAGTAATTCTAAATGGAACACCCTGTCTTTTATATCATAATTGAAAAGTAACATTACCGTACTTAAATTTTTATATAACAATTCCTATGTCCAAATTTATTAGTTTTCGAGATATTTTCATTTTTCAGAGCAAATTATTTTAGGTGTCTAAATTTATCTAAATTGTAAGTAAGCCATGACTGAATTGACAATTGACGATTACTGATTTTCAATCCGGTAATCAATGTAACAATGTGGGAAATAAAGAAATATAAATAATTTATTAGTAATACATTTTACAAAAAAACACAACCACAACATGCAACATTTTTTAAACAATTAAAAACTACTTTTTTATGTAAATATAACCAATAAAGAAAGAAAATTAGTAATAAATTTTACAAAAAAACACACAAACACAAAATACAACATTTTGTGAAGACAATTAAACACTACTTTTGTATGTAAATGTAACAATGTAACAAATAAAGAACGAAAAATAATTTATCAGTAATATATTTTACAAAAAAAAACATGTTTGAAAAAATTAGAAGCTACTTTTAATAAAATATTTTTAATATTTAATTACATAAGATGTTCAAAATTACCCCGTAACACATTTCTGCACGCCTAAAAACGATCATTGAATAAGCTACTTACTCTACGAAGCATTTGTAAATTAATACATCGAAATAAACTTTGTATTCTATTTTTCATCTCATCCCTTGTTGTTGGAGGTATTTTATAAACTTCATTATTAACGTAACCCCAAAAAAATCAGTCCAATTTATTAAATTCTGGTGATTTGGGTGGCCACGCTACTCGTCCATTGAAAAATGAAAATATCTCGAAAACTAATAAATTTAGACATAGGGAATGTTATCTAAAAATTAAAGTACGGTAATGGTACTTTTCAACAGTGATATAAAATGCAGGGTGTTCCATTTAGAATTACTGAGGAAGTAATGTACTTGCGTTTTGACTCACCCTGTATTTGATATAAAGAAAATTAGCAATATGTATCAATCATTATTGAAAATTTAAACAATACGTAAAAAAATATGGCATTAATAAACCATTGCTGTTGTGTTTATTTTTATTTATACAGGGAGTTGAACTTTTTACGATTTTCATAAAAAATTGGTTATAACTTTGTAAATACCCTGTATAACATAACAAACCTTTATATTTTTGTGATGGAGAAGTTAACAGGATTTTGAATTTAAAATTAAATATAGTGTGTTCCATTAAAAAAAACATAGGTTTGGTCTGCCACTGTGTTATCGAACACCCTGTAACATTCTAACTAATTTTGTAATATGAAGCTCAAAGGTGGATAAAATTTTTGTTATTAACTTTTATTGCTATCTATTACTATAGCGGATCTATTGAGCTTTACCCCACTAACCACTCACCCTGTATATTTACAAAACGTCCCCCTCCCGAAAATGTTCTGCAATAGAGAGAGATATGATGTTCGACTCGACATGAATAACTGAATAAAAAAGTCTCATGAGGGAGGTAATAATTTTTTTTAATGGTGGGCCCGAGGACCATATTCGTACTTTTTAAGTGACAGCGACATTTTTGAACAATTTCACCATTTCTTCATTTTTTCTGTTGAGAGAGACTTGGTAACTTTTAGATCTTTTTATCACGGGCATCTTTTTATAACCGTATATAATTTAAAGCACCCGAGCCGGTGCCAAGGAGGGTCAAGGCCCATGGGTATGGGCGCCCATGCTTTTTATCCTTATTTATTTGTGACTTCTTCAATAGACTTATTTGTGTATAGGTATATAAAATTCCGTACTTTTGTTTATTTGGAAAACATTTATTTGCATTTATTTTCTATCAGTTTATCGTGATGACACATTGTTAGTCTACAGTTCAAAGTTGAACCCCTATCAGCATGTTGGAATTTACGTCCTAATAGATCATTTAACAATTAATTAATTTCTTTATTAATTAAATAATATTTATATTTTATTTCATTGCAATTTCAAGAACTGGGCAAATCATAATTATAGGTTCACAAGTCAATAATTTTTACTAATAATAATATAACGTTTTTAAAAATTATTCATAAAAAAGTACATTAAAAAGTGTAAAGAACACACGAGAAATAATCAATCCAGTTTCAGCGATGGATTAGGTACACGAGAGGCACTTTTGCAATAAAAGTGACTTTTTGCCCTCGGTAATAATGTAGTCTTTCATGCTGGGTTTAAATTTTTTTTAAATATTTATTAGTTTTTTCATGATTCGAAACCATTCGAAATGGTACACCATGTTCGTGGTGTCCAAATCAAACATTCGCTATCTTTGTCATACAACGCACTCAGTCGAACAGAATAAAAAGACAAGACAGTGATAAACAAGGCTACTAAAAATTTGACACGACTTCAGGAATATTTTGAGTTGTTTATTAAATAATCTTCGTTCTTCGCCTGGATACAAATTCATAGAGAATACCGCAGGATATATTCTGCGATCTAAGTATTTTGTTATTAAAATTTTCAAAATTTATCTAAGCGTTCCGTAGTAACAGTTATTAAAAAAATCACTTTATCACTTTTTCTCTTTTCTGGATTATTAGTTTTTATTGTATAGTATAAAAATTATTGTAATCACTGAATACATAGTGAAAAAAGAATCATATTAATTAACTGAATTAATAAGTTAATCGATTACACAAGCAACAGTTATCCCAGAACATTCAAAGGCCATCTCAAGTTAATGACGATAATGCCATTGTCAACTAATGTTTATATTTCCATATTAGGGAGAATTTTACTAAACGTAATTTGCCGTGTAAAGAAAGAAAAGTAGGGATAGCCGTAAAATATTTGCCCCTACGCTCTTAAGGTATAAATGTCTATTTTTTGAAAAACTTTATGTTGTAGCTTTCAGATTGCTGTTTGCAAAGTGTAATAGGTTTTGAACAATATATAGAAAATAATGTAAATGCTACTTTCATTTTTTATTTAACGCAAATTATACTTTATTTTTTCCTTAATAGACCCGACCACAATGTCTTCATCTAAAGCTCTAGAAAAAATTGGTCAGAGCCTTCAAACGCAATATGAGAGATGGCAGCCAAGGGCAAGATACAAACAATCCTTGGATCCCACATCTGATGAAGTGAAAAAATTATGTACATCATTACGTAGAAATGCAAAAGAAGAAAGAGTGCTCTTCCACTATAATGGTCATGGAGTTCCTAAACCAACGTCAAATGGAGAGATATGGGTGTTTAATAGGGTGAGTATATGAGGGTTGTTATTTATTAGACATAGAATTAACGGGTGTTTCGCTTTCCTCGAATTTTACTTTGCATGAATTGTAATAATGAGTATTTTCGTCTGAATGAAAGTTTCCGTCTTTTGATAGACAATATTCTTTCCGCTTAAGGTCGATTCGCATTTTACGGAACGTTAACGTCCCGCCAAAGACCGGCAACGTCCCGTCAAAATATTCTGTAGTGTATAAAAATTTATTGTTAAAAAAATCAATGTGGGAAAAAAGTGCAAAAATGAAGTTACTCCTTTAATTTTTTAAGCATAATTTACAGCCTTGATCGCCTAGAAAAACTTTATAGGACGACTGAAACGTGTTCAAAATTTCGTTAGCATCGGTTTATAGGTTGTGCAGATTAATTTTGCATTCCAGGGTCCGCAAAAACAATTTGAAATTTGCAAAATTATGCTGGGTTCAAAATAAGCACTTGTAGTTGAAAGTATTTTTACATATTAGAAAGGCTCTAGCGAGTTCTAAAGCACCCCTACTCCAAAAATTGCATTTTCTCAGCTAGGCCTGGATCCCATGTACCAAAAAAATGTTGATTAATAGCAAGCTGAAAATTTGTTAATAGCTTAACAGTGTCTAGTCGGACACACTTTGATGTATGGGAACACTGGAACAGGGGAAGTTTTAATTGTTACACAGGTTACAGGTTTCGAACGTCAGACTACGAAAATGTCCCATGTATTTTGTCGGACAGAACTTCCAATTGATTTGTTACCCTTTCATTAAACTCACATGCAAAAATCATACTGGTATTTATTACTATCTGGGGATTTTGATAAGTCCCACACGTGGAACATGTCAAATGACAGGAATTATGTTGGTGATAAATAGCAGTCTGATTTTTGAATGAGAGTTTAATGAAAGAACAAATCAATTGGAATTTCTGTTCGACAAAATACATATTATGACGTTTTCGTAGTCTGACGTTCCAAATGTTTAACCTGTTCCACAATTAAAACTTCCCCTGTTCTAGTGTTCCCGTACATCAAAGTTTGTCCGATTAGACACCAGCTATTAAAAAATTTTCAGCTTGCTATTAATCAATTTTTTTTGGTACGCGGGATCTAGGCCTAAGCTTTCTGTTATCAGATTTTGATCTTTTTTTAATCGATGTCTCAATCAATCTTCGATGTATCAATTTGATTTTAAACACCTTTTTAATTGTAAAACGGGAAATTTGCAATAAACAATTTTATGCCATTCAATGGTTCAAGAATGGTTCGATGTTATATATTCCCTGTACTACTTTTTACGGGGTTGAAGCATGGACACTGACAGAATCGCTTTTAAAAAACTTAGAAGCGTTTGAGATGTGGGTCTACCGCCGTATTCTGAAGATCAGTTGGGTAGAAAGAGTCACAAACGAAAGGGTTTTGCAACGTTTGAATAAAAGTTGCGAAGTAGTGAACACGGTTAAAAGGCGCAAATTGGAACACTTTGGTCATATAATGCGTCACTGCATCACCTAGAAAAGTATGACATACTTCACCTTGTCATGTAAAGTAAAATAGAGGGAAAAAGAAGTGTGGGCCGCCGTACAACTTCTTGGCTTAAAAACCTACGCCAATGGTTTGGGAAAACTAGCACTGAACTATTTCGTGCGGCTGTAAATAAGACAGTGATTGTTAATATGCTGGGCAACATGAGATCGACAAGCGGTCTCGGCATTTTAAGAAGAAGAAGATGCCATTCAATAATGGGGGGAGGGTAATTTCACGAGAGATAACCTTCTTCTTCTTGCAGTACCGTCTCCTATCGGAGGTTGGCTACCATCACAGCAATCTTAACTTTGTTGGCTGCAGCTCTGAACAACTGCATTGAACTGCACCCATACCACTCCCTTAAATTTCGCAACCAGGAAATCCTCCTACGTCCCACATTTCTCTTTCCCGAGATTTTTCCTTGGATTATGAGTCTTAGCAGAGAGTACTTTTCTCCTCTCATTATGTGGCCTAGATACTCCAGTTTTTTCGCTTGTATGGTTTTTGTGACTTCGCATTCCTTCCCCATCTTCAGCAAAGCATCTTGATTTGTTACTCTTTCTGTCCATGGTATTTTCCACATTCTCCTGTAACACCACATCTCGAATGCCTCAATGTTTTTGATGTTTATCTTTTTCAGTGTCCAAGATTCCATGCCATACAGCAGAACGGAGAAAACATAGCACCTTAACATTCTCGTTCTTAAGTTAATATTTATGCCCCGGCTGCATAGGAACTTTTTCATTTTGACAAACGATTGTCTCGCTATCTCAATTCGCCTCTTGATTTCTCTTGTCTGGTCATTAGTATCAGTGAAACAAACCCCTAAATATATGTAGGACGTAACTCTTTCAACTGGCTGATTATTTATGGTTAAATTCACATTGGTGTATAGCTTCTTTGTTACAATCATGAATTTAGTCTTTTTGATGTTCAGTTTTAGACCATACTTATTGGTATGAGTGTTTATGTTTTCCATCAAATACTGTAAACTAGGTTATCTGTTACTATTAGCGTGTCATCAGCGTATCGTATATTGTTAATTAACTCTCCGTTAATGTGCATACCAATGTTTTGCTCTAGGAGCGCTTCCTGACATATTGTTTCGCTATATATATTGAATAGTAGTGGAGAAAGCACACAACCCTGACGCACACCTCGACGAATCTCAATTTCTTCGGTTAACTCATTATCAACCTTGATTTTTGCTTTTTGTCCCCAGTACAACCTGGATATGATGTTAATGTCGCGACTGTCGATGTTTTTTGCTTCTTAGGATTTCATACAGCTTTTGGTGTCTGACTTTATCAAAGGCCTTCTCAAAATCTATGAAACCTACGTAGAGGTCTTTGTTTACATCCAAACAGCTTTGCATTAGCACACTCAGACCAAACAAAGCTTCCCGTGTTCCCAGTCCACTTCTGAATCCAAACTGTGTGGCGCTTATGTCATCTTCTAATTTATTAAATATTCTTTTGTGAATTATTTTTAAAAATACTTTTAGTGTGTGGCTCATCAATGCTATAGTTCTGTTGTCTGAACACTCTCTGGCGTTATTCGTCTTCGGGATTGTGACAGAAGTAGAGGAGAGCCATTTCTTTGGTATGATGCCTGTTCTATAAATTGTGTTAAAGGGGTTCACCATTATTTCAAGTGTGTCGTCGTCTATAAGTTTCAACAATTCTACAGGAATTTCATCTGGTCCTGCAGCTTTACCCCTTTTGTGTTCCTTATAGCATATTCTATCTCGCTTTTTAGGATTTCGTTGTGTCGTGTGTAGGTTCTGCCACTGCTATTTCTGGTCTTTCGTCTGCAAAAAGTTCTTCAATGTATTCTGTCCATCTTGCCAGTTTTTCATTTAAATCTGTAATTATTTTACCTTTTTTGTCCTTTTCGATGGATGCTTGTTTCACTTTTTTACGATATTTTTATGCATGTTAAAGCTATCGTACTTTCTTTCATATTCTTCTATTTCCTTGCAGTTTTCCAGAACCCACTTCTCTTTGGCTTCTCTAATTTTTCTCTTAATCTCACGGTTCACTTCTTTGTATTTTGTCTTGTTGGTTTTATTTCTTCGCCTTTCCTCCATGAAGAACAAAATTTCGTTTGTCATCCATTCCTTTTTCTTAATTTTGCTTGGAACTAAGGAGCCTTCACCAGCTGTCATAAGGGCCTTTTCTATCTCCATACATTTGTCCTCTACATTGCCTGTGTTCCTATTTTTTGCAGCGATGTTTCTAAGATTGTTGTTTACCTGTTCTCTTGTCCTTTCCACTATAGTTGCATCTTTCAGTTGCTTAACGTCTATCTTTTGTTTAGCTGCATTTTTCTGTAGTTTCTTGAATCTTATATTTACTACAGCCACCACCGGATTGTGATCCGATTCTATATCAGTGCCTGGATAGGTTTTTGTAGACGTGTTGGAGTTTTTAAACCGGCTTCTGATTAGTATATAATCGATTTGATTCCTGACGATGTTGTCTGCGTTATCCCTTGGTGATGTCCACGTGTACAATCTACGGTTTGGTTAGACATTGTGTTCATTACTACAAATTATTTTTCTTGGCAAAATTGTACGAGACGTTCACCTCGGTCGTTTCGTTGTCCAAGTCCAAATTCACCAGTGCATCCATCAGTTTTCACCTTACCAACTTTAGCGTTGAAATCGCCCATGATTACGGTGACCTCTTCTTTTTTGGTCGATTCCAGAATGTATTCTAGTTGCTTGTAGAATTCTTCTATTTCCTTATCCTCTTTCTCTGCTGTCGGTGCGTAGACTTGAATAATGTTAATTTTTCCTTTGTTCGACTTTAGTTGGATTGCTATGATTCGTTCTGAATATGGGGTAAAACTTAGTACCGATTTGTTGACTTCCCTTTCGACTATTATTCCGACGCCATAACGGTGGTTTGTATCATCAGTTCCCGAATAGTAGAACATGCCGTTTCTATAGACATTTGCCGGATCCTTTCCACTGTACGTCGCTGATACCAAGTATTTTCACATGTAGTCTTTCCATTTCTGTTGTTACGTTTATTAATTTCCCGGCTGCATACAAGCTTCTTGCATTCCAAGTAGCTATTCTCATAACTTTATTTTTAAGTTTCACGACTTCGTTCGGCACTGTTCCCCCCGGAGATCCGATTGGGGAACATTTTACTCCGGAATATTTCGTTTCGAACATTGCCATTGATGGTTTTTTACAATGGAATCCATTTGGATATTTAATGCAGTGGTTTCCCGTTGTCTTCTGCATCCTGATGCCGTTGACCACTGTCTTGGTTCCTCCGCCTTTGAGACCGATTTCTCAGTCTCAGGACAACAGAGTGCCCTGCCATTTACCAGCTCATCCGCCCGAAGCCGTTGGCCGGTAGATGGGGGATTACTTATACTGGTAATCGCTTGGTTACTAGAGGGTGTAGTAGAAGGAAATATAGTGACCCGTCTGCTTTCGGAAACCTAATCGCCATTCGGGGTCAGAAGAAACAAGAGTTAGCCAAGAGAGGCTGATAGGAAAGATTAAAGACATTCAAGACAAGAATTTTACTCAAGACAAGTTGAAAAAGAGTAAAATGTGAAGGCTCTTATGATGCGCCAGGTGCGCTTCATAAGCGTAAGAGTATTGATACACTTTGTGTTCCCGCTCATACCTCGGGGTGTTGACTACAGACTGTATGGCTCGTCCAGCATTCCATAGCATGGAGGATGGGGTACACGACATTTTTACAATGTAGATACTCCAACTCCATGGCCTGACCAAGATAACCATAGATATAACCATAGATATAATAACACATAGATTAGGCCAGGTCCGAAAAATAGCGCAATTCGGGTCGGTGGTCTATCTATCTTTCTCTACCGGCGCTTAGCTTTCTATCTCTAGCATATGATGGCCTCCGCCTCTGTGTCTGTGTCGTTCCATTACTCCCACCTCTTGATAGATATGCTCACACTCGCACGACAGACAAAGATAGCTAGACTTGATATTGGCGTTACACCCCGATGCATTGAGTGGCATATCCCTAGCCTGGTCTATTGTTAACCTGTCTCTGGAGATAACTCCAGAGATAATTAAAAAATTAAAACTCCAGATAATAACTCTGGAGATAATTAAAAAATTATTCTAACCCTAAAAATGGTGTCAGTTAAGACGATTTAGCCTAAAGTAGCTTTTAGATTTTATTTGATTTTTTTATTATATAAATTTTATTTTTGTTTAGTCAATAAACATTTCATTTTAGACATACACGCAATATATTCCATTGTCAATATATGATCTACAAACTTGGATGGGAGCTCCATCTATTTACGTATATGACTGTTCAAATGCCGGAATAATTGTTGAATCATTTAAACAGTTTGCCAATCAACATGAATCTGAATATCAAGTAAGTAAATTGTTTTATTAATAATGAACTAACTATAAAAGACTCTAGAACAATTTTCGGAGCCGAAATCGAAACTTCAAACTTATTTTAAAGTAAAATTGTAACTTTCTTCTTCTTATGGTGCCTATCCGTTACGGATGTTGGACACTAACATGGCTATTCTGACTTTGTTGACTGCTGTCCTGAAAAGTCCGGTAGTGGTTTAGTTAAACCATTTTCGCAGGTTATGCAGCTAGGATATTCTTCTTCGTCCTGGACCTTTTTTCACATGCACTTTACCTTGAAGTATGGTCCGAAGTAGGTCATATCGTTGTTTATTGCGCATTATATGGCCCAGGAATTCCAGTTTGCGACGTTTTATGGTTACGACTAGTTCGCGCTCTTTACCCATTCTATGTAGAACTTCTTCGTTGGTAACTCTGTCTATCCAGGAAATCCTCAACATGCGTCTATAGTACCAAATCTCAAATGCTTCGAGTCTCTTCAGTGATGCTTCAGTTAAGGTCCATGACTCCACGCCATATAAAAGAACGGAGAATACGTAGCATTTTATTAAACGAACTTTTATTTCCAATTTTATATCGTGGCTGTTAAAGATTTTTTTCAATTTGACGAAAGCTGATCTTGCCTTCTCGATCCTTATCTTAATTTCCGTCGATTGGTCCCACTGTTCATTTAAGTTTGCACCCAAATAACAAAAGTTGGTGATTTGTGTTATAAGTTGTTGGTTAACTAGTAATTGACCAGGTGATATCCTATTTTTGCTTATAACCATGTATTTGGCTTTTTTGATGTTAAAATCAAGCCCAAACCTGCTACTTACTTCTGCCACCCTGGAGACAAGTGTCTGTAGACCTTCAAGACTGTCTGCAAAAATGACAGTATCATCAGCGTATCTTATGTTGTTCAATCGTTCTCCGTTTATAAGTATTCCCTCGTCTATGTCCGTTAGCGCTAGGTTCATAATGTGCTCTGAATATGTATTGACCAATAATGGGGACAATATACATCCCTGTCGCACACCTCTTTTTATCTTTATGTCGTCTGTTAACTGATCCCCTACTCTAACAGCTGCAGTTTGTTCGTAATAGATATTGTTTATTATACGGCGATCTCTGCTGTCTAGACCAATTGAATTTAATATTTTCACCAGTTCGTCATGTTTTATTCTATCGAACGCTTTCTGGTAATCAACAAAACACACATATATATCACAATTCACGTCTCTACATCTTTGAAAGAGAACTTGTATTGCAAAAAGTGCCTCTCGAGTACCCAATGCATCCCTGAAGCCGAATTGTGTGTTTGTCGTGTGTTCTTCATACTTTTTATATATTATTTTATGTATAATTTTTAAAAAAGTTTTCAGGAGATGGCTCATAAGGCTTATTATTCGATAATCTTCACATTTTTTGGCATTGGGTTTTTTAGGGATTGTTATAAAAGTTGATCTTAGCCATTGTTGGGGTATTTTTCCACTTTGGTATATATTGTTGAAGATCAAGGTAAGTCTTTTTACTTCGACTGTATCCATAATTTTCAAAAATTCTAAGTGAACTCGTCTGGTCCTGCGGCTTTTCCCTCCTCAATGTTGTTTATAGCAGCTTATACTTCCGCTTCGAGAATAGGTGGTCCGGTATATTTTTATTTTGTGTGATGGTGACATTCCTATCGTCTTCAAATGTTGTTGGCACATAGTTCATCCATGTTGTTCTTGTTTCTTCAATATCAACTATTGGATTTCCTTGAGCGTCTGTTAAGTGTCCCGGCCTTTTTGATTTATAGATGCCTGCTGCTTCTTTGATCTTTTCGTGGAGGTTGAAGGAATCGTGTTTACATTCCAATATCTCGATTTCTTCACACTGTTCTTCCAGATTTCTGTTTTTAGCTTCTCTGACAGCTTTTTTTATCTCTTTGTCTAGAAACTGATATGCAACGTAGTCTTTCTGCTTGAATTCTCTTCTTTCATGGTTTTTTCTTTTCTGTCTTTTTCGGTCCAGGTATTGGTCTAATATTTCCTTCCCAATGTATTCTAAGTGGTTTATTTCTGTGTCAACATCATTAACTACTTCTGACTTAGATATGTTGTTCTTCAGATATTCCCGTACTTCTTGCTTTATGTAAATTGTAACTTATTCCCAAGAAATAATTTTAATCGAAGAAATATTCATTTTGGATTAAGAAGTTTCCAGATACTTATTCTTATTATATAATAGTTAGTAGTACATATATAATAGTAAATAATTAAATATATTAAGGATATTTATATACAGAGTAAAATTAAAATAAAATAACATTCTGTCTTCGCTCCGCTCCGAAGAAGGTCTCCTTGGCGGACGTCTGTAAAAGAAAATTAAATTGTATTTACTATTATCAAAAACGTAATCAAAATATTTGTAAAATACAGTAAACAATCACGCTATATGGAATCAATTTACCTACATATGTAATCACACACACTCGCAGCCCATTACACTTCAATCCAGTATAATCACAATCAGAACATCGACACGGCTATCCATACACCAACTCCGGGTCGAAGATGGCATCTACCGCTCACTGCGGTTACGGTTCCGGCAAAGCATCTCTTCAACCCAGAGTACCTTTGCCTCGGCAGAGTTTCGACTCCTCCATCGCATAACTGCGGCCGCCTGCTGGCCACCTGGCGGTTGAGTTCCTTTTAGTTCATTACACTAAGTGAAACCGATTTCATGATCCTCCGTACCTCCGTTCTCTTCTTAAGTACACTCTGGTAGCCATCACTCGTTGGTTCCATCGGAGAGGTGGCACTTAGTGGGAGTTGCGCTGGTAACGAAGCGCGTACCGTTCACTTCTGACGAGCTGTTGAATGCCGGGCGGAAGGATATCGTCACACATTTTCCACGGCATTAGATTGGGAGAAGAAGCAGCATTGAATGGCTTCCTCGGTCACCAGATTTGTCTCCCCTCGATTTCTCACCCGTATCTTTAGAATTTTTACTTCATCCGCATCATTAGAATGTTTTAAATTTACGTCAACGAATTTCTACTATATGTGGTAGAAGCTTGGACTCTAAAAGCACAATCCGTAACAAAATTGGAGGCATTCGAAATGTGGCTATATAGGCGTATTCTGAAAATTCCTTGAACTGCAAAAGTCTCAAAAGAAGAAGTGTTCAGAAGAATTGGACATGGCAGGAAGCTTATGAACACAATTAAAATAAGAAAAACATCGTATCTGGGCCACATACTTCGTAACGATAAATACTCTCTGCTACACGTCATCATGCAAGGAAGAGTAGAGGGGAAAAAAGGCTTGGGAAGAAAGAAGAAATCTTGGCTGAGGAATATTAGAGATTGAACTAACCTCAGTGTTGAACAGATATTTCACGTTGCAAAAGACAGAGAAGCGTTTAAAGAAATGATCGCCAACCTTCGTTAGATGACGGCATAAGAAGAAGAAGAATTTCAAAAATGTTGTCGGTTCCTGATAAAGATAGTAAAACACACCCCTCCCGAAATATTCCCGTAACCCGTTCAGGTTACATCTAAATATTTAAGAGCAAATTAAGAAAAATGTTTTAAAAATGTAAAAATTTGTCCAGTTTATTTTATGCTTTCTTTTCTTTTAGCAAAATGTTAACCAACAGACAAAGCTTGCAAATAATCAACCGCCATCGTTTAAAAATTGTATTCAACTAGCAGCTTGTAGTTCGGACCAAGTATTACCTATGAATCCAGATTTGCCTGCTGACCTGTTCACTGCCTGCCTAACCACGCCCATTAAAGTTGCCTTAAGGTGGTACGTTCTACAGCCCACTTCGAAGTTAATGCCAAAAGTTGACTTGGAATTAATCGACAAGTAAGATATTTGTACTATATATTATAAAATTTAAATACTGGGTTTCTGTTAATTAAAAAAATATTAGTTTATGATCCTCGTGAACTTTTATATTTAAAGCCGAGATCCAACTAAGTGTGTCATGGCACTCTTCACCAGTTTACGTCAGCAAAGGGAAATAGAAAATATACAGGGTATCCCGAAAAGATTGGTCATAAATTATACCACACATTCTGGGGTCAAAAATAGTTCGATTGAACTTAACTTACCTTAGTACAAATGTGATTATAAAAAAAGTTACAGTCCTTTAAAGTTACAAAATGAAAATCGATTTTTTTTAATATATCGAAAACTATTACACTAGGTTCGCTTTCAAGATGCAGTAGAAATAAACAAACCAACACACGTTAAATGCTACTAGGAGCACTCCCGAATTATAATTTACAATGTATAAACTTTGGAAATCATGATTTGGGATTTACAATGTATATACATTGTAAATTATGATTTGGTTGTGCTCCTAGTGGCATTTAACGTGTCTCGGTTTGTTTATTACTACTGCATCTTGAAAGCGAACCTAGTGTAGAGAAATTTTATTGAAAATGGACATGTATCATTCTTATGGCAGGAACATCTTAAAACAAAATTATAGTGAAATTTGTCCACCCCATAAAAAATTTATGTTGATTTTGTTCCCTTAACCCCCCAAACTTTTGTGTACGTTCCATTTAATTCATTATTGTGGTACCATTAGTTAAACACAACGTTTTTAAAACTTTTTTGCCTCCTAGTATTTTTTCGATAAGCCAGTTTTTATCGAAATGCGGCTTCTTTTTCAATAGATAGATAGATAGATAATCTTTCAGTAGATAGATCTTTTATCGAGATGTAGCTTCTTTTTCCAAATGTAATGTTCTTTTACAAAAATGTAAATTATAAATAAATTTTCATATTATTAACAGGTCTCTATAATCGTACTTAACCATATACAAATATGTGGTGGATTCGACAAATATTCAAAATATCTCGATAAACACTGGCTTATCGAAAAAGTACTAAGAGGCAAAAAGTTTTAAAAACATTGTGTTTAACTAATGGTGCCACAATAATTTAATTGAAACGTACACAAAAGTTTGGGGGGGTTTAAGGGAACAAAACCCCTATAAAATTTTTATGGGGTGCACAAATTTCACTTTAATTTTTTTAGGATGTTGCTGCCATAAAAATGCCACATGTCCATTTTCAATAAAAAATCTCTGAAAGTTTTCGATATATGAAAAAAAAATCGATTTTCATTTTGTAACTTCAAAGGGCTGTAACTCTTTTTGTGTGCACTATTGTATACAGTGCTAGTCAAAAGTCCGTACCCCCCTAGTATCTTTTGAACGGTTATACATATAATAGTGAAATTTGGAGGGAGGAAATAAACAGACGTAAGCTTCTTAACTAGTCATGACAGGTGACGTAATAGTGACAGATGACGTTAAAGAGCCACCGTGACCGAAAATTTTAAATAGGACCTTATGGCAACTGATACCTCGTTTGAAAGGTATTCATAATACCTATTCAGTCATTCTGATTTTTGTGGGTTTTAGTTGATTTTGATTTAGGTGAATAAATTGTAGTTTCGCATTTAATTAATAAAAATTTAAATGTCCGCCTATGGTTTTTTTGTCAAAAAAGTTGACGTTTTTCAATTCTCTAGTAGTTTTGACGTCAACGTCAACCTTTTTGTCAAGTAATTATATGCGGAATTTTGAATTTTTATTAATTAAATGCGAAACTACAATTTTATATTTATTTCATTTATTCATCAAAATTAGCTTAAACTCAAACAAAATTAGTATGAATGAATAGGTATTTTCAATAACTTTCAAACGAGGTATCACTTGTCATAAGGTCCCATTTAAAATTATCTGTCACAGTGGCGCTGTAAAGTCATCTGTCATAATTACGTCACCTGTCATTACTAGTTAAGAAGCTTACGTCCGTTTATTTCCTCCCTCGAAATTTCATTATTATAGGTATAACCGTTCAATAGATACGAGGGGGGGGGGGGGTACGGACTTTTGACTAGCACTGTATAGGTAATAGAGAGGTTCAATCAACCTATTTTGACCCCAGAATCTGTGGTATAATTTATGACCAATCTTTTTGGGACACCGTGTATAATAGAGAAAAGAAAAGAGAGCACGGTTGTTACCCTACGTTACTGTGAAATTAATAAATGATTACTTTTTAATAAAATCGGCCGGACCATGCTTGTCCCTCGAGTATCGAGGGTATACCACCAGTGTTGGCGTTAGTATTTTAATGGTTAAGTAAAATTCCAGTGCAACTTAGACCACTCCATTAAATTATCACGACACTGACCGCACCAGTCCCTAGTTGAGTCGGAAGGGTCTATCAACTTCTGACTTCCTTTGAACCGTGTTCATTTACCGACAAACGACCGGAGAGCTCACGCCACTCCGCGACTGTCATAAAATAGAGGGTTTAGTCCCTAGCTCAAGAATCGTAAATCACTTATTCTGAGGGAAATAACGCTATTTAACGTTGCATCGATTCCTGTCTTTAGTTTTTATCTTTTTCTATTATGTAAAAAATGTTTTCTATATCTCAAGACGTGCCACGTTCCTTTGGGTCCAATTTAAGAACTAAACTAGACTGTTCTGTTATAAAAGTAAGTTAAGTATAGATCTCACATAACCACAGTACAGATTTTCCATAGTTAAAACCAGAAGACTGAAGTCTCACTTGAGGTAACATTTTTATCTGCTCAAGGATCATAGCAAAGAATAGTTTTGTCATGATTTATATTTTTAAACGCAGTAAATGATTTCATTATTTCACAAGACCTTGTTTACTTTACTACTCGCTTTAGTGCAAAATCTCATAAACCTTGGAAATACGCATTCCAGAAAAAAGTGAGTCATAAAACCATTGACGATTTTAATTTCATAATGAATTGGCGCGACAGGGTCATCATATCTACTCGTAGTATAACATAACGTATAGTTCACAGGAACTGCAAAATTTTAAATTCAAATTCTGCATTATTTTTAGACAGGATGCGGATGATTAAGGTACATTTTAATAAAACTAGTACGTAATTAGGTAACCCATTAATGGCCAAGCATTGAAATAATTAGATTTTTTGCAATTCAAGTTTATATACTTTATAAATAAAGGTATAAGAACAATATTTCACTTAAAATTATAAACAATAATAATTGCAATATGCAAAAAAATAATGTTTCGTTAACGAAACTTTGGCATAATATATGTAGTAAATTGAATTTTAATTTTTAATTAAAAATAGCTTCTGAACAACATTAGTAAATTGAAAGTTATATGTTTTATAGTGTGTAAATGAAATCTCTTGGTTTTATCAACTAAAAACTAAAGATATTGCTACAATAGTTAATTATATAAAATAAAATGATTACTTGGCAGTGTGGTAGTATGGCAGTAGCGTCATTATGGCATCTCATTTTTTATGGAAAGCACTAAAACAGTCAGCGTGCAAGTGAACCTTGCATTTTCAGCACATATAAACAGAGTTAGTTTTGCACAGTCTGCACCGCCATCTACGTCCCTAATCTTCGCGAACGATATTATGACCAGTTTGGTCATATTGAATATCAGAAGGTAAACTTCCTTTAGAAGGACGACCCCATGCGGATGTGAATGGTGTTGGCTCTGGTTCTGATTCGGAGTCACCTTCTTCAGCAGCTGTTTTTACTGTAGATCTTTTTTCGTTCTGTATCAGTGCCAAAACCAACGAAGAACGGAATTGCAATTGGGAGACTCAGGAGGAGTCATTCGCAATGTTGTAAATCCTCCATGAATTTACAACTGTGCAATCCACAAGGTTCATATAAACAAGGGCCACCACCACTTTTTACTTCTTACTCGGATCCTGTAATTTGATACCGAATTATCTAGGAAATCAACACCTCCCATATGTCGTTTATAATCGTTAATCATATTATGCTGAGGTATTGAATCTTCCTTTCGTAGCTTCCGATTATATCTTTTAACTGTAACAATTGGATGAACCGTTCCGTTGTTGCTGGCTACAGTGACAACGGAATTATCGTTCCACCTTGCAACTGATACTTCTGCCTTTTTGTCGAAAGCATGATCAAATTCGCCCCTGTTCTTCTTTCCAAGCACTTTGCTACTTTGTAGAGGACATCCTGGTAACCTATTCTCTCTCACGGTAGGTGCTAGTAAAGAAAATTCCTTTTTCACCTAGAATGTGGATTAGTGCATAACTAGAAAAGAAGTTGTCGAAGAAAACTCTATGTTCTGAAGGGTTTTGCATTACACGTAGCAGATCCAAAATTACTTGCGTCCCTAATATGTATTGAGATTTCTGCCCTTCTGGATTTGCGCCACCATAAGGAATGAATTGGTATAGATATCCCTCTGAGCTACACAAGTACCAGACCTTGAAGCCAAAGCGCACTGGTTTACCCTTCATAAACATTTTTGCAGAATGCCGGCCGAAATAAGGAACCATTTGTTCATCTATAGACATATTATGAGCAAATAGTCCAAACTGCATATATCGTTCGTTCGAGAGAGTTTGAAATCATGTCTGTTGTTGTCCCGGGCATACGTCAGGCTGAATTCGAGTATCTTCTGGAATACAATATCGTCAAAAAATAAAGAGAATATTTCAAATGGTGTTTTCCCAGCAAGTATCAGCTTTATTCCTTCTTTTTTATTAAATTCGACCATCTGACGATTTAGACCAGCCAGGTGTATATTGCGTTGGTTTGATTTTTCGTTCGGAACTTATTTTTCTTTTCTTCCCTCTACTTGTAGATGGTTCCAATATAGATTCTGTGGGCGTCTTAGCCTCATCTCGAACCTTGTGTGAATCTCGAATGTTCCAGCGATATCAGTCACAGCTCCTTCCGCTATAAGAAGATTATCATCCAAATCCTCTTCATCTGTTAACACATCAACTGCATCTATCTCATCCGGTTCTTCTAAATCAGAATCATCCTCCAGTAGAGCTTCCAATTCTTTCACTGAAAGAGGTCTCTTTATTTCATATTCGGACAGTCTAAAAATAGAATATATCCTTTTAGAAAACGTATATGTAAATGTATTATCGTACATATCTGATAATAATATATGGGATTATATATATGGAATATTATCTGATAATGATATGTATATGAAAGACAACAAAAAACTGGATACAGACAGCACAAGATAGAACACTTTGGAGACAAACAGGGGAGGCCTATGTCCAGCAGTGGATCGAGAGGGCTGATGATGAATAATATGTATATGGAATATGTAGTACATACAGTGTGTCCACGGATGGGGTGCCCAAGAGGAAAAACTTTTTTATTTTCAATTTTAGCGAAAAATGTCATTCTTGATAAAAAGTTTTGCTTGTTCTAAAACCCCATAAAGTGAAACAAAAGTCAAGTTTTTCAAATTCTGCTTAATTTTATAGCCAATTTTATGTAAATCCCTATAAATTTTTGCACCAAGTTCGAAATTGTAACAATAATAACTTGGGAGAACAACCCTTTCGCTTCTCTGGATTATGAAGCCAGACTTTGTCGTTCTTCTTGAATCATCCAATTATTTATTAATTAAATAAATATTAATCCAATAATTTTAATAATGAAATTTATCATAAGATAAATTCTTTATTGAACGCTTCACATTGTCAAAAAAAATGACAATTCGCAAATTATTTATCGGAGTTGACAGTTACTAAGCTACATTTTGGCTTGGCAACACTAAATTATTGTTACGATTTCGAACTTAGTGCAAAAATGTATAGGGATTTACATAAAATTGGCTACAAAATTAAGCAGGATTTGAAAAACTTGAATTTCATTTCGTTCTATGGGGTCTTAGAACAAGCAAAACTTTTTATCAAGAACGACATTTTTCGCTAAAATTGAAAATAAAAAAGTTTTTCCTCTTGGGCACCCCAACCGTGGACACACTGTATATGTGATTTACAAAACACTAATAACAAATTTAGCCAATTGTTACATACCCTCTGAACATCTTGATTCGCCGTAAATACTGCAAAATTGTAAAAAATAGCTACTAACTAGTAACTCACTATTATTGTAAATACCAAAGAAACCACTACACAGTCGGAAATAATAACTACGACTGAAAAATTTTGTATTATTAGTAGACTACCCGATATTAGTCATAAATTCACGGATCCCGCCAAAGTTTAGTTTGTTTATTATTTCAAAAATTATGAAGCACGCAATTTAGACCATTAAGATAAAAAACACGTCAATAAATTCTCTATATAAAAGACCGACACATAATCATCATATGAAAATCCAAGAAAAAAAATATTTAAAGAAATGTTTCGTTTTCGATACTTTGGCCATTAATGGGTTATAAACTCAACTGCAAAAGGTTTGGCACCACCAAAAATGATGCTCATTATTCATTATACTCCGTTTACCGAACAGACGGAGTAACCACGTGAATAAATCACAATATTTCTTCAAAATACCTTAACTCACGTCCTTATACATAATACCGATAACAAGGTACATATTCGGTATTGGTGTTGTCGGTAATGTGTACAAGGGCGTGAGTTAAGGTTTTTTAGATAAGGAAGATTTTAAACCTTTTATTTTTACATTTTAAACCTTTTGCATCCATTATGACGCGTATAACCAAACAATCAGATTATAAAATATTCCCAGAATTGTTCAGAATATGTAATTCTTTTCTTTTTTGAGAGCGATTTCCAGAGTGGAAATCAAAACGTCAATCATTAGTTAATTAAAATTGTAATCTTCATTACACCAATAATTCTGGTTCAATCCCATATAAACATAGATAATAGTTAAAAATATTTAATTTTGCTTTTTGTATATTGTTACTTTTCCACCTCTAATGACATTGAATAGTTGATGCGATTAATAAAATAATAAGAAATACAAAAAATAATTAAAATCCTCTATAAAAGGTACATTTATAAAAATCCCTAAAAAGGGCAACATCACAGAACGATATCGGAATAACAATTCCATCATCGTGCTTATTACGGGTCAAAGTACACCAGAGCCACCAGAATATGTGGGTAAAAACCGTTTAGATATTTAGTCCATTGAAATGTTACATTTTTTAGGCCTTATCTTGCATTTGTTAGAGAAGTCAATTTTTTTTTAATATGTAGGGGGCACCAGTAGAAGTTTAAGTTCAAGTTTTTGGGGTCGCCACACTTGTCCCCCGGCCGCCATCTTGAAAAAGGGTGTAAATGGGTTTAGCGCTAAAGATTTCTTCTGTATACCAGAGAAATCTTTTCGTTTAATTTATATAGATGTCGTACCAAGTGTACTGAAGTCTGGTTATTTTATTATTACCAGAAAGGCCAAAAGCATTTTGTTACACCTCGACCATCCACCTAGATGTTCCTGACGAGAGCTTGACATGAGCTCGAAACACGTCGTGTAGAATATCGGTGGTGGTCGAAGTGAAATAAAATGCAATCGCCGTTTCCTTTCATATCACGGTTTTTCTCCGTTATTGACGAATGTGTAGCGAATAACGTGGCTTTGTAGACAAATCTGTGACACAAAGAGGTGTCTTTTGTCGTTCATCGTCTTTTATGAAGACTTTGAAATTTACATTTTCGCGTCCGCTTTATATATATATATATATATAGTGGTTTGAAGTTTCAGCAATTCGGTCATGTGAAATAAAAGCTATTTGTTATTTCTCAATATTTCGTCACACTTTTGTGACTTCTTCAGGAGAAAACTGTAAATTTATTAAGATTAGAAATTAACAAAAGCTAAATATTTAATTACTTACAACTATTAGGGCCGGTTGTTCGAACGCTAATCAACAATGATCATTATCAAATATTTAATTACTGTCACCAAAACTGTCAATGTCAACTTTGTTTGGGTTGCTGAAAACATAATTAATTACAATTATGAGATTTATTATTAATTATGTTAATAATTATTGTTATATTAATTGATTATAGTCTCAGAATTGTAATTAATTATGTTTTAGCAACCCAAACAAAGTTGACATTGACAGTAATTAATTATTTGATAATGATCATTGTTGATTAGCGTTCGAACAACCGGCCCTTAGAGTATTAATTTAGATTTTTTTAACATATCGTAAGACTAATCTTAATAAATTCACAGCCCTCTCCTGAAATTTATTAAGATTAGTCTTACGATATGTTAAAAAAATCTAAATTAATACTCTTATAGTTGTAAGTAATTAAATATTTAGCTTTTGTTAATTTCTAATCTTAATAAATTTACAGTTTTCTCCTGAAGAAGTCACAAAAGTGTGACGAAATATTGAGAAATAACAAATAGCTTTTATTTCACATGACCGAATTGCTGAAACTTCAAACCACTATAACACAGTACGGTCGAAAATATTTGTACAAATATATATATATATATATATATATTTGTACAAATATTTTCGATATTATATGTATATATATATATATATATATATATATATATATATATATATATATATATATATATATATATATATATATATACCTGACGAGATTCCTGACGAGAGCTTGACATGAGCTCGAAACACGTCGTGTAGAATATCGGTGGTGGTCGAAGTGAAATAAAATGCAATCGCCGTTTCCTTTCATATCACGGTTTTTCTCCGTTATTGACGAATGTGTAGCGAATAACGTGGCTTTGTAGACAAATCTGTGACACAAAGAGGTGTCTTTTGTCGTTCATCGTCTTTTATGAAGACTTTGAAATTTACATTTTCGCGTCCGCTACGGAAAAGATTTCTTCTGTATACCAGAGAAATCTTTTCGTTTAATTTATATAGATGTCGTACCAAGTGTACTGAAGTCTGGTTATTTTATTATTACCAGAAAGGCCAAAAGCATTTTGTTACACCTCGACCATCCACCTAGATGTTCCTGACGAGAGCTTGACATGAGCTCGAAACACGTCGTGTAGAATATCGGTGGTGGTCGAAGTGAAATAAAATGCAATCGCCGTTTCCTTTCATATCACGGTTTTTCTCCGTTATTGACGAATGTGTAGCGAATAACGTGGCTTTGTAGACAAATCTGTGACACAAAGAGGTGTCTTTTGTCGTTCATCGTCTTTTATGAAGACTTTGAAATTTACATTTTCGCGTCCGCTACGGAAAAGATTTCTTCTGTATACCAGAGAAATCTTTTCGTTTAATATATATATATATATATATATATATATATATATATATATATATATATATATATATATATATATATACAAATAGTATCTTAATTGACTTATTAGGAAATACGAATTTCACTATTTTTGGGTATAGAAGTCAAACTGGGGCCTTAAAGTACACTATTATCCAATATTCAAGCTTTCGGAAATGTTTATTTCCTTTCTCAAGAATTTCTACAATGCAATAAGATAAAATTTAGAAAATATGTATGAAAGAATAAAAAATATTAATGAGTAACTTACCAGAATTTAGATTATAAAAGAATGTTGATTACAATACATAATTAAAAATACTATTACTAAAACGGCTGTTAAACATTTAAAAAAAAAACATAGAAACAATAAAAATTCTTCAGAAAACATTTTAGAAAAGATTAAAAAATTGATTAATTTTGAAGTTTTGATCTAATTTTGATTGACTTTTTAAAATTTATTTATAAATTCTAAATACATGGCTGACAAAGATTAAATGTAACTATGGTCATAGCATATCGGTGTCTACATCTACAAGGAATTGAAAACATTTTTTGATAATAAAATAATATCACCAATATTTAAAATTAATTTTTTTTTGCCTTTAAACATTTCCTTATTTTTATTATCAAAAAATGTTTTCAATTCCTTGTAGATGTAGACACCGATATGCTATGACCATAGTTACATTTAATCTTTGTCAGCCATGTATTTAGAATTTATAAATAAATTTTAAAAAGTCAATCAAAATTAGATCAAAACTTCAAAATTAATCAGTTTTTTAATCTTTTCTAAAATGTTTTCTGAAGAATTTTTATTGTTTCTATGTTTTTTTTTAAATGTTTAACAGCCGTTTTAGTAATAGTATTTTTAATTATGTATTGTAATCAACATTCTTTTATAATCTAAATTCTGGTAAGTTACTCATTAATATTTTTTATTCTTTCATACATATTTTCTAAATTTTATCTTATTGCATTGTAGAAATTCTTGAGAAAGGAAATAAACATTTCCGAAAGCTTGAATATTGGATAATAGTGTACTTTAAGGCCCCAGTTTGACTTCTATACCCAAAAATAGTGAAATTCGTATATATATATATATATATATATATATATATATATATATATATATATATATATAGAAAAGGCCCAAGAAGTTGTTTGAGGACAAATTCGCCGGCCCAGAAGAAGAATGACGCAACCACAAAATGTAAAATTCTTCAGAAGAGCAAAAAACCGATTTTTAAATATTTAAAATAGGGATTAAATGAAGAGTAATCGTCCAGGAGCATCGGTATGGCGTTTGTTTTTTTACAACGATGACTTTTATTTTCATCGATATTGGTTCGAATTTCATTATCTTAATTTAATCGCCCCATTTTCAACCCTATCTACAGTTGCGTCATTATGCATCTGAAACAAGGTATAACATAGCGCGTATTTCAGTAACGACGCATCTACCCTTTAGTAGCTCAGCACATTTTTACAGTTCGGTCTTTTTGTATCATCTTTACATAGTATTTTAGAAGTTAATTGCGCAATAAACAGGAATTGACAAAATTTGTAAAATTTATATTTTTGTGATTAGATAAGCATTTTGTGTTTTTTGTAAGACCGAATCATAAGTGGTGGTTATTTTATTTGTAAGAAACCTCTGGAGCAAATTATTTGGTAGTGGGAAATTCGTGCCATCTTTACTCACTGTTGTCGGCGAACGCTTCGTCTCTTTATATGGCGGAAATAAAGATGATTCTCTGGAAATCCTGAGATACAAACGATTCGCTAAAACAGTGTCAAAAATGCATTTGATCTCTTCTCACTTCCTCCAACACAAGATGCAACCCGTTTCCACAGACTCGCGAGTGTATCACCAGATTCAGTCATAGCTCGGTAAACATTGTGATACAGAAAATTGGGGCTGGAAAAAGCATGAAAATTTTGGATACCAATAAAAAATTCCAAGCTTCTAGTACCCCGAGCTTATGAAATTCATCTTTAGCAGATGCAATGGAAACTGGAAGTGCATGTGGTTGCCGAAAAGCAGACCTCAAATGTTCAGCAGTGTGCCTCTATTGTGGTGGTGAAAGTTGCAGCAACATCGTGGACATATCAACATTAGTTATTAAAGAAAATGAATTGGTAGATGAATTACCGACAATGACGCCAACTCTAACTCTCATTATACCTAAAAAGTTCACCTCGGATACTGATTCAGATCTTGACTCACAGTCTGGACCATCGAAAAAAAAAATGAAAAAATAATAACTATGATAGATCTTTTTCAACATATAATAATAAATAATATTATTTTGTCTAGAAATTGTCCGTGGATTAGGCCTGTTGGGGATACCACACAAAAACGCTCCTCCAGACTCTACCTCATAGGTGGCCGAGAAAAGGGTCAAAAATAGCTTAATAATAGCATAGGAATGTTAAAATCATAATATATAAATATATATATAGAAAAGTAAGCCCAAGGTTTTGTTTTTATTGTATTCCTATGAGAATTCGAGAATCTGGTCAAGTTTGTAGCGTAGCAAAACCTAGATAAATAAATAAAATTAAACAACTTTATAGTGAAAACTGTTCGTTGAAAAATTCTCTATAAAATCACCATGATCTTATTTTATTGTAAAATGAACGGAAAAATAGTTATAACCTCCAAAAGGAAACTTCTTACAAAATTTTCTCTTATTATTGTTTATAACTTTTTTGTTGGTCACTTGGCGATAAAAAGTAATAGATATAAAATTTAATTTGCTACATTTTATGTGTAATCAAATTTTTTGTATGTTTGCTAGTTTAGGAGATACGGCGCGAAAGCCCTTTGCACCCCTTTTTCCAAGATGGCGGCCGGGGGACAAGGGCGGCGACCCCAAAAACTTGAACTTAAGCTTCTACTGAACCCTCCTACACATTAAAAAAATAAAATTGACTCCTCTAAGAAATGCAACCCTAAATGTAACATTTCAATGGACTAATTATATAGTTTTAAATTGTTTACATTTTAGTATTAAAATAAGTGTGATGTTTAAAATATTCCTAGATTTAATTTCATGCATCGCAGGACTCTCCTCACGCGGGTTGCTGTGTCAGTTGCTAGTTGAAGTTCGTGATTTGAGGTTCTATCATCTGGACACAGCAACCCGCGTGGGGAGAGTCCTGTGATGCATGAAGTTTAAACAATTTAAAACTATAGATATAATATCTGAAGGGTTTGTACCCACATATCTTGGTGGCTCAGCATTTACTTTGACCTGTAATAAGCACTGATTATGGAATTGTTATTCTGAAAATGTTCTGTGTTGTAGCCATTTTTAGGGATTTTAATAAAATATACCTTTTATAGAGGATTTTAGTAATTTTTTGTGTTACTAATATTTATATTTAGATTTATATTATACAGCCAGGTACAGAAATTTAATTTCGTCTTGGATTTTTTGAAATAAGAAATACCTTGTCATTTTTTCAGAATTCCCGGACAAATTACCGATCGCAGAACTATGTTAGGAGAACTAAATTGGATTTTCACTGCAATAACCGACACTATTGCTTGGAATACTTTACCAAGAGGTAAGATTTACAAGTAAACTAATCTACTCTAAAAATCCTCAAAAAGTCTTATAGCCCGATCAAAGAACAATCTGACCTCAAAAAAATATAAAGGAAGGATCAAAATTTGGGAATAGGTAGTTGAAATTGTCCATTATTATATAAGAAAAAGTTTACAATTCTATATCCCCTCCATTTTACAAAAAAGGGCGAAATACCCCTTTTCGGGGGTAAAAAAATATACATTCAAAATAGTCCGAAATTGGATAAAATGTCCAATTCTAAGCTTTTGTTCTATAGAGTTTTTTTACTAAGTCAATACTTTTCGAGTTATTTGCGAGTGAATATGATCATTTTTAACAAAAAAAAAAACAAGTTTTTGGACGGTTTTTCTCAAATAACTAAAAGTAAGTATTTTATCAAAAAAAATATTCTTAGGAAAAATATAGCTTATAAAAAAGTGAAAAAAAATGGTGTATGCTGAAATCTGTAGACCCAGTAGAGGCAGAGTTGTAGCTAATGAAAAGTAGGTTCTTTTTCGTCAAATTCCAAATCGAATATTTCAACGTGAAATAGCCAAAAAAATGGAGCACTTTTCGGGGAAAACTCATTACAACTTTTTTAAAGTGTTTAAAAATGGTTTATTTTTGTTAAAAAAAACTTCTAACGGTAAAAGTAAGTGAGTTACTCTCAAAATATTGTTGGTTCCTTTTATTTTTTGGTGAAAAGAATCGCGAAAATCACCCCCTAATTAGCATCCCAAATAAAATTAATCGTTACCGCTTCACAAATTACTTTGCTTATGTATACTTTATATGATCTGTAAGTTTCATCGGTTCAAAGTGCTTCATTTTGGAAAGGCTGTAGTTAAAATGGCTTGAACGAGTCACTAATCACGAGTGTATGCAAATTTTGAACAGCCATAGCATAGCCAATTTTTGTCGTAACAGGAAAACAAAAAAATCCAAAATATTCAGGAAAGCAAAACGTATATTGTATTAATCTTTGAGATTTTTGGTATTACTAATCATTAAGTTCTTTTGAAAAATAAAAAAAAATTACTCTAAAACCTAATATTTTCAAAAATGTGCACTTTGAACCAATGAAACTTATAGATCATATAAACAGTACATATTCATCTATTGGGACCGTGCAAGTTCGGCAAAGCGACCTCTATTTCTACGCTCTGTACTTTTATTCGCACTTTTAATTATATTGGCCAATTATATTAGTCCTGGTTGCTGGATAATTGTCAAGGCCATAGTCCAAAAAAATAATAAGAAGAAAAAATAAGATGCAGGTTATGTTTAGCAAACGTAAACAATTGTATATAGTAAATAAAATTAGTTATTAAAATGCAGTACTGCAAGCAAAATACAATTAATTAAATTTACCTTTATATAATAATTGCATATCATATTAATATTGTGGAGCAATATATAATTTTTCTGCGTCAATGACAGAAGGTATGAAATATACGTCAATTTGACAATTTCAATTAAGATAGTTGCAATATTTCTCCGCGACTCGCGCACGGTCGTTTCTCGTTTCCCTTCCAAGTACTTGCACACCGCGAATACAGTGGGAGTGGGTGATTATATTATTAGAGCCACCTAGTAAAATTCAATGTTTTAGAGGAAGGGTATATAATTGAGCTGTATCATATATTAATGCATTTGTTTCCATTTGGCTGTCTTGTTACACTTTATGAAAGTGCAATAAATAGTCTGACAATAGTGGCAACACGGATGTGTGGCAATGCGTGACTCAGATGTCATTGTTTGTCAGTGCTGCCCAGCCTAGCTTGCAACTCGTGTGCCTATTATTTTGTATTCTTGGTGTTAAGAGTTATAATAAACTTTGTGAGTTTCCATTGCTCTCTAGTGATATTCTAACAGTACTATACTATATTTTGTGAATTTAGTAAAAATTGCGCGTTCGTTATACTAGTGGTACCAGAACATCATGGGAAATCCAAAGACATCTCACCAAGGAAAATAGCAGAAATAAAAACTTTAATATTCAATACTAATCACTCCAACAGAAACATAGCATCCATTTCTAAAGTTTCAAAGGCAAAGTGGACCGTATAAAGAAAAAAACTTACATACCATTATTAAACAAAAGTAAAGGTGGCTCTAATAATATGATCACCCACTGTATATAACTATATAGAACAAAAGTTGCCTAGAATTAGTCATTTTATACAATTCCGGACTTATTTTGAATGTATGTTTTTTCACCCCCGAGAAGGGGGTATTTCCTCCTTTTTGTAAAATGGAGGGATATAGAATTGTAAACTTTCTTATATAATAATAGACAATTTCAACTACCTATTCCCAAATTTTCACCCTTCCTTGTATTTTGTTTTTGAGGTTTTCGTCAAGTTTTGTCTTCTTTAATCGGGCTATTATACATATAATTCTAGTCATGTTTTCTTTATTTTTAGACTTATTTCAAAAACTCTTTCGTCAAGACCTACTTGTAGCTAGTCTTTTTCGAAATTTCCTGCTAGCCGAAAGAATCATGCGATCCTGCGATTGTACTCCTGTTAGCAGTCCCCCATTGCCACCTACGTTTCAACATCCTATGTGGAATGCGTGGGATCTAGCCCTAGATCTAAGTTTGGGACAATTACCAGGCATAATTAATAAAGAAGAACCGTTTGAACATTTACCATTCTTTGAAGAACAATTAACAGCTTTTCAAGTATGGCTTGAGTTAGGTAAGTTGAGTTATTTAATGACTTTATTTTAAAAGCCAATTAGGTTTATTCGTACAGCCAAGTTTCCAACCGGTTGGCAATTCCACACTGCGCAGGTGTGATTGAAAACTATAAGAAACTAATTGCAAATTTTGATGCTCTGCGAACGGATAATTTGGTCTGCCAATTGCTACCACAATTGACAGAAGCCGAATGGTATTCGACAAATGTTAGTTGATAATATAAAAAGATTATCAAACAAAATCTAAAGTAAAAATAAAATAAAAATTCCATTTTTACTCAGTTGCAATGCGAAGGCAAAACTCTCTTATTTTTCACTTAGAACAGGGAGCGCAAACCAGCACTCTAAATCGACGATTTTCGACTCTATTTGGAGTCATCATCAGAGAGGCGTAGGTTTGCTGCTTTCTGCCCGAAGTGACAAAACTACGAAAGCTTATCCACGCATTGCAACTCACGTTTATGGAGTAGGTGACTAGCGTCATCTGCCCACTGAAAGGCAAAGTTTTCAACCTAATAGAAACATTAATAATATTGAAAAATAGAAAGTATTTAACGCTTCGTTGATCGCGCATTGGATGGGCAGTCCCATTGTTTACAATTTTTTGTTTAAATAAAAACTATTCGGCACTGTAGATTTGGGACATCTTTAAGTGGTCTTTTGGTAACTAGTTGTCTAAGTTTTACACAAAAATGCTGGTTTTATTGCTTTGTAAATTTTTTAAGAATACAGCAGGTATCTGGTTAATAGTACAAAAATATGCTCATAAAATGATGATGTATTCAAAACTATGAATCAACTTGATTAAATTTGCTTTTAAGTCAGAGTTTTGTTGATAATATTTTATTTACTATGACAAACTAAATTACTACAAATCTATTTTTACGACTAATGATGGATTCAAAACTATCAATCAATTCGAGTAAATTTGTTTTTAAATCAGAGTTTTGTCGATAATATTTTATTTACTATGACAAACTAAATTACTACAAATGTATTAAGGCCCTCGGTACATAATTCGCAAATATTTTACGGCTATCATTACTTTTTCTGTCTTTACACGGCAAATTACGTGTAGTAAAATTCACACTAGTATTAGGTCTGGGTCCCGCGTATGAAAAAAAGTTGATTAATAGCAAGCTGAAAATTTGTTAATAGCTTAAGGGTGTCTAGTCGGACAAACTTTGATATATGGGAACCCTGGAACAGGGGTAGTTTTAATGGTGGAACAGGTTAAAAATTTGGAACGGTCAGACCACGAAAACGTCACATGTATTTTGTCTGACAAAACTTCCAATTGATTTGTTACCCTTTCATTAAACTCTCATGAAAAAATCAGACTGCTATTTATCACCTGTCGTAATTCCTGTCATTCGACATTTTCTACATGTTCCACTCATTATAATGCCCATTTGGTGATAAATAGCAGCCTGATTTTTGCATGAGAGTTTAATGAAAGGGTAACAAATCAATTGGAAGTTCTGGCGGACAAAATACATGTGACGTTTTCGTGGTCTGACCATTCCAAATTTTTAACCTGTTCCACAATTAAAACTTCCCCTGTTCCAGTGTTTCCGTATATCAAAGTTTGTCCGACTAGACACACTTAAGCTATTAACAAATTTTCAGCTTGCTATTAATCAACTTTTTTTTCATACGCGGGATCCAGACCTATATGGATATGTAAACTTTACTTGACAATGTCATCATTAACTTTAAAGATGGCTTTTGAATGTTCTTGGATGGCAGTTACTTGTATAATTAATTGCCTTTATTAATCAGTTAATTAATATGATAATTTTTTCACTAACTATGTATTCAGTGATTGTAATACTTTATCTACTGTACAACAAAAACTAATAATCAATCGAAAAAAGAAGAAAAGTGATAAAGTGATTTTTTAATAATATATTGTTACTATGAAACGCTTACAATTTTGAATATCTTTAACAACAAAATAATTGGACCACTGAATATATCCCGGTGTATTCTCTGCTTTGGATCTTCCATAAATAATAACAGATAATACACAAGGATATTATCCTTGTGAATTCTCTGCTTGGATCTTCCATAAATAATAAACAATAAATAACTTTTTATTCAGTTCACGTCTTAAATCAATTATTTATCAAAAATACACTATCAATATTATTTAATCAACAACTCAAAATATTCCCGATGCCATGTCAAATATTTAAAATTGTCACTGTCTTACTGGCAATATGCTGACAATATTCTATTCGACTGAGTGCGTTGTATGACAAAGATAGATTTGGAAAATGTTACCACGGACATTGTGTTCATTTTTTTCGAATCCTGAAAAAACCAATAAATATTTTAAAAAAATTTAAATGCAGAATGAATGACTAAATTATTACCGGGGGCCGAAAGTCCCTTAGAATAAATAAAAGGTTTATTTTGAATGACATATTTGAAATTAACACTAAATTTTCTTTTAGTTTTTCACCCTTGTAACTTATTAAAATAAACATTATAAAAGTTCTCAGGGACTTTCGGCCCTCGCTAATAACGTAATCTTTCATTCTGCGTTTAAATTTTTCAAAAATACTTATTAGTTTTCTCAGGATTCGAAAGAAATAAATCCCATTTGAATGGCATTGGAGCAGAAACTACGTACCCATCCCCTTAAACAACCATTCAAAAAATAACACATGTCGAGCTGATTTATTGTTATGGGACTGGTAGTCCCAGCGCTACTAAGGACGTAATATATAACGGCTATTATAAGTTCGCTCACCTAAGCGAGGGTTACTAAACTAATATATTTTAAATTTTTATTAAGGTTAAATAATTTTCACTTTTGTGCTTAATGCGACAATTCAACATTACATATTTCCAATTATTTATCACTTGAAGAACTAAGTTCTTTCTGCTTGAATATCTAAAAAAAAATACAAATTTAATATCTCACATTTACAAGCTTGTTAGTTTTATAGCTTGTTTGAATAATCCACAAGAAAATTGTTAAGAGCAAACAGTAGCGATCAACAGGTAGCAACAAACGCCTTCCAAGATTGCGGCTCTAATTTTGAATATTTTGTCGAGATATTTGGCACACATATTCGTAATGTAATAAAGAATGGCGGTACAGAGCCCAATTTCAGAAATATTAGTATGTGGAAATTACTCTATACTTAACTAAATAAAATATTGAAAAAAGGAGCCTGTACCGCAATTAAGCAAGACAAAAAAATACACTTTATTCAAATAAACGTTTTTATCCCGTGCCTAAATTTTGTGTCACATTGGAACTACTAAAAATCGATTTTTTTATAACAAGAAATCGAACGTCACTGACTTGGCAACATTTCGCGCCTATGTGTTAAAAAATTATTGTTTTTGATAGTATAAACGTCACTGTCAGTGTCGAATTACTGACGCACTGTTGCCTCACTTTTGAAAGTTCGCAGAACTTTCGCAATCTTGGACCGCGTTTGTTGCTACCTGTTGATCGCTACTGTTTGCTCTTAATAACAAAAATCAAAAATGCTGGACGTGTGTACGTGTACGAATGTGGTTTTATTATGTTAATATCAAAAGAATATACATTTTAAATTGGCATGTACTTACGTCCATGTTGTACTGTTTATTTATTTATGTTCAAAAATTCCAACAATCATATAACTTTCAACTTCAAAATATGATTAGGGTATTTGATTCGACCAATTTGAACTGCGCAAGTCTCTAATCAAAATAAGCAGAAAATCTGCAAATTCTTTTGACTGTCGCATGTCGCCAACTAATCCACAACTTCAAATTTCAGATTCTTGTTATTTCGTAAACGCTAAGAATGAAGCACGCATGCGTCTTGCAGATGCTGACAGTTGCAAACCTATTGCTAATAAGCGTAGTCTTTCTAACCATGATTAACATAATATCCTTCTTCTTTTTGTATAAACGTGACTGTCTGTTTTTTCAATGTGCATCCAGTAAGTTTCATCGTTTTCGTGGTCTTCCCACTGATCGTTTCCATATTGGGGAACCGTCTCTCGCCGTCCTTACTACTCTATTTGTTATCATTCGGCTTATGTGGTCATTCCATTCCACTCTTCTGTTTCTTACCCAGTTATCAATCTTCTCCACCTTGCATTTCCGTCTTTTATCTGTACTTCTAGCTGTGCCCCATAGTGTCTTATCTGTCTTTTTGGCCTCTCTGTGTCAGGTACGGTTTCTGCCGCGTATGTCATTATTGGTCTGAATTTCTCCATATTGTGTCATCCAAGCAACCTGCGACTCTGTTTGCTCTATTCACTTGATCTTCCACTTCTGTTTCGAGCTTTTCGTAGCTAGATAGATGCCTAGATATTTAAACTCCATCACTTGTTCTACTATCTGACCTTCCAGCTCCAATTTACGTCTTACTGAATTTGTTGTTATAACCATGCATTTTGTCTTTTTTGGTAAAATTAACACGTTAAATTTTCTGGCGGTTATATTAAATTGGTGTAGCATACGTTGTAAATAATCTTCACTTTGAGAGGTTAGTATTGCATCGTCTGCGTAGCAGATTATTTTAAGTTGTTTTTCTCCCATTTGGTATCCTTTTTTAGTTCTCACTTTTTTTATTATTTCATCCATGATCAGGTTGAACAATAAAGGACTCAGGGAACCCTCCTGTTTTACATTGCCAGCTTCAATTGGGTTAGTTATTTCATTTTCTACTTTTACTTTTATTGTGTTGTTCTGGTAGTTTGGATGTTTTCGGTCGTTTTAATTGTTCGTAGATGTACCTCTAAATTAACATAATACATATTAGTTAAATAAATTGAAAGAATTTGTACATATTTACCGAAATATAACAATATGAAATTGTGTCTTCGTTTAGGTTCTGAAGAAAGAAATCCACCTGAACAACTGCCGATAGTGTTACAAGTTCTATTGAGCCAAGTCCATCGAATGAGAGCTCTTGAATTGTTAGGAAAGTTTCTAGATTTGGGACCGTGGGCTGTCAATTTAGCGCTCTCAGTTGGAATATTTCCATACGTTTTGAAATTACTGCAAAGCTGTGCTAAAGAATTAAGGACCCTATTGGTCTTCATTTGGGCTAAAATACTGGCTGTTGATAATGTAAGTATTTTGTTTTTATGATTCTGTGTTACTTAATAGTATGTGTAAAACCAATTGAAATATAATTATTTGTAAAATCTACAATAAAAGAATTTTCCTGTACTTGCTGTATAACATCAATCACAAAAAATTTTAATTGAAAAATCCTTTACAAAAGGTATACAACTATTCTAAATGGGAAATAAGCCACAATTTAACCAAAGAATTATTTTATTAACGTTTTTTTATTTTTAATTTAATTTTAATTATTTTATTAATATTTTGTATTTTGACAACGACATCCGATGTGGACGTCGAAACGTTAATAAAATCATTTTTTAGTTAAATTGTGGCATTTGATTTAAAATCTAAACAAACTGCATTTAACCACTCAAAGAAGGGCGGTTCCTCCGACGGGTAGACTTGGGATAAACCTTTATCGTTGAGTGGTCGTATAGGGAAAGGTAAAAGCAAATACATAGTCATGGAAAAAAAAGAATGTGTGTGTGTGTACTTTGTACGCACGTAAGAAGTTATACTTCTATTACATGATTTCTTAAAAATAAATATACCTAGTTTGAACAGTTTGTTTTAATTTTTTTAAACACCAAACGCTTGTTCTTAACGCTTTCAAAAAAATAAATAAAAAATATTGGATTGCTCCGGACTCGAACTCAAGACCTCTCGATCTCTGGCCGAATGCTATACCAAATACGCTACGAAGACTGTGTCTGTATCGGTTCGGACGTAGGTACCTAATGACAGTTCACGGTAACAAACAGACAAGGTGAAGTATTTATAATAAATATACAATAAAATGTTTTAATAATACTCATCTTACTCCTGAGGAAGACAAATCCAAAGACACAAAAATTATAATAAATACATTTACTAAAAACACTAATATATTCTTTTCACACCTTTTCTTGCACTGATATATTTATACATAACTTGAAAGATTCAGCAACTAAACGCCATGCTGTCTTTGTGCGCATGCGCGCAGTATTATGAAATTCTACTCTCAATCGCGCCTAAAGAAGTATAACTTCAAAATAATGGAAAAACTTAATAAAATGGAAGAGAGAGAGAGAGATAGGTGTAGAAAATAAAATAGATGCTATATCAATCGTTCTAAATATGCTAAAATTAGAAAATGAGCTGATTAAAAAGGAAAACCTGGAAATCAAAGAGGAGATGAAATTGCAAGAAAGAAGAATCGAGGCTCTAGAAAAAGAAATAAGAAAGAAAAATATTGTGATACATGGTGTAGATGTAGATGAAACAGCAAATGAAAATAGAGCAATCCTAAAAAATAAAGTCAAAGAAATAAATAATAAAATGAACATTTCAATAGACGAAAACGAGGAGATACGAGATATTCATGGAGTAGGACACCAAAATAATAAAACCAGGCCTATAAAAATAGAACTTAAACATGTGTCGAACAAAATAGAGATACGAAGCCAAACACGTAGACTCAAGGGTAGCAAAATATACATTACGGAAGATTACTCAAAAGAATTACAACAGCAAAGGAAATTTCTAATCCACCACCTGAAATTAGATGGAGATAACTCGGAGCAGTTGGGCTATAAAAATAATGATCATCATCATCAGTAGCTCGACAACCCTTTTTGGGTCCTGGTTTGTTCTACGATTTTCCGCCATTCTGTTCTGTTCCTTGCTTTGTTCTTCCAGTGGGTAATCTCAAGTGTTCTCAGATCTTGTTCCACTTGTTCCATGTATCTAAGTTTGGGTCTTCCCTTTGACCTTCTCCCTACTGGTGTTTGCTTCATTATATGTTTTGGTGTTTCGGTCTCCAACATTCGTTCAACATGGCCCATCCAGCACAGACGTCCGATCTTTATGGATGGTATGACGTCGGGTTCGTTGTATGCTGCGTATAGTTCAAAATTATATCTTCTGTGCCATACGTCATTTTCTTTCACCCCCTTATATATGTGTCTAAGGATTTTTCGTTCAAACGTACCTAATAAGTTCTCATCGCTTTTCGACAATGTCCATGTCTCTGATCCATATATATGGACCGGTTTTATCAGGGTTTTGTATATTTTGCATTTGGTTTTTCTCCTGATGTTGTTAGATCTTAGATGTTTAATGAGTCCATTATATGTTTTATTAGCAATATGTATTCTTCTCTTAACTTCTTCGCTGACATTGTTATCTGCGGTAACTAGTGAACGTAGATATGTAAAATTTTACATATAAAAATCATAACAATGGAAATATTCAATCTGACAATGGAGCAGAGGAACAAAAAACAAAAGGGAAAAAACGAGTGAAAGATCCCCAGGAAACGAAATACAGCACATACCAAAAGCAATAAGAACAGCAGAAAGAGGAGCAGATAATTCAAAAAACTTATAACACAGGCACCAAAAACTACAAAGCTACTTGTAAAAACGACAACGCAAATGGAAAAGAACAACGAAAATAATGGAAAGGAAACAATATTAATAGGTACTTGGAATATCACAAGTCTTTATGGTAAAGGATTCGAATTGACAGATGAAATGAAGTCCCGTACTCTTATGATTTGAGTACACCCAGCTTTCGACTTCCTCTTTCAAGTCTTCATCAGGTCTTCCGGGTCTCGATCTCCTGAGTCTCCATATCGCTATAGTTGTATACTGTTTACAGCAGTACTATTGCTTGGGACTGGGGACGTTCCATTTATACCGTCTATGAAGGCGTGCTTCACTGACATGACGTTTTGGTGGGAGTTGACGCGAAGAGTCTCAGTTATTCTCAGTAAAATATGTGTAATTCATTTTACTGTTATGGTTATATTATACTTTTTTTTATAAAATATTGTTTGTTAAACTTCCTGTAATAATAAAAAATGTATATTTTGTAGACATGTCAATCAGATCTTGTTAGAGATAATGGTCATAAATACTTTTTATCAGTATTGCAAGATACATCAATATCGGTAAGTACATATAAGCTGTTCAGTAAATTATTGTTTTTTGCATGAAGAGAATGTAGAGAAAATTTGACATCTTAACCTGACGTTTTTAAAGTCTATACTTCGTTTTTTAAATAGGAGGAGTAAACTCAAAAGACATATTCACACTCAATAATGTCACTAGAAAAATCACCAGATTCATCTTCTTTTTTGGTTGATCATGACTGTCTTCGACGGTAATCCATAAATATTATAATAAACTAATACGTTGCTAAAGAGTTCTAAAAATAACTGTTTGTTTTTATATAAATGCACACCAAAGATCTAAAAATTAAAGGAATAACGCAGAAAACACGAAAATCGTCGGTATAACTTAATTAACATATGCGTTTTAAATGCCAATAGTGTAAAAAGTTCGTAAATGTCAATAATGTCAAAATTTCATGATTTATGCCTGGTTGCACCAACAGATCTTAAGCTTAAGACTTCCCTTAAGCGCAGCTTACCAAATATACGCGTTGCACCATTGAGTTTTAGATCAATTTTCAGCTTGCCACGTGAGACTATCTATAAGCTGAGCTGGGCTAAGCTGGGCTACCAGACATTAGTGGAGTAAACTTGCCTGCGGTTGGTCCAATCACAAACAAGCATTACGACGCGGTAAATTTGAATTAGTCCTCCTATTTAAAAAACGAAAAAACGAGGTATAGTTTATTCGCGATATTAAGTCACAATGACGACCTCTCGTGGATTTCAGCTGAACTAGCTTAGAGGGTGTTTTTAATGTCAAACGCTGAGCACACATGCATTTGACACAAGTAGGTAGGTAATATTCATTATTTATTTTTACACGTTTTTTTTTACAAATATTATATAAAACATCGACGCCAACTTTGATTGAAAGGTGAAGATTCCACGTTAATCATTTTGTGTTGCCCAAAATTAATTAAAAACATACAAAAATAAATAATGAATATTACCTACTTGTTTCAAATACATGTGCGCTCAGCGTTTGACATTGAAAACATCCTCAAAGCTAGTTCAGCGGAAATCCACGAGAGGTCGTCGTTGTGACTTAACATCGCGAATACGGTGATGAGCGCGCTAATAACCGGCAAAATAACTCAAAAGATAGAAACCATATTAAGGGGGTATTAGCACGCTATAGTCAAAATAGGTGGCGAATTTGTAAACTAACGTTTAACAATTCTTTGAATAGATGGCAGCACGTACATATATTTTATTATTAAATTTAGTTCTCTGAACGACACAGCATTGATGCCACGTATTGCAACTTAAGCTCGGCACAGCTCGCTCTCAATCGTACTTTGTATTTACAGACGACAGTTTTTAATCCTTTCTTTACCTGCCTAGGGTAAATTCTCATTAATAGTTTAATAGATACTAAACGTTCATTCATTTGGAAATAGTTTATTATTTAATATTGTATTTACCGACGGCAATTCGTAATTCTTTACCTGCTCAAAAAGATTTATTTCAAACTAAAGAAATTTGCAATTATTTGAAATACAAGTAAGTGCCTATCTAAATGACCAAAAAAGAATTATGGTAATTCTCAGAATGAAGATCGAGTATAAAATTAGTATTTTTAATAAATGTAAAATACGTAAGTCAATTGAAAAACAGCGTCACTGCAATAACTTTTTTCATATTGAATGTTTTTTTCAACAGGGGAAGTTTTTCCTCGGAAAATTTCACATTTTCATTTCATTTCTCATTTCAACATGCGAGGCAGAATAATAATTAGCCTAATGAGCCACTTACTTAAAACATTTTTAAAAGTGATATAGTTACAGCAGAATATATAAAAAATGCGAAGAACAAGTATCATGGACAAAGATTGGATTCCGCAATGCCTTGCCCTTAGGCACCCGAGAGGCTCTATTGACTGTCCAACTGCTTATGCAGAGGTGCAGATATGTCAACTATGACGTACCTATATATTTGTTTTATCGACTACAAAAAGGCATTTGATAGAGTACAACATGATAAGCTCATACTCATAACCAGCTTGGAGGAAACTGGATTAGATAGATCTAAACATTAGATATGCCGACGACACAGTAGTTTTTGCAGATAGCCTAGATGATTTGCAAAGAATAATGTCGCTCACATAAGTAGTGAACGTGGACTTAATTTCAATACGAAAAAAAGAAAGTAATGGTAGTCAGTAAAAGCGAAATATATTACATATACGGCTTTTGGTTAACCAACAAACAATTAACAGAGTGAACAGCTACACATACCTTGGTGCCTACATAAACAGTCAATGGGACCACCCTAGTGAAATAAAACAACGCATAGGAAAAGCGAGATCAGCGTTCGTAATGATGAAGTCTCGTTTCAGAAGTCACATTTACCACTTGGTAACAAAGTGTCTATTATCAGATCCTATGTATTTTCTAGATTATTATACGGAGTAGAAGCCTGGACTCTTTCCGAAGCTTCTTTAAGAAAACTCAAGGCATTCGAGATGTGGTATTACAGTCGCATTTTAAGAATTTCGTGGATGGGTCGTGTGACTAATGTTGAGGTCTTACGTAGAATGAGCAGTGGGCAAGGAATGCGAGATTATTAACACACATTATTATCAAAGAGCGCAAAGTAGAATATCTTGGACATGTTATGAGGAATGAATATTGAGGACCAGGGAAAAGAAGAATATCTTGGCTTCATAATCTGAGAAACTGGTTCAATACATCGACAAACAGACTATTCCGAATAGCAGCAAGCAAAGTTAGGATAGCCATGCTGATCGCCAACATCCGGAACGAATAAGCACCGTGAGAAGAAGAAGTATACTTCATTTTAAATTATTCTTCTTCTTATTCATGTGCCTCGTCCGTTGCGGACATTGGCACGTTAGTCCAAACCATTGGCGTAAGTTTTGAAGCCATGAGTGTCTTCTTCTTCTGGGTCCACGTTTGCTCTCTATTTTACTCTGTATTGTCAGTGGCAGTATACGATATTTATCATGTCTCATAATATGATCGAGGTATTCAGGTTTCCGTTTCTTAATTGTGAAAGAGATTTCTTATTTTTGTTTTCCCCTCGGCGCAATACCTCTACGTTGGTAGTGTGAGTCGTCCAGGATATTTTGAGGATAGGTCGGTACACCCACATTTCGAATTCCTCCAGCTTGTTCATCAATGTTTCCGTTATTGTCCAGGCCTCTGCTCCATACAGCAAGACCGGAAAGATATCATTTTAGCAGCCGTATTTTTAGTGGGATAGATATATCGAATTTGATGAATATATTTCTCATGTTGTCATAAATGTTGCTCTGGCCTTTTCAATTCTAGACCGTATTTCGGTTGTTTAATCCTATTTCGAGTTGACGACTTTTCCAAGGTATACATATGAGCAGTGCTGTTTTTGTAACAATAGAAGGTTCCAATACGCTTAGGTTCCGGTACGCAATGTTCCTGGGGGTCTGGGGATTGTTCATAAGGGGGGTCCACCCCGGGAAAACTTTTTAAATTTATCCTTAATAATGGCGGTTTAAAGCTATTTGGGAGCAAGGGAAAAATTCAGGAATTTGTCTATAATTTTGTTGATTTTTTTATTTTTTGTCCCAAGAGGTGCCGGTACGGCGTACCGGCGCGTACCGTCACAAAAACAGCACTGCATATGAGTGTAATGTGTAGTGTGTGTGTTTGTTGTGTAAATGTCTTGTTACTTAGCAAAGTCGAAGTCATTGTTTTTTAAGGTGACCAACTATTTTTTTGTTCAGAAAGAGTACACTTTGCAAGTATTGAAAATATGTTAATCTCCTAAACCTACAAAAAAAAATTAAATCCTAATACTAAATCTGTTTCTGGGCAAAAATAATTAATCCTAATACTAAATCTGTTTCTGGGCCAAAAATAATTAATCCTAATGTTTCTGGGCTAAAAATTTAAATCCTACTACTAAATCTGTTTCTGGGACAAAAATTTAATTAATCCTAATACTAAATCTGTGTTTGGGCCAAAAATAATGAATTCTACTGTTTCTGGACCAAAAATAATTAATCCTAATACTCAATCTGTTTCTGGGCCAAAAATAATTGGTCCTAAAATGTTTCTGGGCTAAAAATTTAAATCCTACTACTAAATCTGTGTCTGCTACCGCGGACCCATAAAATATTTACATAAAAAAAAAGGATTACTGTAAATATACGCTAAATAAATAATATGAGCTTTTGCTATCTACTAAATAATAGTTTTTCTCACTAATTCGCGCAATTAGTCACTTTATATAACGACACAATGAAAAAGTCTCTATTTCTCTGATTGAAATACAGTCTTACATGACTTGTCTTATGTATTCATCCAAAGTATATTACCATTATAGAAATTTAAAGTTAGTTTATAATATATAGTACCTTTAGATTATGGTGCGAGGCAAATGGTGCGAGGCAACTGGTGCGAGGCAAATGGTGCGAGGCAAATGGTGCGAGGCAAATGGTGCGAGGCGAATGGTGCGGGGCGAATGGTGCGAGGCAAATGGTGCGAGGCGAATGGTGCGGGGCGAATGGTGCGAGGCAAATGGTGCGAGGCAAATAGTGCGAGGCAAATGGTGCGAGGCAAATGGTGCGAGGCAACTGGTGCGAGGTAAATGGTGCGAGGCAACTGGTGCGAGGCAAATGGTGCGAGGTAAATGGTGCGAGGCAAATGGTGCGAGGTAAATGGTGAAAGGCAAATGGTGCGAGGCAAATGGTGAGAGGCAAATGGTGCGAGGCAAATGGTGCGAGGCGAATGGTGCGAGGCAACTGGTGCGCGGCAAATGGTGCGAGGCAAATGGTGCGAGGCAAATGGTGCGAGTCAAATGGTGCGAGGCAAATGGTGCGAGGCAAATGGTGAGAGGCAAATGGTGCGAGGCAAATGGTGCGAGGCGAATGGTGCGAGGCAAATGGTGAGAGGCAAATGGTGCGAGGCGAATGGTGCGAGGCAACTGGTGCGAGGCAACTGGTGCGCGGCAAACGGTGCGAGGCAAATAGTGCGAGGTAAATGGTGCGAGGCAAATGGTGAGAGGCAAATGGTGCGAGGCAAATGGTGCGAGGCAAATGGTGCAAGTACAACTCTGTACAAAATGGCTCCGAGAAGAGAAGTTTATGTGCGAGTGGTTTTATAATCATGTTTGTGTTAATATAAAACGAAAATATAAAAATAAGAAGACATCATAGATTTTGGATGTCAAATTTCAAAAAAAAAAGGAGAAATTTATTGTTGTATAGCTTATGACTTGCATTCCATATTTCTGGTTTCATTTTGTAAAATGCAATTAATTGCAAAAAACAATTAAGTCTACTAATCACTCCCCGAAAACAAACTATTCCTTTCTACTATGGCAGACAATAAAACCAGTTTCTCCACCGCACAAATAATGAATTCCTTTGAAGTACCGACAGCCGACCGTACCAAACAATTACAAACCTTTGCAATTGTTAAAAACAGCTTATGTTACAATTCGGTCCAGACGTGATTCCAAATACGTTCGTTTCTAACTCTTCAGACGTCTTCAGTGGGGCTACAAGAACACCTCTGATTCGAAACGAAACCAAGCTGCCTATTTAAACAGAATTAAAAAAAAAATATTAAGTTATCAATCGAAGTAGCACAGAAAACGACAATAAATATCGTTCCCATACCACCAGATTGACAACAGGTGGAATACTTTCTTTGGTTACACCTCCTGAGATTTTCAAAATTTATAAATCAAACAGGATGCCGAGGAAATTAAGATGAGAGAATTCTAAATAATTCACAACTCATCTGCTCAGCGTGGTAAAAGTTCCAACAAGAAGGATTCCTTAATACTCCTACAAAGGAGTAAATGAATTAAAAATGTATAAACATTTTCAATATCTTTGCAACACGAAAATGCAGAAGCTGCATAATACTCTGGTTAAATCGGAGAGTGCAGGAAAAGTCTATACCGGTTTCGGAGGTCTTTCCCCCTCGTCAGTAGTCCCATATCCTGTTCTCTCCGATTTCTCCACGTATCATACTTTGGGCCTTTCCGAATTGCAAAGAAAGAAATATCACGGATGAACTAGAGCAGTCTACCGAAAAACAAAGTAAGTTATCAATCGAAGCACCACCTGTACCACCAGATTGACAACAGGTGGAATACTTTCTTTGGTTACACCTCCTGAGATTTTCAAAATTTATAAATCAAACAGGATGCCGAGGAAATTAAGATGAGAGAATTCTAAATAATTCACAACTCATCTGCTCAGCGTGGTAAAAGTTCCAACAAGAATGATTCCTTAATACTCCTACAAAGGAGTAAATGAATTAAAAATGTATAAACATTTTCAATATCTTTGCAACACGAAAATGCAGCAGCTGCATAATACTCTGGTTAAATCGGAGAGTGCAGGAAAAGTCTATACCGGTTTCGGAGGTCTTTCCCCCTCGTCAGTAGTCCCATATCCTGTTCTCTCCGATTTCTCCACGTATCATACTTTGGGCCTTTCCGAATTGCAAAGAAAGAAATATCACGGATGAACTAGAGCAGTCTACCGAAAAACAAAGTAAGTTATCAATCGAAGCACCACCTGTACCACCAGATTGACAACAGGTGGAATACTTTCTTTGGTTACACCTCCTGAGATTTTCAAAATTTATAAATCAAACAGGATGCCGAGGAAATTAAGATGAGAGAATTCTAAATAATTCACAACTCATCTGCTCAGCGTGGTAAAAGTTCCAACAAGAAGGATTCCTTAATACTCCTACAAAGGAGTAAATGAATTAAAAATGTATAAACATTTTCAATATCTTTGCAACACGAAAATGCAGCAGCTGCATAATACTCTGGTTAAGTCGGAGAGTGCAGGAAAAGTCTATACCGGTTTCGGAGGTCTTTCCCCCCTCGTCAGTAGTCCCATATCCTCTTCTCTCCGATTTCTCCACGTATCATACTTTGGGCCTTTCCGAATTGCAAAGAAAGAAATATCACGGATGAACTAGAGCAGTCTACCGAAAAACAAAGTAAGTTATCAATCGAAGCACCACCTGTACCACCAGATTGACAACAGGTGGAATACTTTCTTTGGTTACACCTCCTGAGATTTTCAAAATTTATAAATCAAACAGGATGCCGAGGAAATTAAGATGAGAGAATTTTAAATAATTCACAACTCATCTGCTCAGCGTGGTAAAAGTTCCAACAAGAAGAATTCCTTAATACTCCTACAAAAGAGTAAATGAATTAAAAATGTATAAACATTTTCAATTTCTTTGCAACACGAAAATGCAGCAGCTGCGTAATACACACCTTTATGTCATCAATTTTACTTCTTTAGCGTAGATTTATTTGATGTTTTAAAAAATTTGTTTCTCTCTACAGGCTGAATCGAGGACGCAAGCCACGTTTGTATTAGCGTGTATAGTAAACAACTACCATGATGGTCAAGAAGCAGCTCTACAAGGATCGTTAGTGAGTGTCTGTTTAGAGCAACTTAACGATCCTTCACCTCAGTTACGACAATGGGTGGCTATTTGTTTAGGGCGATTATGGGACCATTACGAAAAGGCTAGATGGACTGGTGTCAGAGACATAGCTCACGAAAAATTGTACAATTTGTTAAAAGATCCAGTATCTGAGGTGAGTGCTGTAATTTATATTTTTTTCTGATAAACTCTACATACTGAGTGAGTCTGTAATTTGGAATAAATTCAATATCTCAAAATACTAATTGTTTTTTTGAAAATTGCTCAGACCCGTCGATTAGTATTTCAAGTTGTCCTTTTAGACATACAATAATAATGTATACAGGGTGTCCCAATTTAGAGATATGACGTCATCGTTTATTTTCTTAAATGACAACACTGTCATTTTGATAGTTATTTTGATAGGGTGTGTAAAATTATACATAACTGCAAAATATCAAACTTTTATTCTCTACCATTTACAACATAATAAAAAGTAGCAAAGTTATATCTGTAATTTGGAATAAATTCAATAATTGAAATACTAATTGTTTTTTTGAAAAATGCTCAGGCCCGTCGATTAGTATTTCAAATTGCCATTTTCGACATTAAATAATAATGTATACAACTTGTCCCAATTTAGAGATAGGACGTCGTTGTTGATTTTCTTAAATGGCAACACTGTCATTTTAATAACTATTTTGATAGGGCGTGTAAAGTTTTTTTTTTTTGTTTTGATTCTGGCCTTGGTTTAGAACCTTTAGCCACGTAATTACATATAAAATTATTATTCGTTCATACAAAATCGTGTGTAAAGTTATACATAACTGCAAAATTTCAAATTTTTATTCCCTACCATTTACAAGATAATAAAAAAGTAACAAAGTTATGAAAAACAAGTAATCAAATAATGATTGAATTTAATGATTTCAATTAAGCAAATGCTCATAATGTTGCCCATTGACTATTTGACAATAATTAAGGGCAACATTATGAGCATTTGCTTAATTGAAATAATTAAATTTAATTATTATTTGATTACTTGTTTTCATAACTTTGTTATTTTTTATTATCTTGTAAATGGTAGGGAATAAAAATATGGAATTTTGCAGTTATGTATAACTTTACACACCCTATCAAAATCATCAAAATAGTTATTAAAATGACAGTGTTGCCATTTAATAGAATCGACGATGACGTCATATTTCTAAATTGGGAGACCCTGTATACATTATTATTGTATGTCAAAAATTACAATTTGAAATACTAATCGACGGGTCTGAGTCATGAGCATTTTTCAAAAAAACAATTAGTATTTGAATTATTGAATTTATTTCAAATTGCAGATATAACTTTGTTATTTTTTATTATCTTGTAAATGGTAGAGAATAAAAATTTGATATTTTGCAGTTATGTATAACTTTATACACCCTATCAAAATAGCTATCAAAATGACAGTGTTGCCATTTAAGAAAATCAACGAAGACGTCATATCTCTAAATTGGGACACTCTGTATATACATTATTATTTTATGTCAAAAAGGACAATTTGAAATACTAATCGACGGGTCTGAGCATTTTTCAAAAAAACGATTAGTGTTTGAGATATTGAATTTATTCCAAATTACAGACTCACTCTGTATACACTAATCACAAAAATATCGCATAATTATTGAAACGGGAAATAGTTTAAAAATAAGTTTTAATTTTTAGCAGAATGGTATACCTAATTCTTGTCTATCGTCTCCTTTAGGTGTTTACAAATCCGTTACATTTGAAGTTGAAGCGTATTTTTGCCGAAAAAAAAAACCGACAGACACTCTTCATTGTGGGATCCACAAAGTGCAAATCTTGACTCATCAGTAAAAATAATATTAGCCCAGTCGTTAATATCCCAATCAACATATTCTGGTGCAAACCTTAAACGTGTTACACGGTGTGCTCTCGTTAACAGTGGAGCAGTAGCAGGCATTCTGGCTCTGATTCCAAATTTCCTTAATCTGTTTCTAACCAAATTAACACGTATTCGAACATTACGAACTGTGGAAAGATCATTTCACAGTTGTCTAGCTATAAGATGATTTGTACGCAAAGTCTGCAGATGTAAATAGCGTTCACCTGGAAAGTGCTGGAACTGGTTTCGTTGTGTATCCTCCACTTTCTCTATACCTTCTTAAAGACTTGAAACATTGGATAGATGGGTTCCCATAACATCAGCAAGATATTGTGGTGATCTTCTTCTTCTTCTACGGCACTACAGCCCAAATTGAGCCTTGGCCTCCTTTATTTTTTGCCTCCACCCTTGCCTGTCTGTGGCTGCTCTTCTCCATACACGGACTCCTAAAAGGGCTTGTGTGTCGTTGTTTATTGTGTCTTCCCAGCGCTTTCGTGGTTTCCCAACCGGTCTCTTTCCTTGCATTCTAGCATTCAGTGCTCGTTTTGGTAGCCTATCCTCTCCCATTCTTATCACATGTCCGGCCCATTGCAATCTTTGTATTCTAATAAAGTCTGACAGGGGCGTTTTCTTATAAAGTTGATAAAGCTCGTTGCTGTATCGACTTCTGAAGATGCCGTTTTCCCTCGCCGGTCCTAGTATTCTCCTAAGTACTTTCCTTTCGAATGTGTCGAGTTTGTTTTTGGATGTTTCTTTCAGGGCCCAGGCTTCACTGCCATAGCATGTTATTGGTCGAATTAAGGTTTTATAGATTCTCATCTTTGTATTTCGGTGGACACTTTTAGACCGAAATATATGGGAGAGGACAAAATAAGCTGTGTTTGCCTGCGTTATTCTCTTCCGTATTTCTCCATCTTCTGATCCGTCGGCATATATTTCTACTCCCAGGTATGCAAACTTTTCAACCGTTTCAATGTCATCTTCATGTATAATGGTTTCTGGGACTATATTTCTTCTCGTCTGAGTCATTATTTTTGTTTTTTCTGTGTTCATTTCCAGACCTAGCATTTTTGTTTGTGTTTTTAACTCTGCATATGTTTCCTGTGCTCCTGTTGATGTTCTATTCATAATATTAATATCATCAGCATAAGCGGCCAGTTGAACCGTTCGGTTGGTCAGTAGATTCGTCCAGTTTGCATTTGCCTAACCGCATACTCCAGTGCCAGGTTAAACAATGTTGGGGCCAGCCCATCTCCCTGCTTTAGTCTCTGCGAAATGTTGAAAAAGTCTGTCCGGTGGTTTTGTATTCGTACACATGCCTGAGTTTCATCCATTGTGGCTTTAATGAGTCTTATTAGCTTATGTGGTATTGCCAATTCAGCCAATATATAGTATAGTTTGTTCCTTTTGACTCAGTCGTATGCCTGTTTGAAGTCTACAAACACGTTGTGAACATCAACATCGTGTTCCCATGCTTTGCTCAAGATCTGTTTGACTGTAAATTTTGATCCAGTGTCGATCTTCCCCGTCGGAAGCCCGTCTGATACTCTCCAATAATATTTTCTGCTAGTGGTTGGAGCCGCTGGTTTATAATATACGTGAGGACTTTATATGCTGTACATAGTAGAGAGATTCCACGGTAGTTTTTGCACTGGAGTTTGTCTCCTTTTTTATAGATCGGGCATACTATACTGTTCTTCCAGTCATCGGGTATTTTCTCTTCTTGCCATACGTCTTTGATGAGCGCGTGGATGTGACTTACTAGGTGGTCGCTACCTACCTTATATAGTTCTGCTGGTACTTCGTCAACTCCTGGAGCTTTATTGTTTTCTGGGCCTTAATGGCTTCGAAAACTTCCTCTATGGTTGGAGCTTCTACTCCATTCTCTTCTACGTAGATCATACCCATTTCATCTTCCATGTCTACTTGAGTTCCAAGTAGTGTCTGAAAATAATGCTTCCAGGTTTCTGTGACTTTCTGTTGGTCACTGATTATTTGCCCACTTTCATCTTTACATAGACTTGTTTGAGATTTATACCCACTTTTTATCTTTTTTAGGTATTTGTAAGCTCCTCTAATTTCGTTGTTTTTGAAATTTTCTTCCATTTTTTCTATTTGTCCATTTTCATAGGCTCTCTTTTTATTTCTACATGTCTTGTCTGCTTTCCGTCTTGCGACTTCAAATAATGTTCGTCTTTCCCGTGTTCTTCTTGTTATGTACATTTTGTGAGCTTCATTTCTTTCCTCTATTGCTTGTCTGCACTCGTCATCAAACATGCTGCTCTTCTCTCCTTTTTCTTGTTTCCCAGGGTGGACGCTGCTGCTGTCAGTACTGCTGTTTTGATATTAGTCCATTTGCCCTCTATGGAGTGCAGTTCTAGCGTTCTTAACTCATTTGCGACTTCTTGTTCGAACTTCTCTTTACATTCCTGAATCTTCAGTTTTTCCAGGTCGAGTTTGTTTGTTCTTTGTTGTCTTTCGTTTCTTTCCCTGTTAACTCTGCATCTAAATTTGGTTTGTACTAAAAGATGGTCTGATCCACAGCATGCTCCTCGTCGTGTTCTCACATCGGAGATACTACTGGCTGCCCTTTTGTCTATCAGCACATGGTCAATTTGATTGGTTGTGGTTCCATCTGGTGAAATCCATGTCATTTTGTGTATGTTTTTATGTGGGAAGCATGTGGAACTTATAACCATGTTTTTACTGGTGGCAAAATTTATCAAAAACTCCCCATTCTCGCTTGTTTCATTGCGCAGATAGTGTTTTCCTATTGTGCCATAGAACTGCGGTTCCTTGCCTATTTTAGCATTCATATCACCCATTATAATCTTGATGTCATTTTTTGGCGCATTATCATATACTAAGTCCAGGTGTTGGTAAAAGCTTTCCTTTGTATGTTGCTCTTGATCTTTTGTTGGACAGTGAATGTTTATCATTGTTAGGTTGAAGAAGTGGGTGCAAATTCTCAACTTGCATATCCTTTCACTGGCTGCCTGGAAGTCGATGATTTTTGACTTAAAATCATTATCCACCACAAATGCGACTCCACATTCTTTGCTTCCTTGTTCCTTCCCACTATATAGAATTGTGTGCGTTTTAGTGTCCCTGACACCTTTCCCCAGCCATCTTGTCTCCTGAAGAGCAGTAATCATGAGCTTATATCTTTTTATTTCTTGCAGAAGTGCGGTTTGAGCTCCTGGTCTATGTAGCGTCCTCACATTCCAGTTTCCAAATGCATAGTCCATGTTTCGTAGCTTGAGTCGTTTCCGAAAGTTCCGTCCTGTATTCCGAGGCAAATGTTCAGGTTTCGTAACAGTGCGTTTTTTCCGGGAGTGGGTTGTCAGCCCACTGCCCAACCTTCCTCCTTTATCCGGGCTTAGGACCGGCAGTGGTGTCTCCTGAGCTACTCGATCCACCCATTTGTCACCACAGGCGGAGTTATATTGTGGTGATCGTCTATCTCCAATTAAAGCTACAATTTGGTCTGCTTGTTCTGAGGTTAAATTACTCATTTTTTGTAAGAACGCACCTTCTTATTGAAAAAATCAAGCAGACATAGTGCACAGATCAAATTCTTGAACACAAATGTCCAAAATAAATATTCTCTTTTAACAACGTTTTGTTTACTGTTTTTTTTTCGGCAAAAACACGCTTCCAATTGAAATATAATGGATTTTTAAACACCTGAAGGAGACGATAGACGAATATTAGGTATAATATTCTGCTGAAAATTAAAAATTATTTTTGAACTTTTTTTCTGTTTGAGAAATTATGCGATACTTTTTGTGTTTAATGTATATAGTCCTGTCGCCAGTAGGGGTACAACGGCCTCCTTAATTCAGATGGACTTACCCAAGTTTTCTTTAGGTATTTTGACCCGTAGAACACGAATTTTTTTGGGTAACAGTCGATCCGGATTTTTCGCAAACCAAAACATTTTTTTGTATTTCTTGGGTCATTAGCAAAAAATGTTTTTACAAGTTTTTTCGTAGGATGCATAGTTTTCGACATAAACGCAGTTGAACTTTCAAAAAATCGAAAAATTGCAATTTTTGAACCCGAATAACTTTTGATTGAAAAATAAAATAGCAATTCTGGTTACCGCATTTGAAAGTTAAAGTCAAATTCTATCGGTTTTGATTATTTTCATTGCCAAAAATTATTTTTTTTATTGTTAAGCAAAGCTATAAACACATAGTGATTGAATGATGTTTTAAATGCATTTCTAATTTGAAATCGAACGAGTAGGCGCGCATACAGAATTTCTACGTATATTACGTACATTAAAACGCATGCATTGGGCACGGGAAACACTATGTGTTTATAGCTTTGTTTAACAAATAAAAACTTAATTTTTAGCAATGCAAATAATCAAAACCAATAGAATTTGACTTGAACTTTCAAATGCAGTAAGCAGAATTGCTATTTTATTTTTTAATCAAAAGTTATTCGGGTTCAAAAATTGCACTTTTTCGATTTTTTTTAAAGTTCAACCGCGTTTATCTCGAAAACTATGTATCCTACGAAAAAACTTGTAAGAACATTTTTTGCTGAAAATCACCCAAAAAAATACAAAAAAAGTTTTGTTTTGCGAAAAATCGCTGCTATGTAATTCCTCAAGTTCTTTGTTTATAACAATCTTATCGACATCCGGATCAACTGTTACCCAAAAAATTCGTGTTCTACGGGTCAAAATACATAAAAAAAAACTTGGGTAAGTCCATCTGAATTAAGAAGGCCGTTGTACCCCCCCTGGCGACCGGATTAATATCGTTCCGATTCAAATCGTGTCTCTTACCCATTCTCTTACACGTGTTTTTGGTTCTACCCGTCGTCAAAGAGACTTAGAAGAATACTGAACTGAATCAAAATGGATGGTTGGCCATTATCTAATCTTATAAAAGCCTTATGCAACACGTCGTGCAATATGTCGGGGTCTTTGTCGGTATATAAACATTAAATGGAGAGTGGGGGAGACACGTGTGATCAAAATAGCAAGAGATAAATCACCAATCGGTAGAAGAAGTATCGGCCGACCGCGCAAAAAGTGACAACTTTCCATAGAGGTATCAATCCGCCAATGAACAAGCAGAATTGCTTATAAAGAGAAAAGAAGAAAACGAAGATAAACATTAAATGACGTTTAATAAACGACATTTTATTTTTTTAAATGTTAACGTGACAGACAGTCGATTGTAAGGTTAGAATGCAGAACGGAGTATCAAGTATTTTCCAGACGCAAATTAAAACTTCGAGATAGAGAGAGATAGCCTATCGTGCCTTCTATTCAACCTTGTCCTAGAGATAGCTATTAGACAATTTGGAATAACAACAAGAGGAACTATTGTTAATAGGAGTTAGGTCTGGATCCCGCGTATGAAAAAAAAGTTGATTAATAGCAAGCTGAAAATTTGTTAATAGCTTAAGGGAGTCTAGTCGGACAAACTTTGATATATGGGAACATTGGAACAGGGGAAGTTTTAATTGTGGAACAGGTTAAAAATTTGGAACGGTCAGACCACGAAAACGGCACATGTATTTTGTCCGACAGAACAGACTTAAACTCTCCGAACAGAGATTAAACTCTCATGCAAAAATCAGACTGCTATTTATCACCAAATGGGCGTTTTAATGAGTGGAACATGTAGAATATGTCAAATGACAGGAATTATGACAGGTGATAAATGGCAGTCTGTTTGAGTTTAAGTCTGTTCTGTCGGACAAAATAAATGTGCCGTTTTCGTGGTCTGAACGTTCCAAATTTTTAACCTGTTCCCCAATTAAAACTGCCCCTGTTCCAGTGTTCCCATATATCAAAGTTTATCCGACTAGACACCCTTAAGCTATTAACAAATTTTCAGCTTGCTATTAATCAACTTTTTTTTTCACACGCGGGATCCAGACCTAAGTAGTGTTGGAGAATTCTCGAGAATGAAAAATCAGAGAATATTCTCGATATGGAGAATTTTCTGAGAATGAACCCTATGACGCACTTAGGGATATTGTTGAAGATCAAATAGTGTATTAAAAATCATGAAATTATATACAAAATTATGAGACTAAACAACAGTGTTCTTTATATATAAACAAAATACAAAAACAACAGAGAACACAAAATTTATTTGATAAAAAAATGAAAGTTTCTTCTTAACAACAAATAATGCAAGTAATGGATGTGGTGATTTAATCAGAAAAACATGAGGCCTCAGGTTCAGAATATATTTCTTTCATTAGCTCATCCTGGTCATATACATTCTGCATTTCAATGAACTGATGAGAAATTGTGGGATTTTTTTTCACGAGTCGCCAGCTCAGTCATGGATTGGTCTACGTATAAAGCGTCATTTAGACGGGCTAGTTTTTGAAGTAATATGTTGCCGAAAATATATATTTGGTATGTTTCTGGCAACATTACAGCCATCTAATGAAAATATCGCCGTTTGGCTGAGCCATGTGGCCCAAATCTTATTGGTATTTGAACACTATTTGCTGGTATTTGAACTGCTGTGGAAAATTTTGCATGTTGCTCTGTATTTCTTCTTTATTTTCTTGACAAAAGAATATTATCGAGATCAAGAATATTTTGGCCTAGAATATTCTCTTCATACATCACTAAATAGGAGTTTACAAGTACTGGCGTATGCGGATGACATCAATATCATGTCAAGAAGAAAGGCAGACCTGGTTCATTCGTTCACGGCATTGGAATCAGCAATACAAAGCTTGGGGTGACACGTTAATACTATACTTTGTTTCACGTTAAGAATGGAGCATTGCGCTTATGGAGATCAGTGTTGCCAAACCTTTAGGGCACGGGTGGCTACCCGACTGCCGATATACGAATCATTCTAATCAGTACAGCGTGGCATCGGCGCGCTTCTATCGTCCATAAGAAATACATTGCCTATCTAAGCAACGTTCCGTTCTTAACGTGAAACGCTCTATAGTAATACTAAGTATATGTGTGTATGTTTGAGCATTATTGGCTTCGGAGTCAATGTCCATTCGCCATCTTACCTTTTTGGAATTATTTTGTATTATTTATATCTAGGTATAGAAAATATATTTTTGTAAAATTAGAGCAGGATTATGATTTTATACCTACCTAAACAAACGAGAAGAAAGCAAGGAGCACTCCTTTAGAGGTTCCGCATAAATAATACTAAGTATATGAAGGTGACAAATAATAAGCAAGTAGCAAAACCCGAAGATCTAACGGTTGAAACATACACTTTCGAAGGAGTAAGAGAGTTTATATATTTAGGCTCACAAATCAACCAAAATAATACAGTAACTGCAGAAGCTAACAGGCGTATATATCTAGCAAATAGGGCATACTATGGATTAAAGAAACTTTTAACGTCAAACATAGTCACAAAAAGAACGAAAATATTGAAATACAGGACTCCTATCAAGCCCGTGCTCACTTACACGTTAGAATCGTGGACGAAGACAAAAAGCGATAAAGAACGTTTAGGCTGTTTCTTTTTTTTTTGCTTGGACTATAGTCATTCAGCCAGTCTCAATCAAAAGTAATGTATTAAAGATATTGCCAATTAGTGAAACATGGTTATTATAATAATATTACAATTTTTTACTTCTTATTTTACCTACTTATTACAGCTAATGTACATACTATGTTAATAAATATTATAAATATATTATACTTAATGTTTATCAAGAACACATAGTGTATACATTTTACAAATAAAGTTATTAATGTTAATTATTTAAAATAAATGCATTCTTTTTTGTATTTTTTGTTTTTTTTTTGTTTTGTTTTTTCCTTTTTTGTTTTTTTAGGCTGTTTCGAACATAAAATCCTCAGACCTATTTATATAGGCTTGCAGGTGAACTGATTATACCACGTTTATGGTCAACCCAGTATTGGTAGGCCCATCAAAATAAACAGGCTGCGGTGGCTAATCCACTTAAAGAGATTGAACAAGATGGACATCGCAACACATTTATAACCAAAGACCAGATAGTGAGCAAAGGCAGGCCAAGAGCACGATTTAAGGACCAGGTGGAGGTGGAAGACAACTTGCGGGTGTTACGAGTACGAAATTGGAAAGCCAAGACGAAGGGTAGGAAGGAATGTAAGGTGATTCCCACAATGGAACAGGCCAAGACCCACCATGCATTGTAGAGCCAATGGTGATGGATAGTATTTATCAATCTTTTCTTTTTTCCGATTTATTTGGGTTTTATTTATTTGTTGTTTAAAGTTGTTTTAATGCAATTTTGTTGGTAGAAGTATTTAATAAAATCTATACAATTTCAGGTAAGAGCAGCAGCTGTTTATGCGTTAGGAACCTTCATCAACTCAGTAATGGAACGTTCTGAACATGCGAACAATGTCGACAACGCCGTAGTAATGACATTGGTTAACACAGTAAGTGGTGATATGAGTTTTTTGGTTAGAAAGGAACTAGTCAACGCTCTCCAATGGGTTGTGTTAGCTTTCGAACCACTTTTTGTTAATTTAGCTGTGAAAGAACAAACTAGTATTTCTCCCGGTCAAGATTGTATACTGAGTTCGGGAGGAATGAGAAGAATGGGAAGCAGGTATGTTAGGAACATATTACTAGTTATTATTCATTTTAAAACTAATTTTACTAATTCCATTAAGGGGATGGGTACGTGGTATTTTTAGACAAATTTTCAACAAAAAAACTTTTCGCCTAGGTTAATTACAGTCAAAGTTAGCTACTTTTTTTATTTAATTCACAGCTACTTTGTTTATAACAATTAAGCAACCTAACTAGCGCCAGTTTGAAGTTAAATGTATATTGTTTATGTGTAAAAGTTTGAGTAAACTTTGAACTTCAACAAAGTGGTTAATAAAGCTTTAAAAATTACGTCCTAACGAAATCGATTCGTGGTCGGTGGAGGAGAATTATTAAAATCCGTTCACTTTAAAAATGGAATTGATGCTTCAAACATATGCTGCGATTAATATCTTTGGAGCTTGTTGATGGCTTTTGATCATAATTTTTTTATTTTGTATGTACTCGTACTCATGTAGAGTACGTTATGTACACATATCCCCACCTAACATTACAAAATGTTAGGGGGAATCCCCCTTATCACTCAGGGTTATGAAAAATAGATTACGACCGATTCTAAGACCTACCGAATATCCATATACTGGGTTGGGATAAAGTATGACAGTAACGCAAGTACAGTGACGCAAAAGGCATCTGTTGCCATATTTTTTGTTACTATTCCACTTCCGGTTTCACCGGAAATACCCCTAACTTATTTAATTTAAATGGGACACCCTATATATTTTTGCGGATTTTAAAAGAACTTGTTATTTTTAATTCATACATACCAAATTTGGTAGAGAAAATTTGTTAAAAAGTGTCTGTAGATAATTTTTTGTATTAATACAACGTAATAGGAAATAAGCGAGTACCATCTATACTGTAGACTAAAATTGTTGTTTACATGCACTGAACTAATTGACAGAAATAAGTTGTATTAAAAATGGTTCATTTAAGTGGAAAAGATCGTATTGAAATATTAGTGATAATAGGTTATAGTGAATATTCATTTTTTGGAAGTGAATTTTCCAAATCCATTGATTGGACGTAAAGGATTCATAGAGTGGTCCGCTCGTTCTCCGGACCTCAACCCGTTAGATTTTTTTCTTTGGGTTATCTAAAATTACGTGTTTACGTTAGGTGACCAACATGCTTGCAGGATTTGAGGCAAAGAATAATAATTGATGAATGTGAACTAATACGTGAGGAAATCTTGCAAAAAGTGACTCACGCATTTATTTATAGGCTTGCACGTTGTCAGTAGGTGAACAGCAAACATTTTCAACATTTGAAATTATTTTTTTTATTTTTAATATCATTGGTCTAACGTAAATAAATTAACCTATTTTTTAACTGTAAAGAGATTTATTTCTTGTTTTAATAGTTTTTTCTTCCAAACGTGGTATGCATGAATTAAAAATAACAAGTTCTTTTAAAATCTGCAAAAATATACAGGGTGTCCCATTTAAAGTAAATAAGTTAAGGGTATTTCCGGTGAAACCGGAAGTGGAGTAGTAACAAAAAATATGGCATCAGATGCCTTTTGCGTCACTGTACTTGCATGCAAAGTTTCATAAATATTGTTCTTTTCGTTTCAAAGATATTTGCTTGGTTCCATACTTTATCGAAACTCTGTATAATTTCATAAAAATCAGTCAAGCGGTCTCGGATGAGTACTGCAACTAACACTGACAGGAGAATTAGATGTAAATATATAGATGGCTGTTAAAAAATAGGTGTTGCTGATAGAAAAGTGAAAATTAAGGGTGTATGTATTTTTTAATTCTACACCATATAAAATTAAGGTAGATAATTTTGTCCAAAAAAATAAAAAAAAATGTCAGGGGGGCAACCCCCCTTATAATTTATGGGTATGAAAAATAGATTGAAACCTATTCTCAGTACTACAGGATGCTACAGGATATACGTGTAAAATTTCATAAAAATCGATCAAGCGGTTTCGGGGTAGTGTGATAACTAACACTGTTATATGCGAATTTTATGTATATGGAAGTAACTGTGAATTAAATAATAAAAGTTGCTAACTTTGACCGCAATTAACCTAGACAAAAAGTTTTTTTGAAATTCGTGTAAAAATATCAGCTTTGAAATCCCAAAGTAGATTTACTCTACAGTCTACAGTCATTATTAACAAAGCTATTCAAATTGTTTTTAAGCCAAAAATGACTCTATTTTAGAAAAATATTTTCGGAATGATAAAAATGACTTTTTATTAATTTTTTTAAATGCTTTGAAAATACAAGTGTTCTTCTTTCATGTGGTTTCCACATAATTGCTGTATCATTATTATTTTCTGAACAATAACATTGCAAAAAAAAGCTCTTTGGGATAAACAAATTGAATAAAATTTAAATGAATTGACCAATCGTCTTGAAATTGTTTGTGCATGATAGGTACTGGTTGTCTCAACTTTTCATGCAATATCAAAGTTTTAAGTTCATTTTCGCAAAAAGTTATAGCAAATTTTTTATTTTCGAAATTTTAGTTTTATTTTGCAATTAGCGAAGCAACAAATGATCGGACCAAAATTCGAAAACTGCCATTTTGAACCTTTTCTCTTCTACTAAAACATGAATACTCTAAATAAGATATTTAATTACCCTATTTTTACCTGTAGCGATTTAAACGAAAAAATTGCCATTTTTGACACTTATTTGTTAATAACTAAAATTCTTGTACGAACTGTGACGTGGCATTTTTGTTTTTATAATGTATTAGGTATATAGTACCCAAAAAACCCATTTGCAACCTGACTGCTCAAGTGTCCCGACAAAAACCTTATCTCTCTGGACTAGTTTTCGGTTCAGAAATGATTATTAGTTTATTTTAGATATTTTTACAATTCTGCTTAAATAGACAGTTTGGTTTCATTTCGATTCAGAGCAAATCACACGGCTCCTCCGATGATCCCTGGAGAGAGTGAACGTACGTAAGGGGATGACTGATCATCTCCGAGTCAAAATGAAACAAGCTGTCTTTCATTTTTCAGTTTACTCATATTGTGAGTACACGGAATCAACTTTCGTTGGAATTTTTACCTAGACGAATAGACGGAAGGTGACTGCATATTGTAGAGCCCCTTTCCGTGACCCGTCAAAATAGCCCGGTCAAAACAGCCCCGTCAAAAAAGCCCCGTCAAAATAGCCTCGACAAAATAGCCCGCAAACAAAATAGCCCCGACAAAATAGATCGCACACAAAATAGCCCCGGTCAAAACAGCCCCGGCTAAAATAGCCCCGGCTAAAACAGCTTCTTATAAACAATTACATAATTATTTATACAAGGTGTCCAAAAACTTTTCTTTAATTTAAATTATTTGACAAAAAGGAAGAATGTGTTTAATTTATTTAATTTAAAATGCATTTTACTGTTGCCCGAAAACAGAAAAAAATGTTTATATCATAAATTAACATTGATTTTCGCTTAACTTAAATGTTCAAACTTCCAAGAGGCAGGAAAGACAGGACTCGAGTTCTCTGAAAAGACAATTTTTATTTAATGTAGTTAAGATAAACATCTGAATAGAGGATAATTACCATTTCAAAAAAATGTATTTTTAAGGAATTATTTCATGATGAATTCTGAAGGGAGCTTTTTTTTCGGGGCTATTTTGTCGGCTGGCTATTATTCCGCGGCTATTTTGTCTGCAGGCTATTTTGTCGGAGCTATTTTGTGTGCGGGATATTATGTCGGGGCTATTTTGTCGGAGCTTTTTTGACGGGGTACCCATATTGTGAGTACACGGAATCAACTTTCGTTGGAATTTTTACCTAGACGAATAGACGGAAGGTGACTGCATATTGTAGAGCCCCCTTTCATTTCCTTTAATCGTCGTCTCCTTGCCTTGTAAATTGTATAGGGTGGCCGGAAAGTCTCTTTACACTAATGAATTATTTTTTTATCCAACAGGGGGAAAAATAACACAATTTTGTTTGTAAGTTATTTATTAATTATTTATTTATCTAAAACATGGGTGTGAATACCTGCATTGTCGCAACACAACTTGGTACGACGCCATGTTCGTATACTCATCCATCTCAGCATGTCCGGAGTTACTGACGTAAAAGCTGGGCACACTCCGTTTCGCAAGTCCTCATTCGAAACATATCTGTATCTCTAACCTTCTCTTTAAATTCCACAGTGAATTGTCCGGCGCTGTCAAATATTGACGTCTTGGAGGCCGAGAAATTGGAGAACCACGTCCAATCTATCGGTTCGGGAAGATTTCATTCAGTCGTTTGTGAACAACGAGAGTGAAATGGGATGAGGCGCCATCTTGTTGAAAAGAAATAGTATCAGCAGGGCCCTGAGCTGTCGATTGCAATAATAACGTTTCTGTGATTATCTGCAGATAAATAACTGTGATAAGTTATGGAGCCTTCAAAAAAATATGGCCCAAACAGATAAGTTGAAATAATTTCCGCCCATGCTATAACATGAGGCGGGTCTTTTTCACTTCCTCAAAGAAATGGAGGTTGTCATTTACCAAGAAATAAACATTTTGATTTCGAGAAATCGCAAACTTATCAATGAACAGAACATTTTGTTTGTCATATGCTCTCGGAAAATGTTGAAGCAGTAATTGACACGCTTCAATTGTAGACTCACTTGTGGCCGCCATCATGTTTCAATCGCATCTATTGTTGTCTGTCTGCGTGACCAGACAGGTGCCCTTGAAGATGCGCATGCGCCAAAACGCAAATAAATATTGGCTAGGTGTGGAAACATTATTATTTTTAGTGTAAAGGGACTTTCCGGCCACCCTATAGAAGGTAGAGATTAAGGTTGTACCCAGGAATTGGTTCCACGGTAGACGTCTTCAGATTTTCGACTCTGGGACTTCTCATTTCGTTAAATATTATTTTTATAATATTCCAACAATAAAATAAAAATAATAAACTTAAAGATAAAACCCATAACTAAATTAAAATTCATGGTGACGTTAAAGCGGATGCTTTAAAATAATTTTAAAGGAACAAACAATAATTAATGAAAACGTAAAAAATGACATTGACAATCATTGGGTTAAGTCAATAATTTCAAACACGCCATGTCTTGTTGCGTGTTTAAGGGTGGCTTCAAAAGAAATATGGATAATCCTCCTTGATGCTGTGTTCCGTTGGAGAACTTGCATGACCAATGATTGAGAAGTCCTTACGACTAATAGGGTGGTCAGAATCAGTCATATGTTGGAATACCGCTGAATTTGGAACTGTTCTTGATCGTCTTCCTAAGTGAGGAGTGATACCTAAGTGTTCGCAACATCTGATAGGTGTCACTCCTCACTTAGGAAGACGATCAAGAACAGTTCCAAATTCAGCGGTATTCCAACATATGACTGATTCTGACCACCGTATTAGTCGCAAGGACTTCTCAATCATTGGTCATGCAAGTTCTCCAACGGAACTCAGCATCAAGGAGGCATTATCCATATTTCTTTTGAAGCCACCCTTAAACACGCAACAAGACATGGCGTGTTTGAAATTATTGACTTAACCCAATGATTGTCAATGTTGAATGACACGTTGAATTGATTTTTACGTTTTCATTAATTATTGTTTGTTCCTTTAAAATTATTTTAAAGTATCCGCTCAAGAAATTATTATTCTGACGATGATTAAAGTAATAATTGAAACGTCACCATGAATTTTAATTTAGTTATGGGTTTTATCTTTAAGTTTATTATTTTTATCAAGTTTAATGGTGTGTCCTTATCTACATATAATAAAATAAAAATCAGCACCCGGGACATTTCGCACCCAAATGGGAATCATACTCTTAAACTATTGAGCCTCATATTGAGACTGTTGCCGTCACTAATTTTGGGGCAGAAATCACACTTCGACCTATCAGGCGGAGGACCATAAGGACCACTCAACACCTGATACTGAGAGGATAAAAGGAATGCTAGAAACAGCAGAGATGAAATCCTTTCGAGAAATCGATGGTAAGACACTATGGGAAAGAGCTAAAAGTGCAGATATACGACTGAGATACTAGGTGGACAACATTAATAACTGGGTAAAACCAATGAACTGTCAACACTGATGGAATGGCCCCGTCCCATTCCAACAGTGAAGCGAGATAGGCGCCAACATACAAGAGAGAGGTTCTAGCACTTCTAGAGAGACATGAAAGAGACAGAGAATTTTCAGGTAAAATTTGCTACAACTACAACGTACCTGACTAGCACTGTCCGATTATCTTCCCTCCTTTACCTGATTATCTTCTATCTCATCCTGGCGCCATTAACTTAGTTTTATGGCGATTCCATCAGTGTTGACAGTTCGTTGGGTAAAACAGAAGAGTATAATGGAACAACCACATAAGCCGAATGACAACAAATGTAAGGATTGCGAGAGACGGTTCCCCAATATGAAGACAATCAGTGGGAATACCACGAAAATTATGGAATGACAACTTACTGAAGGCACATTGAAAACAGACAGAGTCATGACGACACAAAAAGAGGAAGATCCTGTAGCGGACGATACAAGGTTTACAAATAAGAGCAACCGTTAATTTTAAATAATAGGGCACATACACACATTTCCAAAAGTTTGGAATACATACAAATACTATATATACGCCTATGGTGGTTTCAATACTGTTGTTAATATTCATTCTAGAGCGTTTTTAGATGAAAATGATAAAAAATTTGAATCGCTTTATTCACTGATTCGCGTATTTACACATTATGAAATATTCCAAACTTTTGGACATATGTCTGTGTAGTTTCATTGCAATACATCTTGTCTTCTATTAGTCCAGAAAGCCACTGCGCATCCGCTAGGAAAAATATTCTAATTCGGATTTTTTGCACAATCTTACTCAATCTTTTAACAAATTTGCATGTTGCCAGGACCAAAAGGTGGTCAAAAATTTTTTAAACGTTTTTTTTTGTTTTTTTCCTAAAATTATTTTTTTTGCATGGAAAAAAGTTTTTTTAGGTTTTTTGGATCATTCCAAACAGAAAAGGTCTTTAGTGACTTTTCTCTAAAAATGATAGTTTTTGACATATAAGCGATTAAAAATTGAAAAATTGCGAAATCGGCCATTTTTTAACCCTCAAAAACTATATGAAAAACTGAAAATTTTAATGTTGCCAAGGTAGGTAGATATTCTTTAAACATCGATTGATGAAATCCCGAAGAGTTTTTTGCAATACAATATTCAAAACTCCTTTGTTTTTTAATTGCTAATCAAGCGTGCGCGACACTATTTTCCACCGACAGTATGGTGCAAATGAAAGGAATAAATTCGTTATTTCGTAAACCGGCGACTTTAAGGAAAAATCCAGAAACAGGTCGATTTTTATTTTTAAGTTATGATATTGTGGCATATATGGTATACTAGTGACGTCATCCATCTGGACGTGATGACGTAATCGATGATTTTTTTTTATGAGAATAGGGGTCGTGTGCTAGCTCATTTGAAAGGTTCTTCAATTTTCTATTCAGTAATATAAATATTTACATAATTATTTATACAGGGTGTCCAAAATTTTTTTATTAAATTAAATTATTTGACAAAAAAAGAAGTAGAAGGACACCTTGTATAAACAATTATGTAAATTTTATATTACTGCATAGAGAATTGAAGAACCTTTCAAATGAGCTACCACACTACCCCTATTCTCATTTAAAAAAATCATAGATTACGTCATCACGCCCAGACGGGTGACGTCACTAGTATACCATATATGCCACAATATCATAACTTAAAAATAAAAATCGACCTGTTTCAGGATTTTTTTTTAAAGTTGCCGGTTTACAAAATAACGAATTTATTCCTTTCATTTGCACCATACTGTCGGTGGAAAATAGTGTCGCGCACGCTTGATTAGCAATTAAAAAACAAAGGAGTTTTGAATATTGTATTGCAAAAAACTCTTCGGGATTTCATCAATCGATGTTTAAAGAATATCTACCTACCTTGGCAACATTCAAATTTTCAGTTTTTCACATAGTTTTTGAGGGTTAAAAATGGCCGATTTCGCAATTTTTCAATTTTTAATCGCTTATATGTCAAAAACTATCATTTTTAGAGAAAAGTCACTAAAGACCTTTTCTGTTTGGAATGGCCCAAAAAACCTAAAAAAAACTTTTTTCCATGCAAAAAAAATAATTTTAGGAAAAAAACAAAAAAAAACGTTTAAAAAATTTTTGACCACCTTTTGGTCCTGGCAACATGCAAATTTGTTAAAAGGAGTCCTTTTTGAGTAAGATTGTGCAAAAAATCCGAATTAGAATATTTTTCCTAGCGGATGCGCAGTGGCTTTCTGGACTATATGTTGTTGAATGATTTTAAATATTTATTCTCTTTAATTGAATATGAATATGTATTAAATTTTGCAGAGATAGACTGAAAATCGGAGATTACGACTCCATGGAAAGGATGAAACGAGTTTCTTCCAGTTCGGCAATCAACAACATAAGTCATCAAGGAATGACTACGAGTTACTCAGGAAGCCTTAGTACGTTATCTAGTCTTAGTTACGGTTCTGTGTATATGAAAATATGGTCTGCCTTAAGTTCCTTGGAAAATGATCCCCATCCAGAAGTAGCCCAGATGTGTTCTACAGTTACGGGTCACATTAGGACACTTGTAAAGGTAAATATAACTCTTAAAAAACAGTAATTAAATAGGATTTTGACAGAGGTGTCACATTCCATTCGCAAAAGCCAATTCCGACAGAGGGCGCTCAAAATCTCAAAGATGGACGGTAACTTCTGGAAAACAATTAATTTGTCATTTGATCTGGAAGCCGTAAAACGTTGAATATAAATCATATAAATATAAATCAAAACTGTGTTTTGCCAAAGTGACGACTAAGTTTTACCACTAACTAATTATGTTTCATCTGAATGCATTCATTAAAATTTGATGCTAACTACTGATTTGTTTTTACCTTGTTTTCATTAAGAGGCAACAGTAGCGCGCGGAAAACGCTGTCCAAGATTGAGGCTGTAATTTTGAATATTTTGTCGAGATATTTGGCACACATATTCGTAATATAATAAAGAATGTCGGTACAGAGCCCAATTTGAGAAATATGTTAGTATGTGGAAATTACTCTATAACTAAATAAAATGTTGCAAAAAGGAGCCTGTACCGCCATTAAGAAGAACAAGAAAATACACTTTCTTCAAATAAACTTTTTTATCCCATGCCTAGATTTTGTGTCACATTGGAACTACTAAAAATCGATTTTCTATAACAAGAAATCGAACGTGACTGACTTAACAACATTTAGCTCGTCTATGAGTATTCGCGATGTGCAAGTACTTGGAAGGCATACGAGAAACGATCGTGCGCGAATAGTGGAGAAATATTGCAACTTTCTTAAATAATTCATATTGTCAATTGAAATTGTCAAATTGACGTACATTTCATACCTACTGTCGTTGAAGAAGAAAAATTATATATGGCTCCACAATATTGATATGATATGCAATTATTATATAAAGGTAAATTTAATTAATTGTATTTTGCTTGCAGTACTGCATTTTAATAACTAATTTTATTTACTACATACAATTTTTTACGTTTTAATAACATAACCTGAATCTTATTGTTTCTTCTTATTATTTTTTTGGACTATGACCTTGACAATTATCCAGTAACCAGGACTAATATAATTAAAAGTGCCAATAAAGTTGCAGATATAATTAAAAGTGCGAATAAAGTTGCAGAGCGTAGAAACCAGGTGTCGCTTTGCCAACTTGCACGGTCCCAATAATAGTTATTGTTTTTGATAGTATGATGACACTGTCATATTGAGGACGCACTGTTGCCTCCCTGTTGAAAGTTCGCAGAACTTCGAAAAACAAAAATATTGATGACGCGCTACTGTTTACTCTTAACTAGAAACTATCAAAAATTCAAATATTGCATCTTCGATAATCATAGTTTAATTTGGGGAACTTTAAGGGTGTGCTCACTACGGAGACCAAAGGATTGTATCCTCGCTCCGACCCTCGCTCCCTGGTATTTATATTCGTAAATTCTCACATATAAAATAATGTATTTATTTTACATAGCGATCGAAACTATATTATCGGTCGCTATGTAAAATAAATACATTATTTTAAATGCGAGAATTCACGAATATAAATACCAGGGAGCGAGGATACAATCCTTTGGTCTCCGTAGTGAGCACACCCTTACAATGCTTTTATATTAATTAAGTCATCGATATGTTTGCTCAATTTCTTTGTAAAGAAAAAGAAAAATTTATTAAACTAAAGTCGTCATTACTTTTTATCGTGTTCAATATACCCAGCCCCTAAAAAAATCTGGCGTCTGATAATCACACAGCGCTTTAATAGTTATTTGTGATATAAGTGTTAAAGCGAATTTTGCAATTCACATGAGTGCCTTAAAAATGTAATTTTAACACGTATATCATACAGTATTTTTTCTACAAACGTCTTATATATCAACAATTATAATTTATTCATTGTCAATTATGACAGGACAATACCTACAAAAACTTTTACTTGAACTTGACTGACATTCCATTTTTATATTTTTCTTGACATTACATCAAAACTGCCTATACTGTCAATACGTAAATCATAACAACTATTCGCGGTGTGCAAGTACTTGGAAAGGGAAACGAGAAACGACCGTGCGCGAGTCGCGGAGAAATATTGCAACTATCTTAAATAATTCATATTGTCAATTGAAATTGTCAAATTGACGTATATTTCATACCTTCTGTCATTGACTCAGAAAAATTATATATTGCTCCACAATATTGATATGATATGCATTTATTATATAAAGGTAAATTTAATTAATTGTATTTTGCTTGCAATACTGCATTTTAATAACGGATTTTATTTACTACATACAATTGTTTACGTTTGCTAAACATAACCTGCATCTTATTTTTTTCTTCTTATTATTTTTTTGGACTATGGTCTTGACAATTATCCAGCAACCAGGACTAATATAATTCGCCAATATAATTAAAAGTGCGAATAAAAGTACAGAGCGTAGAAATAGAGGTCGCTTTGCCGAACTTGCACGGTCCCAATAGAATAACATATACTTTTATTGTTGTATATTCTAACAAATTTTAATAGTTTTTTTCTACAAACGTGTTAAAAATGCAATAATACAGTTTAAATTAAATTCTAAAAAACCTTTTTCAAATTGCGCAAGTTGTACTGTTAATATTAATGTTAATAAATGAAATATAAAAAATATTTTTACGTTTGTTTTCAAAATTTGACATTTTAATTTTAACTGCAGTGCCTTAAAATTTTTAAAGCACTAGTGCTTTAAAGTAACATTTTTAACGCTCCTATGGAGTGTTAAAAGTTGCATTTTTAACACGTTTGTAGAAAAAAATTATTAATCTATCTTATAATTTCTAATTGTGTTTTTTAATTTAGTTAATGGGTACAATAAAATTTATTTTACTCTAAGAAATAACAGTTTTTAATTAAATAGTACTGCAAACTAAGTAGTTAAATTTATTTTATAATAATTGTGTTTTGGAAATTATGAGGTGTCGGAATATATTGCATAGAATATATAGCACATTTTAAATATTTATTTAATTTTGGAGTCGCTTAAATATTAATAAATACTACGTTTAATACAAATGTTAAATTAACAAAATGTGTGAGTTGGCATTGAGTTGAGGAACACTGGAAAAGTCGAAGTTCATGTTAATAACACTATAAACCGGTCGCAAATATGTACACAAATTAATGACAATTTCAATGTTGTCCCGAAGTTGGTGATTTTGAAATTTACCACCAGGCGTCGCCAACTTTGCGGTTGCTCGCCAATCTTTTGATGAAATTTAGTTGTCTCTCAAGCGGAAAGGCGAAAAATGCGCCTGTCAAAATTTTCAATGTGTTTTAAATGTATTCATTAGGAAACCAATAAGAATTTTTGGAAAATTTAAACGCAGAATGAAAGATTACGTTATTACCGAGGGCCAAAAGTACCTTAGAATAAATGAAAATTTTCTTTTGAATAAAATATTTGCAATTAAAAAATCACACTAAATTGTCTCTTTTATTTTCACCCCTGTAACTTATTAAAATAAACATTATAGAAATTTTCAGGGACTTTCGGCCCTCAGCAATAATATCATCTTTCATTCTGCGTTTAAGATTTTCAAAAATATTTATTAATTTTCTCAGGATTCGAAAAAAAAATGAATATATTTAAAACACATCGAACATTTTGACAGGCGACATTTTGCGCCTATACCCTAAGTTACGTTATAAAAACTTCATATTTGCAAATGTATTTACAGATTGGAGTTTCAAAATTGGTTTCATTACGAATTATCGAACATAAAACAATCGGTAATGCGATGGATGAATTGGGCTTTTCATCGCTTCTCATTTGTTTCGGGCACTTGTCATGTGTCATATAATACATTCATGTGACACATTGCAAGTGCCCGAAACAAATGAGAAGCGATGAAAAGTCCTATACCATAGTGTTAACAGTTTCCTATAAAATAGTAACTTTATTTACACTAATTATCATCATGATGGCTTAAAAATATTTTTCCATGCAAAACTCCATGATAAATACGCGTTTATTCAAATTATATTGGAAATATCTCAAGTGAAATATATACAAAATCAAATAAGCTTCGAAGCTGTTTAAGAGATCTTCTGTTTAAGAAATATTTTATTTGTATATGGTTTTATTTTTTAGGAACAATGGGAAACTGTAGATCGTGTTAATAGTCTGAATAGTTCAAGTTTAAGTTTACCTCCTAGTCCAAATAAAGGAAATTACTTTACAGAGAGTCCTCCGACTCTACATCCAGCTGGAGATCTTCAAAAATTAACCAGGTAAGAAAATTAGAGATTTATTGGAATTATAGGAATCTATGTATTATATATAATGCTTTAGACTTTACACACTAAGGAAAATGTATTTTTAAAGTATGTAAAATGTTTAATAATCCTAGCTCTAATCATTAGAGCAATGGTTAACTTGAAAGTATCAGTACTCTCCCTTCTCTCAATGGCTTGAGGCGCTACACACCAAATTGAAATTTAACTGGGCCCTTATTATCTTGGTAGCTGTACTAAATTTATAATCAAGATGCAGTAGAAATAAACAAACCAAGACACGTTAAATGTACTAGGAGCACTCCCAAATCATAATTTACAATGTATATACATTGTAAATCCCAAATCATTATTTCCAAAGTTTATTATACATTGTAAATTATGATTCGGGAGTGCTCCTAGTAGCATTTACGTGTGTTGGTTTGTTTATTTCTACTGCATCTTGATTGTAAATTTAGTATAGTCTGCATTTTCGTATCTACAGCTCTTCTTGGTAATCTGTCGTCACCAATCCTCACTATCTGAGCAGCCTTTCGATATCTTTGCAGGTCATTCTGAGATAGGCGTTTCTTTGAGTAGTTGATAAAATTCGTAGTTATATCTGGATTTTCGTATCCAATTTTGGTTGAATGGTGAAAAGTCCTTAGATTTTTTCCCTCAAAAACGTCGGTTTTGTATTTTCTGTCATCACCTTATATTGTATCTATAAACTACTATTGATTTAGTTGTTCGAACGCTAATCAAAAATGGAATCAACTGATCATTATCAAATATTTAATTACTGTCACCAACTGTCAATGTCAACTTTGATTGGGTTGCTGAAAACATAATTGATTACAATCATGGAATTCATTGATTAGTTAATCAAGTATGTTAATAATTGTTATGTTAATTAATAATTAATTAATCAATCAATTATGTTAATTATCATAATGATAATTAAAATAATTGATTACAATCAACTGATTGGCGTACGAACAACGGATTTGGATTTTGTTATTTGATGTTTGTTAAAGGGACTTGATTATAATCAACTTCTTGATTAGCGTTCGAACAAATGGCCCTTAATAATACTTTTATGTATCTTATGCCTGGTTGCACCAACAAATCTTAAGCACCAGCTTAGCCCAGCTCAGCTTGTAGATAGGGCCGCTTTAAATCTCACTTACGTTGCACGATAATATTCGATTCTTATCATTCTGGCAATTCATTGGGTCAAGCTGATAATTAATCTAAGACTCATTGATGCAACGCGTAGGTTTCAGCTAAGCTTAAAGTACCTCTTAAGCTTAAGATATGTTGGTGCAACTAGGCATTAATCTTTGATTTCCCGTGTATGGTTTTGAAGCGTGTATGTGAGTCAGTGAGAGATAAGCATTGTTATCTCCTAGATATTTGTCTTCTAGATATTTGTAGCTTTTTACTGCTTCTAATCTAGTTTCCTATTTCCTCTTGTTCTTTAAGGCCTTGACCGAAGTGAGGCTCGACATCACTCTCTAAAGCTTATCTAGTGCCTCACCATTCAGCTTGTCTTGTGGTTTATCCAGAAGCCACAAAACCAGAAATTATTGTACCTATAGTCAAAATCAAAGGATTGAAGAGGAAAACACCCAAGAATGTCTATCTAAGAAGAAAGGCATTGGAACCGACTAAGCAATCACACGCGCTATAAGCTATAAGGGTAGAAATAGTACTCTAAAACGATCCAGAACTTATCTTTCAATTGAACACTTGGTAGTCATAAAAGGAATCATTATTTACCAAATAGTGAAGATGGATTCAAGGGCACATCGGCACATGTAAAGCCTAAATTCGGCGACCTCCAGTTCAAACCAGGATGGATGCTGCTATCTTGTAATCAGAAACCTATAGTTAAAAGGCCAAAAACCACAATTCAGGGGATGCATCTGAAGAAGGGTATCTTATTCGGACTAACAGAGGACAATATCTTTCTTTGTACCAAGATTTTTGTGAATTATCTACCAATCTACCTGATAGTCTGAACAACCCAACATCCAAGATTCTCAAATTCTTAGGATACAAAGTGATGGCCTCAATACTAAAAATTGAAGAACTGTGAGACAAGGAATCAAAGAAAGATTCTAATATACCTTAAAAAAGAGTTTCTGTAAAAGTTTCTGCAACTGAATGCATACCACTCAAAAATTGAATCTAACATGCTTAGTAGAAGCTTTGAAGCGTTTTACATGTCTGCTCAGATGGGATCAGGGATAAGACTAACTACTAAGATACTGGGGGTCGAATTGGGGCTAAAGTAGAAGGAGCAGGCACATAAAGCTTATTTGCGAACGACAGCTCACACAGTTTCGTACGGATCTTCGAGAGAACCACACGTATCTATTTACATCGGCCGGTGATATCGAGTGCTTAATAGTCAACAGATTTGTATTAAAACTTGTTAAATTATTTCTATAAAAAACAAACTGAAATAGTGGTAGTGTAGGGACACACAATGAGTGTCAATTCGGGGGGGAAAGACCCCCCCACTCATCCTCCAATCGATTCTACAGAACCGCAAGATATTAATATGCAAGTTACGGATTCAGGTATATTCAATACACAGGGAAATCAAAACGTAAGTACACCAATTTCTTCAAATATCGAGCAAACTAATCCTTTGAAAGACGGAAACACCTCCCAATTACAACCCCAAAGGGAGAAACAGGTATTTAAGTATGAATCAAACGATCAAGGACCTTACCATTTATATGTTGAAAATAATCAAACGAACTTTTCGGGTAGGCTAAATTCATTAAAAGTCGGGGATTTAATTTTATCAAATTTTCCTGAACTTGACAATAAAATTTTAAGTATAGATACAATAGGTCGCAATAGAATTCGAATAAAAATGAAGGACCCAAAAAATGCTAATTATCTTGTCAGTAACAAAAACGCTAAAGTATTTATCGACAACAATTTAGATATTTATGTTCCTAAATTTATTATTGTCAGGCAAGGAGTAATAAGAGATATTGCGACGGAATTTTCTGAAGAGTATCTCAAAAATAAAATTAAATCTTATGATAATCATCTGCCTTTCGAGGTTTTAAATGTTAAGAGAATAAATCTTAAGGTTACAAAAGATGAAATGACAGAATTTGTGCCAACCAAATCGTGTGTTGTCAGTTTCAAAACACAAATATTACCCAAATATGTAATTATCAATAAAGTTATTAAAGAGGTAGAGACATACAAACAAAAAGTATTGCTTTGCTTCAATTGTTTGCGTTACGGGCACCTGGGGGGGCACTGTAAGTCTCATCCCCGCTGTTTCAAATGCAATAAGGATCATAATTCAAAAGAGTGTACGGAAGAAGAAATATCACCAAAATGTTTCAGTTGCATGGGAGATCATTTCACTATTAATTTGAAAGATTGCCCGGAGTTTCACCGACAAAAATTAATCAAAGAAACTATGTCATCAACAAATTTAAATTATCATGATGCTAATAAACAAATCCCTAGAAACACCTACGCTTCTATTACTGCAAATCGTTCAAATAACACTAGCAACATCCCAAATAAAAACATGACCTTTCAAAATATGTCCATCCCACCTCCAACCCGTTTTGAGCTTCTACCCTCATGTTCAACTCGACCTCCTCCAAACTATAACATCTTCGGAGAAAGCCCTTCACACCACACACAAACATACAGTAAAGTTCATCATAAACAATCAACTGGTACGTTTCACAAACCAGTTAAAAGGCTGAGGCCAAATAGCCCAGACCCCATAGAAATAGCACATCGAGATATTGTTTCCCAACCTAGGACTCTAGGGCCAGATTCTAATATTTTAACCAATAACAGTTACGTTAAGAATTTAAACACCTCAGATTTTTCAACTCATCATTCAGGGTTAGGCTCAGAAAATGTCAAAATTATTTTAGAATTAGTGGCAAACATTATCTCAACAATTAGGAGAACCAATAATTATGATATTTCAAAAACGGAACTAGAATATATAATTAGTAAACAATTAAATATAGACTCATCAGAAAACACATTAAATTCGCAGATACAATACAAAAAATAAATATAATTCAATGGAACTGCCGATCAGCAGTTTCAAATAAAGAGAACTTGGAATTCCTTCTTCACGAGTATGATGCTGCTCTTGCAGTGTTATCTGAAACTTGGTTCAAACAAGGAAAGTATTATAACTTTAAAAATTACAATGTTAGTCGTCAGGATCGCCCAGACGGATTTGGAGGGGTAGCAATATTAATTAAAGCAAACATTTTATATAAAGAAATAATAATAAATACTAAAGTCAATTTTTCTCATAAATGCATTGCTCTTAAGCTTTTACCTAATAAAAAAACAATTCATATAGTTTCATTATATATTGAGCCAAGAAAGAAGATAGCGCTGCAAGAGTGGACTGAATTTTTTGATAATGTACCAAAACCTTTTGTAATAGCAGGTGATTTTAATGCCCACCATGTTTCTTGGGGTTGCGATTTTAATGACACATATGGGAATATTTTATCTGATGCAATAAATCAATGTAACCTTGTTTATCTAAACAGCGGATCTCCAACATTAGTTCCTTTAAGTTGTAAAAGCGCAATCGACTTAACTCTATGCTCTCACGATATTGTACAATTTTTTACATGGACCACAATTGAGGACCCACATGGATCAAATCACCTACCCATATTAATTACACTCGATGTGGAAGATGATCATCAAGTAGCTGTATCCTCGGAGCACAACAGATGGCAGTTAAAAAATGCAAACTGGAATCTATATGTAGCTATTCTTGAATCCAGAGATATAGCTCAAAATTATGATGAATTCCTTTCTATGATTAATGAAGCTGCAGAAATCTCCATCCCAAGAAAAGTCTCTAGTCAGACTAAGCACCGTAATCACTGTCCGAAGCCTTGGTGGAACGAAACTTGTAACAACGCTGCTCATCAAAGAAAAATAGCTTTCATCAAATATAAGAGAACTCCAAATCGTGAAAATTTAATAGAATTCAAAAAAATGGACGCTTTTGCCAAACGCACTTTCAAACTCACAAAAAGGCAAAAATGGATTGAGTACTGTGAAAGTTTAAACCATCATACACCAATTTCACAAATTTGGAAAAAGGTAAACTCATATAAAAATCGGAAAGTCCAAAATAGACTACCAATAGACCCAAATGCGAATTGGATAGAAGAATTTCACATCAAAATTTCACCGCCATGGGTACCAACCAACCAAGTTGCATATGATCCCCAAATTTCGTCAGTACCAAGGAACATGACCAATCTAAGCGATAGTTTTTTTATGTGGGAACTGGAACGATGTATGAAACATACCAACAATAGCTCTCCTGGTATAGACAATATTTCATATTCCATGCTTTATAATTTGCCAATGAATCAGAAAAAATATCTTTTAAGTATATATAATGCAATATGGACAGGACAAACAACAATCCCTGAAAGCTGGAAGGAGTATATTATCATCCCAATAAAAAAATATGATAAACCGGATTCCATTCCAACTTCTTATAGACCCATATCATTAGCTTCATGTGTAATGAAAACCTTTGAGAGGCTTATCAAAAATCGTCTTGAGCAATGGTTAGAGAAAGAACATATTCTGCCTGACACACAATATGGTTTCAGAAAATCTAGGTCAGCATTGGAGGCATTAACAGTAATAGTAACAGACACTTTAGCTGGATTTTCTAGTAACTTTATGACTATGGCAGGTTTCAACGATATTACAGGAGCATTTGATAACGTTAACCTAAATGTTCTAACGAACAAACTGATTTCAATTGGATTTCATAAACAATTAGCGAACTTTATAACTTCCCTGTACACCAACAGAAAAATTCATTTAAAAATAAATCAAGAAATCACCAAACCTAGAATCACGAACCTTGGACTCCCCCAAGGCAGCATTTTAAGTCCACTTTTGTTTATATTATATACAATGGATGCCAGTGTTAAACTCAAAAATATACGAACAATACAATTTGTAGATGATATTGTTTTTTATTGTACCAGGAAAAACTTTGAAACATGTGAATATGAACTGAACAAAACCTATGACATCTTTAATGAGTGGCTGAATGAAAATAATTTTACACTCTCTGAACAAAAAACAGAGGTGTGTGTATTTAGCCGAAAACGAAACATTGAGCAGGATCATGTAAAACTGGGACCTTATAATTTCCAAATAAAAAATGTAGTGAAATACTTAGGATTATATCTAGATCGGAAACTGCTATGGAAAGACTGTATACATCAAATAACTAAAAAGTCTGAGAATGCTATTAACATACTGAGAGCTTTCTGTTATACCAAATGGGAAGCTGACCCAAATATTGCCTTGTTGTTTTATAGAACTATGATAAGATCAATCCTGGATTATGGTAGCCATTTGTATGGATCAGCGGCACAAACGCATTTAGATAAAATAGAAAACCAAAAAAACAAAAGCTTGAGAATATGTCTTGGATATCTCAAGTCAACTCCAATAAATATTATGGAAGCAGAAGCCGTAGAACCACCATTACAACTGAGAAGGCAACTAATTAGTAACAAGTTCATCACGAAAGCATTTTCCAAATCCGCAAGTTATATAACACTTATCCATGAACTTTCAGTTTCAGTACTCACTCAGTCGTATTGGCTAAAAAAGAAAACTCCACTTATCTGTGAAAGTTACACCACTCTTTCTCAATACAGGTTGTCACTATACACATCAAAAATCCAACCAATATTTTCAGAACGTCCACATATTCTGTTTTCTAAACAAATCAAGACATTTCAGATCGACAAACACCACTTTCTCGAAACGGTTAATCAACGATGGCCCGACTACAACCAGATTTACACCGATGGATCAAAACAAATTCGTACAGGCGCCACTTTTTACGATCACACCACAAAATATCACGAAGAGATCAGATTACCAGATGAGGCAACGATATATACAGCAGAAATGTTTGCAATAAGTGAAGCTCTAAAGTATATACTTAGGACTGATAGATCGAAAAGTATTATATTTACAGATAGCAAAAGTGTCGTGGAGAGACTAAAGAATATAGGTGCGTCGAAGAACTTAAATCATCTAGAAGTAGAAATATTACAGACCAATTACGAAATACGTAGCTCACAACGAAAGGTGATAATAGTTTGGATAAAAGGACATTCGGGTATTCAAGGAAATGAAATTGCCGATAAGTTTGCAAAGGCTGCGTCAGACTTAGACAGAGAGTGTATTAATCAGCGTATTCCTTATACCGATTTGAATTCCATACTTAAAATTCAGCTCAAAACCAAATGGCAAGAATTGTATAACAGCAAACAAACAGGACTAAATTACAAATCATGTCAAGTCCAGATCCCGAGGCTAAGATGGTTCCACAACCAAAACAACAGAAACTTTATTATTACCATTAACCGAATAAGAGCAAATCATGCAATGTCACCAACTTATAAATTTAAAATTGGTTTAATTGATGATTCTTCATGTTTATGTGGTGAACTGGGAGACTTAACTCATATTATACTCGGGTGTTCATTAAATAGTGCAAGCACTGATAAATTCTATAATGAAATAGTTAATAACAACATTTTTTTACCCATAAATTTAAATTGTATAATTTTCAATACGAATAATAATATATTGTATTTCTTATATAATCACACCAAGAGGTGCAAAATGAAATTGTAAATTACTAACCACATCTTTGTTAGCAATTCTGCAACTAATTATATTTTGTACGTGTGCACCGAAAAAATATAAAAAAAAAATATAAAAAAAAAATTAAAAAAAAAAAAAATTTAAAAAAAATTAAAAAAAAAAAAATAATAATAAAAAAAAAACAAAAAAAAAAAACAATAGTAAAAAAGAATATAAAGAAAAAAAAAAGCAAAATAAATTATACATATAAAAAGATAAGTAAAAATTAAATTATAAAGAAAACAAAAGAAAAATTTGCACACATTAATCTTACCTTACTAATATTTTGAGCATTGTAATCGTGAGGAAGGATGAGTTTTAAATTAAAAAAAAAAAAAATAAAAAACAAAAAGAATTGTTATAGTTAAAGAAAAAATTGTCTGGCTAATTGGTCCCTACCAAAGCCATCAAATTAATTAAAAAAAAAAAAAACGACAGCTCAGGTTTTGTTGGTGGCGGGTCGTGGAATCGTTAGGGAGATGGGTGGGTTTAAAGAAGACTAACTACCATAACCAAATAAGCAAAGGACACTTACACAGACTAGAGGACTTTTCTACTATTTAAAAATGGACGCCGTTTGAAATAAATCCTCTGGTTCATTACTGGGTACTTACTGGACATATTCTGTACTTACGGGTACCAATTGGGGGGACATTCATCTGAGATTCCTCTGTTGGGCTTAATCGGGCTATCTATATCATCCATCTATATCTATAAACATCCATTGTCACACTTTAACAAAACAAACGAACTTTCCATCCAACAGGTGGGCGACGCAGGCATTCCAAAATACAAAGGGGCTCTGGGAAACTGGATACTTGAACACAGGAGCAAGAACTGGAACGAGACTATTGAGACCAAATCAGGCATCTCATCGGGACTTCAATACGGGAACAGGAACAGAGCACACACTACCATACCGGCTAGGTACAACGCGTCACGCTATCTGTACTGCAATTTTCACCTTTCAAATCCAACTTTAAGGGGCGAAACTTTGCACGGGTTTTCTTTAATGGTTATAGAACAAAAGATAATCATCCACTGGATCTAACATAGCGGCACAAGACAATTTTAAGCCGCTAGGTAGCGGTCTCTGGAGCTCCACTCGGCTAACGTGTTATCAGCCAAGAGCATACTTGTGGAACTAAATTGCGCTTCCCCTCGGACACCGGGTGAAACCACCGATCAAGAAAAGAACTGCGCAATTACCGAGCGATTCTGATCCTTAGAGGTGCTTATTCGACGAAAAACTTATTTACTTAGGACGGGTTCAACAGACAAATTTCAGAAGGGAAAGCGTTACGCAATGTTCTTTTAATATTGCGAAACATTTTGAAATATTTCCAACAGGAGCGGCTTAGGATATTTTAATGATATATAAACTCACAAAATAAATTAGAAAAATAGATATTTTTCTTGAGATAGGATATAAAATTAATGAATGCTATTAACAAAACATTGTAGCGGATATCCATCTGCTACAGCTTCAACAAAAATCGAAATACAGAATATTGAGCTAATTCAAGAGATATGGTCGTCGAAAGGACTTGTTAACCGACTACCAAAGTACTCATCTAAGTCGATCTATTCACAAACCCATGACACACCGAGAGCATGTGTGCTCCTTTCAAATGGAAGTGAAAATTTCCACCGAACTGCAGAGCATGAGAAATGTGTCAGTAGTTTTATATTTTTATCATCCAGTAGTTTTAGAACGTATATTTCTATTTCATCTAGGCCACGAGCTTTCCTGTTCTTTGAACAATTTATCGCATGTTTAACTCCCGAGCCCAAGAGTAGAGGTTGTTCCATTTTTCAAGTCGATAGCTGTTGTAATTCTGGTCTGTCATCTTCGAATTATTTTTCTATAAGTGTTATTGTAGAAGGTTTATTTAATTTTTTATGGAGGTTGAAATGATCATGTTTACTATCTAGGTCTTCTATGTCGTCACTCATTTGGTTTGTCCATCTTTGCTTTGCTTCTTTGATTTTTCTAAAGATGGTCCCTTGGATTTTTTGAATAATGGTGTATCTTCTCTATAAGTTCCAAAATATCTTCTGTAATCCATTTGTGTTTTGTTTCTTACCTTCTTCATTCTTGATTACTCCAAATATCGTATTTTGTATTCTTTGTCATGCATTTTCTACTTCTCCATCTCTTGTTTATATATCTTATTGTTTATGTGAATTTTATTGTATCAGTAAGCAACGAAAAGATATTCTATTTTGATTTGTTTTTGTTTTGTTCGATTTCAGGTCGACTATAGCCAGTAGAACACGCAAATTGCATAGAAATGTGATTAGTGAAGAAAGCGAAGATAAAATGCAATTCTGTCGAAAACCTCTTGTTAATACGAAATTCGTGGAATGGTCTTCCAAGCGATTCGCACAATCCAACAAGAAAGAGAAAAACTTCAGAGACAAAGAGTGCACTTCTTACTATGAAAGAGATTGGAGACATTCGAGGTAATATTTTTTATTTATTAGTTACGACATTTACAAATTTTTTAATTCATTTTAACGGTAATAGAAAACCGTTGGTACACACATACTACAGTTTAAGAACTATTTTTTGGGAAAGCGTGATGTATTTTTAAAATTTCGTATGGGTATTTAGATATTGTAGTGCTTATAACAGTTTTTTCTAATTAATTCAATAAAATTGTGTTTTGACTAGGACAGTTTTGGGGTAGTTCTGATTTCTTTCATTAGATATGTATTTTGGGCTGCTGAATCCGAATATGAGGTTTGCGAACAAAATTTCGTGAGGGAACATTGAGAAAATCACGGAAAAGAAAAACTTCTGCTTTTTCCCGCTTTTCGAAATTAAATCTCGAAAACTATTAACTTTGAGTAAATAGTCCGTTAATAAAAATGAAAGTACTTAAAATTCTCTACAAATATCACTATTTCCTTTTTTTCAGACGAACCGTTCGGTCTAAAGTGCAAGTTGAAAATTGAGATTTTTTAACGGTCTCTGCAAAACCCACTATATTTTTTATTAGAATGCTATCATTTGATAAATTTCTCCTAGTTTTTACTAGTGGAACTAGTAAAAAAACTGCAGTTGAGGTTTATGAAAAATATCGTAAAAACTACAATGATATAAAAATGATTACCGCGTTTTTGAAGAAAGTTGAGGAGGATAGGGAGCAAGTTCAAAGACGTTCTATTGCACCACCTTATAATTAAAAAACTCAATGTTTTGTGTGTGGTAAACTCAATGTTTTGTGTGTGGTCTCGTCATAATACCTGAGCTTATAAGACAACAAAGTAAAAAGAAAACCAATTGCAATATGGTGTATCAAGTTCGAGTTTTAAAATTTAAAGAAACTGTTATATAAAAAAAAGCAAAAGAACGTAGTGATGAGTATGGAAAAGCCATAATCAAAGGACTTTTGCCCGTCTCAGACTTAGTAGCCTCTGATTGCCGGTATCATAGTTTATGCATGAGAAAACTGTACAATCGCTTAATCACTCACAAAAAGATGAAAAATTCGGGTCCATTTGCCGATGATGTTAAAAGCAATGGAAGATGTTTAAAATTATTTAGAAAATTTGGATGGGGAGTGCCAGTTTTTGCTCAATGAGTTGATCAACCAAATCAAGGGTAAATATCGTCCTGACAAAAAGACAGTCAAAGCTCATCTACTTAAAAAACACCAAAGCGATATAATTATTACCGTGTCTCAAAACAAGAAGCCAGTAGTTTGTTTCAAGGATAGAGGTTATAAAATCTTGAACGACGCTTGGTACCAACAAGCGTTAAAAAATGAAAAAGAGGAAAGACTACGGATTGTTCAGACGGCTGCTGCCATTATTGTTGAGCATATCCGGAGCCAGATTTATGAGACACAGTAATACCCCGTACTGGATAAGTTTTTAGAAGGAAATGAAGAACTCATTCCTGAAACACTACGTACATTTATGGAAAAAGTTGTACTTCATAAAAACGTGGGGAGTATGATAACTGGAAGAAGAAAAGTAATGAGCTTGCTCATAGTCTTATAGCGGCAGTAGAGCCCAGATCATTCGTCTCACCAGTCCTTGTAGGGTTGGCCGTGTTTCTCTACAAAAAGTACGGCTCAAGAAAATTAGTTGATAGTTTCCTCTTTGGGGTTTTGTTCATCCTATACAGAATCATATATGTTCGTCTGGAAGTGTCAGAAATCGCAGACGATCCGCAGAAAATTGACCAGCCGTGCTTTAAGCAGGTTTACGAAAACGCTGATTTTAACGTACATAAAATCGACTGATACCACACTTTTCACGTCATGGGTGGCATTTCTTGTATTGAACCAAGACATGCAGTAGTCACTAACCAATCCATTCCTCGGTTAAAAGCGAAACCCGCGCCTGAGGTTTATGAAAGTCAGGGAGCTGTTCAACTAATTCATTTTGAAAGGACAAAACCTCAAGGTTTGTCAGAAATCAAGATAACAGTTCCGAAGGGAATGTTCACACCAACTGAAACTGTGACTCCATCTGTGCCTGATCTTCCGTGGCTATATGGAAAAAGCAGAGACATTCCCGGCCTCTTAGGATGGAGTGGATTCATGGAAGCTGTCACAAGAGACATACCATATGAACTAACATTTATTGTTTACCAGCCATTCATCAACGCTCCTCCAAGTGATTATGATACAATATTTACAGCATTGTTGAAGGGAGTAGAGAAAACTAAATCCTTGAAGCAAGTTACATGCCTAATGACATTTGACCAAATAATTTGATAATAGTTCAACTAGTAGAAACTAGGAGAATAACAGCATTCTAATAAAAATAAAGTAGGTTTTGCAGAGACCGTTAAAAATTGGCAATGTTCAACTTGCAGTTTAGACCAAACGGTGCGCCTGAAAAAAAGTAAATAGTGATATTTGTAGAGAATTTTATGTACTTTAATTTCTGTTGACAGACCGTTTACTAGAAGTAAATAGTTTTCGAGGTTTAATCAGAAAAGCAGAAAAAAGCAGAAATTTTTCGCTTTTTTCGTGATATTTTTTAATGTTCCGTCAGGAAATTTTGTCCGCAAACCTCATATTCGGATTCAGCAGTCCAAATTACATATATAATGAAAGAAATCAGAACTACCCCAAAACTTTCCCACTAAGGGGTTCGTAGAGTACAAATTTACTGAATTAAATTTATTAATGAATTTTAACTTATTTTATTTAGTTTTTATTTTAATTTATTTACATTTATTTTACTTTACTATTTACACTAAAAATATAATTTGTAACACATTTATCTCCCGACAATATAAGCGCACACGGTTTACATTTAGAATGAATCATACAATACAATATTCTCTATTTATATTCATTCCGGTCCTGTTCGCGAAAGATCTAGAACCCAAGATGACTTGATGTCACTGTTCGGAGTGAAAACCTTGAATAGTTCCATTCCTGTTATAGAATCAGCTTTTTTTTGTACTAGGGTGTTCTTTTCGTTTAGGCTGGGCTATTCTGTTAGACTAGGATTATACCTTTCCACCAGCTGCGTCGCTGGTAGAATAGTGATTTTTGTTAAACTTTTACTCTTGATAGTTATTTGGTGTCATAATATTGCAATATTAAAGAGCAAGAAAGAAGTGAATAGTTACGGTTTCAAGTATAATAAACTAAAAGTCAAACAATTAGGCATGCACGTCATATATTTAATGACATAACCCACCGGTACAAACTAGACGGCATACAAATTCAGCAATTTTTTCCGCATATATTAGTTTTTCGCTACCGTTAAGTTTAGCAGGAAAGCGCTGTTGCCAAATAAAAAACATATACAGTGATGAGCGCGCTAATAACCGGCAGAATAACGCAAAAGATGGACAACATTATACGTTGCGAAGTAAAGAGAGATGAAACTAGTAGAGGTGGAAATTATCGGTATAAGCGTATAAATTAACATTACATTGCATAGTTTCCCACCTTTAGACGTCTGTGACAAAAGTATTTTATACAATTCTCCTGTCACAGTGACAGTTGTCATATTCCTTCGATACGTCTAAAGGTGGGAATATAATTTCCACCCTTACTAGTTTCATCTCTCTTTACTTCCATTTTCTATGTTTTCCATCTTTTGCGTTATTCTGTCGGTTATTAGCGCGCTCATCACTATATGTATTTACCACACCGGCTACACTGTTTCTATTTGTCTTTAAGAGTGTGAAACAAAGATAACTATCTGTAATATAAGTGTCAAAGTAATGTTGTCCTATAAAAGGTTATGTAAGATTTTTGTTTGTTTATTTTTTTTCTGCTGTCGTTAAAATATAAACTAAATAAATAAAATATATCAAAAATGAATAATCCATTTTCAATTTTGTTGCAACACGAAAATACAGCCGCATCATTATTCTAGTTCAATCTGAGAGTGCAGCAAGCACCTCCACCGGTTTCGAAACTTGTTAGTCTCTCATCAGGAGGCACATATGCTGCTCTCTCTGACCCAACCAGGACAAACCCCGGCGTGCAGTGACGGATTGCAACGAACGAAATGGCAGGGACGCCCTAGCGGCAACTGATAGCAAAAGACTAAGTTTTCAATCTAATAGCACATAAAACAACATCAAAAAATGTTACTCTACATCCTACCAGATTGAATAAAATATACTTTGAAAACAATAATTTGACATTATATTTAACCTCCAATATTATGACAGACGTCAGTTACCATTTACCATCTCACCAAATATATCATAATGACGTCATATATACTCGTCATGTATACTATATCATAATGACGTCATATATACTATAATGACGTCATATATACTCGTCACTACTTCTAGTCAATGAAATGTTCGCTGTAATAGGAACGACATGTCAATAAAATATGATTATTACCTATTTATTTTTTCAAATGTAAAATATGACAACGAGGGGAAAATTGCGTGCGATCCTTATTATTTGACTTCGACCATATACGCCAAAATAAATAGTGCAGAAGTTGTGACCGGTAGTTCTTTCAGGATAACAGACTCAGTAAAACACAGGTTAAAACAAAATAAATGTATTGAGGATATTTATATACAGTTCAAAATTAAAAATAACAAAATAAAATATAATTCTATTTTCGCCCCGTTCCGAAGAAAGCTCCCTTGGCGGCCGTCTGCAAAAGAAAAATAAAATTGTACTTATTACTATCAAAAGAAAATGCAATTAATAGAATACAAGAAGCACAGATTCGCACCTCCTTACACTTCACTCCATTATAAGAACAAACACTCACACAATCAAAATATCAATAACTATACACACCCATACAACTCCGAATCGGAGATGGCGGTAATCGTTGACTCCACGGCTACACGGATCCTGTTCAATTACCAGCGGCGCATCTCTTCACTACAGAGTTCCACCACCCAGTTTGGCCTACCTGTTCACTACACTGGTTTGCCAGGAGTCTAGCGCTTGATCGCCGCAAGGCTGATTCTTCTTCTGCAGTTCTTTCCTTAAATACACTCTCGGCTGCGCTACTTGGATGCCTCGGAGTATAAGTGGAAATGAGTGGGGTTGCGCTGGTACTGAAACGCGTGCAGTTATCTGCTGTTGATATGCTTAACGCCAGGCTGAAGGCATATCGTTACAAAGTTAAGATGGCTATTCAATTACATGCGTAATATGTATTTTTATTTTATTTATTTTTATTTAGCGTATGGACTTTCACAGTAGGATAAATACACAAATATAATATATTATTCAAACACTAAAATATGATGAATGAACCTAAATATTAATGTCCAATTTACATAGCCATTCAATTGCTTCTGGGGAGCATTCCACAAAGTCCTGGAGGTTTCCACGGTAGGCACGATTTAGGCAATCTGAAACACAATGACTTATGGTCTGTCTAGGTGATCCTCAATCGCATTGTGTACTTTCCGTACGACCCCATTTGAACAGAGAATCAGCACATTTACCATGTCCGGTACGTATGCGATTAAGCCTCGCCCAGATGGACCGGGACACACTCGATCCGATGAAACTCTGGGTTGGGGTGGATATCTGAATATAGTCTGCTATTATTGGCATCCATCTTGTGGACCATTGCCTTTGTATATCATAGGAATCACCAATTGTTCGGACAGATCTGATTGGAGGATTTCTAGACCTCAGTCGCTGGTGCTCTTTTGAGATATCTGGTATGTCTTGATGGATTGGTAATTGTATGTTGGCTACAATTTTCTGGTACTCTCTCACTAATGCTGATGTATGGCGTAGATCTGGTGGAGCAATATTGCTCAAAGTAGGCAGCCATCTCACTGTGGTTGATTTTATTGTTCCAGTGATAATTCTCATGGCTTGATTAAGTTTGACATCGAAAAAAATAAAGCTAGAGCAGAGGTCCGAAGAGTATCTGCAGAAGCACCCCAAGTTGTTCCAGCAAGTTTTGTTATTATATTTTTTCTTGTTCTCAGTTTACCGGCTGCGTTTGTAAGATGGCTTTTGGAGGTGAATGTTCTATCAAGTGTGACGCCTAGATATTTGGGGTTGTTGTTAAGTTTGATAGGTGCATCATTTAGAGTTACATTGAGAGTATCGTCGGCAAGTTGATTCGACAGATGAAAGAGACAGGTTTCAGTTTTGCTTGTGTTAGGACGTAAGCGCCAGTTCTTAAAGTGGTTACGTAGTGTAGTTAGATCCTCGTTTAGAGCTCGTTCTCCATAGACGAATGATGATGGGTATGATTTTCATCAACTTATAAATAAGGCCCTCTCTCCACACAGTGTCATAGGCAGCCGTAAGGTCTATAAATGTTATGGCAGATTTTTCACGTCTTTCAAATCCAGCTTCGAGAATGTAGTTAAGGACAGCACTTGGTCACAGCAGCTTCGTCTTCTTCTAAATCCAGCTTGCTCAATTGGTACAGCGTCCTCAATGGTGTTACATATTCTATTATACAGAGAGGTCCTAAATTATGGAATAAATTCATTTTCTCTAAAATGGACGACTATAGAGAAAAATCCGGAAACAGGTCGATTTTTGTTTTTAAATTACAACTTTTTGACATATATTTCATACTAGTGATGTCATCCATCTGAGCGTGATGACGTAATCGATGATTTTGTAAATGGGAATAGGGGTTGTGTGGCACCTCATTTGAAAGGGTTTTCAATTCTCTATTTAGTAATATAAACAATAATATTATTATTTATACAGGGTGACCAAAAAATATTTTTTGAATTAAATTAATTGACGCAAAAAGAAGAATGTATTCAATTTATTTAACTCAAAATACATTATAGTGCTGTCAGCAAATATAAAAAAAATGTTTATTTGACAAATAAACATTTCTTTTCGCTTAAATTAAATCACAAACAGCCTCCCACCTACCACTTGGCAGTTTGAACATTTAATTTAAGCGAAAAGCAAGGTTTATTTGCCAAATAAACATTTTTTTCTATTTTGTGACAGCGATAGAATGTATTTTGAGTTAAATAAATTGCATACATTCTCCTTTTTTCGTCAATTAATTTATTTCAAAAATTATTTTTTTGGTCACCCTGTATAAATAATGATATTAATGTTTGTATTACTGAATAGAGAATTGAATGCCCTTTCAAATGATGTGCGACACGACCCCTATTCCCATTTAAAAAATCATCGATTACGTCATCACGCTCAGATGGATGACGTCACTAGTATAAAATATATGCCAAAAAGTTGTAATTTAAAAACAAAAATTGACCTGTTTCAGGATTTTTCTCTATAGTCGTCCATTTTAGAGAAAATGAATTTATTCCATAATTTAGGACCTCTCTGTATAAGAGTCGTTCTAGTAATTTATAACAGCAACTGAGTAAGGCGATATGCCGGTAACTTTCAGGCAGCTTGTTGTCTTTGCCAGGCTTCTGGATTGCGATAATTTTTGTTCTTTTGAATTCTGGGGGTAGCATAGCTGTAGTCACAATGTCGCTAAAGAATTCTTTGAGCCACTGTCTTGTTTTTGTACCAGTGTGGATTATAAACTCAAGATATATTCCATTGAAATCAGCTGCTTTTCCCGTTTTGGTTTGGTTAAGCGCTTCGTTTATTTCATCCAATGAGAAGGCACGTGAGTATTCTGATGTTGCGGGGGTATTTGCTTTAAGTTGTTTAAGAGTCGATGTATGAGTTTTCTCAGATGGAGGTCGAGAGTTCTCAATTATTCTATTGGCAATCTTATTTGGCTCAATTGTTGATTTGTTTAAGTGTTGTGCTGTGCTTGCTTCGCCCAGTTTGCGGATCAGTCCCCATTCGTCCCGACTGGAACGGAAGAAATCAATATGTTCTACGGTAGACTTCCATTTATTAAGTCTAGTTGAATCCAGTGACTTGAGTAAGTTGTCACCAATTTCGGAATCTTCTGATTTCAAAAATTCGTTATATAGTTTTTGACTTTCTTCCGTGCAGTCTGGGATGTACTCCTTTCGGAAACCTCAGGGGATATGTTTTTTGGCGATAGAGATAACCATTCCTAAAAAACGGTGATAATTGTTGGCTTTCGGGTCAATGAAGCGAATGCAGGTGTCCAGCTCTTTGGTGTATTCAGGCCAATTTGCTTTGTTAAAATTCCAACGGGGTCTCGGCGTGGATTCAACGATAGGAATTTGTATGCCTATTTCGATTATGACAGGTCGATGTTGGCTGCGGGGGAAACTAGGCAGTACAGTTCGGGAGCTTGGGAGTGGTTGCAACTGTGAGTTACTCGAAACCCAGCATAGATCGGGGTTGTAGCCTTTGCGCCATCTTCTAGAAAAGAAAGTAGTTTTATCTTTTAGACTATGGATAAGGTGAATATTGTTTTCTTCGGCCCACTCCAGGAGTTTTCCCCATTTTCATCATTGTTTTCATATCCCCATTAGTTCTGCTGACTGTTAAAGTCCCCAATGTAAACTGTAAGTTGGTTGTCCTCGGCTTTGATTACATTTATTGGCCATTTAGTTAATGGTGGTTTGTAGATGTTCTTTATGGTTATGCCATTCACTTCTGTAGAGATTATGGATACACTATTTTCGCAGCTGCAGTCCGTCACCTTGGAATTTTGTATACTGTTATGCACGTAAGTTGCAGTGCCGTAAACATTGCTGTAAGTGGCTCTAATCATGCTATATCCTGGAATTTTACCCCTCTTAAGAAGCTCGGTTTCTGATGGTGCGTGAGTTTCTTGAATGGTTATGACGTCAACGTTATTTTCGATTAGTAATTTTGAAAGAAATTCAGATTTTGATCTACTAATTCCCTCTATGTTTATTTGACATATACGGAGGGTTGGTCCGATATGTCTCGTCAAATGGTGTTGATAAACACCTTTGTAGTTTTCCATATTCCTATATGGAGATTCCTTTTCTTGCTTTTCTTTATGTATTTTTATTATGTTTTACTTATTTGGTGTAGGTATTATTAACTGTCACATCAAATAATGGTAAAACAATATATGAAACCGAGAAATGATCCGAAGAATAAACAAGCATATATGCCTATTCAAAAAAACAAGAAACAAGACGTCAAATAAATCTAATTTAACACAATGAGAATCATTATCATTGTCTTGAACACAATGATCCAAACATCTAAAACTCGTTGGAACCAATATTCTGGTGACAAACTAAATCCGTGCTTTTTATAATTTGAAAAGCAAACGAACTATAAAGGAATCAGAAAAGAGGGAATCTACAAATGCATTCACCTCCCGTCAATTTCTCTAGGTAAAATATGGTAAAATTCCATCGAATGTTGATTCCGTGTACTCACAATAGGAGTGTTCGTCGCATAAATCGGACGCCAGAATTTTCAACGCACACGCTCCATCGGTTATCGTTTTCGAGCGAAGATCAAATGATTTGAGCACCGCGTCCTCACTGGTAAAAATTTGCGACGAACCATTAGTTCAATACGCACGAAAAATTTACCAATGCGGACGCGCAATTAAAGGTACCGTATCGTATGCCCTCTCTAAATCTACAAACAATAGGTGGGTAGATAGATTCCTTGCCTTCCTTTTTTCTATTACCTGCTGCAGAACGAATATATTATCAGTGCACGATCTTCCTGTACGAAATCCATTTTGTTCTTCCATGTCTTCGTATTCTGATTCTATTCTTTCTTCTATTATTCGACCGTACAACCTCCCTATTGAGCTGGTAACAGGTATTACCCTATAATTAGAGCAAATGCGTTTATCCCCTTTATTGTATATTTTGTCCTTTTAAGTATTTATTAAATAGTTGAACCAACATCTCATGTAATATTTTTGGTCCGTGTTTTACCAACTCAATTGGGATGTCTCAAGGTCCTGCTGCTTTACCGTTTTTCGATCTCTTGAGGGCGTCGTTTAACTCTCCAGTTGTTATCTTAATTATTTGTGTATGTTGGGATAATTCTTCCATTTCGATCTCTTGCAATTTACATCTATCTTCTGTCAGTAAGACCTCATAATGGTGTTTCCTTGATTCAGATCTATTAACTTTATGTTAGATTTTTCCTTTCTTTCTCTCCGGAAAGACCTTCCACCTTCACCTTCCACGCTTGACCAACTCTTGTTCCACCCATATACCTATCCTCCACTTCTACACATCTTCGATCCCACATCTCATTTTTACTTTTCACTACTTCTCTTTTTACATCTCGATTTAATTTTGTGCATCTCTTGTGATCTTCCTCCTTTCTTGTTGACATCCATTTCTGATAAGCAGTTTTCTTCTTGTTTACTAACGTTTGCATATTCTCCGATCACCATTCTTGATTTTTTGTTTCATGTTTGTCTTTATACCCCAAAGCTTCACTTGCAGCCTCATGAATGTATTTTTTAAGTTGCTGGTATAATTCTTCCGCTGTTATATTTTCTCGTTCCACATTTTATAATTTTGTGGCCAGTTGTAATTTGTAAATATAATTTCTAAAATATTAATTCCCTAAGTGACTATAGTTAATGCTAAGTGTAAATTATTTCCAAATCTTTAGAACAATTTACATGAGAACTTTTCTATTTTGGTATTAAACAGTTTGGTATATGTCATTTTCAGAAACGATAGTATAAGAACAGAAGCCACAGAAGAGCATCGCAAGGCGCTAGCATCGAGAGTTGAATCGCAAGTATTTCATATACGGACTGCAGTTCCTCCTAGCTTATTGCAATTACATCCGTTTGATCAACAAATTGCGGTAGCTGGAAATGATAGCTTTGCGTAAGTATTAATTTCCTACATTCTTACATATACACTGTACGTTAAACAAAACGGGCCACCCACAAAATTAACATATTTTATATTTTTTATATATGTTCACTTGAGAGCAAAATAATCGACTCACTCGCTGAATTGTACACGTTAGATGTCTCAAATTTACTAAACCTGTTGTCTATAGGAAGAAAACCTACCTGTTTCCTGACTAGAGTTCGCGTCCGTTTTTTAATTATTAACAATTTAGTGCAAAAATCGCGATTTTTTCGATTTTTTGCACCCCATTCAAAAGTTAAATAGTTGACATAAAATTACAAAATTTAATTTTTTAGAACATTAAAAACCTTCAAAATGCCGGTTTTTGAAAGTTAAAAAGGTAATTTCTTGCTACGCAAACTGCAAAATAAGTGAAAATCGTTATTTGTTAATAACTTTTACTAAAACTACCTTAGAACTTTAGTGTTTCACCTGAAGTTGGATATTTTGGTGCTTAACAAACCTTCAAAAGTTGAGACCGATCCATTAATTAGTTTCAGAGTTATTCTAATTGTTTATCCCAGAGACCTTTATTGTGCAATAACATAAGACAGAAAATAATGAAGTTATGGCAATTCTGCGTATGCCAAATGAGAGTAGAAAACTGATGCTATCAAAATGTACTAAAAAAAGATAAAAAAAATTATCTAATATAGTCAAAAATCCTAATGCCAAATTTGTGAAATTTGGTAGTTTATAAACATTTAGAATAACTTTAAAAATATTGTCCGTAAAAAAATTATTTTACATATTAGAAAAGCTGGTATTTTACACGAATTTTTAAAAATGTAGTTTAATTGGTGGCTAGTCGTGGTAAGTGAAGGGGGAGCTGGGAGCCGACAAATGCTTGAGTTCAAAAACTAAAAAAACCAACTTAAAACTACTATTATTTTCTATATCTCGGGATCTACTGAATATATTTTGATCGTTCTTTTTTGAATCAGTATGTAATTTTTCTGTACATTACAAATATGCAATTTGTCTAGACATTTATTAATTAATAAACAGTCTAATTTGTTTAAACAATTTTTGAAAAAATAATTTTTCCCAAAAATCCATGATTTTAATCATACTATCATTATTAATCATAGAAAAAGTTAAGGTATACTTTAATAAATAAATTATCTTCAATAAATAATTATCTAATAAAAATCATTTATTTTTAAAGTGTACTTTAACTTTTTCTATGATCATTAATGATACTATGATTAAAAAAATAGATTTTTGTAAAAAATATATTTTTTCAAGAATTGTTTAAACAAATTAGACTGTTTAATAATTAATAAATTTATAATCAAATTGCATATTTGTAATGTACGTAGAAATTACATACAAATTAAAACAAGGAAGATCAAAATCAATTGAGTTGATCCGGAGATACAGAAAATTATATTCGTTTGAAATTGCTTTTTCGGTATTTTAACTCAGTGAATTTGTAGGTTCCCCCTAGTAATCGTTTGAACTACATTTTTGAAAAATCGTAGAGGGTGCTGTGAAAGTACAATGTTTGTGCAAATTTTGTAAGAGAAAATACAAATCCCATTCTTTAAAATGGCATTAATGAGATTCCTTAATTATTATAAACAAATTAGCTGTGAATAAAAAAAACATATGGCTAACTTTGTCCCAAATGAACCCAAGCTAATTTTTTTTATTTAAAAATTCGTGTTAAAGTTCTATCTTTTTAAATATATAAAAAGATTGTTTCTACGGACAACATTTTTAAAGTTATTCTAATTGTTTATAAACTACAAAATTTTTAAAATTTGGCATTAGAATTTTTGACCATATTAATTATTTTTTATCTTTTTTTAATGCATTTTGATACTATCACTCTTCTACTTTCATTTGGCATACTCCAAATTGCCCTATCTTCATTATTTTCTGTCTTATCTTATTGCAAAATAAAGGTCTCTGGGATAAACAAATAGAATATCTCTTAATTAATGAAAATTTAAAAAGGGGGTAAACCCTGTAGTTGGCTGTATACCTTCAATATAACAACGTGGAATGAAGTAAACAGTTCTGTTGTAGGTGTACCTCGTCCAATTTACTTACCGTTGCACTTCATCCGCGCCATAGCCTGTGACACGATACCAACACGAAATATCTAGGCGGTAGGTGTGTTCCCCTTTAGAATCATTTTGATTCTAAAAAAGAACACACCCACCGCCTAAATATTTCGTGTTGGTATCGTGTCACAGGCTATGGCGCGGATGACGTGCAACGGTAAGTAAATTGGACGACGTATAGGCATATATGAATTTATTAAAAATTCTTAAAATTTATCCACGAAGGAGTGGAAGTACAAAATGTTTTCGGTCAGACTGACCATCATCAGTGTAAACGTCCAGTGTACAAGTAATTGTAACTAGCCACTTCAATAGGTATAAAAACCTCTAAAATACATTATTGTTACATTCTATATTAAAAAGTGGTCGACATTAAGTCGATGTCTTAAGATTTAAAGATCACATGTGAATGTATTTCAAGACCAAATAGCATACCTCATTTGTAATTTAAAAGTACAATATCTCTTTTATTATCGAACATAAGCGAATGAATCAAAAAACAAAATGTTAAGAAGGCGCCTAAGGCTACAGAATCTCCACAAAATGCGATAAGGTTATTGGTTGTTCACAATTTGGATTTCGAAAAGGCCTGGGTACCAGGGAAGCACTAGGTGCAACCCAAGTGCTAGCTCCGAACTGCTACGATCAAAGGAAAGATGTAATGATGTGTTTTATAGATTAGAAAAAGCCTTCGATCGAGTACAACATCATAAACTCGTACATATACTAAAACAACTCGACATAGATCAAAAAGACATTCGTTGCATAGAGGCTCTTTACTGGAATCAAACAGCTATCGTCAAGGTGGATAATGAAACAACGCAAGCTCAAAAAATTCTCAGAGGTGTAATGCATTCTTGGGGATGGAAGTATCTTCCAGGAAGCTCTTGAGGAATGCGAAAGCGGCATCAAAGTAAATGGTACCTGGGTCAATAATATACGATATGCGGATGACTTGGTCTTAATAGCAGACAATATAGAAGACCTCCAAAACCTTCTTAATAAAATTGGAGAGCATAGCGAGAACATGGGACTTAGCATCAACATAAAAAAGACGAAGTTCCTTATAATCAGCCGTCAATTATGTCAACATCAAAATTCAAGACTAGCATATAACAACCAAGATGTAGAGCGCGTAAGAAAGTTTAAGTACCTGGGAACCTGGCTATGTGAAGACTGGATGTCGAATATGGAAATTAAATGTCGGATAGAAAGAACCAGAAGTGCATTCATGAAATTCAGAAACGTCTTTACGAACTCTGACTTTGACCTAAACCTAAGACTAAGATTCACAAAATGCTATATATGGTCGGTGCTCCTATATGGCATGGAAGGATGGACTTTAAAAATAAACACAATGAATAAGCTAGAGGCATTTGAGATGTGGATCTATCGACGAATCCTTAAAGTTCCCTGGACCGCAAGAATAACAAATGAAGAAATCCTAGAATTGGTACAGAACGACAACTGATGTGCACAATTAAACAGAGAAAAACGGCATACCTGGGGCACCTAATTAGAAATGAAAGATACCAGTTTCTGCAAACCTTAATTGAAGGAAAGATCGAAGGAAGAAGAGGAGTGGGCAGGAAGAAAATGCCATGGCTCCGTAATGTCAAACAATGGACAGGACTAAAAAACATAGGAGACCTAATACATACTGCAAGGGATAGAGAAAAATGGTCAAACGTGATCGCGAACATCCATTAGTGGATTGCATAAGAAGAAGAATGTATTTCATCCTTGCTCGAAAATTGCACAAGGTAAGTACTTGTGTTCAGGTGAGAGGTTACGAACCAGTTGGTCCGTTCAAGCAGTGATATTACATAGCGAAGGACTTAGCTACCCTGCTATCGTTTCCTTATATTGGTAACATTTTTTTGCTAATGCACGATAATGCCAGATCTCACGTAACCGAATATTTCTTCTTCTTCTTTAAGTACCGTGCCCAAATTTTTAGGCGTGGGTAGCTTCCATAACAATTTGCCGATATCGTTCTCGATCTTGTGCGGCATGTAACAATTGATCTGCTGATAAGCCAGTCCATTGACGAAGGTTTCGGAGCCATGAATATTTCTTTCGACCAATTCCTCTTTTTCCGTCGATCTTTCCATTGAGTATTAACTGCAGCATACTGTATCTGCTACCTCTCATTATATGCCCCAGATATTCAAGTTTTCTCTTTTTTATCATCTTCATTAAGTCACCTTCGCCTTGACCTACTCTGTTTAAGACTTCTCTGTTTGAAATGCGTTGAACCCAAGATATTCTGAGCATTCTACGATACGATCAAAGGCTTCTAATTTGTTCATCATGTTAACCTTCATGATCCAGGTTTCACATCCATATAGTAATACAGGATACACATAACATTTTAGGAACTTGATTCTTAGTTGTAAATTCAGCTGAGAGTTGCTCAGAATAGATCTAAGTTTCATAAATGCTCCTCTTGCAATTTCTATACGAGTTTTAATTTCTTCATCCGGATTTAGTGTCTCGTTTATCCAACATCCTAGGTATTTAAAATGGTTAACTTTTGTTATTGATTCATCACTGACAATTAGTTGCATAGGGCCGACGTCTTGTTTACTAACCACAAGTAACTTTGTCTTTGTTGCATTTATGTTAAGTCCGTTATTGGAGCATTCTCTAGTGACTCGATCAATAAGGAATTGAAGATCTTCGATATTTTCAGCCATGATCGCGGTGTCGTCTGCATATCTGATGTTGTTAATAGTTTCTCCCCCGATTCGAACTCCACATTGTCCTTCCAAGGCTTCATTAAAAATTATTTCTGAGTATACGTTAAACAAAGTTGGGCATAACACACAACCCTGTCTGACACCTCTTTGAATGCAAATTTTGTCTGTTTCTTTGCCGTCTACCAGAATAGAAGCTTCTTGATTCCAATATAGATGTTGTAAAAGTCTCAGATCTTTATCATCTATTCCAATCATTTCTAGATATTCAAACAACCTATCATGTTGAACTCTATCAAACGCCTTCTCAAAATCTATAAAGCAGACGTAAATTGGTTTCTGTACTTCCCATGATCGTTGAAGTAATGTTAACATTGAGAACAAAGCTTCCCTTGTTCCCAATCCTTCTCTGAAACCGAATTGTTTGTTTCCCATTGTCTCTTCACATTTCTGCTTGATTCTATTAAGAATTATCTTAAGAAGTAGCTTAAGAGAGTGGCTCATGAGACTAATTAGTCTAAAGTCTTTACATGATGATGTATTAGGTTTTTTTGGGAGTGGAATAAATGTAGACTCCAACCATATCTGTGGCATCATTCCAGTCTCGTATATATGGTTATAAATGTTTGTTAATTGTGAGACATTATCGTCATCCAGAAGTTTGAGCCAGTCTGATGGTATTTGGTCAGGGCCTGGAGATTTCCCATTTTTGCTCTGTTTGATGGCTTTCTCTACTTCCGCTTTTAAAATACTAGGACCAGTATTCGTATACTTTGTGGTGTTAAGTGGTGGCCTCGTATCCAGGAAGAGCTCTTTTATATAGTTAGTCCATTCTTCCTTTTTTTCATCCAAGTCAAGAATTATGTTACCTTTGGAGTTTCTCATAAAGTGAGGAGTTCTTTTTCTCTGAGTGTAGGTAATTTCTTTAAGCTTTTTATGTATATTAAACTCGTCATGTTTTCTTTGTAGTTCTTCCATTTCACGACATCTTTTTTCCATCCAGTCCTCTTTTGCTCGCTTAACCTCGTATCTTATTTGTCGATATATCTCTCTATACCGAATCTCGTCTTTGTTTTTCCAATTTCTTCTTTGTTGAATAAGGCCTAGTAATTTATCGGTCATCCAATCCTTTTTCTTTATTGGATCTTTTTCTGGTTTCAAAACTTCGTTTGCTATGGTGACCATGGCGGAATTCATGATATCTAGATTTTGACCGATATGTTCTTGTTCAGATCTTTCTAGCTGTTTTTTAATCTCACGATTTATCTTATTTCCGAACTCATATTTACAACAGGTAAATCTTCGGACTTTGAATTGGCCATCGCATAGTCCAGATCTTAACCAGATCGAATATTTGGGGGACATAATTGGCAGAAGACTACGACAGCGTTTGCCACCTCCTAGAACCTTACAAGAGGTAGAAACAGTAGCTCTCGAGATTTGGAATGATATTGATCAAGACCAAATAGCATACCTCATTTGTAATATAAAAGTACATATCTCTTTTATTATCGAACATAAGCGAATGAATCAAAAAACAAAATGTTAAGAAGGCGCCTAACGCTACAATTGAGTTTTAATTTAAATATTGTATATATGCTAGAATATTCCACAGGCTGCTCCAAGCTTTAAAAAAAAGCAGTATGATTGTTACACCCGGTATAAAATGACATTTACCCGTCTAGCAACGTATTATTAAAGTCCTTTTCATAAACATTTTTCAGTGCGTCACAGTTTTACGATTTCTTTCTAACGCATTAAATTGTATGTGACAGAAAAAAGGCACGTCTGTGATTACAGACATTTATAACATTTATTCTAGTTATTCTAGTTGTCGATAAATGGCGCTATAATCAAAGAAAAAATTATTTACGAATTATATAATATATCTACGAATATAATCTGTACAATTTATAAGACTATACAAATCAAAGAAAATACCACTTTATAAATGCAATAAACACAATTGATTTGTTTTTATGTCAAATTGCAAATAAAATGTGACAACTGTCAGATTTAACTAAAATGGCATGTCACTAAAATGTATATTATCACGGACTTACCTTTTTTTCTATCATTTGTGACGCACTGAAAAATGCTCATGAAGAGGACTCTACATCGATTTTCTTAAATAGTAAGGCTATTACATACTAAAAAAATCACTCAAATCGGACAACAGGTTTAGGACATTCGAGACATCTAACGTGTACAATTCAGCGAGTGCAGGGGCGTAACAGAGGCCCCCGCAGCGTGAAGCTTGCGGGGGGGAGGGCCCAATCGATCAGGGGCCCCATCTTGTCGTCTGATATTATGTAAAAATCTTTTATAGGTATAGAATTTTACTTTGTGTGTTTAAATTTAAAAATGTAAATTTCTAAATAGGCGTATTCGGCAAGTGAATCATCTCATATCTAGAAACTTAATCCTTTCCGGTCTCATGAACTTTTATGGTGACGACAATAAACTATAATGCTTTGTACGTGACTATTGAAAGATTTGAGAATTGTTATTTGCCGAATTTTAGAACAATATTTCTAAATCTAGAAATGTGTTTTCTCTCTTTAATCTTTACCTACGTTTAGTATCCTATCCAAGGTTATACCTCCAAGGGCCCCATCTTGTCGTCTAATATATGTAAAAATGTGTTGCTATATTATTTGCATACATACGTTTTTTAAGCAGTGCAGTATTGAAAATGAAGTTGTCCATTCGAATTAATAAAATTGTGGATATATTCGCTGATAGTACATAGTGCACGAAGAAAATTGTTCATCTCATAGAATAATACTATGTACTAATGTAATCATTTAGTAATTTTTATTCTATTTTATTCTATACCAATAAAGATGAAAAATGTAAGTCGTTATAAACAATGCATGAATACACCAATAGCTAGTAAATGACAGTTTTGGAGTGAAATTATCAGCGTCACGACGGACGTATTTGCTTGACAATTTGGATTTAGGTTCTAGTTACACTCCACTTCTAAGTATTACTTGTGTCATTGGTTGCTTCTACTTCGGTGGGTGACACCCCTCCATGGGGTGAAAAATATACGTTTAAAATAAGTCCGGAAATGCATAAATTGACTAATTATAAGCAACTTTTATTCTATAGAGTTTCTTTATCTATGTTAATACTTTTCAAGTCGTTTGCGAATGAAAATGCTTATTTTTTAACAAAAGACAACGTTTTCAGACGGGTTTTTCGCAAATAACTCAAAAATAAGTATTTATCGAATTAAATATTAGATATCGAAAAAGTATTTGTAGCAAAAACGTAAACTTATAGGATACAAAAAAATGGTGAACTTATTCATGAAGTCTATCAACACAGTAAAAGCACAGTTGAAGCTCATGACAAATTATTCTTATTCGTCCAATTCCAAATCGAATATTTCAACATGGAATAACCAAAAAATTAAGCACTTTTCGGGAAAAACTCATTAAAACTTTTTTTAAATGTTTACGAGTATAGCCAAAACTATACGAGTTATGCTCGAATAAAGTTGGCCCCTTTTTTTGGTAAAAAAAATCGTGAATTTCTGCCCCTATTTCGCACCCCAAATAAAATTTATCGTTAGCGCTTTACCATTTACTTTAAATATTTATTGTTTATATGATCTGTAAGTTTGACCGGTTCGATGTTCTTATTTTTGAAAAAATTGGGTTTTATAGTAAAAAAAAGTTTTTTTATTTTGGAAAAATGCATTTTTTTCAAAATAACAAAGTAAGTATTAGTGCTAAGATATTAGAGTGCCAAATATTAGATTTGGAATTTAACGAATAAGAAAAACTTTTCATGAGCATCAACTTTTCTTTTACTGGGTCGACTTCATTTTTGTTTCATTTTTTTATAAGCTAGATACATTTTTGCTAACAATATTCTGTTCGATCAAATACTTACTCTTTGAACTATTTGCGAAAAATCGCATAAAAACGTGTTTTTTTTTTGTTGAACAATAAACATTTTTACTCATAAATAACTCGAAAAGTCTTGAGTTAACCACTTTGGTGGTGACACTGAGAATTACACGGTATCACCATATTTTACGTTCATTTACTGGGCTGTAACACATATAGGTATTTGTTACATATGTCGCATTTAGTAATTTTTTAAAGGGGGCCCCATTTCCAATTCTGCGGGGGGCCCAGACGGAGTTTGTTACGCCACTGAGCGAGTGAGTCGATTATTCTGCTCTCAAGTGTATTTCATGTTCATTTATTTATTCATATCGCGTGTACTGAGAATCTAGGCGCAGCTTGTAAAGAGAACAAACAGGTTCTCAAAACCTATTAAACCCTTAAAAATTCTCAGATAGCTTGTTCTCATTATTCACTAATCAACGAATCTTCGTAGAACTAATTGTTTCGAGAACTGCACGAACTATTGTAATGTTCTAAAGAGTCTAAAACCATTGAATGTTGTCACTGCTAATGTTGAACTGTCATTCAACTGTGCGTAGAACTTACCGACTATTTCTTGAGACCAGATCTCATCAACGCTGACCCGGTACGGATACCAAAAGGAAGACAACAGTTAGAGAAGATGGCGTTCTCCCCATTGCTGCATTGCGAGACCGAACGCAAACTACATACTAAAGTGCTCCAAAGTAGCAAGCTCCATAACCAGCAGTCAGGGTTTCTATTGTTTGGCGAAGGTTAACCCATTAAACGCCAAGCAAAGAAATACTGCAATAATATGTAATATAAAACTTTAAAAGGGTAAACCCTGTAGTTGGCTGTATACCTTTGTTAAGACAACGTAGAATGAAGTAAACACTTCTGTTGTATGTAGGTATATAAATTTATTAAAAAATTCTTAAAATTTATCCTTAAGGGAGTGGAAGTACAACAAAACGTTTTCGGTCAAAATGACCATCCTCAGTGTAAACCTGGAAATAAGTGAACCACTTAGATTGAAATGCAAAAGGGTGAAATTTTGACAGTTAAAAAAAAGAAAATGTGGTTACTTACGTCCAGTGTACAAGTAATTGATCCCTTGATGGAACCCTAGATCTTTTCAGATAAGACATTCTAATATAGACAATAACCAAAAATTTTGTTGAATTTCCAACATTTTTAATTGATTCACTCTATTTTTTCATTTAGATTAAAATTAAAAAATAAATCTCAGCTATCAACATTTAATAAATTTACTTAATATCAACTTTGGTCAATACAATATTCAATCTAGAATTTCAGTAGTTTAATATGTGACATATTATTTTTACATTTAGAGCTTACAACCAAAATTAATTTTCTTCTTTGATCAAAACATGTACATTTCTTTCAGCGCAATTTTCCTAATTTAATATCAGTCTTTATCCATTTAACAATTCACACAATTTATTTTCAAAACAGTAATTATATTTCATTTATTTGTCCACTGAACATAGTCAACTTACCTTATCACCCGTTTTAATAATTTTTGTACATTTAGATTTTCAATAGTTCTATATGCGACAAACTTTTTACATTCAGTCATAACAAATTTTTTTTTTTTTAATTTCTTGATCAAGATATGTACATAGGTTTTTTCAATTCCACTTCCCTCATTTAATACCATTTCCTTTAATACCTCCAATAATTTACATTACAGATCTATAGATTGGTATTTCCTCATTATATTCGTTGGTTCCCTGAAACATATGCAACCGACCATTCCCTATTAGCATTTCTTCCAATTCTACAGCTGCTACTCTATTAAAATATCATATTTAAATTTTTTTTTTTTTTAATTTTCTATATAAGTTTCAATAATATTCATTCATTATAACTTTACTCAAATAATATAATTATTCTCAGTCCTATACAGTTGACAAACAGTCTATGACGTCACAGCATATGAGTAGAATTTTGCCTTTGTTTTCGGTGCACTAATGAATATATTATTACAGCTTATTAACCTTTATTTACAACTTAGAATTCATAACAAACATTTTTAATAGTTGCATTTTCTTAATTTAATAATTAAGTTGAATATTAATTCACTCTGTCAAATTTTTCCGGTTGACATTTGAGAAATCCACCTATCTTCTTTGACATCTTGTCATGAATTTTCAGGCACCAATCTGTCTAATCAGTTGGTTGTTAACCTCTCACCTGATCACAACAACCTTGTGCAAATTCCGAGCAAGGATGACATACATCCACATGTGATATATTTTTAATCTTAAGACATCGACTTATTGTCGATTACTATACAGCTCATAATGTAGCAATAATGTTATTTTGAGGTTTTACACCTATTCAAGTGGCTAGTTTCAATTACTTGTACACTGGACGTAAGTAACCACATTTTCTTTTTTTTTTTAACTGTCAAAATTTCACCCTTTTGCATTTCAATCTAAGTGGTTCACTTATTTCCAGGTTTACACTGAGGATGGTCATTTTGACCGAAAACTTTTTGTTGTACTTCCACTCCCTTGTGGATAAATTTTAAGAATTTTTTAATAAATTTATATACCTACATACAACAGAAGTGTTTACTTCATTCTACGTTGAATATGTAATATACTTGATTAATTAGAGTAAAATAAACTTAAACATTCGTAAAAAAATTGTTTTACACTTTGATAATGGCAGGTGTCACAACAACAAAATGGTTCGTTTTCGAACCTTTGGCGGAAATGAGGTATAAAAATTGAAATACAAAATTTTATTTTTTGTGAAAGATCTCAAAATATTCAGAGTGTAAATGGACCTGGAAGTTTTGATAAACAAAAATAGTATGGTTAGAACATTGCATACACCTTCTTCAGCTTCTTTCTCAAAAACGAAGTCGAATGGCCCTAATCTTTTTTAGAAATTATTTTAGATATTTCCAGTTTACACTTTCCAATCCTGTATCTTGCACTGTGCCAGTTGCATAAATTCGACAAATCGAGATATTGTCTACAACACTACACAACCTCCCTTATGTAGCCCCCTCCCCCCCTACTCCCCCACCCTAGATTATAACAAAACTGAATACCAAAATACCCGTCTTTCTAAAGGTACATATCCTTCTTCTTCTTAAGGTGCCGAGACCGCTTGTCGATCGTTGGCTCTCATGTTGCGCAGCATATTAACAATCATTGTCTTATTTACAGCCGCACGAAATAGTTCAGTGCTAGTTTTCCCAAACCATTGGCGTAGGTTTTTAAGCCAAGAAGTTGTACGGCGGCCCACACTTCTTTTTCCCATTATTTTACCTTGCATGACAAGGTGAAGTATGTCATATTTTTCTGGGTGACGCATTATATGACCAAAGGATTCCAATTTGCGCCTTTTAACCGTGTTCACTACTTCGCAACTTTTATTCAAACGTTGCAAAACCCTTTCGTTTGTGACTCTTTCTACCCAACTGATCTTCAGAATACGGCGGTAGACCCACATTTCAAATGCTTCTAGGTTTTTTAAAAGCGATTCTGTCAGTGTCCATGCTTCAACCCCGTAAAGTAGTACTGGGAATATATAACATCGGACCATTCTTATGCGAAGTTCCAAATTTAGATCATGACTGCACAGGATTTTCTTAAATTTCATAAAACTTGTTCTTGCTTTGGCAATTCTACTTTTTATTTCTGTACTAGGGTTCCAGCTTTCATTAATATGAGTACCCAGATATACAAGATTACTTACTCGTTCAATTGAGTCATTACCGATTGTTACGTTATAGTTATTATTATTTACGGCTGCCTGTTTACTAATAACCATAAACTTTGTTTTTCTTGCGTTGAGTTTGAGTCCATATATCGCGCAGAATGCCACCATTCGATTCAATAACGCTTGAAGATGTTCAATTGATCCAGTCAGCAACAAGGTGTCATCTGCGTATCTGATATTGTTCATAAGCATACCATTAATGAGTATTCCCTCTTTTGCGTTTTCCAAGACTTCATTTAAAATTGTTTCAGCGTAAAGATTAAACAACATTGGTGACAATATACAGCCTTGTCGAACTCCGCGCTTGATTTTTACTTCTTCAGAGCACTGATTCGCAACCCTAATACATGCAGCCTGGCCCCAATACAAATTTGCGATTATTCTAATGTCCCTACCGTCCAGACCGGTAGTTTTGAGAATATGTAGCATTTTTTCATGGCGAACTTTATCAAAGGCCTTTTCAAAATCAATCGCGCACATGAAAACGTCATGATTTACATCTCTGCATCTTTGAATTAAAACTTGGGTTGCGAATAGTGCATCACGCGTTCCAAGGCCACAGCGAAAACCGAATTGAGTACTTGAGATTCTTTCCTCAATTTTTCTATATGTTGTTTGATGAATGATTCTAAGAAACGTTTTCAATACATGACTCATTAGGCTGATGGTGCGATAGTCGCTGCATTTTGTGGCTCTGTGTTTTTTTGGTAGTACAACAAATGAGGATTTAAGCCAATCTTTAGGAATTTTTCCGCTTTCATAGATTAAGTTGAACAATTTCGTAAGTATCTTAATGCCCTCGACACCTAAAAGCTTTAGTGTTTCTACGTAAATCCCATCTGGTCCGATCGCCTTCCCGTTTTTTGCGTTCTTTATAGCGTATTGCACTTCTTCCTTAGTTATTGGAGGACCGCTTATGTCATTTAGCGTTTCTAGTTCGCTTCTTTCATCATCGAATAATTCCTTTATATATTCTGTCCATCTTATTAATTGACCTTCGATATCGATTATAATTTTTCCGTTTTTATCTTCGATTAGTGGAGGATTACATTTTTTATTCAGTCCTGCAACTTCTTTCAGTTTTTTGTGCATATTGAATGCGTCATAGATACGCTCGTAGTTCTCAATTTCTTTACATTGTTGTTTATGCCACTCTGATTTAGCTGATCTTATTTTTCTTCGAATCATACTGTTTAGCTTTTTGTATTCTGTCAGATTAGCATTCTTATATTTTCTTCTTACATCCATTAAATTCAATATCTCTTCTGTCATCCACTGTTGCTTATTCCTACGCTGATTTTCCATTAGATGGTCTTCTTGGACTTTTTCCAATGTTTCTTTGCATGACTCCCATAATTGTTCTTCTGAATTTTTATTTCCCAATTTCTGAAACTGATCTTCTAATTTATCGGTTACTATTTCTTTCACTTCCGCATTTGAAAGTTTATCTTTGCTGATCCTAGGAGATATTTTGGGTTTTTTAATCTTTTTAAATTTAAGTAATACTTTAGCTGCTAGTAAGTTGTGGTTGGAGGGTACATCCGCTCCTGGATATGTTTTGGAGGACAAGATAGCATTTCTATATCTTTTTGATATACAGATATAATCAATTTGATTTCTTACTATTCTTCCATAAGTGTCCATAGGAGATTTCCAGGTGTAAAGTCGTCGCTTAGGCAAGTCAAAAAAAGTGTTGGATATTACTAATTGTTTTTCTACACAAAATCTAATCATTCTATCTCCACGGTCGTTTCTCGTTCCTAAACCAAACTTGCCAACGACATCTTCTTCACTCCTCTTCCAACCTTGGCATTGAAATCCCCCAATACAATGTTTATATCTTGGCTTCCTGTGAGTGATAATAAATAGTCTAGATCTGAATAAAAGCTTTCGACAACTTCATCGTCATATTGTTGTGTAAGTGCATATACCTGAATGATGTTTAAGTCTGTACGATTTGTTTTTATTTGTAACATTATTAACCTATCTGAGTATAGCACGATATTTTTTACTGATTTTGCGACATTTTGTTCTAAAATAAATGCCACACCATTTCTATGTTGCGGACCTTCTTCACCAGAGTAGTAAATTTCATAATTATCTATCGTTATATGGCCAGAACCCGGCCACCTCATCTCGCTTATACCTAAGATATTTATATTTAACCTTCGCATTTCCTTGATCGTATTGTGAATCTTTCCAGATTCAAACATACTTGTAATATTCCAAGTCGCTATTAAACATTCCTTATCTATTACCAAATTTGATGAATTACAGGGAATTCGCTTGCTGACGACTGGGGAAACCCTGCTGTTTCCCACGCCGAATCTTGGATTCCGAGTCCCATGATTAGTAAATATATTTACATTATTAACATCTGTCATCATGAGTTACTAGGGAAGTTATAATCAGGTAGTTTCCCGTTGCTTTCCTGATTCCACTGCCGTTGACTGAATTTTCAGCTCATCCGCCTTCGGGGCCGATTTCTCAACCCCAGGACAATAGAGTGCCCTTCCGTACCTCCTGGTAACGGTTGATTGCTTATACCGGCGCACATTCGGTTTTTATTTAGGTTTAGGTTCGCAGTATCGCAGCCGGTTACATCATTATTTGATTGTCGCCTGCGACTTTATGGCACCGCACCTGTTAGGAATTGTATTCCTTAGCCGCGAGCCACTAATGACACAGCTGCTGTCCTGTGTCATGTCCTCAGTTGATCCGCCGGTACTTATTTGGCGAAGCCTTATTCGTACCTGTCCTGTATATCTACAGGAACGTTCCCTATCAGCCATTGGGACGCGCCGTGTTGGGGTTAAGGACTTCCCCATCCAGGTCTGTCTTTCACAAAGTACTGAAAAACCCCTACCCAATTCAGAGCTCTTCCTCCATGCAAACTAGACCTAACACGGAGCACATATATCGGAGCACGGAGTACATATCCACTACGTTCGTAATACTGGACCACCGAGGCGCTGCCGCACGGTCGTTGGCGCACTGTTGCACGGTCCGGGAGCGCCAACCATCCACTATGTTCACGAACCTCTTGCACTCCGCGTTCCCTGTAACTGCTCCAATCGATACGGTATGCGCTGCTCTACATATAAACCGACACAAATTGGAACGCCAAGGCGGAGCGCGCACTGTTGCACGGTCCGGGAGTGCCTACCATTCACTATCTTTACAAACCTCTTGCGCTCCGCGCTCCCTCCAACTGCTTCCATCTACATGCATGCGCTCCTCTACATATAAACCACCACCTATTGGACCGTTGAGGCGGAGCGCACACTGTTGTATGGTCCGAGAGCGCCAACCATCCACTATGTTCACGAACTTCTTGCGCTCCGCGCTTCCTGCAACTGCTTCAATCGATACGGTATGCGCTCCCTTACATATAAACCGCCACAGATTGGAGCGCCGAGGCAGAGTGCGCACAATTGCACAGTCCGGGAGCGCCAAACGTGTCCACTATGTGGAGCAGTTGCAGGAGCTCGGAGCGCAAGCATAGTGGATAAGTGTTTTTACACATAATAAAGAAATATCCCAAAAAATTACTGCCTGTGCATCACCTTGAACTTATTCCTGATCAGACAGGATTATATGTCGACTTCCGCCAATGGTTCGTTATCGAACCATTATTTTCAAACACGAGATTTGAGGACTCAGAATTTTTTTTTGTATTTTTATAACAATTGGTGTACAAATAGGTTAACAAAATAATGTTTTAATTTATTTGACCACAAAAGTGTTGTGCCAATAAAATTACTACAGTAAAAATAAAGTTGTGTCGAAGGATTGAAAATGTCGGACATTTAGAAAATATTTTTGTGATGAAAGCATGAGTTTGGAAATTAAACAAAATTAAATTTAGTTACACTTATATCTTCTGGTTGCTTAAAAAATACAAAGATTTAAAAAAAATTAACGAATTGTCAAAAAAAAAATTCTACAAAAAAATGGTGCGTTTTCGCACCTTTGGCGCTAAATCGGTTAAGAGAACGGAGTTTAACAGCTTCCATACCAGCAACGAGGCCACTACTTAACGGTTGCTTACAAAAAACGCAGATTTACATTTGCCCGTAAACATGTTAATATACAGAGTTGGGATAAAGTATGGAACCAAGCAAATATCTTTGAAACGAAAAGAACAATATTTATGAAACTTTGCATTCAAGTACAGTGACCTAAAAGGCATCTGGTGCCATATTTTTTGTTACTACTCCACTTCCGGTTTCACCGGAAATACCCTTAATTTATTTACTTTAAATAGGACACCCTGTATACTTTTGCAGATTTTAAAAGAACTTGTTATTTTTAATTCATACATACCAAGTTTGGAAGAAAAAACTATTAAAACAAGAAATAAATCTCTTTACAGTTAAAAAATAGGTTAATTTATTCACGTTAGACCAATGATATTAAAAAGAAAAAAAAATAATTTCAAATGTTGAAAATGTTTGCTGTTCACCTCCTGACAACGTGCAAGCCTATAAATAAATTCTTGAGTCACTTTTTGCAAGATTTCTCCACGTATTATTATTCTTTGTCTCAAATCCTGCAAGCATGTTGGTTGTCTAACGTAAACACGTAATTTTAGATAACCCCAAAGAAAAAAATCTAACGGGTTGAGGTCCGAAGAACGAGCGGGCCACTCTACGAATCCTCTACGTCCAATCCATGGATTTGGAAAATTCACTTCCAAAAAATGAAAATTCACCATAACCGATTATCATTAATATTTCAATATGATCGTTTTCGCTTAAATGAACCATTTTTAATACAACTTATTTGTGTCAATTAGTTCAGTAACAGTTTTACCTACTATACTAAATTCAAATAAGTCATGCAGTGCATGTAAACAACAATTTTAGTCTACAGGTGGTCTACAGTATAGATGGTAGGTACTCGTTTATTTCCTACTACGTTGTATTAATACAAAAAATTATCTACATACACTTTTTAACAAATTTTCTCTACCAAATTTGGTATGTATGAATTAAAAATAATAAGTTCTTTTAAAATCCACAAAAATATACAGGGTGTCCCATTTAAATTAAATACGTTAAGGGTATTTCCGGTGAAACCGGAAGTGGAAAAGTAACAAAAAATATGGCAACAGATGCCTTTTGCGTCACTTTACTTGCATGCAAAGTTTCATAAATATTGTTCTTTTCGTTTCAAAGATATTTGCTTGGTTCCATACTTTATCCCAACCCAGTATACTGTTTTGATTCTACTTATTTTTTTTATGTAATATTTAAAGATTATACGTATACTTATTTTCAATTATTAATGTAACAAAACTTTTATTGGGCTAGCTCAAATAAATAAATTATGTCAGGGTTTTACGTCATCCAATTAGCCCAATAAATGACCATTTTGGAGTGAAATTTCCAGAGGCAACTCCGAATTGCATGAAAATTTGGATTTAGGTTCTATTTACTCTCCACTTCAAAGTTGAATTTGTGCCGTTGGTTGCTTTTACTTGGGGGGTGACATTTACCCCTTCTCGGGGGGTGAAAAACGCGTGTTTAAAATAAGGCCAGAAATGGATAAATTGACTTACTTTAAGCACCTTTTGTTCTATAAAGCTTTTTACGTAAATCAATACTTAAAAACAAAAAAAAAACCGATTTGGGCTTCGAAACGTTAATAAATTCATTTTTTTTAGTAAAATTGTGGCTTATTTCCCATAGAAAATAGTTAATACTTTTCGAGTTATTCGCAATTTAAAATGTTGATTTTTCGACAAAAAAACTACGTTTTCAGACTGTTTTTCCCAAATAACTCAAAAAGTAAATATTTTATCGAAAAAAATATTTTTAGCAAAAGTGTAGCCTATAAAAAAAACGAAAAAAATGGTGTACAAGTAATGTCTACAAATTGAGTAGAAGCAAAGTTGTAGCTCATGAAATAATACGTTCTTATTCGTCTAATTCCAAATCGAATAAATAATTCAACGCGAAATCACCGAAGAAAGAAGCGTTTTTCGGAAAAACCTTATTAACATTTTTAAAGTATCGAAAAAAAGCTTATTATTTGTTTTTTACAAAAGTTGACAGCATCAAAAATAAACGAGTTACACTGAAAAAAAAGTTGGCCCCTTTTTTTTGGTAAAAAAAATCGTGAAAACCTCTATTTAGCACCCTAAATGAAATTAATCGTTTTGCTTTACCATCTATTTTAACTGTATGTGTATTGTTTATATGATCTGTAAGTTTGATTGGTTTGGAGTGCTTATTTTTGAAAACATTTGGTTTTATAGTAAAAAAAAAATTTCTAAAAATTTTTGAAAAATTTTATTTTTTCAAAATAACTTAAAAAGTATTAGTAGTAAGAAAAATCTTAAAGAGTAAAAAAATGTAGCTCTTACTATAATAAATATGCTAGTTTTATTTTGTTTCTCCGTAAGACAAAAATTGGTTAAGATATGGCTGTTCAAAATTTGCATACACTAGTGATAAGTGACCCATTCAAGCTTTCTCAATTATAACCCATATAGGCAAGTAAATTGCTTGTAAAGCGGTAGCGATTAATTTCATTTGGGGAGCTAAACACGGCGAGATTTTCATGATTTTTTACAAAAAAAAAAGAGGGCCAACTTTATTTTGAGCGTAACTGGCTTATTTTTAATGCTAAAACTTTTGTTAACAATTAAAACAAAGCTTTTTATAAACACTTTAAAAATGTTTAAATAGGTTTTTTCCCGAAAAGTGCTTAATTTTTCGGTGACTTCACCTTGAAATATTCGATTTGGAATTAGACGAATAAGAACGTATTTTTCATGAGCTACAACTTTGTTTTTATTTGATCGATAGACTTTACCGATACACCATTTTTTTGGGTTTTTTATAAGCTACACTTTTGTTAAGGATATTTTTTTCGATAAAATATTTACTTTTTGAGTTATTTGCGAAAAACCGTCTGAAAACGTAGTTTTTTTGTCGAAAAATCAACATTTTCAATGGCAAATAACTCGAAAAGTATCGACTTACGTAAAAAACTCTATAGAACAAAAGTTGCTTAAAATCAGTCAGTTTATCCATTTCCGGTCTTATCTTGAACGTATGTTTTTCACCCCCGAGAAGGGGTGACTATCACCCCCTAAGTAAAAGCAACCAACGGCATAATTTCAACTTTGAAGTGGAGGGTAAGTAGAATCTAAATCCAAATTTTCATGCAATTCGGAGTTGCCCCTGAAAATTACACGGTATCGCCGAATTTCCCGTTCATTTACTGGGCTAAATCACAGAAATACAAAACCAATACTCAGAGAAAACTCATGGAAAAATAAAATTCAAAAGTAAATTATAACCGTATATTAAAAAAAATTTGATTATACCAAAGAATTAAACACAAATTTTAATAATAGAATAAACTGTAAAACAAACAATCTATGAAATGATTATGCAAATAAATGTAAACTAATATGAAAAAGATCGCAAATTATTTTAAAATAGAAAGTTACCCAGTATAAATACAAAAATGAATTATAACTGGAAAAAAAATCAATTTAAAAATTACGAAATTGTTTATGTAAAAGTCTATGTCCAATTCCACTGGAGTCTTTATGTATACGTCGATGAAACCAAAGAACCGAAATCGTCGCTACGGAGAATATTGATAGAGAGACTATAGAGATCAGAATACCTTGTTACAACTGCTACCAATTTCACTGAATTTAATTTTTGACTATAAAAACATTTACTTAGTACTTTTTGTTTACGGGTGCCTATAAGGCTTTGATTAACGAAGACTGACACTTTTTTCTTCTTTTTCAACATAAAACTGTTACTTTCAGCTATCCGAAATACACACTACCCTCTTCTCTTTTGACACAAAACTGTCTTCTCGCTTCCCCTTCCATCAATGACATCCCTTCAGTTCTATTGGTCCACACCAATATACCTCTTCTTCATATCTCACCGTATCCAAATTACCAATTGTCATTACTTTTTATATTTTCTAGGAAATCGGAAATTCCGACTTTTTCCAAATAGTTCTGGTAAACTCCGATAACAACACCGTCTTTCCTATATTCTCATTCACCCGCGAATTGTTCTTAGAAGCACTTTCTATTGAATTTAACCGCACTGGTAACATTATAAACAATTATCCAAAATTCATAGAATTATTTTACCATTGTTAAACTAAATTACTGGGTAATTTCAATCGGTAAATATTTTACATGGTGAATACAAAAAATTAAATATTTTAAAAACGAACTATTTTAACGTAATACAAATTATTAGATATACAATTAGATAGTTAGATTTTCTTCTTCCTCCTCTCTGCCTTTATTTATTTATGACAATACAATAGACAATTATTGGAAAAAATTATTATTTACGGCTGTTTGTATATAGAAGGACTAGAAAACATTATGCTGCCTGCACTCGGTCATACCGGGTAAGGTTAGGTTTAAGTTAGATCAACAGTACACATATGCACAGTGATGAGTCGAAACTAGTAGAGGTGCAAATTATCGATACAAACGTATAAATTAACATTACATTACAGAGTTTCCCACTTTTAGACGTATCGGAGGAGTATGACAACTGTCACTGACAGATGAGTTTTATAAAATACTCTTGTCGCAGGTGGGAAACTATGTAATGTAATGTTAATTTGTACGTTTATATCGATAATTTCCACATCTACTAGTTTCATCTCTCTTTACTTCGCAACGTATAATGTTTTCCATCTTTTGCGTTATTCTGTCGGTTATTAGCGCGCTCATCACTGTATAACGGATATATAAGACAATGCGGGACCACATACAAAAACGATTGTAACACTAACTCTAAGAAGTTGGTATTCCAAAAATGAACTAGCCTGCTCAAAGCCCAGACCTTAACCGCATTAAGAGTCTTCTTAACAGGAATGAAAGACGTCATATAACTGCTCCAACAACTCTGGTTAGATAAATTCTTATTTTTACCTCTGGTTTTATTTTAGCATATTTGACTGGGGTACTGGGGCGAAAACTACATCTGGTCAAAACAGATCATCCAAAGTAGTAAATAGTAAAATCACTTCGATGGAGTGGATTAACAGCCACGATATAGGTATGCTTATGGTAGCTTCTGATGATGGTGGTATCAAATTGTGGAAACCCAACACTGGCACTAGTCGTGAACCCTCACTCATTACTGCTTGGCAGGCGTTTAGTGAATTAAAACCGAAGTATTCAGGTAAGTACTTTGCTATATTTCAGTTTCAGCATAATACATCTATAACACTGATACATAGCAGCACCAGCAGACAACGTAAGACAGTACTATAAAACACATAGATTGGCAGAAATGGATCATTCCAATAAAATGTCATTACTCTTAAATCATAATAAATTCGTTACATGTTGGAATTTTTTGTTCTAATAATCCATCGAATAATATATACAAGAATAAAAAACCGCTAAATGCCGTAAAAATGAGTGGTGCACTCAATATTCCAGCTACAAAAGAGGAATTTTGATGGAAAATAAAATACTAGTTTTATTTTAAAAGATTTTCCATGGTAATTGCTATATTTAAAGTAAAACGTGCCACAAAAGAGCCTCAAACTGGAAACTTGATCAAAGGTACTCTTTTGTAACGCATTTTACTTGAAATATGCAAATACTATGGAAAAAATTTTCAAAATAAAACTATAATTTTATTTTTTATCAAAATGAAAATACATTTTTGCGCCACGTAATATTCATATCAGCTCTTTTGTAGCTGGAATATTGTGAGCACCACTCATTTTTACGGCGTTTAGCGTTTTTTTCTTATATCAGGAGCTTTTCTTAATAAATTAAATGTATAAACTTGAATGGAATGTTTCTCGATTACACATTAAGGGCCAATTTCTCATATCGAGTTCAACTCCAGTTTAACCTGAACTTCTAGTAAACGTCAGTTTAAAGTCAAAATCGTCTTTCTCAATTCACGTTCAACCGATGGCAGTTTAAACTTGAACGATGCTTGAACGGTGGAATTCGGCCGTTCAAAGATTTCAGAACTCAGTTCAGATGATTCCATGGACTACGCATGCGTTGTATTAACACGAAACGCTGTCATAATATAAATATATCCTATTTTATTATATTAAGCCTAACGATAAACGATAACATTATTTTTGTTTTTATAATATTTATTTATAATTATTAAAATGACTATTTGACTATAAATACTTAAATTTAACTTTATTCAAAAACAGCATAAAAATGGTAGTTCAAAATGGCGACAGTTTTTTACCTTTTGCCATCTATTGGCATTTCTCGAAAGCTGTAGAACGAGCGCTGACATGAACGCGCAATGAGAAATGCATTTCAAACAAAACCACAGATCACGGGTGAACCTGGTTCAACTGAACCATAGATTAACGCAGGTATGAGAAATCGACCCTAAGCGTTATAAATGCCTTTGTCGCATTATCGCCCAAATGGGCTACTGGTCACGACACTAATCTTGTGATAGGGCAATCCAAGTTAATATCACAGCCATTCCAATATTTATTTTTTTAATATAATTCTTTGTGTACATCGAATGTACACTAGATTTTTTCTATTCGGAATAGATCAAAGAATATTGGGGGATGGCTGGAAAATAAACTCGGATTGCCCCATCAAGTTTAGCGTCGTAACCACTATAACCTTATAGACCATTTCGTTGATAATGGTTAAATGGATTATACTTTGGAGCTCGATAATTTTTAAACGGTTTAACCGATTTTGATCACTATACATGAGTTCGACAGGTATTTACAAGTAGTGTCTGAGGCACCCAAGGGCAAATATGATATCTGAAGAAATTATAGGATTTAGTGAGCTTAAGAAGCCGTTTTTCCAATCGGAAATGGATTTTATCATGACCGATCCTGACCACTTAGGCATCATTTGAAAGCTAAACTCAAGGGCTACCGAATTGGTGTATTTACAGTTTTCCTATCTCTCTTTGAACCTGAGATACATTCACCCAAAAATATGTTGTATTGTACCTACCCAGTGCTATAGCTGTTTTAGGAGTGGTCAAAAGTCACAAACTATACCAGTTATAAATTGGTCCTGACCCCCTCTTAAAACATAGAAAAAAATTCAGCGGTGCAACTTTTCCACACGCATACGAACATACATACAAACATTTCCCCTTTTTAAATAGAAATCGAGTCGAATCGGTCAAAAGTCACAAACTACACCAGTTATGAATCGGCCCTGACCCTCTCTTAAAACATAGAAAAAAATTCAGATCTGTGCAACTTTTCCACACACATACGAACATACATACAAACATTTCCCCTTTTTAAATAGAAATCGAGTCAAATTTCTGAGCTCGATAACTTTTGCATGGTATAACTGATTTTCAAAATTAGACATTCGTTGGAAAGGTAATGATCAATACTATCAGAAGCCGCGGAGATCGAACGTAAGATTTTCGAAATTTTTGGGAGTTTTGGGGACGAGAACGAAAAGCAGACCAAAAATGGGAAGGGCCGTAAAATCCTCACCCTTGGACCAAAATGGGTGGTTGACATATGGATTGACGGGTCTTTTCTTAAACTTTAAGATGGGATATGTCCCATTTTTCAATTCAGTCAGGTTGCCAGAATCGAAAACTTTGCGTATATAGTGTCGCATGTAGGGGGGTTGTGCGCCACCGGCGAAAACTATCGTTCTCTGGGATATTGCGTATTGTAAGATTATTTTATTTTATAGGTATAGAAATGACATGGGAGCAATGGACCCAAACTCTGATAACTGCAGGAGACTCACGGGTTATTAGATTTTGGGATGCAGAAAGGGAGTTAAAAGCTTTTGACATACCCACAGGTGAGTAGTAAAACACTAATATGTATATTACTAGACTAGTGATTTTGCCCGTCGCGACTGCGGGGAATACAACCAATTGCCTTCTACAGTCACTGCACTAAATTTTTGTGTCATCCTCCTATTTTATCGTATCTCCTTCCAATGTTTTCTAAAATCCTCCATTTTCTTCTGATTCCCTCAATTTTTTCTGGCACCCTCCAATTTTATCTGATACCCTCCATTTTTTTTATAACTCAAGAAGGACTGGATTGATTTGGCTACTTTTGATTTTGAAATATTTATGGAATTCAATGAAGAAGATCTTTAGAATATCCCATTAGATATCAAATTTAATTAGTTGTATAGGAAGTGTGTCATTTTTTCTACAACTGTGTTAAAAATGCAATTTTTAACACTCCATAGGAGCGTTAAAAATGCTACTTTAAGGCACTAGTGCTTTAAAAATTTTAAGGCACTGCAGTTAAAAGTGAATTGTCAAATTGTGAAACGTCAAAATATTTATATTTCATTTATTAACATTAATATTAATAGTACAACTTGCGCAATTTAAAAAAGGTGGTTCAAAAGGTTTTTTAAAATTTAATTTAAACTATATTATTGTATTTTTAACACGTTTGTAGAAAAAACTATTAAAATTTGTTAGAATATACAACAATAAAAGTAAAATGTTATTCTATAGTTGTTATGATTTACGCATTGACAGTATAGGCAGTTTTGATGTAATGTCAAGAAAAATATAAAAATGGACTGTCAGTCAAGTTCAAGTAAAAGTTTTTGTAGATATTATCCTGTAATTGAGAATGAATAAATTATAATTGTTGATATATAAGACGTTTGTAGAAAAAAATATTGTATGATATACGTGTTAAAAAGTACATTTTTAAGGCACTCATGTGAATTGCAGAATTCGCTTCGCTCATTCTTTAAACTTTCACATGCGTGCCTTAAACGTGTACTTTTAACACTTATATCATAAATAACTATTAAAACATTGTATAGGTACTTAAAATTATAAACACTATTTTTCAACATTTTCTCTGCGATAAAGTTGAAAATTCAATGTTTTGCATTAATACAATACATTTTAATAATTACAAATTTAATGAAACAATTCTAAATACCAATATTTAAATCAAACAAAGTGCTAAAAGTATGAATTTTACGGGAAACGTAAAAAAAGTAAATAGACCTGAAGTTAGCCGCAGTTTTAGTGACGTAAATCTAAAGGAGTATAAGTGCGTTCGCGGGTACCTGTCGGCGGCTAGTCTGTGACAATTCCTAACCTCACCTAATATAAATAACACCGTTAATAGATAAATATACGATAAGAGTCCTGTGTTGCCCTGGGTAACATCCAGGCATATCTACAACATCATTTGCATTTTATATAAATATGTAACATAACATAATCTTTTGCATTTAAAGGGTTTTTACCCAACACATTTTGGTGGCTCAGGCATGTTATTTTTTGTAAGTATGGCCTCTTGTTTTTTAAAACCTCTGTCAGTTTTTTAACTTTTCTCAATTAATTAGGTTATACTTAATTTTAGGGCTTTTAGAACACTGATGATGGATTTCTTAACCGAAAACGTTTTGTCTTGTGACCCTTATTTAGGGTATTTTAAAATATACCTTTTACAACAAATCTAGTATTTTTTTAAGGTATAACTTTTAATTTTTCAATTATTAATAAATAATTATTAAATTAAAATAGGTAAATATACCTTGTATATTTATCTATTGACGGTATTATTTATATTAGGTGAGGTTAGGAATTGTCATCGACTAGTCGCCGACAGGTACCCGCGAACGCACTTAATATTATAAGTGTGTATATGACAATAACATTGTTGTTTTTAGTATTTTCTTGCATATAAAATGTGATGAAATACAATTTTATCACATTTTCTCACTTAAACTTTCTCACTTTCTACAAATGTTTTAATATCGAAATTAGCTAATTCGATTCAGTCATTCTGGAGCTGTTATAAAAAAGATATAACAAAATAAAATGAGTAATCCAGTAATCAGTGTCGGTCAACTTAAAAGACTAATAACAATTTACTAAAGAGTTCTAAAAACAACAGTTTTTAACTAAGAAATTTAAAAGTCAATATGTAGTGTCAAAATTACATAAATATTAATAGTTTAAAAAATTCGTAATTTAGTGGAGTAAACTTGCCTGCGGTTGGACCAATTACAAACAAGCATTATTTACTATGGAATCTCTAACACGAGAATTTTAATGTCACCGTTGCATTTGGCTGTCTTTTTAAAGACAGATTACATGCTATGATTTTTTTGTGACGGATATTCTTGAGTTGGGGTTGATTTCATGTAATCGAATGAACTATTTTTCAGTAAAGTCGTCCCAGGAACGCAACTCATAAACATTGGCAATATCATTTTAAAGTCTTCTACTTTAAAATGTATAAAATATATGTCTGAATTGCCGATATAAATGGGTCAGATTAAATAAATTATTAGAAGAATTTTTTACTAAGCAACAACATTGTTGTTTAATTTAGTAATATTCTGTATTTTGACAACGACATCCGATTTGGGCGTCGAAACGTTAATAAAATAATTTTTTTAGTTCAATTGCGGCTTATTTCTCATTTAGAATAGTTGATTGCAAAAATGCCACAGGGAAATAGCTTCAGAACAACAAGCAAGAAACCCAGTTCTTCATACTACATCTATTTTACACATAAATTGGAAAAATATCGTTTAAAAACTTATTGTTAATAATGCTTAATTCAAATTGTTGCCAAAAAATGTCTGGTGACGACGCTAGGTGTCGCGTCAGTCATGCACGGAGCGAATAAACAATTTATAGATTAGAATATGAATCTATTAGTAAATCATTATTTTTTTTCTAGGGACGGACAGTTCCGTTACGTGTATAGACTCGACGTTTTCAAGTATATGTCACGAGAATTACAAAAAGCACTACAGCGGCTTCGAAGTAAACGATGATGGTTTATTGCTAAATGGCGCTAAATCGTACCATGGTCCGAAGTTGGGAATGTGCGTGATAGGTTTTGTAGATGGTTCGATAAGACTGTTCGATCGTCGATGTAATCCCAACGATGCAAGAGTAAAGGTGTGGTTGGAGCATCCTGGAAGTGTCCTAACTGTGCAGCTGAGAGAAAATATTGTGATTAGTGGAAGGTGAGTAAAAAATGTTTCAAGTGATGGTTAATTATTAAGCTTAGCTTACAGTTAGTTTATATAGACATGTGAGCTTATACAGGGTATTTCATTAATGTATATTTTAAATACAAATTTCATGTCAAATTATGATGATTTTACTCATTTTTTTGGTATGTAATTTAAAAATGAATCAAAACACAAAATTTCCACGAAAACACACTTTTATAAAAAAAGAACTTTTTATAATACCACGTTTTTATTATTTATAGGACACAATATAAAATTTTAAATATTCATTTATTTATTAGCTATTATTTTTTATTCAGCTATTACAAATGAATAGAAAATTTTACATGACAAATAGTAACGCCATCTATTGAGAAACCCATATAGGTATTGAGAAAACTAATAGCGCCATCTTTTGAGAAAAGTGAGAACTGATTTTACCCAGCGGCGGCTCGTGGCCTAAAAAAGTGGTGAAGATGAGGAAAGTCTGCCGAACCCAAAAGAAATTTCGGTATACTGATACCTATGACGCGCCCAAATCTCATTAAAAATTCTTTAAAAAATGTTTAGAGTTTAGGGCCCTAAAAACTTGAAAACTTTTTTATGGCACTTATATTAGATAGAGACGAGATTGAAGAGATACTTAACCTTTAACTACACGCGCTGGCGTACTTTGTACGCCAGATATAAGAATTCTACTGGAAATATATTTAAAAATTTAATTTTTGACCTTGCTTATTTTTATAACCTATCACTGGAATGTGCTTTACAATTTGGTTTTAGTTTCGTTATAATCGGCGTTCTGGAAAGATCGTAATTTACATTTTATTATTTGTTGTTTCCGGTGGTGGACAATATACCCCAGGATTATATTACTATAAGTCGTAATATAAGTACATATTTTAATTGTTTTTTAGTCATTATGGCAAAAAATATATTTTTCTTTGTAAACAATACTTTTTCTCCTGTAAAAAATCACATTTAAAAAAATTTTTTATTAGTAATTTTATTTATCATGGAATCCAGTTATTCCATGATTCCAGTTATAAATCCCAATTGGCTTACTGAAAAGAAACTCCAAGTATTCACTGATGCCGAATAAGGTTTATAACAAACAACTAAGTGCATTTTTTCAAAAAAAATTAAACAAATCCGCTGTTTTTAAGTGTATTTTCTTGTGGCGTACAAAGTACGCCACGCGTGTAGTTATGTTATAACTTTAATGCGCGGGTAGTTAAAGGTTAAGCAAAAAAGCAGTATGTATTACATAAATTAATAAAACTGACTTAATTAATTTTTATAAATCAAGTTGAGTCTTCGATCGTTTATGGAAGCAAATCTATCAATGATATCCTCGTAGAAAGGATGCTTGTGCATAAGTTTATTTAATAGTTCTCTATGAGTGCAATAACAGTCAAACTAAAAATTTTTAGCCTTTTTAAGCACGAAAAACTTCTTTCTACAGGTACGGTATTCGATGGAATTGTCAGAATTAAACAAAACAAATTATAGACTTCTGTAACAATGTCTTGGTTGTAATTTTGTAACCAATTCTTGCAAATTACCAATTTTTAAATTTCCATCAGTATAAAAAAGGCAGAGCTCTCTTTTAAGTCTTTGAATTTTAGTAAATTTTTTGCCAAAAACTCAAAATAAATTTTGAAAAGCGTCGGAAGGAATGATCAAACTGTATGACCCAAACTTTGTTGTATCTGTTAAGCTTACGAATTTTAATTCATCACAATCCTGAAAATGTACATCCATTTCCATTAAAATATGATCATATATTAAATAAAAAAAAGTAATGCTCTGTATTGGGTAGAATTTGCATTCGTGCTCGTACCATCATCACACCTAGATCTTTTCAAAGTATTAATGACGGTCATTGTGCTTGCTTTGTCAAAAATAGAATTAAAAAATTTTTCGCTTCTTTTATCACATATTAATTGACGAGTCCTTTTTATCTAGTTTAAACAAAAATGAATATCTAGGGATTTTTTTTTGAAGAACGTCATATAAAATATCTATTATAATATGAAAAATGTCGCTAAAAACTGTTGCTAAAAATGTAAACTCAAAATCATTTAAATCTCCTAAAAAGCCTTTAGCCAGCTGAACTGATTTGCGGTCTTCCATCTGCCGAAAAAAACGAATACTGCCCATCATAGCACGCATCCAACTAAAACTTTACTAATAGGTGCATAGATAAATAATATAGTATTACCGGATAGATAGGCAACTTACTGTAAAAATTTGGTTCCTTACGCCATTTGCGTTCGATGTGTTAACTAATCACTATTTGGCGGGAAATTCAAATGGACAAGCATTAATTTTATCCGTTTAGCGCCTCTTGCGGGCAATTTCGTTACTAATAATTAAAATATCATCTTATTTTACAAGAAATAATCACCTATATTATCAAAATAAAATACCAGAACTTACTAAGCTTGTTAAAGTATTTTATTTAAATAATATCTAAGTAATACTCATAAATTATTCGGAATTCTCAAGTTACAAAATATGTTCTTTTTGCTGTCAAATTTAGTAAGGAAAAGAAGTTAGACAATGTTTTTCTAAATATAGGTACGTGTATTTATTTGTTGTTTCAGATAAAACAGTTATAAACTAATTACTATTTACCTATGCATTTTTCTAACTTTTCTGTGATTTGTACACAACAATAATAAACCATGTGTCATGGTCCCAGGCCGGTCCTGTCAACGCCAGAACTCTCTGGCGCCGAAGTGTCTGAAACCCTGTTCGTCGGCGAGACAGCTATTTACGTATCGGCATATCTAGAAGATCACCGAATACACCTTTTTATTGCTTTGTAAATAATACATATCTTTCGATTTTTTTCTGGAAATCAGTAGAATAATTTTTATAACTATATAAAGAGACATTTTTGAAATTAGAGTTAGTTATAAATTTGTAGTCGTCGGTCGAGAAAGATTTTCGATGTTCGGACGCGAAATAAATGTAAATGTAAATTGTACATATTAGACATTTAGATAAATTGTTGTTTTAGTGTAATCTTTAATAAAGCCGTGGTTATTTTGCAACGTATACAAATAATGCAGTATTTTAATGTTAAGTTTGTAAATTAGTGTTATTAAAGGATATAAATTCAGTGTTCTTTATTTCTTTAAGTGTAAGTTATTAAAAATAAATAACGTCAATTAAATTAAACTTCTTGCCTAAAAACAGAAATAAATAAAATAGTAGAGTCAACCACGTAAAAAGACAATTATATTACACATGTTTAGTTTTTTTATTAACACAACACCAAAGTTTTTTCGTAACTAAAACAAAACTGCACTTTATAAACGAAGGATAAGGAACCAACTTAAATTGAAATTACTAAGAATAAATCGTTAAAGGTAATACAATAAAAACTGTAAACTAATAGAAAATTATTCGCGATTGAAACGGAATATAGAGGGCAGGTCGAATGCAAGAAAATGGCCGATATAAATGGTATAAACAAACATTCAATTGAGGAATAGAACAATAACCGATTTGATTTAAAATATTAAAATATTTTAATGTATTCATAATGCTGAAATTTTCTAAAAATTTCTTAATATTGACCACATTCCATTCAAATCAACAATTTACTGGTTTGTTTATACCACTTATAGTAGTTTAAATTTATTCCACCAGAGGTCAGCTACTTTGTTTTTCATCGCGAATTTGCACTAACTCTAACTTATTACTTTTGACAGAATTGACATTGCCGAGTTAAGCCTCGTTTGATTATTTTATTTGTGACATTCAGGTATGGTGTTAACATAAATGATTGGTTAAAGTCTTCGTGAGCGAGATAGGCTGTCATTTCTTTTTATTTAACTGATCGGTATGGAAGTGGTGGGGAAATTCCCCAATTTTTCCATATAAGATTCCAGGCGATGAATAGGTGAATACGGCGGATTTATTTTTAAATTCATCTGCACTTGCTAATCTGGGTACTACCAGTGCCGATATGATGACGTCACGTTGCCAAGACAACCGTTGATGCTTGTGCAGCTGAGAAACGAAATTTCATCCACGTCTTCATCTACTTTGCTTGAGTCATAGAAGTCAAATGACACAGGTCAGGATCTGACCGTCAAGGACCTACAGTTTTAATTTTTGGATTACATATTGAAATTCTTTTTTAATTTTTGGATTAATTAAAAAAGAGTAAGTTTATAATTAATTTCAGTATTTATATATAATAATGCTACTTATATTTTTATATTTTTTTGTCTCAATTTAACTATATTTTTGGTGAAGCTCGCCTTCACCTACTTCACCTGGCCGGCCGCCGCTGATTTTACCATATAAAATTTAAAATGGCTTAAAATTCCAAATAAAACTCAATGCATCCATGTAAAAGCTGTTGAATATTGTATTGTCATCGAGTTCTGAGCTATTCTGAAAATTTTATATCTCTAGCTAGTCGGGGAGTGTGTGTAAAATCGATTACAAGATTTTTCTCGGGCAAAGTAAGAAAGAGACAGACAAAAAACAGGCGAAGTATATAAAAACGTGGTAAAGTGGATTCGCTAATCTGAGACACAATCTAGTGATGTTGGTAATTTTTTTTAGAAGTCAGGTTGCTAGGCGTGACTTTAAATTACTACACAATCTAACATACCTGCTCATATCCAATATTATTAATAGTAAACAGACATAAATAACATGAACCTTAGCCAATCAATATTTATTTATTTACACCATTATAATGTATTGATAACAAATGAGAAAATTATTTATTGTACAAAAAAAATATTTTGTAGAAATAAATTCCACAAAATTTTAAGAGTTTAGTATACACTCCCACTATTTCCAATAATTCTTCTTTTTTTTTTAATGAAAGGTGAAGTTGATTTGAGCAGTTCATAGTGTAAGGTATGAATTTTTGTGTTGTATGTTTCCTATTCCGAATGTGTCAAAATGAATCTCGGCTGAGCGAATTCAGTATAATTATTAATCACATGCCTCATCAAATACCCCCACTGAAAATAGTCTAATGGTGTTAAATATACCATCGTGGAAGCCAGTTCACAAAACCAAAACTCGAAATTATGCTCAGACCAAACTTTTCCTTCAAGAAATCGATGTGATTTCCTAATCACATCGATTGTAAATCTGATCATATTTATGTTATCTCTCCATCGCATTCGTGGACGTCCTAAAGGCCTTCTGCCTGAAGTTATGAAAACGACAAACGTATTTAATAACTTAATAAACAGAAACTTCTATCAGCCCATAAGGTAAACCATTTTTTAATTTCATGTCTCAACTCAATCGTTAAGGCCATCGGTACATAATTCGAAAATATTTTACGGCTATCCCTACTTTTTCTGTATTTACACGGCAAATTACGTGTAGTAAAATTCTCACTGGTATTGATAATGTAAACATTACTACTTGACAATGTCATCATTAACTTAAAGAGGTGGCTTTTGAATGTTCTTGGATAACTGTTACTTGTATAATTGCAAATTAATAATTCAGTTAAGGGGATGGGTACGTATTTTCGGCTGCAATGCTATTCAAATGGGGATTCATTTTTTTCGAATCCTGAGAAAACTAATAAGTATTTTTGAAAAATTTAAACGAAGAATGAAAGATTACGTTATTGCCGAGGGCCGACAGTCCATGAAAACTTCTATAATGTTTATTTTAATAAGTTACAGGGGTGAAAACCTAAGAGAAAATGTAGTGTGATTTTTAATTTCAAATATCTTATTCAAAAGAAACTTTTTATTCTAGGGGACTTTCGGCCCTCGATAATAATTTAGTCTTTCATTCTGCGTTTAAATTTTTTAAAAACATTTCTTAGTTTCTTCAGGATTCGAAAAAAATGGACCAAATGGTCTGTGGTGATATTTTCCAAATCGAACATTCGCTATCTTTGTCATACAACGCACTGAGTCAAATAGAATATGATGACAAGACAGTGACAGTTTTAAATATTTTAAATATTTGACATAATATTATTTGAACTTAATAAAAAGTTATTTATTGTTTGTTATTTATGGAAGATCCAAGCAGAGAATACATCAGGATAATATATTCTGTGATCCAAGTATGTTGTTGTTACAAGATGTTCAAAATAATTATTGTAAGCGTTCCATAGTAACAATATATTATTAAAAAATCACTTTAACACTTTTTCTCTTTTCTCGATTGAGTATTAGTTTTTGTTGTACATATAAATTATTATAATCACTGGATACATAGTTAGTGAAAAAAATATCACATTTATTAACTGAATTAATAATTTGCAATTATACAAATAACAGTTATCCAAGAACATTCAAAAGCCATCTCTTTAAAGTTAATGATGACATTGTCAAGTAGAATGACATTCTAGTAATGTTTACATATCCATACCAGTGTGAATTTTACTACACATAATTTGCCGTGTAAATACAGGAAAAGTAGGGATAGCCGTAAAATATTTGCGAATTATGTACCGATGGCCTTAATAAATATGACAGTTTTTCACTAATTATGTATCAAGTGATTGTAGTAATTTATATACTGTACAACAATACTAATACTCAATCGAGAAAAGAGGAAAAGTGTTAAAGTGTTTTTTTTTTAATAATATATTGTTACTATGGAACGCTTACAATTTTGAACATCTTTAACAACAAAATACTTGGATTACAGAATATATCCTGGTCAATTCTCTGCTTGGATCGTCCATAAATATCAAACAATTAACTTTTTATTAAGTTCACGTCTTAAATCAATTATTTATCAAATACACTATCAATATTATTTAATCAACAACTCAAAATATTCCCGATGCCATGTCAAATATTTAAAATTGTCACTGTCTTGTCATCATATTCTATTTGACTAAGTGCGTTGTGTGACAAAGCGAATGTTCGATTTGGAAAATAGCACCACGGACATGGTGTCCATTTTATTCAAATCTTGAAAAAACTAATAAATATTTTTAAAAAAATTTAAACGCAGAATGAAAGACTAAATTATTATCGGGGCCGAAAGTCCCTTAGAATAAATAAAAAGATTCTTTTGAACGAGCTATTTGAAATTAAAAATCACACTACATTTTCTCTTAGTTTTTCACCCCTGTAACTTATTAAAATAAATACTATAGAAGTTTTCAGGGACTTTCGGCCCTCGTTAAGAACGTAATCTTTCATTATGCGTTTAAATTTTTCAAAAGTACTTATTAGTTTTCTCAGGATTTGAAAAAAAATTAATCCCATTTAAATAGCATTAGAGCCGAAACTACGTACCCATGCCCTTAATAGCTTAAGGGTTATTGGTGTGGCGATTGCTGGTTTTATAAAACTAATTTTCGAAATGGACTGTAGGATTATTGTATAAAAATATTACCTTTTTTAACTGGTAAGTCTAAATTTTCTTCAGTTATTATTAAGGTAAGGAAGGAGAGATACAATAGGGGTAACTTATTCTGAATTAACTGAACCGGCGTTTTTTTACGAGGCATTTTTCTGACGAACGACTCTTACTATTTGCCTCGAAACGACTACTTTCAAGTTATCCGGAACGACTACTACTTACTATTAAAATCGACAAGTACTTACCAAAAAGCCAAAAATATAGTACAGTATCTGGTCAAATAAGAGAATAGACTAATATCAATATAATGAGGCCAAACAGTTATCATTACTCCAAATGCGACAGTTTTGCTTATTAACGTAGCCATTCAACCAAATATAAACTTGATCGCTGAACAAAATTCTTCTTCTTCCTCGTTATAAGCAATTCTGCTTGTTCATTGGCGGATTGATACCTCTATAGAAGGTTGTGACTCCATCTTTTGCACGGGTGGCCGATACTTCTTCTATCGATTAATGCTTTATCTCTTGCTATTTTGACTACACGTGTCCTTTATCCTGTTTATGTGGTTATTCCATTTCTAACGTAGTCATTCAACCAAATATAAACTTGAACGCTGAACTAAATTCTTCTTCCTCGTTATAAGCAATTCTGCTTGTTCATTGGCTGATTCATACCTCTATTATAGAAGGTTGTGACTCCATCTTTTGCACGGGTGGCCGATACTTCTATCGATTAATGCTTTATCTCTTGCTATTTTGACCACACGTGTCCTTTGTCAACGATGTTATAAATGTGTAAAAAAGCGGCATTAACAAAAAGAATTGCAGTGAATGTTATTAAAAATTAAAAAATATAACAAATATAAAAAAATGGAACTATAATATAAATAACTATGCTAAAAAACACTAATTATTAAAATTTGTGTTAATTAATAAACACAGTATATTGACATAATTGTCTCTAATACCTTTCTGTGCGACGAATTTAAAAGATTTTAATAATTAGTGGTTTTTTAGCATAGTTATTTATATTATAGTTCCATTTTTTTATATTTGTTATATTTTTTAATTTTTAATAACATTCACTGCAATTCTTTTTGTTAATGCCGCTTTTTTACACATTTATAACATCGTTGACTAAAATCTCAAACTGGTGAGTTGTTTTTTAATACCCAGTTTCACTATTATACCTTTAATATTATTTCAGCGTCCCTGATGATGTTAACGACTGTTAACGAAATATTGGAATCGTAGAAAAGAGTACACTGAGTCTTCCATTTCAGCTGTTAACCCAATAATTTGTAAATTGATATATATATATATATATACAGTGCTGTTTTTGTGACGGTACGCGCCGGTACGCCGTACCGGCACCTCTTGGGACAAAAAATACAAAAACAACAAAATTATAGACAAATTCCTGAATTTATCCCTTGTTCCCCTGTAGCCCTTATTGAGGGTAAATTTTAAAAGTTTTCTCCTGGGCGGACCCCCCTTATGAACACTTCCCAGGCCCCCCGGAACATTGCGTACCGGCACCTATATTGTTACATAAACATCACTGTATATATATATATATATATATATATATATATATATATATATATATATATATATATATATATCAAACAAATGAAATAGAGAATGTGGAAAAATCCCCTTACGAACAATTCACACATCCACCATTTCTGGGTGGGAAAAATTTTTTTAATAGAATCAAAGATCCAAACACCTGTTTTTGTTTTTTTGTTCGTAAATGTGTGAATTGTTCGTAAGGGGATTTTTCCACATTCTCTATTTCATTTGTTTGATTTAGTTACGATTGGTCAGTAAACCAATAACTTAGATCTTTTGATCACTGAGTGTGTTTCAAAGATTTACATCTTTTGTTTTTTGTTTTTCAAATATATATATATATATATATATATATATATATATATATATATATATATATATATATATATATATATATATATATATATATATATATATATAAATTATAAACTAATCAATTTAAATTTCTTATACCTAAACAAATTATACAGAACAGAAATCAGTTCAAAAATGAATGCACTGCTTTAATTGGAACAATTTTGAATTAAATTTCTAGGAGAGTTGGTTTTATTTTCAATAATATTTAAATTTGCTGTAGAAGTTTAAGGCACATCACTTGCAAAATTTTCTACAGTAAAAGAGCTTTTAGGTTGTGATATCGCATTTACGTCTGTAGGCACTGCGGTTGACATTTGTTGATCAATTGATTGCATTATTTTATTTGAAATGTTTATTTTGGAGAGCATAGAATCATTAACATAACCTTCTGCGACACTATTTGACCGCCAGCCACCATGACGTTTCAGTGTTAAAAGATCAGCTCCTGAATTTGCTAACACGGTTGCGGATGATCTCCGGAATGTGTGACCTGTATACAATTTTGGGTTCGGTAACTTTAAAAATGATGCGATTTCTTGTGGCATTTTACCAAACTTGTTGATTCCTACCACTTGTCGAGTACATTTTCCTTTTTGGTAATTTAGGAAAAAACGATTTTCATATAGATCAGAAGGGCGCAATAGAATGTATTTTTTACATGTTATAAAAGGTACCGATAATTGTGAAACTTCTTGGAGCTTTTGTTTTCGTGTCACTTAACTTTACTATTAATGCGGACTGTAGGTCTTCTATTTCATTTATTTTCAGCTTCCATAATTCACTTCTTCGACATGCACCACTAATTGCAATAACCATTACAACCTACGGTAATAAATACTAGAATTGTATTGTAAAATTATTTAACTTTAAAAATTACCTTAGTTAGTAGGTATCTATCGTCCGGGGCTTCTCTTATAAATTTATTTATTTCTTCGGTCGGATGTCAGAGTCTGTGCTTTTTTCGCAAAATAACCATCAGATTTTCTTTTTAAAAAGGTACGTAATTTTGCATAAGTTGATATATTAATACCATGATTAATATTAATAGTCGATTTTAGCATTGAATATATTGACCATAGAGTAGATGATTTTCTTGATTTTGATAGTTCTTCAAAATATGCCATAATTATATTTTCAGAAAAACTTTTAGTTTTATATTTTTTCTTCCAATCCATAAACTGTTTGTATGTATCTAATTTCATATTTTTCTTTTGAAGTTGAAGGTAATAACGATAACGAATTGGCTTGTTCTCTCAATTCTGGAGGAGTATTTTCAATTTCGCTATCGCGATCCATTTTTGCTCAAACTTATTTCAAAAAGCAATATTTTAAAAATTACAAAATAATATCACATTTGACGTTTGTGCACAAACTTAATATTCACGTAATCAGCAGGTAACTAGATAAACAAATATGCAGTCACGTGCTAAATCCTTATTGATTAACTGATAATTATAAAATGTTTATTTATTAAAATTGTAAAATAAAACAGTTGTAACATCCATAATTTAATTTCTATTCAATAATGAAATACAGTGATGAGCGAGCTAATAACCGGCAAAATAGCACAAAAGATGGAAAACGTATTAAGTTGTGAGATAAAAAGAAATGAAACTAATCGAGTTGGGATATGTAGCGATATTCACCTATAAATTTACATTATATTGATTGTTTCCCACCTTTAGACGTATCGCACGAGTTTGGCAACTACCACTGTCATAGTGACAGTTTTAGTTGACATACTCCTCTGATATAAGTAAACGTGGAAAACAATAAATATAACGTAAATTTATTGGTTAAGATCGCTAAATTTCCCAACTCGACTAGTTTCATTTCTTTTTATCTCACGACTTAATACACGTTTTCCATCTTTTGTGCTATTTTGCCGGTTATTAGCGCGCTCATCAGTGTATAATAACTAGTGTCTTACAGGTTATATATTTGTCTACACTTTAACCGCAGATGTAAACAGAATACATAATATAATATAACGTTACCACACGTTACTCAGAATGAGGTAGGTAGTCCAAATGTAAAGTTCAGAAATAATCTGTTAAAGTAGCGAATTTTTCAGATTTCTCGGACATAAGATGTAGTTAAATCGGTTCTTTTTTGAATAACCTAAAAATAAAACCTAATAACCTAAAAATAAAAACCATTTCATCAAAATATGTTATAATTATATTTATGATTTTTTTTGTGGAATGTAGTGGTTCTATGCAGAAAAGAACTTTCCGGTACAGAAACGTCACTTTTATGCACACTAATGTCATAAATCTTATACTGTGAGAAAATGTCAACTTTATTAACATAAAACTGTGCAGAAAAGTGCACTTTGAATAGTGGTTGTAGAAAAAATTCTTTTTCTTCCTCGTTATAAGCAATTGTGCTTGTTCATTGGCGGATTGATACCTCTATTGAAGGTTGTGACTCCATTTTTGCGCGGGTGGCCGATACTTCTTCTACCGATTGGTGCTTATCACTTGCTATTTTTGACCACTCGTGCCCTCCATTCTGCTTATGTGGTTATTCCATTCTTTTGTCTATTTAGTGTCCATTCGTTTATACACTGTACGTGTTACATTGTCTTCTAACGTCTTCACTCCTCTTTCGATTTCTCAGCGTATTTTGTGCAATTCTTCTCAGTACTCTCATATCTGCCGTTTGTAGTACTATTTGTATTGTGGCTGTATCGGGTCTTGTTTCTGATGCATATGTCATTATTGGTCGTGCACTGGCTTTATAAATTCTTGACTATCCTAGTGTTAATATGTGGGTTTCGCCATACAATACTTTAATGCTTTTTGTACTTGCTCTCTCACTTCTTTGTTAAGGTCTTTATAGTGGACAGTGTAATTTTAACTCATTTTACAGTCTTTGTGTTGTGGCTGTATCGGGTCTTGCTTCTGATGCATATGTCATTATTGGCCTTAAATTGGCTTTATAAATTCTTGACTTCATCTCAGTGTTAATATGTCGGTTTCGCCATATAATGTTATTAAGACATCCTGCCAGTCTTTTTGCTTTTTGTACTTGATTTGTCACTTCTTTGTCCAGGTCTCCGTAGCTTGACAATGTAATTCCAAGGTATTTTATTTCCATTACCATGTACAATACTGACCATCAATTTCTATTTTACATCTGATTGGTTCTGTACTGATTAACAAAATTGTGTTGTGAAAATCTGTATCAATGGCAATCTCATTTGCACAAATTGTATTTTGGATAAGTATTATCATTTAGAGTAAATGTGGTTCGAAAACAGTGCATTGTTAATGAAATTAATTCATCTTATGGATAATAGTGCTCGATGCTTTTCACACACAGAACCACATTTTTGTGTAGTAAATGTATGTACATATTGTAAAAGTGTTGTGCAAGACTTGTTCAGACGTGATTCTAGTTACTCTGCGGTGGCCAACACCGCATAGTAACCGACCATTTTCCGCTGTCGTTTTGGCGAGCTGAGCGAATCTGACAGTTTTCCTCTTACCTATCCTTTTACCTATCCTTACACGAGCGGTGAGCATATATCCCTAATATGTCTTTTCATCTGGCGAGCTGAACGAGATTTCTTCCCTTTCCTTATACATTTAAGTCGTATTAATAAAAGCAATTCCTATTTCACGCGATCGTCAAAATCATTCATTCATGTACAAAATATCGTCACATCGGCCCGAACAGAAAGCTCGATGCGTAGATTATGAATATATTTTATTAACGAAATTAACGAGTAATTAAGGTTAATTATCTTATCTTTTGTATGTTTTGATTCCAAATAAAAATGTCTTAAAAAGCGAACTCTTTTTGTTCGACTGATTTAGTTACCCGGATCAACAACGCAACGACCTCGTTACATTGTGGCGATCCTACCAGGATCGCTTTCGGAACGTTGTTTCGGAACCATAGTATCGCTTTTCCCCTAAATACTTCTAGGAGTGCTTTCAATAAAGCATCCGGTAACAACTTTTTAGTTCGTATAGCCTCTCCAAAAATTCTGTGGGGTCTTTGGATCCGTCAAAATGTAAGCCCCATTTTGTAACTGTGTCCATTATTTGACTGTGTTCATTTTCCGTTTGTGTGTCGTCTGTTTTAGGATCCTCTGTTTCGATATTGGTAACTGTGCCGGTCTTTTTTGAGCGTAAGTGTAAGACCATTCTTGATCGAAGATCGTCTAATTCACCTGTCGTATCTAAGTTAAATTCTGCCATAACATTACTTAATAACATTGCTGCCATAACATAGCCTAACGTACCTTCTGATTCCGCCATATTTATAATATATTTGTTTAAATGTCTTAAACCCTGCTAAAATAAATGCTCGGGCACCAATGTAGCGAGGTCGTTGCGTTGTTGATCCGGGTAACTAAACCAGTCGAAGAAAAAGAGTTCGCTTTTTAAGACATTTTTATTTGGAATCAAAACATACAAAAGATAAGATAATTAGCCTTAATTACTCGTTAATTTCGTTAATAAAATATATTTATAATCTACGCATCGAGCTTTCTGTTCGGGCTGATGTGACGATATTTTGAACATGAATGAATGATTTTGACGATCGCGTGAAATAGGAATTGCTTTTATTAATACGACTTGAATGTGTAAGGAAAGGGAAGAAATCTCGCTCAGCTCTCCAGATGAAAAGACATATTAGAAATATACGATCACCGCTTGTATAAGGATAGGTAAGAGGAAAATTGTCGGATTCGCTCAGCTCGCCAAAACGACAGCGGAAAATAGTCGGGAACTACTAACTACCTAAACTCACCTCTTGTACCTCGCTGTTGTTTATTATTCTTCGATCAGCGCTCCAAGAATAATAATCAACTAGGCTTTTCGATCCGACTTTTATATCGTCCAAGACGGTACAAAAACACGTTTTACTTAATTCATTGGCGTACTCTAGACGATAAAATTATATTATCGTCACAACTTTAACTTGCCAATAGTGTTGCCAAATGAGGCGCTCAGAGCAGCTCAAAAATGAAGTTTTGAGATAAATATAATCTTTGTATTCGTATTTCCAATATGCTTATGGGATGGCGCTACAAATTATTTAGCCCCATTTAGCCAAATATAGAGGTAGGTTGTGTAGGTCCCTGTTAATCCGAAGATTTAATGTTGCTGCTTTTATTGATATATTAAGCAAAAAATGCTCAATTTGTGGCTTAGGCCACTGTTGCTCTGAGCGCCTCAAATTAGTTCTATATAATTAAAGTTTTAATTCATAATTGATTAAAAATTTAATTTGTAATGTTAACGTTGCTAATTATTACATTTCCTTTGCAGTACTTCTGGCGATGTAAGAATATTTGATATTAGAAAAAGTGACTCGATACATACAACTCAAGCGGTTCCCAGTTATGGAATGTCATGTATGTCGATTCATCGTTTTGCTAACACATATGCCTGGTAAGTTTGTTATAGTAGGAGAGGAAAGTATGCTAAATTTGCAGTTACTCGAGCGTTATGGAAACCTACTGGGTTGTGAAGAGTAGCTCCTAAAACCAAAAAAGTTAAATTTTCCATAAAGTGGGGGAGTTTCCATTTTTTAATTTAATTTTCCATTTCTAACAATCGTTTTTCCGTTTATAGCGCCATCTATCCATAACTAGAAAAAATGTCTCGAATAAAAGGTCATTTGACCGATAGAGGTACATGACTTCTGTTCCGATATTTTTATTTCTTCATGCTGTTTCATTCAGGCAACCTGCGCCTTTGTTTGCTTTATTCACTTAATCTTCCACTTCTGTTTCGAGCTTTCCGTAGCTAGATAGTATGATGCCTAGATATTTAAACTCCATCACTTGTTCTATTAGCTGACCCTCCAGCTCTAATTTACATCTTATTGGATTTGCTGTTGTAACCATACATTTTGTCTGTTTTTTGGGGAAATTAACATGTTAGACTTTCTCGCAGTTATCTTAAATTGGTGCAGCATACGTTGTAAATCATCTTCACTTTGGGAGATTAGTATTGCATCGTCTGCATGACAGAATATTTTAAGATGTGTTTCTCCCATTTGTTAGCTTTTTTTAGTTCTTACTTTTTTATTTCATCCATGATCAGGTTGAAAAATGAAGGACTCAGGAATTCCCCTGCCTTATCTCATTTCCAGCTTCAATTGGGTAATTTTGTTCATCTTCTACTTTTACTTTTATTGTGCTGTTCTGGTAGATATTTCCGATCGTTTTAATTATTCCTAGAGGTACCTCTCTTATTTTTTATAATCTGTATTTGTTATGATTTTGGTCTTGCTGTAATTCATATTAAGGTCTGTCTTTTAAGCTTCTATATCCAGTTCTTTCATCATTTCAAACAATTATTCTTTTTTTTTTCGGTATTTCAATACGATGTCATCAGCGTACCTAAGATGATTCAAGCGTTGTCCACAAATTTTTATACCTTTTGCTTGCCATTCCAATCTTTTAAAAATATCTTCCAGAGCCTGATTGAAAAGTTTCGGTGATATTGTGTCACCCTGTCTCACGCCTCTATTTATTTGTTTTGCTTGTAAGTTAAATATACAATTAATACTAATTTTACAAAAAAATATATGTTTTTTCAGAGCAAAATCATTTGCTAATTATAAAATCTTTAATTTTAGCGGTTCTATGAACCAATTCATCAGTATCTACACCCTTAAAGGCACGCCCCTCAACACTATCAGGGTCTACGAGGGATTTATGAGCCACAAGATTGGACCCGTGACCTGCCTCAACTATCACCCCCACAAAGTAGCTCTAGCAACTGGCACCTCTGACTGTTGCGTCAATGTTTATAGCCTTGAAGGCAGAAGGTGACGAGATTCTCAGCCCTAGGCCTTGTTATGGGGCCTTCTGGGCCATTATTAAATATTAGGCCGAATTTTTTTAAGTTCTGCGCGTTTCTTTAGGAGATTGTTAGCTACCGGTCGTTTTTTGTGATGGATTAAAAGCAGGTTATTGGTAAAAGTGCTTGAAATAGACAGGGTATTAGCTAGAGATTATGTGTATCGGGATGGATCACAAAATGTGCTTATATTTTCAGTTCAGTTATATCAACTAATATAGATGCGTATGCGTCTATATTCATTGGTTATATGCTCTGAAAACGAATCGCCCAATCAGAATCTACATATTGGGTGATTGATACATTTTTGTAAATGATTTTATTAAAAGAATTTTTTATTTGTTGATTTTAACACGTTTGTTGAATTTATTTAAACATAAGTTTAAAATTTTAATCAATTTTAAACTTTAATGTAATTTTGATTATGAAACTTGTAATTGGAAGTTACAAGCGGTTGTTCTGGAAAATGATATAGATTAAGATGTATTAGAAAATACTCTTTGAAAAACATTTTTACAATAGTTCGCTACTAATAGCATTACTATACAAGCTCTCGGACTCTAGAAAAGTAGAGCCAAAAAACGACAAAAGCCAATAATATATGTAAGATCTAAGCTTGATAGCAGAGTTATGAGCCTATATTAAAGGGATTATATTCGAATGTAGCTTATTTGTGTGGCTTCTTAAAAATTTGGGTAATAACTACTGGTCGCAAAGACGAAATGTCAGTTTTTTCTAGATATGGATAATTATAGTCATGGGAAATGTAATTGTACAAGAGAAAATCAAATAGACCACATCGCCATATCAAAAAGATGGAGATCATCTCTTCTTGATGTACGAAATAAAAGAGGAGCAGACATCGCAAGTGACCCCCATCTGTTAATTGGTACCATTAAAATCAAGATGGCAAAAAACAAAATCACAAGAAACACCAACAGACCCACATATAATCTAAACAAATTAAAAACGCTCCCAGGAAAACACAAGAGAACGTGAAGTAAATGGCTGGGAAGATTGGGCAAATATTCTGACAGAAATAGCTGAAGACAAACTGGGTAAAAAAGAGAAAGATAGACAGGAATGGATATCAGATGAAACTTGGAATCTTATCGAGGAAAGAAAACAACGAAAAAAAGATATCGTGCAAGCAAGAACTGTAGAAGGAAGGACGAACCGACCAGAATATGAAACACTAAATAAAGCAGTTAAAAGGATTGCAAGAAGAGACAAAAGAAGGTGGGCTGAAGAACTGGCAAAACAAGCAGAAACAGCTGCACAACACAACAGGACTAGAGAGCTGTACCAAATTACTAGACGATTAACAAAAAATGCGCCCAACTGTTCGAACATTGTAAGATCCAAGACAGGTAAATTACTTACTACAACGGATGATCAAGTAGAGAGATGGAAAGAGCACTTTCAGGAGATGCTAGGCACGCCCAGGGATAACGCAGATGAAATTGTTGAACTTGCATAAATCTTGCGAGTCCCCTTCCAAAACGGAGATAATAACAGCTATCAAATCTCTGAGAAATAACAGGTCCCCGGGAATCGATAACATTGCTGCCGAACTACTTAAAACTGACCCGCATCTAACCGCTGAACTTTTGCTCCCCATAATCCGAGAGGCGTGGGAAACAAACCGCATTCCAGCGGGCTGGACAAAAGGTAACATTATTAAGCTTCCAAAAAAGGGCAACCTCACACTGTGCAAAAATTGGAGAGGAATAACCTTGCTTACCGTCATAAATAAAATTTTTACGACCATCATACATAAAAGATTAACAAACAAGGTTGAATTTCGAGAAAATCAAGCAGGTTTTAGACCAGAATCTTCCTGCATAGCTCACATTAATACTGTGAGGGTAATAATGGAACACACCTCTATACATGGTTTTTGTTGATTTCGAACGTGTCTTTGACAGCCTATCTCATGCTGCTATATGGAAAATTTTAAAGCTAAGAAACATTCCTCATAAAATAATTTCCATCATAAAGTCACTGTACACTGAGGCGACCTGCAGCGTGACACACAATGAGATCAACAGTGAAGAATTTGACGTACTTACTGGAGTCAGACAGGGATGTGTGCTTTCTCCGTTTCTGTTTAACATAGCTCTAGACTATGTTCTCTCCAAACTTGACTTCGACACAAAAGGGATACAATGGACGTTAACCACACGCCTAAGTGATCTAAGATACGCCGACGAGATCTGCCTGTTAGGACAAAGGTTCCAGGATGTGGCCGACCAATTGGAAACACTATCCACTGAGGGCAATAAAATAGGTTTAAAAATCAATATTAGTAAAACCAAATCCGTGAGAATAAACGCAAGGAACAACACGCTATTTAATATCGACAACATGCAAATTGAAAATGTGGAAAACTTCACGTACCTTGGAAGTGTCATAACAGAAAGCAGAGGTACAGAAAACGATATTCGTATGAGGATACGAAAAGCTCAACAAGCATTCAGCATGCTTAACCCTGTTTGGAGGTCTGGGGAATATACTACAAGGACAAAGATCCGAATATTCCAGTCAAATGTTATGTCTGTTCTACTCTATGGATGTGAAACCTGAAAAGTGACAAAATCCCTTACAGACAAATTGCAGGTCTTTGTTAACAAATGTCTACGAAGAATTGTCCGTATTTTCTGGCCAAACACCATCAGAAACGAAGATCTGCTACACCTGACCCAACAAAAGAGGGTAGAAAATGAAATAAAATCCAGAAAGTGGGGGTGGATAGGTCACACACTCCGAAAAGATAGTTCCAGTATTGCAAAAACTGCCCTAGAGTGGAATCCCCAAGAAAAAAGAGGTCGCCCTGCACAAACTTGGAGAAGATCCATCATGGAGAGATAAGAAGTCAAGGAAAGCCTTGGAATGAGGTGAAGGCCCTAGCACAAAATAGAACCCGATGCCGCGTTTTCACTGAAGCTCTGTGCTCCACTTAGGAGTTCAAGAACATTATTATATTATTATTAAATGTTGTAATTCGTCATAAATATGTTACTGGCAAACAACACCGTGTGATCGGCATATCTTACGTTGTTCTATAGCATATTATGCAAAAATACAAAGATTGCGCTGGCTAGGTCACTTAATAAGAATGGATAGTGACAGAACGCTTAACGGAACTATGGTGGGATGTAGACCAGTAGGAAGACCAAGGAAGAAGTTGATAGAGGAAGTGAGAACCGATACTAAAGAGATATTGAGGGTGGATAACTGGAAGAGAGCAGCCAGGGACAAAGATACTTGAAGGCGGATGCTGGGGGGGGGGACTTGGGCTGTAGCGCCTCAGGAGAGAGAGAATCAACATTTGAAAAAAACTGAAAACAAACATAACATTAAAATACAAAATTATTTCCATGCCCAAGATATCACAGATAAACAATAATTGAACTGTATTGAAAATAAAATTAGAATTTTAAAAGCAATACACACGCTAGTAATGCATATCAAAGAGTAATTACAACAGAGATTGGAAAACAATGCGTAAGAACTTATTGGATCTAGTGAACATTAAGTAGCGAGAACAGCAATATAGTCAAAAGACGCCTTCTTCCACCTCTTTAAAAGCAATTCTGCTTGTTCATTGGCGGATTGATTGCTCTAGGGAAGGTTGTCACTACATCTTTTGCGCGGTCGGCCGATGCTTCTTCTACCGATTGGTGATTTATTTCTTGTCATTTTAACCACACGAGTCTCCACCATTCTGCTTATGTGGTCCTTCCATATTTTTTATTTAGTGTCCATTCGTTTATACCAGAGGTCACCAAACTATTTTTTCTTGTAGACCACTTTAAAAAATTTACTGGTTTCGGTGGACTCCCGAAACCAGTATCTTCTTCTATTAAAAATAATGTTTTAATAGAAGGGACTCAAAAAATGTGATTAGTAGGCATTATAACAAGTGCTTTTTTAATTTAAAATAGTTTTGATCAAATTTTAGTGTAAAAACGTTAAAATACTGTTTTTTTATGTCCCTCCATTCCCAAAAATACATGTTCTATTTGGCTGAAAATTTGCCCACAGATAGCCTAAACACACGACTTTAAGCGGTTAAAAGAATTTGTATAGTTTTACAATACAAGAAAAGTTACATGCAATAATATCAGAGTCAAAATTATATAGTCCAGTCGAGTTAGCCTTTGATCTTGCATGCCGAGCTACCCAAGCAAGATACTATTTTTCTAATCTTTAATGGGTCAATAGTAGTGGAAATTTAAAATCGCGAATGAATTTCGCCGTTACGTTAGCCGCCATCTTGATTTTAAAGGACAACCGTTTTTGCTCGATATCTCCGCCATTTTTAACTTTTAGACAAAAAGTGTAAGGACTGAAATTGTTGAAAATTATGATTTCATATATTTTCTTTTATTATAAATTTTTTTGTGCCGTCGATATATTCCGAGTTATGGGGGAAATAGTGACAGTTAGAGCATAATTATTAAATTATCAGTAGTAATTGCACAAGAGCTCTGAAATTATTGAATTTTTCCCGAGTGACACTCTGACAGTTTTAATTTCACGAGCCGAAGGCGAGTGAAATTATGTCGAAAGTGTCACGAGAGCAAAAATTCTATATTAATTTCAGAGGTCGAGTGCAATTGGTTGCGATTATTTCATGAATAAAACTGTTCAAAACCAAAATTTTATTGTAATTTATTTATGTAAGTACCATTAAACACACAGTTTTTATAAATATTTGACGATTGAAAGTCATCACTTTTATAATTTTTAAAACATTAATTGTCATTAATGTCACTGAATGTATTTTTTCGTAGCAACGAAGGGCATCTGACGTAATATACTTAACGACGGGAGATTATCAAAAATTATCGATTTAATTCAGATTTCTGTAGCTTTCTATTGGTCAGAATCTCCTATGAATGAAATAATCTCGTTTATTATTAGTTTTAGAACAAAAATGTATCTATACAAAAATGGAGAGAATTAAATTTTATACAATTTTGATCTCTTTCATTTTTTTGCTAAAATCAATATTTCCGGTTGTACGTATGCGGTAAAGGCGCGAGCGTAAGACCTGATTGGTTTGATAGCAATGGTTTTTGTTCAATATCTCCGCCATTTTCAACTTTCCGTAAAATGGTAGGAACTGAAATTGTTCCAAATAAATCGTGTTTACAATAATTATTACAATTTTTTTAACCATTTTTTTCGTACGGTCGCCTATATTTTTGACTTTGATATTATTCCACGTATTTTTCTGTATTGCAAAACTATACAAATTCTTTTAACCACTTAAAGTCCTGTGTTTTGGCTATCAGTGGGCAAATTTTCAGTCAAATCGAAGGACATGTATTTTGGGAATGGAGGAAAATGTAAAAAATGGTATTTTAACGTTTTCTACACTAAAATTTGATCAAAAACTTGTTTTTAATCAAAATAACTTGTTATAATGCGTTATAATGACATTTTTGAGTCCCTACTATTAAAACATTATTTTTTACATTGATATTTTACGATAAAAAATGCAAGTTTGTTTAAATAAATACCAAATCACTACAAAATTTTCGTGGACCCCCACTTACAACTTGTGAACCCCCATTTTTATTTCACGCCAACTTAAACCCCCGTTGAGTCCCTCGTGGACCCCTGGGGGTCCATCTGGACCAGTTAGGGAATCACTGGTTTATACTCTGTACGTTACATTTTCTTCTAATGTCTTCACGCCTCTTTCGATCTCTCAGAATATTTCCTGTAATGCTTCTCAGTACTCTCATTTCTGCCGTTTCCAGTAGTCTTTGTGTTGTGGCTGTGCCGGGCCTTGTTTCTGATGCAGATGTCATTATTGGTCTTACACTGGCTTTATAAATTCTTGACTTTATCTCAGTATTAATATGTCGGTTTCTCCATAATATAGTGGTATGAAGGCATCCTGCCAGTCTCTGCTTTTTGTACTTGATTTCTAATTTGTTTGTCCAGGTCTCTGTAGCTGGACAGTGTAATTCCAAGGTTAAAAAGACACAAACAAATAACAAAGCCATAAGAAATTACCAAAAAAATTGAATATTTCTTTAAAAAATGCTCACTAATCCGTTAAACTAGAAGCCATGCTTAAGCAATATGCTTTAAGTGTGGGATGATAATGAATATTAATTTATTCTTAAAACAGCACTATACTGTATATTATATTCAACTTCAAGACTAGATGAAGAAAAACACGTGATTTAAACGTATTATTCTTTTGACGACATCTATCTTGGAATCGAAATTAGGAAAAATTGAATTTGGTAATCACTATACCTTCAGTTTTTCTCTAAACATTTTGATGATCCACCGTTAAACAACACTTATACTGCCAATACATACATTTATATTTGATATGTTTTCTAACACACACTTTATAAATTAATTTGGTATTTTGTTGTTCCATCCAATACAAAAATTAATAAGTGCTTGACTCTGTAGTTACGAAATGGCATATGAATGACCAGTGCTCAAAATTATTGAGACTAATATTTATTGAACAACATGATAACTTTCGTTTTGTTTGAAGTAATAACACCTAAGGATAATTTTTTGTTGATATTTTTGATATGGCTAAGTCTTGAAGTATCAGCTGCCCTGATCGTTTTATCCATCAACTGAGGTGCTATGGTTGATATTATATATAGCCATAGCACCAACATGTTATCAACCAAGAGAACAGGCAGGATTCCGAAAAAATTACGGAACAAATGACCATCTACAAAGTATAAAAACCCTGATAGAGAAAGTAGTGGAATACAATAAACCCCTAGTTCTACTTTTTATCGATTTTCATAAAGCCTTTGACACAGTTGAACTTAGCAAAATATTACAGGCGCTTAAAGAATGCAGGCTAGATTATAGGTATACAAAATTATTACACAAAATATACTTACAGGCAACAACCACTGTCAAATTACATACTAACAGTAATCGCATAAAAATAGAACGGGGGGGTTAGACAAGGAGACCCAATGTCACCTAAACTTTTTAATACGGTCTTAGAACATGCTTTCAAGAGTTTGGATTGGATGACAAAGGGAATAAAAATAGATGGAGAATACCTAAACAACTTACGTTTCGCCGATGATATAGTCATAGTAGCTGAGGATCTAGGTATGGCAAGAGAGATGGTACAAGAACTCGTTGTAGCTACAGAAAATGTAGGTTTAAATATAAACATCTCGAAAACAAAAATAATGACAAATTTGGTACCCAACCAGAACATCAGTATTGGTGGGAAGGAAATAGAACTCGTAGATAGATATAAATACCTGGGACATGAAATTACGATTGGCAGGGATAACCAGACTCATGAGCTGAAGAGAAGAATCGGTCTTGGGTGGGCAGCATTTGGAAAACTGAGAGAAACTTTTAAAAGTGAGTTACCCACATGTCTAAAGAGAAAGGTATTCGATCAGTGCGTCCTCCCAGTCTTGACGTACGGATCAGAAACACTTAACTTAACTAAAGCCTCGGCTACCAAACTAAGAGTCACGCAGAGAAGAATGGAGCGGTCAATGTTAGGAATAACTGCGAGACAAAATCAGAAACGAAGAAATCAGGAGAAGAACAAAGGTGACTGACGTCATCGAGAGGATAGCCAGGTTGAAGTGGAGATGGGCAGGACACGTAGCCAGAATGACAGATGGGCGATGGACGAAGAGGTTATTGGAATGGAGGCCAAGAGAAGACAAGAGAAGCGTCGGTCGACCGCCTACAAGATGGACTGACGACTTAAGAAAGGTAAATAAAAACTGGATGAGGGCGGCGCAGGATAGATGGGGTTGGAAACGAGGGGAGGAGGCCTATGTTCAGCAGTGGACTTTTGAGGCTGGATGATGAGGTGCTATATAATCGTTTTATCCATCAAGTGAGGTGCTATATAATACACGTGTTATGTGCTTTACTTAAATAGCAAACGCCATTATAATGAAGTTTTTTCGCACACTTTTTAAAAGGGCTCGTTTCGTATTATTTTAGTAAATCATAGCTGGCGCAAGTCGGAATAGTCGAAAACATAAAAACAGAGTAACTAACACTTCGCTGATGCGCTATTGAATGGATTCTAGGTCAATTGCTCGAATGCAATTGCTCGAAATCAATTGCTCGAAAACGAATTGCTCGACATGAAAATTGCTCGAATAAAGTAGAAAATTAGAGTTTATATTTATCCAAGTATTTATTCAAAATAATGCAAAATATACACCTAATTGTGCATAAGAAAGATACTTTTAATATGACAAATTATGTATTCTTTTTCTCATAGACATCTTTCAGTGCGTCACACTTTTTCGATTTCCTTCTAACGCATTAAATTGTATGTGACAGAAAAAAGGCACGTCGGTGATTACAGACATTTATAACTTATTCTAGTTGTCGATAGATGACGCTATAATCGAAAAAAAAAATTATTTACGAATTATATAATATATCTACGAATATAATCTGTACAATTTATGACTATACAAATCAAAGAAAATACCATTTTAATTATGCAATAAACACAATTGATTTGTTTTTATGCCAAATTGCAAATAAAATGTGACAACTGTCTGATTTAAATAAAATGTCATGTTAGAATAAATGTGTATTATCACCAATGAACTGCCAACACGGATGGAATGGCCCCGTCCCATTCAAACAGTAAGGCCAGATCAAAGATATTGTACACATAGATTTGGCCAGCTCCGAAAAATAGCGTAACGTGGAGCAGTACGGGTCGGTGGTCTATCTATCTCTCTACCGGCGATAAGCTGTCTCTCTAGCATATGATGGCCGCCGATTCTGTGCCTGTATCGTTCCGTTACTCCCACCTCTTGGTAGATACGCTCACACTCGTACGACAGACAAAGATAGCTAGACCACCGTACTTGATATTGACGTTACACCCCGATGCATTAAGTGGCATATCCCTAGCCAAGTCTATCCTTTTACATGTCTCTGGGCCAGATTGCGGCCAACATGCAAGTGAGAGGTCCTAGAGAGAGACAGAGCTTGCCAGGGAAAATTTGCTATAACATACCACCAGAGTTGCGAGATGTGATTTTATAAATCCCCCACTTAAATTCCGTCAAATTGAACCTCAAACCCCTTAAATTTAAATTTTTGCTGCATTTTAATAAATTAGTAGTCAAATGTAGAGAACAGTAAACCAAAATTATACTACTTATCAACAGAAGGCCCTGGAAATAATTCATAGGTCCTATCCTCTTCGATTATATAAGAGTATAATATACAGTTCTATGTATATACGCAAATTTAATTTACCATGACCCCTTAAAATCTCTCATAATTGTCTCCCACAACAATTTCTGCTTAGAAAAATTCCTCTAGACTCTTTCAAATTACTCCAAAATCATAGGAAAATACCACAAGCTGGCAACCCTGACTTCCACTATCAATTTTTTTGTTTACGAAAGATGGCGATTATCTTCTATCCTTCCCTGACTAGACTCTCTCATTCTGGCCGCATTAAATTCACTTCATGCCCATTCCATCCGTGTTGACAGTTCATTGATTATCACGGACTTACCTTTTTTTCTATTATTTGTGACGCACTAAAAAGTGCTCATGAAAAGGACCATAATATTCCATGTACATAATCACATAAATATTATTTTTTGTTCATAATTGTTTATTAAACGCATTAACCTATCAGTACCTACTTATTTGCATTTTGAAATCCGCGATGCCCATCTTCGATAAAATTAAGGTAATGATTCCTTCCCTCTAATACCTGGAAATTAGCATAATCCCTATATCATAATGAGACTAAATCAAAATCGTTATTTTTCTTTCTATTTTAAAGTTCAAAAATATTTTATATTTATAATAAATATTTTTTCAGCATAAATTAATAATACGATTATATACGTAGAATATCACATAATTTGTCCTATGGAAAATATCTTTCTTATGTCTATATTTTGTATTATGAATAAATATTTAAATATATATAAAAAAAATTTTTTATTCGAGCAATTTTCATGTCGAGCAATTCGTTTTCGAGCAACTGATTTCGAGCAATTGACCGGTTAACATTGAATGAATGCCCACCAAGACCGGTTTTATGCACGCGTTTTTCGTCGCATATCGATTGGCAACAAAAAGCTTAGCGTTTTTGACGCGTGTCGCATCAGATGAAATATGTTTAATAGATCAGTGGTTGTAGTACTGTGCAACAAGGCAGTGTGTATTGATATAAAGTGGATCCGTGTGTTATATACTTATATAATAATACATATTAATATAATATATAATAATATATTAAAAAGAGCGGAGACGTCGCGTTGGAGTGTTCATCCAATAAATAGTGCAAGACTCCTCAGAGGCTCGTATTATACACTATTTCGTTGATAAACATCGACGTTCCGTGGCAACAACATATATCTTCACACATCGGTATACGTCTACAGACTAGCAAAATAAATTCCTATCGAACAATCGGCAACAATAAACGACTACTGTCAAATACACAATTTAATAGTCACAAATACTTTCTATGAACACACAGATATACATAAGTTTACTAGGAAAGAACCTAGCAGAGGTGAAAAATCCACAATAGACTATTAGTCCATGTGGTGAGACCGATCCCGCCTGAAAAACATTTCTAATTCGGTTTCTCTGCGGATTCATATTAAAAAATGTCCCCTTTAAATAAATCTGAAGGGTGCCGGACGGAATTTTTGGGCAGAAATTGTTTAAACAATTTTTTTAAACAAATACATAAGATCACGTTTTTTTTGCTCTGGAGCATATATTTTTAGGTTTTTTGGGTACTAAACAAAAAAGGTATCTTGCGATTTTTCTCAAAAATTGACAGTTTTCGAGTTATAGGCGATTTAAAATCTAAAAAATGCGAAAATAAGCATTTTCGAGGCTTAAAAACTCATATCTAAATTAGTATTTTTAAGGGTGCCAATAACTTGGATTAAAGTTTAAACATTCCTTTTCAAGATTCCGAAGAGTGATCGGGTCTAACTTCAATTTAGACCGTAGTTTTTTAGTTGTTAATTATGCGTGTCCATCCGGTTTTTTGCCGGTGCGGCGCGCACTATTTTCCTCCGAAAAATATTTTTTCTAGATTCTTTGGGACACTTTAAATAAAATAAGTTTCTTGACATTTTGCTCAAAAGTTACTAGTTTTAAAGTTATAAGCGATTTAAAATGCGAAAATGTGTTTTTTTGTCATTTTTCGGATTTTAAATCGCTTATAACTTTAAAACCATTAACTTTTGACAAAAATGTCAAGAAACTTATTTTATTTAGAATATCCCAAAGAATATAGAAAAAATATTTTTCGGGGGAAAATAGGAGATTTTTGAAAATACTGCGCGCCGCACCGGCAAAAAAACCGAATGGACACGCATAATTAACAATTAAAAAACTACGGTCTAAATTGAAGTTAGACCCGATCACTCTTCGGAATCCTGAAAAGGAATGTTTAAACTTTAATCCAAGTTATTGGCACCCTTAAAAATACTAATCTAAATATGAGTTTTTAAGCCTCGAAAATGCGTGTTTTCGCATTTTTTTATTTTAAATCGCCTATAACTCGAAAACTGTCAATTTTTGAGAAAAATCACAAGATACGTTTCTTGTTTAGAATGACCCAAAAAAAAAATAAAAATATATTTTTTGGGACAATAAAAGGTGATCTTATGTATTTGTTTAAAAAAATTGTTTAGACAATTTCTGCCCAAAAATTCCGTCCGGCACCCTTCAGATTTGTTTAAAGGGGACATTTTTGAATATGAATCCGCAGAGAAACCAAATTAGAAATGTTTTTCAGACGGGAGCGGTCTCTCCACATGGACTATATGTACTGATAGAAAAAGAAAATAGAAGGAAAATCACTAATGTAAGAGTAAGACGTGGTCCAGAGATAGGCAGTGATCACTATTTACTCGTGGCAACAATAAGAGACGAAGTAACAGAGGATCACAACCAAAGAGCAATAACAAAAGAATTTAGAACACTAAAATCATACAGATTAAGACACAAAACCTTAGCCAATAAATATGTAAATGTTTTGAACGAAGCATTAGGAAGCAAAAATTGGGAAAACCTACAAGTGGACCAGATGTGGCAAACATTCAAAAACACAATAATAAAAACGGCAGAGAGAGTTTGTGGAATACACAAAAGCAACAGTAAACAGAAACTAACAGCATGGTGGACAGAGGAAATCAGGAGAGACACACGCAAGAAAGAGGAGATGTGGAGAAAATATCTAGGTAACCGAACAGAAGAAAATTATAAACAATATAGAGAGCAGCGGAAAAGAGTTAAAAATATAATAGTAGCAGCAAAACAAAAGTTCTGGAAAGATTTTGGAGACAAATTAGAACATGACAGCAGAAACAATCAGAAATTATTTTATAAGGTCATAAAATGAATAAGAGGTAATAAACACAAAAAGAAGTAACATCAATAAAAGATCAGGGTGGAGATCTACTGACTGATGAAGTGAGCATTATGAGAAGATGGAAAGAGTATTTCCAGAAACTACTACAACACGAACCACACAGCACAAGTGAAGAAGATGAAGAAAGAATGGGCGAGTGGATGAATTAACTGACGCGATTAGGAAATTAAAAAATGGAAGCACCCGGTCATGATAAAATTACGGCGGAAATGATAAAAACATAGGTGATATGGGATTACAAAAGTCATTAGAACTATTTCATATGATTTGGAGAGACGAACAAATACCCACAGACTAGGAAATTGGTCTGATTGTACCTATACATAAGAAGGGTGCCAACAAGAATTGCAGCAACTATAGAGGAATAACTCTATTAAGTACAGTGATGAAAGTTTATGAGCTAATAGTAGAGAGGAGACTGAGAAAAATAAGAGAACAAACTTTAGAAGAATCGCAAAGTGGTTTTAGACCTGGTAGATGCACACAAGATCACATTTTTACGTTAAACGATATAATAAATAAAAGATTATCTAGGAAGAAAAAAACGTACCTCAGTTTCCGTGACATGGAAAAAGTATTCGATAAAGTACCTAGATTAAAATTATGGAAAAGTCTGAAAAACATAAAAATACCAGAGAAACTTATACGGGTAACTAAATCAATACAGAGATACTAAAAACCGTGTGATAAGTAAAAATATGATATCTGACCAGTTCAAAACAACTGAAGGTGTAAGACAAGGGGGAAGCTTGAGCCCATTACTGTTTATTACGTTTATCGACGAAATATTAAAAGAAACATAAACAAAAGTCAGACCACTTCACACAGGGTATAGAAATTTAAAAAGCACTGAGATCAGCAACAATAAACGCGTTGCATAAAAGCACCAATTTAATTCAATAGACTTTAAAAACATCTGTCGCCAAGCGTTCTTTAATTCCAGCGACAGAGTTTGAGAAAGCTGCGTCACTGACATCGAGCGTCTCACTGACATTGATGCATGAAGACAATTACTTTAGAGAACGTTTTTCTTTTTTTGTAGCCAAGCGACAGGCGACGGAAAATGCTTTCATTAAAGCGGCCTAACACTTCGCTGATACGCTACTGAATGAAATCCCAATTTCCGATAATTTTAACGTTAGAAAGAGTGCGGTGACTAAATGCGAAAATACGTCATTCGCGCAACTGGTTCATCATAATTGGCATTTGCTGTATGTTCTACAAAGTCTCATGCATAGTTCCCGTCAAGATATTTCAGAAAACCTTAATCTTAATCTTATTACAAAGTTATTTGTATTTGAATGGTGTGTTTGTTTCTGGTACAGGTAGAAAGTAATCTATTGTTAATTTATTGAACATTATACCAGCTATTCAGTGTGTTTACCTCTCGAAATTTAACGATACTACTCAAATACAAATGACCTTCTAATAGGATTAAGATACGGTTTTATCACATAATTTGTTGGCCAGTATAACTAAGGAATTTAAGGTTCCACATTCTACTACATATTTAATTATTTTGAGCACTTTATTTCCTTATAATTGTTGCAAGAGTAAAAATATGCCTTGTACTGAGTTGAGAATTGTAAAGAAGAAATTCATGTAGATTGTATACCAATTAGTTTTAAATTGTCCATGATTAATTAATATTTTAGTTAATGTCTACATAGGAGACAACATTCAATTCGTTTTAATACTATTTTGTGAATAATTAATGTCATATCTTTGTGATAAACCTAAACAGAATGATACAGGGTGGGTTGTTTTAATTAGAATATGTTGATGGACTGTTTTAATTAATTATGTAAATGATATTAATTATGTTAAGGAACCTAATGTAAATGTTTTGCTGCGAGGTTTCTATCACATTTATTCTCAAGGATAATTAACAGAAACAGCATTAATAATTAGTTTACGTATATTTTTAATACTAATGTTCATCCAAACTCTTTCAAAATAGTGAAAATGCCTTTCAGTCTTAGTGCAGTATTCTTAATAAGATCTTTCCTCCTCCTCTCTCACAGCTTGGTTTAAATTTGGGATGCACACGTTCACTTTTGTCTTTGAATATGACTCCTGGGTCTCTAAGAATGTTTTATTCACTTTTACCATTATACAAACAAAGAACCCCGCACAAACCTTAGGGAAAATAGGTCCCAGTGGATTTCGTTCATACTTTGGGAAAATACCCTTTGAAGCATCCTGATAAAAAGTTCTCATGGGCACAAGTCAATCGTATGAAGGATTTTCAAGATATAGAGGCCCAAACTCGGAAAATTATAAGATTTACGGGGTATTCCAATTCCGTGAGTTACTGGTTATTTGGCAACATGTAGAAGTTTGGATCAAGGAAAAGTACTAGTAGTCTAGGATTTTTTCCTGGCTATCCAGTGGCGACCTTTACTTTGACCTTGACCTTCAACGGACGTCATCTTCTAGAGTTTCGAGGGTTTTAGGCATTAAATTGATATAAACAGATTACTCATGGGTTTTTGGGATAGCAAAACACGAATATGCCATCAGAATTGACCTCCGGATGACGTGGTGGCCAGGGCCACTGCAAGGGACGTCATCTTCTAGAGTTTCGATGGTTTTCGGCATTTAATTGATGCAAATGAATTACTGGAGGGTTTTTTGGGGTCGCTAAACACGAATATGCCACCAGAACCGACTCCCGGAGCACCTGGATTCCAAGGTCAATGAAAGGGGCTCCTGGAGTTTCGAGGGTCTTTGATACTAAATTAATGTAAACGGATTAGTTATAGGTTTTTGGAGTTGCTATAAACCCATACACACCGATACTCACATGCACATTCACAACATGGAATCAAATACCTGTTAATACGTCCACGTGGTTGATGCCGGGTAATGCTAAACCCAGGTTTTATATCTGATGGGTCAACAACATCTATATTCATCAAAACAATAACGAATAAAGATATTGACACAAACTTGCAGATGTTATTTTGATACCAACCCCTTTAACCTGTCCTTTGTACGTCCTTTATACCGTTTTCAAAGTCAAAAATATTAATAAAATAACCATATTGTGCTATTCAATTGTTTTAATTATTTATAAAAAATATAAACTCAATTTATATCTGACAATGTATGTCCTTCATTTATTTTAATATCGATTTACTACATTCTATTTTGATAGTGGTATTCATCGTGGCCACTAGATACTCCAGAGTCTTTTTTCATATTCGTGTTAAGAAACCCCAAAAACACAAGAGTAATCCGCTTGCATCAATTTAGTACCGAAAACTCTCGAACCCCCAAAAGATGGTGTGCCTTAGGCACCAGGTACCCCGGTGTCTGTTCTGATGGCGTATTTGTGTTTAGCAGCCCCAAAAACTAATGAGTAATACCCATCTGCATCAATTTAACGCTAAAACCTGTCGAAACTCCAGAAGAAGACCTGCCTTAGGCACCAGGTGCTCCGTAGATCGGATATGATATCGAATTCACGTTCAGCAGCCCCAAAAACCTGTGAGTAATCAGTTTACATTAACTTAGTACCGAAAGCTCTCGAATCTCCAAAGCATACGTGCCTTTGGCACCAGGTACTCCGATGTCTGTTCTGATGGGGTATTCGTGTTCAGCAACTCCAAAAACCTACGAGTAATCCGTTTGCATCAATGTAGCACTAAAGACCCTCGAAACTCCAGGAGCCCCTTTCATTTACCTTGGAAACCAGGTGCTCTGGGAGTGGTTCTGGTGGCATATTCGTGTTTAGCGACCTCAAAAAACCCTCCAGTAATTCATTTGCATCAATTAAATGCCGAAAACCATCGAAGCTCTAGAAGATGACGTCCCTTGCAGTGGCCCTGGCCAACACGTCATCCGGAGGTCAATTCTGATGGCATATTCGTGTTTTGCGATCCCAAAAACCCATGAGTAATCTGTTTATATCAATTTAATGCCTAAAATCCTCGAAACTCTAGAAGATGACGTCCGTTGAAGGTCAAGGTCAAAGTAAAGGTCGCCATTGGATAGCCAGGAAAAAATTCTAGACTACTAGTACTGTTCCTTGATCCAAACTTCTACATGTTGCCAAATAACCAGTAACTCACGAAATTGGAATACCTTGTAAATCTTATAATTTTCCGCGTTTGGGCCTCTATATCTTGAAAATCCTTCCTACGATTGAGTTGTGCACATGAGAACTTTTTATCAGGATGCTTCAAAGTGTATTTTCCCAAAGTATGAACGAAATCCACTGGGACCTATTTTCTGACTACACAATAGTCGCACAGGAATCGTAGGAAGACAAAGATAAGAATCGGTTCAAGATTTCTATGTCTATAAAACTTTTCCTCCTATTTACATTCTTTGTGTTTACAATTAGAGTTGAAATTACCAAAGGTCATTGTTATCAATGGATACTTTTCAGTCGATATTTGTAATGAACTATATTCCTGATCAAATTTATAGTAGCAAAATACAGCAGAGTTAAGTAATTCTTCTTCTCATAGCACTACAACCCAGAGTGGGTCTTGGCTGACTGCACAACTCGCTTCCATCTCGAACGGTCCTCCATGATAGTTGGGTCAGTGGGTAGCCCCATTGTTCTTAGATCTGACCATATATTTTCTCTCTATAGGCGTCCTAAGGATCTTCTTCATGTTGGAGTTTCTTCCCAGATTAATTTGTTAATTAAGGCGTTTGTTAATTAATTAATTAAGGCGGTTATTAGGGAGTCTATGGATATGGTGAGCCCGTCTCAGGCGTTGAGATTTTTAGTTTCTTACACGACTTCGCTAGCATTATAAAAAAACATCCCTTTCCATTGGCTTTTGTTAGCGTCCAGGTCGCACCGGTCTAATTACTGTTTTATATACCCTAATAACACCAAACATTCCATGTATGTTCCTAGAATGTACACACAGGACATTGAAAACATTCCTGGAATGTCCTCAAAAGCACAAGAACGTCCCCTTAATGTCGCAGGAAAGTCCTGTGTCAGCATTTTAAATATTCCTTGAATGTCTTGTTGGAACATTCCATGAATGTCTACGAATATTCTTTGGACATTCACAGTATATTTTTTAGACATTCCTTGGATATAGTCGCTGATGTGACATAATACCTCCGATTTGTTTTCATATGATATTTTTTGCCATGTTTTGTAGTAAATTCAACTATCTATTTAATTTTTATTTTAATTCATTAATCGGCTGAGAGCCAATCATGCTCTTACGCCATCTTACATCCATAGAATCGGCTTGTCAGATACTCCTAATTGTACTTGTGGCAAAATCGGAGATCTAACACATGTCATATTAGAATCATTTACAGATAAATAGTATAAACGCCTTTATAAGGAATTAAAAGATTTAAAATGATATTTCCCAATAAACCTTAATACTTTAATATTTACAAATGATATGGAAATTCTTCATCTCATTTATAAACATGTTAAATTATGTAAATACAAGTTGTAAATGTAATATGTACCTACTAACTAGGCATAATTTGTTAATGAGGTTTGAGAAAATTAAAAAGAAAAAAATATATATAAAAAAAACACACAGTAAAAAATAATAACAAAAAAAAGTAAAAATAAATAAAAAAAAGAAAGTAAAAAAAGTGTTTAGCACAAATTAAAATATATATTAAAAAAACACAGTAAAATAATTAAAAAAACAAAATAAAAAAAGCAATACAATGTACCTATGTATCTAAATCTATACTTATGTTATGAAATAAGAAATTTATGACTATGAATCTGCAATCAATCACAAACAAGTCTGGCTAATTGGCTCTGCCAAAACCATTTTTCAAAAAAAAACTATCTATTTACTACAAACCATGTCAAAATTTACATGTAAAAACAGGAGATGGCCCTAAAAATGGTTTTTCGTCTCCTACAAAATTCATGAAAAAGCAGGTAGGAGGTATTATCGCATCACCGACGATATACCAGAAGTATATGTGGCCATATCAAATAATACATCCTTGATAAATATAAACATTTTTATTGCACAAGATCTTGTCATATATATTTTTTTCATAATCATCACTACGATGATGATTCATTGTAGTGAATTGTACATTACAATTACAATCTGGTCATAACTGACCAATGAGCAATTTTAATTTAACCTAAATTACTACTGTTCCTTAAAATGAAGAGCTTACCCCATAGCGTCTCTTATCTAAGCTAACAAGATCGTGCACTATTCTAACATACACAGGCACACAAGCACTATGCTCTGCTTTCTACTATCACATATCACTCAAATTAGTTCAAAAGGCTTTGTCCTCTTCAATCTTCTAGTTTGCCCAGTAGTATCGAGGAGCTGGATTTCCTCAATATTCTCGTACTTATGAAGTTGTTGCTCGTGACTTCCTGCCATCTTCTTGATGATTATATCCAGGTTTCATTTCTAGGTCCTTATGGAGATCACTGTTTGTCACATACCAAGGAGCATGTACAATATTTCTCAGTATTTTGTTCTGGAATCTTTGTATAATTTTTATATTATTTGGTCTAGTACACCCCATAGTGGGCATCCATAAGTCCATACAGGTCTTAATATTTGTTTATAAAGTAATAACTTATTATGCATCCACAATGTGGAGTTTCCTCCAACACTAGCCAATACACTTTTTATGTCTTTCTTTTGCCTTTCATAGCCACAAGGCTATACGTTTCCTTCCTGGTTTTTTTGTAGACGACTTTCAGCTGATTCTAAAAAAAAATAAAATGAATGGTAATTTTTCTATTCTTTAGAATTAAAAATCAAAAGAAATACAGTCGGAAAAATGAAAGAATACCCATGAACGAACATATAAAACACGCTGTATTTTCCTGTCACCGTGTCACAAAGAAAATTGCCCAGCGCAGTTACATGTAATAGAAATGATTACATGTACTTGCGCTGGCCAATTTTTTGTGTGACACGGTGACAGGAAAATACAGCGTGTTTTATATGTTCGTTCATGGGTATTCTTTCATTTTTCCTACTGTAGATGCTATTTACAGGTAATAATATGCATAAATAATTCGTTTCATAAAGAATAAAGAAAATTGAAAACGGATTTTATAATACTCACATACTTGTTTAAACAAAAGAGATCCAGCCAGAGCAAAACTAACAGACAGAACAGCAAAAAAAGCCACTAATTTCCATTTTCCATCCAATCAGAAATTTTTAGGTTATCATGAAATGTGATGACCACGCGACCCTACATAGATACATGCGCGGCAAATTTGAAAATGAACGCAAATTGAATAGTAAATGGCCTCTCTTAAAATATAGGACATTGGTAGTACGTTCATAGAATGTCTTGTGGTAACATTCCACCAATAATTTTATCAGATGTTCACCGAATGTTCCTCGAATGTCCAGGACATTCAAACATTAATAGAACTTTGATAGTACATTCCTGGAATGTTTTGTGTTGTTAGGGTATATATACTGATTTTTTATGTTCGTGTTAGGCTCTTAGATTTAATAGTGTTGTAGAGGCTATACATACTTACATCTCCTTGCTGCTTGAATTATCCCTTTTATCTCTTCCGTGATATCATTATCTGTTATGTGGGTCTATTGTAACATTTTGTCGTATTCTATCTCGCTCTTTTGTCATAAGTTAAGCAATTAGGTAAAAAAGGAAATGAAAAATATTTGCATGATCAGTTACCTCTTTAATAAAAGTCCTGCTTAGTCTGCATAAGGGTCTTTATTCATATGAGAAGGTTTAGAGAAGAGTAACCATTAAGCCTGAGATTAACAAAATGTACATGGTTGGAAATTAAATTAAAGTGATCAATTAAAGTGATCAAAATTAAGTGTGTTCAATTTATCTTCAGCTGTTGCCTCTTGTATTTTTTTAGACTAATACTGTAACCCCTCTTGTAAGCACTGACAATTAAACGATTTTTAACGTAATATGCAATTAAGTACGAAAAAATCTGTCACTTCGAGCATAAAAGTAGAGAAAATTATAAATATTGAGAAATACTAAGATTAACCGCTACCAAATTCTATAGATTACATAGTGTATTCATTATACACTCGTTATGATATAATGTTTGTTTTGTTTATTGTTATGTTTGCATTTTTCTGTAAGCTTAGCCTTTAAAACGATATTTCTCGAGATCATACAATCACATCACACGTTTTTCAATGTTTCACCCTTAATTGTTATACTATCTTCAACAAAACTTTATATTCTGGCTCTTCTTCTATCTTCAACAAATCATTCTGGCTCCATAAAATGGTCTGGTATATTTTCTATTTTATTTAACATTAAATTAAAAGAAATGTAAATTCCAAATGAGATAAAAATTACTTTTATTTTGTCAAAAAGTTATAAAAGGGTTCTGAAACTGGTTTCAGAACATGGATTCCCATGTTTACATGGAATTAAATCACAATTAATTGTAATAAGTTTTACAAATATTGTTGTTTCGATTTCTGCTTCGGAAAACATTTTCAAAAAAAGATAGTAAAAGTCTTTTAAAACAATAGAAGGATTTAAAAAAATCGAAAATCGAAACGTCGATTAACAAATTATAAAATGTAATTTTCATTACAATCAATTTCAATTTCAACATTATATGTATTTAAAAAAGTTATAACGTAAAAAATATCAAGTGTTGGTAAAGTCCCACTAATCTATGCTATAACAAGAACTATCGTTTGGAGTATTACCCTTTTTGCTTTGAAGGACTATTTTCAGTAATCTGTAATTAGTGCCGTTTCTAATTATGTCTCATTATGTGTCCGACTTTCTCCTTTTAATCGTAAACATCATTTCTCTTTCTTTCCCTCTTCGTAGTATGGTCTCGTTGGTTATCTTGTCCGTCCATGATATCCTTAGGATTCATGCTTTAAGTTTTTCAAGTTTTTTCTCCATCACTTCAGTGAGTGTCCAGGAATCAACTCCGACGTATAATATTGAGAAGATATAACATCGTAGGAGCCTTACTTTTATCTCCAGATTAAGGTTGTGGCTTTTAAAGAGTTTAGCCATGTTGTTGAATGCACTCCTAGCCTTCTCCATTCTACATTTTACTTCTTGTGAGTGATCCCATTGTTCGTTTACTATTGTTCCAAGTTAGGTACACTGTTTTACTCGGTCCACTGGTTTATTCTTGATAAGCAGTTGGACGTCTCTAATTTTATTTTTGCTGATGACCATAAATTTAGTTTTTGATATTACTTGTAGTCCAAAATCTTTCACTTACTTCATTTACTTTGTTTATCAGTTCCTGTAAACTGTTCAAACTGTCTGCAAAAATATCGGTCTCGTCTGCATAGCGCATGTTGTTTAGGCGTTCTCCATTTAGGGGTATTCCATGTTCGCAAATTTCCAAGGCTTCGCTAAATATTTCCTCTGAATATAGGTTAAATGACATAGAAGAAAGTATACATCCTTGTCTAACGCCTTGCAAAATCTGGATTGCTTCCGTCGGTTTATCTCCAAGATTTTTTCTTATTGTGGCTGAACGGTTTCAGTATAAATTTTGTATTATACGCCGGTCTTTATCATCTATTTGGGCTTTTGTTAGAATCTTAGAACAATTTGTTAGACAATCTTATACAGGGTGTTTCATTGGGAAACGGAAATACTTGAATGGTGAATAAAGGTCACTGAAGCAGTTCTAGATATACTACATCTATTACCTCACCGTTGTTTATAACCGAGTTACAGGCTGTTTTATCGATTTTGCCCATTTCTTTCTGGACCCATAACTTTAGAACCACCCTGTAGATTTTTTTGATATTTGGTACGCATATGTCTCATTTAGATCCCAAATCATCGAACTACTAATAACAAGAAAAATGCAGGTCCGGACTAAAAGAAAATTATAAACTCATTGTGACCTTGAAACAACACCCTGTATATTAAAATTTTCAAAATTCGTTTGCATATTTGAAAAGAGCAGAAAAAACCAAGTTTAACTGTTCGCTACAATTTTTTGGCTAGACAATTTAATGACTTTAATTTTGAAATTTTAATAAATCTTTTAAGAACTCTGAGATTAAGAAGCAGGTATTATTTACTTTTACTAATAAATTGTTAAAAATAATGAACAAATACTTATTTTAACAATAATTCATAATTATTTACTACATTGGAACGACCCATTTAGCAATCATAAGAAAAATCCAGGTCCGGATTAACAAACAAACATAAAGTAATTGTGACCTTGAAACAACACTCTGTATATTGAAATTTTTAAAATCCGTATGCATATTCAAAAAAGCACAAAAAACTAAGTTTAATGTTTTTCTTCCATTTTTTGCGCAGGCAATTTAATGACTTTAATTTTGAAATTATCTCGAAATTTTTTAAGAACTCTTTAAGAACTCCTTTTGAAAACTTTATCAAAAATTTCGATATATTTTAAAAATAATGTCATTAAATTGTCTGCGCAAAATTGAAACGAGCGATTAAATTTAGTTTTTGTGCTCTTTTCAAATGTTGAAACGAATTTTAAAAATTTCAATATACAGGGTTGTTTTTTCAAGGTCACAATTACTTTATATTTTTTTGTTAATCCGGACCTGAATTTTTCTTGATATTAGTAGGTGGGTCGTTCCAGTGTAGTAACTGATTATTGATTACTTTTAAAATGAGTATTTATTCACTAACTTTAATAATGTACTATAAAAAGTGCTTTAAAAACCTGCTCTTTCATTTCAGAGTTCTTAAAATTTCAATATATTTAATTTCAAAATTATTGTTATTAAAATTTCTACGCAAAAAATTAAACCAAACCTATAAACTCAGTTTTTGTGCTCTTCTTAAATGTGCAAACGAATTTTGAAAATTACAATATACAGGGTCAAAATTACTTCATGTTTTTTTTAATCCGGACCTGGATTGTTCTTGTGATTACTAAATGGGTCGTTCCAACGTAGTAAATAATTATGGATTATTGTTAAAATAAGTATTTGGTTCATTAATTTTATTAATTCATTAGTAAAAGTTAATAATGCCTGCTTTTTAATTTCAGAGTTCTAAAAAAAATTAATCCAAATTTGTTCTTAAAACGTCATAAATAACTAAACCTAATATAATTTTTATAAAAAATTTACATATTTCATACCTTGGCGGTTAATTGGTTAAACCTGGTTTTTTCTGCTCTTTTCAAACATGCAAACGAATTTTGAAAATTTTAATATTGTTTAATGTTGTTTCAAGGTCACAATGAATTTATAATTTTTTTTTAGTCCGCACCTGGATTTTTCTTGTGATTAGTAGTTGGATTGTTTGGGTTCTAAATGAGACATATGTGTACCAAATATCAAAAAAATCTACAGGGTGGTTCTCAAGTCATGGGTCCAGAAAAAAGAGCAAAATCGATAAAACACCCTGTAACACAGTTATAAACAATGGTGAGGTAATAAAATGTAGTATATCTAGAACCGCCTCAAAAAAGTCAAATTTAGCATGCAGAGAATTTTCTTAAAACTTTTCTCATAAGTTAAGCCAAAGGTGTTAAGTCCGAATATGTCACTCTTTTTCGCTGGAAGTGTTTAAATCCTGAGATATTGACAACAAAATTTAAAAAAAAACAGAAAAAATGGCTAATTTTTCGAATATCTATAAAATCAATTTTTCTCTACATAATTATATTGCGACATAGCAGTCTTAACATAATACATAATATGAAAAGAGTTTCAAGAAAATCAGTCATTGCATGCTGAATTTCATCTAACCCAGATTTGTTTAGCATGTTAAGAGTATATTGCTGTTTTCGTTGCTTAATGTAGAATTTTAAAAAGACTATTCAAAATATTATTTTTTTTAGCTCTTTACCATGCCACTGTAAGTCGTCTAAATTCCTATACGAATAATATAATGCTAACAAAATTTTTGTGAACCTTTGTTAAAATGATTTTACAGTTAAATACTTTTGTTGTAATTTCATAATTTTATACTGCGCTGTACATAACTAGAATATATAGAAATATTTACTATACTACTGAACTACTGACTTTACTTCTAACATGATTGTCGTAGCATAGGTTAACGAATTGTAAATATATGATAAGGGTAAATTTCGCATATATGTAAATTATTTTGTACATTTGTTTCATATATTTTTGTTGCAAATAAAACGATGTTTACGTTGAAAAGTGTTTATTTTTAAATAAAATATTTAGTAAGGCAAAGTTTTCAACCTAATAGAAACATTAATAATATTGAAAAATATCCTGTGGGAGTTTTTTGTCGGTTCTTCTATCAGGCGCGGCCCCCTGCGAATGGGGGATGCTTTCTGGGTATTCGTAGCGCCAATACCCAGAGAGTAGCAGGGATACTTGCCGTGGAACTAAAACTGACACCTGGCAGTAGGTATAAAATGCACACCCATGAGAATGGAGATAAATAATTTATGTTTAGGATCGCTCCCTGGGGATCGCCAGGGCACGTCTGGAGCCGGCGCTGGACGTGACAGCATGCGGGACGTCGGTGGCAGGGTGTTGAGGAGGCGGGCCCCTGTCATACAATCGGCTACAGCCCAACCACAAGCGAACCAAACAACAACAAGAGCTCCACCCGCCGAAGGTGCTGCGCTGGATCATCAGCCAGCGCTCACTCAAGCGGGACGACCGAGGCAGCGCATGAAATGGACTGTGTCCATTAATGAAAACATTTTGTGCTTCTACTACAAGGTGACAAACCTCGGTCAAGAAACAATCGGCTACCGACAACAGCTGTATGTCGAATTTTGCAGGACCTACCCAGATATTCAAGTATCGGAGCAACGAGTATCAGACCAATACCGGGTAATTCTAAGAAACAACCTGAGACCAGACGCAATGCCATCAGAAGCGAAGTCGAACGGGAGATTCATATCCAGCGGCTAATTTTAGATTAAGTCCCTAATGAGCTCGGTGATGAGCAGATTCCTGAGCTTCCCATCCCAGAAACTCAACCTGATGATACACAGCAGGAAAACAACGAGTTGCGCGATAGTCTAGCAAACGAAATGGCTCGTGCCGTACAAGAGTTTAATGGAACAAACCCACTTAGCAGACCACCGCTACCACGAATAAACTCTTGTAAGAAACTAGGTGCGCTGTTACAAATTGTGAACACTGAAGTCCTATCCAACTATGTCGTAGAAGCTCCCACGTTAGAATATTTGCATATGCTAATCTACTGTGCAGCAACAGCAATTGCTAATGTAATGGGCGTTAAGATCAGAACACGACGGGGTACAAATAACGTAAGAACTAGTAACAGGGAAAAAAGACTACTCGGAAAGATTGAATTACTACGTAGGGATATTGGTATAGTCACAGAATTCATACGAGGTGTAACAAGTAGAAAAGTCATCAGGAGAGCTGAAGAAATAATGCTGAGTACCGCAAGACACTCAAGATATGATCCAGAAAACAACACAGCCCATCAGTGTCTGGATACATTAAAACAAAAACTCTCCGTTTATTGTTTGGGGAACTTATTGTTCTGGGGAGTTTTGGGGAAATCAACTTTCCACACCAGCTGCTCGTAACAACAATGCTGAATGGATAGAAGATACGACACAGAACTGCCAACAATACATTACTACCCTTTACGAACCCTTCACTACTGAAGAAGTCTCAAATATCATCAAAGAGCTTCATAACTGGAAATCTCCTGGACCAGACGGAGTTCAAAACTTTTGGCTCAAGAAGTTTTGGAGTGTTCATGAATGCTTATCAACACTAATTAATCATGTTATTTCTAATCCGCAGGATATACCATCATTCCTAACTCAGGGAACCACTTATTTAATTCCGAAGGATCAAAATAACGCCCAAGATCCAGCCAAATACCGCCCAATTACTTGTCTTCCGACTTTGTATAAATTGGTCACATCCTGTGTAGTCCGGCGTATCTACCAACACTGTGCTCTGAACAATATCATAGAGCCTCAACAGAAAGGATGCGCTAAAGGTTCCATGGGTTGCAAAGAACAACTCATCATCGACTCCGTCATTTCTAACCAGGCATATTCCAAAAAGAGGAATCTTTTTACTGCCTTCATTGATTACAAGAAGGCCTTTGATTCGGTGCCGCATAAATGGCTTATACAGGGTGATTGATTTGTGTGAGGAAGCTCAGTAGATCTGTTATAGTAAAAGTTACAAAAAAAGTTATTAACAAAAATTGTAGGCATCTTTAAACTTCACATTTTAAAATTAGTTACAATCTTACAGGGTGTTCCATAAGATGGTGGCAGACCAAACTTATGTTTTTTTAAATGGAACACCCTGTATTTTATTTTAAATTTGAAATCTGCTTGACTTCCACATCACAACAATGTAAAGTTTTATTATGTTATACCGGGTATTTAAAAAGTTATAACCAATATTACCTGAAAATCGTATCAAGTTTAACTCCCTGTATAATTAAAAAGGAGTATAGGAACATTGATCTATTGCAACCATAGTTTTTTAATAATTGTTAAAAATTATAAAACATATTCCTTTTCATAATATTCGTTAAATCAAATACAGGGTAAGTCAAAACGCAAGTACATTATTTTCTTGGTAATTTTAAATAGAACACCCTGTACTTTATATCTCTATCGAAAAATACTACTATCGTACTTCAAATTTTATGAAGTACTTCCTATACCTAAAGTTATCAGTTTTCTAGATATTTTTATTTTTCCATCAAAGTACATATTAATTTGGTAGATATTTTAACGTTTACCAATAATTATTGTGAGTTGGCCATGATTGATTTGTCAAAAACTGACAGTTTGACATTATTGTTTATTAATTCAGTATAGGGCTTTTCATTCACAGTCATTTGTTTCGAGCTTATGTCATGTGTCACTAAATATTAATATATCTACGTCATACGTTATTGGTATATCCAATGATACAAACCAAAGACGTATGACGTAGATATATTAATATTATGTGACACATGACAGAAGCTCGAAACAAATGACAATCCATGAAAAGCCCTATTGGGGTACACCGTAAATTAGCAACAATTATTAATTAGTAATTCAGTAATTAATTCAATTTAAATTAGCAATAATGAATTTTACTACTGATGAAATGGTAGATATGATCTGGATTTTGGGAGAATGCAATAAAAATTCATTACTATCAGCTAGAATTTATCAAGAACGGTTTCCAGATAGGCGGCAACCTAGACTAGATACATTTGAAAAATTGAAAGATCGACTTAACCGCACTGGTTCAGTGAATTATGAAAAACATGAACGAACAAAAACTAGTGTGACAGAGGAAAACGAAATGAGTGTGCTGATGGCAGTTACAGAAAACCCACACACAAGTATAAGGAGTATTTCCGATGAACAAGAACTTATTTACTACTCTGTTTAAAACATTCTATCTAAAAACAAGATGCATCCTTATCATATTCAAAAGCACCAACAATTAAATAATGGTGATTTTCAGAAACGAATAGTATTTTGTAAATGGGCCTTAAAAAAATTAATGAGCAGAGAGATTTTTTTGATTATGTCCTATTTGGTGATGAAGCTACATTCCATCGAAACGGTTCTGTTAATAGGCATAATTTTCACTACTATTCAACAAGTAATCCATACCACATAGTAACACATAGTCAAACAAGATGGTCTCTAAATGTGTGGTGAGGTATCGTCGGTAACCATGTAGTAGGACAATATTTTTTTGAAGAGAACTTAAACGGTGAGATTTATTTAGATTTTATCGTAAATCAGTTACCGATATTATTAGAAGAGGTTCAACTTAATATACGTGAACAAATGTGGTTTCTACATGACGGTGCTCCTGCGCACCACAACGAATTAGTACGTGCTGAACTTAATGATCAGTTTGGTGAAAGATGGATCGGAAGGGATAGACGGGTAAGGTGGCCCCCAAGGTCACCAGATTTTAATAAAATGGACTTATTTTTTTGGGGTTACGTTAAGAACGAAGTATGTAAAATACCTCCAACAACAAGGGATGATATGAAAAATAGAATCCGAATTGCATTTTAAAATATTTCTTTACAAATGCTTAGTAATGTAAGCAACTCTTTCAATGACCGCTTTCAAGTATGCATAAATGTTTTGGGAGGTCATTTTGAACACCTTACTTAAGTAAGATAAGTTAGAATTACTGTTGTTTTTTTATTTTTCTATGTATTGTTATTTTTTTTTTTTTTAATTTTCCGTCGGTTATTTTTTATAAATTTTATTTGAAATAAATTGTTTTCTTTTCTGTGTCGTTATTTCGTTACAGAATTAATAAACAATAATGTCAAACTTTCAGTTTCTGACAAATCAATCATGACCAACTCACAATAATTATTGGTAAACGTTAAAATATCTACCAAATTAATACTTTGATGGAAAAATAAAAATATCTAAAAAACTGATAACTTTAGGTATAGGGAGTACTTCATAAAATTTAAAGTACGATAGTAGTACTTTTCGATAGAGATATAAAATACAGGGTGTTCTATTTAAAATTACCAAGAAAATAATGTACTTGCGTATTGACTTACCCTGTATTTAATTTAACAAATATTTTGAAAACGAATGTTTTATAATTTTTAACAATTTTTAAAAAACTATAGTTGCAATAGATCAATGTTCCTATACTCCTTTTTAATTATACAGGGAGTTAAACTTGATACGATTTTCAGGTAATATTGGTTATAACTTTTTAAATACCCGGTCATAATAAAACTTTACATTGTTGTGATGTGGAAGTGAAGCAGATTTCAAATTTAAAATAAAATACAGGGTGTTCTATTTAAAAAAACATAAGTTTGGTCTGCCACCATCTTATGGAACACCCTGTAAGATTGTAACTAATTTTAAAATGTGGAGTTTAAAGATGCCTACAATTTTTGTTAATAACTTTTTTTGTAATTTTTACTATAACAGATCTACTGAGCTTCCTCACACTAATCAATCACCCTGTAGATATATTGAGAATATATAAAATCGATGATAATATAGTGACCTTTTTAGAGCATATAATGACAGAGTGGAAAACTAGAATTCACCTTCAAATACCTGGTGAAAATAACATCGAAACTGAAAATATCGCAATCAGCCGGGGCCTGTTTCAAGGAGATTCGTTGAGTCCTCTATGGTTTTGTCTAGCTATGAACCCACTATCTCAGCTATTGAACTCCACAGACGCAGGTTTTAGCATAAAAATAACAATGTGGTGGCGAAGCTTAATCATTTATTGTACATGGATGATTTGAAATTAATGGCTTCCACTCGAAACCAACTCGATGAGATGCTAAAAACTGTAGAAACTTTTTCTAATGATATTAGTATACACTTCAGACGAGACAAGTGCCGTATTTTAAATATAATCAGAGGAAAAGTACAGCCCGGAGGATTCGATATGCAAAATGGCCAGAACATCGAGGCCATGGGTGAAAACGATATGTATAAATATCTTGGAGTAAAGCAAGCGTGGAAAATTGACCATAAACAAATGAAAACAGGAGATAACTACTGAGTTTATACGAAGAGTAAAACAGCTGCTTCGCTTACACCTTAACAGTAGAAATTTGTTTAAGGCACTAAACACCTACGCATGTTCCGCGCTTAGCTACTCATTTGGCATTGTTAAGTGGACAAAAACGGACATAGAAAATCTTCAGCGAAAAGTAAGAACGCACCTCACAGAGGCACAAAAACACCACCCCAAAAGTGCAGTAGAAAGGACGACATTACCACGGAATTTAGGAGGAAGAGGACTTATGGATATAGGTGAGCAATTAGACAAACAAACTGCTAACTTAAGAACTTATTTTCAGATGCAGGCTGAGACATCTACTCTACATCGCGCTATCTGCGCAGTAGATGACACAACACCGATTAAACTGAGGGAACCAGAAATGCGCATAAACCACCTCACTAAAGACGAAAAAATGCGCACCTGGATGGGTAAACCTCTGCACGGGCGACATCCCAATGAGGTCAGCCAAGACTATGTCGACAATACAGCGTCAAACTATTGGTTGACATCAGGAAAGATGTTCCCTGAAACGGAGGGTTCATTACTGGCCATTCAGGATCAGGTTATACCAACCAGAAATTACCTGAAATATATCATCAAAGACCCTCATGTTCAAAACGACAGATGCCGATATGGATGTCAAGCCCAAGAAACCATCCAACATCTTACAGGGGGCTGCCAGGCATTTGCTGCAACTGAATACAAGGAACGGCATGACGCAGTAGGAAAAATCCTTCATCAAGAGATAGCTATCAAGCTGGGACTTCTCCAAACGGACCATCTTCCGTATTATCATTACGTCCCTGAGAGTATGCTTGAGGATGGCAACTACAAGCTATACTGGGACCGCACTGTGCTCACAGACCAAACAGTGGCACATAATAGACCAGATCTCGTACTAGCTAATAAATTAACAAGACAAACAACACTAATTGATGTGTCGATACCTAAAAACAATAATCTACGTAGTAAATTTACTGAAAAGATCGCCAAGTACAGAGATCTGGAAATTCAAATACGGAGACAATGGAGAATGCAAAGTACCCAGACAATACCGATTGTTATGTCTACTACTGGAGTCATTCCGAAGACGCTCCTCGAAAAAATCAAAAAGCTGGGTCTGAATGAACATCTTTATAAGACCATGCAGAAAGCTGTACTACTCGCGACGGCCAGAAGTCTACGAAAATTTTTGGGAGATACACCTGCATACCAAGTCACCTAAGGGCTCGATAACATGGAAAGAGTCCCACCAGAGATCAATCCTTCTGATACCGTAGGCATCTGGGATGAGTCAATTTTCCCCTTAGAGGGAGTGTGAACCGTATAGCTAAATCTGGATTGAAAAATATTAAAAATATTATTAAAAGATTTTTAATTGAAAACTTGTTGGTCCATTTCCCTGGTAACACCTCCATGGCTTCTAAAAATTGCAATGCGAAGGCAAAACCGTCTTATTTTTCACTTAGAAGAGAGAGCGCAAACCAGCACTCTAAATCGACGATTTTCGACTCTATTTGGAGTCATCATCAGAGAGGCGTAGGTTTGCTGCTCTCTGCCCGAAGTGACAAAACCACGAAAGCTTATCCCCGCGTTGCAACTGACGTTTATGGAGTAGGTGACTAGCGTTATCTGGCAACTGAAAGGCAAAGTTTTCAACCTAATAGAAACATTAATAATATTGAAAAATATTAAAAATATTACTAAAAGAATTTTAATTGAAAACTTATTGGTCTATTTCCCTGGTAACACCTCCATGGCTTCTAAAAATTGCAAGCCAGAAGAATGCTGAAGCGCTTTTGAATTCCCTCTTGTCTTCTTCGCTTCAGCACCATCTGGCTTGCAATTTTTAGAAGCCATGGAGGTGTTACCAGGGAAATGGACCAATAAGTTTTCAATTAAAAATCTTAGTAATATTTTTCAATACTATTAATGTTTCTATTAGGTTGAAAACTTTGCCTTTCAGTTGCCAGATAACGCTAGTCACCTACTCCATAAACGTCAGTTGCAACGCGGGGATAAGCTTTCGTGGTTTTGTCACTTCGGGCAGAGAGCAGCAAACCTACGCTACACCTGTTCTAAGTGAAAAATAAGACGGTTTTGCCTTCGCATTGCAACTGAATAAAAATGGAATTTTTATTTTATTAAAATATTTAGTCTTTGATAACATGAAAGACAGGTAACATTTTATTTTGTTTCGGAAGCGACCACCATCCTCTTACAGAATGAAATACACTCATGGACAAAAATATCTAAATTATTATCATGTGGAGTGAACTTTTTTGGGCTGCAATCTTTAGCCCTCTCAGGGCCATAGGAATAGGATTTCTTTTCCGAATGTGATGTTTGTGTCACATAAATGCTCGATCGAAATTAAATTTGATAGGGCCTGATTAAATCTGATATGATATTGTGGTCATGTGGTCAATATAATCTTTTAAATTGAATCTCATCAAGGTAAGTACTCACTATTCTAAAGGTGTGTTATTGTACATCACCTTCACAGATTCGGTGTGTTTTTCCAAGAAATACCATTTCATGGCACTATGCCGTCACCACCAAAATTAACGCTCTGTATGAGGTTACAACTAGCATACCGTTCACCATATGTAAGCAAGATTAACATAACTTCGTCTACAGAAAAGTCGACGAGCGGTATGTCAGTTGTAACCTCATACAGAGCCCATAGAGAAATTAAAAACAACTGTTTTTATTTCTCTATGACAGAGCCCTAATTTTTGGAGGTGGCGGCATAGTGCTATGGAATGGTATTTCTTGAAAAGAAATTGTGGAGGGGATTAGGCGAATGACAGCTGATATGTACATTATAGGTCTTAGGCCCACATATAAAATTATTATTTATAACCCCACCGTTATTTATAACCACAACGAAACAAACACTTTAGTCAGACAAATAAAAAGAGAACACTGGGAGAGTTTCTCAAAACAGATGGAACACGACTTCTACGGAACACAAAAGGAAATATGGAGAATGATCAGAGGACAAAGAAAAGAGATGAACGAACTAATAAAAACGAAACACATTCAGAAGGAAACTTGGGCAGACTATTTTCGATCTCTGTTTGCTAAAGATAACGATAACGAACCACCAACACCTGAAGTGACAACAAACGAAGAAATAAATATTGAAGAAGCAGAGGTAACGGAAGCATTAAGGAAATTAAAAAATAGAAAAATCACTAGAAGAGGACAGAATATCGAATGAACTCCTAAAGTATGGAGAACAAGACCTGACCAAACAATTATTAAAACTAATCCAAAAAATAATAGAACAAAACAGAATACCACAAGATTGGAGATCAAGCATCCTAATACCTCTCTTCAAAAAGGGAGAAAAATCGGACTCGGAGAATTACAGAGGAATTAATTTATTAAACACAACACTAAAATTAACGACCAAAGTGATAACAAACAAACTGAATAAAATTATAACATTAGCAGAAGAACAACAAGGTTTTAGGTCGGGAAGATCATTCACCGACGCTATATTTATAATGAGGCAGATTCAAGAAAAATCGTTAGAATACAGCAAACCGGCATACTTATGTTTCGTGGGCCTTAAGAAGGCATTTGACAGGGTCAAATTAAAGGACGTTATCCATTTATTGTACGCAAGATGTAACAAAAATGAACTTCTGTTGGAGTGAAGGTAAAGAGAGTGATATACTCCAACAGAAGTAAGGAAGAAAAAAAAGAATCGACTAAGTAATAAAATGTTGGGGCTCTTTATGAAAATAAAAATGAAGGGGCTTCAGCAGTGAAGCCGAAGTAGGTAAAATAAAAAAATACTACTAAAGTGCAGTAGTACTGAAGAAAGGGGGATTAGAAGGGATAGAAGTAGAAGTGGGAAGAGACAGAGGCAAACTGAATAGAGTTGGCTAGCTATAGATGCAAGAGAGCAACTTGACACTCAAGGATGGATACGGCTCGTTGCATGCCTGTCGAAGAACAGTAGCTCTATATAGATAGTAATGATGTAAATGAGTAAAGACGAACAAGATAAATAAATCTAACAAATCATGGGCGCCATGAAAATGATATTCGATCATTTTCCCAGGTATCTTATACTGCTGTCAAATATTAAATATATCAAACCTGTAATAATGAACAAAAAGGAGTAATAAAATAATTGATATACAAAATAAATACATATTTATTAAAAAATAACTACTAGATTTTTGACAATCTCTGAGTTACACAAAGTGTATATCATGTGACTCTAAAATGACATAAGTTATACAAAAAGTTATATTTGAGATAATAATAATGTTACCTGTTACAAAACTTAAAGGTATAAGTACCTCTTACTAACATATAGGGTACAAAATTACATAAGTCTTCTACCAAATGGTTATAGTACGCCCGCTACGTACAACTAAAGGAAACTGACAAAGATGAAAATACTACAAATAAATAGGCCCAAGCCTCACTAAGGGAAAATACAATAATGAAGTAAGTAAGTTAAGTATAAATAGAAATGAAGTTGAGATAAATACCGGCGATGACCTAAATTAACCGAACAAATGGAATAAAGCGAATAACAATAAAATATTTGGGAAACAAGCAAGTAATATTACAAAATAAATTTACCCGAATTACATAAACCAATATCAAAGCAATAATAAAGTAATGAATGGGTTGCTTTTTTCTTTACTACAACAATAATAAAGTATTAAAAACCTAATTTTCTCTAGGCTTATTCCTGTGCACAAGAAGTTACCGTAGATACAAAGTTTGGGAACCAAATAATCTAATATACAAATATGTCATATTAAAAAAAAAACCAGAGGTAAACTAAATCTGGAAAAAAAATTAATTAACATAGCGCATTAAACCGAGAGTCTGAAATGTAAAAAAAAACCAATAGTTACTAAAACACACTAATTGTTTCCAAACGAATCCCAATGATTCCTAAAAAGGTTGCGGTTGCATCCTAGAAAATGATGCACCAGGATGGTGCGACCCATGACTCCTGTAGGCCCAGGTGCCAAGACGAAAACTGAGCTGGAACGCTCCCATAGCTTGCTCCCAATTAGACATACTCCCATGATGACTTGACTGTGGCTGTAGTGGTTTCTCTAGGTGGTCAAATAAGGTCTATGACTTCATGGTAGGGTTTCTCCCAAATGGCTAAAAAACATTCCCAGTTTTATTTCTCATTTTAAACATGAGCAAAAAGTAAAGGGAAGAAGAAATATATGAGGAACTTTTTAGAAGCAATAGTATAGAAAAACCGACCATTAAAACTGGAACAAAAACCAATCTCAGGTAACCTTGAACTGTTTTGAGTGTGAATACATGGACAAATGACATTGAAATGATTTATTTGAGGAAATATCTGTAAAAATATATTGAATTTATAAAATATTGGATGTTGAATAATTTAAAACCTACAGAGAAATGGTAATTATTTTCAATAGGTTCGTTCCAAGACGACACATTTGTACGATCCCTTGAACCGCCACGAAATCGATTGGACTGTTTTAATGCGCAGAATCGCCCTTGAACGGTTTTCTTTCGATCTCGATCCGATTACCGGTACATAACCCTCTTGGAACGAATTCGTGTACCATTTCAAGTTCGAGTTGCGCCTGAGCCATTTTCAGTGCGAGTACCACTGTACCACTATTATAGTAGTTTGCTAGATGGTTAGAAATTAATATTTCTAATGTCCACTTTACATCAACAATAAATTGAATAAGAAATTGACAAAGTTATTCAATACCAAATTTGACGAGTACAAAATGTATGGTTTGTAAAAGAAAGTGAAATAATTTGATGAAATAGAACAATTGGATATGTTTTATTTTGTCAATTTTCTTTTTATTCACGGCAAAATTGGATGTAGAATTGTGTTTTGTATAAGCCAAATTTGACCTTAAATAACTTTGTCAATTTCTTGTTCAATTTATTGTTGATGTAAAGTGGACTTAACATGTTCATTAAACATCACTTCAGCTTCAAAACCTTCCCCAGAATCGATATCTGACATTAAATCGTTGTCTTCTATGAAAAAAGAAAATAATAAATTATCCATTTTTATAAGATTAATTTGAAAAAAAAAAGAATTAATAATTATTTAAACGGAAATCAAGATTCACAGGTACTAATAGCGTAAATTGTGGATTATTCTATTATTGAATCATCAGCTGATCTCATAGCAGTGACCAGTAAAAATGAAAACAATCCTAACTGCGCAAGTCAGTACAAATAGTTTCTGCTTGAAGGCATGTATCAAAAGGGCCGTTCAGTTACCGATTTCGAAGCGGTACATGGATCGCTTGGAACAACACGGTGTACGATACCAATCATCGTTCATGTTCGCTTGGAACGCATTTTTTATAATGCGCATGACGAGGGCAGTACGAAGGACGGTTTTCATGTCACTTGGAACGCGCCTAATATTAATTTGAGGACTTCAAAAATGTTTGGTTATGTAAAACCAAAAACCACATTAATATAAAAGATCGATATAAAGATAATATAAAGATCGAAATAATCTACATCCTTCCCTTAATAGATTGACTAAGAAAGTTTAAAAATGAACCAAGTATATCTAATGTTCCATAACAAAAAACAAGGCTATACATAAAAAAATTATTATGAAAAAGTAGATCTCACCGAATGATTCCTATTTACACTCCAACAGGACTTGTCATCCACATGTCTCCTCACTCCAGACAATCCTTGGTGGTAACTTTTTACTTTACTTTAAATTGCTTGATGTTATAAAATAAGTTGGATGAAATCATCCGCCATTCTATATGGTACCTCTATTCGACACAACAGCCAACAGTCAAGTAAAGAACGAGAGGCGCTTCTCCGCCAAGGTAAACGTCAAACTCTCTCAGAAAACGAAATCATTCTCGATAGGTGGAGTACGTTCCATCACCGAGGTATGACGTCACCCCAGTAGTCCTATACGAGAAATTAGAGAATTTAAATGGAGACCGAGGAAAAATAATTATAATAATAATTAAAGAGCTAATTTTGTAACGTGACCGTTACAAAGAGAGGTACCTCTAGGAATAATTAAAACGATCGAAAATATCTACCAGAACAACACAGTAAAAGTAGATGAAGAACTAACTGACCCAATTGAAGCTGGCAATGGGATAAGACAGGGAGATTCCCTGAGTCCTCTGTTGTTCAACCTGATCATGGACGAAATAATAAAAAAAGTAAGAACAAAAAAAAGGTTACCAAATGGGAGAACAACAACTTAAAATAATCTGCTATGCAGACGACGCAATAGTAATATCTCTCAAAGTGAAGATGATTTACAACGTATGCTGCACGAATTTAATATAACCGCTAGAAAATTTAACATGTTAATTTCCCCAAAAAAAGACTAAATGCATGGTTATAACAGCAGATCTAATAAGATGTACATTAGAGCTGGAGATGTAAATAATAGAACAAGTCATGGAGTTTAAATATCTAGGCATCACACTATGCAGCTACGGAAAGCTCGAAACGGAAGTGGAAGATCAGGTGAATAAAGCAAACAGAGCCGCAGGTTGCCTGAATAAAACAATATGGAGAAATAAAAACATCGGAAAAGAAGTGAAAGGCAGAATTTACCAAACAGTCATCAGACCAATAATGACATACGCGGCAGAAACACGACCTGATATAGAAAGGACAAAAAGAATGCTAGAAACAGCAGAGATGAAAACATTGCGAAAAATCGATGGTAAGACGCTGTGGGATAGAGCTAGAAGTGCAGATATACGAAGGAGATGCAAGGTGGACAACATTAATAACTGGGTGAAAAGCAGAAAAGTAGAATGGAACGACCACATAAGCCGAATGACAACAAATAAAGTAGTAAGGACGGCGAGAGACGGTTCCCCAACAGGAAGACGATCAGTGGGAAGACCACGAAAAAGATGGAATGACAACTTACTGGAGGCACATTGAAAAACAGATAGAGTAATGTCTATATAAAAAGAAGAAGAAGAAGAACCACACCGTTGAAACTTTTTGTACTTGTTATTTGGGTGGTGTCGGACAAATTTGGAGCTTAGCGCATTATGGCAGTGGGGCGTTTGTCTGTCAAGCGGTTACGAAGTTGTCAATGTTATGCAAGAAAAAAAATTATAACCACATTGGTCATTTTATTTTAATCAATGGTTTTTATCATATAAACAGTGAAAACAATTTTGTCGGACAAAAATATTGGGGCATATGACGCGTCGGACCATATTTATGAAAATAATAAATTTATTACCACATGGATAATTTTAACGGTATCTACCATATAACCTTTTTACAATAATGTGGTAACCTTGTCGGACAATTTTCACGGGGCATATGCGCCGAAGATGTCAATTTCCTGGAATTTTTTGAAGTTATACTTCTTTACGGGCGTAATGACGGTGAAATTTTATATGGGAAAACCTAGCGACCGGGCGCATGCGCATTATAACTTTGTTCTGATTGGATGTTCAAATGACATGACAAAAATTATCCAATATGGCAGCTGTGGCACAGCTGTGGGACTGTGCATGGTTTGGTTATAATGTATGCTTGTTGCGTTTTAAAATTTGTAGGAAGAGAAACAACAAACAAAAAATTAGTTAATGGTTATACTGCCTTTTTAAATAGTTTTCATATTATATTTTTGGACTTATTTGCATAGAAGAGATGATTGTTGCATGCCAATGTGAAAGCTCATCAAACTGTGCCTAGTATGAGTGCCGCAGATCTCGCTTATTCAAAGCTAAAGAATCTTTCACTGGTAAGTGTTTTATAAATAGTTGATCAAATTTTGTTATGATATTTGAACATAGCCACTTTGCACGACGCAAGTGATTGCGAAATTTATTAGTCGTTATACGGGCTCCGATGCCTACCTTGAACCTACCAAAATACATAAGTAGTATGTAATACTTTTATTTACATAATTTGATTACCATCAAAATTTCTATCAATATTCACCTAATATATTGTCTTCTTACTCTATGTTTTGTTGTATTTTTTCAATTCTAAATCATTTCAATTCAAAATCAAAATAATTTGATTTACATAAGTTAAAAATGTCAAAAGGTTAATCTGTTTAGTTAGACGATCTTCGCACATAATGACAAGCTGTCTCTGTGGCGAAGTTTTAATGCGGGTGAATCCCAATACAACGCAAATACCAGCCGAGTGGTAAGTTGGTTCGAATCCCAATAGAAACTTTTATTTTTTTATTTTTTTTATACATTTTATGATTGTAAGTATATTTATTATATAATTTTATTTTCAGAAAATACGTATTTAGTTAAAAAATTTTCCGACAATTAATGTTCAGAAATCATTTGTGGCATTTTTAATGTGTTTTTTGGCACTGTTTTAATAAAAATGTTTGAGAAGTAGTAAGTATAAATTAATTTAATATTTAAATAAAATATAAATAAAAAGTATATTAATTTCGTTTATAATCATATAATCATATAATAGAAGTATAACTTCTTACGTGCGTACAAAGTACACACACATTCTTTTTTTATTTATTACCACAGATGTTATTTTTACTTTGTACTGTTTTTTACATGTGTAATGTATATTGCATCATTTGTCGGACAAAAATAATAGGGCGTTTTGGTACAATTTAAAAAAAAGTAATTTTTATACATTTTTGACTTCATATTATATTACGTATTTTTCGGCTCATATTACCCGTATGCGCGAAGGGATGCACGAACCCAGCATAGTTTAAAAGTATAGTTTACTATATTTGTACTGTCCATTTGCACCAATATTTTTGTCGGACACTTAGATTTTTTTTATTTAGAATGTAATTACTTATAACCTAATATTGTCCTTTTCATGAGCATTTTTCAGTGTGTAACACCCACATAACAATTTCATGTTCTTAGTAGATTCATGAACATACTTTTCAGAAAAAGTATATACTGAGAATGTGCGTAATTACCATTGCGAATGTGCAGAGCAGATACCGAGTATATACTACATTACAGTACTTAAACGTTCTATGTATATACTTAGAATGTACTACCGCACTTCTTTTCAGTATATACCAAGAATGTTCTTTTTAGAACATTCCAAGGACGTGCTATAAACCTTCTATGTGTATACTTAGAACATACTACCGCACATCTTTTTAGTTTATACCAAGAAGGTACTTTTTAGAATATTCCAAGGAAGTGCTATAAACCTTCTATTTATATACTAAGGTCCGCTTGCCACTATGCTAAATTTAGTACTGAAATTAGTACTAAAAATATTGTATCTACAAATTAGATGCGCGCGCCGATTTAGTACTAAAAATTAAAACATGTTCTAATTTCTTGTACTGAAATTGACAAAATATTAAAAAGTGAGGTTGTATTGTATATTAGGTACTTTTGTTTTTTTTATAGGTACATAATAATAATAGTGATTTCAACTTTCAACATGTGGAGAAAAAGGCAGATTGAAACATTAATAGAGTTTTACAAATCGAATCAATGATCAATGTTTGTATGTGCCAAAGCACCCTCTCTATAGAATAGGAACGCACGAATTAAAGTTTTGGAAGAAATAAAGGCAGAATTAGCCAAACTATGTGTGGATATATCTCTAATAGCAGAAATAAAAGCCAAGTTTGCCAGTTTTGCAAAAATACTTCTTCCCATCTTTTATTGTTAATAAGTTAATGGCTTGCAACTTGCAATCTCAATTAGTAAAGCTCCTATCTATGAACCTTGAGTAATAAGCTCATGTAAATTTAGTAGGTAGAGCGCATGCCTATATGCTGATTACAATTCGGATAGTTGCAAACACAAACTTGGCACAAACTGACTTTTTCATACTAAATCGACTCGCGCAACTAACCAATATTTTTAGTACTGAAATCAGTACTGAAATTAGTATAATGGCAAACGGGTCTAAGAACGTACTACCGCACATCTTTGTATGGGAAGAATATTATATTTTTAAGAATATTCTAAGAAAGTGCTATCAAGTGCTATATTGCTTAGAAGTATGTTTTCAGCATCACCTAATCTCATCTTAGGTTCTACTGGTTCTACCAAATATCTATTTACATATTTTAATTGCAAATGAGAATGTAGTTAGTACCTACATTCTACAATATTACTTAAAAAGTAAGTACATATTTATAAATTTTAGTTATTTATATAAATCATTATATAATATTTAGCTAAACTAAACTATGCATAATAAGTAACTAAAATTTATATAATACTTATATGTACTTACCTATTTAAGTAATATTGAGTTATCAAAATAGATTATATGTATTTTGAAGCACCGCAAACAAAATAAACAGATTATGTATGTTCTTTAGTCCTAGTACTACATCATTCGCCTTCATCCTTAACACTGCATAGATCCATAGATGATACAAATAATGAAATAATGCCTGTTTTCTTTTTCATATTTCACGGTTTTTTCCTATCCCTGATCCATTCAGGTAAGAATAGAAATGGTCAGAATATGATGGGGGTGGGGGAGGGATTATGAATGTATTGTTGAATAACAAAATCGGTGGTCAGTGTTGCCAAACGGAGAGAAATTTCCCTTTTTGCGGGAATTTTCAACATAAAAGGTGATAAAGGGAAAAAGTTAACTCAAAAGGGAATTATTGTTCCAGTCCAAATTGTAAAATATTAAGAAAAAATCAAAATATTTGAAAATAATTCAACATATCTTCTCAGATTTTGTAAACAGGAGGGAAGTTTTTTTTTTTATAAAAGTGGGAATTTTTAAGGTAAGTTGGCGGAAAAAGCTTACTCGACGGTTGGCAACGCCAAAGCCTTTGGTTGCTTTGGTTGTGCAGTTTGGCACGTTTTGGTTCTGCGAAATGGCCTATTGAATTGAATGTACCTAAATTCAAATTCCAAGGATGTAAAAATACTAATGATTCATGATAAACTCGAAACGGTAAAGTCATTTCAATTATGAAAACGAATTTTTAATAGTATCTATGTAAACGTTAATACAATTAATGTTTAAACTTTTTTACCCTACAACAATTTTGAAATGAAATTCGTCCAATACTACCTACATACATAAATTTTATTAATTATGTATTCTAAAATATAACGAAATTGATAATCTATAAGGCTAATATTATACTTCCTATACATACAAATTATTTTTAAGATATTTTAAAAGTATCTACTTATAAGTATGTGTTAAGAATGTACTTATAAGTACCTATGTGTTAAGAATATTCGATAAAGGTATATTCTAAGAATAAACTTTTACGAATATTCCGAGATCCTACGTACACGAATATACTTAGTATATTCGGTACGAGAATATACTTTGAACATTTTGTTTGCAAAGAACATGAAATTTAGAATGTTTTTTAAGGTAGATGCTATGCTTGTACTACACATATACTAAAAAGAATATACTCCGACGAATGTTGGTAGTATATGCTTAGAACATGATGCGAACATCATTGTTATGTGGGCAAATGATAGGAAAAAGGGTAAGTCCGTGATAATACACATTTATGACATTTATTCTAACATGACATTTTAGTTAAATCTGACAGTTGTCACATTTTATTTTCAATTTGGAATAAAAACAAATCAAATGTGTTTCTTCCATTTATAAAATGGTATTTTCTTTGATTTGTATAGTCTTATAAATTATACAGATTATATTTGTAATATTATTATCTAATTAAAAAAAAATTATTATGGCGCCATCTATCGACAACTAGAATAACTAGAATAAATGTTGTAAATGTCTGTAATCGCGGAAGTGCCTTTTTTCTGTCACATACAATTTAATGCGTTAGAAAGAAATCCAAAAACTGTGACGCATTGAAAGATGATCATGAGAAAAAGAATACTAACTTTTGTCGGATTTTTTTTAATTCGAGAAAAAAACTACAGAACGATGTTTGTCATTGTTCAAGGAGCATGTACACACATTTTCAGATCCCAATTTTTCCAAAATTTTCCCCCTTGTCGGAAAAATTTTTTGGAAAATTTTGGGTACAGCTCTACGTCATGCCCTTTTAAATGTTGTACTTAGTGTGTGTACCATTTTCAGCTAAATCGATTCAAAAATAACCGAGAAAAACTGTTTTAAAAATTTTTCTGACAATACCTCCTCGTCGATAGCATAAAAGGATTAAGTTTTCTGTTCGTTTGCTCCAACATTTTTGTCAGACAATTACATTTTTTGTTTAAGAATATAATTACTTGTAACTTACTACTTTTGTCAGAAAAATGGTTGTGAAGATAAGGGATGCACGAACCCAGCATAGTTTAAAAGTATAGTTTACTATACTTGTACTGTCCATTTGCCCCAATATTTTTGTCGGACACTTAGATTTTTTTATTTAGAATATAATTACTTACAACCTCCTACTTTTGTCGGATTTTTTTTAATTCGAGAAAAAAACTACAGAACGTGTACACACACTCATTGTTCAAGGAGCATGTACACACATTTCCAGATCACAATTTTTCCAAAATTTTCCTCCTTGTCGGAAAAATTTTTTGGAAAATTTTGGGTACAGCTCTATTTCATGCCCTTTTAAATGTTTTACTTAGTGTGTGTACCAATTTTCAGCTAAATCGATTCAAAAATAACCAAGAGAAACTGTTTTAAAATTTTTTTTTGACAATATCTCCTCGTCGATTGCCTAAAAGAATTAAGTTTTCTGTTCGTTTGCCCCAACATTTTTGTCAAACAATTACATTTTTTGTTTAAGAATATAATTACTTGTAACTTACTACTTTTGTCGGAAAAATTGTTGTGAAGATAAGAGATGCACGAACCCAGCATAGTTTAAAAGTATAGTTTACTATACTTGTACTGTCCATTTGCCCAATATTTTTGTCGGACACTTAGATTTTCTTATTTAGAATATAATTACTTATAACCTCCTACTTTTGTTGGATTTTTTTTTAATTCGAAAAAAAAAAAACTACAGAACGATGTTTGTCATTGTTCAAGGAGCATTTACACACATTTTCAGATACCAATTTTTCCAAAATTTTCTCCCTTGTCGGAAAAATTTTTTTGGAAAATTTTGGGTACAACTTTACGTCATGCCCTTTTAAATGTTGTAGTTCGTGTGTGTACCAATTTTCAGCTAAATCGATTCAAAAATAACCGAGAAAAACTGTTTTAAAATTTTTTTGGCAAGACCTCTTCGTCCATAGCCTAAAAGAATTAAGTTTTCTGTTCGTTTGCCCCAACATGTTTGTCAGACAATTACATTTTTTGTTTAAGAATATAATTACTTATAACTTACTACTTTTGTCGGAAAAATGGTTATGAAGATAAGGGATGCACGAACCCAGCATACTTTAAAAGTATAGTTTACTAATAAAAATTAAATTTTTTGTCCGACTTTCAATTTGCCCCAATATTTTTCGGACACTTAGATTTACAAGATACATAACTATCCTCCTACTTGTGTTGAATTTTTTTTTAAATTCGAAAAAAAAACTGCATCGCGATGTTTGTCATTGTTCAAAGAGTATGTAGACAAAAATATTAGATCACAATTTTTCCAAAATTTTCCCTCTTGTCGGAAATTTTTAAAGTGTTACCAAACCCAGATGTAAAAAATCTTAAGAACCTCGCAAATATAAGTTTTTGTTTATTTTATCTGGAAAAATGTTAATAACAGTAACAGAATCGTAGAAAGTGGGCTCTGTCATTAATCCATTTAAAAAGCGTTATTCAATGGTAGTTAAAGAAAATATGGCGACATTCGATCTTCCAATTGGGTATTTCTTTAGCATGTTTTAATCCGTTTCATTACTGAAAAACTTCTTTCAACGGATGCACTTGTAGCCGGAATTATTAAAAATAGGTTTGCCAATTTAAAAGGTGCCTGAAACGCATTATCAAGTTCTGAAGACATTATACTGATACAATTCTTGTACAGTTTTTTTTTAAGATAATCTGGATCATTATAAAGAACTGTCAATTCTGTTTTTAACTTTATACTGTGTCAAATTTTTTTCCATATAGCTGTACAAATTGATAAAAGGCCCTATTTGAAAATTTTTTGCTTTAAATTAGAAAACCTATTTTTAACTTGGATAATCATAGTGTCAAAAATTTAAGTTATTTAATTTAATTTAATTACATATAATGTGTGTAATTAATAATTTAATTACACACTGTAATAGGTAAGTGACCAATGTAACCATTCCAAAAAGTGGTAACAACCCTACTAATATCCACACCGCGCCCACGCCTTCGCCTTTCAAAATTTTCAGACACGAGCCGTCTCCGACCGTCCGACCGATAGCCGATGGACCATCATGCTGTATCCACATTTAAAAGTGGTAACAACGTAACCTCTGCAACCGAGTCGCATAAATTTGCCAATTACTATTAACACTCATATTTCTATTGAAAAAAAAAAATAAAATGGAATTATTTCACAGTAGTCATAAAATATTTATTGGCAAGATTTTTAACTGTTACCCCCCAACTCCCCAACCTGGAGGGCCAGGGACTCTTCTCTTAGGGTTACCATACCTCAGTCTGTTTGAGAGTACCATACTTCATCTAACTTTGTTTTTATTAGTTGTTCTAACAGTTTCAGAAGCGTATAACAGAGGTCCCCGCAGCATGAAGCTTGTGGGGGCCCCATTTTGCCGTCTAATATATGTAAAAATGTGTTATTATTATATTATTTTACGCATACATACGCAACGTTTTTTTAAGCAGTGTAGTATTGAAAACGAAGTTACCTATCAGATAGATATATATTAATAAAACTGTATAATTAGCTGATAGTAGTGCACGCAGAAATTTGTTCATCTCATACGATAATACTATGTAATAATATAATCATTTACTATTTTTTGTTCTATTGTATTCTATACCATTAAAGATGAAGAATGTAAGTTATCATAAATAGTGCATAAATACATTAATAACCCAGTAAGTGACCGTTTTGGAATGTAATTATCAGCGTCACGACGGATTTTCTTGACAACTTGAATTTAGGTTCTACTTTACCCTCCACTTCAAAGTTGGGCTTATGCCGTTGGTTGATTTTACTTGGGATGAAAGTCACCTTTCTCGGGGGTGAAAGTCAACTCTTCTCGAGGGTGAAAGTCATCCCTTCTCGGGGGTGAAAAACATACGTTCAAAATAAGTTCGGAAATGAGTAAATTGACTAATTAGAAGCAATTTTTGTCTATGTCTATAAAGTTTCTTCATCTAAGTCGATAATTTTCCGAGTTATTTCAGAGTGAAATTGTTTATTTTTCAACAAAAAAAAAACAGGTTTTAGGGGTTTTTTCGCAAATAACTCAAAAAATAAGTACAAATTAAATATTATTGAAAAATTATTATCAAAAAATTATTTTTAGCAAAATGTAGTTTATAAAAAAACAAAAAAAAATGGTGTATTCATGAAGTCTATCGACACAGTAAAAGCAAAGTTGTAGTTTATCAAAAATTGTTCTTATATTAACCCAATTCCAATCAAAACTTTTTTAAATGTTTTTAAAAAAGCTTTATTTTTATTTTTTTATAAAAGTTTTTAACATGAAAACTAAGAGAACTCAAAATAAACTTAGCCCCTTATTTTTGGAAAAAAATTGTGAAAACCTCCCCCTATTTAGCACCCCAAATAAACTTATTTGTTAGCGCTTTACCATTTAGTTTATGCAGTGAGGACGTTTTGAGTTGGAATAAATTCATTATCTCGAGATTGGGCGAATTTTGAGAGAAATCCTGAGACATGTCGATTTTATTTTTAAATTAGGACTTTTTGGCATATATATCACACTAGTGACGTCATCCATCTGAGCGTGATGACGTAATCGATGATTTTTTAAATGAGAGTAGGGGTTATGTGATATCTTATTCGAAAGGTTATTTAATTCTCTATTCAGTAATATAAACGTTAACATAATTATTTATACAGGGTGTCCAAAAAATAATAATTTTGAATTAAATTAATTGAGACAAAAAGAAGAATGTAAAGAAGAATGAATTCATTTAATTCAAAATAACATTTTAGTGCTGTCAGAAAACAGAAATGAATGTTTATTTGACAAATAAATATTTGTTTTCGCTTAAATTCCATGTTAAAGCTGCAACCCACCTGTCTCTTTGTTAATTAACAGTGTGAACATTGCATTTAAGCGAAAAGCAATGTTTATTTGTGAAATAAACATTTTTACCTGTTTTCTGACACCGGTAAAATGTATTTTGAATTACATAAATTGCTTACATTCTTCTTTTTGTGTCAATTTAATTTAATAAAAAAATGTTTTGGCCACCCTGTGTAAATAATTCGGTTATTGTTTATATTACTGACTAGAGAATTAAATATCCTTTCAAATGAGCTATCACACAACCCCTACTATCATACCCGGATGGATGACGTCACTAGTATGATATCTATGCCAAAAGTCATAATTTAAAAATAAAAATCGATGTGTCTCAGGATTTCTCTCCAAATTCATCCATTCTCGAGATTATAAATGTATTCCAACTCAAACGTCCTCACTGTATGTAGGTTACGTAGGGTAGGGTAGGTGTAGGTGTAAGCTGTAGTGTGTAAGTGCAGGTGTAATCTATTGTTTATATGATCTGTAAGTTTTGATTGGTTCAATGTTCTTATTTTTGAAAAAATTTGGTTTATAGTAAAAAAAAATTTCAAAAAATTTCCTTTTTTCAAATAACTTAAAAAGTATTAGTGATACGAAATATCTCAAAGAGAAAAGAAATGTAGGTTTTGCTTTTACAAATATTTTCGTTTTATTGTTTTTCGATAAGACAAAATTGGTTAAAATATGGTTGTTCAAAATTTGCATACACTCGTGATTAGTGACTCGTTCAAACCCTTTCAAAAATAAGCACTCTGAACCGGTGAAACTTTTGAAATAACGAAGTTATGATAGTTTAAAATTAGAAATTTGTCTCTTGAAAAGTTTATGAAATGGCGCTTGTAACCTTATTGTTCTCAGCCCTCGGTTTATAAGCCTTTCGCCATTAGTGTTCACGCTTTCTTCGCCATACACTTATGCCGACCAGTTACTATAATCCTGTTTCCCGATATCCAGAATCGTTATATTTTTTATAGATATTTTTAGTGTTCCAGGTGAATCTCGAACAAGTACATCCTACAGTACATCCAACGTTGACGTTGAGTGAGAAATGAATCTGTAAACACAAGAATTGAACGATTCACTTTTCCAGCGTATTATTATGGAAGGAAGAGCGCAAGTCTTTGTTGTTGGAACATTTGAAAAAGTATTCGTATCTATGGAAGGGTTATAAAATGCGAGATTTTCGTGAAAATGCTATCAAATCCCTAATTGAATATTTGAACATTAGTGGTATGTATAACCGAAGAAGACATAAAATTGAAAATTAAAAGTATTCCCACTCGTTATACTTTAGTTACGTTAGTTAACAAAGACCCAACGATTAACCAAAATAAGCGGCTCCTGGTTTGTCTTCTTAATACATATGATCGCACCCATATCGCACCCACCAACGATGGCAGTTCCTTAGCTTCTTTTTCGATAATTCTTTTATGCAACTCCTAAACGCATGACTTCATTTTCATTCGACGACATCTTTCGAAGAATATGTGCTGAACAGTTCACAGTGTAAATAGCATCGCTTTTATTTCTGCTCCATTCAACCAAAGGGATTCAATTTGGTTGAACCGTGTAATTTCGCCTTTAAAGAAATCGGAACGTGTATATATTTGACAGCTGACATAGACATGACATAAGCATTAAAAGTGACGTAAAAACAACAAACACGCTCTTTCTCGTGCAAATAACCCAAGTGGCATCTTGTCTCGTAAGTTTTGAAAATAATTCTTTTAAAGTTTTTGCCATCCATTAGTAATATTTGATAATTTTTGAACCAATAAATAGTAACATGAATTTTAATATTAATTTGGATATTATTTCTAGAACAATTCGTATAATTATTGGCAATTTTAACATTTTCAATTTTGTTAACCTGTCTTTTACTCTAAGCCTAAGTTTCCTAAGTTTTTAATTAGTAATTAAGTATAAAAATTTAGATTGTTGCTCAATACGACATAAACATTTATTAAATTAAACATGCCACAAGAAAAGTGTCTCAGAACCTTCCAAATTTGGATAGGATTTGAGGTTAGTCCTTTTTGGAAAAATAACATTCTATATCAAACTTTCTGACTGTATATTTTAATTTAATCTTTTTATAGGTTTATCGTAACTCAAATTAAACGTAAAGATGTCGGGAGGAATCGAGGCTTTAAGCCTTAAAGAGGACGATGTTACCAAGATGTTGGCGGCTTCCACCCATCTTGGAACAGCAAATGTTGATTTTCAAATGGAACAGTATGTATACAAACGTCGTCATGACGGTACTCACATCATCAACTTAAGGAAAACGTGGGAAAAGATTCTCTTGGCAGCCCGTGCCATTGTTGCTATTGAACACCCTGGTGAAGTTTTCGTAATTTCATCTCGTCCCTATGGCCAGCGTGCTGTTCTTAAGTTTGCTGCTCACACTGGAGCTACCCCTATTGCTGGAAGATTTACTCCTGGTAAGTATGTTTGGGACCTATTACTTACAATTTATTTAGAAGTACTGTCTGATCAAATTTACTTTGTATTTGGATGCATACTAGTGTTGACGTTATATAAACTGGGAGCTATCAGTTATAGCCTCTTCAGTCCCAAGAAAAAATTTTTATTTTAATAATACTTTCTATTTTCTTGTCATTTGTGAAAACAATAAACGAAAATCCATAAAAACTATAAAAAAATTATTTGACACATAATATGATAGGTCCATCATAACGGACATCAGGGCCCGGATTACGTACACTTGATACGCATCGTATCCGCCATGTTTTCCCATAAGGTGCTACAGTAAAACATGGCAGATACGATGCGTATCGAGTGTACGTAATCCGGGCCCAGGACTTAGCTTTCATATAATTTAAGTATGAAACTGAAAAAACATTCTGGTTCATGAGAAATACACATGTACATTTTGCATTTTGTACAAAAGAATCTCGTCTTCTTAGTGCATCCAAGAGGTTTAGACAACACGATAAGAATTTCTATTGCTGACAGGGCATATTGGTGAATGGTCATTACTGGTTTTTCTTATATCTATAGGCGGTAACTGGAAAACTGTAGACTTTTTACAGGAGTTATGGGCACTTCATCTTCAGATGTCTGATTCTCTTGAAATAGATGCACTAGCTTGTCTCCCACTTGCAGGCTTACCACCTAGAGCTAGTGACCTTCCAACATACATCTTCAAATTCCTGTAAATCCATTTCCTTTGATCTTATCGCTGTCTTCACTGACTAAAAAGTCATTTGTCAAAATAACCTCCAATTCACGTTCCATCAATATCCTTTAACTATTTGTAACTAAACTTAAAAAACGTGAGTATGGTAATATATTTTGCTAACTAAGTCCCAATGTCCAAAATGCTGGACAAAAAGTTTAAGAGGACCCCTGACGTGTCCAGTTGCAATTATTTTCAAATATTTACCACAAATACGCCCAACCATCAAGTAGCATAAATTAAGAACAATCAATACTGTAAAGTACAGAAAAACACTACAACTTACTGTATTTTTGTGGAGCCACCATCATAACTTAAAAAATTTCACCATATGTAACAACAAACTACCGAGGTAGACGCTGTTGTCAAATTTTTCAAATGAGTAAATTTGACTGATAAATAGGAAGTCCAATAAGCTGCAATATAGGATGCAGCGATGCCCAACCCGAATAGTCATCATGTAATAAATTAGTAAACATTGTCCAGCTGTCTGGACCTATGGAGGATAGACTGAATGTCATGGAGCAAACATAAATTGATTCTACATGGAGTCTACATTCATTTCCTCTCTCACTTATGAGTTCCACTGCTTCCGTTCTCAAATACAAAGTGAATTTGGTCAGACAGTAGCCTACTGTCCATAATGATGATAACACTAAGGAACCTATGAGATAATGATTTCACTTTTATGCAACTGATATCACCTTTCTTTTAATTCATTTTATTAATGTGTTAACATATTTAAAATAACAGTTTTATATTTTAGGTGCTTTTACCAATCAGATCCAAGCTGCATTCAGGGAACCTCGTCTGTTGATCGTCACTGACCCTGCTTTTGATCACCAACCTATCACTGAAGCCTCTTACGTAAACATTCCAGTTATTGCTTTGTGCAATACTGATTCTCCATTACGTTTTGTTGATATTGCCATTCCCGGAAACAACAAAGCCTCACACAGTATTGGTTTACTGTGGTGGCTTTTGGCTAGAGAGGTAACTTTTTACCTATTATAAAGATATTGATGTAACATTTAAAATTTTAAATTGTTTTGTACTTTTACTAGATTTCAGTCCCTGATAATGTTTTGGACATCATTCATTATATATTAGGGTGAAGATAGCCTTAATGAAGCTTAACAAAATATTGGTGTCTTACAGTTTTGAAGTTTTCATCAAAAATGAAAATATCAAAAGCTATAAGATATATAAAAATAGTTTAACCCTCTAATGCATGAATTTTTTTAGTAAAATTCATTAGAGGGTTAATAGAGAGTAATTTGCAGTTTAGTAAAATTACAGCATAAAAATTTGTCTGATTGATCAAATTTTGTAACATTGGGAGCATATTCGATCGAATCCAGAGACTATTTTGGGTATTGCAACTATACAATAATTAAGTATGTCTGGAAATTTTTATGATGGTCTGTTTTGAGGCAGAGTGGTGCATTAGAGGGTTAAAATTACTAAAAAAGAAAAAGTAAATACTTTTTGAAAACAGGTTTTTAAAAAGTACATACCTAGTAAAATTTCAGTAAAAATAATAAAGTTAAAAAACCTGTTGCACTCTGGCAACTGGTGGTTTGAGGGATCCGACAGTACCAAATGTATCACATGTTAATAATAACACTTTCCATGCGGATGGCATACATTATAAGCACATGGTGCCTCCACTGATGAGTGGCATTTCTCTGCTTCGCAAGAATGTAGGCTTAAGTCAAAATTTGATGAAATTTACTTGCCAATGCAGACCTACTAAAAATAAAAGTATCTATCGCGTGAAGAAAGACCTATGACATTAATGATAATAATCGCTAAGAGATGGCACCAAGTGTCTATATTTGTTTGGCACGAAAGTAGTTAAATGCTTAACATTTTCGTATGAATACAGACTCAAGTTTATTTATTTATTTATTTATTTACGGGATTACCCCCATTACAACACATACAGTATAAAATCAATCTCTGTAATATCTACTAAACTAGAGTAAAATAAATCTTAATTACATAGTTATTAAACAAAAACGAAATATTAATAGTTATCCATCACACATATTACATCTATTACACAAATCAGTTCAAATAAACAAAAAGTACCTGTCAAGCTCTTTTAATCCGATTCTTAAAACCAGCCAAGGAGACACCAAACATTTCCAAGTTATTCTCGTTTATAATTTTTAGTGTTTGCTCAATGGGCGAATGCATACCATAGTTTGTCCGATGAAAAGGTATATAAAACAAATCAACATGTCTAAGACTTCTGGAGGGAACATATAAATTAATAGATTGGAGAAGTTCAGAACAACAAATTAAACCATTTATTACTTTAAACACAAATACCAAATCAGAGTTATCTCGTCGAGTTTTTAATAAATTCATGTTGAGTGTTTTTAAAATATAGGTATAATCATGATTAGTAATGCGTATGTTTAATTTGTATGCACAATATCTCAAAAATTTATTCTGCAATCTCTCCAACGTAGTAGAATGAGCTTGGTATTGTGGAGACCATACAATAGATGCATATTCCACTTTAGATACAACCAAAGCATAATATACCGTTCTTAAAGCCCCTACAGATAGTCTCAGACAGTTGCGAATGATAAAGCCCAAAGATTTTGATGCATTTACTGTTACACTATTTATATGTTGCACAAAACGCAACTGCTCATCAAATGTGACTCCTAAGTCTTTTATTGTTTTAACATAAGACAATTCATTTTCATTAATTGTGTAAGAAGTATCATATTTTTTATTACCTCTATAAAAGCTTATATAACAGCATTTAGCAACATTTAAATGCAAAATATTATTCTCACACCAAATACTCAACCGGTCTAAATCTTCTTGAATTAATGTTACATCAACATTTGAATCTACGGATTTAAATAATTTCAAATCATCTGCAAACATCAGGAAATCGCAATTTCTAAAACATTCTGATATATCGTTCACAAATATATTAAATAACAAAGGTGAACAGTGAGCTCCTTGGGGTACTCCTGATGTCACATGAATTATATTTGAATTAAAACAACCTACTCTCACCTGCTGTGTGCGATCTCTTAAAAAGCTATTGAACCATTGTAAGGATTGATGACTGAAGCCAAAAGCATTTAATTTTCCCAATAACATGTTATGATCTACTCTGTCAAATGCCTTGGAGAAGTCAGTATAAATAGTATCCATCTGACTTTTATTCTCCAACGCGTTTAATATTTTTTGTTCAAAGAGTACTAAATTTGTTACTGTTGATTTATTCTGAGAAAATCCATGTTGATTGTGTATTAGACGCTCTTTACAATAAAATTTTAATTGATCGTGCAATAGTCTATCAAAAAGTTTTGGTATAGAGGATTGTTTACAAACGCTTCGATAATTTGTTATGTCTTGTTTATTACCTGATTTAAAAATTGGGCAGATATAAGAGTGCTTCCATAAAGTTGGGAAAACTGATGTCTTTAATGATGACTCAAAAAGAAGATATAAAGGATTAGTTAGTGAATATATACAGTTCTTTAGAAAGTAATCGGGAATACCATCTGGACCACTGCTTAACTTATTGGGTAGGGATAAAATGTTGTTGAAAATATCTCACTGATATTGAAAAATTAGGTATAAAAAGATTGTTGTTTCCCTTTACTTCCAAGTTATTAATATTTGATTGTGGCGAATAAACTGTTGAAAAAAATTGACGGAAACAGTTTGCAATCTGTTGTCCGTTTGTTGCTATAGCATTACCATAGTACATACTGTTTGGTAAATCATTTGATGCTCTCTTACTGTTTACAAACTGCCAAAAGTACTTAGGATTACTGCAGAAATTATGATTTACTTGATTCAGATAAGTGTTATAACATTGATTTGATAGATCCTTACACAATCTCCTAAGTTCTGAAAAAATCACATAATCCTCTTGATTACAGGAAGCTAAATAATTTTTATGAGCAATTTTTTTCTGTACGACTAAATAACGCAAGTTGGCATCAAACCATTTTGGATAACTAGAAGTTCTAAATCTTTTCACCGGTACAAACAATGATAGTGACATATTAAGTATGTTGTAAAATTCTGTTAAAGCATCATCAACATTTGACAAATTCAAATGGTCTTCCCAAGGTATCATTGAAAGATAGTTATTGAGACCTTCATAGTCTGCATTTACAAAATCATGATAAAATTCAGTATATTCTAATGACTTACCTCGATGTTCACACAAACTAATATTGTAAGTGTAACCTATGTGATGATAACTATTTTTAAAAATCGGATCTGAAGCTTTTGCTACTTGTAAATCACAAACATTTGTAAATATTAAGTCTAAAAACACATTTCTTTCATTTGGAATATTAATCATCTGGAAAAAATTCAAGTAGGTACCCATAAAACTCAGCTAAGTACAATGCATGTGAACCTTGAGGACAATTCACCAAGACACCTGATTCATTGTTATCCCATGAAGCTTCCGGAAGGTTGAAGTCTCCGAATATATATGTCTTATGATGATTATACCTTTGGGATATATCTTCGACTGATAAACAGTGTTGCTCATATATTTGTTCTACGGATTTTGGTGGAATATATACCCCTCCAATTATAAAATTTTTTTTACCAAATGAGCATAAAAGAAAAAGTTGTTCAATAGATTTATACAAGGGTTTCAGCACAGTTACCTTAATGTAGTCTTTAACAACAATCAAAATACCTCCTCCTCTTGACTTATAACTATTATCACGATCACATCTAAAAGTTCTATATGAAGGTATTTTAATTTCACTATCTAAAATATCCTCGTGTAACCAACTTTCAACAAATATAAAAATGTCATAATCAGAACAAAATAGAACTAATCAGATCTTGAATTTTTGTACGAAGTCCTCTGACGTTCTGACAATAAACTTGTAATGGGGATGAGATTAGTTTTTTCCTTCTTTCTTGAATGATTCAATTTTTGGTACACCATTTCTGTATTTTATGGCAATGTCTTTTTCGCCTTTATTTTGTCTGTCTTTTAATTCTTTCCAAGCTTTACTGAACATATCCCTTTGCATATTTGTTTGATCACTATTTATTTTGATTGTTGAGTTCTGTAGTCTTTTCTTATTCCTTAAAATGTCCTTAACAACACCATTATTGGAAAAAATAGCTCTAAGTGGACGAGACTTACTACCCGTGTTCTTTCCTACTCGAACAACTTTCACTAAATCCTCCAACGCTTCATCTTTTCCCATTTGTTTCATAATTTCCTCGACTTTGGCTCTGTCTTGTTTGATCCTATCTTCAATATTCACAGAATTCAATTCGGGAACATTGAATAACATAATATTGTTAGATTTTACAATTCTATCATTTATTTCTATGAACATTTCCTCAAATGGCAAACCTGGCGCATTGGAGTTGCATTTCAGTTCATCAATAGTCTTCCTTAGATCACAAATCTGATTATCCTTTTCGTGTAAGGATTTTTCATTGGCACACTTAAGTTTCTCTACCTCAATCTTTAGATCTGCAACCATAGACTTCAAAATTGGTACTAACAGTAAACCTTGCTCACAATCCTCACAGAAATATTTTAATTTCCTAGTATCTGCTGCCAATTGAAGACATCTTACTTCTGTAGCTGTTATACTGGCACAATTAATATGTATAACCCTCTTACATCCATCACACTTGAAAGAAGTCTTATCCTCTGCAGCATCTTTCTTGCATAACAAGCATTTGCCCATATTTGAATATTCAACAAAATGTCAAAAATAAACCCTTTAATAAAGATAGTAAGTCACTTCACTGGTATATGGTAATTACTTATCTATCACTATCAATTTGTCCTAATTGCTTCAAGTTTTTGTTTAAAAAAGAAAAACTAAAGGTACAAACTTTGCATTGCAATTATTGCAATTTACAGACAAACAAATTGTTTTTCCAAAAAAGAAAGATGATCTTCAAATTCCTTGTACTAATTCAGCTTATTTGATATAACTTTAATAATTAATTGTTAATATTTACTTGTAAAACAACAGTTTTTTAGGAGCAATTGCTAATTACATCCATCGAGGTTGATTTCTAATTTTAAACTGTTAGTTACACCGCAGAATATGAAGCAATTTGTGTGTTTACTTCTCGTCAAGAACAACTTTTTATATTTACGATTAGTTTTTGTGAAAATTCTAAAATAAGGAGCCTTTTTGTAGTTAGGTTAGCGTTTTAATAAAGTTTCTCAGGAAAGTTTCTCAAGTAAATGTTTCTCAGGAAAAAAGACTCAACTCTAATAGGGGTAACAAAATGATAAAATTTAACCACTTTAACACTTTATAAATTTATCTAGTTATCAGAGTTTGTATTTAGATATATTTCTAACAAAATTGTATAGGTAATGTCTTTAAAGTAAAAACTTATTCGGAATTATGCCTATGATCATAATCTATAAAAATTTTAAAATGCCTCTCCTCTAAAATCGTCTTTTTTGGCTTAAGCCTATGTTCTTGCGAAGCAGTGATTTGTATATACAGTTCTAATGAAAATGACTCCCCAGAAAGTATTAACCTTTACATCCTCACATGTTTGAAAGGAACAAATATTTATTCATTTGCATTTATATGAATTAAAAAATTCAGAATCCATAAAATAATATAAACTTGTTCTTTTTAAAAGGTTTGCTCTGTATATGGGAAGCATACAACAAATAATATGTTATAAGATGGCAACACTGCCAAACACCAATATTTTGTTCTGCCAAGCTTCATTTGAGGCTAATCTTCACTGGAACCTATTATGAATGATTTATATAAAACTTGTTTGAAAAGAAAATACATATTGTGAATGATGAATTTTTCCCATTGATTATCCATGATTTTCAATAATTTTTCCACCTGAATATAACTTAACGAATATTTTCCCCCGTATAGTAAATACGAAATATTTTCAACTGTTCCACTTTTTCTAGGTTCTCCGTCTTAGAGGAATCATTCCACGGGATACCAAATGGGATGTTGTAGTAGATCTTTTCTTCTACCGTGAACCAGAAGAGGCTGAAAAGGAAGAACAAGCTGCCAAAGAAGCTGTGGCTGCTGTTGTCAAACCTGTAGATATCCCAGCTCCTCTTGAAGGCCAAGACTTGGACTGGAATACTACTGAAACTACTGATTGGAATGCTGAAGTTGCACCAGGTGATTATTATTTTAAAGAACTTTTGTTTTCTCATCTTTTTGTATTTCATCTTCTTAAGGTGCCTTCTCCATTACTGAAGTTAAGTTATGTATACAGCAAATTGCTCTCTATCTTGAGCTGTTCTTAGTATCGAGTGTGTCAGTGCGTGTCCAGTCTCTTACATTCTTCAGCCAGGAGGATTTTCTTCTTCCAGAACTTCTTTTTCCTTCCCTTTCTCTTCCATCATGATTAGTAGAAAGTTGTATTTTTCTCCTCTGTGAATATGTCGAAGATATAATATACAATTAGACAAAGATACAAGAACCAGTGCCGGATTTAGTTCATGGACCGCCGGGGGCTAAGTCATACTATACTGCCACTGTCCAGTAGGTATAGATGCGTCTTAGGTTAACAATTCATTAAAACTATTTTAATATTATTAGGTAATTTATTACAAATATACAAAAAAGCCACAAAGACACAAACTCACAACTTATAAAGTAAATTAACATAATTATTTACAAACAAATTTTCCTGGACTTTGTTGCTATTTGCAAACAGGTCGATGATTTTATTAAAATCTAATTTTGTAAGCAGATCATTATTAATATTTAAAACAGCGAACGAATTTAATGTTTCTTCCATCATCGTATTTCTCAAATAATTTTTGACCCGTTTTAAAGTGGAAAATGATGTTTCGCCAGTTGCGTCAGTAACCATGGACTATATAAGAAGATTCTTAGTGCTATTTCTAAGTTTGGGAAGGTTGCAATTATATTATTTTTATGCATATAAGGCTCCATCACAAAAATAGCACTGTGAGTTGATGTTTCTCATACTCAATGAATTTCTTGAAATAAAATTTTTAAGATGTTCTGAATGAACGACTGACCTTTCATGACTGTCACATTTTTCTTTAGCCTTTTTCCAGTCGTCAAATCCAGTAAAAAAGGAAAAAGTGCAATTTTCTCTTGAAAAGAGTCGACAATAGGTTTGTTCTAGCATCAGTTTCAAACGGTTTGAAACCATCAGCGAATAGTGGACCAGCACGAGTAGAGGGGATAGCACTGGTGACTGTATTATGTTCTCTCACTGACCAACTGTTTGCTGACGGTTTTTGACTAGTTTGACTGTTTGAAAAAACAAACCTAATAATATAAGCAAAATAAGGAGCCTGCTTTTGGAATAAACTAACCAGTCATGCCGAATTTTTTCACCATTCTTTAAAACTTTATAGAATAGTGATTTAGTGCACTACCTCTTTTGTTTTCCTATTTTTCTTTTTGAAGATTCAAAGTCTAAAGAATTAAGATCCTGTGTTTTGAATTCTTTCAGCACTTCATCTACACAATTTCTTGGCCAGAATTTTGGATCTTGTAAATCAACTCGATTAACACCACTTTCGACTAGAATTTGACATTCAGGAGAACTTTTCTCAGGAAGTAACTCGATATCATAAAGTGGGTCTGAATTTTCTCTGGATTTTATCTCGAAGTGATGAAGATCCTGCTGCAAATTTTATTTTATTATAAAAGTAACTAAAATAGTCAAATAAACCTACCTTCTAAAACATCTCAAACTGTTGCAATTGGATCAATTGAGACTAGTCTCGAAAACTGCGCTAACACGACTGACGACATGACGTGTTGGCGCTGGCCGATTTCACGGGAACATGAAACGTGTTTTTGTGCGACCTACTACCACCGGCACGCATCTTATCGGTGACGAGACGAACTTTTATTACCTTGCTATTTCAGAAAATCAACCCCATAAATTTGAAATATCCACATATAGAATTAAAACGTGATGGGAGCGACGTACCGCCTCTCAAAATTTACCGCCGGGGGTAATCCGGCACTGACAAGAACTCAATTATATCTGCAAAAATCTATCACAAGTGCCGACAGGATCAGATCACAACCCGGTAGTGACCAAAATTAGGCTCAAAATGAAAACAATAAAACGAAGAACAACAGATGTAAAAATCGATACAAGTAAACTAAGAAACCCACTCATTAAACAACGCCTCACAGCTGAAATTAATAACCGATTAATTAATATTAAAGAACAAATTCTGCAAAGTACTGAAACAGACAAAATTGGTTATTAATAAAGACAGAAATAGATAAAAGTCAAAAAGAAATTCTGACACTAACCAGATACAAAAAGAAACAATGGATGATGTAGGAAATCTTAGATCTAATGGAAGAAAGATGTCAGCATAAAAACAAAGATAATCAGATGTACAAAAATATGGATAAACAAATAAAATCCAAAATCAAGCAGGCAAAAGAACAATGGTTACAACAATGCGCAGAAATACAACACCAGAAAAGATGTGATAGTTTTAACCCACATAAAAAAATTTGATAATAACTAAGAAAACAAACATACAAAAGCATACATTTGGGAAATGTACTGATAGAAAGGTACAATTGGATTTGATAAATACAAATAACTAGGAACGTGGATTTCAGAGACAAATGAAAACAGAAATAAGGACCAGGATAGAAATAGCAAGACATGCGTTTGTAAAAATGAAAACAATTCTCTGCAACAAAGACCTTAGCTTAGAACTGCGAGTAAGAGCTTTGAGATGCTACGTGTTCTCGATACTGCAATATGGACTTGAAAGCTGGATATTGAAGCAAGAACACATACATAAGCTACAGTCATTTGAAATGTGGTGTTACAGAAGGATGCTTAGAATATGCATGGGCACAGAAGAAAACGAGCACGGAAGTACATATTGCAAGAAATGGGTAAAGTATGCGAAATAATAAACACAATAAAAATAAGAAAGTTACAATATCTGGGACACATAATGAGGGGACAGCGATATGAAATGCTAAGACTGATAATACAGGAAAATATAAGAGGTGGAAAGAATATAGGAAGGAGGAAAGTGTCATGGTTGAAGAATTTAAGGGACTGGTTTAAATGCAGTTCTTTAGAACTCCTCAGAGCAGCAGTCAATAGAGTAAAGATAGTGATGATGATATCCAACCTCCGATTAGGAGACAGCACTTAAAGAAGGTCCTGGAAAACTTGTTTTCACAGTTTTTTACAATATTTATGAGTTCTTCAGTTCCCATTCTTCTCAGCACCTCGTCCGCCACATGCTTTGTCCAAGAGATCTTCAGCATCCTTCCAAAACCCACATCTCAAACGCTTCTAAACTTCTCATACTCATAATTCTGAGGATCCATGTTTCGATATAATAATATGGAATAAATGAATGTTTTTACATATTGGTATCGGATATCCAGTGATAAGGTAGTTTATTAGAAATTTTTTCATTCTTTGAAAAGCGGACCTAGGATACTCTATACAAGCATGTATTTCTACATTCTTCGCATGTATTTTATAGTGATAACATAATTCTTTGTTTCAGTTGCTCCTGTTGCTGCACCTGCATACAATGTTAGTGCTACTCAAGATTGGGCTTCTGAAGTTGCTCAAGAGGAATGGTCTACAAGTCAACCAGCTGCTCCTGCTGCTCCAGCTGCTGCTGCTCCAAATTGGGGAGGTGCCAGTGAATGGCGTTAAAAATACTGTTTTGGACCAATAAATAAAACCCTTTATTACCCGTTTTAGTGTTATAAAAATATTCCACTCCTCTCCCCTTCTATTCCTCATTCAAGATGGATGTATACATGTGTTGGATAGTCATATATGCTGAGCTAAATTTACTGAATTCTAGTATGGCATTATAAAAGTATGTCAAAATCATTGTTTATGGACAGTGGCAGCGAGGTGCAATTGCAGTCCCCTGTCCAGAAAGAAAGTACATAGCTATACATGTATAGTTCTATACAGTGATGAGTGTGCTAACAACTGGCAAAATAATATAAAAGATGGACAATATAATGCGTTGTGAAATGAGGCCATGAGAGCTAGAGTGGCCTAACTGATAAGAACATTACTTAACATAATCAAAGGAAATGATCAGAAACTGTCAATGTCCGATTGTTTTAGTAATTGTATGAATATTCGAAATATTTGGATCCATGTTTTCATCAAGATAAAAAACCATTTATCCTTATCAAAATATTCTTACTTACACTTTATGGTTTAAAAACTTGTAGAATTGAAATTCGTGTTGTTGGAAACATCCAAACTCGCTTAATTAGCCTTTTTCCAACAAAAAACTCAAAAGGAAGCATTTTAGAAAAATTTTCAAGAAAGAAAAAAATGCAGCTTATTTGTTAATACATCAGCCTATTTAAAAAAAAAAATAATGGAAAAAAATACATTTGAACTTGAAAAAATATAGAATAGAATAAAAAAAGTTTGGTGCGGTAGAGTTGCAAAAAACTACGTCGGTATATGCCGTTTCTAAGCGAGCTTATAATAGATTCATAAATCACCTAGAAAATTTAAAAGCGAAAATATAAAAAAGTTGTTTGACAACATTGTGTGAAGACCAAAGGTCTTATCGGATTCGGATATCAATACAACCGTAATTTAGTCCATGACAAATTAATATATTTTTACTACCAATGAAAATGAGATGTTTCACCAAATAATGTTTCAAATATGATGTGCAAAATAATTTTCACTAATGAACTTGCTTTTTTGTGCTTAAAAGTAGAAAAATAGTTTACTTTCCCTTGTTTAATATGTTTAATTATTTTAACTGAATATGCAAGTTTTTACTCTTCTAAAGTGACTAATTTATAATGATTCAAGAGATATTAAAATACCGACGAGTGTTTATGCGTAAAGCAGCTACTCCAATTTCTTATACCAAACATTGATACCGCCACTTTTTGCACATTCTGACCGGCTCGCCTGGCCTGGCTGTAATACAATACCGCGGTGGTCGTCATGCCCTGCGAACTCAATGGAAAAAATTGGTTCCATATATATAGTGAGCTTCCGGAATTAGAGATGGCGACACATAATGTGGATCGCTAATGTATGTGGTACAAGGCTAATTGAAAAGAAGAAGAATATTTGACAATTGAATGTCGAGTTGGACAGTTGTGTTTATTTGGTAACAGCGTTGCCACATTCAGCAGATTTCTACTTTTTTGATAGATTTTTGATATATTTTTTTTTAATTCTAGTAGGCAATATTTTTTAGTAGGTTTTTGGTATATGTACAGTGATGAGCACGCTAATAACCGGCAAAAAAGCTCAAAAGATGGAAAACATAATACATTGCGAAACAAAAAGAGATGAAACTAGTGGAGGTGGAAATTATCGTTATAAACGTACTATTAATTAACATTACATTACATAGTTTTCCAACTGTAGACGTCTGTGACAGCTGTGACAGGAGTATTTTATAAAATTCTACTGTCACAGTGACAGTTGTCATACCTCTGATACGTCTAAAGGTGGGAAACTATGTAATGTAATGATATTTTAGACGTTTATAACGATAATTTCCACCTCCACTAGTTTTTATCTTTTTTTGTTTCGCAATGTATTATGTTTTCCATCTTTTGAGCTATTTTGCCGGTTATTAGCGCGCTCATCACTGTATATCAACATTTTCTGTGCTATGCATTATGACTAAAATGAAATTAACTCTTTAATAGTATTTACATTTGACATTTTGTTACAATTTCCTAATGTCATTACCGAAAATAAGATTCAGGACGTAGGTATGAATATAGAGATTAGAGAAATAAATGAGACTGGTGTCTGATACCAAACTTTCTTGTTTCAAGCAGCAGTGCAGTAGTGTTTCGGGTAATATTTATACAACAAAGAGTTTTGACATTCGGTGAGGCTATTAAAATTAAACTAACGACGGAAAACTAAAATATGTATGTAAAATGTAACTTTGCAAAAATAATGTGTTTACCCGTTTCTATTAACGTAAAATGAAAAAGATTTTTTTCCGTTTTTAACCGTATTACAACTGATGATCGCAATAAACTTTTGAATAAATAGTTATTTATGATATAAATGTTAAAAGTACACGTTTAAGGCAAGCATGTGAAAGTTTGCAGAATGAGCGAAGCGAGTTCTGCAATTCACATGAGTGCTTTAAAAATGTACTTTTTAACACGCATATCATACAATATTTTTTCTACAAACGTAATTACAGGACAATATCTACAAAAACTTTTACTTGAACTTGACTGACATTCCATTTTTATATTTTTTTGACATTACATCAAATTGCCTATACGGTCAATACGAACTGCAGTGCCTTAAAATTTTTAAAGCACTAGTGCCTTGAAGTAACATTTTTAACGCTCGTATGGAGTGCTAAAAATTGCATTTTTAACACGGTTGTAGAAAAAATGTATTTTCATGATTATTTGTCAAAGAAGGTATGAATGAGGTTGGGAATTGTACCAAATTTGATCCAGACATGCATAATATGTTAAAATCAATGGATGACAAAATATTATATAAAAATATTAAAATATAAAACTGATAAAAATTAATTAAAGTACCTAGGTCATTTTGTTTCCCTGTTAAAATGTAAAAAAAGTTTGGTTTTTTTACATTCACGTTATATTTATTTCTAGTTAAGTTAGCTGCTGTTTTTATTATAAAAAACCTAAATTATACTTAAATAAGTTAATAAAGTTTTAGTTCTTGATTTAGTAGATTTTAGCCAAACATGCAATATATTTCCTAAATAAAATATGGCAACGTTGTCTTGTATTGAATTAAGTGCGTCATTTTGTAATTTTTGTGTTGTGTATGCGTTTTATATCAATTTTATATTTGTGTATTAAGTTTTTATCCCGTACCCAAGTGATTAGTGAAGTGAATGTTTCATATTTTAGTTATTAATAGACATTTTTTCAGTGTATAAATTATTTTTCTTCCCTCAGCTGTACCTAGTTGTTTCCAGGTAATGTGAATAATTCCTAAGGTAGAAAGACATTTTACATTATGTTATGAAAACAATGAATTCATGTCAAGATTTATATAAATAATAATTATTACTGTCATTTGTTGGTTTCATTATTGTTCTTACATTATCCATACATACATACTTATCATTTTTTAAATATAATCGCTGCTCATGCTAAATTCTATGCTTGTGCATGTTATTAATTTTTTGTTTTTGCAATAATTATTTTTATTTTTATGGTTTCTGTAATAAAAATATTTTATTGCAAAAACTAAAAATTAATAACGTGCACATTATAGAATTTGGTATCCCTAGCGAAGCTTCCAAAACGGTACAGATATCTTCCAATACGTTACAGAGATCTTCCAAATCGTTACAGAAATCTTCCAATTTAAAACGCTTAGTTGGCTTCCAAAAATATCGATGGTGTTGGAATAAGGGACCAGTTCTGCCTATAGAGTTCTCTTTCTACCCCACCCACTCTTCTATGGTGGTCGTGGTCCGTCCATAGGGTCCGTCAAAAATATTTTAGGTTATCTATAACCTATAAAAACTTTCCCAAAACCAATGAACTGTCAATACTGATGGAATAGGCACGAAGACAGGCAATGCAGCCACGATACAAGAGAGAGGTCCTAGAGAGAGACAGACAAGGTGCTGGAAACTTTGACAGGCCGTGTAATTTGAGTTGCCTATATCAACTTAAATCGGGGAAATGTAAAATTCTAAATATAAAAGTAACATAAAAACATTGTTATGGACAAACTTCTGATAGAATGGACTGTAATATATTATATTAAAAACTTCTTGTATTCAGCTAAAAAATTAATTACAAATTGTTAAAAAATGTGATTTTATATTATGACAATCCATATATCATAATTTCAATTGGGGCGTTTTTGTAGCTCCGGAAGTACGACACGGAGATATTTGTGCCTTTGGGGTTAAGCTTTTTGAATTTTTTGATGATTTTTGGTGGGGACTTCGATTCGGTCAGGGGCGTGCTTTCGGATTTTTTAAGGGGTACGAGTTTTGCTTAGGGGAGGGGGGTGAGATTGTCGAAAGCGAAAAAATGTGATTGGGTTTTAAAGCCAAGGGTTAGGAATAAGTGTCACATTTGACCCCGGGACGCTAGCTCGACCAGGGGCGTCACAAAAAAATCGCAAACTTGCGGGTTGAAGGAAAAAATTTAAAAAAATGGCAAAAAAATTTCAGATGGACATAAATCGGGTGCTTTTGACCGGGGAGGTTTGTGCCTTTGGACTTAGGCTTTCTAAATTTTTTGCAATTTTCTCGTGCAAAGCTTATCGCTCCCAGGGACGTACTTTCTTTTTTTTAAAGGGGAGCGAGTTTTACATAGGGGTGGGGGGTGAGTTGGTCGAACGCGATAAAATTTTAGTGCGTTTGGACGCTAAGCATTAGGAATAATTGTGATTTTCGACTACAGCCGCTAGCTTGAACAGGGGCGGCACAAAAATTTCGCAATGGGGAAATTTGAAAAAAAGGACAAAAATGACAAACTCACCCCTCGAAGTACCCGGAGTTTTTAAATGTTTGCAAAATTTCCGAAATGGTCAAAATATTTCACAGTTTTTACATGCAAAGCAACCATAAACCGCGTTCCAACCCCTACGGTAAGGGTAGGGGGGGCTACCAAAAAGGGGTCAACTTTTGAACTTCGCGGCTCAGTAGCGTGCTTAAGCCGTAACCTACTGAGTTGCGCGAGGCATCAAAATTTGCGCATCGACGAGGCGGGAAACATAGATTTTTCTAAATTTTCAATTTTAGATTAAGCATTTCGAAAAAAAAAAAATTAAAAGAAAAAAAATGAAAAAAACAGAAAAACTGACATACCTCAGCCCCTATCCCTTCGATTTTGACCTAACTTTTACCGTTGTAAATGGGTTGATGTGGCGGATTCGAAAAACTAAGTTTAAATCAGAGGCGTATCCATGGGGAGGAAAAAGGGGGCAAAAATAAGGATATTTCCAACAAAACCAGAACATGAGGTTTGTGCTTTTGGACTTAAGCTTTTTGAATTTTTTGTGAATTTCTCGTGTCAATATTAACCCTGTCAGTGGCGTGGTTTCGAAATTTTTAAGGGATGCAAATTTTGCATAGGGCTGAAATATTAAAAAAAAAACACAAAATTAGGTTTTTGCTTTTGTGTTAAGCTTTTTGAATTTTTTGTGATTTTTTCGTGCCAATTACAATCCTATCAGGGGCGTACTCTCGTATTTTTAATCTATATATCATAATTTCAATTGGGGCGTTTTTGTAGCTCCGGAAGTACGAGACAGAGATGTTTGTGCTTTTTGGGTTAAGTTTTTGAATTTTTTGATGATTTTTGGTGCGGATTTTGATTCGGTCAGAGGCGTGCTTTCAGATTTTTTAAGGGGAACGAGTTTTACTTAGGGGAGGGGGGTGCGATTGTCAAAGGCGAAAAAATTTCATTGGGTTTTAAAGCTAAGGGTTAGGAATAAATGTCACTTTTGACCCGGGGATGCTACCTCAAACAGGGGCGTCACAAAAAAATCGCAAACTTGCGGGTTGAAGGGAAAAATTGAAAAAGAGGGCAAAAAAGTTGAAAAAAAAATTCAGATGGACGTAAATCGGGTGGTTTTAAAAGAAGAATGTTGTGCTTTTGAACTTAAGCTTTCTAAATTTCTTGCAATTTTCTTGTGCAAAGTTTATCCCTTCCAGGGGAGTACTTTCCTTTTTTTAAGGGGAGCGAGTTTATCATAGGGGTAAGGAGTGGGTTGGTCGAAAGCGATAAAGTTTTAGCGCGTTTTGACGCTAAGCGTTAGGAATAATTGTGATTTTCGACTGGAACCGCTAACTCGAACAGGGGCGGCACAAAAATTTCGCAAAGGGGAAATTTGAAGAAATGGCCAAAAATGACAAACTCACCCCTCGAAGTACCCGGAGTTTTTATATGTTTGCAAAATTTCCGAAATGGCCAAAATATTTCACAGTTTTTACATGCAAAGCAACCGTAAACCGCGTTCCAACCCGTACGATAAGGGTAGGGGGGGCAACCAGAAAGGGGTCAAGTTGTTAACTTTGCGGCCCAGTAGCGTACTTAAGCCGTAACATATTGAGTCGCACGAGGTATCAAAATTTGCGCATCGATGAGACGAAAAACATAGGTTTTTCGAAATTTTCAATTTTAGATAAAAAATTTCGAAAAAAAATTAAAAATAATAAAAAAAATGAAAAAAAACAAAAAACTGACATAGCTCAGCCCCTATGGCTTCGATTTTGACCAAACTTTTACCGTTGTAAATGGTTTGATATGGCGGATTCGAAAAAATAAGCTTAAATCAGAGGCTTCTCAATGGGGAGGAAAAAGGGGGCAAAAATAGGGATATTTCCAACAAAACCAGAAAATGAAGTTTGTCCTTTTGGACTTGAACTTTTTGAATTTTTTGCGAATTTTTCGTGTCAATTTTAACCCTGTCAGTGGCGTGGTTTCGAATTTTTTAAGGGGTGCAAATTTTGCATAGGGCTGAAATCTTAAAAAAACACACACAAAATGAGGATTTTGCTTTTAGACTTAAGCTTTTTGAATTTTTTGCGATTTTTCGTGCCAATTTGAATCCTATCAGGGGCGTACTTTCGTATTTTCAAAGGGGTGCGAGTTTTGTATAGGTGTGTAAGGGGCAATATGAGGTTTGTGCTTCTGGACTTAATCTTTTTGAATTTTTTGAGAATTGCTTATGCCGATTTGATCCCTGTCATGGGCGTACTTTCGTATTTTTTAAGGGGTGCGGGTTTTGTATAGGTGTGAGGGTGGCAATATAAGGTTTGTACTTTTGGTGTTAGCTTTTTAAATTTTTTGCGATTTTTGTGTGCCGATTTTAACTCTGTCAGTGACGTACTTTCGTATTTTTTAAGGGGTGCGAGTTTTGTATAGGTGTGTTGAGCAATATGAGGTTTGTGCTTTTGGATATAAGCTTTTTAAATTTTTTGAGAATTCTTTGTGCCGATTTCAACCCTGTCAGGGACGTACTTTTGTATTTTTTAAGGGGTGCGAATTTTGTATAGGTGTGGGAGGGCAATATGAGGTTAAGCTTTTGGACTTAGCTTTTTGAATTTTTTGCGATTTGTTTGTGCCAATTTCGACACCTGTCATGGGCGTGGTTTTGGATTTTTTAAGGGGTGCGAGTTTTGTATAAGTGTGGGGGTGGCAATATTATTATGAGGTTTGTATTTTTGGAATAAAATTTTTAAATTTATTGCTATTATTTTGTGCCGATTTTAACCGTGTCAGGGGCGCAAATTCGTATTTTTTAAGGGGTTCGAGTTTTGTATAGGTATGGGAGGGCAATATGAGGTTTGAGCTTTTGGACCTAAGTTTTTGAATTTTTTGCGATTTGTTTCCCTATACCTAAATACAGGGTGTTTTGATTTATTTCGGTTTTTATAAAAATGTAATTTTAACTCGGATTAACGGATTTAGAAATACAACCGGAAGTACTGTTTAAAGTCGCCAAAATAGTACAGGCGACATATTATTCAACGCGCCTAAAACGAAAGTTTTAAAGTCACAGAAATAGTATAAGCGATATATTATTCGACGTTCTTTATAAAGATGGGGACAAATATATACTGTTGGTTTTTAAATCATTTCCGGTTAAAAAGTTCTAACCAAAAGTGCAATATTTTGGTATAGTAGAGTATATTTCATGCGTTTAAAACGGCCTAATCTCTATCTCTTTATACATAATACAAATTGGGGCGTTTTTGTAGCTTCGGATGTAAGAGGCAGAGAGGTTTGTGCTTTTCGAGTTAAGCTTTTTGAATTTTTTGATGATTTTTTGGTGTGGATTTCGATTCGGTCAGGGGCGTACTTTCGGATTTTTTAAAGGGTACGGGTTTTGCTTAGTGGAGAGGGGTTCGATTGTCGAAGGCGAAAAAATTTGAGTCTGTTTTAAAGCCGAGGGTTGGGGATAAGTGTCACTTTTGACCGGGGTGCACTAGCTCGAACAGGGGCGTCACAAAAGCCTTGCCAACTTTCGGGTTGAAGGAAAAAATGTTAATAAATGGCGAAAAAGATGAAGAAAATTTTCAGATGGACGTAAATTAGGTGCTTTTGACCGGGGAATGTTGTGGTTTTGGACTGAACCATTTTTAATTTTTTGAGATTTTTTAGTGGAATGTTTATCCCGCTCGGGAGCGTACTTTCCTTTTTTTAAGGGATGCGAGTTTTCATAGGGGTGGGGGGTGGGTTGGTCGAACCCGATAAAATTTTAGCGCGTTTTGACTCTAAGCTTTAGGAATAAGTGTGATTTTCGACTGGAGCCGCTAGATCGAATAGGGGGACACAAAAATTCGCAAATGGGAAATTTTGATGAGATGGCCAAAAATGACGATGTCGTCCCTCGTGTACCTCCCTCGTGTACCCAGAGTTTTCAAACTTTTGTAAAATTTCCGCCATAGCCCAAATATTTCGCAGTTCCCATACTTACAAAAACTTCGATTTTTTCCCAAACCCTACGGTAAGGGTGGAGTCAAAATGGGGTCAACTTTTTGACTTCACGCCCCAGTAGTACCCTTATGGCGAAACGTATCGAATCGCGCGAGGCATCAAAATTTGCGCATCGACGAGACGAAAAACATACGTTTTTTGAAATTTTCAATTTTTAATGGGAAATGTCAAAAATAAATTAAAAATAAAAAAGCAGAAAAAATGACATAGCTCCGCCCATATGGCTATGATTTTGATCAAGCTTTTATAGTTGTAAATGGTTTGATGTGGCGGCCAAGTTTCGATCAGTGGCGCATCCATGGGGAAAAAAAGGGGGGGGGGAATGGCGATATTTTCAACAAAACCTCAAAATTAGATTGTTTCTTTTGGACTTAGGATTTTTGAATTTTTTGTGTCGATTTTAACTCTGTCAGTGGCGTGGTTACAGATTTTTTTAGGGGTGCGAGTTTTGCATAGGCGTGAAATTAGAATAAAACACAAAATGAGATTTGTGCTTTTGGACAAGCTTTTTGAATTTTTTGCGAATTTTTCGTGCCCGCTTTAAACCCTGCCAGTGGCGTCGTTTCGTATTTTTTAAGGAGAGCGACTTTTGTACAGGTGTGCAAGTAGAAATATTATGAGGTATGTGCTTCTGGAATTAAGCTTTTAAAAATTTTTGAGAATTTTTGGTGGCGATTTCAACCTTATCATGGACGTACTTTCATTTTTTTAAGGGGTGCGAGTTTTGAATAGATATGAGGATGGTAATATGAGGTCAGTGCTTTTAGACTTAAGCTTTTTGAATTTTTTGCGAGTTTTTCGTGCCCGTTTTAACCCTGTCAGTGGCGTCGTTTCGGATTTTTTAAGGGGCGCGAGTTTTGTATAGGTGTGTAAGTAGCAATATGAGGTTTTCGCTTCTGGACTTTTTGAATTTTTAAGAATTGCTTGTGCCGATTTCATCCCTGTCATGGACGTACTTTCATATTTTTTAAGGGGTGCGAGTTTTGTATAGGTGTGAGTGTAGCAATATAAAGTTTGTACTTTTGGAGTTAGCTTTTTAAATATTTTGCGATTTTTGTGTGCCAATTTCAACTCTGTCAAGGGCGTACTTGCCTATTTTTAAGGGGTGCGAGTTTTGTACATGTGTGGGGTTTACACATGAGGTTACATATGAGGTTTGTTTTTTTGGAGAAAAGCTTTTTAAATTTTGTGTGCCGATTTCGTTTCTGGCAGGGGAGTAACTTTCGTATTTTTTAAGGAGTGCGTGCGAGTATTGTATTGATGTGAGAGGGCAATATGAGGTTTGTGCTTTTGAACTAAAGCTTTTTGAATTTTTTGCTAATTACTCGTGTCAATTTTAGCCCTGTTAGTGGCGTGGTTTCGAATTTTTTAAAGGGGTGCGACTTATGTATAAGTGTGTGAAGCGATAGGAGGTTTGTGCTTTCGACTTAAGCTTTTTGAAGTTTTTACAATTTCTTCGTGATGATTTAAACCCTGCCAGGGGCGTACTTTCGTATTTTTTAAGGAGGTAATAGGCTTTTTGAATAGGTGAGGGAGGTAATTTCGAACCTAAGACTTTTTGAATTTTGTGCGATTTGTTTGTGCCGATTTCAAATCTGTCATGGGCGTTCTTTCGTATTTTTTAAGGGGTGCGAGTTTTGTATAGGTGTGGGGGGCAATAGGATTTTTGTGCTTTTAGATATAAATTTTTTGAGAATTATTTATGCCGATTTTAACATTGTCAGGAGCATACTTTCGTATTTTTTAAGGAATGCATGTTTTGTATAGGTGTGGGAGAGCAATATGAGGTTCGAGCTTTTGGAGTTAATCTTTTGAATTTTTTGCGATTTGTTTGTGCCTATTTCGACCCTGTCAGTGGCGTACTTTTGTTTTTTTAAGGGATGCGAGTTTTGTATAAGTATGGGGTGGTAATATGAGGTTTGTGATCCTGTACTTAATATTTTTAAATTTATTGCTGCTTCTTTGTACCGATTTTAACCATGTCAGGGGCGTACTTTCGTATTTTTTGAGGGGTGCGAGTTTTGTATAGGTGTGAGGGTGACAATATGAGTGATATTTTTTGTGCCGATTTTAACTGTGTCAGGGGGGTATTTTCGTATTTTTTAAGGGGCGCGAGTTTTGTATAGGTGTGGGGGCAATAATATGAGGTTTGCACTTTTGGACTTGAACTTTTTGACTTTTTACGATTTTTCTACCGATTTTAACCCTGTCGGGGGCGTAGTCTCTATATACATAATTCAAATTGGGGCGTTTTTGTAGCTCTGGAAGTACGAGGTGGTGAGATTTGTGCTTTTCGGGTTAAGCTTTTTGAATTTTTTGATGATTTTTGGTGTGGATTTCGATTCCGTCAGAGGCGTGCTTTCAGATTTTTTAAGGGGTACGAGTTTTGCTTAGGGGAGGGGTGTGAGATTGTCGAAGGCGAAAAAATTTCATTGGGTTTTAAAGCTAAGGGCTAGGAATAAGTGCCCCTTTTGAACCGGGGACGCTAGCTCGAACAGGGGCGTCACAAAAAATTGGCAAACTTGCGGGTTGCGGGAAAAAATTGAAAAAAAAATTCAGATGGATGTAAATCGGGTGCTTTTGACCGGGGAGGTTTGTGCTTTTGAATTTAGGCTTTCTAAATTTTTTGCAATTTCTGGTGTAAAGCTTATCCCTCCCAGGGGCGTACTTTCTTTTTTTTTAAGGGGATCGAGTTTTTTATAGGGGTGGGGGGTGGGTTGGTCAAATGCGATAAAATTTTAGCGCGTTTTGACGCTAAGCGTTAGGAATAATTGTGGTTTTCGACTGGAGCCGCTAGCTCGAACAGGGGCGGCACAAAAATTTCGCAAAGGGGAAATTTGAAGAAATGGTCAAAAATGACAAACTCACCCCTCGAAGTACCCGGAGTTCTTAAATGTTTGCAAAATTTCCGAAATTGCCAAAATATTTCAGAGTTTTTATGTGCAAAGCAACTATAAACCGCGTTCCAACCCCTAGGGTAAGGGTGGGGGTGGCTACCAAAAGGGGGTCAACTTTTTGAGTTCATGCCTCAGTAGCGTCCTTAAGCAATAACGTATTGAGTCGCGCGAGGCACCAAAATTTGCTCATCGACGAGGCGAAAAACTTGGGTTTTTCTAAATTTTCAATTTTGAATAAAAAATTTCGAAAAAAAATTAAGAAGTAAAAAAAAATAAAAAAAAACAAAAACAGAAGTAGCTCAGTCCCTATTGCTTCGATTTTGACCAAACTTTTATCGTTGTAAATGGTTTGATGTGGCGAATTCGAAAAACCAAGTTTCAATCAGTGGCGTATCCATGGGGAGGAAAAAGGGGTAAAAAATAGGGATATTTCCAACAAAACCAGAAAATGAGGTTTGGGCTTTTGGACTTGAGATTTTTGAATTTTTTGCGGATTTTTCGTGTCGATTTTAACCCTGTCAGTGGCGTAGTTTCGAATTTTTTAAGGGGTGCAAATTTTGCATAGGGCTGAAATATTCAAAAACACCACAAAATGAGGTTTTTGCTTTTGGACTTGAGCTTTCTGAATTTTTTGCGATTTTTTCGTGCCAATTTCAATCTTGTCAGGGGCGTACTTTCGTATTTTTGAAGGGGTGCGAGTTTTGTATAGATGTGTAAGGGGCAATATGAGGTTTGTACTTCTATATTTAAGCTTTTTAAATTTTTTGAGAATTGCTTGTGCCGATTTCAACCCTGTCATGGGCGTACTTTCGTATTTTTTAAGGGATGCGAGTTTTGTATAGGTGTGAGGGTGGCAATACGAGGTTTATACGTTTCGAGTTAGCTTTTTAAATTTTTTGCGATTTTTTTGCGCCGATTTCAACTCTTTCAAGGGCGTACTTCCGTATTTTTTAAGGGGTGCGAGTTTTGTATAGGTGTGGGAGGGCAATATGAGGTTTGTGCTTTTGGAGTTAGGCTTTTGGAATTTTCCGTGATTTGTTTATGCCAATTTCGACTTGCCATGGGCGTACTTTCGTATTTTTTGAGGGGTGCGAGTTTTTAATAGGGGTGGGGATGGCAATATGAAGTTTGTGTTTTTATACTTAAGCTTCTGGAATTTCTTGCGATTTTTTGTGTCGATTTTAACCCTGTCAGTGGCGTGGTTTCGGATTTTTTTAAGGGGTACGAGTTTGGCATAGGGCTTAAATTTAACAAACAAACACATCATGAGCATTATGCTTTTATACTTAAGCTTTTTGAATTCTTAGCGATTTTTTCGTGCCGATTTCAATCCTGTCAGGGACGTACTTTCTATCTTCTACATATATACATAATTCAAATTAGGGCGTTGTTGTAGCTACGGAAGTAAGAGGCTTGGAGATTTGTGCTTTTTGAATTAAGCTTTTTGAATTTTTTGATGATTTTGGTGCGAATTTCGATTCGGTGAGAGACGTGCTTTCGGATTTTTTAAGGGGTAGGAGTTTTGCTTAGGGAAGGAGGGTACGATTGTCAAGGGCGGAAAAATTTGAGCGCGTTTTAAAGCCAAGGGTTAGGAATTAGTGTCACTTTTGACCGGAGTACGATAGGTCGAACAGGGGCGTCACAAAAAATCGCAAACTTGCGGGTTGCAGGAAAAAATTGAAAAAAATGGCAAAAAAGTGGAAAAAAATTTGATAAAAAAAATAACGTATTGAGTCGCGCGAGGCACCAAAATTCGACGAGACACCAACGACGAGGCGAAAAACATGGGTTTTTCTAAATTTTCAATTTTAAATAAAAAATTTCGAAAAAATTAAGAAGTAAAAAAAAATAAAAAAACAGAAAAACTGACGTAGCTCAGCCCCTATTGCTTCGATTTTGACCAAACTTTTATCGTTGTAAATGGTTTGATGTGGCGAATTCTAAAAACCCAGTTTCAATCAGTGGCGTATCCATGGGGAGGAAAAAGCGGCAAAAAATAGGGATATTTCCAACAAAATCAGAAAATGAGGTTTGGGCATTTGGACTTGAGATTTTTGAATTTTTTGCGGATTTTTCGTGTCAATTTTAACCCTGTTAGTGGCGTGGTTTCGAACTTTTTAAGGGGTGCAAATTTTGCATAGGGCTGAAATATTCAAAAACACCACAAAATGAGGTTTTGGCTTTTGGACTTAAGCTTCCTGAATTTTTTGCGATTTTTTCGTGCCAAGTTCAATCTTGTCAGGGGCGTACTTTCGTATTTTTGAAGGGGTGCGAGTTTTGTATAGATGTGTTCAAATTGGGGCGTTTTTGAAGCTCCAGAAGTACGAAGTGTGGAGATTTGTGCTTTTTGGGTTAAGCTTTTTGAATTTTTCGATGATTTTTGGTGGGGATTTCGATTCGGTCAGGGGCGTGCTTTCGGATTTTTTTAAAGATACGAGTTTTGTTTAGGGGTAGGGGTGAGATTGTCTAAGGTGAAAACATTTCATTGGTTTTTAAAGCCAAGGATTGTGAATAAGTGTCACTTTTGACCCGGGGATGCTAGCTCAAACAGGGGCGTCACAAAAAAATCGCAAACTTGCGGGTTGCAGGAAAAAATTGAAAAAAAAAAATTCAGATGGACGTAAATCGGGTGCTTTTAAGAGAAGAATGTTGTGCTTTTGACTTAACCATTCTTAATTTTTTGCGAGTTTTTAGTTGAAATGTTTATCCCTCCCAGGAGCGTACATTCCTTTTTTTTAAGGGGAGCGAATTTTTCATAGGGTTTGGGGGTGGGTTGGTCGAACGCGATAAAATTTTAGCGCGTTTTGACGCTAAGCGTTAGGACTAAGTGTGATTTTCGACTGGAGCCGCTAGATCGAACAGGGGCGGCACAAAAAATTTGCAAACTTGCGGGTTGCAGGAAAAAATTGAAAAAAAAATTCAGATGGACGTAAATCGGGTGCTTTTAAGAGAAGAATGTTGTGCTTTTGGACTTAACCATTCTTAATTTTTTGCGGTTTTTTAGTTGAATGTTTATCCCTCCCAGGAGCGTACTTTCCTTTTTTTTAAGGGGAGCGAATTTTTCATAGGGTTTGGGGGTGGGTTGGTCGAACGCGATAAAATTTTAGCGCGGTTTGACGCTAAGCGTTAGGACTAAGTGTGATTTTCGAGTGGAGCCGCTAGATCGAAGAGGGGCGGCACAAAAAATTTGCAAACGGGAAATTTTGATGAAATGGCCAAAAATGACGATGTCGTCCCTCGTGTACCCAGAGTTTTCAAAGTTTTGTAAAATAGCCCAAATATTTCACAGTTCCCATACTCTGCAAAACTTCGATTTTTTTCCAACCCCTACGGTAAGGGTGGGGGTCAAATGGGGTCAACTTTTTGACTTCAGGCCCCAGTAGCGCCCTTACGGCGAAACGTATCGGATCTTGCGAGACATCAAAATTTGCGCATCGACGAGACGAAAAATATGCGTTTTTTGAAATTGTCAATTTTTGATAGGAAATGTCAAAACAAATTAAAAATACAAAAAAAAACATAAAAAATGACATAGCTCCGCCCCTATAGCTGCGATTTTGGTCAAACTTTTATTGTTGTAAATGGTTTGATGTGGCGGATTCGAAAAACCAAGGCCAATTTTAATTCTATCAGTGGCGTGGTTGCGGATTTTTTAGGGGTGCGAATTTTGCATAGGCGTGAAATTAAAAAAAAAAACAAAATGAGATTTGTGCTTTTAGACAAGCTTTTTGAATTTTTTGCGAATTTTTCGTGCCGGTTTTAACCCTGTCAGTGGCGTCGTTTCGGATTTTTTAAGGGGAGCGTCTTTTGTATAGTTGTGTAACTAGCAGTATGAGGTATGTGCTACTAGAATTAAGCTTTTAAAAATTTTTGAGAATTTTTTGTGTCGATTTCAACCTTGTCATGAACGTACTTTAATTTTATTAAGGGGTGCGAATTTTGAATACATATGGGGATGGTAATATGAGGTTTGTGTTGTTGTACTTAAGCATTTTGAATTTTTTGCGAATTTTTCGTGTTAGTTTTAACTCTGTCAGTGGCGTGGTCACGGATTTTTTAAGTGGTGCGAGTTTTGCATAGGCGTGAAATTTAAAAAAAAATATAAAATGAGATTTGTGCTTTTGGAAAATCTTTTTGAATTTATTGCGATTTTTTCGTGGCCGTTTTAACCCTGTCAGTGGCGTAATTTCGGATTTTTTAAGGGGTGCGAGTTTGTATAGATGTGTAAGTAGCAATATGAGGTTTGTGCGTCTGGACTTAAGCTTTTAAATTTTTTTGAGAATTTTTTGTGCCGATTTTAGCCCTGCCATGGGCGTACTTTTGTATTTTTTAACGGGTGCGAGTTTGGAATAGGTCTGGGCAATATGAGGTTTGTACTTTTGGCCCTAAGCTTTTTGAATTTTTTGCGAATGTTTTGTGTCGATTTTAACCCTGACAGTGGCGAAGTTTCGGATTTTTTAAGGGGTACGAGTTTTGCATAGGGTTGAAATATTCAAAAAACCCACAAAGTACGGATTGTACTTTTATATTTAAGCTTTTTGAATTTTTTGCAATATGTTTGGGTCCATTTTAAACCTGTCAAGGGCGTACTTACGTATTTTATAAGGGGTGCCAGTTTTGTATAGTCCTGAGAGGGTAATATGAATTGCATGCTTTTGGACTTAAGCTTTTTAGATTTTTTGCGATTTGTTTGTTCCGATTTCTACCCAGTCAGTTACGTGCTTTCGTATTTTTAAGTGGTGTGTTCTGTATAGGCGTGATATGGGCAATATGAGGTATGTGCTTTTGGACTTAAGCTTTTTGAATTTTTTGCAATTTTTTCGTGACGATTTAAACTCTATCAGGGGTGTGACTTCGGGTTTTTAAAGGGGTGCGTATTTTGCATAGGGGTGAAATTAAAAAAAAAATCAAAGAGGTGCTTTTGCATTTAAGATTTTTGAATTGTTTGCGATTTTTTCGTCCGATTTTAAATCTGTCAGGGGCATACTTACGTATTTTTTAAGGAGTGCGAGTTTTTTATGTGGTGTGGGGGGCAATATGAGGTTATTGCTTTTGAACTTAAGCTTTTTAAATATGTTTTGTGTCGATTTCAAACCTTTCAGGGGCGTACCTTCGTATTTTTTGAGGGGTGCGAGTTTTGTATAGGCGTGGGGGCAATATGAGGTTCGTACTTTTGGAATTAAGCTTTTTGAATTTCTTGCAATTTTTCGTGCCGATTTAAACCCAATCAGGGGCGTGCTTTTGGGTTTTTTAAGGGGTAAGAGTTCTGAATAGGGGTAGGGGACGAGTTGCTCGAAAGAAATAAATTTCCGGTTTCATGACCCGTCTGTACGTCCTTCTGCAACTTTTGCTCATTCTTTGTTAATACAAATGAGGTGTCAAATTAAAGTTTATGACTTTATGATTTTTTAAGGTGGTATTAAAGACGATAATTTTGATCTCGGGTATACGGTTTTGAGTTGCGACCGGAAGCGATATATTATTCGACGTACCTTAGCAAGATGAGAACAAATGTATATTTTTCGTTTTCATAACGTTTCTCTTTAAAAAGTTTTAACCGGAAGTGCAAGGTTATAGTATAGTATAGTATATTAGAGTATAGTATATTATAAAATTATACTATTCTATGGATTTAGTACGGCCTAACTAGTCAATCTAATAATTTTAATGACAATCTGACAAATATATGTTGTGTATTTTTGATGCTTGTTTTTTCCCGTCATTGAGCAAGGGCGGAACTGTCTATCCAATAATAAATAATACTTTTCGTCCATACTCCCCGCCTTGAACAGCTCCAAGACCGTTCAAACACAAATCACCTAAGTTAATGAGGAACACTAGAAACAAGTCTCAGCTAATGGTAATGGACAAATTTTAGTTATTCCTCGTTTATAAAGTCCATGAGCGGTTTTAACAGTTACCACTCGAATTTCACCATCATCACCAGGGTGAACAGACACTATTCTTCCTAACTGCCACTGACAAGTGGGCAAATTGTCAGATTTTAAGAGCACTAAAGATCCGACTTGAATGGTGGAAGTACTACTTCTCCATTTATGACGTTGTTGGAGATCATTCAGGTAAATCTTTGACCATTGCTTCCAAAAGTCTTGCAACAATTTCTGAATCAGTTGGAATCTGGACAATTGGTTTATTTTTATCTCTCCTTGAAACGTATGATCAGGGACAGCGGTCATCGGTCTTCCGATTAAAAAATGTGAGGGAGTTAAAGGAGTGTAATCGTTAGGATCAGATGATAGAGCATATAAAGGACGTGAATTCAAAGTGCCTTCAATCTGAATTAAAAATGTACAGAATTCTTCATAAGTTAGAAGGGTTTGACCAATAATACGAGATAAATGATATTTTACCCCTTTTATATTACTTTCCCATAATCCCCCGAAATTTGGAGTACTAGGAGGAATGAAATGCCATATAATATTCTGAGCTGCGCAAGAGGTGACAATTTCATCCTCTGATTTTCTAATGAAATCATACATGACAATCAATCTAATAATTTTAATGACAATCTGACAAATATATGTTGTGTATTTTTGATGCTTGTTTTTTCCCGTCATTGAGCAAGGGCGGAACTGTCTATCCAATAATAAATAATACTTTTCGTCCAAACATAATCAAGGACTTCTTCACTTTATATAAAACAGTCACTAATTTAGTATTTAAATAGTTTTAAAATTATTTAACTCCCAAATACTTTAGGAAAGTAGGTATTTGTTTTGATAAATACAAATAACAATTCTGAAAAGTATTTAAACTCATTTAGACACCAAGTATGGTACTCTGTACTCTATTTACTCTGTAAATACAAAAAAGTATTTAAATTTTGAAATATGTACTGCCAATCGGCCCTGAAAGTTAAAATATGAGGTCCATTCAACGAACTGTCAATCTGCCCTGTGATGGATGACCGAGCCGAAGTTATCGTTAACGTAAAGTTATCCTGTAGTTATGTTATAACCATCGAATTGGTGTGATGTATCATACTTAACTTAACTATTTGCGTTATTTCTTGACAGTTCTTGAGTTATCTGGTCACTTTATAACGCGACGTTAAACCTCAAGTTATGAGATAACTCTGTAGTTATGCAAGGTTAGGTTCATCCTTTGACTTGTTTTTGGACAGAAATCAAGTGAATTTAGAAGCTAGTAATTTAATAATTAAGAATAGAAGGGTAATACAATTTTAAAAATTATACAAAAATCAAATCGAGCGATATAAGTTGAAATTTTATTTTAAGTACCTACTGAGCTTTCTATCCAGAGTTGCCAGATGATATTTTATAAATCCCCCACTTAGAAACTGAAATTCCCTGAAATTGAAGCTCAAATACCCCAAAGTCCCCAAATTTAAATTGTTGCCGCATTTTAATAAATTATTAGTCAGGTGAAGAGAACAGTAAAGCAAAATTCATACTACAATATCAACGAGGGCCATGGAAATAATTCATAGTTCCTATCGTTTTCGATTATATGGGAGTATAATATACAGTTCTATGTACATTCGCAAATTTAATTTACCATGACCCCTTAAAATCATCCATAATTTTCCGCCCCCAAAAAATCCCACTACAATTTCTGCTTAGAAAAATTTCAATAGACGCTTTCAAATTAACCCAAAATTTTGGGAAAATATACCAATCTGGCAACCCTGTTTCTATCTACCGTTTGAAAGCAACTTAGAAACACCAAGGAACCCAAACAGCTGTTTGCTGTTCGGTCATCGGCAGTAGCCGACGACGGGTATGTTCGGAACAATCTCTCGCGCTCACTCCAACTTGTACTATTTGTACATAAGGCTCTCTTTGTTACTTCAAAATTTGTTCTTCAAAACTTCTTTCTAATATAACGTTGATGATATAACTATTTCATAACTGGGAGCGATACATCACACCAAATTTTACCTATACAGTTATGAGCACGTTATTCCTGAGAGTTATCTTAACTTTAACTCAAACGTTAAACTTAACTTCGGTCATCCATCACACGACTGAATACTGATTCAATCGGGTCCATTTATATAGGCAACTCAAATTACACGGCCTGTCAAATTCTCCAGCACCTTGTCTGTTTCTCTCTAGAACCTCTTTCTTGTATGTTGGTGGCAATCTCGCTTCACTCACTATTTGAATGAGACAGGGCCATTCCATCCGTATTGACAGTTCATTGCCCAAAACTCATGACTCAAAACTATCCAAACGATCTCCTTGTTGTGTAACCCTGTAACCCATATTTCCAATATAATCCATAATCTAATTAATGTAAAATGTGTGCTAATTTAATAAACCGAAATGCTGCAAGTTATATATACGAAAGGTCATGTTTTTAAGTAAAGAATGGTTTTTACCTTTGTACACAATTTGTGTAACATTTTTTGGGCTTTTGCTTTACCTTTCATATCACACAGACATCTTCTGTTTAAGTTGTGATGAAACAGATAATTCCAACATCGTTTTCGATTATATCGTAGGTAAAATTATTGTGTATATTTACGTATTCAACAGACAATTAATATTTTGCTTTTTAAGTTGGTTGTGGATCTGCTGGTGCTATTGCAGCAAGAAGACTTGCAGAAAATACGAAGATAAAAGTTCTAGTTCTGGAAGCTGGAAAACATGGAAATTTTTTGCTCGATGTACCTGTATTTGGTTTATTATTACAACAATCGGCCTATGATTGGCAATATCAAAGCATTCCCCAAACAAATAGCTGCTTTGGATTGCAAAATAATGTAAGTTGTGTTATTCATTTGTTAAATAGCGAAGTTGTAGTACAATAGACAATAACTACAGAAGAAAGAACTATGGACAGTTTCATTACCAATACTTTGTAGGACTTATACCTAACCTTATTGGAATTTAATGTAATTTGTTACTTATTAGTCGAGAAGCTTATCAGGGCTGTCTTTTTAGTTTTGTATACAGCCATAAAGACAAAAAATATATAGACTTGTACTTTATTACTTTTCAAAATATGTCACACCAAGATCGATACACTTTTGTATACGTTCAAACCAATTGGTAAAACAGTTATTCCAGTCTTCAGTTGACACCTGCAAAATCGCTGTTTTAAATACATCAATAGTTTCTTATGGTGACTGGAATCGGTGCATTTTTATGGCGACACATTGAATTCTTGATCTTTGGGAACATGAAGAAGTCGTTGGGACTTAGGTAGGGGCTACACAGTGGATGGTTTAACAAATCAATTCAATTCAGTTTATTGATGTCAATATACAGAGTATTTACATAAGTCAAAGTCTGTTAAAATGCATCATTGAAATACATTGGCAAGCTAACACTTAATAAGTAAAATCTATAAAATTTTATCACCTAGTCTAAATACTTAACACAAAGTTAGAATATTAGCATAAAACACAAGAGCACACAGAACATTTAAGAGAGCTGTAGGACTATCACAACGGGGTAGCCCCGAGATATTCCTCCTGAGAATAGTAAGCACCCACCAAAAAAAGTTCTTTGATTTTTATTTTGTATGTATCTAAGGGCAGTTCTCGAATTATTAGGGGTAATTTATTAAAGAAATGTATAGCCAGACATGATGGGCCATCTCTGCACCTCTCCAGCCTACGAAACTTTGGGGCAAGGTTTCCTCTAAAGCGTGTGTTAATATTATGAATCTGTTCATGAGTCTGGAATTTATGCATATTGCATTTTACATATATAAGATTATCATATATATACTGGCAAGGTAATGTTAATATTTTCCAATCTATAAAAACTTGTCTGCAATCGGCTCTATATGGCAAGCCGGCGACAATGCGAATGGCCCTTCTCTGCAGTCTGAATACATCCTTCGCTCCTGCACTATGGCCCCATGCGAGAATAGCATAGGAGATATGTGAGTGACACAAAGAAAAATATGCCTGCTTTAGTATGGAAGCGGAAACACAGGATGAAAGTCCACGAAGCAAAAATGTATTTGATGATAGCTTTGCCACTAAAGAGGTGGTATGAGCATCCCATATCAGACCAGGGTCCAGCAGAACACCAAGAAATTTAGCACAGGATGCATTGTCCAGTTCATCAGGAATATTTCTAGTTGAAAAAAGTAAGGACTGTGTTTTGTTTGTATTGAGAAACAGCCTATTAGAATGGAACCATTGTTCTGCCTCCGACACTGAACCCCACGAACTCCCCACTGCTGTTACCAAATCCTTACTGCAGGATGAGATTGTTGTGTCATCTGCAAAGAGAGTGAAATGCGCAGTTTGACATGAAAGTGGTAAATCATTGATGTATATCAAGAATAATAAGGGACCCAACACAGAGCCCTGAGGAACTCCTATGCGCAAGCATCCTCTCTCCGATTCAACACCTGCAAATCTCACCCTCTGGCAGCGGTCCGTCAAATAATTTTTTATCAATGATATACTGGAGATTGAGAAGTTATATTTACTCAATTTAGCAGTAAGAATTTCGTGGGACACACAATCGAAGGCTTTACTTAGGTCGCAAAAGTTGGAAGACACATAGTTACCTTGTTCAAAAGCATCTTGGATGTATGTTACAAGATTCAAAATACCCTGAACAGTCTTCAAACCCTTTCTGAAGCCAAATTGAGATTCAACGAAGAGCCCGTTAGACTCAAAGAAACTTGCTATTTTTCCAGCAAGACATTTTTCAAATATCTTCGAGAATATAGGTAACAGAGAGATAGGTCTGTAATTAGACATTTGATCTGTCTCTCCCTTTTTAAAAACTGGAATGACCACCGCAGTTTTTAAAACTTCAGGAAAAACCCCCTCAGCTATACATAAGTTTATGAGCTTGGTCAGAGGACATATTATTAGATTTTTTATCCCTTTGATTAAGCTGACAGTTAAATTAAATGGGTCCTTACTTTTTTTATTTTTGAGAGAGTTCACAATATCTCTTACCTCATTAAAAGAGACTGGTTGGAATTCAAACATCTGTTCAGCATAAGGTGGTGCATAGTTGAGTGGGTCATTGTGGGGTGCAGGAGTACGGCTATGCAGCTCGGAGGCAATGTTTAAAAAATAATGATTAAATTGATCAGGTGTTATATTAGAATTAGTTTCAGTTTTTGTGATGCCTCTATACTCATTAATGATATTCCACATTGTTTTAATCGGGTTATGAGAGTTTGAAATTAGTTGGTCATTGGTAGCTTTCTTTGCTGCTTTTATTGCATTCCGATATTCATTTTTAATATTTTTTATGTATTCCTGTAGGTAATTTGGTGCATCAAGGTGTTTATTAAGTTCTATAAAAAATTGAATATTATCACGCATTGTTCTCAAGCTGTCATTAAACCAACTTTCTTTTAGAGTAAGACTTTTCCGGGAAACAGGTCAAGAATGCATTGGAAATGATGTGAACAAAATAGGAAAACTTATTATTAGCATTCATATTAGTGTCATTAATAAAGTCCCATGAAATGTTCTCTATCATAGAGAAGAACAAGTATCTTCCTCTCTCAGTGATGGGTCTAAAAAACACTTTTTGAGGATCAGAAAATTGTTCTCCTCCCATTAAGGTAAATTCCAGGTATATACCTCTATGGTCAGATATACCAGGATCAACAACTTGTAGCTGAAGGTCCTGTGGATCCAAATTGGAAAAAACATTATCGAGAGTTTTTCTGTCTGGTGGCTTCGAAATTATTTTGATGAAAACCGAAACTATGCATTAGGTTACATAATTCTGTACAGTGAGGAGAATCTGTATTAAAATGAATATTAAAATCCCCAAGAATCAAGATTCTCTTAGTAGGGTTAAGTGATTGTAAAGCTCCCTCCAGTACTTCAATAAAAACGTTAAAAAAGCCTGACGGAGGCCTATATACAGTTAATAAATATAACTTATATTTTTCAATATATGCACAACCTAATTCAATTTGTCCCTGTATGGACAGATCTTTTACATTATGCCACTCTTTAAAGAGAATGTTTTTATTTATTAAAATGGCTGCTCCACCTCCCTTACAGTTTGTTCAGCAGAAGGCTGAAGCTGGCAGAAAATTGGAGACTCTTAAGGACCTGTATTCCAGATCTGATAGCCAGTGTTCAGCCAGACAGAGTGCATCCGGTTCTCTCCCAGTCATGAAAGCCTCCAGCTCATTAATCTTATTTTTATGGACAAAACATTAATAAATAAAACCTTAAAACTAAATTTTGAATAAAATGTCTTATTATAATTTATATTATTTTTGTCTTGCGCAGGACTTACACTTTCCAGTGGTGAGTCTCCATAAACCCCATTCAAAGCTATTTTGGTAGAGTGGGGCGCTGCAGGTTTATAAAATGGTTTATTAGAGCACCATTTGGCCAAAGTTCATCATCCATGAAGGTGACCTTGTGATTTGAAGGGACGCCCACCTTAAAAGAACTACAGTGGTTGTCTTTTTTGGTTCGTAGTTTATAACATTGAATTCCATTGGTAATTTTTAATTGTTCTAAATCGATGTTTTGAAGCTCCAAAAACTCTATTGTTTTTTGGGAAGTGCGAGCACATTGTCCAGATGTAAGATGATTTGCCGTTATGTGTTGCTATGCGAAGTTTTGTGATAACTTCTGGTAAACAGATCGTCATATACCAATCAGAAGTAACCGCTCTTTGATCTTATACGCTCTGAGCTTCGCTGGTGGCGCTCCTGGTGGATTACTAATTCAACTTTCACCGGTAATTTTTAAATTTATTATTTAATTGTTATCGCTTAATATCTACAACGCAAAAAAATAATTAAATTGTAATCGATTTTTTTAAGATTTTGCTAAACATTTTGACGTTCTATTGATAAAATATGAATTTCTTACTTCAGATACTTTCACAATTATCGTGTAGATGGCGCTAAGATTAATTTATAATTACATATTACGGAACATTAAAAAAACTTAAATTCAGTATTTAAAACGTAAATATATTTAAGGTAAAAATATATACCACAGCTTTGACCAACTAATATTTTTTATAATTAATGTTTTTACTTTTAATTTTAAATTAATCACTTTGACATTTATGTCAAATTTCCGGTAAACGTTTACAGACTTGCCACTACTGGCGCTCGCGAATTTGTAAATATCCCCTCTACGTACGAGCTCACAGCGTATAAAGCAATTGTTGCCACATGATCAAATTTTGACACAAAAGTTATGACCATTTTCTTTGACTTTGAGTGACACCCTCCCTCGTCATGACACACCCACACAGCAGATTGGCATTTATTTTCCCGTTTGTACGAGTAAATCCAATATTCATTGCCACTAACAACACTATAAACGTTTTTTGAGCTTCCTTTGTTAAACTGTTTCAATGTTTTTCAACACCCATTGATGTGAACTGCTTTTTGCTCTTTCCTGAGCCAATCAGGGGTCCAACAAGAAACCAACTTCATAACACACAGTTCTTCATGTAGGACCTTTTGGATACAGGTCTTAGACCTGGATCCCGCGTACCAAAAAAAGTTGATTAGTAGCAAGCTGAAAATTTGTTAATAGCTTAAGGGCACCCGAAGTAACATTTAACGACAATGTTAACATTATGTCACATAGCTCTGTAACCAAAGCACTTAGAGACCAAATTTTTTATTTATTTTGAAACTAGATGTATTGTTTAGTCCCACGTAGATTTCTGTAAAGTTAGAGTGAAAGAAACGTTTATTTTAAATTTTTTAAAAATACTCTTACCAAAAAACCAATAAAAGTTTAGATTTTATTTTTTATTTTACTTGTTTTTGTACATTTTTCAATAAAACTTTACGCGGGACTTGATATTATCTATCTACAACTACTGTAAAAATTTGGACTTTCTATCATATAACGATCCAGAGATATTTGACATCAAAAGTTAAAAACCTAGTATTCGGGAAATCGCAAAAACATAAAACCCTCTAATCTAATAGACTAGAAAGCTACCGGTACAAAGTAAGTTGAGTACAGACGTTCAAAAAACAAATAATTTTGTAACCATGGATATTTTCTACTATAATGTGTTATATATCGTTGGAAAGAGAAGATTTTTTTTTATTGTTGTAATATTTACAATCTGTCCTTAACTAAGAACAATAGGTAAATTCTTTGACAAAAATTGAAAATTTGACCAGTAGAGGGAGATCCAGTGATCACCTCTTTACATAAATTAAATTAAAATAAGTTAAAAGTTTAGTTATCACAGATTATTCGAATCTTCTTGCTAGGTCCACTACTTTGAATCTCCTCAGGCGTCGTACATCATTGTGGTCATCAGTGAGGTTGCTGGCTAACTCGTTTGGATGAGATTCTAGTCTCTTGGAATATTTTTTGTAATATTCTGTTATTACTATTTTTATGGATGGCACATTGAGGTCTTGCTCTATCACATAGTTTGGCACGTACCAAGGGGCATTCAGCATTGTTCTAAGGACTTTGTTCTGGAATCTCTGCAATATTTCTAGGTTAGTTTGACTGGCTGTCCCCAAAGTTGGATACCATAGGTCCACACTGGTTTTAATATAGATTTATATATCAGCAGTTTGTTTTCAAGAGATAGTTGAGATTTACGACCGATGATCCAGTACATTTCTCGGAATTTTATTCCTAGTTGTTTTCTTTTTGTAAAAATGTGCTTTTGCCAAGTTAATCTCCTATCAAGATGGATTCCTAGGTACTTGACAGTATCGGTTTGTGGGAGTTGCGTTTCATTTAGTGTTACAGATGGACATGTTTGTCTTTTCATGGTGAAGGTTACATGGATGGATTTACTCTCATTTGCCTTTATCTTCCATTTTTTAAGCCATCTTTGTATATTATTAAGGTCTTTCTGAAGGATTCCGGATGCTGTATTTGGATCATGGTGAGAGGCTAGTACAGCAGTGTCATCAACAAAAGTTGCACACATTGTTCTGTTACTCGTGGGTAGGTCAGCAGTGTAGAGCAAGTACAATATCGGTCCCAAGACACTTCCTTGTGGTACTACGGCTTTTATTGGTCTTAGGCTTGTGTATTCATTATCCTGCTTGACTAGGAAATGTCGGTTGGAAATATAGCTTTTTAGGATTTGATAAAAAGGATGGGGAAGGTTTTTCTTTAGTTTAAAGAGCATACCAGCATGCCATACCTTGTCGAAGGCCTGACCAATGTTCAGGAATGCAGCAGAACAATACCTTTTATTTTCTAAATCACTTCTGATGTGTTTTACCAGTCTATGTACCTGTTCTATCGTTCCGTGTTGTGTTCTGAACCCAAATTGTTGATGGGGAATTAGTTTCCTTTCTTCTATAACTGGGGATAATTGTTTAAGGAGAAGTTTTTCCAAGATTTTTGATAGAACAGGTAGCAGGCTTATTGGTCTGTATGAGGTCACCCGAGTTTTATTTTTCCCTGGCTTAGGTATGAGAATAATTTGAGCAACTTTCCATTGTTCTGGGTAGTATCCTAGCCTAAATATTGCATTAAATACTTGCGTTATCATTTTCAGACCTTTGCATGTCAATTGCTGCAGTACTTTCCCGTTGATCAGGTCATACCCTGGAGCTTTTTTTGGACTGATTTCATGCTGGATAATATTTCTAACTTCTTTAGTGGTGATTTTTTGTATAGGTAAGTCCATCTGGTAGGGCGATTCCAGGAAGTCATTTATTTCTTCCTCTGTGTCACCATCTTCCATGGGATGTGGCTGGAATACATTTGTGAGGTGATTTGCAAATGCTTCGGCTTTTTCTTTATTATTTCTACACCAGTTTCCCTCTTGGTTCCGTATTGGTGGTATTTGTTGTTTCGGGTGTTTGATTTTTCTCGTGGCCTTCTAAAGGGAATATTCACTATCTGCGTTTGCTGATAAACCTGTAAGATATTCTTGTATTTTATTATTTTTGATATTATGCAATTGTAGTTTAATTTCCTTGGTGATTTTATTTAATTTTGTCTTGTTCTCAGGTGTTCTTTTTCTTCGCCACTCCTCCTTTATTTTTCTCTTAATCATTTCCTTTATTACAGTTGGGCAATGCTCTTTATATTCTGTTTGGTAGCAGTCAGGGGTAGCATACCAAGCAGCTTCTTGTATAGATTTCTGAAGATTTTCTACTGCTGCGTAGTGTCACTTTCTGTTTTCAATGGGATGTTTATGTCAATTAGTTCATCTAGTTTAGTCTTGAAAATGCTCCAGTCTGTTTTGTTACTGTATAGTGATGGCTGTTTAGTACTGTTTGTATTTGTGCATACTATGTCGCGATTACGCTAGAGTGGTCAGAGGGTAGATCGTAACAAGATTCTACTTTTGCCAATTTAACATTAATTCCTTTAACAATATAGAAGTCGAGTAGATCAGGTATTTTTGCATTGTCGGTAGGCCAGAAGATTTCAGAGAATAATTTTCAATCATAAGCCAAAAAAACTTAAAAAATTCAATTTTCGGACTTTGGCTGTTCTTAACAGTGTCTAGTCAGACAAACTTTGATGTATGGGAACACTGGAACAGGGAAGTTTTAATTATTGTGGAACAGGTTACAGGTTTCGAACCTCAGACTATGAAAACGTCCCATATATTTTGTCGGACAGAACTTCCAATTGATTTGTTACCCTTTCATTAAACTCTCATGCAAAAATCAGACTGCTATTTACCACCAATATAATTCCTGTCGTTTGACATGTTCTACGTGTCAGACTTATTAAAATGCCCAACATATTTGTTGGACAAACATTTTTTCATATATTATATAAAGTTTGCTATTGAATAAACTTAAAAACAACCTGCTAGTTTTCACAATCATAAATTTGTTAAAGCTATTAACAAATTTTCAGCTTGCTATTAACCAGTTAATGTATGCGCTCGACTACAGCATGCCTTACTGGCAATTTTGTACATGCTTGATTCTGTCACGAGCGACCATTAAATTTTAATCTTTCAATTTTTTAAGCACTTGCGAAGTTGGTATTTGTATAAAAGCATATAAATATCTAAATAGCGGTAAAATCTTTTTTACATTTCTTCTTCTTTTAAATCAATATCTTTTTTTATTGGCAAGACTGTGTTGTCATTGTAAAATGATATTTATTTATCTAATAACTTTCAGCGAATTATTGATACATTGAATTTTGTTGAATTGTTAAAAACCTGTTTTTATTTGAAGCGTTAGTGTACTAAACAGCGGTACATAGATACCTTTTTTTATTGCCCAGCCAATGTTGAGACATTGTAAAATGAGATTTATTTTCTAATAACTTGCAGTCCGGACCATTGACAATCGATACGAATTGAATTTTGTAGAATTTTCAGTATTTTGTTTTTAAACAAAGCGTTAGTGCATTTGAAGCAGTCTTAAGTTTTTATTATTTTACTATTTTATGCCTTATATTATAGAGATTTTATATAGAATATTTGTGTATATTTAATTATATTATAATAATTTAATTTGTATATAAGAAAATATAATTTATTAACTCGCCTCATCCCCAGGTAAAGTAAAAGTGCTACGCCACTGAAAATACTTTTTTCAATTTAATTATACATAAATAAACACAACATTTTCTCTTTAAAAAAATTCGATCATTTTTTGACTGAAGCTTAAAAGTTAATATGTACATTAAGGGTTTAATCAACTTTTTTTGGTACGCGGGATTTAGACCTATCTTTGAAATGCCCAAAGATGCATGTCGGTAAAGTCAGCAGCACCACTTCATAAGACCAAATTCAGACTAAGACTATATTTTATTGCTAATTTATTGCTAATTTATTACGCAAAGGAAAAATTTATTGCTGTAGCCGTTTCCGAGAAACAGTGGGTGCTGCTAGCTTTACGGTAAAGCTAGCAGCACCCACTCTATATCTCGGCAACGAAAAGGAGTACGGGGATCATTTTAACGGCATATTTTATTGCTATTTAATTGCTCTTGATTGGTATATTAACCAAACCCAAAAAACTACCCCATCATCCCCTAGCGTAAAACTCACCCCCAAAAAGATGATGAAAATCGAAAATTCAACCCCAAGGAATTAATTGCTAATTTATTGCTAATTTATTACGGAAAGAAAAAATTTATTGCTGAAGCCCTTTCCGAGAAACAGTGGGTGCTGCTAGCTTTACGGTAAAGCTTACAATAGAGGAACAATATTTTTTCTACGAGCGTTTAAAAATTGACCAAATCTTAATCAATTAATTGGGTCTATTGAATAAAAAGAAGTATTTGCTTTTACTTCCTCGTATTTAAGTATTTACTTAACGGTAATTGAATAAAGCATTAAAGAAATGACTTTATTCAATTAGTATTAAGTAAATACTTAAATACTTGTAAGTAAAAGCAAATACTTCTTTTTATTCAATAGACCCATTGAATTAATTGCACATTCTGAACAAATGCACCTGCTAGGTTTGTCCAAACAAATGCAGAAAGTCATACTTTTCCGCACGCGACTGCAGTTTGCCGAACGACGCGAAGCGGGAGTTCGGCAAGCAGTCGAGTGCGGAAAAGAGACTTTCTGCAAGCGTTAGGAACAATATTTTTTCTACGAGTCTTTAAAAAATGACCAAATCTTAATCAACTAATTTAATTAATATGAAAATACATACACAAATTAATTCTTTGACAAGGTTGTCAAAACCAAAGTTTCAGCATAATTGGTTAGCATGACGACGATCTTGGTTTCCATGACGACGATTCAAAACCACTGTTATTGTCTACTGATTTGACTTTCGAATATTATGTCAAAATTATTTTATTTCATCGAATTCTCGCGTTAATTTCATTAAAACATAAACACAATAAGATATATTTGAAATAGATTAGTAAATAATATCTATATATTAGTTTATTGCATGTATTATAATTACTTTAAGGCCATATTAACATATCTAAATTAACACGCGTGCGGAAAAGTAAAACGCGTGCGGAAAAGTAAAACGCGTGCGGAAAAGTAAAACGCGTGCGGAAAAGTAAAACGTGTGCGGAAAAGTAAAACGCGTGCGGAAAAGTAACACGCGTGCGGAAAAGTAAAACTTTCTAAACTAAAATGCGTGCGTGAAAGTAGACATTTTTGCACGCTCGTAGAAAAAATAAATTGCAAGTGAAATAATAAAATAGTGAAATGAAAATTAAAATACAGACCGGACCTGATTCCGAACCACAAAGCGTGTTTAATTTCAGCTCCGATATACTCGCAATTTTATACCAGTATTTTCACAATAGTAAATTAACAAAAGTGATATACCTGTTCGATAAAGTTAGTGTTATAAGAAGACCCAAAAACGTGAGTAGAAGAACATTAATTAGATTGAAATAATATATTCATTTGGAAATCTATCCATATAAAATCTTCATATCAACACGACACCGGACTGGTTTTTTATTAACAACAATTAAAACCAGGGCCGTACTTGAATATGTTTATAATAAATCGTTCAAGTAAAATTAAATGATGAATAATACTTTATCAACAATGGAAACTCCTACCACTTCTCAAAACACTCCAATGTACTCTACTATTGCATCTCAACAAACTACTCCAAAATTACCAGTGAAAGAACAAGCCATCATCTTCAGTTCAATTAATGGCGCAAAATTGCAAGATTATCTTTTGCAACTAGAACCACTCGTCCAACCAAAAAATATTATTTATTCATCAAGAATCTCTAATAACCGAGTATGCGTTTATCTTTCAAGTAAAGCTGTAGTTGATGACTTTCTAAATAAAGCAGGATCCATAAAAATAAATAATGAAGTACTTCTAGCACGTAGATTAGTCACTCCATCGGAACGTCTTCTCTTATCTAATGTTCATCCAACAATACCGCAGGAAATGTTAATTAATATTCTCCAGAACCTAGGCTTGAAATTAATGTCACCAATAACATGTTTGAGAATTGAAGCTACAAATCCTGAATATAGCCACATACTCAGTTTTAGGCGTCAAGTATACATAGAACCCCTAGATAATATAACCATACAGTCCATCTAATTTACTTACCGTTGCACGTCATTATCTACGTTAGAGATCTAAGTTGACATTGTTGCCCAATTACAAAAAATTCTTGAATTCATTTTAAATAAAATACGCACACAATTTTTGCGGAAGTAGATTATACAGCAAAACAAATTAATATTCAATGTAAATAAATAAAAACTTTAGAAATAGGAAACAAGAATTAAGTTATAATCTTACGTTAAAGTACATAATAAAAACAGTAAATATAATGAAACACATACATAGTAAAGGATATAAATAAATATGAAGTGTCATCACCGCAACTGTCAAATAAATGTTACCAATTTATGCCAAAATATCACCTGCGTTCGATTATAATTACAGTGTATTCCGAATAAATGTGCTTCATAAAAACGCTTTATAATCCATTTATACAAATTAAATGAAACATATTATTGTGTATTTCATTAAGTTGACATTAATATAAATATTTAAATATTATTTCTACGCGTATATAATAAAATATGTCAAGTGGCTGTAATGCCAGTGTACTCGGCAAAGTGATTCTAAAAAAGAACACACCTACCGCCTAAATATTTCGTGTTGGTATCATGTGACGTCACGGGCTATGAGGCGGATGACGTGCAACGGTAAGTAAATTAGATGGAGTATACCTGATTTTGTCATGGTTAATCATGATAATGTTAGCTACAAAATATTTTTGTCCAACGACCAATCACTTTGTTTCAAATGCAAACAAAATGGCCATCTTGCCTCACAATGCTCATCAGAAACCTCTTCCCTAATCAATTCTAATATGCCAAATACTATTCCACCTTTTAATCCACCTCAAAGTATCATCTCGCAGATTCCCACAACAGATAACCAAACAAATAATTCATCAAGTCCTCTTCTTCCAATAAATTCTATGGAGGTGTCAAATATATCCCTTTCAACAACAGAAACGTCAACATCAACCAAAAGACATTTATCAGAAACCCCCCCATCTCCAACAGAAGAACCAGCATCTAATATATTTAACGAAGCATGTAATAAAAGTAGTCCTATATCCAAAAAATAAGAGCCGACAACAATTCTGAACCCGAAAAAAACATAATACCACCCACTCAAGACTCACCCCAAAAACAACAGATACAAGTTGATCAGAAATTACAAAATCAAATTCACACAATATCCAAGGAAACAATAGAAACCGAAGAAGCTGCTAAAAGATTTATCAATAAACATTCAAAATCATATGTCTTAAATTACGATGAATTTCGGGAGTTACTAAATGAGACATGCGGAGCTAAAGATGTCTATAATATTGTTAAGGATTATATACCAGATTTACCATTACTTATTAAAATGCTTGTAGACACTCATCCTCATTTTACTGACTCAAAATTAAAAAATCGAATCACACGACTACGCAAAAAGCTAGAAAGACTATTACAACATGAAGTATCTGAACCCGATAGTGATTCATGTGCTTCAACTAAACAATAAATCACTTTCAATAGTATATTACAATGGAATTTAAATGGGTATTACACCCATTTAACAATGTTACAGCTTCTTATCTCAGAATATGCACCAGATTTGATTTCGTTACAAGAAACTCACTTCAAAAATAACTCAACACACAACCTGAAAGATTACACAGGATTTTGCACCAATCCACCCAATCAGAACTACGCTAGTGGAGGAGTAGCTCTATATATAAAGTCAAATATACCTGTTCAAAATATAAACCTCACAACTAATATCGAATCAGTTGCTGTAACAATACTTGCCCCTCTAAAGTTAAATATTTGCAGCATTTATGTTCCACCAGACAAGACTCTGACTAAACCCGAACTACTTAATCTTCTCCAACAAATTCCTTCCCCTCGAATAATCACGGGAGATTTTAATTGCCATAATATTACATGGGGATCAAATAAAACAACAACGAGGGGAAATATGTTAGAAAACGTTTTGAACACTATGAACGTATGCCTACTTAACGACGGCTCGCCAACAAGATTCAATATGGCTACGGGAACTTCTTCCGCCATTGATCTCTCCATATGTGAACCCTAATTGATCACCCAACTAGACAGGACAGCATTAAAAGATTTATATAGTAGCGACCACTTCCCAATCTTAATAAAGCACACAGTAAATTTAAACACAAATACAATACCAACTCAAAAATGGAAATTAAAAAAGGCAAATTGGATTGAATTTGAGAGAATTGTATCAAACAGAATGGATCAGATTAAAATTTCAGACTCCATTGATGACACACTTAGGAGCTTCAATCAGCTTATACTGTATGCGGCTAATATAACCATAGGTAAATCTCAACTTTTAAAAAAACGCAAACCAGTTCCCTGGTGGAATTCACAATGTGAAGCCGCTATTAAATTAAGTAAAACAATTTGGAACCGCTACAAAAAATACAAAAATATTGATCTATTAACAGAGTACAAAAAACGTAGAGCTGAAGCAAGAAGAATAATTAAAAAAAGCAAACAAGAATCATGGCAGACATACATATCTAGCATAAACAGTAGTACAAATATATCATCAGTTTGGAAAAAAGTTAAAAAAATAACAGGGCAGCATACCTACCAACAAATTGTGAGCCTGCAAAAAGAAAAAACGCTACTAACTGAGCCACAGGATATAGTAAATGAACTGGCTGATACCTATCAAAAATTCTCATCCAACCAAAGTTACAGTAACGAGTTCCTAACATACAAACAAGAGGAGGAGGCAGTACCTATTACAATTTCCGACGAATTTAACGCTATTAATATATCTCTCAGTTATGGGGAATTTGAAGATGCACTTAATAGCATAAAAGACACTGCACCAGGTCCAGATGACATACCAATACAATTCATTAAAAAACTTCCCATGGAAGCAAAAGAGTTTCTGCTCCAAATTTTCAATATTATTTGGGAACAAAAATCATTTCCAAAAATCTGGAAAAATGCCATTGTTATTCCTATTATTAAAGCAAATAAAGATAAATTACACCCAGAATCATATCGTCCTATATCATTAACGTGTTCCTCATGTAAACTTATGGAAAAAATAGTCAACAGAAGATTAATGTGGAACCTGGAACGCAATGATCAACTGATTATCGAACAAGCTGGCTTTAGACCAGGCAGATCTACAAACGACAACATTATCGATCTGGAAAACGCTATTCACGAAGCTTTTAAAAATAGCCAAAAATGTATGGCGATTTACTTTGACATAACTAAAGCATTTGATACAGTATGGAAACACCGTATATTGAGCATTCTAAACAAATTTGGATATCAAGGAAATATTTTAGCCTATATAAACAATTTTTTAACTCAAAGAACATTTCAAGTCCGAGCGAATGGTGCTATATCCTATCTTATAGAACAACAAAACGGAATCCCACAAGGATCAGTCTTCAGCCCTACTCTGTTTTTAATAGCAATAAACGATATAGTAAAAATCATGGCGAAACCTGTTCAGGCACGACTATATGCTGACGATCTGATTATTTACATCAAAGGAAAAAACGTAAATCATATGGCGTCAATATTACAGGAACACTTAAATAAACTAGTAAATTGGTCCTTAAACACCGGTTTTAGTTTTTGTTGTAATAAAACAAAATGTATAATATTTTCAAAAAAACGTATCGAGGATAAACCAAATCTCACGCTTAAGAATCAAAATCTTTCCTATACAAACGAAATAAAATTCCTAGGAATGATATTTGATCAACAGTTAAATTGGAAAAGTCATATTCAGCAGTTAGTTCTTTCATGTCGAAATGGTCTTAACTTGTTAAAGTATCTAGCTCACAGGACTTGGGGTGCCGAAGGTAAAACACTGCTCATGCTATATAGATCCTTAATTCGCTCTAAGATTGACTACGGATGTGTTGCATATGCATCTGCCAGCAAAACAACGTTGAAACCTTTGGATACGCTACATAACACCTCCCTAAGGATTATACTTGGAGCATACAGAACAACTCCGATAAATAGCATACAAGCTGAAATAGGCGAACCCACTCTAATGCTTCGTAGACAGCTGTTAACCTTTAATTGCGCTTCTAACATAAATGTACATAAAATAATTTCAATAAATAACATTTTAGATCCATCCATGACCAATGACTCTTCAAAGTTCAATCTCCCTTATTCTCGCAGAATCCACCATGCAATGGAGCTACTTAACTGGCAGGAATTTCCACCCTTACATCAATACAAAGAAATATCTTCATCTCCACCTTTGACTGTAAACATTCCAACAGTCAATTGCAGTCTATTACAATTCCAAAAAAATAGCACTAACCCTAATCTCATCTTACAACACTTCAGAGATCTAATTAACTCTCATTCCGATTACACAGTATAGTATAAAGACGCGTCTAAAACTGAAAATGGAGTCGGAGTGGCATTTGTTAACAACACAGAGACTCACAGACATAAAATTCCAGATACTGCAACTGTATTAACTGGGGAACTTTATGCGATCTACCAAGCAATACTACATGCAAATGCGAACAAGATGAAGAAGATATTAATCGTCACAGATTCTATGTCATCACTACACGTAATAAGGAAAATTTCCACGCAGCATCCAATAGCTTTACTAATAAAGGAAGAACTACATAAATTGCATACTGAAGATTTAAGAATCAAGTTTCTCTGGGTCCCATCACATGTTGGAGTAGCAGGCAATGAAGCAGCAGACCGAAATGCCAAAGAAGCCATAAATGATAACAGTATTCCAATGTCGCTTCAATCTAAGTATGGATCTAAAAAGCTACTTCATAAAACATATTTTCGAAAATTGGAACAGTAAATGGAAATCCACATCATCAAAGCTTCAGGAGATAAAAAACAACGTTGGACCATGGCAACCACCCGAGGTATCTAGACGAAAGCAAACAATTATTTCCCGTTTACGACTTGGACATACCCAATTTTCTCATGAATATTTGCTGAAAAAAGAAGAACCTCCAATTTGTGATGAGTGCGGGTCACCCCTTACAGTGAAACATGTGCTAGTGGAAAAGTGTGAAAAGTTCAATAGCCATAGAATTAAATACCATTTAGCTAACAATCTTAAAGACATTTTAGACTATAACAACACTAATAAACTATTTCTGTTTCTAAAAGACTGCAACTTACTAAACAAAGTGTAATTAACTGTTACTATCCCGCTAATCACCTTCTTAGGTTGAAGCGGATTGTTGTAAATAAAAAAAAAATTAAAATAAATTAATGTAATAGGTATTATTAGATATTATTTTCCATGTAAGAGAAGAAAGTGAATATTACAATAATTTTATAATCAGAAATACGACAATAACCAACAATTATTGACGAAACCGTAGTTTGTGACAGGAGTGTTCATTTTATTTCATAGAAAAATATTATGCAGGGTGGTTTATTGCATTCGCCCCGGTCTCTGTATTACGGGAAACGACTTGATATTTAAAAAAAATTCTTCATAGAAATATACAGGACCAATGTGAATTATGCAGGGTGCTCCAAAAAAATAGTAGTATAATCAAAGTTATATTTTTTCTTATGGAACACCCTATATCAGATAACATTTTTGAATTTTTCTTAAAAAATAAGCTGTACTTTTATAAGGGTTCTTCATACCTAAGTACAAGGTGTTTTGATTTATTTCGATTTTTATAAAAAAAAATTATATAAAGGTTTTAGAAAAAAGTAAATATTTATGAATCTAAAAATCGGTGACAAATTTTTTCTTGGATCTTAATAATATACTACTCAGCGTATTTAAATAGATATTTATGGTAGCAAAATTTTGTACAGGGTGGTCAAAATATTATATTGTTCTATTAACAAATTCAAGCTGTAATAACGCATTTATTTTACATTAAACGCCCTACATTTTATTAGTTTATCGTATGGAAAATTTACTTAGCTTTTAATCTTTTTAAGGGTTCCTATACCTATCTTTGTACATGGTGGTTAGAATTTTAGATTGTTCTATTAACAAATTCAAGCTGTAATAACCTACTTATTTTAAATGAAACACCCTAGGGATTTGTAGATTGTTCGTATATCTCAGAATTTAAGACGTTTAGGGCATCTTAAATAAAGTTTTCTTCTTAAAATAAACCCAAACAAACGCCCCCTTAAATATTTTACCATACTTTTGAAACGCTGTGTATATAAAGATTACAGTGGAACCTCGATAAGTCGGATTAATCGAGAATGCGGGCAATCCGGGTTATCGAAAATCCGTGTTAGCCGTAGAATATAGTAAAAATTAATCAAATACGGTATCCTTAGAGATAAGCTCCATTATAATTGCAAAAACATGAAATACATTATGCACAGTACATGTGAATTACGTACAGTTATATACAGTATTGTTCATTCCTTGGTAAAAATTTCAGTCAGTTTCGGTTGTCAATATTACGTTTTTATTGTTGAAATGTTTGTCTGATGAAAATCGGTCCCGGTTAGCCGGACTTCCGGGTTATCGGAGGCCGACTTAACGGGGTTCCACTGTACCATTTATTTCTTTTATTTCTTTATTATTTATTTAATTTTAATATTATATTTTTTATATAATATTAAATATTTCGAGTATCTTATATGGTCGCCTAAGTGCACATTCAGAAATTGGAGAATATAAAATTGGTTTAACCCTTAAATGCATGATTTTTTTTGTTGATGTTACATATCAAAAAAAGGCCTTTAGCGGAAGCTTAGAAATGATGAAAAAATAATAAAAAAAAAATTAAGTTTAATTTTAAACACTTGTTTTTGACAATAACAAGTTTGTTGCCAAAATTCTACATTGTGCATACAAGGTCAAGTAAGGATATAAAATCTACATTGTTAATGTACATGAAAATTATAAAAACAATTAAGTATTATTTCTATTGAAACACAGTGCCACACCACATTTCTGACATTTTGTATGTGTAAACCCTTTGATAAAGTTCGCCATGAAAAAATGCTACATATTCTCAAAACTACCGGTCTGGACGGTAGGGACATTAGAATAATCGCAAATTTGTATTGGGTGGCCAGGCTGAATGTGTTAGGGTTGCGAATCAGTGCTCTGAAGAAGTAAAAATCAAGCGTGGAGTTCGACAAGGCTGTATATTGTCACCAATGTTGTTTAATCTTTACGCTGAAACAATCTTAAATGGAAAACGCAAAAGAGGGAATACTCATTAATGGTATGCTTATGAACAATATCAGATATGCAGATGACACCTTGTTGCTGACTGGATCAATTGAATATCTTCAAGCGTTATTGAAACGAATGGTGGCATTCTGCGCGATATATGGACTCAAACTCAACGCAAGAAAAACAAAGTTTATGGTTATTAGTAAACAGGCAGCCGTAAATAATAATAATTATAACGTAACAATCGGTAAGTAATTGACTCAATTGAACGAGTAAGTAATATTGTATATCTGGGTACTCATATTAATGAAAGCTGGAACCCTAGTACAGATTATTTGATCTGATGATAATATTATGTACCTACAGTTGACTTGGAAGCCGGTCCTGACATCTTGGGTAATTCTGAAAACTATACAACAATAGAGTAGGTATTATATTTACAAGGGATTATTCAGCTTTACAGCTGTTATTAAAATAACTTTTATAATGAGACACTAAATTTCTGGATACAGATAAATTTTTCCATAAGCGTTATAATAACAAAATGAAAACTGAAACAATGAGAAATTTCAAATACAGCAGCAATACATGATTTTTTTTCAGCATAAATAAAAAATCGGTTTATCAATAACACACAGTATTTGTCAAGGAAGGGAATCAAGAATTTGTAAAATGCATTAAATGTAACCATATCTATGTGTTCCGTTTGTGGAAGAGACATTAATTGTTACTACGTTTTCAAGCAATTTTTTTGCTCCCATTCATGTTTTTGTCTTGAAAATTGTACATTAGTCGAGTTAACCGACATTCCAGCAACAGTTAGTTAGGTACCTTAAAAAACAAAACATACCAAATTAAAGGCATTGTTGAGTTTGTTCCTCCTGAAAACGAAATAACAATTGGACATTATATTTCCCACTGCCGACGAAATAACAATAAATGGGAAATTTACGATGATCTTAAAACTTCGGTGGGGTCAAACAAGACAAAAAGCAAATCTTTTGTTTTATTCTTGATTATAGACTATTTTTTCTAACAAGTTTTCTTCAAATGATCAGTGCTATACGAGTCCCGAATCATATCGTTTCCATAAACGTTTGTGGGGCACTACAGTTTTAGGCAAAATTGTAGTGCAACATTATATCTTGTATAACCTATTTTGTTTATGCAGAACATATTACACGCTTTGGCAAAAATGCAGAACAAACCTAGCACTAACTTGTGGTTTATTCAGATTTTCTCTAATCGTTTGGATTCTATATGGGCAGTACAGCTTTACGCAAACTTGGAGCGCCACATTATATCTTGTATATCTTTTTTGTTTATGCAGAAAAAATTACACGCTTTAGCAAAAATGCAGAACAAACCTAGCACTAACTTGTGGTTTATTCAGATTTTCTCTAATCGTTTGGATTCTATATGGGCAATACAGCTTTACGTAAACTTGGAGCGCCACATTATTTCTTATATATATTTTTTGTTTATACAGAAACGGCTACAGCAATAAATTTTTTCTTTTCGTAATAAATTAGCAATAAATTAGTAATTAATTCCTTTGGGTTGAATTTTCGATTTTCATAATTTTTTCGGGGGTGAGTTTCGCGCTAGGGGATGATGGGGTAGTTTTCGAGATTGGTTAATATATCAATCAAGAGCAATTAATTAGCAACAAAATATGTCGTTGAAATGGGCCCTGTGCTCCTTTTCATTATCGAGATATAGGGTGGGTGCTGCTGGCTTTACCGTAAAGCTAGCAGCACCCACTGTTTCTCGGAAACGGCTACAGCAATAAATTTTTTCTTTTCGTATTAAATTAGCAATAAATTAGTAATTAATTCCTTGGGGTTGAATTTTCGATTTTCACCATTTTTTGGGGGGTGAGTTTCGCGCTAGGGGATGATGGGGTAGTTGTTCAGGATTGGTTAATATACCAATCAAGAGCAATTAAATAGCAATAAAATATGCCGTTAAAATGATCCCCGCACTCCTTTTCATTGCCGAGATATAGAGTGGGTGCTGCTAGCTTTACCGTAAAGCTAGCAGCACCCACTGTTTCTCGGAAACGGCTACAGCAATAATTTTTTTCTTTCCGTAATAAATTAGCAATAAATTAGCAATTAATTCCTTGGGATTGAATTTTCGATTTTCATCATCTTTTTGGGGGTGAGTTTTACGCTAGGGGATGATGGGGTAGTTTTTTGGGTTTGGTTAATATACCAATCAAGAGCAATTAAATAGCAATAAAATATGCCGTTAAAATGATCCCCGTACTCCTTTTCATTGCCGAGATATAGAGTGGGTGCTGCTAGCTTTACCGTAAAGCTAGCAGCACCCACTGTTTCTTGGAAACGGCTACAGCAATAAATTTTTTATTTCCGTAATAAATTAGCAATAAATTAGCAATTAATTCCTTGGGGTTGAATTTTCGATTTTCATCATCTTTTTGGGGGTGAGTTTTACGCTAGGGGATGATGGGGTAGCTTCTCAGGATTGGTTAATATACCAATCAAGAGCAATTAAATAGCAATAAAATATGCCGTTAAAATGATCCCTGTACTCCTTTTCATTGCCGAGATATAGGGTGGGTGCTGCTGGCTTTACCGTAAAGCTAGCAGCACCCACTGTTTCTCGGAAACGGCTACAGCAATAAATTTTTCCTTTGCGTAATAAATTAGCAATAAATTAGCAATAAAATATAGTCTTAGTCTGAATTTGGTCTTATGAAGTGGTGCTGCTGACTTTACCGACATCAAAGATGCCTCTATCTCCTGGTATGTTACATGGCGGCATGTCAGTCATCCTTAATTAGCTGATGAACCTTAATTAATTAGATGATGAACTTTTGCTGTGTGACTGCTGTTTTGGGTGGACCTGGCCTGTAGTGATGTTGAAAAAGTAACTATTCGTTACAAAATACTCGTTACTTACGAATACCGAAAGTAACGATTACTATACAAAGAGGTAAATCGTTACTTTGATTACTTTGATTACTCTCATTACTTCGTACCAATCGTATCAGAGCGAGTACCTATTTTGATTTTGAGTATTGTATCTACTCTGTTGATATCGGAGTCGGACCGGTATTCCACGAGTGTTCGGTATCAGTACAGTTAACTAAAATTTTATCTATGAAGGGCGAAGGCTATGAAGAGTTTTATAGGATTACAGGGCGCTGAGAAGTAGCTGAAACAGAGGGAGGTATATCATTTAACAAAGCATGCACCCAAAAACAGATGTCTATAAGATTTGTCGAGGTAGATAATTTACAGAATTTCACAGATGTTAGTTCTTTTGAAAAGATCCGAGAGCTGAGAGTACTACAAACGAACTTGGGAACGGCGAGATTAGCACATGATCTCGCCGAGGCTGCCGCCGTAGAAAAGAATATCGACGTGCTGGTGACGGCGGAGCCAAACCCAACAGCGGCTAAGAAAAGAGGATGGTTTGTGGATACGACTGGAAGGGCCGCTGTACGAATCTACAATAGAAAGCTGCGAGTGTATGAAATTAAACCGAAAGAAGGATACGTGATCGTCCGGATGGAGAAGATGCAGCTGGTCTGCTGTTATGTTTCTCCGAACATAACAGTGGGTGAGTATGAGAGGAAGATGGACGAGATCATGCAGGAAGTGGGGAACACAGGAGGAGAATGCGTAGTGCTGGGAGACTTTAATGCAAAAGCAGCGGAGTGGGGATCTCCTATCACCGACACTCGCGGCAGGATACTGACCGACTGGGTGGGTACTCTGGATCTAGTAGTACTGAACACAGGTCTGGCGCCTACGTTTGTTAGGAGAGGTACAGGTACGTACATCGACGTGACTATGGCGACACAAGGAATAGCGGCGAAAGCAAGAGGCTGGAAGGTTTTACCAGACTACACCGGAACGGAGCATCAGTACATCGGATTCTCGATAGTCGGGGCGGGAACTACTAACGCAGTCCGCGCGTCTGGTACGTCGGGAGGCGGATGCGGCGATGGAAATGACTGGAAAGTATACGGGGAGCTGATCAAATGGAGAGTTAGCATGATGCAGGGTCAATCACCGACAGTCGAAAACCTGGAGAGGGTAATTAAAGAAGCGATGGAGGGAAGCAGGAGGGGTCGCCGAGATGTAAACAAGATGCCCTACTGGTGGAACGCGGACATCGAGACACAAAGAAATGAATGTATAGTCATGAGAAAAAGACTAACGAGAGCAAGGGGCAGAGCAGGAGTCGATCCTGATGTCATCGAGGAGATCGAGGAGGAGTACCGCCTACGGAAGAGGGAACTCTACAGGAAAATTGGGCAGGTGGCATGGTGTACGGAGAGACGAGGAAGCTGAGCGGGCTGTACCCTTTACCATGGATGAACTTGTCGAGGCATTGGGCGCACTCAAGACGCGCAGGTCCCCCGGTTTGGATCAGATATCACCTGAGGCGGTGAGGTGTCTAGGACGGGCGGAGCCCGCGTGGCTTCTGGAGCACATGAATGCACTGCTGGAAGCACAGACCTTTCCTGAGCCTTGGAGGACATCGAAGTTGGTACTGCTTCCCAAAGCTGGGGAAAAGTATCGACCCATCTGCCTTCTTCCGTGCGTCGGTAAGCTGTATGAAAGAATGCTGCGGGGACGTATCGATGGCATGATTGAGAGGTCGGGAGGCTTGTCCCCGAGGCAGTTTGGTTTCTGTAAAGGGAGAAGCACGATTGATGCAATCGTGAGTGTATTCGACGCATTGCGCAATAGAGGGGATGAACACCGTTGGGCGGCCCTGTTGTTGTTCGATGTTAGGAATGCATTCAATACGCTGCAGTGGAACGAGGTAATGAAGGCAATGGAGGAGAGAGAGTGTCCTGGATACCTGATGAACGTGGTAGCGGAATATCTGTCTGAAAGAAGAATTATGGTGGAGAAAGGCACGATCGTGGATGCGACGGCAGGTATTCCCCAGGGATCTGTCTTGGGCCCGACGCTATGGAATCTAGCATATGACGGGATTCTGAACTGCGAATATGGAGAGGGTACGTCTCCCTTCGCATTTGCAGACGATCTCGCTGTGCTGGTAGTGGCGCGGGACGAGCCAGATCTTAAATACCGGGTACGGAAAGCAGGCGGCGTCGTGAAGAATTGGATGACACAGCATGGACTGAAACTCGCGGCAGAGAAGACCGAGGCCATCATTCTGAAGGGGAAAAGGAACAGGCAAAGTGTGGAGCTACAATGTGCAGGAGCGTGTCTAACACCCAAGAAACACGTAAAGTACCTAGGAGTGATGTTGCACCAGAATGGAAAATGGGGGGAGCACGTGCAGGTGGTGACCCGAAATGCTGCAAACAGTGCGGCTGCGTTGGGGAGGGTGATGCCCAACTTTGGAGGACCCAAATCCGAAAGGAGGAGGGCCTTGCACGGTGTTGTGCAGTCGATCGTCCTCTATGCAGCCCCAGTCTGGAGTGAGGCGGTAGGGATACGGGCCTACAGGGGGCTCATTACACGAGTGGACAGAACAAGTCTGCTGCGAGTGGCATGCGCCTACAGGACTGTGTCTGCCGCAGCCTTGTGGGCCATCACTGGATATGTTCCACTGCATGTGTTGGTAGTAGAAAGAAAAGAACTGTATGAGAGAAGAGACCTTGAGCTTACTATGGCCGAGAGAAGACAGGAAAGAGAAAGGTCAATTGAAAGATGGCAGCAAGAATGGAACAACATGGAGCATGTGGCACAGTGGACAAAGATGTTGCTTCCTAACTTAAAGGATTGGATGGACTGTGGTCACAGGCGACTGGACTATTTCCTGACGCAGGTGCTCACAGGACACGGGTGTTTTAGAGCCTACCTCTCTAGGTTTGGAAAGGCTGACACTGACGAATGTCTATACTGCAGACACCCGGACACTGTTACACATACCATGCTAGAGTGCAACAGATGGATAGTAGAAAGAAATAGAATGGTAAGAGAGACAGGTGTGAATTTTTTGACAGTGCGAGAAATGATTGAGAGAATGATTGAAAATAAAACTGGTTGGACTAGCATACACAACTATATCCGTGTAGTGATCAAGAAGAAAGAAGAGGAGGAAAAACAGCTGTACCAACGATATAGGTGAGAGGGAAATATATGGCGAGTAGAAGGCAGAGGGAATAAGTTTTGACGAGAGGCGAATAAGTGAGATATATTGTATGAGACAGACTGTGGGAAAGAAGCTCTAATAAAAAAAAAGCCCTATCTTGGGACCAAAAAAAGGGGGAACGGGGAAAATGAAGGGCCTCCTTGCTTACAATCTGTGGATAAATGAAGGTAAAGTGCTTCGGAAGCGATGTCGACCTTGCAGCGGCCATTCCGTTTTCGGAGCGCTGGATGACAGAGGAGGGTCTGGTTTAGCAGGTAGGCATTCGGCGTAGCCTCGGCGACGAGAGAGCGTTTTAAAGCACCTCGGGAACTATCGCTGGTACTACGAAGAATGAATCCTGCACTAAGGTCAGTCAGGCGGCGTTCTGGACTGAGGTGTCTTTTGAAGATTCCAGACCCCCCCTCTTTAAAGACGAAAAAAAAAAGTTCTTTTGAAAATAAAAATGCAACACGTTAGATTTTAATAATAAATACACATTATTTAGTGTGTTTATACCTAATACAGAAATAAATCTAGTTTTAAATATAGTAGGTACATAGAGACTTGTAACTTTTTGCATTGTATTTAGGATTAGGATGACGTCTTGTAACAAGTCTACAATAAAAAAATAGGTGGAAATGCATTCTTACATTTTAAAGTGTATAAAACGCATCGAAAAATGCATAAGCATGTTAAAATCAGTATATTAAGGGCCAGATTTTCTTATTTCGGGGTATTTGGGGTCACTGAACACGAATTTGCAATCAGAATCGACCTCCGAAGCACCTGGATGCCCAGGGTTACTGCTAAGGTACGTCATCTAGAGTTTCGAGGGTTTGTTTTTGGCACTTAATTGATGCAAAGAGATTACTCGAGATTATTGATATTGTGGAGCAGTAATGACAGAACAATTACATATCATTTATTTCTATCCATTAAATAGATCGGTGAAGGTCGTTATATCGGATCTTATACTTATACGAAATACTGAGAAATGCGATTCTCGATATGATTATCGGTACTCAAATACAAAAGTAATCAAAGTAACGAATACTTTAAATGATTACTTTATACAAAAGTAACGATTTGTAACGAATACTCATAAGTAACTATAATCAACATCACTACTGGCCTGGATTCATCACTGAGACTGTAGCGACCACATTTAAATTCGCAATACCAGCAGGAAATAGTTTACTGGTGTCATGCTTCATTCCCAAACATAGAAACCATTTTAGCGAGACATTGCTGTTGGTATAATCCTCTTCGAAATGTTCTCAGCTAAGATTAACAGTATCTAAAGACTTGTTGTATCGCCATGAAACTCTGGATTTATGTCAACAAAAGATTGAGGTTACATTTGTGGCGCCCTCTAAGCAGCTATACGCAAAACTAAAAAAGACTGCTGCTCTAATTCTTCACTATCATCATTACATGCTTATATTTGGTCAAGTTGGCATATAAATTCAGATTGCTAGTATTCTCTGACTTTTTATGGGCGCTGGCATCAATGTGTTTTAAAGCATTAATTTTTTTCTAATCCTGAGAAAACTAATAAGTATTTTTGAAAAATTTAAATGCAGAATGAAATATTGCATTATTACCGAAGGTCGAAAGTCCCTTAGAATAACCAAAAAGTTTCTTTTGAATGAGATATTTGAAATTAAAAATCACACTAAAGGACACCACACACGTCTTATGGAAAATATAATGTCACTCAAATGAAAAAAAATTTACATGAATATATTGGTCTCGAAATTTTATTAATTTCATATCATTGCGCCTAGTCTGAATTATTATTATTAACCCATTAGCGCCCAGCGTTACCATATGGTAACGTAAAACACATGATTTTTAAGAATTCTGCGGTATGTCCATGGAATTAGTCAGCCACATATTTTGAGAACTATCGTCTCTAGGAATACTTCAGGCACCCATAAAACGTAACGGATTCGTATTTTAGCATTTTCTCAACCGTCGAGAGATAATCATATGACAGTGTGGTTTAAATTTATAGAAAAAGATGGACGTCCGTTTTGCGTAAGCAATTTTTGATAGTCTTCTAGTAACTATATTTGCATATTTAAAAAAAAAACTAAGTTTATTATACCTAAACTTATTATAAATTGTTGTATTTTATCAACAATTAAATGTAGCGAATTCGGTAGGAATAGTCAAAGTACGCCGTTACCATATGGTTGCGGTGGGCGCTTACAGAGTCATAATCTTATTTTTTTTCAGTCGTGGATTTTTATTAGCAGAAGCGATAGTGTTACTGGTGCGATGGAAAGATAACTCTGTTGTTACAATAGCATCTACGAGTTGTGGTGGTTCAGCATTGGGCACGGTAAAAAGATTTTCTCATGAAGAAAAAGGCCACATTCAAGTAAGTCGACCTCACTATATTGCTGAATACAACAAAATATGGTGGGTACCGACTGGATGGATCAAGGTGTTTCAACCTATCAATTTGCAATTGATTAGCAATTTGCAGTAAAAAATGGTACTGGCAAATTGTAACATGGTTGTTGGATGTTGCAGTCCATAATTCATGGCATTTATATAAAAAAAATAAAACAAAATATATCCTTGCTATTGTTTAGGAGATAATTGGCCCAAGTTCTTCTCGCAAGATATGGAAGTCGTCCCTTATATACAGGAAGACCTAGTCTACATAGACAGAACTTGCCAGATCTTCGTTTTGATCGCTTCGACCATTTGTTACATCAAGCAGTAGAAGACGATGTGCTGGAGACAGATGTGTAACATCTGGATGAACAATGTGTAAAAAATGCAATGTTGGTTTGTGTGTTAATTGTTTTATAGGATACCACACCAGACGATGAAAATATTCTCAAATAAATATTTAAAAAAAATTAAAAAATTTGTAACACCATATAATTTGTTTAAAAAAAGACAGGAAACCGAAAAACTTGTTTTTTTGGATTAAATTATTAACATTTTCATCAAATTGACCTTAAAAGTAAAGATTTTTAAATAAAAAAAAACTTGGGCGTTAATGGGTTAACGGCGTAAATTGATATAAATAAATCTAAAATCAAATGGGAATTTAAACAATTCAAAGAGAGAAAAGATTTTCGGTATCGCCACTTTATAAATCTTTAAGGCAGAGGCTTACAGATAGGTAATTACAGTAGGTATAATTTGACCAGGCGTACAAAAGTATAATAATATTTATGAATGACAATTTTATGGACTTCTTGCTAAACTTTATTACAATTTTGTGATTTTGCTAAACTTTATTACAATTTACGCCGTTAATAATGATAATTCAGAGTTGGCGCAATGATATGAAATTAATAAAGTTTCGAGACCAATCCATTCATGTAAATTTTATTTCATTTGAGTGACATTATATTTTTTATAAGATGTGTGCGGTGACCTTTTATCTTTTTTTCACCATTGTAACTTATTAAAATAAACATAGAAGTTTTCAGGGACTTTCAGCCCTGATGCAATCTTTCATTCTGCGATTAAATTTTTCAAAAATACTTATAGTTTTCTCAGGATTCGTAAAAACTGAATACATTTAAAACACATTGGTGCGAACTTTTGCGCCTACGGTCTTAATGTATTTTATTGTAGTTTTTTTATTCATGGATGACTTGATTCATGTTTTAAATTTTTTAGGTAAGTATGTGGCCAATGGGTAAAATAATGGGAGGAACAGGTATGCTTAACAACATGATTTATGTAAGAGGATATCCTGAAGACTTTAATCATTGGTTCAAAGATAAAGAAGGATATGAATTTTTCAAAGATATTTTACCTTACTTTAAGCGCTTAGAAGAGTGGGACTATAAAGGTGGAGTAAAACTATCAGTCCATTACATTAGAAAATGATCATCAATTTATTATTTTCTTTTAGTTTCAAGTTTTACTTTTTTTATCCTCATTCAAGGTAGATTAGTACTCTTTTTTATTATTTTTTTTATAGTATATTGATATGTTTGTCTCCTTACAGAGTGTCCTTATATTTATATTTTTATGATCTACTTTTATTTTCCACTAAATTTGCAATAATAGATGTACCACAAAATACTTTTCTTCTTACGTTTTCTTCCTAGAACTCTACGGCCCTCTATTTTACCTTTATGGATCAGTTGTAATGTTTTATATTGATTTGCCCCCATAAGACATTTTGCGATAGATTACCCACCTATCTACAAGCTAGCTATTAGGTAATCTTCTTCTTCTTCTAATGGTGCTACAACCCTTTAGCTATACTCTACTAGCTACTTAGCTACTATAATATACTTACCGTTGCACATCAACGGCGTTATAGCCCGTGACGTCACATAATACCAACACGAAATATTTAGGCGGTAGGTGTGTTATTTTTTAGAATCATTTTGCCGAGTACACTGGAATTACAGCCACTAGACATAATTTATTATATACGCGTAGAAATAATATTTGAAGATTTCTGTTAATGTTATATATATATATATATATATATATATATATATATATATATATATATATATATATATATATATATATATACATATATAACATTAACAGAAATCTATATATAATGTTCTTGAACTCCTAAGTGGAGCATAGAGCTTCAGTGAAAACGCGCCATCGGGTTCTATTTTGCGCTAGGGCCTTCACCTCATTCCAAGACTTTCCTTGACTTCTTATCTCGTCCATGATGGATCTTCTCCAAGTTTGTGCTGGGCGACCTCTTTTTCTCTTTCCCTGGGGATTCCACTCTAGGGCATTTTTTGCAATACTGGAACTATCTTTTCGGAGTGTGTGACCTATCCACCCCCACTTTCTGTATTTTATTTCATTTTCTACCCTCTTTTGTTGGGTCAGGTGTAGCAGATCTTCGTTTCTGATGGTGTTTGGCCAGAAAATACGAACAATTCTTCGTAGACATTTGTTAACAAAGACCTGCAATTTGTCTGTAAGGTATTTTGTCACTTTCCAGGTTTCACATCCATAGAGTAGAACAGACATAACATTTGACTGGAATATTCGGATCTTTGTCCTTGTAGTATATTCTTCAGACCTCCAAACAGGGTTAAGCATGCTGAAAGCTTGTTGAGCTTTTCGTATCCTCATACGAATATCGTCTTCTGTACCTCCGCTTTCTGTTATGACACTTCCAAGGTACGTGAAGTTCTCCACATTTTCAATCTGCTTGTTGTCGATATTAAATAGCGTGTTGTTTAGCGCACATTTGTTCGGAACACACTGTAACTGTAATCGAACGAAGGTGATATTTTGGCATAAATTTAACATTTATTTGACAGTTACGGTCATGACACTTCATATTTGTTTTTATTCTTTACTATAATTATTTGTTTTATTATATTTACTGTTTTTATTATTTACTTTAACGTAAGATTATAACTTAATTCTTGTTTTCTATTTCTAAAGTTTTTACTTATTTACATTGAATATTAATTTGTTTCGTTGTGACACTTCCGAAAAAATTATGTGATATTATACTTATTTGATTTAAAATGAATTCAAGCATTTTTTGTAATTGGGCAACAATGTAAACTTAGACCTCTGACGTAGATAATGACGTGCAACGGTAAGTATATTAGACGGACTGTAGGTAATATAATTAACTATAATAGTGGTGCTGATTTTGGCTATGTTTTTGCGTTTTGCATACCACCGCAAATAATAATATGTACCACCAGTGGTACATGCACCACAGATTGAGAACCGCTTGCATATAAAATAATATCAGGCTATCTGCATGCTCATTTTAAGATCATTAAAGATACTCTGTGAACAAAACCATAAGATGCCATATATATATATATATATATATATATATATATATATATATATATATATATATATATATAGTGCAGGCCCTGGAAGTATTTGAGTATGAAAATCTTGAGGACCGGCAACTATGTTCGGATTCTTTTACCTGAGACCTTGAACAATGAAAAACTGAATCTTGCCAGAAGATGCGATGTTGCCTTGTTATCCCCTCCCACCCCCTATGTTACAGGCAGATAAAAACGATTTTTCGCAAAAAAAACATTTTTTTTTTTGTATTTTTTGGGTCATTCTCAGCAAAAAATGTTTTTGCAAGTTTATTCGTAAAATGAGTAGTTTTCGAGATAAACGCGGTTAAACTTTAAAAAAATCGATAAATTGCTATGTTTGAGCCCGAATAACTTTTGATTAAAAAACAAAATAGCAATTCTGCTTGCAGAATTTTAAAGTTCAAGTCAAATTATACCGGTTTTGATTATTGTATTGTTAAACAAAGCTATAAACAAACAGTGTTTTAGCGTTTTGTCGCATGGCCGCACCGCGCCAAGGAAGTCCTACCTAGTCGGTTCCATTCAGTTTTAATCCTTGGCGCGGTGCGGACATGCGACAAAACGCTCAAATACTGTTTGTTTATAGCTTTGTTTAACAATAAAATAATTAATTTTTAGCAATGTAAATAATCAAAACCGGTATAATTTGACTTGAACTTTCAAATGCTGCAAGTAGAATTGCTATTTTAGTTTTTAATCAAAAGTTATTCGGGCTCAAAAATTGCAATTTTTGGATTTTTTTTAAGTTTAACCGCGTTTATCTCGAAAACTATGCATTTTACGAAAAAACTTGTACAAAGATTTTTTGCTTAGAATGACCCAAAAAATATAAAACAATGTTTTCTTTGTGAAAAATCGTTTTTTATCTGCCCGTAACATAGGGGGGAGGGAAGGGGTAACAAGGCACCATCGCACCTTTCGACAACATTCAGTTTTTCATGGTTCAAGGTCTCAGGTAAAAGAATCTGAACATAGTTGCCGGTTCTCAAGTTTTGCATACTCAAATACTTCCAGGGCCCGGTCTAATACCAATCATCTAAATTATAGATGAAAAGCAGACTCCAAGAACTATTATTATATATTTTATAATGGTAGGGGAGCCCAAGAGGGATTTTTGAGGGTTGCTCGAGCACACTAGAAAATCACATGGGGAGAAACCTTGTACCCTGTAAATGTACCCCTACCATATATTATATGAATTCTTAAGAGGGGCGTGCGTAGGGGGCAGTCTGTAAAAAAAAATTAAAGCACTCGCGGGAGTTTCGACAGAAGTGAAAACTTCTGGCGAACCAAGCGTCTTCGTGTACACACACTATGCCTCTTCCAACCTTTATAACTTCGGTCGAACTTATAGGCAATTCAACTTATAGTATATAAATTATAGGGGAGTGCAATTAGAACGAAAAGATACAATGTTTCGGAAAAAATCAAACAAGGTTATATTTTTCTAAAACTTTTTTTGTTAGTTTATAAATATGTTAAAATAAAAAGTTCTACTCACAGATTTTGCCGCTAATTGTTTATTAATTGTTTAAACAATAACAATTGTTTTGTATAAATAATGTTAAGAATATGGGTGAATTCAACATTTTATTTTGATAAAAAATGTTTTTATTTTAGTTTTGATTATGCAGAACCCGAATCTGACATTACAATTTGCAAATTCAAAATGGCGGATTCAAAATGGCGGATTTTTTCCTAAAAATCCTTAAGGTAGTTGTAAAATCCAAATTTTTTTATAGAACGTGTTTGTTTACATATATGTGGATATTTTTGAGAGGTTGCTGAACCTGAATGAAATTTTGATAATTTAAATTAAAAAATGGCAGATCCAAAATGGCGGATAACTTAAAAAATAGTTGTAATATCATAATTTCTTTACCAAATGTATTTATTTCTACATATATTTATTTTTGAGAGCTTTGATAAACCTAACTTAAATGTTAACATTATAAACTATAAAATAGCGGATCCAAAATGCGAATTTTCTAAAAAGAACATAAAAAAGAACATTTTTATAAAACATTTATTGTCTTTATTTTTAACGGGTTGTTGAATCTGAATTAAAGATTAAAACTTTAAATTTCAAAATGGCAGATCCAAAATGGCGGATATTTAAATTAAAAACAAGTAGAATCCAATCAAACAAATATGGAATTTCATTCTTAAAAAAAAAAAAGATAAACAAATAATTTTTCACAATAATATTAAAAATTAAAATGTATTAGAAAGAATATTAAAAAAAACAAATTTTCGATTAGAAGGATATAATTACATATTGGAACATAGTTTTTAATTCCAAACAACTTTTCTTTATACAAATTTTAGATATTGTGAAATATAAAGGTACTTTACTCGTGAGTGAAATTCATATTTTTTAACATACCTCGTACAAAATTAACAAAATTTGATATTTGATGGTTGCATCTTATGTTATATACGATGCAGAGTATTTTATAAAGTATAACTTTTTTTCGTAAAACTGATATTAAAAAAGTTATCAATAGGTTCCAAGTTACGCAGACATACTCTATAAGAGCTAAAAAAAATTTTTTTTGTTAAACATTTATTATTGTTGAAGCTTATTATTAAATGTATTTTAGGTAAGTTTTACAGAAAAAAGTTTTGATCACTCTGTATATACATTTTTTCAGCTGGTAATTTTCGGTTTTTGTATTACATTTTTCTTATCTTTCTTAGTTTTCTCAAAAATAAATTGTTTATTTCATTTTTAAACTAAAATAATTCAGTGATTTTTAAAGATTACATTCCAAGCTTTAAAAAAATAGCAAAAAAATTGTTTTAGATTTATTCAAACTTGAGTAATACCGTCTTAAAGTGGTGGGAATTCTGTAAAACTACGAAGTTTTCAAAAATTACATTTTTTGAGACATCGTATTATTTGAATTAAATTTTTGAGATTTTTTTTGAATGAAACATCGTTTAGTAAGATCATTGAGAGGTAAGTTGTGCAAATTTGAGAGTTTTATAAGTAAAATTGTATTAGCTACACATTTTTAAATCATTTTTAAACAAAATTCATGTAAGGCTCGCTTTCCGCCCACACCGTACTTCTGTCCATACATTTTATTTCTTTATATTACAACCATAATATAGCTTATTTCATCCTCTTTCATGTCCAATTTGTAAAATTTCTTTTGGTCCATTAGTTAAAGAATTACATTAAAAAAACTCAACCGTGCAATTCTTCCAACGCTAGTTTACAGTGCGCCAATATGTGTGAGAAGGGTGACTTTAGTGTTATAAATAAAAAATTACAGAAGCTAGAGATTTAATTTTAGGAAAATCTTTATATAAGGTTTTTTTTGTAAAATTTTCTGAATTTTTCAATGGTCAAGTCAATTTTTTTCTAAAAATTATATTTTCGGAGTTATTAAAAAAAACATCTAACTTCGCTGTTCATTTGTTTAATAAAAAATGAAGCACCCACTTCTCGAGTAGAACTTTTTGATATGTTGTTTATTAAACATTTCTTAATGAAATTACAAAAAGTTTTATCTTGTTTGATTTTTTCCGAAGTGAAAATCTAAATGCACTCCCCTATTACTAATATCTCGCCGTAGCGTTGCCGGTCGTGACCTCATCCAAATGATTTTTCCCCATCCAAACATAAGTGCTATACCTATATTATATACGAGTTGCGTACGTCCTAAGCTATTTATGTATATATACACACATAATATTAATACGTACAAAATTTATTTCGGCGAAGTGATGACGGTCGCAAATCCAATGTTTTTCTCCCATCCAAAAAGTGCACAACATCCCTAAAGAAGTTTTCACTTCAAAAATTTATTTCGCCGAAGCGGTAAAGGTCGCGATAGCGGCAGCTAATTCAATACTTTTTCCCCATCTAAAAAGTGCACAACGTTCCTAAAGAAGTTTTCACTTCAAAAATTTATTTCCCCGAAGCGATGATGGTCGCGACGACGGCCGCTAATTCAATAGATTTTTCCCATCTAAAAAGTGCACAACGTCGAGATGTCGGTCGCTAGCGATGACGATCGAGATGTCGGTCGCTAATTCAATACTTTTTCCCCATCTAAATAGTGCACAACGTCCCTAAAGCAGTTTTCACTTTAAAAATTATCGAATTAAAAAAACTTGAAAAACCTCAAATTAAGACAACGTGAATTTTTGAAGTGAAAACTTCCTTAGGGACGTTGTGCACTTTTTGGATGGGAAAAGAGTATTGAATTTGCAACCGTCATCACCTCGCCGAAATAAATTTTGTACGTATATATTTATATTATGTGTATGTATACATAAATAGCAGAGGACATACGCAACGCGTATATAATATAGGCATATCACTTCTTTTTGGATGGGGAAAAAGCGTTGAGCTCATAATTGATATACTATAAGAAGTTTTTACTTCTGTCGGCACTCCAACTAGTGTCCTAATTTTTTTTTTTTTAAATTTAAGTACTTCTATACTATTTATATATACATACACATAATAAATATAGGTACGTACAAAATTTATTTCGCCGAAGAGATGACGGTCCCCTTATTTTGTATTTATTGCTATTTTGCAGAAAGGGTAATAACTTAAGACATTTTTAACCAGTCGTATATCGTACAAAATTCAATTATCTTTATCTTATTTCCCTACGACTTTGTTCCAAAATGAATTGTTTTAAAGTTATAAGCAAAGGAAGTAGTAAAAATCTATGTTTTTCGAAATTTTTAAATATTTTAATTTTTTTATTAATGTTCCGGGCATATTTGAGAAGAAGCATAAGTCAATTATTATTATTGAAGTTGTCACCTAACTTTATCTGCAATAATCCGATTGCCACCTCGCACATCCAAAAATAGACGTTTTTTCACAGATCTGCCCTGGTCTAACATAATATAGATACGTACAAAATTTATTTCGCCGAAGAGATGACGGTCGCGAAATAAATCCTTTTTCCTCATCCGAAAATAGGTTTTACATTTATTTTAAATTTAAATGCTTCTATAAAATTTATATATACATACACATAACATAATATATTATGTAATAAAATATATGTAAATATATATAAATAAATTTTGTACATATATACAGTGGAACCCCGATAAGTCGGCCCCCGATTACCCGGAAGTCCGGCTAACCCGGACCGATTTTCATCAGATAAACATTTTGATTTTCAATATTTTGTATTTTTCAATTTAATTTTGGCTTATTTCCCATCAAAATAGTTCATTATCAGACAAACCTTTCAACAATAAAAATGTATGTAATATAATATTTGAGATATAATGTGTACTTATGTGTGTAATTTGAACTATACGATATTAAAAATGACTCATAGCACACGCCGCAGAAACAACAGCCACCTGTCTGTAGTATCTATTCCTTTTTATTTCAAACTGTCAGCACTGTTTAGGAAAGACTATTTAAAAAATTCTTTTATAAACAATGGTCTTTAGTTTTCACTGTTTTTAAATAATAACATTACATCGTTGTACACTGTATTGTGTGACTTGTATTGTTCGCTTCCATTTGCTTACGTTTGTGTTTGGTGTTTTTTTTAGTAATTTTAATGAGTAGGTACTGTGCATATTTATAAATATATTTCATGTTATTTCAATTCTAACGGAGTTTATCTGTAAGTATACCGTATTTTATTAATTTTTACCATATTCTCCGGCTATCTCGGATTTTCGATAACCCGGATCGGTCGCGGTCCCGATTAATCCGAGTTATCGAGGTTCCACTGTAGTACATATATATGTACAAAATTTATTTCGCCGAAGCGATGACGGTCGCGATGATGGTCGCGAAATCAATTCTTTTCCCCATCCTCAAATAGGTTTTACATTTATTTTAAATACAAATACCTCGATACAATTTATATATACACTCACCGGCAGAGAAAACGGGCACCCCAAAAAATGGGTCATTTTTAATGTCTTGTATTTCCTAAACCTGATGTCCGATTTAAGTAATTTTTTTAATATGTTATAGCCTTATTCTTTATCAATATCGCTGTAATAATATTGTTGCTAGACAGGTACATTGTCATTGTATACAGGGTGTACGAATCAAACTGTGTTTTTTTCTCAAACTTTGGAACACCCTGTGGAATGTTCTAGCTTTTATAAAATACTGAAATTATAACCTAACTATAGCCTCAGGTTTTCTTAACATTCTGTTTTTTTATTCATTCGCTTATGTTGGATAATAAAAAAGTTAAGCACTTTAACAACTACCCCTGTTTTTCGTTAATACAGGGTGTTTTTAAATAAGTACGGCAAACTTTAAGGGGTAATTCTGCATGATAAAATAATGACAGTTTGCTTTATAAACGTATGCCCGAAAATGCTTCGTTTCCGAGATAGGGGGTGTTGAAATTATTCTTACAAACTGACGATTTATTTATTTCTCTAAAACGGTTTGTGATATGCAAATGAAATTTGGTAGATTTTAAGAGGTAGTTATTGCGCATGTTTTGGCATACAATTAAGAATTTTATATTCACCATTGGCGTGCATACGGGTATAAATATTTTAGATATATCCCGTATGCACGCCAATGGTGAATAAAAAATTCTCAATTGTATGTCAAAAAATGCGCAATCTCTTAAAATCTACCAAATTTCATTTGCATATCACAAACCGTTTTAGAGCAATAAATAAATCGTCAGTTTGTAAGAACAATTTCAACACCCCCTATCTCAGAAACGAAGTATTTGCGGGCATAAGTTTATAAAGCAAACTGTCATTATTTTATCATGCAGAATTACCCCTTAAAGCTTGCCGTACTTATTGAAAAACACCCTGTATTGACGAAAAACAGGGGTAGTTGTTAAAGTGCCTAACTTTTTTATTATCCAACATAAGCGAATGAATAAAAAAACAGAATGTTAAGAAAATGTGTGGCTATAGTTGGGTTTTAATTTTAGTATTTTATAAAAGCTAGAACATTCCACAGGGTGTTCCAAAGTTTGAGAAAAAAAACACAGTTTGATTCGTACACCCTGTATACAATGACAATGTACCTGTCTAGCAACAATATTATTACAGCGATATTGGTAAAGAATAAGGCTATAACATATTAAAAAAATTACTTAAATCGGACATCAGGTTTAGGAAATACAGGACATTAAAAATGACCCATTTTTTGGGGTGCCCGTTTTCTCTGCCGGTGAGTGTACATACACATAATATATAGCATAAGTGATGACGGTCGCAATGATGGTCGCGATGACGGACGCGAATTCAATGCTTTTCCCCTATACAAAAATCGCACAAAGTACCTACAGAAGTTTTCACTTCAGTGAATCTATCGAAGTCTATCGAATGACACCAAACACGACCCCCACGGAGGTGAGGTGAAGGGTTACTTTAAAATCTTAAATAGGAACCCCAAGTTGTTTATTGCAGGTTTCGATCCCTTACGTAAAAATAAGTAACTTTTATTCGAGACATTTTTTCGAATTATGGATAGATGGCGCTATAATCGGAAAAAACCCTTTTTTGTAAATGGAAAATTAAATTAAAAAAATGGAAAATCCCTAAAAATATGGAAAACTTAACTTTTTTGGTTTTAGGACCTAATCTTCACAACCCAATAGGTCCCCATGACTAAAAAATTAAGCATCCAAGGCTTCCCCACTATAATGGACATTGACAAGATTTCATAATAATGCACCACCTCAATCCTTCTACAACTTAATCAGTGGCAGATCTATGCGGGAAAATGGCGAAATTCTCCCCCCAACAAGGTCCAAAATAAAGAAAAAAAATTGTGGAAACAAAAATATATTAGCTGACATAGAATTTAAATCCATTGACAGGCAAATTTAACCCAATAAACCTGCTAGTTAGAAAAATTAAGGGAACTTAATGCATATACGTTATTATTTATGTCTTTTATGTAGTTTAGGTTTATCTTTTTTATGCACTTTACTATTTTCTTTTAAATAGCCTCTTTTTAGAACAATATCTTTTTTATATCTTGTTGGCGTTTCATTGGAGAAGCCCCCCAAAAGTTCTCCTCCAAGGCAAATGTCTAGATCCGCTACTATGCCACTGATCTTAATATGGGCACAATTTATTCAAATGTGTTTGCTTTGTTGTTTATTTTTGCGTTTTTAAATTTAATTATGATATTTTGTATACATACAGTATGGGGCAAATGAAAGGAATAAATTCGTTATTTCGTAAACTGGCGACTTTAAGGGAAAAATCCGAAATAGGTCGATTTTTATTTTTAAATTATGATATTTTGGCGTTTATGTCATACTAGTGACGTCATCCTTCTGGGCGTGATGACGTAATCAATGATTTTTTAAATGAGAAGATGTCTGGTTTCATCTGCTAGCTCACTTGAAAGGATATTTAATTCTCTATTGAGTAATATATCCATTTATATAATTACTTATTGGGACCGTGCAAGTTCGGCAAAGCGACCTCTATTTCTACGCTCTGTACTTTTATTCGCACTTTTAATTATATTGGCCAATTATATTAGTCCTGGTTGCTGGATAATTGTCAAGACCATAGTCCAAAAAAATAATAAGAAGAAAAAAATAAGATGCAGGTTATGTTTAGCAAACGTAAACAATTGTATGTAGTAAATAAAATCCGTTATTAAAATGCAGTATTGCAAGCAAAATACAATTAATTAAATTTATCTTTATATAATAATTGCATATCATATCAATATTGTGGAGCAATATATAATTTTTCTAAGTCAATGACAGAAGGTATGAAATATACGTCAATTTGACAATTTCAATTGACAATATGAATTATTTAAGATAGTTGCAATATTTCTCCGCGACTCGCGCACGGTCGTTTCTCGTTTCCCTTTCCAAGTACTTGCACACCGCGAATACAGGATGTCCAAAAAAAGTGTTTAAAGTTAAATTATTTGACAAAAAAAGAAGAATGTATTTAATTTATTTAATTCAAAATACATTTTATTACTGCCAGAAATCAGCAAAATGTGTTTGTTTCACAAATAAACATTGCTTTACGATTAAATTACATGTTTAAACTTCCAAGAAGCAAGTGGCTGGCGGGAGCTGGCTTGAACATTGAATTTAATCGAAAAGCAATGTTTTTTTATGAAATAAACATTTTTTCTGTTATCGGGCAACAGTAAAATGTATCTTCAATTAAATAAATTACATATAAATATTCTTCTTTTTTTGTCAAATAATTTAATTAAACATTTTTTTGACACCCTGTATAAATGTTTATATTACTGAATAGAGAATTGAATAGCCTTTCAAATGAGCTAGCACATGACCCCTATTCCTATTTAAAAAAATAATCGATTACGCCCAGATGGATGACGCCATTGGAATGACATACATATATGCTAAAATATCATAATTTACAAATACAAATCGACCTCTTCCAGGATTTTTTCTTATCGTCGCCGGTTTACGAAGTAACGAATTTATTCCTTTCATTTGGCCCATACTGTATACATATTTGCTGTACTTATATTGCCTATTTTTTCACTACCCCATTTAATGTCTTTGGTGTTTAATTTTGATTTTAGTTTTATTGGCTGTTACTTGTTTGTAAATGTATTTTAACACATGCCAACCTTCATAATTACAGTTTTTTTAGATAATTTTTTACGATTTTCAGGTAAAACTACTGCCTCAACTTATGTTAGTAACTTAACTTTTACCACAAAGTTAGCTGATTCAATATTAAATGCAGCCAAAGAATTAGGTTACCCATTATTAGATGAGACTGAAAATTGTATAAAAGGTGAGTTCCATTAATATATACAGTCCCTGGCCATATTATTATGACCACCTATGAATTTTTATAAAAATCAACTATTCCACTAAATACATTTTGTTTACAAATTATTTTTAAATTTAATTTTGTTATGTAATGTTAATGATATACATTAACTATAATATATTTAATAATAAACAGCAAAAAATATTTGAAAATATTACATATTTATATATTTTTTAATATTTTATTGAATTCCTGACCTTAATCCCATAGCAAATATTTGGGAGCTTTTAAAATGAGCAATTTCCAGTAAAAAGGTCACCAACAAATTTGTTTTGATTAAAGAACTAATAATCATTGGAACCACAATGACAAATTGAAGCAAAGTGAATTTAACTGCATTCAAACTGTGCCAAGACAGGTACATACTAGGGGTAATTAAAGTTACAGGGGGCTCAACAAAATATTAAAAAGCTATAAATATGCGATATTTTCAAATGTTTTATTGCTGTTTATTATTAAATTTATTATATATAGCAATAAAACATTTGAAAATATGCGATATTTATATATTTTTTAATATTTTGTTAAGCCCACTTTAACTTTGATTACCGCTAGTACCAGTCTGGCATACTTTGAATGCAGTTAAATTCACATTACTTCAATTTGTCATTGTGGTTCCAATGATATATTAGTACTTTAATCAAAACAATTTTGTTTGTGACCTTTTCACTGGAAATTTCTGGTTTTAAAAGCTCCCAAATATTTTCTATGTGATTAAGGTCAGGAATTCAACAAATTATTAAAAAATATATAAGTATGTAATATTTTCAAGTATTTTATTTCTGTTTATTATTAAATATATTATAGTTAATGCATAACATTGATATTACATAAAAATATTGAATTTAAAAATTATTTTTAAACAAAATGTACGTGGAATAGTTGATTTTTATAAAAATTCATAGGTGGTCATAATAATATGGCCAGGGACTGTAACTATAAAATTTATAAAAAATAGTAATTAGGGTTGGTTATGCATTAAACATTTCTTTGGTATATGTACTAATCTTTTCCAATAATTACACATTACAAACTTGGTTTCAAAAACAATGTCAGTATTATTGCATAGAAATGTATTCTCAAAATACAAAACGTTAACATGTTTTATTAATGAATGTTTTCTATTTTGAAAACGATTTTCGAAGTGGAAATCAAAACGTTAAAATAAATTTGTTTTAAAGTAAAAGTGTGGCGATTCCCAATAAATTTGACTGTTGGCATATATTTCAAATTCTGAAAAAGGCGACAGGTCAACTAAAAACAATAAGTTTGGCAACAATGTTGAACCTCTCTTCTTGAGTTAGTTCCATTAGAAAATTTTTGACAAGATATTTGTGAGACCTAATATAGCTATGTCATTTTAAATAAATGTTTCTCGCTTCTATGTAAAGTGAATACCTATGTTAAATTCTTTCTGAGTGCGTGTATATATTCCGGGATTTCAGGTGTACATACCAATCTGGAGAGATCTGTGGAGTGAGTAACACCAAGTCTCAAGCCTCCATTTCTTTAATAAGTGTGTCATGCCAGCTGATTTTTTTTAGGCTATTTTGTCGGCAGCTTATTTTTTGCTGTCGATTTGACGCAGCTATTTTGTCGCCAGCTATTTGGACACGACCCCGTTAGTAGGATCCTTTAATAATCGTACAACCAGATATTAACATACATACATACATAATCGAAAACATCTTATACCCGTAGGTGTTGAGGTGTACAACCTCTCTTAAATTTTTTCTACAAATTTACGCTGATCTATTCTGTCTCTAGCTAGTTCCTTCGACTCACTCCATGTCTTCCCTCTTTCTTCGAGAATATCGTTTATGCTTTTGTTCCATGTTTTTTTTTGGTCGTCCTCTACGGTTTTACCTATTTTTCTCGCTTCCCATATCTTCTTCACCTGTCTAGTTTCGTTCATTCTGATCATGTGTCCCCACCATTTCAGTTTCTTTTCTTCTGCTTAACCTTTAGTGATTTAGTTCCTAGCTCTTGTCTGATGTTTCCGTTTTTTTTCTGTCTGTTCTTCTAACACCCAGCACTTTCCTCAAGTATTTCATTTCACTTGCTTGCAGTCGCTTTGTTTGTTTTTCGTCGAGTACCCAGTTTTCTGCCCCGTAGGTTAATACAGGTTGGTACACTGTTTGGTATACGATCATTTTTGTTTTTGTTGTTATTTCTTTTCTGTTCAAGAAATTTTTGTATAGTGCATGCTATCTTCTAGTTGCTAGATTTAATCTGGTAGCAATCTCGTCTTCTTGTGTCCCTTTATTATTCAAAGTTATCCCTAAATACTTGAATACTTCGATCCTATTTCCTTCAATGTTAATGTTTATTTTTGAATTTTTTTTGTTACTACCATCACTTTAGTTTTCTCTTTTAGTTTACTCTTAAGTTGTATGATTTTAATTCTTCTGTCCACATTGCCATGTTATTTTGAAGGTCTTTTTCTGCTTTTGCTATAGTCTGTAAAATACACATGCTTCTACTTTGACTACTTGCATGTTTCTGTATCCTGCAATATATTTTTCTGTTTTTGGCCAGCAAGCTTTTATTACTTCGTCGATCACGCTTATAAACAATAATGGGCTCAATACACCACCCTGTCTGACTCCATCGATATTTTTGAAGATTTTTGAAGCTGTTTCTCGTTCTTGCTTGGTTGTTAGTATTTTCATACAGACTACATACCATCTTCAACAGTTCTTCTCTAGACTCTGCCAGATTCCTGTCTTGTCCATCATATCAAACGCCTTTTCCATATCTAATAATGCCAAATAGATTTCTTCATTTTTGACTATAGCTTTTTCAGTTATTTGTTGCAAAGTAAAATTGTGGCCTTGTACACTGTGCGCTGGTCTAAATCCACTTTGTGCATCTGCTAGTCTTGGTTCTACCATCTTACGTAATTAACTTTCTATTAATATTTCGTATGCTTTTAGTCCTGCGCATAAGAGAGATATTCCTTTATAATTTTCGCAAACCCTAGTATCTCCTTTCTTATGTATTGGCAAGATTGTTGCGATGTCCCTCTCCGATGGTATCTTTTTAGTTTTTCATGCCATATTTAGTATTTTCAGCAATTCTGTGTTTCCTTTTGGTCCTAGGAATTTTAATAATTCTGCATCTAGCTGATCACATCCTGGTGCTTTACCTACTTTAATTTTACTCAAAGCTTGCTCTAGTTCTTCCATATGTATTCCAGTTTCATTTGATTCGGTTTTGTTGTCGGCCTCATTTTTCTTTTCCTTAATCAATATTTTATTTTCACTATTTAGTAGCACTGTAAAATATTTTCTTCGTCTGTTATGATATTTTCCTGTTGAAGATCTTTTATTTGATTAAGATTTACTCTTTTTGGGTTTTTCATGTTTCTCAGTGTTAACTTCTTGTTCTCTTTACTATTTTCTTGCATTTTTCTTCCAAACTTTTCCCAGATATCCTTTTTTGCCTCTTTGATTATTTCTTTAACTTTATTTCTTTGTATTTTGTATATGTCAGTTTGTTGACTTCTACTTTGAAAATAATTTTTCTACAATTTTTTCATTTCTTTAACTTCTTTTTTGATATTTCCGTTACACCAGCTTGTTTCTTTCTTGGTATTACTATTTCTACTATATCCACATTTTTATCTTGCCACTTTTATTATTGAATCTTTGAATTTTTTTCATTTATCTTCTAAATTCGTCCTTTGTTCCTCCCTGTTACAGTTTTGTATTTGCTTTTCCGTTTCTTCCATATATCTTATCCTGATTTGTGGATCTCGCAGCTTATAGCTCTTTATTCGTTCTGTTGTGACACTTCCTGTGTCTCCACCCTTGTTGTTTAGTATTGCATTCTTTCTAATTTTACTAGGTAATGTTTCTACTAGTTTCTACTAGGTAATGGTCAGTGCCTGCTTCAAAACTTCTTTTGACTCTTACATCTCTAATTTGTTTTTTACAATACCTAGGTGTTATTACATAGTCTATTATCGAGCGTTCGTTTCGTGTGCGTACTTCTCTTGTTATTTTGTGGATCCACTTATGCTCGCAAAATGTATTGTTTATAGTCAAATCGTTATCGATGCAGAACTGTAGTAGTTTCTTTCCATTGGTGTTTATTGCATTTTCCCCATGTATACCTATTGCTCCCTGCCATTTTTATGATCATTTCCCACTCTGGCATTATAATCTCCCAGTATTATCAACATTCCTTCATAATCGTCAATTGTTTCTTGTAGTTGTGTCCAAAATTGATTCTTTACTTCAGCTTTGTCATCTTCTTCTGGTGCATATATATTATTACAAGCGTAGCTGTATTTTCGATACTTATATCTATTGTTACTTTTAGAATTCTGTCGTTTATACATTCCCAGCTTTTCAACTTCTCTATGTTATTTTTGGGAATCAGGCATGCTACTCCTGATTGGGCCTTATTTTCCTCTACTCCTGCATATAAACAAATTACCATCTTCTATCCATTGCATGCCCCGGCTTTTTTTCTTCGTCTCTGTAATAGCTACTGCTGTAAAATTTTGGTTTGTACATTGTTCTAGAATCTCCATTTCCTTGCCGTTTATTCCTCTGACCTTCCATTCTGCATTTCGTTTTTTCGGGGTTTGTGTTTTATTCATTTTTGATACTTCCTCTTCATTGTCATTATCCATTGCCGGGTCGTTATGCTGAGTATCCGTCCTTTGTTCTCTTTTCAGTTTTTTGGATTTGTGTTTTCCGTTTTATTATCATTTCCATTTTCTAGTACCTATAGGCCAGGGTAATAAGACAAAAATATACCCTGTTCGTGACACTTCAGCAGCCAGGGTACTGAATCGTTTTTTCGACAGGTAATACCTTTAGGAACAAATTATAACTATTTCCTGCGTAGGATCTGGCGGCCATTTTTATTTATAAACAATTAAATGGCATAAACAATTGCATTTTCCCCCTTTTTTTCAAATCAACGGAAAACAATGAAGCTTATGATTTTTTTAGTACAAATATCTTCGAGATTATGGAAAAAGCTTTAAAATGACGTATTACAACGTTTGATATACGCATTTAGTGTTAATATAATTGCGAAAAAAGGTCGGAATTGCAAAAAAAAATATTTTCTCAATAACTGTTGTAAAAATTAGTGTACAGCTTTGAAATTTTTGTCAAATGAGGGTTCTTTGGTGCTTAATATGTGATAAAAATTTCAAATCGATTCATTCAATTGTTTAAATTTTATTTAAATTGTTTATCCCAGAGAGCATTTTTTTTGCAATAACATAAGTCAGAAAAAAATGACAGAACCATTCCACAGGTGTCAAATGAAAGAGCATGAGCTACATTTTCAACATGGTTTAAAAAAGTGAATAAAAAATGCATTTATTAGTAATAAATAATTATGCAAAAGTATCGTCAATTTTTCTTTATAAAATTTTTAAATAACTTTTTTCAAAAAAATTAACTTTTTTACCCCGATTTAAGTGCACAACTACCAAGTAATGTTATCTATATCATAATTGATAAAAAATTGTAATAAATATGTATAATTTCTTATATAACAAAATAAAAAGTTTATAAGGAAAGATTTACGGTACTTTTGCATAATTATTTATTACTAATAAATGCATTTATTATTCGCTTTTTTAAACCAAGTTGAAAATATAGCTCATGCTCTTTCATTTGACACCCGTGGAATGGTTCTAACGTTATTTTCTTCTGACTTATGTTATTGCAAAAAAAATGCTCTCTGGGATAAACAATTTGAATAAAATTTAAACAATTGAATGAATCGCTTTGAAATTTTTATCACATATTAAGCACCAAAGAACCCTTATTTGACAAAAACTTCAAAGCTGTACACTAATTTTTACAACAGTTATTGCGAAAATATATTTTTTTTTGCAATTCCGACCTTTTTTCGCAATTATATTAACAATAAATGAGTATATCAAACTTTGTAAAACGTCATTTTAAAGCTTTTTCCATAATCTCGAAGATATTTGTATTAAAAAAAGCATAAGTTTTCCTGTTTTCCATTGATTTGAAAAAAAAGTGAAAAATGCCATTTTTTGACACTTAATTGTTTATAAATAAAAATGGCCGCCAGATCCTACGCAGGAAATAGTTACAATTTGCTCTTATAGGTATTACCTGTCGAAAAAACGCTTCAGTACCCTGTCTGTTCAAGTGTCATGGAAAAAACCTTATTACCCTGGACTACTATTCCTTTCTCATTGTTCCATGTCCATATTATATTTATCTACTAGGTATAAGCTTCTTATATTTCACTATAGCTGTGTTACCTTTTGTTCTTTCTTCTTTTGATTTTTGTCTGATTTGTCGTTGAATCTTTCGTTCGAAGTCAAATCTTCATCGACATAATCCTAGCTTCTCTTATTCTTCTTAGTTTATTTTTATTTGCTAGTATTTTTTGTTTCTCTTGGGTATTGTCTAGCTGTACTCTGTAAACTTCATTGTTTATTTTGGTTACTGCTGTTATTTTACTATCGATGTTCAGATACTTGTTTATGTAGCCTTCGACAGTGGCGGCTCGTAGTAATTTAAAATGGGTGTTCAATTAAGGAATGTAATTATAGGCACGGTGAATAAAAGCCGCGGGCAATTGCGGCACAGGCGAAAAATTTTTGGGGCCTCTCCCTTTTTTGTCTAAAGGACACCGCACACATTTTATGGAATATATAATGTTACTCAAATTCAATAAAACTTACATAAATAGATTCGTCTCAATTTAACGGTCATTTCGTATCATTGCGGCAACTCTTAATTATGATTAATTACAAAATTTTACACAATCGATAAGACCGGATAAAATGTAACCATTTTTTTTAACTTGGTCGTTAAAGTCTATTTTATATTGATTTCCCATACCCAGAATCTAATAATTGGTGAACATCAATATTGCCAATACCTGAGAGTTGCATTTCATTTTTAAATGAATTTGGGAAGATCCGTGTTTTTTAATTTTTGTCGATAAATGAGATAAATCCCGAACGCCCGTTTTTGTCCACTCTGAAGAAATAGTTTCATTTTTCGAAAGTACTAAACATGGAAAACAAAACAAAGAATGTAGTCTATCACACCCGCACAGCCACGAAGTTTTTTATATTGTTTAACTTTAAAGCAACGTTTAAACTTTTTGGTTTTTATAGCACATTCTTGTACCAAGTTTATCTCCGGCCGAGGTGGACCATTATTTTTTATAAGAAGTTGATTTTCAAAACTATTTGCATTTTCTTTTATAAAATCCACTGAATAAGGCTCCATCATAAAACTATTAATATTGTATTTAAGATTTAACCGTATTTAACTAGAACCCACAACAGAAAATTCCAAACTGTGAACCGAAACCAGAGAATGTTCTCTGCCGAAACGCACCACTGGTCTCTGGGTACACTGCACAAATCCTTACTGTTTTAGATAGGCGAAATGCTCTTTCACCGATTTTAAGATTTCTCTTTCTAATACAGGCGTAGATTAGTACTGGCTGGTTCAATTTGAATTCTGCACCAGAGCACAAGTATCTGCACTTGTCACGTGCATCCAGCGGCGCGGCGTAGAGCAAATAAATATGATTACATACTAAATAAAGTTATATTTTAATTTAATGATTCTATAAGATTAAAAAAAATATTTTAATATTTATGAGATTTAAAAAAACTGTATTTTAATTAACTTTTATTGGGTGTTCACTGCACAAGTGAACCAATGGAGAAACCGCCCCTGGCCTTCGATCTCCTTGTTTATACGTTCTGGTGCATCCCCGTGTGGGATGCGGGCCGCTTAGTAGAATACACCCACAGGATCTCCTACTAGTCGTAAGAGGCGATTACAGGAGCAGCTGACCGCTGTCCCTCCCTAACATTCCATCTCAACCTTACCCATTATCTCTATCCTCAAACCTATCTCATCCACACCCCGAGTGACGGATGAGTCCTATTGACCGTGTTTGGAGTGGAAGGGGTCCACTTTGCGTGGGGGGTGTGTATGGCATATTGTCGCACACCCTACACACAAACTGCGTAACCTGCGCCTCTCCCCATTCAAACACTCCTAATTTCCCGCTACCAACCCGCACTGGCCAGCGTGGTAGTGAAATGGCTAATTTTCCCCCGTAAATGACATGACACAAACTAGAAAAAGGCCCTTAGTCCCCGGCGGCCCAACGGTCCCTGGTGACGGTAGCCACCAGATCGGGCCAAGGGCAGAGGGTGCAAAGAATCACCGGGATAGACACGGCTACCATGGACAACGAACATTGCATATTGCCACTTATAACGTAAGAACGCTTGCAACTGAAGATAAGCTCATTGAATTACAGGAAGAACTTAACTGCATAAAATGGGATGTACTGGGACTTTCCGAAATACGAAGAAAAGGAGAAAACCAATTAGTTTTAAAATCAGGGCATCTGTTACATTCCATTGGAGAAGACGATAAGGCAGTTGGCGGCGTAGGTTTTCTCGTCCACAAGAAACACCTAGATAAAATTATAAAAATAGATAGTGTAAGCTCAAGAGTTGTGTACCTCATACTAAAATTGAACAAGAGATGCTCTATTAAAATTATCCAAGTATATGCACCCACGACGAGTCATAGCGATGAAGAAATAGAAAACTTTTATGAAGATATAAATAGAGCTATGGAAAAAGATAAAACCCACCACCTAATCTTAATGGGCGATTTTAACGCTAAACTTGGATATAAAGAAGATAACGCAGAAGTGGCTATGGGCTCATTTGGATATGGTGAGCGAAATGATAGAGGAGGTATGCTACTAAATTTTTTGTTGCATCATCGGCTATACGTGATGAACACATTTTTCAAAAAGAACCAACAACGTAAGTGGACGTGGGCTAGTCCAGATGGCATAACAAAAAACGAAATTGATTTCATCATCACAAACAGAAAAAATATTATCCAAGATGTTACAGTAATCAATAAAATCACTGTTGGGAGTGACCATCGGTTGGTTAGAGCAAAAATATTGATCAACCTTAGACAAGAGAGGACAGCAATGATAACAGAGAGGCCTTCTAATAAATGGGAATCGATAGAAGATAGTGTAGCTTATCAGAATCTCATAACTTCAGAACTGAAAGAAGTAGAACATCTAAATGAAAATGCATTAGATATAGAGGTGACAAACATGCGAATAAACAGTGCGATTCGAAACGCTCATAGCAAATATAAGGAAAAAAGAAAAAACAAGATAGATAAACTTACTCAAGCTACTAAAGACCTTATAAACAAAAGAAGAGAATTGAAAAACAAATACACAGAAAATTTTGCAGCACTTAGACAGTTAAACAAAGATATCACAAAATCCATTCGAAAAGATGTCAGAAATTACAACACTGAACACATAACTCACGCCATTGATAAAAATAAGAGTTTAAAGATACTGCGCCGACAAATGACTGAAGGATCGAAAAATATTTGTAAACTTGTAAATAAAAAAGGAGAAATAACAACAAATAAGGAAGATATTTTAAAAATTGCTCAAGATTTTTACTCAGAATTGTATAAGCGAGAAGAACTTCCAGATCCTGATCAAAGTCAAATACCAAAAGTTCAAAATGTAGGCTCAGAAGACATCCCAGACATCACAACAGAGGAAATAAAATCAGCTCTCTCGGAGATGAAAAACAATAAATCACCTGGAGAAGATGGGATAGTCATTGAACACATCAAAGAAGGAGGAGAAACGTTAATAAATGTGTTGAAAAAGATGTTCAATGTTTGTTTGACAAGAGGCGTAACCCCCTCTCAGTGGCATAATGCAATAATAACCATAATGCATAAAAAAGGTGACATTTCAGATCTGAAGAACTACAGACCTATTAGTTTGCTCTCCCATACATACAAACTATTCATGAAGATAATAACAAAACGGCTTGTGAACAAACTGGATAGTTACCAACCTTGTGAACAGGCTGGGTTCCGCTCCAGATACGGAACAAACGATCATCTACAAGTTATAAAAACGCTAATAGAAAAGTGCACAGAGTATAACAAGCCTATCTTTCTTATATTCGTGGATTATGAAAAGGCGTTCGATACTATAGATCATCATAAAATGCTTCGAGCATTGGCGGACTGCCGCATTGACTACCGATATATCGCCTTGATTAAAAGTATCTACGAAACTGGTACAGCTTGTGTTCGACTTCATGAAGATACCAAGAAATTTAGAATAGAACGTGGAATTAGACAGGGTGATACTATCTCCCCGAAATTGTTTACAGCTGTTCTTGAATATATGTTCAAGCAAATGGAAGGAGAGGATAATATGGGAATCAATATAAACGGGGAGGATCTGAACCACCTAAGATTTGCCGATGACATCGTTTTAATATCTGATAGAGTTGATAAAGCTACAAAAATGCTGCACACGCTCTATAAAGTGTCAAAAACAATTGGTCTTAAAATTAACACCTCAAAGACAAAATTTATGACCAACCTTGTAGTCAGCGATAAAATTCAGATTGGGAGTCATAGCATCGACCAAGTAATAGCTTACAAATATCTAGGACATGAGATTCGCTTAGGCCGAGATAACCAGACAACTGAAATACAAAGAAGGATAGGTCTTACATGGGCTGCCTTCGGTAGATTAAATAACATTTTCAAGTCTAATATTCCAGTTTGTTTAAAAAGAAAGGTCTTTGACCAGTGTGTTTTGCCGGTTCTTACATATGGTGCAGAAACACTAACTCTGACAAAAAGAACAATAAATAAAATAAGAGTTACACAACGCGCTATGGAAAGATCAATGTTAGGTATTACCATCAGAGATAAAGTACCAAACCTAGAAATAAGAAGAAGAACAGGAGTCACGGAGGCAGTTGAAAGAATAGCCATGGCTAAATGGGCTTGGGCAGGACATGTTGCCAGACTGACGGATGACAGATGGACCAAAAAGATTCTGGAATGGCGACCAAGGCAGGAGGCATATCGAAGCAGAGGACGACCACCGACTAGATGGACGGATGATATCAAGCGCATCACCACAAATTGGATGCAAGAAGCTCAAGATAGAAATAGGTGGAAATTTTTACGGGAGGCCTACGTTCAGCAGTGGACAAATATAGGCTAGTTGATGATGATGATTCCCTTTATTATTATATTATTTTTCTTTTCCTTTTTCTCAATTTTCTCTATTTTGTCCTGTTACACCGTTATTTGTTTCTTCATTTCACTATTTTCCTTTTTCAATTCCAGAATAATTTTCTGGTACTCCCTTTGTTCCTTCCTCATATCTTTAAGCTCGTTTAAAAGTTCGTTTTTAAATTCTTTTATAAACTCTCTAAATTCCTCCATGTTTACGTGCCGCTACTGTTGTTGAATTACTACCGTTTTTTTTCGAGATATCCCCGCTACATACTGCTCACCGGATCCACTCCTCGAAGTTTACAGTATGGAATGACTGTCTTTCTCGCTTCTCCTAACCTAGCTATCTTCGTTTTACTTACAGGTTTTAAATATTTAATCACTGCACTTTGGCACTCGCATTTACTACTTGCTGTATTATACTTTTGAAAAATTATTAGTAGTAATTGCACAAGAGCTCTAAAATTATTGAATTTTTCCCGAGTGTCACTTTGGCAGTTTTAATTTCACGAGCCGAAGGCGAGTGAAATTATGTCAAAGTGTCACGAGGGCAAAAATTCTATATTAATTTTAGAGTTCGAGTGCAATTTGTTGCGATTATTTCATGAATAAAACTGTTCAAAACCAAAATTTTATTGTAATTTATATATGTAAGTACCAATTAGTGAAATTAAACACACAGTTGTTATAAATATGTATTTGACGGTTGAAAGTCATCACTTTTATAATTTTTAAAACATTTGTCATTAATGTCACTGAATGTATTTTTTCGTAGCAACGAAGGGCATCTGACGTAATATGCTTAACGACGGGAGATTATCAAAAATTATCACCTTAATTTGCATGTCTGTAGCTTTCTATTGGTCAGAATCTCCTATGAATGAAATAATCAACTCAATATTTCTCATAAATAAGGTTCAATATTGGAGCGTTAATTTAACACGGTTTACTTGCTCAGTGGCGCCGACTCTCATGATTTTTTTGAGTTATTTTGTCGGCAGCTTATTTTTTTCGATTTGACGCAGCTATTTTGTCGCCAGCTATTTGGACAAGACCCCGTTAGTAGGATCATTTAATAATCGTACAACCAGATAGTAACGCTTTGTATTTATACTTTTCAGGTTTTGGTTTACCAAAGATAAATGTAAAGAATGGCCAAAGATGGACACCAGCACACACTCTATTAGAACAAAAAATGACAAATATTATTCTAAGAACTAATAGAGTTGTTCAAAAAATATTACTTCATGACAATTTTGAAGCATATGGTGTTAAATACGCTTATAAAGGTCAAGAGTACGTAGCTAAAGCAACCAAGGGGGTGATTCTTTCAGCAGGTAAGTTAAATAGGTATACTGTAAAAGTTCTAGCAGATATATTCCCAAAAGTAATCATTCTCAAAGTTACATTGCTTTGAACAAATAGCACATGTTACAGACGACGCAACTGCATATACAGGGTGTTTCATTAATAATTGTCCATATAGTAACTGGAGAAACCTTAGCACAAAATACGAAGATTTAACCCAAAACACTTAAATAAACTGTGGTTCCTTACTGAGTTACAGGGTGTTTTATCTAAAAATTTAAAAATTATTTTTGCTCAGCATTTTAAAACTATTCGACGTATCCTTTTCATACTTGGCAGAAAGTGCGACTACTATACACCCTACTAAATTATGATAAACAAACGTTTCTAGCTACTATCAGAGGCGTACGACAGGGGATAATGAATGGTTGACCCTTCTCAAATTCTACGCCACTGGTGGAATTACTATTCTAGTGCCATTTTTAGATTCTCCATCCAATACTTTCTACGTAAATAATATACTCCTCATTGGAAACGATAAAGTCATTAGTTTTCGAGATATTTGAAGTTAAATATGAAACGGCACAGTTATTTTGATTAATTTATGATATGATTCATATGATTAAAATTTAAAAATTATTTGTACCCAGTACTTTATCCTTATCATACTTATCATACTTAGCAGAAAGTGTAGGTACTGTTCGCCCTACTAAATTAAGATAAATAAACGTTTCTAGCTACTACCAGCGGCGTACGACAGGGGATAGTGGCTGGTTGACCCTTCCCAAACTCTACGCCATTGACGAAATTGCTATTTTAGTGTAATTTTTTGATTTTTCAATACTTTTTACGTAAATAAGATACTCTTCATTCGTAACAATAAAATTATTAGTTTTCTAGATATTTGAAACTAACAATGAAGCGATACAATACATTAAGAGGATGGGTACGTATTTTCGGCTGCAATGCTATTCAAATCATTCATTTTTTTCGAATCCTGAGAAAACTAATAAGTATTTTTGAAAAATTTAAACGCAGAATGAAAGATTACGTTATTAGTGAGGGCCGAAAGTCCCTGAGAACTTCTGTAATGTTTATTTTAATAAGTTACAGAAGTGAAAAACTAAGACAAAATTTAGTGTGATTTTTAATTTCAAATATCTCATTTAAAATAAACTTTTTATTTATTCTAAGGGACTTTCGGCCCTCGGTAATAATTTAGTCTTTCATTCTGCGTTTAAACTTTTTCAATGTATTTATTAGTTTTTTCAGGATTCGAAAAAAATGGACACCATGTCCGTGGTAATATTTTCCATATCTATCTTTGTCTTACAACGCACTCAGTCGAATAGAATATTGTCAGCATATTGTCAGTCAGACATTGATAATCAGTGAGAATTTTAAATATTTGACATGGCATCGGGAATATTTTGAGTTGTTGATTAAATAATATTGATATATAGTGTATTTGATAAATAATTGATTTAAGACGTGAACTTAATAAAAAGTTATTTATTGTGTATTATTTGTGGAAGATCCAAGCAGAGAATACATTAAGATATATTCTGTGATCCAAGTATTTTGTTGTTAAAGATGTTCAAAATTGTAAGCGTTCCATAGTAACAATATATTATTAAAAAATCACTTTAACACTTTTCCTCTTTTCTCGATTGAGTATTAGTTTTTGTTGTATTCTCCTTTTCATGACCATTTTTCAGTGCGTCACAAATTATAGAAAAAAAGGTAAGTCCGTGATAAGACACATTTATGACATTTATTCTAACATGACATTTTAGTTAAATCTGACAGTTGTCACATTTTATTTTCAATTTGGAATAAAAACAAATCAATTGTGTCTATTGCATTTATAAAATGGTATTTTCTTTGATTTGTATAGTCTTATAAATTGTACAGATTATATTGATAATATTATTATTTTATTTAATAAATAATTCTTTTTTGATTATGGCGCCATCTATCGACAACTAGAATAATCACCGAACTAGAATAATTACCAGAGTAATCACCGACGTGCCTTTTTTCTGTCACATACAATTTAATGCGTTAGAGAGAAATCGAAAAACTGTTACGCACTGAAAAATGGTCATGAAAAGGACTATACATATAAATTATTACAATCACTGAATACATAGTTAGTGAAAAAATTATCACATTTATTAACTAAATTAATAATTTGCAATTACAGTGGAACCCCGATTATCCGTGCTCCTCGGGACCGTGTGGCGTTCCGCCCCTTATAGAATCAAGTATTGTTGGGAAGATAATATTTAATCATTGAAAATATTATTTAAATATTTTCGGGATTAATTTCTTTCAATGTTTATTAAGATACAACGTAAAGCAAAAACATAATTGTTAAATGCTTACTGATGTCACATTTAAACGTGGCAACCTTGGTTCCCTCGCGTTGACAGTTAATGATTAGGAGAGGGGTACGAAGAACTTCAGCTGGTAACTGAAGGCCGTGAACGGGTCATTGTTCTCCAGTGTACGGTCTAGGTAGCGGGGTCGTTTGAACGAAATTATTCACCTATAATTCAAAGTTCCAAATGTATTAAAGATTACCATAAATACTATAGTGAAGTTATCCAGCAGTGAACAGTGAAGTTGAAGAATTTTGGAGAATATTATATACAATGAGTTCCGCCCCGGTAAATACACATTTATTAATTATTTTATTCAGCCATTTTGGAAGTCCTTGACATTTGCTAATTAAGTTTCACATAGTCTGTTTTCATGGTTTTTATGGTTTATTTTCATGGATCAAACTCATCTAGAGATAATTGAATGTTCGTTGTTAATTTGTGCTTCCAGTTGAAAAATAGAGCTAATTTAAACTCAATTTTTTATATTCCTTTCAAGTCTACGGATCTCCTATAAGTATCCATTGCCTAGTCATACTATATTTTATCCTTGTATAATATATCTGTAGACCTGTGTATATATTATAATAAAATATTGTTCCACAGTAATTATATTTTGTATTTAAATTGGAAATTACATGTGTTATTTGACCAAGGTCATCTGATAACAACTTGATAAAAGGTCAAGCTGTCTAGTCATTCAAGTTTTTGGACTTAATGACCTATTTCTTCTTATTCCCATAGGAATAAAAACACTTCCTCGTATCTCTTGCTTCTTTTTTTTGACATTGGGAGATTGGTAGTAACACCACACTGTGTTTTTTTTAGCACCTACCATGAAATCTTAAGGTCACCTAACAACCACACCAAGGCCAGACCACACTGAGAGAAACAATCACTAGGCGACCAGCCTGGATTATTTCCACACATTTTCGTTTGAGTACCTCCAGCTGCTTTCCACCAGTCTTGAGTACCTTCAGCTGCTTTCTACCAGTCTTCCTCTCCTGTACCTCCAGCAGGACAGCTGCTAGCGAGAGTTAGCACCCTTGGGTGCTCATTACATCAACTCGAAGATTGTGTAAAAGGGGTTTGTTTGGGAACAGTTACTGTGCTATTAGTAAAGACAGACTGTTTTTGTGATATTTAGTACATTTTTATAGTTCGATTGCACACACATTTTTCTTGTTTTATATTTTATGGTATTTTTTCCTTAACAACATAATATTTAATTAATAGCGTTCCCCAATACTCTGCAATATCTAAGGTAAAGATCTCTGAGCTCAGATATTTTCCCCTACAATAGTAGTCGGTACTCCTATTTTGATTATTTTTATGCTGGTTTCCATTTTTATATAATTATTTAAACTCATTTCATTATTTTAGTATAGGTTGAATTAGATTTTTCAAAATTAACTTCAGACATTATTCAAAATTTCAATTATTAACTTTATTTTAACTTTAACTCATTAAATTCCTATAAACTTCTGGACTCGATTCCCTCAGAATCGTTTCTGGTTTCACTTGCTATTATTATTATAAACTACGAGTTAGAAAAGAATGTGGCGTTCCGCCCCTTATAGAATCAAGTATTGTTGGGAAGATAATATTTAATCATTGAAAATATTATTTAAATATTTTCGGGATTAATTTCTTTCAATGTTTATTAAGATACAACGTAAAGCAAAAACATAATTGTTAAATGCTTACTGATGTCACATTTAAACGTGGCAACCTTGGTTCCCTCGCGTTGACAGTTAATGATTAGGAGAGGGGTACGAAGAACTTCAGCTGGTAACTGAAGGCCGTGAACGGGTCATTGTTCTCCAGTGTACGGTCTAGGTAGCGGGGTCGTTTGAACGAAATTATTCACCTATAATTCAAAGTTCCAAATGTATTAAAGATTACCATAAATACTATAGTGAAGTTATCCAGCAGTGAACAGTGAAGTTGAAGAATTTTGGAGAATATTATATACAATGAGTTCCGCCCCGGTAAATACACATTTATTAATTATTTTATTCAGCCATTTTGGAAGTCCTTGACATTTGCTAATTAAGTTTCACATAGTCTGTTTTCATGGTTTTTATGGTTTATTTTCATGGATCAAACTCATCTAGAGATAATTGAATGTTCGTTGTTAATTTGTGCTTCCAGTTGAAAAATAGAGCTAATTTAAACTCAATTTTTTATATTCCTTTCAAGTCTACGGATCTCCTATAAGTATCCATTGCCTAGTCATACTATATTTTATCCTTGTATAATATATCTGTAGACCTGTGTATATATTATAATAAAATATTGTTCCACAGTAATTATATTTTGTATTTAAATTGGAAATTACATGTGTTATTTGACCAAGGTCATCTGATAACAACTTGATAAAAGGTCAAGCTGTCTAGTCATTCAAGTTTTTGGACTTAATGACCTATTTCTTCTTATTCCCATAGGAATAAAAACACTTCCTCGTATCTCTTGCTTCTTTTTTTTGACATTGGGAGATTGGTAGTAACACCACACTGTGTTTTTTTTAGCACCTACCATGAAATCTTAAGGTCACCTAACAACCACACCAAGGCCAGACCACACTGAGAGAAACAATCACTAGGCGACCAGCCTGGATTATTTCCACACATTTTCGTTTGAGTACCTCCAGCTGCTTTCCACCAGTCTTGAGTACCTTCAGCTGCTTTCTACCAGTCTTCCTCTCCTGTACCTCCAGCAGGACAGCTGCTAGCGAGAGTTAGCACCCTTGGGTGCTCATTACATCAACTCGAAGATTGTGTAAAAGGGGTTTGTTTGGGAACAGTTACTGTGCTATTAGTAAAGACAGACTGTTTTTGTGATATTTAGTACATTTTTATAGTTCGATTGCACACACATTTTTCTTGTTTTATATTTTATGGTATTTTTTCCTTAACAACATAATATTTAATTAATAGCGTTCCCCAATACTCTGCAATATCTAAGGTAAAGATCTCTGAGCTCAGATATTTTCCCCTACAATAGTAGTCGGTACTCCTATTTTGATTATTTTTATGCTGGTTTCCATTTTTATATAATTATTTAAACTCATTTCATTATTTTAGTATAGGTTGAATTAGATTTTTCAAAATTAACTTCAGACATTATTCAAAATTTCAATTATTAACTTTATTTTAACTTTAACTCATTAAATTCCTATAAACTTCTGGACTCGATTCCCTCAGAATCGTTTCTGGTTTCACTTGCTATTATTATTATAAACTACGAGTTAGAAAAGGATCTGTTGTATCCAACCGTAAGTTTATTTATTCGATAAAGGCTTGTGCCTGTCCAACTCACATTGAGTTATTTATATATTATTTACCATATCAGGTAGTATTTAATTAAGGTGTACGTATTATAAACGTACAATTATTAGTTGGTGAAGGTTCTACTAACCTAGGTGTAAGTTGTACTTTCTGTATTAGAGGTACCCTTCTTCAGATTTTCTAACCTTATTAAGATTATTCTTAGATCACATTTGTGTGATAATTTTGTAATTGACTTTCACTAGTATCATTTTTTTTGTCATTTTAGAGTCACAAACTAGTTACTTGTCTTAACTCGGAGATTGTGAACATCTAGTAGTTAAATTTAATAAATTTATATTTATTGTGCATATTTTTTTTTCTCATATTACTCCTTTATATTTGTACATTTAATATACTTTTATTACAAATTTAATATACTCTATAGCAGCGTAGAATACCTGGAAGAGGGTTAACCCAGTTATCCTTCTTCTGGCGCCCAAAAATCTATTCTAATTTCATTATATTATTATATTTACCCTATCTACTTTGTGAACATTGTCTTAATATCTTCTTTTCTAGCCATCATTGACATTTCCTTTAATTTATTGTCCAGCCAGAAATAGCCGTGCAAATTGGCCGAATCCTTCCTTGAGTGTCAAGTGGCCATTCTCCTGCATATTGAGCTAGCTATTCAAGTTACATCTATCTATTCATAATTTTCATCTTCAGTCCTATATCAATTCTATACTCTTCGTCTTAGCATCTTTCCATACAAGTACTACTGCAAAGTAGTATTTGAGACTTCAGCTTCTTCAACGCAGAAGCCATATTGTGGTTCCTTTGGCTACATTAAGTAGATCTTCTTTTTCCTACTTCTGTTGGAGTTTATCACTCTCTGTGCATTCACTCCAACAGAAAATCATCTTCTTTCTGGTTACATCGGCTTCCCAACGTGGTGGCCTTATTTTTGGTCTGAGACAGTATTCATTTAGGTCAATTCTTCTCTTTTTATCTCAAGTTTCTTTGTTATTTCCGTTTGGTATCTCTATACACATCTTGTTACTTATTTATTTTATTCTTAATTTCTGATACATATCAGGTATTCTTATACGCTGTTTTGATTTTTGTTTATATTTTGGGACCTCATTATAGTATAGGTTTGTGCAACTTACATTCTGGGTTAAATTTGAATTTTTATTGGGAACTTATATTTAATATTGCTATTAATAATATAATTCATATAACGTAATTTTATTTCTTCAGTCAATAGTGGTATAGTTGGAGGTACAACTAAGTGTTGATTATTATTATTAGATATATATATTTTTTTTCTAGAGTGGTGGTAAGTTACATATAAATAAAAATTTACTTCCAGTATTTAGGTAGTAGGTTTACTTGAGTATACATTGTTTATTGGATTATTTATCCATTTATTTGATCTTATATATTTATTTGATCTTATTATTTGATTATATACTGCATTATATATATATATATATTTTTTTTTTTTGCTGGCCATTTTGATTTTGTTGGTGTGTTGCTAATATTTTCTCGGTATATATTATATATATTTTGCGTGCAAACTTAGGTATCTTTCATACTTCTGTTCTTTGGACTATTTGTCAATAATTTTGTTCTCATCATGTGTGCTTTTAAAGCTGAACATCTTCTGGTGGATGAATTGGATTATGAATTAAAGATTAGGGACATAATGCCCGAGGAGTCGACAACTGTTGATAAAAAACGCAATCTTCTGAGAGGTGCTTTGAAACAAGAAGAAGGCAATAGGAGTTTTCTCCAAATTTCAGCTGTATCCATTCCTTTTGAGGAACAACAGAAAGGAATCACTGACACATTGGACAGCTTGTCTAAAAAAATTGAAAAGTTTAGGGGAACTGTAAAGGATACAGAGTATGCGCGATTAACATCTCGTCTAGGCCATATTTCTGCCCGTGTACACTTGTTACACTGTCCTACAGAAGAACAGGAACCTTTCAAGAAATCTGTTTCTCTTAGAATATTAACACTAGAGGGTGAACTTGATTCTAGAGTTAACCCCATAGCTACCTCTACTCCTAATGCTCCAGTCAATGTATCTAGTTTCACTTACTCCAAACCTGTGCAAATACACAAATGGGGTATTTCCTTTTCAGGTGAAAAACAGCACACTGATGTGATGTCATTTTTGGAAAGGGTTGAATGTCTTCGAGTATCTAGAGGTGTTTCTGAAGAGGATTTGTTTGCTGCATCTGCTGAACTGTTCACCGGGACAGCTTTTACCTGGTTTAGGAATAATAGGGGTAATTTTTCTTGTTGGTCTGATCTGATTAAAAAGTTGAAGTCAGATTTTCTTCCGTACTCGTTCCAGGACGACCTACTAGATCAAATTAAGAATCATAAGCAGAAACCTGGGGAATCCGTTACTATGTTTATTAATAATATATTAGGTATGTGTAGTCGTTTAGACACTCCTTTGTCAGATTTAGCTAAAATTAAAATCATCCTTAAATGTCTATTACCCTTTTATCATCAACAATTAGCTCTTATGGACATTCAGAACATTGATGACCTTACTATAAAGTGCAAACGTTTGGAGGAAACTTTGTCCTGGTCTTCTCAACCTCCATCCACATCTCGATCCTCTTCTAACTCTTCTTCTCAGCCAACTTCCTTTAGGCAACGTTCTTGGCCAAATAAGGGCCATGATCATAATGTTTCGGTTGTTAGTTCTCTTGTCTGTTGGAATTGTGATCAGCCAGGTCACCCGTTTTACAATTGTGAGATTCCTCAAAATCGTATTTTCTGCCATGGTTGTGGCAGAGAGAACACCCTTAAAAGAAACTGTTCGAAGTGTTCGGGAAACGAGACTTCGGAGGTCCGTCCCCTGAACGTTTCTCCGTCCAACACCCAATCAGGGAATCCAACCCCATCGTCAAACGAAACTGCTGGACCAAGCACATCCAGCAACCCAAACCCATCTTCACGAAAAGGGAAAGGGGTGTCGTTCAAGAAAACAGCACACACCACAAAACAAAATTAAACCAGAAATTAATTTCTATAGATGATACGTTAGATTCGCTTGATTCAAATGATCACAGATGTTCATTTACAAATTCTTCTTTGATTGGTAGTGTTCAACGTAACAATAATAATTGTGATAGTGATGTAGTTCCATTATCTGTATTAGATTCTAGTTTTGTTAATGATGATGATACGTCTAGGTTAGGTCCATATAACGGTTCTAGACAACCAAATACTTTAGATCTGGATATTAATTCATTATTAGTTAGGAAACAAAATGATAATAGGCCATATCTTCCTATTCAAATTTTAGGACAATCGTGTTTAGCTTTGTTAGATAGTGGCTCTAATATTTCACTGATAGGGGCACATTCATTAAACTTATTGAAAAGTTCTAGTATTCCCATTATGCCCATTTCATCCTTGCAAGTATCTACTGCAGATGGTACAGTTCAGTCCATTACGGGCAAACTCCAAATTGAAATCACTGTGGCAGATTTATGTAGAGAAATTACATTTTATGTTATTCCTTCCGTGCAGAATTCTATAATTCTAGGTATGGACTTTTTCAATGCTTTCAATAGCACCTTAAGTTGTTCTGATTTTTCTTTTTCCATATCTGGATTTAATTTATCTACCCTTAGTGCTATCCATGATTTTTCTAGTTTATCTAGCTCTGAACAAAGGCAATTAGAGAGCATGATCTCTAAATTTACTACTCTTTCTTCAAAAGACAAACTAGGTCGTACGTCTTTAATATCTCACACTATTGAGGTGGGAAATCCTACTCCGTTCAGATTATATCAGTATCCTATACCTCAAGCCTGGCAGGCAGATTTAGAAAAAGAAGTAGATTCGATGCTTGCTTTAAATATCATAGAACATTCAACGTCGTCCTATTGTTCCCCACTCTGGTTAACAAAGAAGAAGGATGGATCCTTCAGGATCTGCTTTGATGGTCGAAAACTAAACAGTATCACCACTAACAGGGATGCTTATCCAATTCCCCGAATCGACGTGATTTTGAGCAAACTTCAGAATGCCAAATACATCTCTTCGATTGATTTGTCTAAGGCCTTTTTACAGATCCCACTGAGTGAAGAGAGCAAGAAATATACTGCTTTTGCTGTCAGTGGTAAAGGATTATTCCAGTTTGTCACCATGCCTTTCGGTCTTGTTTCTGCTCCTCAGACAATGTGTCGTCTGATGGATTTAGTCATTGGTCCACAGTTAGAGCCCTATGTTTTCTATTATTTGGACGATATTTTGGTTGTCACTCCTGATTTTTCCCTTCATATGGAAATTTTAGATAAGTTATTTTTACGTCTTAAGGAAGCTAATCTAACGGTCAATCTGGATAAATGTCAGTTTTGTCGACCTAGTCTTAAGTTCTTGGGTTATGTTGTGGATAACCAGGGGCTAAGGACTGATCCTGAGAAAATAGTTGCTATCAAAAATTTTCCTATACCTAAGACCACCACCCAAGTCCGTAGGATATTGGGAATGTGTGGCTATTATCGCCGGTTTGTACCGTCCTACTCTACCTTGTTGTCACCTCTTACTGATCTTTTGAAGAACAGGAAAAAGGGACAGACCATTACTTGGACTCCTGAGGCCGATGAAGCTTTTAGGCGCGTTAAAGATGCTTTAACGAGCGCTCCGGTCATGATGTCACCTAATTTTGATGAGCACTTTTATCTGATGACAGATTGCTCTAATACCGCTTCTGGTGGCGTATTATTTCAGTTGAAAGATGGCTCTGAACACCCCATAGCGTATACTAGTAAGAAGTTGAATAAGGCCCAGAAAAACTATTCAACTACAGAGAAAGAACTTTTAGCTATCATCCATGGGTTAGAAGCATTCCGTTATTATCTGGAAGGTCGTAATTTCACTATAATTACTGACCATAGTTCCTTGGTATGGCTTCATAGTATGAAAAACCCTTCTCAGAGGCTTTCTCGATGGATATGCAAACTGGCTGCATATTCATATAAGATTGTCCATAGAAAGGCAAACGGGGTAGTGGTCGCAGATGCTCTTTCACTTGTCCATGATATTAATGTTCTAGATCTGTCTTCTTTAACTCCTGATGCGTGGTATCAGAATATGATTGATAGGGTTACTCAGGACCCACAAAAATATCCTGATTTTAAGGTAGAGAATAATGTTCTGTATAAACACATCTTAAGTCCGATAGAGTCCTTATCCAATATGTCGGAGTGGAAAATTGTTGTACCTACGCCAAATAGGGAAAATATTCTGCATATGTTTCATGATGAAGTTACGGCTGGTCATTTTGGTTTCTATAAGACTTATCACCGTATTGCCGAATTATATTATTGGCCTGGCATGCGGAAGTCTATTAAAAGGTACATTTCTAAATGCATGGTTTGTGCTACTTGTAAACCAAGTAACCTACCACAAGCGGGACTTATGGGTTCCTTCAGGAACATCAATTTTCCTTGGCAGATGATCTCAATGGATCTCATTGGACCGTATCCTCGGAGCTACAAGGGTAATACCTATTGCCTGGTAGTTGTGGATTATTTCACTAAATTTCCTTTAGTTTGTCCTCTTCGTCAGGCCACAACTCCAGCAATTTTAAAATATTTGGAGGAACAAGTCTTTCTGGTGTATGGTGTTCCCCAAATTGTGTCGTGTGACAATGGTCCTCAGTTTGTATCAAAGGCCTTTAAAGATCTTTTAGCTAAATATAAGGTTCAAAAGACCTTTTACAATGCTGCCTACCATCCACAAGCAAATCATACTGAGAGAGTAAATCGCAGTATTGTCACAGCTCTAAGGTCCTATACCTACCCGGATCACCGAGCTTGGGATCAATATATCCATTCCATAGCTCAGGCCATAAGGACTTCTGTCCATGAAGTGACCCAGTGCTCCCCAGCATATCTGAATTTTGGTAGGAATGTTGCGTTATCAGGTGATTATTTTGGATTAATTTCAGACAATTCCGAAAACCTTCCTCAAATATCTGAGAAACTTCATCGCTTAGATGATCTCCAGACGTTACCTCATATTTTCTCAGGCATTAGGAAGAAGTTAAAAACTTCTTACCTAAGCAACCAGCAGCACTATAATTTGAGGAAACGAGATCTGCGATTCTTTGTTGGTGATCGAGGTCTTAAAGCGCAATTTTGTCAAATCCAGTAAGGGTGATGCCATTTCTGCAAAGTTTTGCCAGAAATATGTTCCATGTACTGTATTAAGGGTAGTATCTCCTTTGATTTATGAATTAAAGGACAATTCGACTAATAAGCGAATTGGTCAATTTCATGTAAAGGATTTATTGCCTGACAATACCATGGACGATGCTGATTCAACTTCATCGGAAGAAGATTAGCTTAACAGGGTTGTTGAGCTAATCCCTTCCTGTGGTTGCCCTTAGTTCGTTTTTATTATGGATTAGAATTAGTTTTAATTTTTTAATCACTCGATAGTGCACGTCCATAGTTCAAGTTTCATCCTTCAGCATGGTTTAATGACTTCTCACTTCTTAAGTACTAGGTACCGAATTATTACGTAATACTACTTATATGAGTTATCATTTTTTTTGTATTATGAAGTTCATTTTTAATCATTAGGGATCAATACTCTCAAGTATTAATCCAGCCAGTAGTATTACTAAGTTTGATAAACTTCACTTGTACTTTTAGTTTTGCTTACTGAACCTCTTACCAAAAAAAAGGTTGTTGATTATTAGACATTTGGATATGTAGGCCCATACAGGTACTCTTGGTAATACAGATGGAACTATGTTACACTGCCATATCTTAGGTTGTCATATTTTGGTTAGTTGTTTATCTACTTATTATTATTTTTTATATATATCCTTTTATATCATGTTATTGGACTTGCCATATTGGAAAGATGTGGTCGTGAATTTGTTATTGGGTTACTCTATTGACATTTGTCACTGATATTACAATAATTCAGATCCTTTCTTTCTCCACAGTATAATTCTGGAATTTGTTGGAATTTAGAGGTATATATTATGAATTCTTGAATCTTTCATATTTCTTCTTAGACACTAGTCTGTTGATGCTCAAAGTAGGTGAATACGTGGGTTCGAAGTTCAGCAAGGCGCCATTGCTATCCGATTTCGCAATCTATGTCTTTCATTGAAGAGTAGACAGATGTTTATCTATCATAATATTTCTGGTCAGGGAATGTCTGCAGCATGTCCTAACCACTCTTGTGTAATTAGTCCAAATATTCCAGGTATACTACCACATGAGTTTGTTTATTTTATGTCTCTTGGTTAATAATAGTATAGTGATGCTTGGACTCTCCCGATACTTAGAGTCATGAATGTTAGTAATTAACCTGCTTGGACAAATGATTGATTTTTTTTTTGTATATCACCACTTCTTACCTTTGGCATCAGTTGTTGCTTAGATTCAGGAGTATTTCCTGGATAATTCTATGTATGCGAGAATGCATGAATCTGCAGTTTTATTCAAAATTGGTAGCTCATTCTCGTCATATTTTTTTTTATCATGGAGTCATAGAACTTATATAAGTTCATCCTTTAGTGCTATTATTTAGTTCAGATAGGCTCACATTACCGGATGAGGGTAGATGTAGAGCTAATTTAGTTGATTTACTTAGTATTAGTGAGAATTGGTCCATAAACCTTCCTGATCGTTCTTCTTTGGATATGCTTTTGTGAATCTGGTGTCCATTGATAGTCCGATTTTGGATGAAGTGTCCGATTCTTCACTTATTTATTTATATGATTTAGTATTGATGTGAATTGGTCCATAAATCTTCCTGGTCGTTCTTCATTGGATATGCTTTTGTGAATCTGGTGTCCATTGATAGTCCGACTTTGGATTGAGTGTCCGATTCCACATTTATTTTGGTTACTGTATTTGCATTCCTTTGGTATGTTTAGTATTTATATTATTTGGTATTGGTGAGAATTGCTCCATAAATATTCCTGATTGTTCTTCTCTGGATATGCTATTACGAATCTGGTGTCCATTGCTAGTTCAATTTAGGATTGAGTGTTCGATTCTTCACTTATTCTAGTTATTGATTTATTGGGTCTTATTTTAGTATATTTACTTGTGTTATTCTACGAATTGGCTCACACCTTTGCCTGGTTGTCCGTCCTTGGATATACCCATTATAAATCTGATGTCCATGGATAGTTCAACTTTGGATTTAGTGCCAATTCGACACTTATTTGTCATTATAAATTATGTCTCATCTTTAGGTTGTTTGGCTTTTAAGAAAAAAAAACCAGTCACTTTTACTAGGACTTCGGGTCACATATTGCAATTTCTGTTATTTGCTGCAGTGACCATCCTACCTTCCCTTGATTATTAGTTGTGATTATTTGTAATCTTGCGAATCAGCGGGGAATGATACACTACCACTACTTTAGTTTAATACTTTGGAAAAAAAAAAAAATATTCGATTAAATTTTTTTTTTCTCGTAGTCGACGGGGAATGTGGCGTTCCGCCCCTTATAGAATCAAGTATTGTTGGGAAGATAATATTTAATCATTGAAAATATTATTTAAATATTTTCGGGATTAATTTCTTTCAATGTTTATTAAGATACAACGTAAAGCAAAAACATAATTGTTAAATGCTTACTGATGTCACATTTAAACGTGGCAACCTTGGTTCCCTCGCGTTGACAGTTAATGATTAGGAGAGGGGTACGAAGAACTTCAGCTGGTAACTGAAGGCCGTGAACGGGTCATTGTTCTCCAGTGTACGGTCTAGGTAGCGGGGTCGTTTGAACGAAATTATTCACCTATAATTCAAAGTTCCAAATGTATTAAAGATTACCATAAATACTATAGTGAAGTTATCCAGCAGTGAACAGTGAAGTTGAAGAATTTTGGAGAATATTATATACAATGAGTTCCGCCCCGGTAAATACACATTTATTAATTATTTTATTCAGCCATTTTGGAAGTCCTTGACATTTGCTAATTAAGTTTCACATAGTCTGTTTTCATGGTTTTTATGGTTTATTTTCATGGATCAAACTCATCTAGAGATAATTGAATGTTCGTTGTTAATTTGTGCTTCCAGTTGAAAAATAGAGCTAATTTAAACTCAATTTTTTATATTCCTTTCAAGTCTACGGATCTCCTATAAGTATCCATTGCCTAGTCATACTATATTTTATCCTTGTATAATATATCTGTAGACCTGTGTATATATTATAATAAAATATTGTTCCACAGTAATTATATTTTGTATTTAAATTGGAAATTACATGTGTTATTTGACCAAGGTCATCTGATAACAACTTGATAAAAGGTCAAGCTGTCTAGTCATTCAAGTTTTTGGACTTAATGACCTATTTCTTCTTATTCCCATAGGAATAAAAACACTTCCTCGTATCTCTTGCTTCTTTTTTTTGACATTGGGAGATTGGTAGTAACACCACACTGTGTTTTTTTTAGCACCTACCATGAAATCTTAAGGTCACCTAACAACCACACCAAGGCCAGACCACACTGAGAGAAACAATCACTAGGCGACCAGCCTGGATTATTTCCACACATTTTCGTTTGAGTACCTCCAGCTGCTTTCCACCAGTCTTGAGTACCTTCAGCTGCTTTCTACCAGTCTTCCTCTCCTGTACCTCCAGCAGGACAGCTGCTAGCGAGAGTTAGCACCCTTGGGTGCTCATTACATCAACTCGAAGATTGTGTAAAAGGGGTTTGTTTGGGAACAGTTACTGTGCTATTAGTAAAGACAGACTGTTTTTGTGATATTTAGTACATTTTTATAGTTCGATTGCACACACATTTTTCTTGTTTTATATTTTATGGTATTTTTTCCTTAACAACATAATATTTAATTAATAGCGTTCCCCAATACTCTGCAATATCTAAGGTAAAGATCTCTGAGCTCAGATATTTTCCCCTACAATAGTAGTCGGTACTCCTATTTTGATTATTTTTATGCTGGTTTCCATTTTTATATAATTATTTAAACTCATTTCATTATTTTAGTATAGGTTGAATTAGATTTTTCAAAATTAACTTCAGACATTATTCAAAATTTCAATTATTAACTTTATTTTAACTTTAACTCATTAAATTCCTATAAACTTCTGGACTCGATTCCCTCAGAATCGTTTCTGGTTTCACTTGCTATTATTATTATAAACTACGAGTTAGAAAAGGATCTGTTGTATCCAACCGTAAGTTTATTTATTCGATAAAGGCTTGTGCCTGTCCAACTCACATTGAGTTATTTATATATTATTTACCATATCAGGTAGTATTTAATTAAGGTGTACGTATTATAAACGTACAATTATTAGTTGGTGAAGGTTCTACTAACCTAGGTGTAAGTTGTACTTTCTGTATTAGAGGTACCCTTCTTCAGATTTTCTAACCTTATTAAGATTATTCTTAGATCACATTTGTGTGATAATTTTGTAATTGACTTTCACTAGTATCATTTTTTTTGTCATTTTAGAGTCACAAACTAGTTACTTGTCTTAACTCGGAGATTGTGAACATCTAGTAGTTAAATTTAATAAATTTATATTTATTGTGCATATTTTTTTTTCTCATATTACTCCTTTATATTTGTACATTTAATATACTTTTATTACAAATTTAATATACTCTATAGCAGCGTAGAATACCTGGAAGAGGGTTAACCCAGTTATCCTTCTTCTGGCGCCCAAAAATCTATTCTAATTTCATTATATTATTATATTTACCCTATCTACTTTGTGAACATTGTCTTAATATCTTCTTTTCTAGCCATCATTGACATTTCCTTTAATTTATTGTCCAGCCAGAAATAGCCGTGCAAATTGGCCGAATCCTTCCTTGAGTGTCAAGTGGCCATTCTCCTGCATATTGAGCTAGCTATTCAAGTTACATCTATCTATTCATAATTTTCATCTTCAGTCCTATATCAATTCTATACTCTTCGTCTTAGCATCTTTCCATACAAGTACTACTGCAAAGTAGTATTTGAGACTTCAGCTTCTTCAACGAAGAAGCCATATTGTGGTTCCTTTGGCTACATTAAGTAGATCTTCTTTTTCCTACTTCTGTTGGAGTTTATCACTCTCTGTGCATTCACTCCAACAGAAAATCATCTTCTTTCTGGTTACAACCGGACGTGGCACGGATAATTGAAAAGCACGGATGTCCGAACATATATTTCTTATACATAATACATATTTACGTATACACATATTGTCCTTTTCATGATCATTTTCAGTGCGTAACAAATGATAGGAAAAAGGGTAAGTCCGTGATAATACACATTTATGATATTTATTCTAACATGACATTTTAGTTAAATCTGACAGTTGTCACATTTTATTTTCAATTTGGAATAAAAACAAATCAAATGTGTTTCTTGCATTTATAAAATGGTATTTTCTTTGATTTGTATAGTTTATTATCTAATTAACAAAAATTATTTTTTTATTATGGCGCCATCTATCGACAACCAGAATAACTAGAATAAATGTTATAAAAATGTCACCGACGAAATGTAATCACCGACGTGCCTTTTTTTTGTCACATACAATTTAATGCGTTAGAAAGAAATCGAAAAACTGTGACGCACTGAAAGATGATCATGAGAAATACTGTACATTATGTATCTACCACAAAAAGATAAAAAAAAAATAAATCTTTCATTATGAGTCTCCCTCTCGGCATATAGAGTTTCAGTTCGAGTGATTTACGATGAGGCTATTTTGATAAAAGCTCAAAAATGCAATTTGAATAATAGAAAATCATAGCAAGGATAATCCGCAGCACGGATAATCCGCAGCACGGATAATCCGCACACGGATATTCGGGGTTCTACTGTATACAAATAACAATTATCCAAGAACATTCAAAAGCCATCTCTTTAAGTTAATGATGACATTTTCAAGTAGAATGATATTCTAATTAGTAATGTTTACATATCCATACCAGTGTGAATTTTACTACACGTAATTTGTCGTGTAAAGACAGAAAAAATAGGGATATCCGTAAAATATTTGCGAATTATGTACCCATGGCCTTAATCAAAATAACCGTGTCGTTTCATTTTTAACTTCAAATATCTCGATAACTAATGACTTTATCGTTACGAATCCGTAATTTTCATAAAAAGTATTCGAGAATCCAAAAATTAAACTAAAATAGCAATTTCGACAGTGGCGTAGAATTTGGAAAGGGTCAACCATTCACTTTCCCCCGTCGTACGCCTCTGGTAATAGACAGAAACGTTTGTTTAACATAGTTTAGTAGTTTGTACAGAACCTATACTTCCTGCCAAGTATGAAAAGGATACGTCGAATAGTTTTAAAATGCTGAGCAACAATAGTTTTTAAATTTTTAGATAAAACACCCTGTAACTCAGTAAGGAACCACATTTTATTTAAGTGTTTTAGGCCAAATCTTCGTATTTTGTGCTAAGGTTCCTCCAGTTACTACACTGGCGAGCAAAAAATTTAGGTCACTAGATGAATTATTTGATGCCTCGGATTTCCTAAACCTGTTGTCCGATTTGAATGATTTTTTTAGTATGTTATAGCGTTATTATTTAAGAATCTTAATGTGTTAATATTGTTGCTAGACAGGTAAATGTCATTTTATACCGGGTGTAACAATCATACTGTCTTTTTCCTTGAAGTTCGGAACACTCTGTGGAATATTATAGCATAGATAAAATATTGAAATTAGAACTTAATTGTAGCCTTAGGCTTTCTTAACATTTTCTTTTTTGATTCATTTGCTTATGTTGGATAATAAAAAAGTTAGGTACTTTAACAACTAGCCACGTTCTTCATCAATACAGGGTGTTTCTAAATAAAGGCGACAAACTTTAAGGGGTAATTCTACATGAAAGAATAATGACCGTTTGCTTTATAAACATATGTCCACAAATGCCTAATTTCCGTGATACGGGATGTTGAATTTTTTCTTACCAACTGACAGTTTATTTGTTGCTCTAAAACCGATTGAGATATGCAACTGAAATTTGGTAGGTTTTAAAAGGTAGATATTGCGCATTGTTTGACATATAATTAAGAATTTTATATTCACCATTGGCGTGCATACGGGTATAAATATTTTAGATACATCCCGTAAGCACGCCAATGGTGAATATAAAATTCTTAATTGCATGTCAAACAATGCGCAATAACTACCTCTTAAAACCTACCAAATTTCAGTTGCATATCTCAATCGGTTTTAGAGCAACAAATAAACCGTCAGTTTTTAAGAAAAAATTCAAAATCCCGTATCACGGAAATTAAGCATTTGTGGACATATGTTTACATTAGGATAGACCACACATAACATTTCAGCACCTTAAACTAAACTATCCTATTGTATGGTTGTGAGACATGGACGTTAAAAACCACAATGCTAAACAAAATAGAAGCATTCGAATTTTGGTGCTATCGACGAATCCTAAAGATATCGTGGGTTTCGCACACTTCCAATGAAGATGTTCTTCAAATGCTGAATTCAGAACGTCTGCTCATAAGCATCATAAAGAGGAGAAAAGCAGAATACTTCGGCCATATAATTAGAGGACCTAAATACCATCTGCTTCGCCTTATAATACAAGGAAAAGTGGAGGGAAAGAGATGGATTGGTCGAAAGAAACTTTCATGGCTGCGTAATATTAGACAATGGTGTGGCTGCACAGTAGAAGAATTATTTCGCGCAGCAGCCGATAGAGAGAGATTTCAGGAAATTGTAAACATGGTGACGGCCAACGTCTGAATACAGATACGGCACCTAAAGAAGAGAAGGACATATGTTTATAAAGCAAACGGTCATTATTTTTTCATGTAGAATTACCCCTTAAAGTTTGTCGCCCTTATTTGAGAACACCCTGTATTGATGAAGAACATGGCTAGTTGTTAAAGTACCTAACTTTTTTATTATCCAACATAAGCAAATGAATCAAAAAAGAAAATGTTAAGAAAGCCTAAGACTACAATTTAGTTCTAATTTCAATATTTTATCTATGCTATAATATTCCACAGAGTGTTCCGAACTTCAAGGAAAAAGACAGTATGATTGTTACACCCGGTATAAAATGACATTTACCTGTCTAGCAACAATATTAACACATTAAGATTCTTAAATAATAACGCTAGAACATACTAAAAAAATCATTCAAATCGGACAACAGGTTTAGGAAATCTGAGGCATCAAATAATTCATCTAGTGACCTAAATTTTTTGGTCGCCAGTGTATATGGACGATTATTAATGAAACACCCTGTATACCATTAATCATTCTCAGCAAGGATGTTATCATTAAATTTAATTTGTTGTATCTTTTGTTACAAGAATGTTGTAATCATTCTCTAGTGTTATGTTGAGATGTACCACATGGCTGAAGAATCTCATTAACAATCTTGTGATTTATTTTTATTAAAATTTTATTCGTCGTCTCTTGTCTTATAAATTTTAGAAGTCAGAGATTAAAGATGTTACCAGAAAGGGGTTCCAATAAGAAAAGTTTGTATCTGGGACTTTTCCCTTTTCTTTAAGAGATGTCCCTACAGCGTCCTAAGAGTGGATTTTAAACTACATATTTTTGAAATTCCACTTATATAGACAGTTTGGTTTCGTTTTGATTCAGAGGTGTGCACGCAGCTCCACTGAGGACGTCGTAAGACAGAAACAGCTGTCTGGAGATTGTGTATCGCCTCTGAATCGAAAGGAAACATAAACTGTCTTTCATTTTCACTTTTATCTTTACTCAGATTTTGAGTACTAGGAACTTTCTTTCGGACCTTTTTTCCTAGACGACTGAAAGCGGAATGTGACTGCATATTGTAGAGTCCTTTTCGCTTAATTTATTCGTCGTCTCTTGTCTTATAAATTGTAAAAGTCAGAGATTAAGAATGTTACCAGAAAGGGTTTCCAATAAGAAAAGTTTCAGATTTAAATAATTGTTTACTATTATTTTAATAGTGAATTTTTGTCTGGGACTTTTCTATTTTTATTTAGTTTAATTTTGTGCATAAAAGTTTAGCACATACAGTGATGAGCTCGCTACTAACCGGCAAAATAACGCAAAAGATGGAAAACATATTAAGTTGTGACATAAAAAAAAGATGCTGCTAGAGGTGAGAAATTTAGCGATAAAAACCTATACATTTACATTCTATTTATTGTTTCCCACCTTTAGACGTATCAGAGGAGTATGTCAATTAAGATTGACACTGTCACAGTGACAGTTGCCAAACTCGTCCGATAGATCTAAAGTTGGGGAACAATAAATAGAATGTAAATTTACAGGTTTTTATCACTAAATTTCCTAACTCTATTAGATTCATTTCTTTTTATCTCACAATTTAATGTTTTCCATCTTTTATTAGCGCGTTCATCACTGTATATCACTAGTATTCGAATTATGTAGTGATAGATCCACATTTCAACAGTTAAAGTATGGATTTTGGTAGTTTTTTCATATCTAAATAACACACATGTCCAAAAGTTTGGAATACGTACAAATAATATATCTACGCCTATGGTGGTTTCAAAGCTGTTGTTGATATTCATTTTAGAGCGTTTTTACATGAAAATGATAAAAACTTTGATCGTTTTTGTATCATTTTGCCCATTTTGGTCACATTTAACTGATTAGCGTATTTACACATTATTTCAGTCTGCGTTTAAATTTAAATTGAGTCGTTTAAAAATGCATAAAAACGTGATATCTCACTTTGACAGATCTAGAGTAATTGCTTTGTTGCAACAGGGCTGTAGTCAAAGTGATATCGCGAATATTGTTGATGTTACTCAGAGTGCTGTATCTAAAATTAAAAAAAAATCCAAGAGACAAATGACGTCAAGGATCGTCCCAGAAGTGGTAGAAGTCGATGTACAACAGCAGCACAAGATCGGCAGATAACATTGATAGCTCGAAGAAATCGGCTGGAATCCACAAGTGGTATATCCAGAGAAATTTCTAGGCTGCAAGGACTGAATATTTCACGGCAAACAATAACACGCCGACTAAATGCGGTAAATTTGTATCGTAGAAGGCCCTTACATGTTTCTAAACTAACCTACCAACACAAAATAGTAAGGTTACAATGGGCCAGAGAAATGGTGCAACATGGTCCTAACTGGAATAACGTGATGTTCTCTGATGAGCCAAAAATTGGCTTGGTATCTGATTCGCGAAGAACACTGCTGGTTTGGAGGGCCCCAGGACGACAAGCCCGACTAGAAACAGCCCAACCGCGTGTCCCGTTTGAAGGTGGCAGTATTATGGTTTGGGGTGGTATTATGAGTGGTACACGGACGCCACTGCTGGTTCTGGAGAGAAGTGTCACTGGTGCTGTGTACATCGAGGAAGTTTTAAATCCTGTCGTACGTCTATTCCGAGGGGCAGTAGGTGATGAATTTGTATTTATGCATGACAACGCACCTCCTCATCGAACAGCAGCAGTACAAAATTTTCTGGAAGAAGAAGGAATATCTACATTACAGTGGCCCTCGAATTCCCCCGATATGAACGTTATTGAACATGCTTGGGACATTCTCAAGACACGCATCAAAAAGCGAAACAATCCCCCTATTACACTTCGCGAACTAAAAGATGCTGCTCGTGAAGAATGGGAGAGAATTCCTTAAGCCCAGCTCGACCAGTTAATCGGCAGCATGCCAAATCGCATAAAGGCATGCATATAGGCCAATGGAGGAAATACTAATTATTAATTTTATTAAAAATTATTTTTTTCTTTACTAATTTATCTTTAAATGTAAGTTGTACTTTCTAAGTTTTTCACTCCAAGAGAATAAATATTTTTTTTCGCATATCGTTTATCTAGTTTTGAGATTTATTTAGTATTGTTAAGAATTGAAACAAAATGATGTTTAATTATTCAGAAAAGTTTATATATAAAAATCAATAAAAAGACGAAATATTCCAATATTCCAAACTTTTGGACATATGTGTACATGCCACGTGGTTTTTGGAGTTTCAGTTTGATTTTTCTTCGAGCCCGGTTCTTTGAGTTGTTAGATATTTGCATTGTTAAACAACTTCTATTTTAATTATGTATGGCATAATATGATCAGTTATTTTGTGTAGTTACCAATTTTGGATTTAAAAATATCCTAGTAAACGTTATTTGTGTTTTAGGCGTGATAGGCACTACAAAAATACTGTTACATTCCGGCATTGGTCCAAAAAAGCATTTGAATGATATTAACATAGAAACAAAGATAGATCTACCTGTAGGAGAAAATCTACAAGACCATCTAACCACCGGTTTTGATTTGATACTCTTCAACCAATCACTTGGTATAGGAATAGAATACATAATGTCGCCATTCTCTCCCTTAGAATATTTGTATAGTGGAACAGGACCATGGACTACTGCTGGTTGTGAAGCACTGGCCTATTTTAGTACAAAAGATAACCAAGAAGCTGTTCCAGATCTTCAGTTTATGGTAATGAATGTAGGAGTAAATGAAGATAGAGGTTTATATCTCAGACACATGCTTGGTGTTTCTGATGAAATTTGGGACAAATATTTTGCAAAATTGAAATCTAATGTAACTGCTACAATATTACCCATACTCTTGCATCCAAAAAGTAGAGGCAATGTACGGTTAGAAAGCAACAGACCAAACAGCGCAGTACTTATTGATCCGAAATATCTTAGTCATGAATATGATATTGATATTCTAATAAAAGGTATAGAGATTGTAAGAAAACTTGTTGAAACACGTGAAATGAAGAACATGGGTGCCAGTTTCAATACAAACATATTTCCAGGTTGTTCTCAATTCGATTTCGGCTCAAAAGAATATTGGAGATGTTATGTTCAGCATTTGACAATAACTTCATACCATCCAGTTGGTACTTGCAAAATGGGCCACGAAGAAGATGAAACATCTGTTGTTAATTACGATTTTGAAGTAAAAGGTACCAATAACCTATTTGTAGTGGATGGGTCGGTGATGCCAACTTTGACAAGTGGGAATATCAATGGTGCCATATTTTTGTTGGCAGAAATAGCAAGTGATATTTTTAAATACAAAGATTTTTTAAGTCGAGGAAGATGTATAATTTTAGAAATATTTATTGAAAGTTATGTTTGCAAAAATTATTACTAAATAGGTATTATATACTAAATATATTTCTTATATATTTATTAGAAATTTAATATACTGTTTATTAAAATCCATTATGTAGTTTACTTTCCAAATAATTAGAATTGTATTTAGAAGGGCGTTTTTTGAAGCTTGTCAAATAATAAAATTCAATATATTTTGGAAGATAAAATGTCCAACCTTATTTTTATACGTATACCTCGTCCAATTTACTTACCGTTGCACGTCATCCGCGCCATAGCCTGTGACACGATACCAACACGAAATATTTAGGCGGTGGGTGTGTTCTTTTTTAGAATCAAAATGATTCTAAAGGGGAACATACCTACCGCCTAGATATTTCGTGTTGGTAGCGTGTCACAGGCTATGGCGCGGATGACGTGCAACGGTAAGTAAATTGGACGAGGATGCTATTGATTAAGTACTTTAGAAAGGAACTACAACTTTAAAGGTATAGAACAAGTTTCCTTTGGTCAATGGACTCCCAAATATGAAAAAATTACGGAGTGCCAGCATTTAAAGGGGTACGTTTTTGAGAAAGAGTTGAATTAGTCCGTACGCACTAGGGTGCGTTATGGTGAATTCTAGCACTTTTTGTATGTATACATTTACAGAAACGTTGTTCAAAATTAAATTTTCTTTGGGAGAAGTATTTACATAGGGTTTATAATAAGTATCCGCGATCCCACTCACTCCATTTTTGGGTAAATTTTCACTATATTTTCACAAAAATTGTTCTACAACTTTTTACGCAGTTTTAGGTAGATGCAATGGCACATTTACTAGAAAGAAAAATCATTTACCTTTGAGAGAGGGAGATAGAGAAATTGATGATTTAGAACTCATCGTTTCCGAACATTTTCCATATTTATATCACGTTAAAATTCTGCACAAAAATAACCGGCAAATTATATGAATCTTTTCCTACTTTTTTTTTTAATTTTGCCACTGCGCATCCAAAACCTGAGTCTCTTTACTATCTTGGGCTAATGTACTTTATAAATACTTTTAAGATTGCCTTTAACACTTTTGATTAATTTCTGTAGGTACTCATGATTATTGTTTCATAAAACTTTGATTTTGCGTATGATTCTTGGTTAAAAAAAATCAAAATATTGTATTAATTTCTATGTTTTTATTTCTTTATACTTCGATTTTGTTCATATTATTACAAAGAACTCTAAATTTAATGCTTTTTTACAACCTATTCTATTAAAACTTAATAAATAAACTAGTACTCAGTATAATTACCGTGGACCCTAAATCTATAGATACATGTGTAATCGTCTTTTCCATAATTATTAAGTATATGTAGTTCAACTATTTCAAAAGCTTTGGTATCATTGTTGACGATTTGAAAAGTTTGATAGGGTCTCCCAGTAAGCTGATATGTGAATGTTCCCAAAACTTCGGGCGTTTCTCCATTTTGGTGGGGAAGACCCTAAAATAGAAAAAAAAAGTAAAATAATAGTAATATCAGAGTCGTCTTTTCTAGTTTCGTTTTTATTCTATATTCTATTAAATACTATAAAAAAGCACGCAATTTCGTATTTATGTCATTCATGAAGTTTAGTTGAGACAAATAGGGCTTTTCATCGATTGTCATTTATTTCGAGTTTCTGTCATATGTTGTATAATCTGTGTATAATATTAATATACACGGATTATACGACATAATAAGCTCGAAACAAATGACTGTGAATGAAAAGCCCTATTAGCAACTTATAGTATGATACAATTGATTCAAATATTGGCATAATAATAGGCCAGGGTAATAAGACAAAAATATACCCTGATCGTAACACTTCCGCAGCCAGGGTACTGAAGCGTTTTTTCGACAGGTAATACCTATAGGAACAAATTATAACTAGTTCCTGCGTAGGATCTGGCGGCCATTTTTATTTATAAACAATTAACTGTCAAAAAATGGCATTTTCTTTTTTTTTTCAAATTAACGGAAAACAGTGAAACTTATGATTTTTTTTAGTACAAGTATCTTCGATATTGTGGAAAAAGCTTTAAAATGACGTATTACAAAGTTTGATATACTCATTTATTGTTAATATAATTGCGAAAAAAAGGTCGGAATTGCAAAAAAAATAGTTTGTCAATAACTGCTGTAAAAATTAGTGTACAGCTTTGAAATTTTTGTCAAATGAGGGTTCTTTGGTGCTTAATATGTGATAAAAATTTCAAAGCGATTCATTCAATTGTTTAAATTTTATTCAAATTGTTTATCCCAGAGAGCATTTTTTTGCAAGAACATAAGTCGGAAAAAAATGACGTTAGAACCATTCCACAGGTGTCAAATGAAAGAGCATGAGCTACATTTTCAACATGGTTTAAGAAAGTGAATAAAAAAATGCATTTATTAATAATAAATAATTATGCAAAATATCATCAATTTTTCTTTATACACTTTTTGAATAACGTTTTCCAAAAAAATTAACTTTTTTACCCTGTTTTAAGTGCACAACTACCAAGTAATGTTATTTATATCATAATTGATAAAAAATTGTAATAAATATGTATAATTTCTTATATAACAAAATAAAAAGTTTTTAACGAAAGATTTACGATACTTCTGCATAATTACTTATTACTAATAAATGCATTTTTTATTCACTTTTTTTAAACCAAGTTGAAAATATAGCTCATGCTCTTTCATTTGACACCTGTGGAATGGTTCTAAAGTCATTTTTTTCTGACTTATGTTATTGCAAAAAAATGCTCTCTGGGATAAACAATTTGAATAAAATTTAAACAATTGAATGAATCGCTTTGAAATTTTTATCACATATTAAGCACCAAAGAACCCTTATGTGACAAAAATTTCAAAGCTGTACACTAATTTTTACAACAGTTATTGCGAAAATATTTTTTTTGCAATTCCGACCTTTCTTCGCAATTATATTAACAATAAATGAGTACCTATATCAAACTTTGTAATACGTCATTTTAAAGCTTTTTCCATAATCTCGAAGATATTTGTACTAAAAAAACCATAAGTTTCCCTGTTTTCCATTGATTTGAAAAAAAAGTGAAAAATGCCATTTTTTGACACTTAATTGTTTATAAATAAAAATGGCCGCCAGATCCTACGCAGGAAATAGTTACAATTTGCTCTTATAGGTATTACCTGCCGAAAAAACGCTTCAGTAGCCTGGCTGTTCAAGTGTCATGGAAAAAACCTTATTACCCTGGACTGTAACCCAGACATCCAAAGTGAAAGTGAAAGTTATCCTCCAACACCAAATTGTTCTACATGGTCCACATATTGTTCAGAAAAAAGTCACATTTTGAGCGTCGAGTTTGGGAGGGGAGGGGGGGGGGGGGGAGAAATCGGTAAATTCGTAGTTTTTTACGTTTTTTGTCAATATTTCTAAAACTAAGCGGTTTAGCATGAACAAACCTCTATACAAAAATGTTCTTCATTAAATTTGGAATAAAAAAGGCCCGATGAATAATCGTTCTAAAATGAACGGTTCCAAAGTTACGGAGGTAGTATAGTATAATTGATCCAAAAATGGCCTAACCCAGACATCCAAAGTAAAAGTTTTCCTCACCAAATTGTTCTATATGGTCCACATATTGTTCAGTAAAGTTCAGTAAGTTACACCATTTTGAGCGTCCGGTTTGGGGTGAGATATGGGAGAAGTCGGTAAATTAGTATTTTTTTTTACGTTTTTCGTCAATATTTTTAAAACTATTTAGCGTAAACAATGTTCTATACACAAAGGTTCTACAAAACACAATCCTGTTAAAGAAAATTTCTTTCATCAGTAATAATATCTATTAATTGCTCAAAAAATATAATAAATAATTACACTTTTATAAAAAAGAACTTTTTTATAATAAAACCTTTTTATTATTTATAGGAAAGAATATAAAATAATTTAACGATAAACGATTTAACGATAAAATGCTTAAAATTCCAAAAATTCCACTCTAATAAAAAAGTACTTTTTCTAATATCACGGTTTTGTTATTGTACATATTATAGGACACAACATGTTTGGAAAGAATAGTTAACTTAAAAAATATGAATTTTTAGTAGGTGTATTGACTTATTTATAATTATGATTCCAAAAATTACACTAGTATAAAATAGTATTTTTTATAATACGACGGTTGTTTAAAATGGTATGTATAATTTTAATTATATAAACTTTTAATTATTTATTAAAACAATTAAAAAAAGATACGCAACAGCCGGGTTCCAACTGGGGACCATCTGCAGTCTAATGCCACTGAGGCACCATCAATTTGTAGATATCGATTTATTAACGTACTTTAAAATATCATTGCATTAGTCACATTTTTAAAATAGTTTCGACATTTAAAAAATCGATTTATCCATACAGTGTGATTGGTCAGTGGGGTAAAGCTTTGTATATCCGTTATAAGTAATAGATAGTAATAAAAGTTAATAACAAAAATTGTAGCCAACTTTGATTACAGATTGATAATCAGTAATCGTAAATTGTAAGTTTTAGACAATTATTCAGTCATGGCTTACTTAAAATTTGGAAAGATTTAGACCCGTAATTATTAATAATTTTGCTCTGAAAAATGAAAATATCTCGAAAACTAATAAATTTACACATAGGGAATGTTATACAAAAATTATATTATGGTAATGGTACTTTTCGATAATGATATAAAATACAGGGTGTTCTATTTAAAATTACTGAGAAAATAATGTACTTGCGTTTTGACTCACCCTGTATTCAATATAAAGAAAATTAGCAAAACAACCATTTACGAAAATTTTGACAATACATAAAAAATATAACGTCAATAAACCATTGACCTTGTGCTTGCTTTTATTTATACAGGTAGTTAAACTTGTTACGATTTTCATATAAAATTGGTTATAACTTTGTAAATACCCCGTATAACATACCAAACCTTTATATTTTTGTAATCGAAAAGTTACGATGATTTCGAATATAAAATAAAATACAGGGTGTTCTATTTAAAAAAAACATAAGTTTGGTCTGCCACTATGTTATCGAACACCTTGTAACATTCTAACTAATTTTGTAATGTGAAGCTCAAAGTTCGTTACAATTTTTGTTATTAAGTTTTATCGCTATACATTACTATAACGGATCTTCTCAGCTTCACCCCACTAATTAATCACCCTGTATAATAGCAGTTAAATATTGCATTATTAGCTAGTTCTAAGCTATCCTGAAAATTTCAGGTGTCTAGGTAGCCTAGAACTATTTTTAAAATGGATTCCCCTTATCCAGGGGAAAGTTATCCCCTTATTTTACGCAAGACGGATATCTCTAGGAATAATCAAAACGATTTTACAAGAACATAATAAAAGTAAAAGTGAAAGAAGAATTAATTGAGCCGATTGAAGCCGGCAATGGGATAAGACAGGGTAGTTGAGCTCCTGAGCTCCCTATAGTTCAATCTGATCATGGATGAAATATTAAAAAAAGCAAGAACGAAAAAAGGGCACCAAATGGGAGAAAAACAACTTAAAAATAATCTGCTGCGTAGACGACGCAATATAAAGTCGAATTATAATTTTATTAGAGTACCGCTTATAGGATTATCCTGGTTTAAGGAATAGAATTTTGAGGTCCCGAAACGTTTCTATTTACTCCTTAATAAATTTATAGGAATACGTTTTTTTTTGTAAAATGGTATCCTTATTAGAATATATTTTTCAAGTAACCAAAAACTTTTTATGTACAATTTCCCACGAATTTAAATGATTTCTGGTTTATAGGACCTGTCGATAATAAACACTTTATTCCTTACTTTATTACGGGCACCAATTCTAAACTCCGCCAAACATTTACCGATCATAAAGTAGGTACTTTTTCATTTGTGTAAATATTTTTATTGCTCACCCACCACCCGCACGTCGTTGTCTGTTTAGATTTTTAGAAACAGTTAATTTAGAAGTCATAACCGCTTGTATATATAATAACCGCTTTATAATATGTATTATATGAAGTTTTCTGGAGGGTAAAACCAATTAAAATTTTTTAATTATTATATTTTAAAGCAACAAGTAACTAATATATTAGGTAACAAAAAAAAAATTGGTCCCAGATTACCAATTACTTTTCCAGAAAAAAAGTAAGTCTGTTGTATGTATGTTAATAAGAAAATATGTATATCTACATATTATTGCATACATTTCATACTTATTTGTGTATGTATGCAGACATAATGTAGTTTTGTGTTTTAATAAAATAAGCAATAGTTATGTATACTAGGTACTGTATTATTGACATAAAAAGAAATAAAACAAAAAAAGAAAACAATGTACATGTACATACTATGTTTGTACATGTAGGTACATTGTTTTCTTTTTATGTTTTATTTCTTTTTATGTCAATAATACAGTACCTAGTATAAACATTTATGTACATGTACAAAGTGGGTTGTACTATTATGACGTATATTCAGTACATTTATTTCTACTCGCCACCACTGATCGGTTACTAGAATATCCCGGTTATAGGAATATTTTTGCTTGGCACGAAGGCCATTCCAATAAGCGGGTTCGACTGTATCTCTTAAGTGAATATGATTTACAACGTATCTATGCTGCACCAATATAACCGCCAGAAAATTTAACATGATAATTTCCCCACAAGAGACAAAATGCATGGTTATAAAAGCAAATCTACCAAGATGTAAATAGAAGCTGAAGGGTCAGATAATAGAACAAGTGGTGGAGTTTAAGTATCTAGGCATCACCCTATCTAGCTACGGAAAGCTCGAAACTGAAGTAGAAGGTCAAGTGAATAGAGCAGAAAGAGACGCAGGATACCTAAATAAAACAATTTGGAGAAATAAAATAGTCATCAGACCAACAGTGACATATGTGGCAGACATACGACCCGACACATAGAGAACAAAAAGAATAAGACACTATGGGACAGAGCTAGAATTAGGTACAGATATACCATGGAGATGCAAAGTGGAGAACATCAGGGACTGGATAAGAAAGAGAAGAGTATAGAAGAGAAAATGAATTAGGTTGTGAAATGTAAAATGTAATAAAACCTTTAAAATTTGTAGTTTTTTACAATGAAATATAAAATATGTATTGTTTCTACATAGCATAGTGTATTTATTGAAATTGCTAATAAAATATTATTTTTAATAGCAAAAAATATTTAAACAAATAAAAAATAAAAATTATGCAACAGCAATTAATGACTTTATGCAATTATTGCACTAATATGATTGAAAACAATGTATTTGATAAAATGTTATTTTCAGAGGTTTTATTAATTTTGGCCAAATAATCAAGGCTCTGAAACCATAGTGCATTGATGTAATGATATACCTATATAGACTACACAAAGATTTAGGTTTGCCCATCTCTTAGAATCTGCAACGCGCTATAAATAATAGTCCAGTAAATGACCGTTTTGGAGTGTAATTTTCAGGGTCAACTCCGAATTGCATGACAATTTGGATTTAGGTTCTACTTACCCTCCACTTCAAAGTTGAACTTGTGTCGTTAGTTGCGTGAAAAAACGCGCGTTTAAAATAAGTCCAGAAATGGATAAATCGACTAATTCTAAGCAACTTTCGTTCTATAGAGTTTTTTAAGTAAGTCTTCTCTAGTTATGTGCAATTCAAAATGTTTATCTTTCGATAAAAAAACACGTTTGCAGGCGGTTTTTCGCAAATAACTCAAAAAGTAAATACTTACTTTATCAAGAAAAAAAAATATTCTTAGTAAAAATGTAGATTATTAAAAAACGAAAAAAATGGTGTATTGCCGAAGTCTATAAACCCAGTAAAAGCAAATAGTCGCAGAGATAGAAGCGGATTTTGCTCGTGATAAGTAATATGGACAAACTATATGGGGATATATTCAACCAGTTGTGTACATGACTTTCCCCTACAGGCGGAAACGAGAGTGGGAGACGAGGGTATTTATAAGGGGTCAAAGTCCCGGTTTTTATTATTTTTTTGTGACGCTCATGATCGACATAGTGAACCAAAATTTGGGAAAAAGTAGATCATGACGTAACTAAGTAAAATGTCCAGGGGCGAACAGCTCCGCGGGGACAAAGGGGTGGCGAGCAGGGATGAATATATAAAAATTATGAGGGGTTTTTGTGATGCTCATGACCGAGATAGTGCACCAAAATTTGGAAATAAGTAGATCATGACGTAACTAAGCAAAATCTCAAGGGGCGAACAGCTCCGTGGGGACAAGGGGGTGACGAGCAGGGATGAATATATAAAAATTATGAGGGGTTTTTGTGATGCTCATGACCGAGATAGTGCACCAAAATTTGGAAATAAGTAGATCATGACGTAACTAAGCAAAATCTCAAGGGGCGAACAGCTCCGTGGGGACAAGGGGGTGACGAGCAGGGATGAATATATAAAAATTATGAGGGGTTTTTGTGACGCTCATGACCGAGATAGTGCACCAAAACTTGGGAATAAGTAGATCATGACGTAACTAAGCAAAATCTCAAGGGGCGAACAGCTCCGTGGGGACAAAGGGGTGAAGAGCAGGGATGAATATATAAAAATTATGAGAGGTTTTTGTGACGCTCATGACCGAGATAGTGCACCAAAATTTGGGAATAAGTAAATCATGACGTAACTAAGCAAAATGTCCAGGGGCGAACAGCTCCGTGAAGACAAGGGGGTGACGAGCAGGGATGAATATATAAAAATTATGAGGGGTTTTTGTGACGCTCATGATCGACATAGTGAACCAAAATTTGGGAAAAAGTAGATCATGACGTAACTAAGCAAAATGTCCAGGGGCGAACAGCTCCGTGGGGACAAAGGGTGGCGAGCAGGGATGAATATATAAAAATTATGAGGGGTTTTTGTGACGCTCATGACCGAGATAGTGCGCCAAAATTTGGGAATAAGTAGATCATGACGTAACTAAGCAAAATCTCAAGGGGCGAACAGCTCCTTGGGGACAAGGGGGTGACGAGCAGGGATGAATATATAAAAATTATGAGGGGTTTTGTGATGCTCATGACCGAGATAGTGCACCAAAATTTGGGAATAAGTAGATCGTGACGTAACTAAGCAAAATCTCAAGGGGCGAACAGCTCCGTGGGGACAAGGGGGTGACGAGCAGGGATGAATATATAAAAGTTATGAGAGGTTTTTGTGACGCTCATGGCCGAGACATTTGGGAATAAGTAGATCATGATGTAACTAAGCAAAATCTCCAGGGACGAAACGATGCGTGGAGGATAAAGGGGTGGTGGGCAGGGGTGAATATAAAAATTATAAGGAGTTTTTTGTGACGTTCGTCGTTATAATTTTTATATTCACTCCTGCCTACCACCCCTTTGTCCCCAACGCAGCGTTCCGCCCTGGAGATTTTGATTAGTTACGTCATGATCTACTTATTTCCAAAATTTGGTGCACTGTCTCGATCACGAACGTCACAAAAAACCCCTTACAATTTTTATATTCACCCTTGCTCGCTACCTCTTTGTCTCCCACGCAACTTTCCGCCTCTGGAGATTTTGCTTAGTTACGTCATGACCTACTTATTCACAAATTTTGGTGCATTATCTCGATCATTAGCGTAAAAAAATAAAAACCGCGACTTTGACCCCTTATAACTACCCTCGTTTCCCACTATGGTTTCCGTCCGTAGGGGAAAGTCATGTACACAACTAATTCAACATATCCCTCTATAGTTTGTCCATATTATGTATCACGAGCAAAATCCACTCCCAGCTCTTGGACTAAAAGTTGGACCTAGCTTATGATCTCATGAAAAATACGTCCCTCTCCGTCAAATTCCAAATCGAATATTTTAACGTGAAATAACCAGAAAATTAAGCACGTTTCCTGAAAAATCCATAATAAAAAAATTGTTTCTAAAAATTTTGAAACAATGCTCTTTTCTCAAAATAACCTAAAAAGCATTAGTGATACGAAAAATCTCAAAGAGTAAAAAAATGCAGGTTTTGCTTTTATAAATATGCTAGTTTCATTTTGTTTTTCTGTAAGGAAAAAATTGGTTAAGATATGGCCGTTCAAAGTTTGCATATACTCGTTATTAGGGACTCGTTCAAGCCCTTTCAACTATAACCCTTTCAAAAATAAGCACTTTAAACCAGTGAAACTTACAAATCATATAAAAAATACATAAGTAAAGTATTTTTTTTAAAGCTGTAACGATTAATTTCATTTAAAGTGCTAGATAGAGGGGAGATTGTCACTATTTTTTTTTACTAAAAAAAGAGGCCAATTTTATTTTGAGCGTAACTCGCTTAGTTTTTAACTTTTATAAAAAATAAAAATAAAGCTTTTTTAAACAAGTATTAATGGACTTTTCCCGAAAAGTGCTTTCTTTTGTGGTTATTTCAGGTTGAAATATTCGATTTGGAATTTTACTAATAAGTACATATTTTTTATGAGCTACAACTTTGCTTTTGCTGGGTCTATAGACTTCTCGACTACACGACTTTTTTCGTTTTTTTCTTCGCTATATTTTTGCAAAGAATATTTTTTTCGGTAAAATACTTAGTTTTTGTCGAAAAATACACATTTTCAATCGCAAATAAAAGTATTGAGTTACTTAAAAAACTATGGAACGAAAGTTGCTTTGAATTATTCAATTTATCTCCGGACTTATTTTAAACGAACGTTTTTTCACTCCCGAGAAGGGCTGACTGTCACCCCCAAGTAAAAACAACCAACGGCACAAGTTCAACTTCGAAGTGGAGGGTAAGTAGAACCTAAATCCAAATTACCATGTAATTCGGAGTTGACCCTGAAAATCACACGGTATCGCAGTATTTCCCGTTCATTTATTGGGCTATAAGGACATATTTAGATGTTAAGATTTATATAAAAGAACTTACATATACACGAAACTCTCTTGGCGCACTACTCCTATCTACATCTAGCCGAATGTGCTCCATGGTGACGGCCTTAATTTCAATTTTTCTGGCCAACTTTATTCTGACTCTTCCTTCTGTACCATCAAACGCGAAACAATTACCTGGTAAGGTGGTGGGTTGCAAAATGCTTTTGGGATCAGATAGAAAGTTCATATTTATGAGAAATATGGTGGCATGTTCTACTAAATAAGGAGAAGTATTGGGAGTCGATATCACTGACCCTCCTGCATATAAAGCAGCATAATCTAAAACATCGGTGGTAACTATTATAAATTATCCTAGTATATTATCCTAGATGGAGATTTTTTTATTTTTAAAAGTGTTCTATTTTTTTTTGCAAATACAGTCAGTCATTTAAATATCTAGGAAAATAAGGAAGTTAAATAGAATATTTGATTCACAAAATTTGTTGCATTGGGCAAAAATTTGTTCACCAAAGGGCGGGGAGTTGCCATGATTCGCATATTATGCTATGAGTGTTAGAGAAATGCATTAAAGATAGAAATTTGCAGCACAAAGTAAATGTTTAATGTACAATTAGATAGGTAGTTTTAGATGTACATTCTGTCGGATGAGAAAAAGGACATTTCCTGTGCGGTTTAAAAGTTTTCGAGAAAGATTCGATTTAGTAATGGTATCTTTTGTCTATGATTAAATAGTGGATAAGATAATACATGCCGTTGCGAACAGATTAGGAATTTAGAACCTGATCTTTAAATAAATATGCAGTAATAGTATTACTCATAATTTTTTAAAAGGTACATTTGTTTAAAACATTATATAACTTTCTAATTTGTAAGAGAAAAAAGAATGTGTGACAGTGGCCACTTAAAATTTGTTTTTTAAAATTATTATTTAAAGGACAGTCAATAATAGTGTCAGTAGTTTGAGAAATTAATTTGTAAAATTTATTATTTAATTTTTTTTTTCTGATAAGTAAAATAGATGACAATTTTGATTCAAATACTTACCATATAGTCCAATTTTGTCTGAATCGTAAACATCTAAGGCGTCTGAAATCTTTTTATCAATAATATGTTCGTTTTCCAAGAGATATGTTAATATTTTCCTTTCACATTTCTTTCTGCAAAATAATCTCGTTAACTATTTTCGATTGCAACGAATGCCAGTCATCAAAATGCATTATTTTGATGACTAGCATGCTATAGATACTTTACTAAAGTAGTTGATCTCTAATCTCACAACGAGGTTATTATAATTATCCTTAAAATTCATCACCAAGTTCGCTTCAAGTCAGATGTACTGTTTCTGTGCTATGATTTTAGACTTAAAATCCCAATAGATAGGCAGACAACGCAAGATTGTCAAGTTTAATGGAACACCCAGTATATTTTTTTTATATTTTTAAAAGCTCCTTAACCACTTGTTCTCAACGCATTATATCATGTAGGGTCATTATGACTATTAAAAAGTGAAATTTTGAAATTGTACAGTACAAAACCACTTTGGAATGAAACTTTTTGAGTCTTTATTTGAGAATATACAGGGTGTCCCGGAAAATAGTGCGTTCCTTTAAGGTATGGATAGAATACACAATTTAGAACAAAAAAGTCCTATACCATTTTTTTTCTAAAGTTACCGTTAAAAAAAAAGATTACATTGTTTTTTAATGTTTAGAAATTTAAATAACCTGGCAACATCGGACGCACACGGAATAATAACAGATAATAAAAACTCGTTTGTGATTTACAGTATTTAAAATAATCCAACCTAGTAGTACTTATTACTATTTGTTTACTAAAATTATTTTTTTGAAATGAATTGAAATCTCTATTGCGTAATTTTAAACGAATTATACATATTTTAACATAAAAACACATCTTTTAACTGAACTAGTATTATGTATTTAGTAAGCTTGAAATGTGTTGAATGCTGAGGGCCTTAAATTAATCATATAGTTTACAGTGGCACTTAAATACACCAGATAATGTATCATTAATTTGTTTACTTGTGACTAAAATAATTAAGTTGTACCTACTTACTAGTAGGTAAATAATTATTATACCTAATAAATGTTCAAAGTAAACCACTTTCACGAACACATGCATTCATACGACGAGAAATACCGGCAAAACATTTTGAAAGAAATAATAATTATAGTACCTATGCCTCCCCATTTAGTGATCTGCAATAAATAATCAACACAATAACAGGTAATGAACTCACGATTCGAAAACATTTTCGGCATTGACACTAAACAGGATTCTTCCAAACTATCTGTTTAATTACTAAACATTCTATGTACTGTCTACATTTAAATTTTCGTACCTCATATAGTTGTCAGATTTTAATTTGTATACCAAAATGCACTTTAATTTTTTGGTCAACCGGTTGCATTTAGAAAAAAACTGTTAACGAGTTTTTTGTTCTACATGGTGCTCTCTACCTACGCCTTTAAGGAACGCACTATTTTCCAGGAAACCCTGTATACAAAAAAACGCTGGTACACGTCAACTTTTAAGTTTAATTGTCCAGTGCGATTCACGCAAGTCTAGCATAGTCCATCATCTTAAGTTTTAATGGAACACCCTGTATATTTTTCTGTTTTCAAAAGTTTTTAAATAACTTGATCTTAACAAACTATATTATGTATGGTCTATTATGAATAATACAAGGTGAAAATATTGAACTTACATATGTATAATTTTTGTTCAGAAGTTAAATACAAAACTGATGCAATACAATATTTTGATAATTGGTTTAAAAAATTAATGTTTGATTTAGCTAATTTAAAAACTACCATTATTTAAAGTTTGATAAATTTATTAATGTAGGTAATTTTATGTAGGTATTGAACATTGACGAAAATTATTTATATTTATGTAATAATTTCAAAATTTCACCTTGTATTATTCATAATCATAATATGTCCTATTTAATATAGTTTGTCATGATGAGGTCATTAAGGAGCTCTTAAAACAGAAAAATATATAGGGTGTTTTATTAAAAATAAATATATTGGACTATGCAAGACTTAAGTGAATCATCCTGTACATTCAATTTAATACAAATTAAAGGGAAAGTCCCAGTAGTTGGCTCTAGACCTACCATAGTTATTAAAAAACTTACACAGAAGTAAAAACTTTGTAAAATGGTATAATGTCTAATAAAAACTTTAAAAAGTCATACAAATAGATTATACAGTTGCATCACAACGTTTTCGATCTTATCAGATCATCATGAGTGACATTCTGTGTAATGGTTGAAACTAGCCCACTAATTGAAAATAAAACTTCAATATTACATGGTTTTTAAATGAAATTTAAATTTGTAAATTTGAACTCTATAAGTAAAAATGTTAACCTTCAAACTAGAAGAAGATATCAACAAAATATATGGAATAACGGACATCCTAGGAACAAAAGTTGAAATTCAGCCTTTTAAAAATTCCATACTAATACCGCAATGCAAACGATGTCAAGCATATGGTCACACATGGAAGTTCTGTGCTAGAGGACCAAGGTGTGTTAAATGCACAAAAAACATCTTACTAAAGATTGCGACAAACCTGAAAATGTCAAACCAAAATGTGTTCATCGTGGCGAAAACCATCCTGCCAACTATCGAGGTGTATCGTCGCAAAACAAATGCAGAAAGTAAAAAACAGAGGTCTGAAAAAGACGAATTTGCCACACCCTCCATACAGGTAAACTGAAACCAAGTCGAATGCTGGTGAAAGAACAAGCACAGAAAGTTACTAGTAATAAGAGTTACAGTGCGGTAACAAAAGGTCGCAATGAAAATTATCATAATGATAGATACCAAAAAACAACAGAGAGTGAAAAACAAACAGAACAAACCCTACAAATGATATTACAGGAGTTAAAAAAATTAAATGAAAAGGTCACTTCCCTGGAATATAGAGCTCAAGGTGCTATTCCAAAGGTAAGAAATGGCTAATGATCTTAGAATTGTCGCATGGAATGCCAACGGGCTGCTTAATCATCAACAAAAACTACAAGCAATCCTTGACATCGAAAAAATTGATTTGTTTCTTGTCTCTGAAACGAATTTCACAAATCAATCCTACATCAAATTTAAAGGATATAAGGTATATCATACAATACATCCTGACAATGCGGCCAAAGGAGACAGTACAATCATCATAAAGGATAATATATGTCATCATGAAGAGTTGGAATATAAAACTGAACATATTCAAGCCACTACAGTACATATAAAGACTATAAAACTTTTGAAATAAATGTAAGTTCAATAAACTGCCCACCTAAACATTCCATTAAAAAAGAGCAGTATAATGAATTCCTGAAAAGCTTAGGGGAAAGATTCATTATTGGAGGTGACTTCAATGCAAAGAACACACACACTGGGGCTCTAGAATCACTACCTACTACTTAGTGAAAGGAGCTTTTGTTAGCCATTAAAGAACAGAGGTATGAAGCACTATCAACTAGTAGACCAACCTACTGGCCTACGGATAGAAACAAGACCCCTGATTTAATAGACTTCTTTATTATTAAGAATAATTCTGATCATTCGCCCATAGTACTAACCATGAGTGACCGAATTATTAAAAAACAAAGTAACCCCACATTAACAAATAAATGGACGGATTGGGTAAGTTTTAAGCTGAGCGTCGAAGAGAGAATAAATCTAAGTGTACCAATACAAAACGCAGAGCAATTAGATAAAGAAGCAGAATTGTTGGTGAACAATATCCAGCAAGCAGCATGAGAAAACACTCCTACACTGAAACCTAGGCTAAAAGGAAACAATTATCCAAAGGAAATAAGGAACATGATAATTGAAAAAAGAAAACTGAGAAGAATTTGGCAACAAACAAGGTCTCCTCAAGATAAGACTAAACTAAATCGTGCAAGTCAACAACTCAAAAGAACTATCCGACAATTAAAGAATGACTCAATTAATTCTTTACAGGAGCTAAAAGATGACGGTAGTACAGATTATTCCTTATGGAAAGCTACTAAAAGACTGAAAAGACCTATTATGCACTCTCCTCCTATTAAACTAGAAAATGGTAACGGGGCCAGAAGTAGTGCACAAAAAGCAGAGCTATTTGCCATACATCTTGAAAATACATTCAAACCAAATGAACCTCAAGGGGATGAAGAAAGATGGGAGGAACCTGTTCAATTGGAGGAAGAAATTCGGCTAACTATACCAAAAGAAGTCCTTGAATAAATAAGGGAAAATATTAATCCGAAGAAAGCTCCGGGCTATGATTTAATTACGGGTGAGCTGTTGAAATATCTTCCACGAAGAGCTATCGTAAAATTAACAAACCTCTTTAACGGTGCATTCAAATTAAAATATGTACCAATGATATGGAAGATGGCGGAAGTCATTATGATTCCTAAACCAGGAAAACCAGCACATGAGGTTTCGTCATACAGACCGATATCTTTGCTTCCTGTAATATCGAAGCTGTTTGAGAAACTGCTCCTCAAGAGAATAAAACCAATTATCGAAGCAAGAAATTTGATACCGACACATCAATTCGGATTTAGAAATAAGCATTCAACAATTGACCAGGTGCACAGAATCACAAATATTATCGAAAGATCCCTAGAAGAAAAGAAAGTCTGTTCAACTGTATTACTTGATGCTGCACTGCTGCACAGGCTTTTGATAAAGTCTGGCATGAAGGTTTAACATACAAACTAAAATGTTTTTTACCTATACAGTAGTCAAAACTTTTACAATCGTACGTAAAAGAACGACATTTTAGAATTAAGCAAGAAGACTGTTTTTCAGACTTTAATTAGAGCAGGTGTTCCACAAGGCAGTGTGTTGGGTCCGGTCCTATACCTACTATACACGTGTGATATACCTGTACTGGAAGACAACACAGTTGCCACCTTTGCTGATGATACAGCTATTTAAGCAGTAGGGACGACAAGTGAAGAGGCGACCAACAAGGTCCAAATAGCAGTTAACCAAATCCATAAATGGACACAAAAATGGAGAATCAGACTGAATGAAGCTAAATCTGTCCATGTTAATTTCACCAACAAAAAAATACAATATAAACCAGTTATAATCAACAATATCCAAGTACCATATGCAGATACTGCCAAGTATTTGGGTATAACATTAGATGCAAAACTACGCTGGAAGGTGCACGTTAAGAAAAAAAGGGAAGAACTAAATATAAGATATAAAAAAATGCATTGGCTAATTGGAAGGAGCTCCACATTATCGATGCATAATAAGCTACTACTTTACAAACAAATATTGAGACCTGTATGGACTTATTGATGCCCACTATGGGGGTGTACTAGACCAAGCAATATAACAGTAATACAAAGATTCCAGAACAAAATACTAAGAAATATTGTAGATACTCCTTGGTATGTGACAAACAGTGATCTCCATAAGAACCTAGGAATGGAAACTGTGGTTATAATCATCAAGACGATGGCAGGAAGTCACGAGCAACGACTTCATATGCACGAGAATATTGAAGCAATCCAGCTCCTCGATACCACTGGACAAATTAGAAGACTGAAGAGGACAAAGCCTTTTGAACTAGTTTAAGTGATAGGTGATAGTGAAAAGCAGAGCATAGTGCTTGTGCGCGTTAGTGTGTATGCTGGAATAGTGCACTATTTTGTTAGATTAGATAAAAGACGCTATGGGGTAAGCTCTTAATTTTAAGGAACAGTAGTAATTTAGGTTAAATTAAAATTGCTCATTGGTCAATTATGACCAGATTGTAATAATTGTAATAATCATCATCATAGTGATGATTATGGGAAAAAAATAAGTAAAAATCTGTTAACATCGACCTAGTGTCATTTCATTTCACCTATTTAATACAGTTTCTTATGATCAGGGGCTTTTAAAACAGAAAAATATATAGGGTGTTTCATTAAAAATAAATATAATGGACTATGCAAGACTTAAGTGAATCATCCTGTACATTCAATTTAATACAAATTAAAGGGAAAGTCCCAGTAGTTGGCTCCATACCTCATAGTTATAAAAACCTTAGAGGTCTGGATCCCGCGTATGAAAAAAAAGTTGATTAATAGCAAGCTGAAAATTTGTTAATAGCTTAAGGGTGTCTAGTCGGACAAACTTTGATATATAAGAACACTGGAACAGGGGAAGTTTTAATTGTGGAACAGGTTAAAAATTTGGAACGGTCAGACCACGAAAACGGCACATGCATTTTGTCCGACAGAACAGACTTAAACTTTCCGAACAGAGATTAAACTCTCATGCAAAAATCAGACTGTTATTTATCACCAAATGGGCGTTTTAATGAGTTTAACATGTAGAATATGTGAAATGACAGGAATTATGACAGGTGATACATAGCAGTCTGATTTTTGCATGAGAGTTTAATCTCTGTTCGGAGAGTTTAAGTCTGTTCTGTCGGACAAAATAAATGGGCCGTTTTCGTGGTCTGACCGTGCCAAATTTTTAACCTGTTCCACAATTAAAAGTTCCCCTGTTCCAGTGTTCCCATATATCAAAGTTTATCCGACTAGACACCCTTAAGCTATTAACAAATTTTCAGCTTGCTATTAATCAACTTTTTTTTCATACGCGGGATCCAGACCTATTACACAGAAGTAAAAACTTTGTAAAATGGTATAATGTCTAATAAAAACTTTTAAAAAGTTATCCAAATAGATTATAAAATTGCATCAGAATGTTTTCGATCTTATCAGATCATCATGAATGACATTCTGTGTAGTGGTTGAAACTAGCCCATTAGTTGAAAATAAAACTTCAATATTACAGGCATTGTTTTTAAATGAAATTTAAATTTGTAAATTTGTACTCCATAAGTAAAAATCTGTTAACATCGACCTAGTGTCATTTCACAAATTTAAAGTTCATTTCAAAACCATGTAATATTGAAGTATTATTTTTCTAACTAGTGGGCTAGTTTCAACTAGTACACATAATGTTACTGATGATGATCTGATAAGATCGAAAACGTTCTGGTGCCATTTTATGATTTATAATTTATTTGGATAACTTTTTAAAGTTTTTAATAAACATACCATTTTGCAAACAAAGTTTTTTACTTCTCTGTTTTTTATTTAAATTAATGTTTCCGCACATCTGAATTAAAAAATTGACAAGTCCCAGCGTTTTATATAATTTTCTAAAATAAGGGCCCAAATAATAATATTCTATTTTATAAAAGGAGCTTTTAAAAATCTATAAATATACAAGGTGCTCCATTAAAAATAAAGCTTATGGACTATGCTAGGCTTGCGTGAATCACATTGTAGGTACATTAAAATTCATGATTAAAAAGCGCAGGTTCATATATAAAAATCAAAGGATCTCACCGTTTTTATATTTTTTAAAAACAATGTCAAATAATTTTATTCCGTAAGCCGCCCTGTATAATCTTTATTATATTTCGATATTGTGTAGAGAAAAAATATCATTACTTTTATCAGTGGTTTACCCATTTAGGAATTTGCAACTCCCTTTTTGCCTACATTTTTCTTCTACTTAATTTAGTTTCCCTTAAAAAACAATGTAAGCTCGTCAAGAAATCTGAATACTAATGCTAGCTCGTTTAATATATATTTTAAAATTAATTTTTTTCTCGTGGTTTTTTTTTGTCTAAGCCAGAACCTTTATGTCTACCCCTAATATAATTATGGTTGGCTTCAAAATATTAGCCCGCAGACAATGCCTTGTTTAAAGAGATTCTTGACATTATTCAAAACGAAACCGAGGAGCCCACTAAATTATCTAGAAACAATAAATACGGTACGGTACGCTGGTATGCTATTAAAAAAGAGACACAAAAATTTGTGTTATACAGGGTGTTTCATTATTAATTGTCCATATAGTAACTGGAGAAACCTTAGCACAAAATACGAAGATTTAACCTAAAACACTTGAATAAAATGTGGTTCCTTACTGAGTTACAGGGTGTTTAATTTAAAAATTTAAAAATTGTTTTTGCTCAGCATTTTCAAACTATTCGACGTATCCTTTTCATACTTGGCAGGTAGTATAGGTACTATACAAACTACTAAATTATGTTAAACAAACGTTTCTGGCTGTTACCAGAGGCGTACGACGGGGGAAAGTGAATGGTTGACCCTTTCCAAATTCTACGCCACTGTCGAAATTGCTATTTTTGTTAAATTTTTGGATTCTCCAATACTTTCTATGAAAATAATATACTCTTAATTCGTAACGATAAAGGCATTAGTTTTCGAGATCCTTGAAGTTAAAAATGAAACGACACGGTTATAGTATTTTTACTACAAAAACGTTATTACGTAGGTCAAAATTTTTGACGTAAGAGAACTGTCAAAACATTAGAATGTGACTTTTCATTATTGCCATGTTTATTATATATATGGTAATAATGAAAATTCCCATTCTAATGTTTTGACAGTTCTCTTACGTCAAAAATTTTGACCTACGTAATAACGTTTTTGTAGAAAAAATACTATATTTTGATTAATGTATTGTGTCGCTTCATTTTTAATTTCAAATATCTCGAAAACTAATCATATCGTTACGAATAAAAAGTATATTATTTACATAAAAAGTATTGCAAAATCAAAAAATTACACTAAAATGGCAATTTCGTCAGTGGCGTAGAATTTTTGAAGGGTCAACGAGCCACTATCCCCTGTCGTGCGCCTCTGGTAGTAGCTAGAAACGTTTATTTAACTTAATTTAGTAGGGTGCACAGTACCTACACTTTCTGCCAAGTTTGATAAGGATACGCCAAATAGTTTTAAAGTACTGGGTACAAATAATTTTTAAATTTTAATCATATGAATCACATCATAAATTAATCAAAATAACTGTGCCGTTTCATATTTAACTTCAAATATCTCGAAAAATAATGACTTTATCGTTACCAATAAAGAGTATATTATTTACGTAGAAAGTATTAGAGAATCTAAAAATAGCACTAAAATAGTAATTCCTCCAGTGGCGTAGAATTTGAGAAGGGTCAACCATTCACCATACCCTGTCGTACGCCTCTAGTAGTAGCTAGAAACGTTTGTTTATCATAATTTAGTAGGGTGTCTAGTAGTCGCACTTTCTGCTAAGTATGAAAAGGATACGTCGAATAGTTTTAAAATGCTGAGCAAAAATAGTTTTTAAATTTTTAGATAAAACACCCTGTAACTCAGTAAGGGACCACATTTTATTTAAGTGTTTTAGGTTAAATCTTCGTATTTTGTGCTAAGGTTTCTCCAGTTAGTATATGGACAATTATTAATGAAACACCCTGTATAGGTAGAGGTAAAACTATATAGAACTAAAATAAATTTTGATTTTTTTTTGGTGTCATTTATTATGCACTGCGCGTCAGAGAAAACGGGCACCCCAAAAAATGGGTCATTTTTGATGTCTCGTATCTCCTAAACCTGTTGTCCGATTTAAGTAATTTTTTTAATATGTTATAGAGTTATAGCCTTATTTTTTAACAATACCGCTGTAATACTATTGTTGCTAAACATGCAAATTTTTATTATATACTGGGTGTACGAATCAAACTGTGTTTTTTCTCAAAGTTTGCAACACCATGTGGAATATTCTAGCATTTATAAAATACTGAAATTAAAACCCAACTATAACCTCAGGTTTTCTTAACATTCCGTTTTTTTATTCATTCGCTTATGTTGGATAATACAAAAGTTAGACACATTAACAAATAGCCATGCTCTTCATATTTCTAAATAAGTGCCACAAACTTCAAGGGGTAATTCTGCATGAAAAAATAATGGCCGTTTGCTTTATAAACATATGTCCGCAAATGTTTCTTTTCCGAGATAAGGGATGTTGAATTCTTTCTTACAAACTGACGATTTATTAGAGAGATTTTGCACCTCTTATTTTGCGATTCCGTTATGGTTATCGTTATACTACGTCTGCGCAGTAGCGAATATATGATCCGTTATCGTTATTAAACATAAGAGATTCCGTAATTTACGGAGGTTTAAAGTAGTGCTTATCGTTATAGTAATGATTAAATTGCTTTGTTGCCAGAATGTAAAAAAATCAGTAAAATTACATTTACATAGATTCTAATTTTGGTGACCTATAAATTAAAATATCAAAAACTGTTCAAGTATATGCTTAAAATTACAATAACGTTGTGAAGTGAGGTTATGTTTAAATAACGATAACGATGACACGAAAAACCTACTTGAAAGGCTGCAAAAACTCTGCTTTTTAACGTTGCCGTAATCGTTATGCTTAATAAAGTTAACCATAGCGGAGCCAAAATCAGCGGTTATTTTAAGAGGTGCAAAATCTCTCTATTTATTGCTCTAAAACCGGTTAAGATATGCAAATGAAATTTAGTGGGTTTTAAGACGTAATTATTGCACATTTTTTGACATATTATAATTAAGAATTTTATATTCACCATTGGCATGCATAAGGGTAGTATCACCGATAATATTGGTGAATATAAAATTCTCAATTGTGTGTCAAAAAATTTGCAACAACTACGTCTTAAAACCCACCAAATTTCATTTGCATATCTCGACCGGTTTTAAAGCAATAAATGAATTGTCCGTTTCTAAGCAAAAATTCAACATCCCGTATCTCGGAAACGAAGCATTTGCGGACACACAATTATAAAGCAAACTGTCATTATTTTTTAATGCAAAATTACCCCCTAAAGTTTGTCGAACTTATTTATAAACACCCTGTACTGATGGATAACATGGCTTTTTGTTCAATTACCAAACTTTTGCATTACATAACATAAGCGAATGAATAAAAAAACAGTATGTTAAAAAATCCTGAGGCTACAGTTGGGTTTTAATTTCAGTATGTTATAAATGTTAGAATACTCAATACTCCACAGGGTGTTGCGAACTTTGAGAAAAAACACAGTTTGATTCGTACACCCGGTATACAATGAAAATTTACCTGTTTATCAATAATAACATTACAGCGATATTGTTAAAAAATAAGGCTATAACATATCAAAACAATTACTTAAATCGGACAACAGGTTTAGGAGATACGAGACATCAAAAATGACCCATATTTTGTGGTGCCCGTTTTCTCTGACGCGCAATGTAGTATAGTTTAATATAACTAAATAGGAAGATTTGTAAAGCCGGGATCCGATGGAGTGTGGTGTGGCACTCTTCACCAGTTTACGTCGGTAAAGAGAAATAGAAAATATACAGGGTGTTAGTAAATAAGCATAAAAAAAATGTATAAACATTCTCAATTTCTTTGCAAAACGAAAATGCAGCAGCTGCATAATACTGTGGTCAAATCTGAGAGTACATAAAGAGTCTATACCGGTTTCGGGGTTGTTTCCCCCTCATCAGTAGTCCCATATCCTCCTCTCTCAGATTCTTCCACGTACCACACTTTGGGCCTTTCCGAATTGCAAAGAAAGAAATGTCACGGATGAACTAGGGCCACCTACCGAAAAACAAAGTAAGTTATCAATCGACGTAGTAGAAATTGAGAATGTTTATACATTTTTAATTCATTTACTCTTTTGTTTGAGTATTAAGGAATCTTTCTTGTTGGAGCTTTTACCACGCTGAGCAGATGAGTTGTGAATTATTTAAAATTGTCTCATCTTAATTTTCTCGGCATCCTGTATGATTTATAAATTTTGAAAATCTCAGGAGGTGTAACCAAAGAAAGTATTCCAGCTGTTGTCAATCTAGTGGTATGGAGAAGATATTTATTGTCGTTTTCTGTGCTACTTCGATTGGTAACTTTGTTAAGTATGAAGAACTTTAAGGACATGAAAAAATAACGACATGAAAAAATAATGACAGTTTGCTCGATAAACGTATGTTCGCAAATGCTTCGTTTCCGAGATACGGCGTGTTGAAATTTTTATTTCAAACTGAGAATGTTTTTATTGCTCTAAGACCGTTTGAGCTATAGAAATTAAATTTGGTAAGTTTTAAAAGGTAGTTTTTTTAGAGAACGCCACTGAAATATTTCAAATTAAAATATATTTTTGAATTCCACGTTTAACTTATGATAAAGAACCTTTCTTGTCTTTTTTTCATATGATGCACCGTTTTTACGAAAAAAGAAAACAAAACATCTTCGCGCGTATTTTTCATTTCTAAATACATTATCAAGAACTCCCCAATATAATAATACCAAAGTAGAACAATAACAGAAAATATTACTAAAAAGATTTTAACTAGGTGCAAAGCTACAATAAATGTTCAAAATTACCTCCTTTAAAGGTGACATAATAATTTTATATTCACCATTGGCGCCCGTACAGGTAATGGTCTGAATTTTTTTAAAGAAATAAAATACGCCACTGAGATACGTAAAATTAATAATTATTTTTGAATTCCTCGTTCAATTCATGACAAAAAATCATTCTGGCCTTTTTTTTATATGCCGCGTGGTTTTTATACAAAAAAAAAATAAAACATCTTAACGCTTACAAATTATTCGAGGTAGATTCCATGTGCATAGAAACTTATTTCAAATACTTTGTAAACGTTAAGATATTTTATATTTTTGCATAAAAACGGCGTCTCATATGAAAAAAAGACGAGAAAGATTTTTTGTCGTAAATTAAACGAGGAATTCAAAAAGTATTTTTAATTTGACATATCTCAGTGGTGTACTTTTTTCTTTAAAAAATTCAGACCATTACTCGTACGCGCCCCAATGGTGAATATAAAATTACTCTGTCACCTTTAAAGGAGGTAATTTAGAACATTTTTTTGTTGTAGCTTTGCACATAGTTAAAATCTTTTTAGAAATATTTTCTGTTATTGCTTTAGTTTGGTATTATTATATTAGAAAGTTCTTGATAATGTATTAAGAAATGAAAAATACGCGCGAGCGCGAAAATGTTTTATTTTTTTGCATAAAAACGGTGCACCATATGAAAAAAAAAGACAAGAAAGGTTCTTTATCATAAATTAAACGTGGAATACAAAAATAATTTTTAATTTGAAATGTTTCAGTGGCGTACTATTTTTTTCTTTAAAAAAATTCAGACCATTACCCGTAGGCGCACCAATGATGAATACAAAATTGTGATTTGTATGTCAAAAAATGCGCAATAACTACCCCTTAAAACCCACCAAATTTAATTCCCATAGCTCAAACGGTCTTAGAGCAATAAAAAAATTCGCAGTTTGAATTAAAAATTTCAACACCCCGTATCTCGTAAACGAGGCATTTGAGGACATACGTTTATAGAGCAAACTATCATTATTTTTTCATGTAGAATTACCCCTTAAAGTTTGTCATACTTATATTTACTAACACCCTGTATAATAGTGAAAAGAGAAGAGAGCACGGTTGGCGCTCCACGTTGCTGTGAAATATAAATATTTACTTTTTCATAAATACGGTCGGACCATTCTGATGGAGATTCTCTATCGACCATACATTCTCCTCAAGTATCGAGGGTACACTACTAGTGTTGGCGGTAGGAATTTTAATAAACTGGTTAATTCATACAATGATTAAAGTTCAAACACGTAGTAACGTATACCACTTCATATCAAAATTACCACGACATCACCGTATCAGTCCCTAGCCGAGTCAGAAGGATTTGTATCAGCTTCTGACTTACCCCGACACGACTGGGACCGTATCAGTCCCTAGCCGAGTCGAAAGGATTTGTATCAGCTTCTGACTTCCTTTGGACCGTGTTAATTTACCGAAAAACGACGGGCGAGCTCACGCCACTCCAAGCCGGCCATAACGAGAAGGTTCGGTCCTAGCCCAAGGATTGTAAATTGCAAATTAGGAGGGAAATAACGCTATTTCACGTTGCGTTGACTCCCTTCTTTAGTTTTTACCTTCTTCTGTTACATATTTTCTATTTTCTATTTCTCTTCACGTGCCACGCTACGTTCCGTTGGATCCCAGCTTAACATGTAGGAAGACGAAACTACACTCGAGTCCACGAGTCTTTACCCGTGCGTCATAAATACCTGGCGAGATAAAACACATACTTTCTATCTAGCACCATTCTCTTCCACGCATGAAACTAATGACAAACCAGCTACCGCCTGTTATTAAGTAAAAACACATGTTATTTTATGCACGATCTAGATTCAGTACATTGAAAAGAGATAGGTACAAAAAAAAAGACGATTGGGGATGTTTTCACATATTTTAAGTACAATTTCTGACGTTTTGGTTTGTTTACTTTTGTGGCTGTCAGTTTGTTGAATTTTTTGCGGTTATTTTGTCGAATTTTTGCATTTTGAAGATTTTTATAGTATACAAACAGTTTTCACAACTAATTTTATATTTGAGTTTGAAATTTTATGGTAAGTTTATGTTATTTTACGATTAATTTTGACAACTTACAAAGCTAACCTCATTGACACAGTTAAGGAATGCTTGCGTTTAATGTTCCGCCAAATTGAATAAAATAACAAAAAGAAAATATGTTACTTAATTTTTTTTATAAATTGTTTATTTATTTATTATTCAGTGACAATAAAATAATTTAGTAAGCTACTTCAAATGTAGCTGTAATTATGCACCAAAATTTTAAAGTAAAACTTAAATTTGACATTCTATTTATTTGATACCGTCAAATTTTATACTATAACCGTGATCGGAGTAATACCCACTTTCTGTCACTTGCTGTTGCGTTTAGTAAGTTTCCGACTTATTTCGTATGCTTTAAATGATGACGCACGGATAAAGACTCGTGGACTCTAATGTATATCAGGAAGTGGTAAGGGTACCCACACTAATAATCTAAAATACATACTCAACTGAAACATAGTACGTCTCTTGATTTCGTTTTACGGCGAATTCTGCCGTATTAGTTTGACTCCTAACTAAGTATCGAGACCAAGTTTTCGTTGGAACTTTGCCACCCTGAATTAGGCAAGAAGTGAAGTGCAAATTATAGACCTCCCCGTGTATTCTTTCATTCAGCATTCATTTGTTTTGCAAGTACGAAAGCATAACCAGAAACTTGGTCTCAGTAGAGGTTTTATTTCTCCGGAAATAAAACATCCAATTGTTTTTTTAAATTATAAAATACTAGTAATGTATACATCTGGTGATCTCATACAAATCGGCGATATCAGAGGCGTATTTTTGCAAAGTATGTATCGTTTAATATAAAATTTGACACACCGTATGTAATGTACAGTGCTCTTCAGATAAAACTATCCACTTTAAATAACTTTTAAACCACTGATTTTTAGAAAAAACGCAAAAACACGTAAATACTACTTGAAGGAGGAGACATTATACCATATTTAAGCTTGCCGGAAAAGGCACCCCCTATATATTATTTTCCTTCTTAGTCACGTTGCGAGAGATATACTGAGTAGGTATATAAAAATGCTTTGAATCTAAACGCTGGAGCTTTAAACAAGATTTCTATTTTTTTATTATTTTTGAAGTTATACTTCTTTAGGCGCGACTGGGAGTGAATTTTTATTATTCTGCGCGCATGCGCACACAGACAGTATGGCGTTAGTTGCTAACTCTTTTATCAAGTTATGTATATATCAGTGCAAAAAAGGTGTGAAAAGAGTATATTAGTGTTTTTAGTAAATATATTTATTATAATTTTTGTGTCTTTGGATTTATCTTCCTCGGGAGTAAGATAAGTATTAAAAACATGTTTATATTTATTATACTTCACTTCGTCTGTTTGCTACCGTGAATTGTCATTATGTCCGAGAAACTATACAAACAGAGAGCTCGTGGCGTTATTGGTAGAGCATTCGGCTACAGATCGAGAGGTCTTGGGTTCAAATCTGGACCATTCCTCTCCTTTTTTTTTGGAAAGTGGTAAGCATTAAAATTAGTTTAATATTTACATAAAATAAAAATAAACTGTTTATAGTATATTAAGTATGGAGAACGGTAAGGGTTTTATACCGATCGAAGACAATTGTTTGGAGGAGGAGCGGAGCGACGACTCCAATTATTGCCTGAGATCGGTTACCCTTAACGTTCGACATGCTTATAACGTTTTTTGCACGATTGATACCATTATAAATTATAAAATTAAACATTTTCGTCATATTGACTAGTTTCATTCATTTTATCAAGATAGATACTTTGGTTGTTAGGTATTAACTAGGGTGCATAACAACAATGGAGAATTGAGTTTTTATTTAGTTGTCAATAATTTTAAGTACAATTTTGATTATTATAAATTAAAATACGAGCGAAAGTGAGTTTGAAGAAATTGAACGGGCTTGGGAAGAAGGTTGTTCCGCAATTATTCCCGAAAATCCAAAATCCGTTATCAAAATACCTACCAAAGTTTTAAAAAATGGTATGAAGGCAAGAATTTAAGAATCGAAGAAAAGACTCTATTGGCATATTTCGTTCAAAGACATATGCAGTTGAAAGCTCCTGGAAGCCTCTGGGCAGAATATTCAATGATTAAATCCACCGTTTTTCTTTATGATGGCATTGATATTTCCAAGTTTTCAACTTTGATCGCGTATTTGAAGAGAAAAATTAACAAATTGTACCATAAGTTTCAATATTAATAAATAATTCGTTAGTTTTCTTTATTCTTTCAAAAAATAAATTAAAATTAAGAGATTTTTTAACTCGACGGTAAGTGAATTACTTACCGTCGAGTTGGAGTACTTACCGTCGAGTTGGATTACTTACCGTCGAGTTGCTAGTAAATGTCACCTACTGACGTAAAATCTGTCACGGTAAACAGTCAAAAATGATCAATCGTGCAAAAAAGTATATTTATGTCGTTGAAATCATAGAAGTATAACTTCTTACGTGCGTACAAATTACACACACATTTTTTTATTTTTCTTTATAAAACCTATTAAATTTTTCTTTATAAATTGATTTTGTTTTTTCCCGTAAAAAATTTAAGAATATATATTACATTAGAATTAGAGTACTTTAAGAAGAGAGGTGTCCGTGTCTCCAAGTTCTTCCCAATTGCGAAAATTTTTAAAATTAATCACCGCAGAGAATATGGATCTGTACTGCGCTCTTCAATAAAATTTACTGTTGAGGACACGTCCCGTGGGACTAGATATAATCAATCTTTATTACATTTCTCGTAACTTCTTTAGTGTAATTAATTAGGGATCAATCCTCTAAAGACGTCGTCAAGAAGTGTACCTATATTCAAGGAGAAAATAATTTGTTATGGTAATAGTACGAGAAAATGAAGTTGTTTTAGTATCTAAATGAATATATTAGACAGAAGATTAATGTTTAAAGTTCCGATGACTGAACTAATATAAGTAATGTATTTATCTATTACTACGTGATTAAGCGGATAGCTTTCTTTTTTGACGTGCTATTCTTGTTCTCATGATCATTTTTCAGTGCGTCATTAATTATGACGTCATATACTGTATTGGGTGTGTCGAGACTTATTTCATGTAATTATTGACGAATCTGACAGATGCCCGAATCGTACTTAGCCATAGGTGAAAAGCTTGTGGAATTAAACTAATTAGTAATTTAGTAGATTTGATTTTTACACAATATGTTAACATGTAGTTATTTTTTATAAAGGGGAATAAAATTAAAAAGTAAACAATATTGTTAATTAAATTTATAAATATGGAAACATTAAAAAATGACACAAAACTCTCCATAAATTGTGTTTTTATCTTCTTCTCTAGGTGCTGTATCCGCTTCAAAAGTTGGTAATCATCAGAGCGATTTTTATTTCTGAAACCTCGGCTCTAAATAATTCATTGTTATTACATCCAAACCAGTTCCTAAAGTTCTTCAGCCATGAGTTACGTCTCCTTACTATGAATATTTTTCTTGCATAATGACCTGGAGTATAAACTAACTTCTAACGAATTAAATTCTAAACCAAAATACAAAACTAACTTTTAACGAACTAAATTCTAAAGCAAAACACAAAATAATGCACAAAAACGTTGTGAAACACAAGGGAAGTCGAATTCGAAATTTCAAAATGACAGGTACACAAAATACTGACCTGAATAATAACCGTCACTGACTCTTTGACACTTCAAAAAATGGCCAAAATGGACGAAGTTTTCGTCAAATGTTCGTAATACGTGTATATGATTGGCTAGAAATAACGCGCATTCTAAATATCAACGAATCAAACGTAGGTTAGGAATAGACATCTTATGTATATAACCATTGTAATGTTGCATTATTTTTGTGTTTAATCACGGAGCTACCGCTTTTTCCGTCTCATCAAACTTAATGCATTAGAGAGAAATCGAAAAACTGTGACGCACTGAAAAATGATCATGAGAACAAGAATAGTAGATCTGGGATTGAATTTCACCCACTATAGGCTATAGGTACTTAATTCAAAATCAAGATGCAGTAGAAGTAAACAACCCAAGACACGTTAACTGCTACAAGGAGCACTCCTGAATCATGATTTACAATGTATAAACTGTGTAAATCATTATTTGGGATTTACAATGTAGATACATTGTAAATTATGATTCAGGAGTACTCCCTGTAACAGTTAATGTGTCTTGGTTTGTTTACTTCTACTGCATCTTGATTGTGAATTTAGATTAGACCATTCATCAGCGGTAAAAAACTGTAAAACCGTGGAATTTTGAGAATCAACACCGATGTTAATGAAAATTTGGACTTAAGCTCGATTTACCCTCTTCTTCAAAATCTACCCTACGCCGAACCGGGCTTTTGCCCTGGAGGTGAAAACAGTCATCTTGGGGATGAAAATTTTTTCAATCAAAATAACTATAAGTCGATAGATTGACCAATTCTGAGCAAATTTTGTTCTATACAATTTTTTTGCAAAGTTGATACCTACTTTCCAAGTTAATAGCGATTGAAACTATGCATTTTTCATTAAAAAACTCACGTTTTATAAGCATTTTTCATGAATAACTTAAAAATTATTAATTTTATAGAAAAAATCATTAAGAACAAAATTGTAGCTAAAAAAAATAAAGAGATTCGCGTCGAAAAGACCTATGTAAACCACAATAACGACTGAGTTATTGTTGTTTAAGGGATGGTTATTTTCGAAGAACCTCGAAATGGAGAACCTTCAATCTCAAATAACTCGAATGTGGTGCAATTGTTCGGGAAAACTTATCTAACTTTTTTTAGATTTCCCAAAACAACGTTTTCGGAAAACTTAAATCCTTTAAAGTTCATCATAAAACCTTTCAAATGAGCTCTGATAAAAGTTTTTGCATTAGAACTGATCGACTTATATGACGGAAATAAAGTCGCTCCCTGCTTTTGTTAAAATGTAACAATTAAATCCTCGTCATAACAATCCTAATAGAAATTAATATAGTCCTGTCGCCAGGGGGGGGGGGTACAACGGCCTCCTGTATTCAGATGGACTTACCCAAGATTTTTTTAATCTATTTTGGCCCGTAGAACACGAATTTTTTGGGTAACAGTTGATCCGGATGTCGATAAGATTGTTATCAACAAAGAAGTGGAGGAATTACATAACAGCGATTTCTCTCAAAACAAAACATTTTTTTTGTATTTTTTGGGCCATTCTTATGAAAAAATGTTCCTACAAGTTTTTTCGTAGGATGCATAGTTTTCAAGATAAACGCGGTTAAACTTTAAAAAAATCGAAAAATTGCAATTTTTGAACCCGAATAACTTTTGATTAAAAAATAAAATAGCAATTCTGCTTACCGCATTTGAAAGTTCAAGACAAATTCTATCGGTTTTGAATATATCCATTGCTAAAAATTTATTTGTTTATTGTTAAAAAAGGCTATAAACACATAGTGTTTCCCGTGCCTAATACATGCGTTTTAACGCATGTTACGTAGAAATCGCCTCGCCTGCACTTTTAGCTACTCTACCTACTCGTTCGATTTTAAATGAGAAATCATTGACAACATCACTCAAACACTAGGTGTTTGTAGCTTGGTTTAGCAATAAAATAATAACTTTTTAGCAATGCAAATAACTAAAACCGATATAATTTGACTTGAACTTTCAAATGCGGTAAACAGAATTGCTATTTTATTTTTTAATCAAAAGTTATTCGGGTTTAAAAATTGCAATTTTTCGATTTTTTGAAAGTTCAACCTCGTTTATCTCGAAAACTATGCATCCTATGAAAAAATTTGTAGGAACATTTTTTGGTTAGAATGGCCCAAGAAATACAAAAAAATGTTTTGTTTTGCGAAAAATGGCTGGTAAGTAATTCCTCAAGTTCTTTGTTTATAACAACCTTATCGACATCCGGATCAACTGTTACCCAAAAAATTCATGTTCTACGGATCAAAATATATATAAAAAACTTGGATAAGTCCATCTGAATACAGGAGGCCGTTGTACCCCCCCTGGCGACAGGACTAATAGCTTCCTACTTGAAATTAACTTAATTTAGGTATAATTGATATGATCCATGTGATTTCATCGGTTTGAAAGGCTTAGTTTAGAAAAAGTAGTTGATTAAAACGAAAATTACATTTTTATAATTTAAAAAAGTGCATTTTTCTAAAATAAACCTAAAAGTGTTCATGATACAAAAGCAAAAATATCAAAATTTTTAGTAAAATAAATTCTTCAATTAAAATTTCAAACATTTTTTCATATTATCAACACTTTTAGATTTATTTAAGAAAAATGAACTTTTTTTTAATATAAAAATGTCATTTTCGATTTAATCCACTACTTTTTTTTAACTAAGCATTTCAAACCGGTCAAATCACATGGATCGTATCAATTATACCTAAATAAAATTAATTTCAAGTGCGAAGCTATTCATTTTTTTTTAAATTATAATGACGAGGGTTTTTCGTTGACGAGGACATCAAAAAAAGCAGGGAGCGACTTTATTTTCGTCATAAGTCAGTCAGTTCTTACCAGGGCCGCCGAGAGGGATGAGCGGGCCCCGGTAAAAAGTGAAGAGCGGGCCCCCGGCAAGAAGTGAAGAGCGAAAAAATTGTTTATTTTTTATAGAAATAAAATTATAAATAATAAAAATAATAAACATTTCAAATATAAATTTTATTCAATTTTGATTGTACAAAATTTTATTAAATTTATAAGAGTGAAAATATTTATAATACAGGTGCTTTTCGAGTTTTCCGATTGGCAAAAATGTCTCTAATTTTCTAAAAATCGCATGATTTTACCAAATCATTTTCAATTCACAAAGTTGAAAGGCAGCTAAACGATCCTGGGCCTAGATTCCGTGCACTGTAGATATCTACACGTCGCTTTCTATCGATGTCAATTTTCGTAAAAATATTTGAATTTTTAGCTTTAATTGAATTATTTTCTAGTTTTGCTAGGTTATACTCTAATTGATGCTGAAGTGACGTAAAACAAGAAAATATTTGAATTAAAACTAAAAATTAAAATATATTGACATCTCGCCGATCGCTTTCTATCAATGTCAATATATTTGAATTTTTAGTTTTAATTCAAATATTTTCTTGTTTTACGTCACTTCAGCATCAATTAGAGTATAACCTAGCAAAACTAGAAAATAATTCAATTAAAGCTAAAAATTCAAATATTTTTACGAAAATTGACATCGATAGAAAGCGACGTGTAGATATCTACAGTGCACGGAATCCAGGCCCTGTTTCATTCATTACCTCATAGCATTTTTTATGCAAAAAAGAAAACTAAAGGACCTTTCCGCTTCTGCGACTGTCACCGGTAATGTGCAAAATATTCTTAACACAATAACGGACACCGCACACATCTTATGGAAAATATAATGTCACTCAAATTCAATAAAATTTATATGAATAGATTCGTTTTAAATTAACGGTCAATTCTTTTCATTGCGCCAACTCTGAATTTTCAATAATAAGAGCAGAAATTGATGTAAATAAATCTGAAATCAAATGGGTACGTACATAAGTTAGAGAGAGAAAAATATTTTAAAATACCCTAATCACAGTATAAAGAGGGACAGTAGAACCACTCTCCGAAAAATTGGAAGTAAAATCTGTAGTCGCGCATGGCGACCGAGCAATGTTTGTAGTGGCTTTTGCCCCACTCTCGCATTGCTAGTCGCATAGAAACGTACGGATTTTAACAGGGAAAACCCGCATCCACCACTGGTGAATTACATATTTAAAATTGACTGGTGAATTAGCAATACATATTTATATTATAAATAGTTGGTTTTTAATTCCTGGATTTGCGGTCTGTTATAAATAAAACACTTGATTTTGCTTAGACGTTTCGGCTGTTTGCCATTTATATTATTTCATCAATTTATATCAATTTATATAATATCAATTTTTTTCTTAACATTGTCATCTTCATCTCGGAATATCCATAAAATGTTAAATAGCGAATACATTTTATTTTCCGCATTAAATCTTCTGGTTAAATTGCTTATTATATAACAATATTAAATATTTCCCAGCGAAATATTGCGTCGGGCTCAAAATTATCAGTCGCATCACTACTAGGGCCAGGCAAATCATCAAACAAATCTCACAGGCTTTTTGCGCCGTTTTTCTTTATTTGATGTAAATTAAGGATTTATGCCATAATTGCTGGTAACTAATTTAGATTCTTCAACATAGATTCTTCTGATTTTTTGTAAATTTTCTAGAAGCCCTGATATATTTTTAATCTCCATATCCATACCATAGTTTTATCTGACTGCACTGCAGTATTTGACTCCTGGGATTTATTGCTGTTAAAATTTTAAACCAAATCGATTAAAGGTCATAATATTAAATATAGTCGAGTATCAATTAAACGAATTATGGACATAAAGTGAAGAGCAAAAAAAAACGGGAAAAATTACGTCTTTGGTCTGGTCGACGCCGGGCCCCTTAAATCTCGGGGCCCCGGTAAAATGTACCGGATGTACCGCCCTCTCGGCGGTCCTGGTTTTAACGCCAAAAACTTTTATCAGAGCTCATTTAAAAGGTTTTTTAATGAACTTTAAAAGACATCTCTGAAGAATTCCCCAAAAATTTGCACCCCTTTTGGGATTATTTGAGATTGAAGGTTCTCCATTTCGAGGTTCTTCGAAAATAACCATCCATTAAAGAGCAATAACTCAGTCGTTATTGAGTTTACATAGGTCTTTCCGACGCAAATCTCTTTGTTTTTTTATTAGCTATAAGTTTGTTCTCAATGATTTTTTCCATGAATTAATGAGAAGCGGAGCCCAAATTTGAAGAGAAATGAGCGAAAAATACTATATTTGATTCCTTTTTGTAAACTTTAAGATAAATTAATGTTGTTTAGTAATATGCATAATCAAAATTTAACCCCCACGCACAAGTTGTAGTCCATGTGACAAACAACTTCAGTGAGAAACTGGGTTTATTTATTATGTATTAGTTGCTACAAATAAACTATATTATTATTATTAAATTTTTTTAAGTTATTCATGAAAAATGGTTATAAAACGTGAGTTTTTTCAATCATAGTTTCAATCGCTAATAACTTAAAAAGTATCAACTTTGCAAAAAAAATTGTAGAACAAAATTTACTCAGAATTGGTCAATCTGTCGACTTCCACAGTTATTTTGATTAAAAAAATTTCATTCCTAGATGGGGCTGTTTTCACCCCCAGGGCAAAAGCCCGCTTCGGCGTAGGGTAGATTTTGACAAAGGTTATAAATACTACCTAAATCCAAATGTTCAAGGAACTCGACCTTGATTCTCAAAAATTCCATGAGAAATTGTTGATTGAACTACACGTGAAAAATTAGAATTTAAATTATTACGGGGCTTGTTCAATTGAAACACATCTTCCAGATCCAAAAAAATATCTACAAATAATTACCACTATCTTTAAGGTCCATATTCTACTGTTTCACCAACCAATGCAAACCCTGTTTAAAGAATTCTTGTGGATATAGTTGGAAGCATTGTTTTACGGTGTTTTGTATTTCTTCGTCCATCTGAAATAACGGCCTTTTCAGTAGCCCAAGACGTGAAAATCACAGAGCGATAAATCGGAACTATAGGGTGGATGCTCTAATATCCTCTCCATTTCTTTTGTTGTATAATGACATCACGTGGGAGCTTTTTTGGACGTTTCTTCGTATTGCTTGATAAACCTTGTTCAAAGTTTCGTTACACAGATTTACGTTGATATGCACCCTGTGTGAGCAGAGTTTACCAGTCTACCCTTCAGTTCTGTAAACGGAGAGATGTAAAAAATATACTTATGACTTACCGCTTTATATCAATTTTGTCAAATTTGTCTGTTAAGTATCTCAGTTCGTATCTAATATTTCTCATTTCAAAATAATATGCTCCAGTTTCAGTAAAATCCTTGAAGGATAGTACGTCATCTAAAACAATTGGGTTATACAGGGTGTACCACAAGTAGCGCAACGGTCGAATATTTTGCGAAATAAACATCGGATAGAAAACCTAAAAAAAACTTTTGCAATAATTTTCAAAAATCTATAGAATGACACCAAACACGACCCTCACACTCCACCCCTGGAGCTAGAGTGGGTGGTAGCTTTAAATCTTAAACAGAAACCCCCAGTTTTATCGATAGTATATATCGAATTACACCAAACATGACTTTCCACCCCATCCCCTGGAGGTGGGGTGGGGGTAACTTTAAAATATTAAATAGGAATCCACATTTCTATTGCAGGTTTGGATTCCTTATGAAAAAATAAGTAACATTTGTTCGAAATATTTTTTGCAATTGTTGATAGACGGCACTATAATCGTAAAAATACGATTTATTGGCGCCATCTATCAACAATTCCAAAAAATGTTTCGAATAAATGTTACTTATTCTTTTATGTGGAAACCAAAACTGTAATAAAAAACGGGAGTTCTTATTCAAGATGTTTGATTTTCCCCCACCCCACCTCCAGGGTGTGGCGTGGGGGGCCGTGTTGGTGCAATTCGATAGGTTTTTGAAAAATATTAAACAAGTGTTTTTTGGTTTTTCATTTGGAAGTGTATTTCTTGATATGTTAGACCGTTTCTATAATTTACCTATAGCAGCCACAAAAATAATTTTTTCCGATTATAGCTCCATCTATCCACAATTAAATTCGAAAAAAGCTCTCGAATAAAAGTTGCTTATAGGTCTGGATCCCGCATATGAAAAAAAATTAATTAATATCAAGCTGAAAATTTGTTAAAATAGCTTAAGGGTGTCTATCGAACAAACTTTGATATATGGGAACACTGGAACAGGGGAAGTTTTAATTGTGGAAAAGGTTTAAAATTTGGAACGGTCAGACCACGAAAACGTCATATGTATTTTGTCCGACAGAACTTCCAATTAATTTGTTACCCTTTCATTAAACTCGAATATGTCGAATTACAGGAATTATGACAGGAGGTAGAAAGTTTAATGAGAGGGTAACAAATCAATTGGAAGTTCTGTCGGACAAAATACATGTGACGTTTTCGTGGTGTGACCGTCCCAAATTTTTAACCTGTTCCACAATTAAAACTGCCCCTGTTCCAGTGTTCCCATATATCAAAGTTTATCCGACAAGACACCCTTAAGCTGTTAACAAATTTTCAGCTTGCTATTAATCAACTTTTTTTTCATACGCGTGATCCAGACCTATTACTTTTACCGTTGATTGATGTATTGGGGTATTGATATTTCAATCAACGCTTTTACGTAAGGAATCGAAATCTGCAATAAAAACTGACGGTTTACATTTAACATTTTAAAGTTACCTCCACTCTACCTCCACGGGGTGGAGTGTGAGGGTCGTGTTTGGGGTCATTCGAAAGATTTTTGAAAAATATTGAACACGTATTTTTCATTTTTCGATGCGATGATCATTTCGCGAAATATTCGACCGTTCCGCTACTTTTGGGACACCCTATATAATAAAATAGAAGTTATCTAAACATTTTATTTATTTTTCAATATATGTAAATGAAAACAACTTACAGTAAATTCCAGTTAGGAAAAATATTATCGTAAGTATTGCAGTCATAAGAATAGCCCAAAAACCTAAAAAATATTAATTTTATCCTTTATTTTTTATTTTCTGTGATTCCTATGTTATTTTCATAATAGTATCACCAGGTCTCTATAAATAATCTTTACCATTTAAAATATGTTTTGGATTTTACAAATGTTCAAAATATCTCGATAAAAACTGACTTATCGGAAAAAGTATAAGAAGCGAAATTGTTTTAAAAATAATGTGTTTAGACTGTTTAGCTAATGGTATCACAATAATAATTTAATTTTTTTTGTGAGTTTGATGTTTTTGGCGAAGCCAATTATATTTTGATATTTTGATATTTTAAAACAAACAATTTTTTTGCAATCAGAATTTTTTTCTGCATTTCTAACTCTAAATTAACATACTACAATTATTTAAATAATTTTCTGATTTGGTTGTATATTTTTTTTGTAATTATATTATTAATTGTTTTTTTTATTTTTTCATTATTTATTTATTTTTTTATTTTATGTAATTAGATTTTTAATTGTTTTTTTACTACGTTAATGGCCGGTTTCACCAAAGATAAATAGGTACAGTATTTCTCATGATCATCTTTCAGTGCGTCACAGTTTTTAGATTTCTTTCTAACGCACTAAATTGTATGTGACAGAAAAAAAGGCACGTCGGTGATTACATTTTGTCGGTGACATTTTTATAACATTTATTCTAGTTATTCTAGTTGTCGATAGATGGCGCCATAATAAAAAAAATAATTTTTCTTTAATTAGATAATAATATTACAAATATAATCTGTATAATTTATAAGACTATACAAATCAAAGAAAATACCATTTTATAAATGCAAGAAACACATTTGATTTGTTTTTATTCCAAATTGAAAATAGAATGTGACAACTGTCAGATTTAACTAAAATGTCATGTTAGAATAAATGTCATAAATGTGTATTATCACGGACTTACCCTTTTTCCTATCATTTGTTACGCACTGAAAAATGATCATGAAAAGGACAATAGTAGTTTATTCTATGAATAAAGTTATTCGATCAATAAACTGGCATTTCTCCATTTTACTAACTTCAAATAGGACTTATTTAATTTATTTATCAAATAATATTTACTCTTAGATTAAACTGGCAAGTTAATCTAGCTGTAAATATTTGTAAGAAAATAAAATCGTCAGTTTAAGAGTATAGGCGCAAATATTTTACGGCTATCCCTACTTTTTCTGTCTTTACACGGCAAATTACGTATAGTAAAATTCTCACTGGTATGGATATGTAAACATTACTTGACAATGTCATCATTAACTTTGAAGAGATGGCTTTTGAATGTTCTTGGATAACTGTTACTTGTATAATTGCTTAAATTATTAATTCAGTTAATTAATATGATTATTTCATTCATAGGAGATTCTGACCAATAGAAAGCTACACCGTCGTTAAGCATATTACGTCAGATGCCCTTCGTTGCTACGAAAAAATACATTCAGTGACATTAATGACAAATGTTTTAAAAATTATAAAAGTGATGACTTTCAACCGTCAAATACATATTTATAACAACTGTGTGTTTAATTTCACTAATTGGTACTTACATATATAAATTACAATAAAATTTTGGTTTTGAACAGTTTTATTCATGAAATAATCGCAACAAATTGCACTCGAACTCTAAAATTAATATAGAATTTTTGCCCTCGTGACACTTTGACATAATTTCACTCGCCTTCAGCTCGTGAAATTAAAACTGCCAAAGTGACACTCGGGAAAAATTCAATAATTTTAGAGCTCTTGTGCAATTACTACTGATAATTTTTTCACTACCTATGTATTCAGTAATATATCTCTAATCGAAACATTATCACAAAAACAGAATGATGAATTAACTATTCCTAATTTGTGCAGATGAGCCTCATATTTTCCGTGTCGAGTTTTTAATCTGACGATAGTAGAAATATCTTGCTTTGACAGGTTATACTTAAATATGTATTCAGGTGACGGAGGAAGTTCTTGATGTAAAGAAAAATATAAATTTTTTGATATGCTTGAAATATTTTTCCATTGTTTTTTCCATATTTTATTTATTCTATCTTTGACGTCATTTATTGCATCTGTCGATAAGATCTGAGTTAGGATCTCACCAAAGATGCAATAAAAAATGGTGAGATCCTAACTCATATCTTATCGACAGATGCAATAAATGACGTCAAAGATAGAATAAATAAAATATGGAAAAAACAATGGAAAAATATTTCAAGCATATCAAAAAATTTATATTTTTCTTTACATCAAGAACTTCCTCCGCCACCTGAATACATATTTAAGTATAACCTGCCAAAGCAAGATATTTCTACTATCGTCAGATTAAAAACTCGACACGGAAAATATGAGGCACATCTGCACAAATTAGGAATAGTTAATTCATCATTCTGTTTTTGTGATAATGTTTCGATTAGAGATTTGAACCATATTTTCTTTGAATGCAAAATTAACGAGAGATATATAAATCAATTGTATTACAATTTACGACAAACACAAGTTCATTTTCCAATTAGTATAGAATATCTACTAAGTTGTCATAAAATGAAAATATTTAAATTACTCATAAACTACTTGAAAGAAACAAATATAGTCATTTGAGTCAGATAGGTGGGAATATAACAAAACTAATAAATTGAGGTAAAAATAAAATAAAAATCTGTGGCTAACGGACCCGCATCCAAGCCATTTTTTCACACACACACACACACACACACACACACACACACACACACACACACACACACACACACACACACACACACACACACACACACACACACACACACACACACACACACACACACACATGTATTCAGTGATTATGTATACAGTAATAATGTATATACTGTACAACAAAAACTAATACTCAATTGAGAAAATAGGAAAAGTGATAACGTGATTTTTTAATAATATATTGTTACTATGGAACGCTTACAATTTTGAACATCTTTGACAACAAAATACTTGGATCACAGCATATATCCGAGTGTATTTTCTGCCTAGATCTTCCATAAATAATAAACAATAAATAAAATTTTTATTAAGTTCTTGTCTTAAATCAATTATTTATCAAATACACTATCAATATGATTTAATCAACAACTCAAAATATTCCCGATGCCATGTCAAATATTTAAAATTGTCACTATCTTGTCACCATATTTTATTCGACTCAGTGCGTTGTATGACAAAGATAGCGAATGTTCGACTTGGAAAATATCACTACGGACATGGTGTTCATTTTTTTTCGAATCCTGAAAAAACTAATAAATATTTTAAAAAATTTTAAATTATCGATGGCCGAAAGTCCCTTAGAATCAACAAAAAGTTTTTTTGAATGAGATATTTGAAATTAAAAATCAAACTACATTTTCTCTTAGTTTTTCACCCCTGTAACTTATTAAAATAAACATTATAGAAGTTTTCAGGGACTTTCGGGCCTCGGTAAGAACGTAATATTTCATTCTGTGTTTAAATTTTTCAAAAATACTAATTAGTTTTCTCAGATTTCTGAAAAAATGAATCCCATCTAAATAGCATTGGAACCGAAACTTTGTACCGACCCCCTTAACTTCAAATTGTCAAAGTTATATTTAAACAAAATAAAAATATAAACGTCTAATAAATTTTATTCAACGAATAACTATTCATTGATTTATTTGTTGTTGGTGAAACCGGACCTAAGACAAATAATTTAATTGGAACATTCACAGATATTTAAGGGGGGTTTAAGGGAACAAAACCCCCATAATAGTTTTTATGAAGTGCACAAATTTTACTGTCATCTTTTAAAGATGTTCCTGCCATAAAAAAGCCATATATCCATTTTCAATATAAAATCTATAACAATTATTCATGTATTGGAAAAAATAGATTTTCATTTTGTAACTGCAAAGGGCTGTAACAAAAATATTTCTTTCTATCAATTGGAGATGAAGTAATATGACTAACAGACAGACCAAAATTTCAATATAGGTCTGGATACCGCGAATGAAAAAAAAGTTGATTAATAGCAAGCTGAAAATTTGTTAATAGCTTAAGGGTGTCTAGTCGGATAAACTTTGATATATGGGAACACTGGAACAGGGGCAGTTTTAATTGTGGAACAGGTTAAAAATTTGGAACGGTCAGATCACGAAAACGGCACATTTATTTTGTCCGACAGAATAGACTTAAACTCTCCGAACAGAGATTAAACTCTCATGCAAAAATCAGACTGCTATTTATCACCTGTCATAATTCCTGTCATTTGACATATTCTACATGTTCCACTCAATAAAACGCCCATTTGGTGACAAATAGCAGTCTGATTTTTGCATGAGAGTTTAATCTCTGTTCGGAGAGTTTAAGTCTGTTCTGTCGGACAAAATACATGTGCCGTTTTCGTGGTCTGACCGTTCCAAATTTTTAACCTGTTCCACATTTAAAACTGCCCCTGTTCCAGTGTTCCCATATATCAAAGTTTATCCGACTAGACACCCTTAAGCTATTAACAAATTTTCAGCTTGCTATTAATCAACTTTTTTTTCATACGCGGGATCCAGACCTAATAACTATGTATTTTGATTTTGTAATGATTTCAATTTTGACGGAATGTTATATTACCTAATTTGGTATTCTTGTTTCACAAAGATTAGTTTATGTAATATTTTTAACGTTTTACAATGGTATCTGTATGATATTAGGTTTGTTCTAGCAAACAGTCAAACTATAGTCAGAAACCGTCAGCAAACAGTTGGTCAGTGAGAGAACATAATACAGTCACCAGTGCTATCCCCTCTACTCGCACTGGTCCACTATTCGCTGATGGTTTCAAACCGTTTGAAACTGATGCTAGAACAAACCTATTATTATTATTTTTTAATGTATTAAAAAAGCTATGATTATCAAATAATATTGTATTAGTATACAAACAGGCAACAATGTCCATTGTGTAATCGAATACTACCGGTTTATAAAAAAGTGTTTGTGTTTCGTGATTAAAAACTTCCAGATTAGTTTACTTTTGAAAATTACGTATATAAATGGAAAAAGTCTACGAGTTTTATGTATGCGTGTTGTACTGTTATATTTATGTCCATAGGTACGGAAAAGTTACAAATATGTATTGGTAAGTACTTTAATTACTTCTCTATGATTTATTAATTATAATCATTTTGTATATTATTTATTAACTCATTTCTTATTATACAGGTAAATACCTAGATCCTATTAGATAATATACATAGTCCATTATACAATACATAAATATTTTAAAACAGGATCGTTCTTTTATCTCGTCTTATACCATCTGAAAAAGTTTATTTACTTACATAAATGGGATTCACGACCATTGCTTCTTTGGTACACTGCCGGTTTTGGACATATATCGATAGGATCTAAATTCATTATCACTTTTTTACTTTTACAGATTCTCATTTAAATTTAAACAATTAATTTTATTTCCTTTTTAAACTCTCAAATTGAAATTGACTTATTAAAACTGTAGAGGTTATGTTTGACGTACCGATTTTATTCAATTGTTTCTTAATGTATAGAAATCTACATTGGAGAATTCTTGGTGGGTATGAGGTGAGGATTCTTTCTTGCCATGAAGGAGACCCGGGTTCGAATCCCACCGGGGTGAGAAATTTTTAAAATAAATTATTAGTACTATAGCGAATAGATGTGAATTCCAAAATCAATAATCGCAAAAAATAAAAATAAAAAAATTATAACAATATTACAGTACAGCATAGGGGATAGTTACTGAAGTATATTAAATAATATCTATAATTTTATTTGAGGACGTTTTTTTAATAGTAACTATTTATAAAAGTTAAATTAATTTAAGTATATTATGCTTGGATGTAGAAATATACTTTTAAAAATATAGGATCAGAGATTCTCATTTATTTCATGTTACTTCCTGATTACTAAAAAGTAGATCTTCGTAGTGATTTCCTGCCAACTTTAACACCTTGCAGAATTGCACAGATTTGACATAAAAAAGTATATTTGTGTTCAAAAGATTTTTAATATACCTATAGTGTGCTGTAGTCCAAAATTATTAACATACCTACCAAAATATTTAATTATTGTATTCAGGATTGGTCGCAACTTGGATTGAGTATATCAGTGTGGTCCAACTTTTTAGAAGTTGCGGGCCGTATTAAATTTGAAATTATTATGAAGGGCCAGAGAACTTGACTCGTTCAAAAAAAGTTTATTTTAAAAAATAATATACAGGGTGAGGCAGATAAAGGGCCTATTAGAAATATCTCGAGAACTAAAGCTAAGAGAATAATGAAACTTGGAATACAAGGGTTTTGAGGCATTAACTATTTAATGGATATATTTTGGTCTCTTTGCTACTTCAGGTTATACCGGAAGTTGATTGTAACTTCGTTTTTTTAAATGGGACACCCCATATATTTTTACATTTTTGGATTCTCCTCGATTTCTTCTTTCTTAAAATATAAGGTTTTGTAATATTATACAGGGTAGGTTAAAAGATAATTACGTTTTGTTATTAATTTCGTAGCAACATTCACACCCTGTAGGATTGTAGTAGTTTGACATAATAAACTCTATTAATGTTCAAATGATTTTTAATATAGTCTACTATTGTCAAGAGTTATTGGTGTAGTTAAATTTTTCATTTTAGTATACAGGGTTGGTCGAAACTCGGAATGAGTTTTTTCTGAGTTTTCTTAAATAGTATTTTAGTATTGTAATGAAGTGTTATTTTATGGCACTTTTTAATTTCTTAAGAATTCCCTATACCTAACTGCTTTAATTTGTGAGTTATTGGTGATTCAATCCAAACATTAATTGCAACACAAAATAGGCGAAATTGTATTAGGTTGGCCGTGAAAATATTCAATCACAAATAATTTTTTGGAAATAAATACATATCAATCTAGACTGATATTTAAAATTGCCAATAATGGTTGAGCTATCAAAATACCATCGAAGTTAAGATTGTTGGTGCGATTAACAATTAAGCACAAATTAAAGCAGTTAGGTATAGGGAATGCTTAAGAAGTAAAAAAGTACCATGAAATATCATTTCAATACAATACTAAAATATAGGGCATTCCATTTAAGAAAACTCAGAAAATACTCATTCCGAGTTTCGACCCACCCTGTATACTAAAATTAAAAATCTTGCTACACTAATAATTGTTAACAATAGTATGCTATATTAAAAATCATTTGAACACAAATAGAGTTTATTATGTCAAACTACTACAATCCTACAGGGTGTGAATATTACTACGAAATTAATAAGAAAACGTAATTATCTTTTAACCTACCCTGTATAATGTTACAAAACCTTATATTTTAAGAAAGAAGAAATCGAGCAGAATCCGAAAATGTCAAAATATATAGGGTGCCTCATTAAAAAAAAACGAAGTTATAAGCAACTTCCGGTATAACCGGAAGTACCAAATCGATGAAAATATTTTCATTAAATAGATCAGTCTTCAAAGTCCCCTTATTCCAATTTTCATAATTCCGTTGCCTTTAGTTCTCGAGATATTTCTAATAGGCCCTTTATCTGCCTCACCCTATACCAGTGTTTCCCAAAGTGTGGGTCGCGACCCCCTGGGGGGTCGCAATGAGGTACTAGGGGGGTCGCCGGAAATTTCCAAAATAAGACAAAAACACTACTTTGTTAAATCATGTATTTTTATTTTAATAAAGCCGTAAATAAAAATTAACAATTAATTATCAAACGAAACATAAAACTAAATATTAAAAGTCCTTACAAGTAAAAGAAAAAAATAAAGTCAAATATTACAATGTTAATGAGACCCATGCGCCTGTTTTTTTGAAACTAGTCTTTCAAATCTAGGCTGTGTATTTGAGACACACACAATTATATCGTTTTCAAGTACGAGAAGATTTCTCACTTTTGTTTTAATGGCAGTCATAGACGAGAAACTTAACTCACATAAATATGATGTTACAAATGGAACCAAACATTTTACAGCTTCATTCGCCAACTGAGGGTATTCCTGCATCTTTTTGGTCCAAAATTCGTCCGGGTTCTGGGAAAAAAATTGGAGCTTCAACATTCCATCACTTGATATTTCAATAAGTTGTTCTTTCATGTTTATTGATATTTCAGCATGTTGAAAGGAATCGGCTAAAAACGGATTCAGTATCCATCTGCAACTGTCGTAACTGTTTTGAATTTCTTCGGGGAAATAATCACAGAGCTGTTGTTTTAAATTAAGCAAAGTAACTTGCATGCCTGCATAAACTTGTTCAAAATTTGTAGCACTGTAACATACATTTTCTATAATTTCCTGAACGCACTGGAATGAATCGAGCTGCTTTTTGCCAAGTGAAGTTGACCATAAATCGATTTTTCTTATAAACCCCTTAATTTTATCTGTGGCTGTAATTATATTAATGTCGCGACCTTGCAAATTACTGTTCAAAATATTTAATTGTTCGAATATATCAGCAAGGAAACCTAGTTTCAAAAGCCAAATAGGATCGGAAAATTGATTTTCATATGGGGACTTCTCATCTTTCAAATACATTAAAAGCTCTGCTCTTAAGTCAAATACTCTTTTTAAGACGTTGCCCCTTGAAAGCCACCTTACTTCGGTGTGATAAAGAAGATTTTGAAATATAGCACTTATGTCTTCGCAGATTTTTCGAAAAATACGGGTCTGTAAAGCTTTTCCTTTAATGGAATTTACAACTTTAATGATGGATTTCATAACACAGTCCATTTCAGGAGGTAAAGCTTTTGACGCCAGAGCTTCTCGATGTAAAAAACAATGTCTCCATGTGGCATTAGGCATTATTTCTTGTAATCTGACGACAAGAGCAGATTGATGTCCTGTCATAGCTCTACCGCCATCTGTGCATATAGCAATACATTTTCCCCAGTCAATAACATATTTACTTGTGCGTTTCACAAAACTGTCGAATAAACATTTTCCAGTGGTATTGGTCTCCAATGGGGAACAAAATAAAATATCTTCTTGAATGCCATTATTTGTATCATATCTTACAAACGTAATAAATTGGGCACAGTTAGATATATCCGTGGATTCGTCCATTTGAAGAGAGAAGTACGTGCATTTATTAAGATTTTCCACAACTTGCGCTTGAATATCTTCTGCCATATCACTAATTCTTCTTTGGATAGTATTATTTGACAGAGGTATTGTTTTTAACTTTGCAGACTCTTTTTCACCAATCATTATATGTACCATTTCAACAGCTGCTGGCAAAATCAGATTTTCAGCAATTGTGTGCGGATTACTAGTTTTGGCAACGCGATAAGCAACTTTATAACTTGCTAATAATGCTTTTTCGTTAGTAGTGGTTGCCAATTGAAAAGTATCTTGCTGTTTGTGAAGGACGTTCAGCTTTCTTTCAAAGAATTCTACGGGTTTGTCTTTTTTATCTGGATGTTTGCTATTTAAATGTCGAAGTAACTTTGATAGCTTCATGCTTTCGTTTGACAATACTTCTCCACAAATAACACATTGTGGTTTATTGGAAATAATGGTAAAACCATATTTAAGATATTCATCACTGTAAAGTCTGTTTTTCTTTTTATTACTGCCACTTTCAGACGTAGATGGTTCTGCACTTCTTTTTAAAAACTTATCCATAATTTGTAATTTATCGTAGACGTAAATACGTAAACGGGAATACGTAAGTCGCAAAATATTTACTCATTACTTAAAACCGCTGCATTCGCCACAACGTGGTGTTTCGAACTGAGGTCTCATTGCACATCGCCGCTTATATAAAGCCAAAACGAGGCTACGAGAACGTTCCAGAGTGCCATCTAGTAGCGAAGTAAGCAGTAGAGCCTTCGCGAATATCATGGAAAAGTATTGCGATGTAGACACAAAGATGTCGCGGTGTACAATGTGCAGTCGACTTTTTATTATTTATTTTTATTGTAAATGCTAGTCTGGCAGAAGTACTACTAGTGTACTAGTGGGACAGATCGCAATTATTAAAATAATTGTTGAATTTTTTAAATGTATTTAGTTTGAATTTAAACAGTAAAGTAAAATAAAATTTGAGAAACCATCAGTTGTAAATTAGGCACGCTATTTTTGTCGCTATTTTGGTTTGGGTGATGAGTAGGGGGTCGTGAACAATTTTTTTAACAAAAAGGGGTCGCGCTTTAGATAAGTTTGGGAAACACTGCCCTATACAAACGACATATTATTTACAAGTATTTTATTATGGTTTACAATTTACATGTTATGTTTAAAATTTAACATAAAATAAAAAATCAATGGGATATTTGAGGCAAGGGTTTATCCTCTACTAACTTTTGCACATCTATATCTATACTAGTCGTAGTGAGTCTAATAAACGCTTCCAGAGAATCGTTTTCCATGCGATTACGTGTTTTAAATTTAATATGATTCAAAGCAGAAAATGTACTTTCACCACATATATACGTACTACCAAACATTGAATATAGTTTCAACGCAAAGTTACGAAGTTTAGGAAAACGATCCTTGGAGACTAACTTCCAAAAGGTACTAATGTCTTCATTTTTCTTTGCTTGATAAAAACGAATCGGACTGTAGCTCGCACAGCTCTAATTGGTATTCTGCTGATTGGTTCTGGATGTTGACTCCCATTGGATTGTTAAAAAGCTCAAGATCGGGTTTTAGGGCATCAAATTCCGAAAACCTTTCATCGAATTCTCTTTTTATTGCTGTAAGAACTTTTGGAAACCTCGAGAAATCGACCACGGTTTCTTCTTGATTTATTTCGAAACACGCAGGAAAATGTGTGAGGTCGTTTATTTTCATGCAGTTCTCGAAAAGATCAAGTTTTTTGCGAAATGTCTCAATTTGACCAACCAACTGTGATACTGTCTTATTTTTCCCCTGGAGTTGTAGGTTTAATGTGCTCAAGCGAGAGGTAATGTCTGTTAGAAATGCCAGTTCATGAAGAAATGTTTTGTTCTTAAGTTTTGTTATAAATATGTCCGTGTTAATAACAATTTCCGTTTCAAACAACAGTACGATCTCTTTTCTTAAAGAAAAAATTTTTTTAAGGCATTTACCTGCACTCAACCAGCTTATCTCTGAATGTAGGGGGACGTCCTTATATTCAGTATTTAATTCCTCCAAGAAAGAGATGAATGTTTGGTGTCGCTGAGCTCTGCTTTCCTCCTCTTAAGCTGTTTACTATCTGCACTACAGTTTTTATAGTATCGCTGATTTTAATTATCTTTCCGCAGAGAGCCTCTTGATGGATTTGATGCATATTACAATGAAACATAACACAGTTAACACCATTTTTCCGCAAATGTCCAGCCAATCCCGTTATGCGTTATGCAAAAGAGCACTTTTGAAAACCGCCTATATTTTTCACAGCGTCACTAACTGCTTCAAATATATTTATACCTTTGGTCCCGTCTTCCATGTGGTGCAGTTTTAGAAGTCCTCAGTTACACAAAAATCTTCAATGATGCATCTAACAAAAATTAATAGCTGCTTTTTGTCAGTAATATCAACAGATTCGTCCAGGGCTAAGGAGTAGTACAAACAATCACGAACTGTGTCGACCATTTTTTTAAATACATGAGTATTCAGCTCATCAACTCTTCTAGATACAGTTTGATGGGAAACTGAAACACATTCAAAATTTTTGGCCATCTTTTCATCTCCAAAGGATCGCGCCATTTTAACGGCACACCGCTTGATCATTTCTCCATCTCTAAATGCTTTTTTACTTTTGACAAGCACTAAACATACTTCATATGATGCTGCTAAGCTTGATGATTGAACAGCTGTCGGTTTTGTAAAATAGAGATTTTTGTTTATTCAATTTAGCTTTAAGTTCTTTTACAAGAGTATTGCGAGCTTCACCTTATATTTGTCGTATTTTGTTTTGTGCTGGGTTTCATAATGCCTACTAATATTGTATTCTTTTGATACCGCGAGTACTTGACAACAAATAATGCACTGAGGTGTGCCTTTTAATTCGATGAAGAAATATTGATTTTTCCATTTTCCTTGGAACGTACGATTCAATTTATTCGCCACTGTTAATTTAACACGACACATGCAGCTGACTGAAGCTAACTGTTCGCTCATCGGGAGTGGGTGTTCAAGGTTAACTACTTTCTTAAGATTACGGAAAATTAGACAGGGTTGGAACAGTTAAAAGTTATCAATGGCAATATTTTTGAAATGTGTTTGCGGGGGCCGCAGTTTAACGAGGCTCGGGCCGCATGCGGCCCGCGTGCCTGATGTTGGACCACACTGGAGTATATTATTATTGAAGGATCCCGCGTACTAAACTAAAAAAAGTTGATTAATAGCAAGCTGAAAATTTGTTAATAGCTTAACGGTGTCTAGACGGACAAACTTTGATGTATGGGGATACTGGAACAGAGGAAGTTTTAATTGTGGAATAGGTTAAAAATTTGGAACGTCAGACTACGAAAACGTCCCATGTATTTTGTCGGACAGAACTTCCAACTGATTTATTACCCTTTCATTAAACTCGCATGCAAAAATCAGACTGGTATTTATCACCAACTGAGCGTTTTAATAAGTCCGACACGTAGAACATGTCAAGTGACAGGAACTATATTGGTGACAAATAGCAGTCCGATTTTTGCATGAGTGTTTATATTAATGAAAGGGTAACACATCAATTGGAAGTTCTGTCTGACAAAATAAATGGGAGGCTTTCGTGGTCTGACGTTTTAAATCTGTAGCCTGTTCCACAATTAAATCTTCCCCTGTTCCAGTGTCCCCGTTCATCAAAGTCTGTCCGACTAGACACCGTTAAGCTATTAACAAATTTTCAGCTTGCTATTAATCAACTTTTTTTTGATATGCGGGATCTAGGCCTTCATTTTAGAAGTAGGTGAATGTGAAGGAAATGGTGCAGCGACTGCAAGGCGCTATGCTGAGAAGTTCCTTAATAGAAATGTACCGTATGTATTTTGTAGAAGGCGTATTTTCCTGACTATTTACCGAAATTTAAGAGAAACGGGCACTTTAAAAAACAAGTTCTCGGTAATAGTGGTAGTCCAAAAACCGTACGAATGAAGATTATATAATAGAAATTGTTGACGAACACCCCGACACAATCATGAGAAAGGTAGCAGCTGAATTAGGAGTACCTGGTATGAAGGTATGGAGAACAGTTAAGGAGCAGTTACTTCACCCCTTCCATATCACAGAAGTTCAAGAATTACTTCTGGAAGACTAGGCTAAACGAATGGGATTTTGTGATTGGCTTCTAGAAGAAAATAGACGCAACATAAATTTTATAAGTAAAACGTATTTTATTCACTGACGAATCTACTTTCACAAGAAATGGAGTAACTAATCATCATTAGTTGCTCCAACCACACACACTCCCACACTGATATCTGGCCGATGTAAATCCCAAAGTTAAAAAAGTGCCTCATCATCAGACTAATTTTAGAGTAAACGTTTGGACTGGAATAATCGATAACTATTTAATAGGGCCAGTGTTTCTTCCCAACAAATTAGACGGGAACATTATTTATCATTTTTACAAAATGATCTACCGATTTACTTAGAAAATATCCAATTAGCAATTAGACGACAGATGTATTTAATGCAAGATGGTGCGCCACCACATTTTAGTAATGCCGTTAGAGCTCTTTTTTATTTCGAGAATATCCAGGACGTTGGATTGGATGGGAGCCAGATAAACCAATTGAATGGCCACCGCGCGGTCCATGTTTGAATCCATTAGATTTTTGTTTCTGGGGATATATGAACGAAAATGTTTATTCTGTGGAAATAATCAGTGAGGATCAACTGAGAAACCGAATTTTACAAATTGCTAACGAGTTTAGACAACAACATTTATTTCTTCAAAATATTCGGTATTCCTTGTTGAAACGATGTAGAACTTGTATACAGGAAGGAGGTCATATTGAACACTTGTTGAGTTAAGGCAAATATCTTGTTTGTTTATAAATTGTAATTTATTAATACAGACGTTTTTAATATTTTGTGAAAATGTAGTTTAAATATTCAATATTGAAATTGGCATTTTAGCCCGGGAGCAGTCGCGCCGTTAGAAAAAATCTCACATTTTATCCTTTCCGTGATAACTTAATGAAAAATTTTGCAACATAACTTTCCACTCGTAAGTGCCTCGAGGAAGATTGTTGTAACGCGTGGGATTTTTTTAATTTTTTTTGGAATTTATGGCTTTGGTGGGAACCAATTAGCTTTAAAATTGTTAGAAATAGATATTTGTAACATAACAAGTAAATAAAAATATTATAAAATAGAAATTTGTTTTTTGAATTCGTATTGTGAGATTTTTCCTCTACGCGTGACTACATTACGTGACAGAAGTGAGCGCGACTGCTCCCGTGTTAAGGATGGCTGTATCTTCCATATTAAAATATTTACAAAGAAATGAAAAGAGACACAAAAGTTTAGGAATAGACGTTTGATTCCAGTGGCGTTCCATATTTTGTTAAATTATAACTCTAAAAAAATGTTGGGGGATGAAAGGGGTGTCGATCCCCTCTGAAAATCCATAAAAAATAAAAGTAATTGAATGCAACTGTTTCAAATTTATTGGGTATTCTTTACTAGTATTTCGTATAAATTTTCATAAATTAACGTTAAACCGTTTTAGAGCAATGTTAAAAAAATTATTTAAATTTTTAACCTTAGCACCCTGTAACTTTTTTGTGTGCACTATTGTATATAGGTAAGTGAGGTTCAATCAACCTATTTTTGACCCCAGAATCTGTGGTATAATTTATGAACAATCTTTTCGGGGCACCCTGTATAAAAAATATAGATTATAAAGAAAACTGAACTGGTATGGACACATAATAGAATGAACGAGAATAGCTTAGTAAATAAAGTGACAGACATAAAGACAGGGAAGAAAACGAAGAGGGGGGCCTAAAAAGGAGTGGATGGAAAAAATCCAGGAAACCCGGATTAAGATTGAAACAGTTGAGCGAAACGGCAGGAGAAATGATGATCTGAAAGATGTGAGTCAAAAATGGATAGACGCTAGCAAAATCCGACGCAATGTTGGATGTCACCATATGGACAATGTATGGTAAACCAAGACCAGTAAACAGACTATGAAAGACTATGAAAGACAGATATGAAAGTTACAGCTTAGTAGAAACAGCTCGGAAGAAGCATAAATAAAGCAGAGTAAACAGAAGCTAATCTTAATAAAATAAAAGAGAATCAGAAGCAGAGTAGCCAAATATATTTAGTCCGTTCTTTAACGTTAAAATATCGCAAAACCTCTAAATTTTAAAGAACCGCTTAGATTGACATGAAATTTGGCACACACATAGCTAACATGTCAAAGAAAAAAAGTGATATTGTGCCGATATGTGCTTTTGCCCTGGGGGTGGTTTTCACCCCCTCTTGGGGGCGAAAAAATATTCGTCCAAAGTTAGTCAGGAAATGGATAAAATGGCTAATTTTCAGTAACTTTTGTTCTATAGAGTTTTTTCACTAAGTCAATACTTTTCGAGTTATTTGGCAGTGAATATGTTCATTTTTTCAACAAAATAACCACGCTTTTAGACGGTTTTTCGCAAATAATTTAAATAGTAAGTATTTTGTCGAAAAAACATTCTTATCAAAAATATAGCCTGTAAAAAATTTAAAAAAATTGTGTATATATCACGTCTCTATACCTAGTAGAAGCAGAGTTATACCTAATGAAAAATAGGTTCATATTCGTCAAATTCCAAATGGAACACTTTAACGTGAAATAACCAAAAATGAAGCACGTTTCGGGGAAAACTCATTACAACTTATTTAAAGCGTTTAAAAAAGCTTCATTTTTGTTTAAAAAAATTTTCTAGCATCAAAAGTAAACAAGTTACGCTCAAAATAATGTTAGTCCCTTTTTGTTTTGGTAAAAAAATCGAGAAAATCACCCCCTAATTAGTATCTTAAATGAACTTAATCGTTACGACTTCACAAGTTTCTTGACTCGTGTATATATTGTTTATATGATCTGTAAGTTTCATCGGTTCAAGGTCCTTATTATTGAAAGGGCTGTAGTTAAAAGGGGTTGAACGAGTCACTGATCACGAATGTATGCAAATTTAGAAACACCAAATCTTAATCAATTTTTGTCTAACATAAAAACAAACAAATACATGATATTCAGAAAAGCAATGATGACTTTTTTTGTTTTTCGAGAATTTTGGTATCTCTAACAATTTTTAAGTTATTTAAAAAAAGCATATTTTTCAAAATTAAAATTTTTAAAAAATTTACTTTGAAACCAAATTTTTTCAAAAATAAGCACTTTGAATCAATGAAACTTACAGGTCATATAAACACAACATAAGTAAAATAATTTGTGGAGCGGTAACGATTAATTTCATTTAAGTTGCTAATTAGGGGGTGGTCTTCCCGATTTTTTTTTGCCAAAACAAAAGGGACCAACTTTATTTTGAGCGTAACTTGCTTAAATTTAATGGTAGAAACTTTTTGTAAAAACTGAAATAAAGCTTTTTTTAAATACTTTAAAAAAGTTTAAAAAATTGGTTTTTCCCAAAAAGTTCTTAATTTTTTGGATATTTCACGTCGAAATATTCCATTTGTTGGTCAATATGAATCTATATTTCATTGGCTTTAACTCTGGTTCTACGAGATCCAGAGACCTAACGCGTACACCATTTTTTTTACTTTTTTATAGGCTATATTTTTGCTAAGAACGTTTTTTTCGACAAAATATTTACTTTTTGAGTTATTTGCGAGAAACCGTCTAAAAATGTGGTTATTTTGTTGAAAAATGAACATGTTCACTCGCAAATAACTCGAAAAGTGTTGACTTGGCGAAAAAGCTCTATAGAACAAAAGTTACTTAAAATTAGTCAGTTTACCTATTTCCGTACTTATTTTGGACATATATTTTTTCACCCCCAAGAGGGGGTGAAAGTCACCCCCAGGGTAAAAGCACACATCGGCACAATATCACTTTTTTCTTTGACATGTAAGCTATACGTATGCCAAATTTCATGTCAATCCAAGCGGTTCTTTAATTGAATTGATTCATTGGTCGCCATTAAAAAATCGGACCAATTGCCACTGTACGATCTGATGGGGCATTCCTCCACCAAATGTTTAACCGTTTGTCTTTCAGCACCGCAATCGCAATTTGGAGAAGGTATTTTTCCCCATCTAAAAAGTGAGTCAGAGCACCTACCACAGTTGGTTCTAATTCTATTTAGTGTAGTCCAGATCCGTCTTGGTTGATTGAAGCCCTCTGGTTTGCTTGTAATACTTAATAAACTTAATCAATTAAACATAATTATTTGAAAATGATCGAACAAAATGTTGGCATGACGTCTCCTAATGTTTAACTGCACTTGCCCCTATTAAATTTTTGTGGAAAATTTTCACCCTGGTTTCTGAGTCATAAAATAAATTTTATTATAAAATAAATAATTTAAGTAGACATTATTTAAAATGGCAGGATGTTTAGTTACACCTTTTTTTTCTATACATAGTTAAAAAATGTGTAAGAAAATTCGTGGAAAGTTACACGATTTTCTGAGTCATACCATTTTGCACATATCTCAAGAATATTAATATAAAGCTCTTTACAAAGAGGCAGGATGGTTGTGTAGTTATTTCGTATATAAAAATAAAATTTTAAATCTGAAAAATTATTGCTGGTTGGTATACAAACATATTCATATCACCACAATTTTCTGAGTCATGGCATGTCAAGTATGCCTAAAAAACACATATCTAAAACCGTTTACAACGTGGCAGGATAATCGCAAAGATATTTAATACATAAAAATTAATTTTTAAATCGTTAAAATAATCGTACGGTATTAAATATTATTTTCCTGAGTAATGTCTCGGATTTTTACACACCTTTCAAATCTAATACCAAACTGTAAGATCTTTATTTTAAGCGATTAGATCATATTTGTATCTAAGTAAACGTAATAAAAGTAATAGGAAGAAAATCAATAATTTTACAATTAATTGGTTATAGTAGGGATTGTACCTATTATACAGGGTGTCCAGAAACTCTTCTAACAAACGAAGCCCGGAGATTCCTCAGATAATTTTAAGAAAATTTAACTCAATTCACCTAGTCCGAAAATGCTTCCTAAGGAAGCTAAAGCTCTTTAAAGATGGCGTATTGTAATTAGTTTTTTTTAAATAGCTCCAGAACACTTCTATTTAGAAAAACGAAAATTCGTACACCTATTTACCTTTCAGAGATAAATCGATTCCATCAATTGCCAATTTTAGTACCGGTCATAGGCGTCCGTTTAGGGTAGGGAAACGGATATTTTATCGCATAACTTTTCTGTGTTTATTTAAGCATTCTTGACACTGGATTATTAAACTATGCGGTATTCTTGTACTAAAAGGTACACTTGATTTAAGTCGGTAGGATACGCCAGGTTCTAGATAAATCGATTTGAAAAATTTTGCGGTTTTTGAATTTGAAAAAAAAAATAAAAAAAAAACTATTTAGAAAAACGAAAACTGGCACGTTTATTTCTCTTCCAGAGATGAATTGATTTTATCAATTGTGAATTTCTAGTATCGGTCATAGGCGTCCGTCTTGGGTAGATCAACGAAATCTCATAACTTGCTTTAATTTTTAAGCATTTTTGACAGTAGAGTATTAAATTATGAGGTATTCTAGTACCTACTAAGAGTTACTCTTGCTTTAAGTCGATAAATACACCGTTTTTTTATTTTTTTATTCAAATTTTTCTTAAATTCAAAATACGAAAAATTTTAAAATTGATTTTTCTAGAAAACGGTGCATCCTACCGACTTAAAGCAAGAGTATCTTTTAGTACTAGAATACCTCACAATTTAATAATATAGTGTCAAAAATGCTTAAAAGTTCAAGACAAAAAAGTTATGCGATAAAATAACCGTTGTCCTACCCAAAACGGACTCCTATGACCGGTACTAGAGATTCGCAATTGATGGAATCGATTTATCTCTGGAAGATAAAAAGGCGGACCAGTTTTTGTTTATCGAAATGGAAGCGTTCTGGAGATATAAAAAAACTAATTTCAAGGCGCCATCTTCAAAGAGTTCTAGCTCCCTTAGGAAACATTTTTGGATTAGGTGAATTGTGTTAAATTGTCTTAAAATGATCTTAGGAATCTTAAAATTATATACAGGGTGTTCCATTTAAAAAACAAAAGTTTATTAGAAAATATTTTTAAATTATGATCCTATCGTTGCCCCACGTTTTACCTAAATAACTTTTTTTCGTATCTCTTACGACAAACGAGCAATTGGACTTTGTCACACTAATGCTTCACCCTGTATACGAAATAACTATAAAACCATCCTGCCTCTTTGTAAATAGACTTATATTAAGATTCTTGAAACATATGCAAAATGGCATGACTCAGAACATCGTGGAATTTTTCACGAATTTTCTTACAAATCTAGGACTCCTGCCGTCTTACTAGAACCGTTTAACCTTCCTGCCGAGTACCGAAAAAGTATTGATTGCATTTGAGTATTATAACTTTTTAAAGGCAGGACTCAGAAAATCACGGAATCAGGGTGAAAATTTTCCGCAGAATTTTCCAAGCGACAAGTATACTTAAACATTAGGAGACGTCATGCCAATATTTTTTTTGATCATTTTGAAATAAATATGTCTAATTTATTTAGTTGGCAGGACCCAGAAAATAATGAAAATTTCATTATTTTCCTTACATGTTTGTATGCATATATATACTCCGTTAGCCCGTTTGCAACCCTCCTGCCCAAAAAATTTTCTTCATAAAATCGATAGTATCCTGTCATTCTACGGATATAGCAGGACTATTTAGAAATTTAGAAATATATAGGAGAAATTCATCGCAAAACCCTATTTTTATTTTTTGGGAAAATCTAGTTTTTACAGGAAAATGTCACAGGAAAATTTGTGGATCTTTCCACAGATTGTAAGTACTTCGTCTACCCTTCCAGTATTGCAAAAGGCAGGACTGAGAAAATCGTGGCTGAACTTCTGTATAATATCTCCCGGTCTATAATAATTATAATTATATTGGGAATTTGGGTCGACCGTATGACTTCTTAAATGATCAAATACAATCAATTTTTCCTCAAACAACTCCTTATCGGGCTGTAACCACCACGTCAAGAATATGATAGATCCTGCTACTAAGAGCAAAATCATAGTAGGCACTATAAAATTGGTAAATATTTTATTATTTCTTAGTTTACAGGCGACTGTTATTAATTTAATAAAAACACATCATAGGAATATATCCGAAAACCCCTAATTTATAAATAGGGCAGTCAATGAGGGTATTTGGCTCCGAATTTTATCCTACTACATCGATTTACTTGATATTTTCACAGTAAGTAGGGAAGAGCTCAAGAAACAAAGTCGACCCTATACCGATACGTGCTTTTATCTTGGGGGTGGTTCCCACCCCTTCTCGGTGGTGGAAAATTTATTGGTTAAAATAACCACGGAAGTGGCTAGAAAACCTAATTATAAGCAAAACTGTTCTATAATTTTTTTTTAAAACTGAATATTTTTGAGTTATTCATGGTTGAAAATTAGCCATTTTCATTGAAAAATGACACCTTTTCGGACGGTATTTTGCAAATACCTTAAAAACTATGCATCTAACGAAAAAAACTAAATAAAATATTTTTATAGCTTATAAAAAAAACAAAGAGATTAGTTTCTTCCTAAATCTTCTAGTTATAATACCTATACAAAGAGATATGGTAGGTGAGAAGAGTTTGTTTTTTGGTGCATGCTCAAATTGGTGTATTCAACTTGAAATAACATAGAAACGGTCGAGTTTAGGTGTATAATGCTACCAATACCTTTTGTAGCGCTTGAAAAGGCCTTTAAAATGAGCAATATTAAATGTCGATTACGTTTAAACTAAGCAAGATATGCTGCAAACAAAATTGATGACTAATGTATTTTAAGAAAAAATGAGAAGTATATTTAACCCTTCATCCATCAGAATTTAAATGCGTCGTTTTCCTTCTACAATACTTTTTAATAAAGTGTTATTTCTATGTTCAAAAAATTGGACGGGTTTAAATTTAATGGTTTTTGAAAAAAATAAGATCAAATTATAGAGCGCATTTTTAAATTTTCCCAACAATCTTTCTTTTTCTCCATGTAACTCGAAAATAAAGAGAGATGCGAAAAAGAATACCCAACAAAAATGTTGGCTTTTTTAGGCAAAAATTTTGTTTTTGTTTTTCATTATTGTATCTCTTATTATTTTCAAGTTACATGGAGAAAAACGAAGATTTTTAAGAAAATTTAAAAATGCCCTCTATAATTTGATTTTATTTTTTTACAAAAACCATTCATTTTAAACCCGTCCAATTTTTTGAACATATAAATAACACTATAACAAAAGGTTACATAAGGAAACATGGAAATCACCGGGAGGGAGATACAAGAATCAAATAGACCACATAATAATTGAATATAAATGGAGAAGCTGGCTGCAAGATGTCAGGAGCTTAAGAGGTGCTGATGTGGGATCAGACCACATGCTAATCAAAGCGAGACTAAAAATGAAATTAGCCAGAGATAAAAACCAAAAAATCAGCAGAAGGAACAAGTACAACGTTGATGCCCTAAAACAAGAATGTATAAGAAATAAATTTAGTGAGAAACTGGCAATTAACCGAACAGTATCACAACAAACTGGAGAGTCAGTCGAAGAAACATGGAAATATTTTAAAGAAGTGATGATGAATACAGCAAAAGAAACAATCGGATTAAAAAGAAGACAAAATAAAAAATGGATTACCAAAGACACTCTACTACTGATAGAAGAAAGAAAAAAGATCAAAGAAGAAATTCTACAAAAGGAAGGATCGGAAGAAGAGAGGACACTTGAAAGGAAATACAAGGCAAAAAACGCAGAAGTAAAAAAACAAGCCAGAAAAGATAAAAGAAACTATATAAATGAGATGCTACATATATCAGAAGAAGCAGCGAAAGAAAACGACTTACGAACACAATATACAATCATACGAAACTTAACAGGAAAAGCACAACGAAATATACGAGAAGTAAAGGATAAACAAGGAAATAGAATAAAAAATGAGAAAGAAATAATACAAAGATGGAAGGAATACTTCGAAGAGATATATGCTAAGCATGAAATAACTCAAATCATAGAAGATGAAGTAGAATCACCAGAGCTAGAAGTGAATATTGGAGAAATTACAATGGAAGAAATTGGAAACACTCTAAAACTACTAAAAAATGGCAAAGCCGCAGAAATCGACAATATACCCATTGACATAATAAAAGCAGACACCGAGCAGTCAGTAGAGATGCTACATACACTTTTGAATAAAATATGGACGGACGAAGAATTGCCAAAGGAGTGGAAAGAGGGATTGATTATAAAAATACCCAAAAAAGGAGACCTGAGCAAATGCAACAATTGGCGTGCAATAACACTACTAAGTGCCACATCCAAAGTGCTGACCAAAATCATTTTGGAAAGATTGAAGCCGGAACTAGATAAAAAACTGAGAAACAACCAAGCAGGCTTCCGTTCCAACCATTCCACTATTGATCACATTTGCACCCTTAGAATTATCTTGGAACAAACAAATGAATGGAATAAAGATATAGATGTGAGTTTTATCGACTTCGAAAAGGCCTTTGACCGTGTAAATAGGGCACAGATGTGGAAAATCCTTAGATTATATGGGATACCACAAAAAATCATAAACTTTATTAAACTCTTCTACGAAGGATACAAAGCCAAACTAGAACATTCAGGTGAAGTAACAGAAGAGATATCCATAGAAAGTGGAGTCAAACAGGGTTGTGTACTATCCCCTACCCTATTTCTTATTATGATAGATTGGGTAATGAGGAAAGTAATCGACGATCGAACAGGCATCAGGTGGAACCTTTTCAAACAGCTAGAAGATCTCGAATTTGCAGATGACATCTGCCTTATAACTGAACACCGAAATCATATGCAAGCAAAAATTGACAAATTGGCACAGTACTCCGACACGATCGGACTTCGAATAAACACAGAAAAAACTAAACTTCTAAAAAATAATAACCATCCAAATAATAAAATAATGATAAACGGTAAAGAAGTAGAAGAGGTAGACAAGTTCACATATCTGGGATCTGTCATGGAAAGGAGCGGGGGGTGTAAAAAGGATATACAGACGAGAATAACAAAGGCGCAACACGCATTCAACGCTTTAAATAAAATTTGGCAAACAAACGAAATATCGGAAATAACAAAAATTAAAATCTTTAACAGTTGCATTAAAAGTATAATGCTCTATGGAGCAGAAACATGGAAACAGGACGAAAATACAACTAAAAAACTACAAACATTTGTAAACAAATCTCTAAGAAAAATCCTAAAAATATACTGGCCAAATAAAATAACTAATACAGAACTATGGGAAAGGACAAAGCAAACTAACGTATCTACTACAGTCAAGGAAAAAAAATGGAAATGGATCGGCCACACTTTAAGGAAAGACCAAAGCAGCATAGCAAGACAAGCACTTGAATACCAACCAGAGGGAAAAAGAAAGAGGGGCAGACCAGACAACAGCTGGAAAAGAACAACAACGAGAGAACACGAAAAAATTGGACTAAGATGGGGCGAAGTCAAAAAGAGAGCAAAAGATAGAAGAGAGTGGAGGGAATTAGTTCACAATTTATCCAGAGAATAAAAACAAAAGAAGATGCGCTGTCCCGGCCAGACAGCAATCTTACACTTTTGGCCAAGAAACGCATAAGCGCCCAATACTCCACAAGGAGGGATGGAACGAGAGAGAGAGATAACAAAAGGTATTGTAAAATAAAAACGATGCATTTAAGTTCTGGTGGATGGGGAGTTAAATATACTTTTACTCATTTTTTCTTAAAATACATTAGTCATCAATTTTTTTTTGTAGCATATCTCACTTAGTTTGAATGCGATCGACATTTTTTATTATTGCTAATTTTAAAGGTCTTTTTAAGCACTACAAAAGATATTGGTAGCATTGTACACCTCAAATCGACCGTTTCTCTATTATTTCAAGTTGAATACACCGATTTGAGCATGTAGCAAAAAAACAAACTCTTTTCACCTACCATATCTCTTTTTGTATTATAACTTGAAGATTTATAAAGGAACAAATCTCTTTGTTTTTTTATAAGCTACAAAATTGTTTTATATAGTTTTTTTAGTTAGATGTATATTTTTTAAGGTATTCGCAAAAAAACCGTTTGAAAAGGTATTACGTTTCAATGAAAATTTTTTGCTCAATTAGAAATCCAATGAAATCAATTAATTTGTGGTCATCTGATTGAATACAACCAATAAAACCAACATTATACTGAAAACAGATCCCATGGGCTGTTTTCACTCAGAAAACAGATCCCATGGGCTGTTTTCACTCAATCATGTAGCTATGGATACCTACATTTCGTTTCATTTCGATTTTGACATTTCAAATATTCAATATTTCAAAATGTCACGATTTGGTTGTAATACTGATGAGAATATTAATGAAATTATCGAATCAAATATACCAAAGAATACTGTTTACAGTAAAAAATTTGTATGGAAAGCGTTTATGGACTTTTGCAATGATAGAAAATATGAATTAGATGGAAATCGGACGGTGGAAGAATTGTTAATTGCACATTTAAATAAATTGTTTCTGCTCTGTATTTTTTTTTCATAACCAGCAAAAAATTTTCTATCCGAATAACCCTCGAACATTGATAAATGCTCAAAAATTTTTTAACAACTTTCTCAAGATTGTTGCTTACAGGCAACAGACCTCCGCCTACGGCGTCGGTCTGTTTCCAAGCAACAAGCTTTCGAAATCTGTTATAAAATTTTTTCGAACAATTATCAATGTCCTTGGGTTATTACTACTGAAAATGGCCTATTTTCAACCGCGAAAAACTCAAAAAGTATTGAGTTTTCAAAAAAAAGTTATAGAACAGTTTTTGCTTAGAATCAGGTTCTCTAGCCACTTCCGTGGTTATTTAACCAAAAAATTTTCCACCTCCGAGAAGGGGTGGGAACCACCCCCAAGATAAAAGCGGACATTTGCATAGGGTAGACTTTGAATTAGAAGATAAGTAGAGGCTATTCCCAAAATTTCATTAAAATCCATGCAGTAGGATAGAATTCGGAGATAATATCCTCTATCTTGCTCCCATTTACTGGCGTAAAAATGTTGCCATAAGATCGTTGTCTGTATTATATGAAACTCCATATAGTCTAAGAGCTAGAGGCGAGAAATCATCGTCATAAGTAATATGGAGTTTGGCATGTGAAATGTGTCTATTGTATGTTGATAATTATGACCCCTTTCAGGCTGACACCTCAGTGGATACAGGGAGTAGCAATAAGGGATGAAAGGGGAAAGTTAACGCAGTCATTAAAGGTTTTCACCTCCTATTTGGTTAAACCTCAATCGATTTACATGAAAATTGGTGAGTAGTTAGAGCATACCTCAAGCAATAACACTTATATGGTGCCAACGTGCGCTTTTACCCTGGGGGTGGATACCACCCCTTCTCATAGGTGAAAACTATTTTATTAAAAATAACCCCACTAATCGATAGAGGGACAAATTTTAAGCAAAATTTATTACCTCTAATTATTAAAATAAATCAATACTTTTTGAGTTATTAAAGATCAAAGATTTGAATTTTTCGTGAAATAAATGCATGATGTAAATTTTTGTATATTTTTTTCGGCTAGTACATAAATCTATTATTCAAGCTCAAATAACGGGAAAACGGTGCATTTAGTACTTAGAAAAGTACTTAGAAATATGTATACCTGTATACATGTATGTATACAACCCGGAAAAGTTGATACCATTAAACATTATGCTATAAAAATTTTTCAAAGTTTAGGCTCCAAAAATTTGGAGCTTAATTATTATATTATTTATATAAGTTTTTAAAATTGTTTTAAGACATTTATATAAAATATAGCAAAAATGTATTTGAATATTATGTCAAATGTGCACATTATTGGACACCCTTAGTTTCTGTACATATTCAGTTTATACAGGGGCGGTTCTAGACCAAAAAAAGTGGGGGACAAGGGAACACAACCGGTGACTAAACAAGATAACGTGCCTTTTTAACGAAAATTATAGTACAAAAGTACTGCAAAAACTGAAGAAGGGGGGGCAGCTGCCCCCTGCCTCTGGCTAGAACCGCCACTAAGTTTATATCGATAGAAAAAATTCAATTAAATATTGAAATAATATAAAAATAATATTTTAGTAACATACATTTAATTAATAATAATATTTTTAATAATTAATAATAATTTTTAATTCTAAACAACTTTTCATAATAGCAATTTTCCATATTAGAAATTTAAATACATAAAAAACAAAGTTCTTGTTATAATAATGCTCGCATTTTTAACTTGTTATATTTAAATTGTAATAAAACGAACTTGATAATAAATTATAATCCTAATTTCATTCCCGAAATTTCTTTAAAAATGATTCTGTTAACTAATTTCAAAATAAATATATAAATAACGTAGTATGTTTTAATTTTCACTTTTTCCTAAAAACTCGAAAGGGTTCTCTTATTTTCATCATCACTTGCTTAGGTTTGACGTTATAAACTTCATCTGGAGCTCACTTGATAGGTATTCTTGAGTACTTTGACAAATGTTCAGTAAATATATTTTATAAAATGCACCGTTTTCCCGTTATTTGAGCTTGTATACTTAGATTTGGGTACTAGCCGAAAAAAATATACATTCCATCACCTATAACTCACTTTTTATTAATTCTCAAAGGTTTTTAGAATAATAAATCTATTTTATTTTTTATTATCTTCAATTTTGGTAATCATAACTATTGTGATAAAACTTACAGTTTTTGAATTATTCACGAAAAACCGCTTTACATTATGCATTTATTTCACGAAAAATTAAAATCTTTGATCTTTAATAACTCAAAGATTATTGATTTATTTTAATAATTAGAAATAACAAATTTTGCTTAAAATTTGTCCCTCTATCGATTAGTGGGGTTATTTTTAATAAAATAGTTTTCACCCCCGAGAAGGGGTGGCAACCACCCCCAGGGTAAAAGCGCACGTTGTCACCATATCAGTTTTGTTTCTTGAGTTATGCTCTAACTACTCATCAATTTTCATGCAAATCGATGGAGGTTTAACAAAATAGAAGGTGAAAACATTTAATGACTGCACCAACTTTCCCCTTTCATCCCTTATTGCTACTTCCTGTATCCACTGAGGTGTCAGCCTGAAAGGGGTCATAGTTATCAATATACAATAGACACATTTCACATGCCAAACTCCATATTACTTATGACGATGATTTCTCGCCTCTAGCTCTCCGTCTAATAACCTTGACTGTAGTTACTGCCGTAACTCTTTTTGTGATTATAGCTATAACCTTTGTTGTAATTACTATCGTTTGACATTCCGTAGGAATTGTCATACTTATTGTCAACACTGTCGAATAATGTATAAACACCTATAGCAAAGAGTTTACTTAAAATTTGAGGTAAAATTGCTAGTCCTTTCTCTATAATTTTAACGATAAGATTAGAGAGAATATCGTCCTTTTTAATTTCTGGAAATATTGCTGCGTAGATCTATTTGGGGAAGGTTGGACACTGCTTAGATGGTTCTTGATACTTCGTTACGCGATAATACTCTTCATTTGTTCATATCTGGACATCTACATCACAAGAGTTGACACGATAGAATAAACTGGACCCTGTCCTACAAGAAGACGAATCTTAGTTATCAATGTCTGGAAGCGGTGATGTCGCATAATTAGTAGAGTTTATGACCCACAGTTCTCTATGTTGCGTCTGGTGTGAAGGATATGAGTAGCCGGTTCAATAAAATAAGAAGACAATATATAAGAGAAAAAGTGAGGGTATATAATTTAGTGAAAAGGATTATAGCACGTTAGAGGTTCGCGAAAAACTATAATGTTAAGATACCGGAAAAGAGATGGACGAGGTATGTAAAGTATTTCTGAAACCAAGCATGCGGAGACCAGTAGACATACACAAAAACGATATTATGAGAGTAACAGCTTAGTAGGAATAGCCTGGAGATATTGTAAGATTTGTGAAACGTCAAAGACTCTCGTGGTTGGGACATGTTCAGAGACAAGAAGATACAATAACAACAAAGGAAATATTACAATGGAAGCCGATGGGAAGACGAAAAAAGGAAAGCCCACGAGACGGTTGGATGATGTGGAAGACGACCTGAAAACTATCAATGTAAGACAATGGAGAAGGGAACAAGAGAGGTCTGAATGGAAGGACATAGCCAAACATACAAAGGCCCATTCAGGGTTATGATTCCAAAAGAAGATGGAACAGCTCAGAAGAAGCATAAATAAAATAGTAAGAAGAAGCTAATTTTATTAAAATAAAAAAAAAATTAGAAGCAGAGTAGCCAAATATATTTTTGTACAATTAATTTAAAGAGATTCTATTCGTAGAGATTTCCGTATAGAACTTTTTCCACAATATTACTGTTTATGATCAAGTTTTATATGCCATCCTACCTTGATGTTAAGGGGACCAAATATATTAAAAAATCTTTGTTGATGATAGCGGTAAGCAATAATGCAATAACAAACAAATAAAACAGATTATTTTAGTTATCCTATATTTACAAATATATAATACAAACTTATTTAAACTTTTCTTGAACCATCCTCAAAATAACTTCTAAAATATACCATTGGCAAGCTTCTACTTGGAGTATTTGCTCCCCTATTAGTACCTCCATAGTTATAATAATTATAAGGATTCCTGTAATATGTTAAAGGATAGGGAATGCGTTGATTATAATTGTTATAGTAACCAGTGGTAGAACTTTTAGGTGTTCCATAATAATTATAATTGTATTGGGAGCTTGGGTCGACCGTACGACTTCTTGAATGATCCAATCCAATCAATTTTTCCTCAAACAACTCCTTATCTGGCTGTAGCCACCACGTCAAGAATATAATAGATCCTGCTACTAAGAGCAAAATCATAGTAGGTACTATAAAGTTAGTGAATATTTTGTTTTTTCTTATAAGTTTACAAATCACTGTTATTACTTTAATAATATTTAAACATATTATAGGAATATACCCGAAAACCCCTAATTTATAAAATATTGCCATGAGATCGTTGTCTGTATTATATGAAACTCCATAACCTTGGTTGTATTTACTTCCGTAACCCTTTTTGTGATCATAGCTATAGCCTTTTTTGTAATTACTATCGTATGACGTTCCATACGAATTGTCATACTTATAATTGTCAACACTATCGAATAATGTGTAAACACCCATACCAAAGAGTTTGCCTAAAATTTGAGGTAAAATTGCTAATCCTTTCTCTATAATTTTAACTATAATATTAGAGAGAATATCGTCTTTTTTAATTACTGGGAATATTGGTGCGTATATCTTTTTGGGGAGTGTTGGATAACGATAGGATGGTTCTTGATAATATGCTTCATTTGGTCGATGCACAGCGTCTTCTAAAACAAAATTATTGTAGTTTAAAATTAACCAAATCAATGGGCTCACCTAACTGGGATTTGAGATGGTTCAGTCTGTCTGTAATCTCGTTAAATCCTGTTTGTCTTGTGTCCGCAGCAGTTCTTCCTTTGCTGTCTTCTTCTAGAAAGTATTCTCTTAACTTGGAGGTTACATCATCAAATAGTTGCACATCAGAGGACCTACTTGATACATCAGGTGATCCGTCTTGTCTAACTGGTCCTGGTTCATCTAACGATCGTTTGTACCTTTTGGGATGAGATTGTATTTCCGGAGAATAGGCTGGTTTTGGTGTCTTGTCTTTGTTTGCCGAACTAATAAGAGCTAAAAAAAATATGTATTGTTAAGATTATAATAATTCGTGAGTTGATCGTGTGACGAATGTTGAGGTCCTGCGTAGAAGACGCAACGAATGCAAAATTATTAACAATATCACAAAGCGCAAACTAGAATATCTTGGCCATGTCATGAGAAATGAATAGAGATATGGCTTATTGTAACTCATTCTTCAGGGCACGGTATTTGGAAAGAGGACCAGGGAGAAGAAGAATATCTTGGCTTCAAAACCTGAGAAAGTGGTTTAATACATCGACAACCGGACTATTCAGAATAGCAGCAAGCAAAGTTAGGATAGCCATGCTGATCGCCAACATCCGGAACGGATAGGCACCGTAAGAAGAAGAAAGATTATAATATTTCTAAATTAAACAAATACACTGGGGTGCAAAAAATCGATCCACTAAAAATTTGGTCATTTTTGATGTTTTGAATTTCCTAAACCTGATTTTTTACCAAGTTATAGCCTTATCCATTGACAATATCGATGTAATAATATTGTTGCTAGACAGTTAAACTGTCATTGTGTACCGGGTGTACGAATCAAACTGTGTTTTTTTCTCAAAGTTCGCATCACCCTGTAGACTATTCTAGCATATAAAATACTGAAATTAAAACCCAACTATAGCACCAGGTTTTCTTAACATTTTGTCTTTCGATTCATTCGCTTATGTTGAATAATAAAAAAGTTAGGTACTTTAACATCTGGCCATGTTCGTCATCAGTACAGGGTGTTTCTAAATAAGTGCGACAAACTTTAAGGGGTAATTTTACATGAGAAAATAATGACAATCTGCTTTATAATCATATGTCCGCAAACGCTTCGTTTCCGATATACGGGATGTTCATTTTTTTTTACAAACTGACGATTTATTTATTGCTTTAAAACCAGTTGAGATATGCAGATCAAATTCAGTGGATTTTAAAACGTAGTTATTGCATATTTTTTGACATACATAAAGAATTTTATATTCACCATTGGTGTGCGTACGGGTAATATTATCGGTCATAATACCCGTTTGCGCGCCACTGGTGAATATTAAATTCTTAATTGTATGTCAAAAAATGTGCAATAACTACGTTTTAAAACCCACTAAATTTGATTTGCACATCTCAACTGGTTTTAAAACAATAAGTAAATCATCAGTTTGTAAAAAAAATTGAACATCCCGTATCTCGGAAACGAAGCGTTTGCGGACATATGATTATAAAGCAAATTGTCATTATTTTCTTATGTACAATAACCCCTTAAAGTTTTGCGCAAATATTTTAGAAAAACCCTGTAATGATGACGAACATGGCCAGTTGTTAAAGTACCTAACTTTTTTATTATCCAACATAAGCGAATGAATCGAAAGACAAAATGTTAAGAAAACTTGAGGCTATAGTTGGGTTTTAATTTCAGTATTTTATAAATGCCAGAATAATCTACAGGGTGATGCGAACTTTGAGAAAAAAACACAGTTTGATTCGTACACCCGGTATACAATGAAAGTTTGACTGTCTAGCAACAATATTATTATAGGGATATTGTCAATGAATAAGGCTATAACGTGGTAAAAAATCACTTAAATCGGACAACAGGTTTAGGAAATTCGAAACATCAAAAATGACCAAATTTTTAGTGGATCGATTTTTTGCACCGCAGTGTAGATATAAAAATCAATTCAAACTGATCAAAAGAATAAAATAGATAGCTATAGGCTGGGTACAGATTATGGGTCTAGGACATTTCGGCGTCGCCGTTTCGGCGTGGCCATTTCGGCGTGGCCGTTTGGGCGTAGAGCCGTTTTGGCGTAGGCCGTTTCGGCGTCGGCCATTTCGGCGTCAGAGATTTTATTTTAGTTGACTAAATACCTACATTGGAGTCTATTAGTAAGACATTATTTTGAAAAAAATCTTTTAATATAGTTATTTAAGTAGATACATTGGAGTCCATTGATCACAAAATTTTAATATTAATGGTAGATTTGTATATGTCAATTTTATACTTATGTGTGTGTGCTTGTTATTTAGCTCATAGTTAATGTAATATCTGTAATTGGCTTCTAGCTGTAGATATTATATATAAATAAATGAATAAACAAGATTTTGGAAAAATGAATATTTTATTTTAGTTATTATTTACATGTTATAATTAGATATGTGCTAGTCCAATTAAAAATTCTGAAACATTTATACTTACATACAAGACATTTATATTTAACCTACAAAACTTATTCACGAAATATTAATTAAAATAAAGTACCTACTTACATATTATAATTATGTGCTAGTCCTCTTAAAAATTCTAAAACATCCCCGTTTGCATCAAAATTTCCCACAAGCCGTGAAATGCGATCATCTGCGTCTCTGTATTTTCTTAATTTCAATGGTGGGAGATTACCTGCCACAAGTTGCTCGAAATAGACATCTCGACCTTTCTGCACCTGACGCAGGCCATCTATAAATTTCCATATGGTTGGATGATCTGCTCCCAATTCCATCTTGAGTCTTCTATGGGCGGCCTCAGCGTGATTATTTGTCCGGTCTTCTCCATCCAGAGTTCTCTGGTAGAGGTTCCACATCCTTTGGGGAAATAAACTTGGTCTTCTGCCATTTCCTCTTCTGTTCATACGTCCAATATAGTAGTCTTCAAACCAGTCTACAAGTGGTTGGTGTTCAGCAGGTAGAGCTTCCGCTAGAACGGCAAAGGCATCATCTAAATGTTCGATAGGAACAAATGCTAATGCTGTCAACATTCTGCAATTTAAAGCGAATTGTGGATCAGCATTATACTCTCTCGTATATCCCATAGCAGCCACTTGTTTCTTCATATTTTGTGCCAAATGGAAAAAACATCCATTGATGTCGACGCCTGGAAAACAATCTTCCATTGCCTTAAATGCCGCCTGTTCGAAATCGCAATGGATTGCTCTGGGTTGCAAATTTGGTACAATTTGTCTGATCAATTCAAACATACGGGTATATGTGGATCTTGTTTTATTCGGCAGCATGGCATAAAATATTGGATGGACTCCATTATATTTTGTGGCCATAACTGTGTATACTTGTAAAAATAGAGATGGTGCTATAGCAAATGTACCGTCACCATACCACACATCTGAGGTCTGTAGATGTTGCAGCCACGATTCTCTCCCGAAAATCAAAATTCTTTGCAATCCTTCTCCATCATCTGCTAATAAAAAATTTTCTTCTACACCATCTTGTAACGTGTAAACACGATAAGACTCGGGAATTACTAACTCTTCAACAGTTGTCGGATTTGATGGGGCTGCATGAACTTCGTTACGTTTTCGTCTGATGAATTTTCTCATCGCGCCAGTGTTTGGGAGCCGACCATGACAAGCTTGACTTGTATTTCTCAGGCACTCATTGATTACCACTATTGTCCCTTCGTTTGTTTCTGTAGCACGCTTTTTCATTTTTGTAACAACTTGTGCTACTTCCACGTCCATCGCCGAGGAGTCGTGAGTGTGAACATTTACTTTCTTGATGACTTCACCATCTCTTGTATGTATTCTTGCTTTGCACGTTTGTTTCCTCTCACACCTCCAAAATTTTAGGGATTCATCGCTTTTACTAACAGCGTCAAAAACATACATGAAACCATCAGTGGTAAATTTCTCTCTTCCTCTGGTCGATAAAATTTTTCGTTCCATAGCTTAAAAATTCTTCGTCTGTATATCGTATAAATACTACTATGAAATATTATAAGACACTACATAAACTCTTAAACTGATCTCTGTTCGAGGTATTTCCTAATAATAGTACATTATATACCGCGGGACTGAAGTAGTACATTTAATCCTGAAGGTAAAGTTTATGGCCCGACCGCAGGGAGGGCCATAATTTACCTGAAGTTTTACCTAAGTTTTCGAGGAAATGTTAATAACATTATTATGTGATTTATAGAATTTTGTATTTAAATTTTCGAAGAAACTGCAATAAATATAGGGATAACTATTATTATACTAACTAATGGTAAATATTTTAAAAGCAGATTCCTTTCAAGAAAATATTGTATAATTTAATTTTTTTTAAAAATATACATTCTGCAAATATTTTTGCTTAAAAAAGATATTTTAACAATATTAAAATTCTCCGTCTATATACCATATAATGTATGTCTAATTAAAGTTGAAAAATGTCAGTTATCATCTAATTAGCTCTGGGACAATTAAGAGAACAGCAATTATTATTAATATGCATTAATAAAAAATCCAATATAGGTATTTGCAGAATAAAATATAACAAAATGTTTATAAAAGAAATATATTTAGTTTATTTTTCTACTTGACCATTAATGTTAAAATTGTGTGACCAATGAACTCCAATGTATTTAAATAACTATATTAAAAGATTTTTTTCCAAAAAATTGCCTGACCAATAAACCTCAATGTAGGTATTTAGTCAACTAAAATAAAATTTCTGACGCCGAAATGGCCGACGCCGAAACGGCCTACGCCGAAACGGCCTACGCCGAAACGGCTCTACGCCCAAACGGCCACGCCGAAATGGCCACGCCGAAACGGCGACGCCGAAACGTCCCATTCCGACAGATTATCGTTCTCATTCCTGTCTCGTAATTGGTATTGGTCGGGGCAAAATATTATTTATATTATATTTAAAACTTCTAAAAAAACTCAGACTTTGCTTGATAACATTCAAAACTTTAGAAATTTCACTTGTAGATTAATTTACATATATATTAATAATATTAGAAATACAACTTTTTAGTTAAATTTATCTCGAGTGAAATAAATATGACAATTACATACTATTTAATACGGTGCTACAACATGGATTTAAGAATTTGGATGGGTTGAGAAAGGGAATAAAAATAGATGGAGAATATCTAAACAATTTACGTTTCGGCGATCATATATAATATACCTATAGTCCAAGTAATGAAGCTTAAAATAGGACAAAACCTCACAATTTTTACAGAATGCATCGATTTGCTTGAAAATTTGAGAATAAGTAGTGGATAGTCCAAGGATCAAAATCTATATCATGCCAAAAGGCACTTTTACCATGGGGGTGGTTGCCACCCCATCTAAGGGGTGAAAATTTTTATTATATTTTGACCTCAAGAGTTGGTAAAAACATTCATTATAAGCACAAAACGTTCTATACATTTTTTTGATAAACTTAATAGTTTTCGATTTATTAGATATCGAAAGTGTTAGTTTTATACGAAAAAATCAATCTTTTTAATCACTTCTCTGCTAATAACTCAAAAAGTTTTCGTTTTATCAAAACAACTTTACTTAACAAAAATGTACTTTTGGAAAAAATAAACAAAACCGTTTTTTTATTTTCTTTAAGACCAATAGTAATCGAGCTATACTTTATTATATGTTGGATCTTCTTCGTCAAACTGCTAAATATTGTAGTTTCAAAGTCAAAGGACGGGAAAACTATGTATTTTTCGAGGATAACTTGTTGAAAATAATTTAAAGTATTTAAAAATATGTATCTTCAGAAATAAAAAAATCTCTAGCTAAAAAAATTAAGTGACTTATAATAAAAAAAATGCCAGTCCCTATTTTTTTCAGCAAAAAAGTGATCGTAAACAACCCTCTAATCACCACCCTAATTAAAATTTGTCATTGACCTGATTTGGTTTTCTTAATTTATGTATTGTTAATAGGTTCTAGAAGTTTGATCGGCTTAGAATGATTAGATAAAAAAAATAGAGTTAAAAGCAAATAACGAGTTTTTGTAGTTTGATAAAAAATGCTCTTTTCTTCAGAATAGAAAGATTAGCATCAGAGATACGAAAAAATATTTAATATGAAATTGTGTTTTATTTAATTCCCAAGAACTTGGTTTGCAAAAAATTTTTTACGGCAAAAATTGAGTGAGATATTGACAATTAAAACTTGTAATTTCATGCAAAAACCACCTTTACCAACCCTTTCAATGCCACCTCTTTTTGTGACTGAGGATTTTAAAAGGATTTAATATTAATTGTCATATAGACATTGTAAGAACCTACACAATTCTTTTTTAACGAACTTTCTAAGATAAAAAATAAAAAAGTTGCGGTTAAAAAATCAATATTTTTTTGGAAAAAAAAAGAAGAAATCCAATTTGAAGCATAATAATGTAAGTTGGTGGTGTTTTTAGTCGTTGGACTTATTTATTATTCTTTATTTGTGTAATATTAATAGATTCTAGAAGTTTGACTGGCTTAGAATGATTAGTTTTAAACAAACTGAAGTTTAAATCGAGTAACGAATGTTTGAAATTTGGTAAAAAATGCCATTTTCTTCAGAATAGAAAGATTAGCATCAGAGATACGAAAAAATGTTTAGATATGAAATTGTAGGTAATTTAATTCCCAAGAACTTGGTTTGATAAAATTTGTTTTACGGCAAAAATTGAGTGAATTGTAAATGAGTATACCATCGACAAACTTTGATTTTTTAGATATAAAACTAACACTTTCGATAGCGAATACATCAAAAACTATTAATTTTATCAAAAAAAATGTATGAAACATTTTTTGCTTGGAATGAATCTTTTTATTAACTTTTACGGTCAAAATATAATATAAAATTTCCACCCCCGAGATGGGGTGGCAACCATCCCCATAGTAAAAGCGCCTATCGGAATCATATAGATTTTGATCCATGGACTATCTGCTACTTATTCTCAAATTTTCAAGCAAATTGACCCATTCTGTAAAAATTGCGAGGTGAAAAGCTTTGGTTCCTGGACTACTAGTCATAAAGCTGAAGATCTATGAATGACAAGAGAGTTGATAGTGGAACTCGTTGAGGTTACAGAAAATGTACGTTTAAATATAAACATCTCGAAAACAAAAATAATGACAAGTTTGGTACCCAACCAGAATATCAGTATTGGTGGACAAGAATTAGAACTCATAGAAAAATATAAATAGCTGAAATCACATGAAATTATGATTGGCGGCAAGGATAATCACACCCATGAACTGAAGAGAAGAATCGGTCTTGGTTGGGCAGCATACGGAAAACTGAGAAAACTTTTAAAAGTGAGTTGCCAACATGCCTGAAGAGAAAAGTAACTCTGCGAGACAAAATAATAAACGAAGGGGTCAGAAGTACCAAGGTGACTCATTTTATTGAAAGGAGCCAGACTAAAGTGGAGATGAACACTAGCTAGAATGACAGATGGAAAAAGAGGTTATTGGAGTGGAGACCAAGGGAAGACAAGAGAAGCGTCGGTCGACCATCAATACAATGGATTTAAGAAAGCTAAATAAAAATTGGATGAGAGCGGCACAAGATAGATGGGGTTGAAAACGGAAGGAGTGGCCTATGTTCACCAGTGAACTTTTAAGGCTGAATGATGATGAACTATAATAAATTAAATATATTTTAAAAATGTATAAACATTTTCAATCTCTTTGCAACACGAAGATGCAGCAGCTGCATAATACTCTGGTTAAATCGGAGAGTGCAGGAAGAGTCTATACCGGTTTCAGAGGTATTTTCCCCCTCATCAGTAGTCCCATATCCTATTCTCTCCGATTTCTCCTGGTCTCACACTTTGGGCCTTTCCGAATTGCAAAGAAAGAAATGTCACGGATGAACTAGAGCCATCTACCGAAAAACAAAGTAAGTTATCAATCGAAGTAGCACAGAAAACGACAATAAATATCGTTCCCATACCACCAGATTGACAACAGGTGGAATATTTTCTTTGGTTACACCTCCTGAGATTTTCAAAATTTATAAATCAAACAGGATGCCGAGGAAATTAAGATGAGATAATTTTAAATAATTCACAACTCATCTCTTCAGCGTTGTAAAAGTTCCAACAAGAAAGATTCCTTAATACTCCTACAAAAGAGTAAATGAATTAAAAATGTATAAATATTTTCAATTTTTTTGCAACACGAAAATGCAGCAGCTGCATAATACTCTGGTTAAACCGGAGAGTGCAGGAAGAGTCTATACCGGTTTCGGAGGTCTTTTCCCCCTCACCAGTAGTCCCATATCCTCTTCTCTCCGATTTCTCCAGGTCTCACACTTTGGGCCTTTTCGAATAGGGCTTTTCATTCACAGTCATTTGTTTCGAGCTTCTGTCATATGTTGTATAATCCGTGTATATTAATATTATACACGGATTATACGACATTTGACAGAACCTCGAAACAATTTCGCAAAATTAAATTCCAACAGAGGGCGCTCAAAATTTCAATGATGGACGACAACGCTAGGAAAACAATTCATTTTGTCATTTGAATTCACAGTTCTAAAACGTTAAATTAAAATCATTTACAGGAGTGTTTTGCCAAAGTAACCACTAAGTTTTGCAACTAAGACATCTTATAAGTTAAAGACGACTCAAAATTATGTTTAATCTGTATGCATTCATTAAAATTTGATGCTAACTACTGATTTGTTTTTACCTTTTTTTCATAAAAAAATCTGGCCCCCGATAATCACACAGCGTTCTAAAAATTATTAATCTATCTTAGGATTTCTAATTTTGTTTTTAATTTAATTAATAGGTGCACTACAGTTTATTTCACACCGACAGATAACAATTTTTAATTAAATAAAAACTGGAAACTTGGAAACTAAGTAGGTGAATTTATTTTATAATAATTATGTTCTGGAAATTACGAAGTGGTCGGGATATTTTTCATAACAATGTACATTCTATGTACATAATATATACTACATTTTATTCATTTATTTAATTTTGCAGTCGTTTAAACATTAAAAAATACTACGTTTAATACAAACGTTAAATTAACAAAATGTGTGATTTGGCATTGGTTAATTTAGGTCATTACGTAGAGTATAATAGGAATGAATACTGAGGAACACTGCAATAGCTTTTTTAAGTCGAAATTATTGTTAATTACAACATAAACTGACCGCAAATATGTACACAAGTTAATGGCAAAGTCAATGTTTTCCTTGAGTTGATGCTTTTCAATTTCGCCACCAGGCGTCGCCCACTTTGCGGTTCCTCGCCAATAGACAATCGATGAAAAGCCCTATTGCAAAGAAAGAAATGTCACGGATGAACTAGAGCCATCTACCGAAAAACAAAGTAAGTTATCAATTGAAGTAGGTAGCACAGAAAACGACAATAAATATCGTTCCCATATCACCAGATTGACAACAGGTGGAATACTTTCTTTGGTTACACCTACTGAGATTTTCAAAATTTATAAATCAAACAGGATGCCACCTGTTGTCAAGAAAGTATTCCACCTGTTGTCAATCTGGTGGTATGGGAACGATGTTTATTGTCGTTTTCTGTGCTACTTCGATTGATAACTTACTTTGTTAAATATATTTTTATTGTTATATTGATATAGCCTAATAAAATAAAAAAAAATCAAAATGTAATTCCGTACAGGTCGAAATAAATTTTATATCAAAGTTTAGTACAAAAGATATACAAATACACAAGATATTTTCAAAAAAGTATCCAAATTATAAATGGGGATCATTGTTTAAATAATTAAAAAGGGGGCATTTTTGCACAATACTTACTTTTTAACTGCTGAGGTAATTTACATTTTAATGAAGGTCTAATAAGTCTTTCACCTAAGACTTGCTATATTAAATTTGACCCCCTACTTATTTAAATAATTTTACATAAAATTTAAAATCAAATTTTCAAAAGATTATTATTTGCGTTTTAAATAAGCATTCTAAATTATTTTATTTAATAGGAAAAGTTGCACTATGTTACCAGCATTAGGGGGATGTGTACGAACTTTCGGCTCCAATGCTATTTAAATGGGATTCATTTTTTTCGAATCCTGAGAAAAATAATAAGTATTTTTGAAAAATTTAAACGCAGAATGAAATATTACGTTACTACCGAGGGCCGAAAGTCCCTGAAAATTTCTGTAATGTTTATTTTAATGAGTTACAGGGGTGAAAAACTAAGAAAAAATTTAGTGTGATTTTTAATTTCAAATATGTCATTCAAGAGAAACTTTTTATTCATTCTAAGCAATCATAAAGCATTCTAGGCAATAATAAAGTAATCTTTCATTCTGAGTTTAAATTAAAAAAAATAATTATTAGTTTTCTCAAGATTCGAAAAAAAAAATGATTACATTTAAAATACATTGAAAATTTTGACAGCGAAAAAAATGTTAAAAAATATGTAATAGTTTATGAGATATTTAATTTGTTTATTAAATGTTACTATATTTTCAATTGCAAAAACGCGGTTGTTGCCAAAAGAACATAATAGGTCTGGATCCCGCGTATGAAAAAAAAGTTGATTAATAGCAAGCTGAAAATTTGTTAATAGCTTAAGGGTGTTTGGTCGGATAAACTTTGATATATGGGAACACTGGAACAGGGGCAGTTTTAATTGTGGAACAGGTTAAAAATTTGGAACCGTCAGACCACGAAAACGGCACATATTTTGTCCGACAGTACAGACTTAAACTCTCCGAACAGAGATTAAACTCTCATGCAAAAATCAGACTGCTATTTATCACCAGTCATAATTCCTGTCATTTGACATATTCTACATGTTCCACTCATTAAAACCCCCATTTGGTGATAAATAGCAGTCTGATTTTTGCATGAGAGTTTAATATCTGTTCGAAGAGTTTAAGTCTGTTCTGTCGGACAAAATACATGTGCCGTTTTCGTGGTCTGACCGTTCCAAATTTTTAACCTGCTCCACAATTAAAACTGCCCCTTTTCCAGTGTTCCCATATATCAAAGTTTGTCCGACTAGACATCCTTAAGCTATTAACAAATTTTCAGCTTGCTATTAATCAACTTTTTTTTCATACGCGGGATCCAGACCTATAAATCTGTGTAAGGTCACCTCATTACTTTTATTTTTATGTATATTTTCGATAAATATATTGATAAATTTAAATTTCAGTTCAATTCCTTTCTAAAATGGCATTTTAAAATTGTTCTAATTTGTTTATAATTTGTTTTTTTTTAATATCGTTGCGGGGATTAAAGATTTTGAAATGCTGTTTCGATAATCGGGTTTCTGGGAATTTTTCACTAAAATTAACAATTTTTTTTTGTCGTTTTTATTCTCCTTTTTTTCCTTAATAAAAAACATTATTTTGGTTATACAGCGTGTTTTGTTAATGTGTCCAATCTCTGAGTGGTAGATTCTAGACTTCAAAATATTAAGATTTAACCAAAATCCTTATTGAGGTTTTATTTAAAAATTTAAAAATATTTTTGCTCAGTATTTTAAAATTATTGGACGTATCCTTTTCATACTTGGTAGAAAGTGTAAGTAAATATTATACCCTATGAAGTTATGTTAAATACACGTTTCCGGCTATTACCAGCGGCGTATGACAAATAAATAAATGGTTGACCAATGGTTCTCAAATTCTACGTCACTGGTGAAATTGCCGTTGTAGCACAATTTTTTAGATTTTCCAATACTCTCCATGTAAATGACATCCTCTTCACTCGTAACGATAAAGTCATTCGTTTTCGAGATATTTGAAGTTAAACATGTAACGGCACAGTTATTTTGATTAATGTATTGTGCCGCAGGGGCTTCAAAGGATAATGGATAAAGTTGTAGAAGCATGTAACAAATACGGCCTAACACTAAATTGTAAGAAGACAAAAATTATGATCGTTAGTAAGAACACCAACATATAAGCGCCTAAATTACTGTAAACAATACACCCCTAAAAAGAGTACAGACTGGGCTGCAACATTAGGATACTTGGGATCATGGTTACGAAATAAAAACTCGTATTGAAAAAGCCAGAAGCTCTTTTAACAGTTTTAGGTAGATTCTCTGCAATTTATCTTTAAGAATCAATATACGTATAAGAATTCTTAGATGTAACGTCTTTAGTGTCCTCCTCTACGGAGTGGAAAGCTGGAGTATTACAGAAGATGCCATAAAACGATTAGAGACGTTTGAAATGTGGTGCTATCGACGTATGTTGAGGATCACATAATATACAGAGTTGGGATAAAGTATGGAACCAAGCAAATATCTTTGAAACGAAAAGAACAATATTTATGAAACTTTGCATGCAAGTACAGTGACGCAAAAGGCATCTGATACCATATTTTTTGTTACTACTCCACTTCCGGTTTCACCGGAAATATCCTTAACTTATTTACTTTAAATGGGACACCCTGTATATTTTTGCAGATTTTAAAAGAACTTGTTGTTTTTAATTCATACATACCAAGTTTGGAAGAAAAAACTAATAAAACAAGAAATAAATCTCTTTACAGTTAAAAAATAGCTTAAATTTATTTACGTTAGACCCATGATATTAAAAATAAAAAAAATAATTTCAAATGTTGAAAATGTTTGCTGTTCACCTCCTGAAACGTGCAAGCCTATAAATAAATTTGTGAATCACTTTTTGCACGATTTCTCCACGTATTAGTTCACATTCATCAATTATTCTTTGTCTCAAATCCTGCAAGCATGTTAGTCGCCTAACGTAAACACGTGATTGTAGATAACCCCAAAGAAAAAAATCTAACGGGTTGAGGTCCGGAGAACGAGCGGGCGACTCTGTGAATCCTCTACGTCCAATCCATCGATTTGGAAATTTCACTTCCAAAAAATTAAAATTCCTCATAACCGATTAATTATCATTAATATTTCAATACGATCTTCTTCACTTAAATGAACCATTTTTAATACAACTTATTTCTGTCAATTATTCAGTAACAGTTTTACCTAAATTCAAATAAGTCATGCAGTGCATGTAAACAACACTTTTAGTCTACAGTATAGATGGTACTCGTTTATTTCCTACTACATTGTATTAGTACAAAAAATTATCTACAGACACTTTTTAACAAATTTTTTCTATCAAATTTGGTATGTATGAATTAAAAATAACGAATTCTTTTAAAATCCGCAAAAATATACAGGGTGTCCCATTTAAATTAAATAAGTTAGGGGTATTTCCGGTGAAACCGAAAGTGGAGTAGTAATAAAAAATATGGCAACAGATGCCTTTTGCGTCACTGTACTTGCATGCAAAATTTCATAAATATTGTTCTTTTCGTTTCAAAGATATTTGCTTGGTTCAATACTTTATCCCAACCCAGTATACATGATTCAACTAACACAACTATTCTCCAGAGGCTAAGAAACGACAAAGAAATAATTAACACCGTATAGAACAGAAAGTTGGCTTACTTCGGCCACATTATGCGTAATAATAAATACCGTCTTCTATAGTTGATTTTGCAAGGCAAGATTGAGGGCAAGAGAAGCACTGGACGTAAACGTATATCCTGGCTGGCCAATCTTAGAAGTGGACTGGTCTAACGTCAACTGATTTATTTCGAGCTGTTCTGAATAGAATAAGATGGGCCAATGTTGTCGCCAACATCTCCAGAAAATAGGCACCCTTAGAAGAAGAAGATTGTGCCGTTTAATTTTTAGTTTCAAATATCTCGAAAACTAATGATTTAATCGTTTAGAATGAATAATATACTCTTCAGTCTTAAGAGAAAACAGTAGCGATCAACAGGTAGCGAAAACGCGTTCCAAGATTGCGGCTGTAATTTTGAATATTTTTTCGAGATATTTAGCACACGTATTCATAATATCGCATATATTTTTACTGCCTTTCTTGTGTATTGTAATAATAAATAAATATATAATATATGCGATAATTACCGGGGAATATCTGTCACAAGCACCATCAGCAGAGTTTACGGAAAAATTATCAAAAATAAAATAGAAGACGAATACAAGGACTTAGAGGCCGAAGAGCAAGCCGGTTTCCGCGCTGGCAGATCCACCACTGACCACCTATATTTTGTAACACAGTTAATAGACAAACAAATAGCCTACAATCAAGAACTGCATTTAGTGTACATAGACTTAAAAAAAGCATACGATACTGTACCACAAAGTAAACTTTGGGAAGCCCTCGAAAAAACTAACATCAGTCTGAACCTCATTAAAGCTGTAAAAAATCTATACCAACATAATATAGCAAAAGTTAAGCTAGGCAAGGAAATCTCGTCAGGATTTGAAGTGAATAAGGGTCTTAAACAGGGCTGCTGTCTATCGCCGACACTATTTAAAATATATTTAGAGCAAGTTTTGAAATCCTGGAAAAGGAAATGTCAGAATATGGGTATACCGCTAAATGATGATAACATGCTATACACTTTATGTTTTGCGGATGATCAGATTCTTATGGCCCAGGATTATCACGATATTGAATATATGACCCGAAAAATCATAGAAGAGTACCGGAACTGGGGTTTAGAAGTGAATACCAAGAAAACGGAATATATGTGCGTTGGAGGTATACAGCAGGATCTAGCGTTGGAAAATGAAATAACTATTAATCACTGTCAGGAATATAAATACTTGGGTCTTACAATTACACAAGATGGAACGTTGGACAAAAATATCCAAGAAAGGTGCACACAAGGAAGGAAAGCTATCGCATTATTGAACAAAATCCTATGGGACCAAAGTATCTCCAAAGAAAATAAACGTAACATCTATAACAGCATTGTTAAGAGCATTATAACATACAGCAGCGAAGTTTGGCCACTTAAAGAAAAATCCGAAAATATGCTCAGAACAACTGAAATGGACTTCTGGAGAAGATTTGCTGGTATATCAAGAATACAAAAAATCAGAAATACAAGAATATTGGAGATAATGGATGTAAAGCATACAATAATGGACGATATAAAAACAAAGCAACTAAGATGGTTTGGCCACGTACAACGTATGGAAGAAGACAGATTACCCAAGCAAGTGCTACGATGGGCACCAAAAGGACGGCGGAAGAGAGGAAGACCTAGGAAAAGCTGGATAGAAGGAATCCATAGGGAAATCGGAGAAAGAGGCTTGAACGAAGACATGTGCTACGATCGAGAGCAATGGCGATTGGGAATCGGAAGACGTCGTAGAACGTTATGAACCGATTATATATATATATATATATAGATATGTATATATATATATATATATATATATATATATATATATATATATATATATATATATTCATAATATAATAAAGAATGGCGGTACAGAGCCCAATTTGAAAAATATATTAATATATGGAAATTACTCTGTAATTAAATACAATATTAAAAAAACGAGCCTGTACCGCCATTAAGAAGAACAAAAAAATACACTTTCCTCAAATAAACTTTTTTATCCGATGCCTAGATTTTGTGTCATTTTGGAACGATTAATGAAATAAAAAATTTTAGTAGTTCCAAAATGACACAAAATCTAGGCATCGGATAAAAAAGTTTATTTGAAGAAAGTGTATTTTTTTGTTCTTCTTAATGGCGCTACAGGCTCTTTTTTTAATGTTGTATTTAATTACAGAGTAATTTCCACATATTAATATATTTTTCAAATTGGGCTCTGTACCGCCATTCTTTATTATATTACTAATACGTGTGCCAAATATCTCGAAAAAATATTCAAAATTACAGCCGCAATCTTGGAACGCGTTTTTGATACCTGTTGATCGCTACTGTATCACCTTAACGATAAAATCATTAGTTTTCGAGATATTTGAAATTAAAAATTAAGCGGCACCAAACAAATCAAAATAACTGTAACTAATGACTTTATCGTTACGAGTAAAAGGTATATTATTTACATAGAGAGTATTGGAGAATCTAAAAATTGCGCTAAAATGGCAATTTCGCCAGTGACGTAGAATTTGAGAAGGGTCAACCATTTGCTGTCCAATGTCGTACGCCTCTGGTAATAGCCAGAAAAGTGTATTTAACATAATTTCATAGGGTGTATAGTACCTACACTTTCTACCAAGTAATAAAAGGATGCGTTGAATAGTTTTAAAATACTGACCAAAAATAATTTTTGAATAAAACTCAATAATGAGCCATATTTTATATTAATGATTTGAGTTAAATCTTAATATTTTGAGGTCGAGAATCTACAACTCAGAGATTGGACATTCTTAATGAAACACCCTGTTTAAGTAAGACTATGTTTTTTCCCAATGTAGTTTCCCCACTGGCCAATGGTTAATTATTCTTAAATACATTAAGTAGGATAAAAGTTCGATAGGTAATATTAAGTATAGGAAAATATATTATAAAATGGCATATCGGCGAATGAGCCTTGAGCCCATAGTCATATATCTCCAAGAAAAAAAAAAAGAAGAAAAAAAACCACAAAAATTTTTTGTAAATTAGTGAAACATTCTCAGGAACACGATTATTGAAACGGTATTTCAAAAAATTTAATCCCCGCGACGTTATTAAAAAACAAATTATAAACAAATTAGAACAATTTTCAAATGCCATTTTAGAGGGGAGTTTAATTGAAATTTGAGTTTAGCAATACAGTTATCGAAAATATACCTGAAAATAAAAGTAGTGAGGTCTTGAACAGATTTATATTCTTTTGGTAACAACCGCGTTTCTGCAATTGAAAATTTAGTAACATTTAATAAACAAATTAAATATCTCATAAATTATTAAATATTTTTCAACCAATTTTTTTTTTGCTTAATGCTGATAACATAGCGCAACTTCTTCTATAAAACAAAATAATTTATAGTCCTTATTTAAAACACAAATAATAATTTTTTGAAAATTTGATTTTTAAATTTTATATATAATCATTTAAATAAATAGGAGGTGAAATTTAATTTAGTAAGTCTTAGATGAAAGATTTATCCTTCAAATTTGCAGAAAAAAATCCTAAAGACCTTCATTAAAATGTAAATTACCTCAGCAGTTAAAAAAGTAAATATTGTGCAAAAATGACCCCTTTTTATTTATTTAAACAATGATCCCCTTATATGATTTGAATACTTTCTTGAAAATATATTTTGTACTCACCTAAACTTTGATATAAAATTTGTTCCAACCTTTACGAAATTACATTTTGATTTACATGTAGTGTAATCTTATTTTACTAATTAGACTAATATTTAACTGACGCCGATTCTAATAGTTCGTCAATACTAATAGTCTAAGAGCCAAAAAATCATCGTCATAAGTAATATGGAGTTTGGCATGTGAAATGTGTTTATTGTATTTTGATAATTATGACCCCTTTCAGGCTGACACCTCAGTGGATACAGGAAGTAGCAATAAGGGATGAAAGGGGAAAGCTATTGTAGTCTTTAAAGGTTTTCACCTCCTATTTTGTTAAACCTCCATCGATTTGCTTGCATGAAAATTGGTGACTAGTTAGAGCATACCCCAAGAAATAAAAATGATTTGGTACCAACTTGCACTTTTACCCATGGGCTGGATACCACCCCTTCTCGGGGGTGAAAACTATTTTATTAAAAATAACCTCACAAATCGATAGAGAGACAAATTATAAGTAAAATTTGTTATATCATGTTATTACAATAAATCAATATTTTTTGAGTTATTAAAGATCAAAGATTTGTCTGTTTAAGAGCACATGCGTGAAGTTACGGATGATAAAAAGAACATATTAATTAATTGTATGTTACTAAAATATTATTTTTATATTATTTCGATGTTACAAATTTAGCAAAAATGTATTCGAATATGTCAATTGTACCCATTATTGGACATCCCCAGTTTCTGGACATATTCAGTTTATATTGATAGAAAAAATTCAATTAAATATCGAAATAATATAAAAATAATATTTTACTAACATAAAATTAATTAATATTAGTCTGGGCTGATTATCGGAGAATAGGCCATTTTTGGGAAAAGTTATTTACCAGCAATTTTATTACTGGAATCGAATCTTATGATTATATATATTAAATAATATAGGTATGCAAAGTCCACAGATAGTGTGCTACTTTTTTTATAAACAAAATGGCGCCCGAAAATCGTGTTTTTTTCAATTTTTGCTCTATAACTCCAAAGATTTTAACTTTACACCAAAAACACTCAAATAAAAATTCACCGCAATTAAATTATGCATAGAGATGTGTTTCTTCCGATTTACTTCGATGAAAACTTTCCCCGGAAAAAGCGGGGTTTTCCAACAAAATCTTTAATTTTCAACTAAACTTTTAGATAAGTAATTGTTAATCAATAATTAAATAACTTGGTAATGTAAAAGCCCTTTTCGTATAGATTATAATTCCAGAAGTCGGTGGAAATTGAACGAACAGTTTAGCAACAATTGAATTGTTAATTAAAAATTTACGGTCGCTATAATAACGACAATAATTACGATGCATAAGAATATCTACGATTTTTTCATAAAAAGACACTATACCTATCTAATGTAATTTACGGAACTGAAATTGGACTATTTAAGCAGCCTCAGGAATATTTTAAAATTATAAAGAATTTTTTGGCTTAAAAGCAAATAGAATATCTCGGGAAATAATAAACTAAATTAAATTATAAAAACGGTATTCGAAAGACAGCGGCAGGACGCTTCTTTTAAAAGAAAAAACGTTTAATTATGACGAGTGGTTCCTGAGATACAGTCGGTCAAAGTTGACCGGAATTTACGGCAAAGATATAAACAATACGATCATAATTTTCAAACCATCACCTTTTTATTTTTGTCGTCTTTCTCCACACCAATTTTCATATCCTTAAAATACTCATAACATATATTATTATAATAAAAACTATCGATAATACGTGTGAAAATTGCCAAAAATAGCAAAATTCCAATCAAAAATTAGGTTGGAGAAAATGTAACCCTCAAAGTTCAAAATCGGTATACGTTAAAAAAATGCATTTTCTCGGCTTCTCATGGAGCAATTTCCTTCATTCTTTTTTTGTTCCCTAATAACTCGAGTAGAGCCGTATTCTGTATAGTGTCTTTTTATGAAAAAATCATAGTTATTCTTATGCATCATAATTATTGTCGTTATTATAGCGACCGTAAATTTTTAATTAACAATTCAATTGTTGCTAAACTCTTTATTCAATTTCCATGGGCTTCTGGAATTATAATCTATATGAAAAGGGCTTTTACATTACCAAGTTATTTAAATATTAATTATCAATTACTTATCTAAAATTTTACTTGAAAATTAAAGATTTTGTTGGAAAACCCCGCTTTTTCCGGGGAAAGTTTTCGTCGAACTGAATCAGGAAAAACACGTCTTTGTGCAGAATTTAATTGCGGTCAATTTTTATTTAAATGTTTTTGGTGTAAAGTTAAAATCTTTGGAGTTATAGAGCAAAAATTGAAAAAAACACGATTTTCGGGCGCCATTTTGTTTATAAAAAAAGTAGCACACTATCTGCGGACTTTGCATACCTATATTATTAATACATACAATAATAAGATTCGATTCCAGCAATAAAATTGCTGGTAAATAACTTTTCCTTACATTTTGCTAATTAGCCCAGAGTATATGTTCTTTTTATCATTCGTATCTTCACGCATATGCTCTTAAATAGACAAATATTTGATCTTTAATAACTCAAAAAGTATTAATTTATTTTAATAACATGATATAACAAATTTTACTTAAAATTGGTCCCTCTATCGATTTGTAGGGTTATTTTTAATAAAATTGTTTTCACCCGCGGGAAGGGGTGGTATTCACCACCAGGTTAAAAGTGTAAGTTGGCACTAAATCAGTTTTATTTCTTGAGGTATGCTTTAACTAGTCACCAATTTTCATGCAAATCGATGGAGGTTTAACAAAATAGGAGGTGAAAACCTTTAATGACTGCACTAACTTTCCCCTTTCATCCCTTATAGCTACTTCCTGTATCCACTGAGGTGTCAGCCTGAAAGGGGTCATAATTGTCAATATACAATGGACACATTTAATAAGAAAAACTCCACATTACTTATGACGATGATTCTTCGGCTCTAGCTCTCCGTATATAAGGTGAATATGAATAACAAGTAAAGCAAACACGGTAAACGCAACATTCGCAAAGGTCCATGTCACCAGTCCCCCCTTTTTCCATTTGAAGGTCGAAAAAAAGCTCATTCGTTTGTATTGCGTTAGTACTGGATTGCATCACCCTTCATTCGTTTGTACTGCCGCCACCCTTTTAAATCTGCCTGGAGGGGCTGGTGACATGCTATCCCCCCTTTTTAGATCTGGGGGCCCGGGATGGGTATGTTCGTTTGTACTGCGTTAGTATCGGATTGTACCACCCTTATTTTGTTTGTACTGCCGCCACCCTTTTAAATCTGCCTGGAGGGGCTGGTGACATGCTATCCCCCCTTTTTAGATCTGGGGTCCGGGATGGGTATGTTCGTTTGTACAGCGTTAGTATCGGATTGTATCGACCTTATTTTTTTTGTACCATCCCCACCTGTCTTGATTGGCCTGGGGGGCCAGTGACATGCTACCCCTCTACTCTGCACTTTGCCATCTGACGTCGAAAATAGGCTATTTCCCTTGTACTGCGTTAGTACTGGATTGTATCACCCCTCATTCGTTTGTACTGCCCCCACCCTTTTAAATCTGCCTGGAGCTGCCTGGAGGGGCTGGTGACATGCTATCCCTCCCTTTTTCTATCTCGGGGTCCGGTATGGATATGTTTGTTTGTACTGCGTTAGTATCGGATTGTACCGCCCTTATTTGGTTTGTACTGCCACCACCCTTTTAAATCTGTCTGCCACCCCTTCTCAGGGGTGAAAATTATTTTATTAAAAATAACCCCATAATTCGATAGAGGGGCAAATTATAAGCAAAATTTGTTATATAGAGTTATTCAATTAAATCAAAACTTTTTGAGTTTTTAAAGATCAAAGATTTTAATTTTTTCGTGAAAAAATGCATGTTTTTAACCGATTTTTTATAAATAACTCAAAAATTGTAAGTTTTTACAAAAAAGACAATCCTACTAAAATTGAAGCTAGTAAAAAATGAAATAAAGTACTAAAAACACTTTCTATTTTTAACTAAAAGGGAGTTATAGGTAATTGAATATAAATTTTTTCGACGAGTATAGACCAGGCACATCTGTAAAAATATTAGTACATTTGGACGTTGAGAGGTGACTCAAATTTTTTTGCAGAAATTGCTTGAAAATAAATCAAATAATAATATTTCAATTATCCTCCCTCTGAAAAAGGTCCGGAACATTGTTTAAATAATCAAAATGTCAAAAAATTAAGGAAAAATTCGATTTTTTTCTTGGTTTTTTGATTATAACTTTAAAAGTATTCATTTCCGAGAAAGGTTGTACTGACATAAAAGTTGCGTAATTAAATTTCCTACAATATAGAATTGGTTAAAAATTTAAAAAATAGTCACCCTTGTTGCAAAATAGCAATAATTGTGAAAGAACCATACAAAAACAAGTATTCGCATTTTACGTCTTTCAACCATTTATGCTACACTTAGGACCTTCATATTTCACCCTGAAAAACTTTATGATACAGTAAAACAATACTTTAAATTTCATTAACATCGGTTCAACAGATTTTGCAAAATAAATTTTGCAATCCAGCTTTCGTAAAAAAAATTCATTTTTTCAAAATGTTACAGGACTGAAAATAAAGCAGATAGCAAGTTGAAAATTTTTTTGCGTATAGAAGTGTACTGTATCTTTCATTTGCAATTTTGCAAAATTAAAATCGATTAACACCACGGCGTCAGGAATTTTTTTAAATAAACATTAATTATTGGTGCTACGCGCAGGACAGCGGAGAGTTTGCTCTGATTGGGCATTCCAATGACCTTTGACAATGATTGATACATTTTAATTTTTATTACATTTCGATATAAATAAATAAATTTGTTTATTGCAAAATAAAAACACATACTCTATCTTTTAAAATAACACTTTTATTAGCAAAAACTTTCTTTGTTCATATATTTTAACTTAAATAATAAAAGTTTATTATTTTTAAACATATGCAATTGTTTAAACAATATTTCACAAACAATAATAAAATTAGTTTGATTTTTGTGGAATTAAAATATTAAAATACATCAAAATATAGAGTAAGATAATAATATATTAGATAATGATTGGAAGAAATTTTGGTGGAAATCAACTTGTGTGAATCGAACACCGCTGTCCTGCGCGTAGCACCAAAAATTATTGTTTATTTCAAAAATTTTCTGACGCCGTGGTAATTAATCGATTTTAATTTTGAAAATTGCAAATGAAAGGTACAGTACACTTCTAAAAGCAAAAAAAAATTCAACTTGGTATCTGCTTTATTTTCAGTCCTGTAACATTTTGAAAAAATGAATTTTGGATTGCAAAATTTATTAAACCGATCTTAATGAAATTTGCAGTATTATTTTACTGTATCATGAAGTTTTTCTGGGTGAAATATGAAGCTCCTAAGTGTAGAATAAATGGTTGAAAAACGTAAAATGCGAATACTTGTTTTTGTATGGTTTTTTCGCAATTATTGCTATTTTGCAACTAGGGCAACTATTTTTTAAATTTTTAACCAATTCTATGTTGTAGGAAATTTAATTACGCAACTTTTATGTCAGTACAACTTTTTTCGGAAATGAATACTTTTAAAGTTATAATCAAAAAACGAAGAAAAAAATCGAATTTTTCCTTCAATTTTTGACATTTTGATTATTTAAACAATGTTCCGGACCATTTTGAGTGGGAGGATAACTCAAATATTATTATTTGATTTATTTTCAAGCAATTTCTGCAAAAAAATTTGAGTCACCTCTCAACGTCCATCTCAAAACAGATGCGCCCTTAGTCCTGTCGCCAGTGGGGGTACAACGACCTCCTGTATTCAGATGGACTTACCCAAGTTTTTTTTATGTATTTTGACCTGTAGAACACGAATTTTTTGGGTAACAGTTGATCCGGATGTCGAGAAGATTGTTATAAACCAAGAAGTTGAGGAATCACATAACAGCGATTTCTGGCAAAACAAAACATTTTTTTGTATTTTTTGGGCCATTCTAACCAAAAAAGGTTCCTACAAATTTTTTCGTAGGATGCATAGTTTTCGAGATAAACGCGGTTAAACTTTCAAAAAATCGAAAAATTGCAATTTTTGAACCCGAATAACTTTTGATTAAAAAATAAAATAGCAATTCTGCTTACTGCATTTGAAAGTTCAAGTCAAATTATATCGGTTTTAATTATTTGTATTGCTAAAAATGTATTATTTTATTGTTAAAAAAAGCTATAAACACCTAGTGCTTGAGTGATGTTTTTAATGATTTCTCATTTAAAATCGAACGAGTAGGTAGAAGAGGTAAAAGTGCAAGTGAGGCTATTTCTACGTAGCATGCTTTAAAACGCATGTATTAGGCACGGGAAACACTATGTGTTTATAGCTTTTTTAACAATCAAAAAATAAATTTTTAGCAATGCAAATATTCAAAACAGATATAATTTGACTCAAACTTTTAAAGGCGGTATAGTAAGCAGAATTGCTATTTTATTTCTTATTCAAAGGTTATTCGTGTTCAAAAATTGCAATTTTTCGATTTTTTGAAAGTTCAACCACGTTTATCTCGAAAACTATGCATCCTACGAAAAAACTTGTAGGAACATTTTTTGGTTAGAATGACCCAAAAAATACAAAAAAATGTTTTGTTTTGCGAGAAATCGCTGTTATGTAATTCCTCAACTTCTTTATTTATAACAATCTTATCGACATCCGGATCAACTGTTACCCAAAAAATTCGTGTTCTACGGGCCAAAATACATAAAAAAAACTTGGGTAAGTCCATCTGAATTAAGAAGGCCGTTGTACCCCCCCTGGCGACAGGACTACCTGGACTAGTAGTCAAATCTAAGTATTCAATCTTAAATAACCGGAAAATGGTACATTTATAACATAAACTTATTAAACATTTGTCAAAGTACTTAGAAATATATATCAAATGAGCCCCCGAATAAGTCGATGGCATTAAAATATATACTCCAAAAATGTTTCAAAATTTATCTTTAAAAAAATCTTTTCCAAAAAATGTAATTGTCTTTTTTTAACAGCTCCGTTAATTTTTACGATATCAGGTTTGCTGATTACCATTACCATTTAAAAGTTAGTTCTAAGGGCTATTAAACACCGTTAAATTTAATCCTTTAAACCCCTTACCTTTTTAAAAATAAAAGGTTAAATGGCCCCGGTTACATGGATCTCGCAGAAAAATTTATATTGCTTTAAACGTTTCTATCTCGGTTATCTTTACCGTACAGAAATAGTAAAAAAGGTAAAATATTTGATACAGAAAAACTAAAATTCGGTTATATATCATTTTTTACGTATATTGAGTACTTTTGGAGTTATATAAAAAAAGAAAATAAAAATTACGATATTTTTAAAAATTCTGATTTTTTTTAAATAATATTTTATTTTAAAAATATGCGCTCTGAACCAGCCAAAATTGTGAAAATCACTACTTATGCTTATATAAAGAAATTTTTGTAAGGATTCCTATAAATTTTAATTTTTGTGGAAATGGCGTGTGTTTTATTTTTCAATTTTTCCTAAAAAATACAAAAGGGTTCTCTTATTTTCATCATAACTTGCATAAATTTGATGCAATTAACTTCTTTTGGAGCTCCTTTGATAGGTATTCTGAAGTACTCTGACAAGTGTTTTGTAGGTATATTTTATAAAGTTCACCGTTTTCCCGTTATTTCAGCTTGAATCCTTAGATTTGAGTACATACATTTAATTAACAGTAACTCACTTTAAATTAACATTAGTTTAGTTCTTTAAGTGAGGAGTATATTAAATTTTTTATTGTCTTCAATATTGGTAATAATTACTTTTTTGTAAAGGCCTACAGTTTTGGAGGTATACGTGAAAAACAGCTCTAAAACATGCATTCTTTTTACGAAAAAGTAAAATCTTTGATCTTTAACAACTCAAAAAATATTGATTTATATTAATAACTTTAAATACCAAATATTATTTAAAATTTGTTCCTCTATCGATTTATGTTATTATTTTTAATAAAATAGTTTTCACCTACGTAAAGGGGTGGGTGGCATCTATACCACCAGGGTAAAAACGCAAGTTGACATCATATCACCTTTGTTCCTTCAGGTATCCTCTAACTACCCACCAATTTTCATGAAAATCGATGGAGGTTCAACGAAATCGGTGGTGAAAACCTTCAGTGACTGCACTATTTATTGTAGTCAACAATGAACAATACAAAACTTTCTAGAATTCTAGAAAACAAATTACCATAACATAGCAGCGGCAATTATTGTTATCTGGTGTCTGGCAATAGATGGTATGAAAGATATTTATTGTGGGAATTTGCCATTTAATTTTCCAAATACTTTTAATAATTTTCGATTCCAAGGAATTCTCCCGTATTTATGTTTCAGTTATTCAGTTATTTTCAATCGTAATTATCTCTTTCTTAAAAAAAGTATCAGTATGACCAGGCGACGTCTCAAGGGGGAGGGAAATTGACTCCATGCCCCCTTCTTGAATCCGCGCCTGTTACAAAGTGGTTTTTACCCCCAATGGGAAGACAGAGAGGTTGAAATTATACAACGAAGGGTTCATTTCGGGATGAGCCGCATGAGATCTTTGAGTTTCATATCGATAGCGTGTGAAACTGTAAAATTTATTAAGGAGATGGATAAATTTCTCCCTAGTAGGAAGAGGAATGTCGCTTCTCTGATTTCTGATCGAAAATGGTGTCTGACGAATTTACCAAAGTTTACATCCGCGGTGTTACTATGTGCATGGTTTGGCTGATTTTGTGTCCTTACTCCTAGCACTAATCCTCCCCTGTTTTAAATGTAGAAGGGTACGGGTAGTACAAACAAGATAACGGCGGTAGAATCGGATACTAACGCAGTACAAACGAACATACCCATCCCGGACTCCCAGATTCAAAAAGGGGGGATATAATGTCACCAGCCCCTCCAAGCAGATTTAAAAGGGTGGGGGCAGTACAAACGAATGAAGGGTGATAAAATCCAGTACTAACGCAGTACAAACGAAATAGCCTATTTATGGTAAAAAGTGCAGAGTAGAGGGGTAGCATGTCACTGCCCCCCCCCAGGCAAATCTAGACGGGTGGGGGCGGTACAAACAAAATAAGGGCGATACAATCAGATACTAACGCTGTACAAACGAACATACCCATCCCGGGCCTCCAAATCTAAAAAGGAGGGGATAGCATGTCACCAGCCCCTCCAGGCAGATTTAAAAGGGTGGGAGCAGTACAAACGAATGAAGGGTGATACAATCTACTAACGCAGTACAAACGAAATAGCCTATTTTCTACGTCAGATGGCAAAAAGTGCAGAGTAGAGGGGTAGCATGTCACTGGCCCCCCAGACCAATCTAGACGGGTGTGGGCGGTACAAACAAAATAAGGGTGGTACAATCCGATACTAACACAGTACAAACAAACATGCCCATCCCGGACCCCCAGATCGAAAAATGGGGGGATATCATGTCACCAGCCCCTCCAGGCAGATTTAAAAGGGTGGGTGCAGTACAAACGAATGAAGGGTGATAAAATCCAGTATTAACGCAGTACAAACGAAATAGCCTATTTATGGTAAAAAGTGCAGAGTAGAGGGGTAGCATGTCACTGCCCCCCCCCATACAAATCTAGACGGGTGGGGGCGGTACAAAGAAAATAAGGGCGATACAATCAGATACTAACGCTGTACAAACGAACATACCCATCCCGGGCCTCCAAATCTAAAAAGGAGGGGATAGCATGTCACCAGCCCCTCCAGGCAGATTTAAAAGGGTGGGGGCAGTACAAACGAATGAAGGGTGATACAATCTACTAACGCAGTACAAACGAAATAGCCTATTTTCTACGTCATATGGCAAAAAGTGCAGAGTAGAGGGGTAGCATGTCACTGGCCCCCCAGACCAATCTAGACGGGTGTGGGCGGTACAAACAAAATAAGGGTGGTACAATCCGATACTAACACAGTACAAACAAACATTCCCATCCCGGACCCCCAGATCGAAAAATGGGGGGATATCATGTCACCAGTCCCTCCAGGCAGATTTAAAAGGGTGGGTGCAGTACAAACGAATGAAGGGTGATACAATCCAGTACTAACGCAGTACAAACGAAATAGCCTATTTTCTACGTATACATATAAGTAGTGGGGTTCCTACGGTCTCCTCCGCATCCCACATTTCGCCCGCCATCGTTGTCTATCCACCCATTCGTTTTCGTCAATAGCTCTATCTGCCATATACTGTTCTATGCCTTTCTTCCATGTTTCTGTAGGCATTCCTCTTCTTCTTCTATTTATGGGTGTGTAATTTAATGCTCTTTTTGGCCATCTTTCCTCTGACATCCTCATAACATGGCCATACCATAGCAATTTCTTTGTTTCTATATGGTCAACCGTGGAATATAAACTATTTGTCCGTCGTCTTATTTCCTCATTTGGTACATGTTCTAATCTAGATACTCTGCATGCTCTACGTAAGTAATCCATTTCCGCTACTTCTATATTTTTCCTTTCCTTTCCTGTGAGTTGCCAACACTCTGCTCCATAAGTTATAATAGGTTCTACAATTGTTCTGTAGATTGTTAACTTTGTGTTCAGCTTCACCTTGTTAGACCATAGTAGACCATTTAAAATACGAGTTGCTTTCCTTCCTTGCTGTATCCTATGCTGTACGTCTCTTTTTGTAGTTCCTTCTTCTGATATTATGCTTCCTAAATATTCTATTAATAATCTATTTTCTACGTAAGATGGCAAAAAGTGCAGAGTAGAGGGGTAGCATGTCACTTCCCCCCTTCCAGACCAATCTAGACGGGTGTGGGCGGTACAAACAAAATAAGGGTGGTATAATCCGATACTAACACAGTACAAACGAATAGGCCCATCCCGGACCCCCAGATCGAAAAAGGGGGGATATCATGTCACCAGCCCCTCCAGGCAGATTTAAAAGGGTGGGGGCAGTACAAATGAATGAAGGGTGATACAATCCAGTATTAACGCAATACAAACGAATGAGCTTTTTTTCGATCCTCAAATCGAAAAAGGGGGGGCTGGTGACATGGACCTCATTCGCAAGTAACTCTTGATTAAGCTCGTTAGATTTCGATACTGTTTATTTTGGTGCATATGTGTTCTACAATATGAATAGAGAAAAATGCAGTAAAAATAATAGTGGAAGATCAGGATTAAATGGGAGAGGAAACATAACGATAAACTGTCAATAAACAGAGTAAACACCGACCGATAAAATAATATGTAAAGTTTAACCTTTTAATTCCTGTATTTCTTGTTCGAGCCGGTTGATTCCTGATTGTCCGTAGTACATCTCATTATAAGGAGGAACATTATAAGGAGGAACATTATAAGGAGGAACATCCATACCATTATAATTGACTGGCGGGAGATAGTAATCTGGTTGCTGAGGAATATATCTATCTGGACCTGTGGAAAATGATAAAATAAATAGTTAAATTTAATTGGTTATTTTTATATTCTTATGTATATTTTATGCCATGTTATGAGGAATGAACAGAGATAACTCATTCTTCAAAGCAAGGTATTTGGAAAGAGATGGCCAGGGAAAAGAAGAATATGTCGACTTCAAAAGCTAAGAAAGTGGTTTAATACATCTACAACCTGACTATTCCGAAGAGCAGCAAAGTTAGGATAGCCATGCTGATTGCCAACATCCTTAACGGATAGACACCGTAAGGAGGAGAAGAATAAAATGTATATTTATTTGAACTTAGCAGCACAGACGGAGGATTAAGATACGATCGTGAAACACGGCGATACGGTGTACCTAATTTTCCGTGGAGGGTAAGATTCCTTTTACCCTCTACTTTATTCTTGGACTTGAGCCCAGGGCTGCTTTTACTTTTGACTGTAAAAAGTAGATTCTATAGCACATTACGTATATCTTATAATGCTCTAGTTTTGATGTCTGTTTGTCGATGCAGACATATCCACCTCGATACTGTACACACTTGCAAATAAAATTTGGAGAACCGAAGAGCTACCCAGAGAATGGACACAAGGCTTAATTGTAGGAGACCTGACATAGACATAGCGAGGAAAGCTCTAGAATACACCCCACATGGAAAGAGAAGATCAGGTAGACCCGTCTAAACGTGGAAAAGAAGTGCCGAGAAAGAAATTAATGCTATTGGGAACACCTGGGCAGAAATAAAGATCAGTGCAAAGAATAGGACAGAATGGAGGCAAACAGTTGATGCCCTATGCTTCGCATGGAGTGAAGAGGAATAAGTAAGTAATGTAATTAGTATACGTGTTCTGATACCTCCTAAAATATGCTATTGGGTTTTTTACTCATAAATCGGTTAGTTTTTAAGCCTGTGGAATGCCTTTTTATACTATTCTCACTTTTGTATTAATTATATTGGCCAAGTAGTTAAATTTGCTATACCAAATTAGTTTACATTGTTAATTATACAGGGTGTTTCATTGGGAAAGTAACATACGTTAACTGTAGAAAGAGGACACTTAGGCAGTCTCAAAAATACCATACTTAATGGGTCTTAGTACTTCATTAATAACATGTGTGGTGTTTTATCTATTTTGCCATTTTCTTATTTGGTTCATAACTTTTTAACCACACTGTATATTTATTTTATATTTGGCAGCCAATTATCCTTTACGGTGTACAATAAACTAATTTATTTACAATTGTAAAACATCCAGGTCCGGATTAAAAAATATTGGATAAATTTTCCAATCCAAAAACAACACCCTGTACATTAAATTTTTTTAAAATGGATTTTTCAGTTGAAAAGAGGATGAAAAACTAAATTTAGTGGTATACTTTGATTTTTAAGCAAAATGATTTTTCTGGTCAAATTTTGAATTTGAATTCTGAAATTATGTGAATTGCTCTATGTAGAGCTATGTGAGAGCTCTAAGTAGAAAAAAAAATTAAATTCAACTTACAACTTGCTAACCGCACTGTATATTTATTTTATATTTAACACGCGAATATTCTTTTAGGTGTCCAATCAATTTATTTATTTACAATTATATAAAATCCAGGTCCGGATTAAAAAATATTGTAAATATGTTCCGACCCAAAAAACACGCTGTATATTAAATTTTTTAAAATGGATTTTCCATTTGAAAAGAGGATGAGAAACTAAATTTAGTGGTATACTTTGAATTATGCCAATTGCGAGAGCTCTAAGTAGAAATTGGTGAAATGTTAACATTTTAGTGTTTTTTTATTATGTGTGACAAACAGTTTATGGCGAATATTCATCTTTAAATAATGAATAAATAATAAAGGGTCAATAAAGAATACATCACTTTAATCAACAAAGTATCTAAAAATTATAACAAAACAGCGAAAATTTGCAGCATAATAACCGTTCAAAACTAAAGTAGGTATTTATTCAAAATTACCACAATCAAAAATTACTGTTATTTGTGCAAATGTTAATATTTTACGAATTTAGATTAAAGAATATTTTACACATATTTTAATTAGATATTTTAATTTATTTTACTTTGAGCTTTGCAATTCACATAATTTCAGAATTCAAATTAAAAATTTTACCAGAAAAATCATTTTATCTACTCTATGTCATATTATGTGTAAGTTTTTAGTTTGTGAAAACTGTCATTATAGATAGCAGTGCGTGAAGTGTTTAAAGTGTGCGTAAAGTAACAATGTATTTTAAATGGGACTTACTTTTTCGCACTGTTTTTAACACACTTTCATATACTCAAATATTCTTAACTTTCGCGTTGTCATGGTGAAGACATAATGAGCAATAAATTACGACAAAAGTTTTGACAGTTTTGTGGTTTGAAAGAAGTTATAATTTTTAAATGTCAAAGTTCTAAAAACTGTAGAATAGAAATGAATTCCAGTGACGAAGAGTTACAGTTTTCTTTATTTGTTTATGGTAGAGTAGATAAAATATTGTATGAAACTGTGCGTGAAGTACTTTTTGCGAACTTACGCGATGTATAGCACTCGCTCCGATGTCGCTCGTGCTCTAAATATCGCGTGCGTTCGCAAAAAGCATACTTCACGAACTGTTTCATAAATAACTATTTTCTACGGCCGTGCTAAAAGATCCACTTTCACGCACGCATTTCGTTTCCGAAAGTTGCACTTTCCTGCACAGCGTGCGTGAAACTAAATTTTCCCGCACGGCGCGCGGGAAAGTAAAATACCTTGTAATATGGCATTATATTATAATACATGCAATAAACTAATATGTAGATTATTGTATATGTAATTTATTTCAAATTTATCTTATTGTGTTAATGTTTTAATGAAATTAGCGCATTCGATGGAATAAAATTATTTTGACATAATATTTAAAAGTATGATCAGTATACAATTACAATGGTTTTGAATCGTCGTCATGGTAACCAATATCGTCGTCCTGGTAACCCATTACATTGAAAGTTGGGTTGTGACAACCTTGTCAAAGAATTAATTTGTGTATTTTCACTTATAAATAAAAATTGATATAACTCTCTTTTTTGTGGCTTTTTTCCAAACGTACGGCTTTAGAAAAAATCTTGTTCCTAACTCATGCAGAAAGTGCCTTCCCTTCCCGGCACTCGACTGCTTGCCCAAACTCCGCTTTCGCGTCGTTCGGGTCAACGGCAGTAGCGTGTGTGAAAGTATCACTTTCCGCACTAGTTAGAAAAATAACTATTGCCGAAAATTCAAACTAGGTATACCACTAAATTTAGTTTTTCTACGAGCGTGCAAAAATGTCTACTTTCGCGCACGCGTTTTAGTTTAGAAAGTTTTACTTTTCCGCACGCGTGTTACTTTTCCGCACGCGTTTTACTTTTCCGCACGCCGTTTACTTTTCCGCACGCGTGTACATGTTAATATGGCCTTAAAGTAATTATAATACATGCAATAAACTAATATTTAGATATTCTTTGCTAATTTATTTCAAATATATCTTATTGTGCTCATGTTTTAATGAAATTAAAACGAGAATTCGATGAAATAAAATAATTTTGACATAATATTCGAAAGTCAAATCAGTAGACAATAATAGTGGTTTTGAATCGTCGTCATGGAAACCAAGATCGTCGTCATGCTAACCAATTATGCTGAAAGTTTGGTTTTTGACAACCTTGTCAAAGAATTAATTTGTGTATGTATTTTCATATTAATTAAATTAATTGATTAAAATTTGGTCATTTTTTAAAGACTCGTAGAAAAAATATTGTTCCTAACGCTTGCAGAAAGTCTATTTTCCGCACTCGACTGCTTGCCGAACTCCCGCTTCGTGTCGTTCGGCAAACTGCAGTCGTGTGCGGAAAAGTATGACTTTCTGCACTTGTTAGGAAAATAACTATTTTCATCCTCTTTTCAAATGCAAAATCCATTTTAAAAAAACTTAATATACAGGGTGTTTTTTTGGGTCGGAACATTTATACAATATTCTTTAATCCGGACATGGATTTTTATAATTGTAAATAAATTATAGGGATAGGGAAAAAGATGATGCACAGGTAAACAAGGATGAAAATAAAAAGAAGGGGAAAACTAGATTGCAGAAAAAAGGAGAGATAAAAATGGGAACATGGAATGTGAGAAGCATCAACGGAAAAGAGGAAGAACTGGCAGAAGAAATGATAAAACAAAAAATAGAAATACTAGGAATAACGGAAACGAAGATGAAAGAAAAAGGTCTTAAGAAAATACACAAAGGATATTGGTTACTTTGGGTAGGAGCGGATACAAAAGAGAGAGCAAAAGAAGGAGTCGGGATAATAATTGCAACGAATAGACTACATCACGTTATAGAAGAAACATATGTTAACAAGAGAATATTATCGGTGAAAATGAAACTGATGGACGAAGAAATATGGACAATAATAACAGCCTACGGAGTAAATGAAGATGCAAGAAAGGAAGAGAAAGATAAATTTTTCGAGGAGCTCCAAATGCAAATTGATAATGGGGAAGAAAGCATAATTGTAATGGGAGATCTAAACGGTAGAGTCGGAAACAACAACAGCGGAATAGAGGAGTGCATGGGAAAAGAAGGAGAAGAAATACTAAACAGAAATGGTGAAAGAATAATAGAGATATGTATGGAGAACAAACTAGTTATAACAAATACAAAATTTAAACATAAAGAAGTACACAAATACACGAGAGTACAAGACAGCAGAAACGAAAAATCAATCTTAGATTACTTTTTGGTAAGCAGCAACAAATGGAAAAGAGTACAGGACACGAAAGTGAAAAGAGGCTCAGAGATTGGCAGTGACCACCATCTAGTAATAATGAGAATTAGAACAACAGAAGAAAAAGAAGAAAAGAGAAGAAAGGTAGTAAACGAAAAAATAAAAAGTTACAAATTAAAAGAGGAAAGATATAAGAAGAAATTCCAAGAAAAATTAGATAATAATCTGAAAGGTAGGACAAAAAATACAAATATAGAAGAAAAATGGGGATACCTAAAAACCAGCATAATCAAAGCAGCTGAGGAAACTTGTGAGAAAACAAAAATAGCAAATACTAACATGAGGAGAACGGAATGGTGGACGGAAGAAATACGAGAGAAAATAAAGAACAAAAAAGAAAAATGGAAGAGATACCTAAGTACAAAACACCCGGAAGATTACGAGGCATATAAAGAAAAAAGGAAAGAGGTTAAAATAGCGGTGAAAGCAGGAAAGGAAAGGTCATGGGAGAGATTTGGACAAAAAATGACAAAAAATTATAGGGAAAACCAAAAACTCTTTTACGGCGCATTAAAACAACTCAGACAAAAGAAAGAGCACACGATGCCGAATATAAAAGACAAGAATGGAAACATACTAACAGAAGAAAAACAAATAATGGAAAGATGGAGAGAATATTTCAAAGAGCTAATAACTCATGCAGACACGGACAACATAGGGGAGATACAAGAAAGGAATGAAGAACAACAAGTGGAATCCATAACAAGAGAGGAATTAGAGAAAGCAATAGAAAGAGTAAAATTGGGCAAAGCACCAGGCAAGGATCATATTACCCCTGAAATGATAAAATTCATGGGGACAGAGGGAATGGATAGCATGAAAGAACTAATGAATGATATCATAAATAGAGCAGAATTACCAAAGGACTGGAAGAAAGACATTATACTACCAATACACAAAAAAGGAGACAAGATAAACTGTAATAATTACCGAGGTATCACCATATCAAATATCCCTGGGAAGGTATTCGCAAGAATAATAGAGACAAGAATAAAAGCCCAAATAGAAACAACTATGGAAGACACACAAAGTGGATTCAGGAAGGACAGAAGCACGTAAGACCTAATATTCACATTAAGACAAGTAAGTGAGAAGGTAATCAAGAAGAATAGAGAGATAATCCGAAGAAAGGACGTATGGAAGACACTAAAAGAAGGGGGGGTCGACAGACACATAATATAAGTAATAAAGGATATGTACAAAAATAATACAAATACAATAAGAACCAATAACGAGGAATCCAGAGAATTTACTACAAGTCAAGGCGTCAAACAGGGATGCGTGCTGAGTCCACTGCTATTCTCAGTGGTACTGGATGAAGCGATAAAGAAAGCCAATAGAAGAATGAGAAAACTAACATTAGGATACTGGCAAGTGAAACGGACTCAACTATCGGAGCTACTATTCGCAGACGACATGGTATTGATATCAGAAAACAGAGAAGACCTACAGAACAATCTTGATATCCTAGAAGAAGAACTATCAAACATAAATATGAAAATTAATACAGAGAAAACAAAAACAATGATAATTTCAAATACGAAGAAGACACAAGCAATAGAATTAGACGGGAAACAACTAGAGCAAGTGGAATATTTTAAATACCTAGGAGTAATAATCGAAGCAAATGGTAAACAAGACATGGAAATAAACGAGAGAATGGGACGAACAGGAAGCTTACTTAACGCTATGAAAACAACATTTTTGGGGAAAAAAGAGATACCGGAGAAAGTAAAAACGGCAGTCGTTAAATCAGTAGTTAGACCAACAATCATGTATAGCAGCGAGACATGGACATTGACGGGGAGACAAAAATCCAGAGTCAATGCTATGGAAATGAGGTTCCTGAGGAAAATAGCAAACAGAAAGAGGACAGACAAAATACGAAACGAAACAATTAGACAAAACCTAAAACTGGAACCAATCAATGAAAAAATAGTGGAGGGACAACTTAGATGGTTCGGGCACGTGTGTAGAATGTCGAACGAGAGGCTTACAAAACGAGTGTTTGAAACGAGAGTGCAGGGGAAAAACAAAAGAGGAAGACCAAGAGTTATGTGGGTAGATGAAATCAGGAAAGAAGTCGAGAAGAAGGGATTGACATTGTAAAGTGCAAGAAACCTAACGCAAGATCGGAAAGCATGGAGACTACAATGCCAAACTCAACTCCACCAGCCTTACACCTAAAGGTAGAAAGGCTTAGGACTAACTAAGTAAGTAAGTAAGTAAGTAAGTAAGTAAGTAAGTAAGTAAGTAAGTAAATAAATTAATTGATTGGACACCTAAAATAATATTCGCGTATTAAATATAAAATCAATATACACTGCGGTTGACAAGTTGTAAGCTGTATTTCAATTTTTTTCTACTTAGAGCTCTCGCAATTCACATAATTTCAGAATTCAAATTCAAAATTTGGCCAGAAAAATCATTTTGCCGAAAATTCAAAGCATATACGACTAAATTTAGTTTTTCATCTTCTTTTCAACTGAAAAATCCATTTTAGGAAAATTTAATGTACATAGTGTTGTTTTCGGGTCGGAATATTTTTCCAATATTTTGAATCCGGACCTGGATTTTTTACAATTGTAAAGAAATTAATTTATTGTATACCTTAAATGATATTTGCGTGCCAAATATAAAATACATATGCAGTGTGGTTAAAAAGTTATGAACCAATTAAGAAAATGGCAAAATAGATAAAACACCCAGTATCTTTGTTATTAATGGAATAAGACCCATTAAGTGGTATTTTTGAGACCGTCTAAGTGATCTCGTTCTACAGTTAACGTATGTTGCTTTCCCAATGAAACACCCTGTATACACAACTGTCTTACTCATTTTCAGACAAAAGACAGAGTAAACTACTTCAAAATCCCATTACTTACCTTCTGGTCCATAATTAAATTCTGCAACAGATCTATCATTTTGAAAATATGGACTCCTAATATCCTTGTTTATTGGTGATCTGTCCAGAAACGAAGAAGGTCCATCGCTAGAGAAATTTGGAGGAATGTCATTATCTCCCATGTGTTTCAATTCATTAGGTCGAGATGATAGTGGTGACGAAAATGGCGAATGCTCCGGAGAATCGAAAATTGGTGGGCATGGTTCCGATTTATATCCTTTGTACCATGACGGATATGGATCTTCTTTGATATGGGCCTTCTTTGTATCTGAAAAACATTCTAATTAAGTTGTTTATGAATACATAAATAAATAATTATAGAAGAGATATTGTTCCTAAGCAATTTCTTTGTGGCATTTATTTAATTTACTATTCTAATTGGGAAATAAGTCACAATTGCACAATTTAACTAGAAAAATCCACGTCCTAGAAAAATTCCACTTCGGAGGTTGTTTTCTAAATACAAAATATTAATAAATTAAACAAATTTTGTTGCTTAGTAAAAAAATTCTTCTAATAATTTAAATCAATCTGACTCATTCATATCGACAATTCAAACATAATTATACATTTTTAAGTAGAAGACTTTAAAATGATATTGCCAATATTTATGAGTTGCGTTCCTGAGAAGGCCTTATTGAAAGATAGTTCATTCAATTACTATTAAATACGAATTTAAAAATATTAGATGGCATACAGTACATATTATGCTTGAGAATATGTTTAATCGCTGCAATGCACTTCAACAAACGTTATGCTAGCAGAGTGTAATGAAATCCTTTTAAATTTACGTAGACAATTTTTAGCCCAAAAATACTGCATAAAGCTAAGAAACACTGAGTCAGACCTTTTAACAAAGCTGGAAACAAATATTGGAAAATAAAAAATTCACCCCCACTAACAGATGTATTCATTGAAACCAGGAATTATTAGTCCTGTCGCCAGGGGGGGTACAACGGCCTCGTTAATTCAGATGGACTTACTCAAGTTTTTTTTATGTATTTTGACCCGTAGAACACGAATTTTTTGGGTAACAGTTGATCCGGATGTCGATAAGATTGTTATAGACCAAGAACTTGAGGAATCAAATAACAGCGATTTTTGGCAAAACAAAACAATATTTTGTATTTTTTGGGCCATTTTAAGTAAAAAATATTTCTACAAGTTTTTTCGTAGGATGCACAGTTTTCGAGATAAACGCGGTTGAACTTTAAAAAAATCGAAAAATTGCAATTTTTGAACCCGAATAACTTTTGATTAAAAAATAAAATAGCAAGTCTGCTTACCGCATTTGAAAGTTTAAGTCAAATTATATCGGTTTTGATTATTTGCATTGGTAAAAATTTATTTTTTTATTGTTTAACAAAGCTATAAACACGTAGGGTTTCCCGTGCTTTTACATGCGTTTTAACGCATGTAACGTAGAAATAGTCTTGATTGCACTAGTACCTATTCTACCTACTCGTTCGATTTTAAATGAGAAATCATAGAAACATCACTCACGCACTAGTTGTTTGTAGCTTTGTTTAGCAATAACACAATAAATTTTTAGCAATGCAAATAATCAAAACCGACATAATTTGACTTGAACTTTCAAAGGCGCTAAGCAGAATTGCTATTTTATTTTTTAATCAAAAGTTATTCGGGTTTAAAAATTGCAGTTTTTCGATTTTTTGAAAGTTCAACCGCGTTTATCTCGAAAACTGTGCATCCTACTAAAAAACTTGTAGAAATATTTTTTGCTTAAAATGACCCAAAAAATACAAAATATTGTTTTGTTTTGCCAAAAATCGCTGTTATTTGATTCCTCAAGTTCTTGGTCTATAACAATCTTATCGACATCCGGATCAACTGTTACCCAAAAAATTCGTGTTCTACGGGTCAAAATACATAAAAAAAATTTGGGTAAGTCCATCTGAATTAACGAGGCCGTTGTACCCCCCCTGGCGACAGGACTATATACAGAATTACACAATAGTAAATTATTACCAATTTATAAATTTCCGTATAACAATTTGATAAAAAAACCAAAAATTATAATTCCTAAATATGCAGAATCAAACTAGAATAAACCAAAATAACAACTTGAAAATTGGTACATGGAATTTAACATCCCTTAGAGGAAAGGAATGTGAATTAATGCAAGAAATAGAAGAATTTAAAATGAAAATAATAGGTATTAGCGAAACAAAGAAATGTGGAAGAGGAAAAGAAAAAATATCAGAAAATTACACGATATATTACTCCGGTGTAGACAAAGAACTTTGAGCGAAAGAAGGAGTAGGCATATTAGTCACAGAGACAATAGGAAAAAGAATATCAGATTTCAAACCTATATCCTCGAGAATCATGTATATAAAAATAGAAATGGAAGAGGAATGATATAGTGCAAATATATGCACCAACAGAAGGAACGGAAGAAGAAAAAATATAAGATTTCTAAAATGAACTACAGAATACTCTAGATGAGATAAGAGAAAAATGTGAAAGAATAGTGTTAATGGGAGATTGAAATGCAAGGATAGGAAAATATGAAAACAAAGGACTTGGGTTCATGGGAAGACATGGTGAAGAGATCCTAAACAGAAATGGAATTAAAATGATCAGATTCTATCAGACAAATGACCTATTAATAGGAAACTCGTTTAAACAGCAATTACTACAAGATAAATATACATTTGTACCAGAAGGCAGAGATGCAAAAAGCATAATAGATTACGTAGTCTACACGCAAGAAATGAAACAAAATATAAAACAAGTATGGACAGAACAGAGAGCAGAGATCGGAACTGATCACAGACTGGTAATGGCAGAGATGACATGGCGAAAACCAGTACAACAAGAACAGATAGAATACAGCAGAATAGCAATAAAAAAGATAAAAGATTAACAAAAGAAAAGGAGATATCCAGAAGAAACTGATAAGGAGTTCAAAATGGAGGAGAAAAAGAAAATAGAAATGGATATGGAGGAAAAATGGGAAAAATTTAAAGAAGTGATAATAAATAAGGCAGAAGAGATATGCGGCAATCTAACAGTCGGAAAATTAAAGAAAAAACGTAATGGTGGAATGCAGATATACAGGAAGAAGTGAAGAAAAAGAAAAAGGCATAGAAAAAATACAATAGCACAAGAGAGGATCAAGATAAAAAACAATACCAAAAACACAGAAACATAGTGAAAGAACAAATAAGAAAGGGAAAAAAAGAGAGTTGGAAGAAGTTCGGTGAATCACTAAACCAAAATTACAGAGACAACAACAGATGCTTTGAAATAAAGTAAGGAGTCTAAGAGGAAAGAAAAGATAAGAACTCAGAGGAGTAAAAGACACACACAACAAACTAAAGACAAATACAACAGAGATACTAGATGTGTGGAGAGAATATTATGAAGAGAAATATATGGGCGAAGTGAAGTGAAGAAATAGAGACAGAGCGAACCATATAACAGACAGCAGCGGACGAAAACCAAATGGAAGAAATAAGTACAGAAGAATTGGAAGAAGCGATGAGTAAAATCAAAATAGAAAAAGCGAGCGGAGCAGATAAAATTGATCCCGAAATGATAAAATGGTTAGGGAAAAAAGGAAAGAAGTGGTTGCTGGAAATAATGATGGAAGCAGGCAGAAAAACAAAATGCCGAGAGAGTGGAAAGAAAACTTACTGATCCCAATTCACAAGAAAGGAGAAGAATCCAACTGTGGAAACTATAGAGATATATGCCCCTCAGCAGTAGTATTCAAGCTCTATACGAGAATAATAGAAAGAAGATTAAGATCAGAGGTAGAAGAAAAACTTGAAGATGAACAAACAGCATTCAGAGCCAAAAGACAAACAGTTGACAACATAAGCATACTACGAAATTTAATAGAAAAAAATAATGATCGGGGAACTAACATATATATATAACCTTCATAGACCTTAAAGCAGCGTTCGACTCAGTTGACCGGAAAGTATTGTGGAATACTATGGAGGAGCTGGGAATACCGAGAAAACTATTAGAGATAATTAAAAGTACGTACAGTAGAGTGGTGGGAAAAGTAAAAATGGGAGGTAGCAGATCACTAGAATTTAGGATGAACAATGGAATAAAACAGGGAGATAGCCTAAGCCCACTCCTCTTCGTCATAAGTATGGATCAATTATTTAAAAATGTAAAAATAAGGACAAATCAGTAAAAAACAATAATAGGCTACACACACCTAACACCAGTTATGATAGAAGGATTGCTGTATGTGGACGACGTCGTTCTCATAGCAGACAACCCGAGAAAGATGCAACGACTAATTGATGTATGGACTGAGGAAATAGAGAAAATGAAATTAGAAATAAACATCAGCAAATGCAAGACGATGAAAATAGGTCAGCAGGAACAGAAGATTGGAGGCGAAACACGAGTGTTCTGTAGAGGACAAGAATTGGAGAGGGTGACGGCCTACGAGTACCTGGGCACGATAATATCAAATGACGGAAAGCTAGATCTAGAAATTGCAAATAGGACAAAGAAAGCTACGAAAATATATTATGCGATTAATAATACGATACTGGGAAAAAGGGAAATCAGTCAGGAAACAAAAATACATGTATATAATACAATCACAGTACCAACTCTTCTATATGCAAGCAAGCCAGGAACCAATAGAGAAAAAAATTGAAAAAAGAAAACTGAATTGGTTTGGACATATAACTAGGATGAACATACTAGGATAGAACAGACTAGTAAAGAATGTGACAGATGCCAAAAGACAGGGGAAAAGAAGAAGGGACAGACCTAGAAAGGGGTGGATGGAGCAAATCGAGGAAATCGGGACAAAGAGAGGGTAAAGCAGTGCAACAGATGAAGGAAATTGCAGGAGACCAGAAGGCGTGGAAGAAATGGGTGAAAGATGGATAGGTGATACCAAAGTCCGACGCTCTTATAGGGCATAAGGACAACGAGAAGAAGAAGAAGAAGAAGAAGGAGAGAAGAAATATACAGAATCAAATCAATTAAATAATATTTTAGTAAAATATATATTGAGCGCTTTGTGGATTACACAGTAATTTACACAGACGGTTCTAAAAATCAAACAAGAGTATAGTCCCTCCAATATACTTACCGTTGCACGTCATCCGCGTCATAGCCCGTGACATCACATGATACCAACACGAAATATTTAGGCGGTAGGTCTGTTTCTTTTTAGAATAATCTAGCCGAGTACACGGGAATTATAGCTACTAAACATATTTTATTATATGCGCGTAAAATAATATTGGAAGATTTCTATTAATGTACATTTAAAGAAACATACCGTACATTAAACAAACGTACATTAATAATACCTGGAAAAATTACATACGAAATTTATTTTTTGATGAGAGGGAGAACCAGTCCCCAATACCTACGGAAACAGGACCACATATACTAGTGGCAGAAATAAAAGCAGCCATAATAGCACTAAAAGAAAGTAGAGCTCCAGGACCAGACGGAGTACAATGTGAATTTCTTAAACTTCTTGATGATAAATCTTTTCGAATATTATGTAAAATCTTCAATAATATCTATGACACAGACAATATCCCAAAAGATTGGCTAGTTTCATAATTTATTACCTTACCAAAGAAACAGGGAGCAAAAAAGTGCGGAGAATACAGGCTAATAAGTCTAATGAGCCATACATTAAAACTTTTTCTTAAAATTATACATCGTAGAATATACAAGCTATGCGAAGAGAGAATACAAGACACACAGTTTGGATTCATGAAAGGCGTAGGTACAAGAGATGCACTGTTACTCTACAGGTTATATTTCAAAGATGCAGAGATATGACTTGCGATATTTACACCTGCTTTGTGGACTACCAAAAAGCATTTGATACAGTTTAACACCGAAAAATGATGGATGTTCTAACAAAAGCCCAAATGGATGATAACGTCCGACGAATAATACAAAATTTATACTGGAAACAATCAGCCACAATAAGAACGAATCTTGGAGATGAACCAACGGAAGCGATCCAGATTCTACGAGGTGTTAGACAAGGTTGTATACTTTCACCTATATTATTTAATCTATATTCAGAGGAAATATTTAGTGAAGCCTTGGAATATTCCGAACATGGAATACTTCTAAATGGAGAACGCCTAAACAACATCCGCTATGCAGACGACACCGTTATTTTTGCAGACAGTTTGAACAGTTTACAGCAACTAATAAACAAAGTAAATGAAGTAAGTGAAAGATTTGGACTTCAAGTAAATATATCAAAAACTAAATTTATGATTATCAGCAAAAATAAAATTAGAGACGCCCAACTACTTATCAATAATACACCAGTGGACCGAGTAAAACAGTACATATAACTATCTTGGAACAATAGTAAACGAACAATGGGATCACTCACAAGAAATAAAATGTAGAATAGAGAAGGCTAGAAATGCATTCAATAACATGGCCAAACTCTTTAAAAGCCACAGCCTTAATCTGGAGATAAAAATAAGGCTCCTACGATGTTATATTATCTTCTCAATATTGTATTACGGAGTTGAATCCTGGACACTCACTGAAGCAATGGAGAAAAAACTTGAAGCCTTCGAGATGTGGCTATATAGGCGAATCCTAAGGATATCATGGACGGACAAGGTAACCAACGAGACCGTATTACGAAGAGTGGGCAAAGAAAGAGAGGTGATGTATACTATTAAAAGGAGAAAGTTAGAATATCTCGGACACATAATGAGAAACGGTACTAAATACAGATTACTGAAGGTAATCCTTCAAGGTAAAGTATTTGGAAAGCGAGGAATTGGGAGAAGAAGGATATCATGGTTTAAAGAACCTGAGGAAATGGTTCTCCACAACAACAACTAATCTATTTAAAGCATCAGTTAATAAAATAATTATAGCCAGAATGATCGCCAATATTCGAAACGAATAGGCTATAAGAAGAAGAAAGAAACATACTTTAACTTGTTTAATTTAATTTGTATAAGTGGAATATAAAGCGTTTTTATAAAGCACACTTGTTCGGATTACACTCTTACTGCGATCGAACAAAGGTGAAATTTTGGCATAAATTGGTAACATTTATTTGACAGTTGCGGTGATGACACTTCATATTTGTTTTTATTCTTTATTATAACTATTTGTTTTATTATAATTTGATGTTTTTATCATTTACTAACGTAAGATTATAACTTATTTCTTGTTTTCTATTTCTAAAGTTTTTATTTATTTACATTGAATATTAATTTGTTTTGTTGTATAATCCACTTCTGCAAAAATTATGTGATATACATATTTGATTTGAAATAAATTCAAAATTTTTTTGTAATTGGGCAACAATGTCAACTTAGATCTCTGACGTAGATAATGACGTGCAACCGTAAGTAGATTGGACGGACAGGATGTGCTATTGTGCAAAATACCCATCAACATAATAATTTTAAATTATCTAATATTAGTAGTATCTTTGCAGCTGAGCTTATAGCCATCAAAAAGCTCTAGAATTAATCAAAGAGAATAATATTAAAACAGCTGTGATAATAACAGGCTCCAGATCTGCAATATATGCAATTGAAAACACTGATTTTAGCTCATATAAATAAAAATTTTTATGTAATATAAAAAATAATTTGTCTAGTGGAAGTGGTATTTATATGGGCAAAAGGGCATGCCGGTATACTAGGTAATGAGAAAGTGGATTGGTTGGCCAAAGATACAATAAAAAAGATGAGATCCTAACACAGATCTTATCGACAGATGCAATAAATGACGCCAAAGCTAGAATAAATAAAATATGGAAAAATATTTATGTAAAAAAAGCATGTCAAAATACTTTACATCAAGAACCTCCTTCGCCACCTGAATATATATTTAAGTATAACCTGCCAAAACGAGATATTTCTACTATCGTCGATTAACAACTCGAGACGGAAAATATGAGGCACGTCTGCACAAATTAGGAATAGTTAATTCATCATGCAACATTTAATTAATGCCTTTAATACATAAATAACTATTATCGTTGCTGTAAATAGAATTATTAAAATACATCGATTTGCGGCATAATGTGCATTTGATGTTAAATATGGTATTGATTGACTGCTATTGTAGAAAATGTGACGAGATACTTATCTACTGTAGGTGCTATATTATAGCAAAACATATTTGTTCAATTCCACGGAATAAAATTCGATAATAGTATATTATGCAACAAGTGCAGAAATGTACTAATTTCTCACGAGTTTGAAAAGTTGCGTGCCGCAATTCAAACGAGTGAGAAATTACCTTTCTGCACGTGTTTCACACTATACTTTTTCTACAAGCACAGTTTTTCCTAAAAATAAAAATCACAATTTCCAAACGACGATTAATTATAATAGGTATTTTGAATAGTGGTTGTAGAAAAAATATTTTTTCTACAACCACTATTCAAAGTGCACTTTTCTGCACGGTTTTATGTTAGCAAACTTGATATTTTCTCACAGTATAAGATATTTGACATTAGTGTGCAGAAAAATGACGTTTCTGTGCCGCAAAGTGACGTTTCTGTGCCGCAAAGTTCTTTTCTGCACAGTTGACTACCTCATTCTGAGTAACGTTATATTCTGGGCCCGGATTACGTACACTCGATACGCATCGTATCCGCCATGTTTTCCCATAAGGCGCTACAGTAAAACATGGCGGATACGATGCGTATCGAGTGTACGTAATCCGGGCCCTGTTTACTTCCGTGGACTACCGCATTCTGAGTAACGTTATATTCTGTTTACATCCTTGGTTAAACTTTAGACAAATATATAACCTATAAGACAATTATTATATTTAACTATAGCATAGAAACTAAATTATGGATGTTACAACTGTTTTATTTTACAATTTTATTCTTATTAAACATTTTATAATTATCAAATAACCAATAAGGATTTAGCAACCTGTGCAAGAGACGTCGAATGAAGTAGGTTTTGTGTAAATCCGTGACTGCATAAATATAATGTCAATAATGTGTAATAATTGTTTAAATTTAAACAAATTAAGGCAGTGCATTAATTTTTTAACTGATTTCTGTGCAATTTATTTAGGTATAAGGAATTTAAATTGATTAGTAGGTATTAATTAAATACAGTTTAAAATTTATCACATAGGTACCTATTATAATTAATCGTCGTTTGGAAATTGTGATTTTTATTTTTAGGAAAAACTGTGCTTGTAGAAAAAGTATAGTGTGAAACACGTGCAGAAAGGTAATTTCTCACTCGTTTGAATTGCGGCACTCGCTTGCGCTCGTACCGCAACTTTTCAAACTCGTGAGAAATTAGTACCTTTCTGCACTTGTTGCACAATATACTATTTTCTACGTGCGTGCAAAAAAGTCTACTTTTCCGCACGCGCTTTAGTTTGGAAAGTTTTACTTCTCCGCATTAGTTTTCCGCACTGAATTTACATACATATTTTTCCGGTAACAGATCAAGATTATTGACAACGTCGAGAATAGATGGGGGAAGTTCTTCGTCACTTATTGATGCCATCTAAATCACTGAATTATTTTAAAATTCGTAAGTAAAGATGCGTGGAAATTTTAAAGTGTTTGACGTGCTTTTTGACAATAATTGCTTTGTTTGACATCGTTGCTATGACTTTAAAATAATAAAACTTGTATTGATATACACCATTCATTACTGCATAACAGGTATTTAGGCACCGCATTGACTTTAATTCGGAATTATTATAACCTAGCGTTATTAGTGTTATTTTTTAATCCAATTAATTGATTAAGATTTGGTCATTTTTTAAACGCTCGTAGAAAAAATATTGTTCCTAACTCTTGCGGAAAGTCTCTTTTCTGCACTCGACTGCTTGCCGAACTCCGCTTAGCGTCGTTCGGCAAACTGCAATCGCGTGCGGAAAAGTATGACTTTCTGCACTAATTAGGAAAATAACTATTTCCACCTACCTCTACCTAAAGTATACTTTTCCGGACGTGATTGTAGGAAGCAAACTCTTACTTTTCCTCCTCAGGAAGTAAAAGTACTTTTCCTCCCTAGGGAGTAAAAGTAAAAGTGACCTCGTGGTATTTCATTCATGAAATATAACTTATTGACGCCTTGTACAATATCTATTTTCTATTACATAAGTATCTATAGATTTAACGTTTATTTATAAAACACCCTATATTTTGCAGAATGGTAAAAAATAGTAAATTGTTATTTTGATTTAACAATGTTTACATTAATAATTTGACTTATATTTGACAGTTGACAGTTTGTTATAGTGTACCTACTTGTTAGTTTTAGTTCTCTAATAAATTTTGTTAGTTACATAAATAAATGATAAAAATGAAAAAATGACTTGTTAATTGAGGGAGGTGGAAAAACCATATGTATAACATGAGAGTAAAGTGCCTTTTCGTCTCTTGAATGATTACTGCCCTCCGCTACGCGTCGGGCCGTAAACTTCATTCTCGGGAGGAAAAGTAGCACTTTCCTCCCTTGTTATACAAACAGCTATTTCCACCTACCTCTACCGAAAGTATAAATTTCCTGACCTGATTGTAGGGAGAAAAGTCGTACTTTTCCTCACTAGGGAGAAAAAGTATGTTTATTGCCTAGGAAGTAAAAGTAAAAGTGACGTCATGGTATGTCATTGATGAAATAACTTATTGACGCCCTATACATTATTCTATTTTCTATTACGTAAGTGTCTATACATTTTAACGTTTGTTTATAGAACACCATGTATTTTGCAGAATGGTAAAACACAGTAAAGGGATATTGTGATTTAACAATGTTTACATTAATAATTTGACTTATATATGACAGTTGACAGTTACAGTCGGTTCGCTAAACTCAGACACAACTGGCTAGTGATTTTAGTAGGTAATTTCTTTGTTTTTTGCCAATTTTGCCAAAATTGGCAAAATCTTTAACTATTTAGTAATTCTTAACTATTTAGTAATTATTAACTATTTAGTAATTGTTTTTTTCTACAACCACTATTCAAAGTGCACTTTTCTGCACGGTTTTATGTTAGCAAACTTGATATTTTCTCACAGTATAAGATATTTGACATTAGTGTGCAGAAAAGTGACGTTTCTGTGCCGCAAAGTGACGTTTCTGTGCCGCAAAGTTCTTTTCTGCACAGTTGACTACCTCATTCTGAGTAACGTTATATTCTGTTTACATCCGTGGACTACCGCATTCTGAGTAACGTTATATTCTGTTTACATCCGTGGTTAAACTTTAGACAAATATATAACCTATAAGACAATTATTATATTTAACTATAGCATAGAAACTAAATTATGGATGTTACAACTGTTTTATTTTACAATTTTATTCTTATTAAACATTTTATAATTATCAAATAACCAATAAGGATTTAGCAACCTGTGCAAGAGACGTCGAATGAAGTAGGTTTTGTGTAAATCCGTGACTGCATAAATATAATGTCAATAATGTGTAATAATTGTTTAAATTTAAACAAATTAAGGCAGTGCATTAATTTTTTAACTGATTTCTGTGCAATTTAATTAGGTATAAGGAATTTAAATTGATTAGTAGGTATTAATTAAATACAGTTTAAAATTTATCACATAGGTACCTATTATAATTAATCGTCGTTTGGAAATTGTGATTTTTATTTTTAGGAAAAACTGTGCTTGTAGAAAAAGTATAGTGTGAAACACGTGCAGAAAGGTAATTTCTCACTCGTTTGAATTGCGGCACTCGCTTGCGCTCGTACCGCAACTTTTCAAACTCGTGAGAAATTAGTACCTTTCTGCACTTGTTGCACAATATACTATTTTTTTGCCAATTTTGCCAAATTGGCAAATTACTTACTAAAATCACTAGCCAGTTGTGTCTGAGTTTAGCGAACCGACTATACAACTGTACCTACTTTTAGTTTTAGTTCTCTAATAAATTTTGTTAGTTACATAAATAAATTATTTAAAAATGAAAAAATGACTTATTATTTGAGGGATGTGGAAAAATCATATGTATAACATGGAAGTAAAGTGCCTTTTCCTCCCTTGAATGATTACTGCCCGACGCGTAGCGGAGGGAGGAAAAGTAGCAATTTGCTCCCTTGTTATACAAATAGCTATTAGATGTTTACAACTAAACTCTTTTAATATTATTGCATTCGTCAAAGGAATGTCCAGGAAATGCAATAAAATAACCATAGCACACCATAAAAAAATATTCTTCTTCTTGACTAAAAAAATATTCTAGCAGGATAGATAAATACTCTCTATCCTGGCTTTACACTTGGGGAGAGTCTTCGCCGCATCTCTCTCCATCTTCTAAGATCTTGCACTGCCATTTGCCATTGTTGTATCCCAATCCTAGATAAATCGGCTTCAATATCATCCTTCCATTTTTTTCTGGGACGGCTTACTGATCTTCTACCGTCTGTTTTCTAAAAAAAACACTGGTTTTAACACTCGGTCTTCCTCTGATCTTATCACATGACTTGCCCACCTTATCCGGTTAGCTTTTATATGTCTGACGATGCTTTCAGTAGGTACCATACACAGTTACCAATTCAGCATTGCGGCGCTGTCTCCACTCTCCTGTCAAGTCATAAAGAAAAACATTCTATGATTCCATTTAGAAATCATCATATCATTATGGCATCTAAACTTCTGATGACGGAGTGGTTGCCGTCCTCTTTGCCCTTGGGCTTTACCTAGTCTTTTTTCGCGTGTAATCAATCCGCATTAACTTTTTGGTTTAAAATTGCTTGTGCGACTTGGTTTTTTCCACAATATTTCTCCATTATTTCCTCTTTTCGCATATGGCGTTTCTTCTCTAACTCCTGTCTTCCTAAGGCGTTCTGTTATCAGGTTCTCCCATCTGGTTTTGGCTTTTACTCGTAGTGTACCTGTTACTGGTCTCCAGTTACTGATTTTCTTGATAACTGCTTTTGAATCACTCCTTTTTAGATGTCCCATCCATATGAGTCTTTGTGCGTTAATATATCTGACGATGTCTTCTCCTTTCAACAATTCATTAATGTCTAAATCACAACACAGTCTAAACCAGTCACAATATCTAAATTCGTTACCTAAGTTTAGTGGGCATGTTATTCTCCGTATTATTTTTCTCTCTAAGATTTTTAATCTTTCTTCATATTTCTGTGACAGGCATATTACTTCGGCACCATATGTGATTACTGGTCTAATTACTGCTCTTTACAAATATCAATGTGTTTTATTGTATTTCACGGGTAAAAGCGATTTCGCTTTTGAAATAACTATAGATATACAAACGGAATTTTGAAAAAACCTATAGATATACAAACGGAACTATTAAATAAACATGAAATAAATACAATTAACGTAACAAACATGAAGTCTAGGAAGGCAGACAAAAAATCTCTGCCAATGTTTATAATTACAGTGGAAAAAGAAGACGTACCCAAAGCCAAGAAAATTACCAACCTTATGTACATGAGAGTAGTAATAGAAGATCTAAGAAAGAGCAACGGACCAACTCAATGTTTTAATTGCCAGGGCTTCCACCACGCCCAAAATGCATGCTTCAAAGACGCTAGGTGCGTAAAGTGCGGAGAAAATCACAAGAGTAAATTCTGCCAAATTCCAGCAGAACAAAAAGCAAAATGTGCTAATTGCCAAGGGCAACACCCGGCAAGTTATAGAGGATGCTAGAGGATGCCCAAAGATACCTGCCTGGGGAAGACCCAGACAAATAACAATAGAAAACAGAACACAACAACCTAAAAGAAACAATGGGCAATCGTACGCCCAAATCACCAAACCAACCCAAAACCCAACAACAGATTCGACCATATTAATTTCAAAAGAACAACAAAAAGGACTGGCCACGATTATAGAAGAGCTAGTCATAAAAACGGTAAGTGAAGCGATTAAAAATGTAAAAATAGCACTGAACTAAGGCACGAAACTAGGGGATACCTGAAGATAGGCTCCTGGAATTCAGGCGGCATAAGAACTAATACAAACGTGCTGGACGAATTAATAAATAGATATGAAATGGATGTCGTAGCATTGCAAGAAACTAAACTAACTCATACCATCAATATCAAGTTTCCAGGATACGACATCTACAGGAACGACCACAGAGCAAATTCAGGAGGAACTGCTATCCTAGTGAGAAAAGGAATAAATCATACATTACAACATACGCCACCACTAAACACTATGGAAGCAACAACAATAAAAGTCCAGATGAGACAAGGTGAAATAAGGATCACTTCAGCATATGTAAGGCCAACAGATCCTTTAAACGACGACGACCTGAATACGTTCCTGAACGCCGAAGAACCGTCCATAATAATAGGAGACCTAAACGCCCGATCCCCTAACTGGAACGATAGAGCTACAAACAGAAACGGTAGAATACTGAATAATTATCTAGTGAACAACGAAGACACCATGGTGATTGGGCCCATCGAACCAACATACTTTCCTGGAAATGCTGTACCAACCCATTTAGATATAGTAGTGGCCAAAAGCCTAGGACTACAAACAGACATCCGAACCTTAAACGAAGGATCAGCAGACCACAACCCCATACTCATAGAAATAGGTACATGGGAAGAAGATAACAGAACAACAAAGAAAAGAAAGAAAACCAAGTGGTCTAACTTCAAACGCCTAGTGAGCATAGGAATTGGAAACATTCCTACAATTGACAATCCACAAGAAATAGAGGAAAAAGTCCTAGAGCTCGAAAACATCATAAAAGAAGCACTAAGAAATAGCACTACTGAAGAAGAATATGAAATTCATATGGGAAGATTTAGAGACATAAATCAGGAAATAAAAGAAATGATAAGGGAAAAGAACAGAGCCAAAAAGAGAGCCAGAAGAACAAGAAACCAGGAAGATAAAAATAGGGCAAATCGACTGAATCGACAAGTCAAACAGGCACTAATAGACCATAGAAGCCAAAAGTGGGAAAACTACATAAAAGAAATGGAGGAAAGGAGCCAAAATATGCAAGAAATATGGAGGCTCCAAAGAACTTTAAGAAACGATAGAAAACCCATTCCCCCACTACATGGAGAAAATGGGATCGTCTACACAGAAGAAGATAAAGCCGAGGTGATGAGAAGGACACTTGAAAGAGAGTGTACACTGAATTATCACCAAGACGAAGATATAGACTTTATCGAAGAAGTCGAAGAAACAGAACTAGAAACGCCCGAAGAACAAGAAGAAATAATAAATCCCACATCACCAAGAGAAATAAGTGAACTGATTCGAAAAAGTTCACCAAAGAAAGCACCTGGTCCAGACGAAATCACTAACAGAGCTCTGAAGTATCTTCCCTCGAAAGCAGTTGTGTATTTGACAAATATAACAAACGCAATACTAAGATACAGGCTCTTCCCAAATCGATGGAAGGAAGCCCATGTAATTATGATACCCAAGCCAGGAAAGAACCACATATTTCCTCAAAATTACAGGCCGATTAGCTTACTTCCAGCAGTCAGTAAGATAGTGGAGCGGGTCATCCAAACCAGGCTCCAATCAGAGACAGACAGGCTAGGCATAATCCCAGAATCACAGTTTGGATTCAGAGCTCAACATTCCAGCGAACTTCAAATATTAAGACTTACCGAATATATAGTAGCTGGATTCAATGACCAACAATATACGGGAGCAGCCTTTCTGGATGTAAGCAAAGCCTTTGATAGAGTGTGGCATGAAGGACTGACATACAAAATGAGAGATTATGGATACAGCGGGGCCATGACGAAACTCATCTCCTCGTACCTAAGCGACCGGAAGTTCAGGGTCCGGATAGGACCAGTTCTATCAGAACACGGAATGCCGGAAGCTGGAGTACCACAGGGGGCAGTTTTATCACCCCTTCTGTATACCATATATACAGCAGATGTTCCAAGAACACCCGGAACATTGATCAGCCTTTATGCAGACGACACTGCAATTGCTGCAAAACACATGAACCTAGATATAGCTGTAAGAAATCTACAGACGGCATTGGATACAATAGAAGAATGGAGTATCCAATGGAAAATAGCAATAAATCCAGATAAGACCCAAGCGGTTATCTTCAAAAAGAGAAGAGATAACCCAGAAGAACAGCTAACATTGCAAGACAGACCCATCGAATGGCAAAACGAAGTTAAATATTTAGGAGTCACAATGGACCAAGGTCTTACATTCACATCACATGTCAACGCAACAGTCCAGAAAACAGCAGCGGCCAGATCGGCAATAAGAGGACTCACAGGAAGAAGAAGCAAATTAGCTATGAAAACAAAATTAAGACTGATAAATAGCATTATACTGCCAATAATTACATACGCATCCCTTGCATGGGGTCACATAAGTCAAAGTAACAAAAAGAAGATACAAGCGGCACACAACAACTGCCTCAGAGAAGCTGCAAACGTGCCCAGATACGTCGCCGAACGGTTCTTATTTAGAGACCTAAAACAAATAAGAGTACTGGATATTATGGAGGAAAAAGCCAGAACAAAATTTGCTGAGCTAGAAGACCACCCAAACCGGATCTTGCAAGAGATATTAAGGTATGATGTGTACCATAGATGGAAACATAGGAGACCCAAACAACAAATATTATTAAATATATAATAAAGGCTAGATAATCGTAGCTCTATCAAAAGAAGACAACTTGCTCACCTTTGGCATCTCATTATATTTATTAATGTTGATTTTTATAATTTTCAGTCATCCCTCAAAAAAAATATACAAAAAACTTCAAAACGGCTTCAGCCACTAAACAAATCAATAAAATATTAACAATAGGCGAAAGCCACAAAAAAAATATTAGTAACAAAACCCAAAAAAGGGCATGAGGGGCCCACATCCTCGAGCGCCGAGTCGCCGAACTGGACATAGCCCAGAGCGGGGACTCGACGCCCGAGCAAGCAAAACAGATCGAAGATAAGTCACTAGAGATAGCGGGAATAGAGCGCCTCACGCTGGCCTGCATTGATCGGGGTAGGATTTCATATGGGAGTCCGTGTACCCAAGACTCCCATATGATAAGCACTTTGCTGATTGAGAGCCCCTATAGCGCATCAGAGTGCTATCGGGGGGTAAGTGGATGGTCTGGAGCATTGAAGCGGGGTGGAGTGATTCCTGCTTACGGGAGTTAATCCTCCTCGCCCCAATGAATTGTATCACCCGAATGTCATTCTCTAGGGGTGAGCAAGTCTCTCAGGCTGGGTTAAATCACTATGCTTGCTTGCTTGCTTTTGAAATATACCTTTGAAATATATAAAAAAAATTAAAAGTTGTTTATTATAGTCCATTGAAATGTTACATTTTTTAGGCCATACCTTGCATTGGTTAGACGAGTCAATTTTATTTTTTTAATGTGTAGGAGGGATCAGTAAAAGCTTAAGTTCAAGTTTTTGGGGTCGCCACCCTTGTCCCCCGGCCGCCATCTTGGAAAATAAGTGCAAAGGGTTTTCGCGCTATATCTCGTAAACTACCAATCCTATGGAAAATCTAATAAACATAAAATGTGGCAAATTAAATTTTCTACAATTTTATTTCTATCAGTTTTTATCGTCAAATGACCAACAAAAAAGATATAAACAAAAAAAAGTAAATTTTTTTTAACAAGTTTCCTTTCGGAGCTTACAACTTTTTTTCAGTTAATTTTACAATAAAATAACATTATGGCAATTTTGTAGAGGGTTTTTCAGCGAACAATTTCCACTATAAAGGTGTTTAATTTTATTTATTTATCTAGGTTTTACAGCGCTCCAAACTTGACCAGATTCTCGAATGCTCATAGGGATACAATAAATACAAAACGTTAGGCTTAATTTTCTATCTTAATATTTTTTTTATCATACAATTTATTATGATTTTAACATTCCTATGCTATTATTAATCTATTTTTGACCTTTCTCCCCACTATAAAATTTAGAACCCTAAGCATATATAGACTCGATAAAAAGAAGCAGACTATGGCTAGCAATGCTAGAAATGGGAATACCAAGAAAATTAGTGCAGCTCACTCAAATGTGCGTGGCAGACTCATATGCACAGGTAAAGATAGGAAACAGAACATCGATGCCATTTAGTATAACATCAGGGCTTAGACAAGGAGACCCTTTATCACCATTGCTATTCAATTTGGCTTTAGAATACGCAATAAGTAAAATATCGTCTGAACTAACAGGGGGATTCGCAAATCGAGGATCAAAACTATTGTTGGCCTTTGCCGATGATCTAGATGCAGTCGCACATTCTACAAGAGACGTAAGGGAGGTGTTTTCACAGCTCGAGGAGGAAACAGGTAACCTGGGCCTTCGAATAAATGAAGAGAAGACGAAATATATGCTGGTGACCAAAAATCCAAGACCAAGAGTTAGGCAGAACGTAACTATTAATGACCACAACTTTGAAGTAGTAAAAGAGTTTAAATATCTGGGAGCAGTAATCACAGAGGACAATCACATAGAAAAAGAGGTCTCAGCAAGAATAGCTGCGGGAAATAGAGCATTGTACTCCCTATCATCATTATTAAGATCTAAGCTGCTGAAAAGACAATCTAAATTAAGACTGTACATATCAATTATTCACCCAGTTGTTACATATGGGAGTGAAACATGGACTCTACATCAGCGAGAAATAAATAAATTGCTGATATTTGAAAGGAAAGTCCTCAGAATGATATTTGGTCCTCAAAGAGATGAATTGACAGGAGAGTGGAGAAGGCGCCGCAATGCTGAATTGGTGACTCTATATGGTACTGAAAACATCGTCAGACATATAAAAGCTAATCGGATAAGATGGGCAGGTCATGTAGTAAGATCAGAGGAAGACAGAGTGCTAAAGACAGTGTTCTTCGAGAGACCAGACGGTAGAAGATCAGTGGGCCGTCCCAGAAAAAGATGGAAGGATGATGTTGAAACCGATCTATCTAGGATTGGGGTACAACAATGGCAAATCGAAGCGCAAGATCGCAGACGATGGAGGGCCATAGTGGATGCGGCGAAGACTCACCCCGAGTTGTAAAGCCAGTCAAGAAGAAGAAGAAGCATATATAGAAAAGGCCCAAGAAGTTGTTTGAGGACAAATTCGCCGGTCCAGAAGAAGAATGACGCAACCGCAAAATGCAAAATTCTTCAGAAGAGCAAAAAACGATTTTTAAATATTTAAAATAGGGATTAAATGAAGAGTAATCGTCTAGGAGCATCGGTATGGCGTTTGTTTTTTGATAACGGCTTTTATTTTCATCGATATTGGTTCGAATTTCATTATCTTAATTTAATCGCCCCCGTTTCAACCCTATCTACAATTGCGTCATTATGCATGAAACAAGGTCTAACATAGCGCGTATTTCAGTAACGACGCAACTACCCTATAGTGGCTCAGCATATTTTTACAAATCGGTCTTTTTGTATCATCTTTACATAGTATTGTAGAAGTTAATTGCGCAATAAACAGGAATTGACAAAATTTGCAATTTCGTTATTTTTCTTCCTTACCGGACTGAATATCTGCATGCTATTACTTTATTATTATAATTTATCCTAGGTTGCACAGCAGTCGGTCCCCCCTACTACTTAACTTATTCTTACAGTTGTGATATCTATTTGGCCACGTGCAGTGGTATTAAAAATTGTGAAAAGTATTTTTATAGATTAGAGTTTTATAGATAACACTATTGAGAGTCTTGTGGGTAAAATTTATATTTTTGTTATTAGATAAGCAGTTTGTGTTTTTTGTAAGAGCACATCATGAGTGGTGGTTATTTTATTTGTAAGAAACCTCTAGGCAAAATTATTTGTCAGTGGGAAAGTCGAGCCATCTTTACTCACTGTTGTCGGTGAACGTTTTTCGAAAATAAAGACGATTCTCTGAAAACCCTGAGATTCAAACGATTTGCTAAAACAGTGACAAAAATGCATTTAATATCTTCTCACTTCCTCCAACACAAGATGCAGCCCGTTTACACAGACTCCGAGCGTATCACCAGATTCTGTCATGGCGCGGTAAACATTGTGATTTAGAAAATTGGGGCTGGGAAAAGAATGGAAAATTTTGGATACCAATCAAATTCATCTTTAGCAAATGCAATGGAAACTGGAAGTGCATGTGGTTGCCGAAAGGCAGACCTCAAATGTTCAGCAGTGTGCCTCTATTGTGGTGGTGAAAGTTGCACATCGTCAACATCGTGGACATATCAACATTAATTATGAAAGAAAATGAATTGATAGGTGAATTACCAACAATGACGCCAACTCTAACTCTCATTATACCACAAAAATTCACCTCGGCTACTGATTCAGATCTTGACTCGCAGCCTGGACCATCGAAAAAAAAAAATGAAAAAATAATAACTATGAAAGATCTTTTTCAACATATAATAATAAATAGTACTATTTTGTCTAGAAATTGTCCGTGGATTAGGCCTATTGGGGATACAACACAAAAAACGCGCCTGTAGACTCTACCTCATAGATGGCCAGGAACAAGGTCAAAAATAGCTTAATAATAACATAGTGTAGGAAACAGAGGTTGAACCTTGCAAAATGGACACAAGTCCGGTTTTATTTTTTTTCTGGTAGATCAAGGGGTGCTTATTATAAGACTAACTTTTTCTGAAAAAATTTCGCCCCGGAACCCCCTTTTTCACCCCTTTAAAGGGGGTAATTTGTGGTTTTTGCGGAACGTAGCCATTCCTGCACCTTTTACAAAAAATTTTTTTTATAGAAATATGAAGATGACTATATTTTCTATGATTTATTACCCGACAGCATATGTCTATCATCCACCGTTTAGCGGGGGTAGCGCCCCAAAGTTGATTTTTCCCTAACTGGAACGGAAATTAAGAAAAAGTCCTGCGACAATTTTTCACAAATAAGTGACTGATTTTTTGGTATAGGTTTCACTTAAGGGTAATTGCCCTATTTTTAATTACAGGGTGTTACATTTTAAAAAACCCCTTTTTATACCATCTGAACCGTTTATGCTAGAGTAAAAAGACTTTCAGAGATTACCCACGTACTGGTGCTATTTACAAATTTGTATAATTTACCCCCATTTTTTCCTCGGAACCACCCCAAAAAAAGAATAATTAATAAATAAAGTGATTTTCTTGAAATCCTTCACACACAATGCCCTTTATTAATATGCTTCATATATCATTTTGTGCACGTTATTATTACCCATGCATGGACACCAAAAGCGATTTCTTAGTGCAACCCCTGTAGCCAAAAAAAAAATAAATAAAATGGGGGTTGAATTTTTTTTTGTTTTTTGCTTTTTGATCCATATGGGCATATGCTTCATCAATTCTGCTTTTCAAAAATATATATGGTTATTGCAACATTCCTGCGGAAACCACCCCTATCCTTGAAAATATACTGCAGAAACTACCCCTATCCCTTGGCGAGCATGTTTTTACGATTTTCTCATTACCTATGCATTATTTTTAAACAAAACTTATACAAGGTTAAAGACCACTATTAACTCTAAAAATTAGGCCCTATTCATTTTTTTCGTATAAGCAACCGTTACGGCACAGTGGCGCCGTAAACTTCGTGATATGCTTTGGCGGGCTCCAGTTTTTGTTTTTTATTTCGTCACTTGTTTGTTTTATTGATAAAGTACTTATGTAAAATAAAACAACACAGTGTAAGCTACAAATTGTGACCTATACACATTTTACATTCTTTGCCCCCCAAAGCCACAGTGGTGGCCCAAAATCAATTTTTGCATATTTTCGCCACCCACACGCATTTTATTCCATTAATGCTACCTTAATAGCACAATATTCACCCTTAAGTGGTCGCTAAGCAGTGGCAGATCCAGAGAGGAGTGATGGGGGCGATCACCCCCCCTCTCACACCCAAAGTGATATTATATTTAAAGATTATAAAAATATTCATTTATTTTTATAGAAATTTAGCCAATTGGCACCCCCCTTAACCCGTCAGTGGTCGCTATATGAGACTTTCTCTCACGGTTTCAGAAAATTGCGCACAACCTTTTTTCTGGGAAATTATACGCGCTGTAGTTCCTTCTAGTCTCCTAACTATCCTCCCTTGACAATCTAATATACTCGTCCGCTCAGATAGTGACTCAGTTTACTTAGTATCACCATATTGTTGAGTCAGTGCGCTTGATGTGAGAGATTCTCTCATCAAGCGACCACCGGCGTCACCAAAGGTGTATAAAAATAAATTTTGTTTTTCCCCTTAAAACCTAAAATAATATCCTTTTATGATGTACTAAAAGGCGCCGTGGATGTGGTCGATGATATGAAAATCGTATATTCTCTTTCACGGGTTAGATGTAGATGGTCACTTACCATATATTTTTCAATGTTAAATTTTGGCGGCATCAATAGTCACATTTTATATAAAGATAATAATAATAAAACAGAAAAACGTCGTGTCTTTTTAAAGCAAATGGATTTATCGTTGATGAAATCTAATCTTTTTTGTAAAATTTTGTAAAGAAAGGCAAAAGTTGGATATGTGAGAGAAAATCTCACGCGCGACCTCTCGCGTAACAGCCTACCTAGCGACCAATGCCGGGTTAACGATGCTGGATCCGCCACTGTCGCTAAAACATAAAAAGTACGCCATCATTATAAAAATAATAATATAAGTATTTCTATAAAAATAAATGAATATTTTTATAATCTTTAAATATAATATCACTTTTGGTTTAAGGGGGGGGGTGATCGCCCCCATCACCCCTCCCTGGATACGCCACTGCTTAGCGACCACTTAAGGGTAAATATTGTGCTATTAAGGTAGCATTAATGAAATAAAATGCGTGTAGGTGGCGAAAATATGCAAAAATTGATTTTGGGCCACCACTGCGGCTTTGGGGGGCAAAGAATGTAAAATGTGTATAGATCATAATTTGTAGCTTACACTGTTTTGTTTTATTTTACATAAGTACTTTATCAATAAAACAAACAAGTGACGAAATAAAAAACAAAAACTGGAGCCCGCCAAAGCATATCACTAAGTTTACGGCGCCACTGTGCCGTAACGGTTGCTTATACAAAAAAAATGAATAGAACTTAATTTTTAGAGTAAATAGTGGTCTTTAACCTTGTATAAGTTTTGTTTAAAAAGAATGCATAAGTAATGAGGAAATCGTAAAAATATTCTCGCCAAGGGATAGGGGTAGTTTCTGCAGTATATTTTCAAGGATAGGGGTGGTTTCCGCAGGAATGTTGCAATAACCATATATATTTTTAAAAAGCACTATTGATGAAGCATATGCCCGTATGGATCAAAAAGCAAAAAACAAAAAAAAAGTTTCAACCCCCATTTTATTTATTTATTTTTGGCTACAGGGGTTGCACTAGGAAATCGCTGTTGGTGTCCATGCATGAATAATAATAACGTGCACAAAATGATATATGAAGCATATTAATAAAGGGCATTGTGTGTGAAGGATTTCAAGAAAATCACTTTATTTATTAATTCTTCTTTTTTTGGGGTGGTTCCGAGGAAAAAATGGGGGTAAATTATACAAATTTGTAAATAGTACCAGTATGTGGGTAATCGCTGAAAGTCTTTTTACTCTAGCATAAACGGTTCAGATGGTATAAGAAGGAGTTTTTTAAAATGTAACACCCTGTAATTAAAAATATGCTAATTACCCTTAAGTGAAACCTATACCAAAAAATCAGTCACTTGTTTGTGAATACTTGTCGCAGGATTTCTTCCTAATTTCCGTTACAGTTAGGGAAAAATATATATTTTTTAAAAACATCTTTTTTAAAAACTTGTCAACTTTGGGGCGCCACCCCCGCTAAACGGTGGATGATAGACATATGCTGTCGGGAAATAAATCATAGAAAATATAGTCCTCTTCATATTTCTATAAAAAAAATTTTTTGTAAAAGGTACAGGAAGGGCTACGTTCCGCAAAAACCACAAATTACCCCCTTTAAAGGGGTGAAAAAGGGGGTTCCGGGGCGAAATTTTTTCAGAAAAAGTTAGTCTTATAATAAGCACCTCTTGATCTACAAGAAAAAAAATAAAACCGGACTTGTGTCCATTTTGCAAGGTTCAACCTCTGTTTCCTACACTAACATAGGAATGTTAAAATCATAATAAATAAATATATAGATAGAAAAGTAAGCCCAAGGTTTTGTTTTTATTGTATTCCTATGAGAATTCGGGAATCTGGTCAAGTTTGGAGGGTTGTAAAACCTAGCTAAATAAATAAAATTAAACAACTTTATAGTGGAAATTGTTCGCTGAAAAATGCTCTATAAAATCGCTATGATGTTATTTTATTGTAAAATGAACGGGAAAAAAATTATAACCTCCAAAAGGAACTTCTTACAAAATTTTGTCTTATTTTTGTTTATAACTTTTTTGTTGGTCACTTGACGATAAAAAATAACAAGTAGATATAAAATTGTATAAAATTTAATTTGCTATATTTTATGTGTAATTAAATTTTCTGTATGGTTGCTGGTTTAGGAGATACAGCGCGAAAGCACTTTGCACCCCTTTTTCCATGATGACGGCCGGGGGACAAGGGCGGCCACCTCAGAAACTTGAACTTAAGCTTCTACTGAACCCCCCTACACATTAAAAAAATAAAATTGACTCCTCTAAGAAATGCAGCCCTAAATGCAACATTTCAATGGACTAATAAAAATACCCACATACTAAGGGGAAAGGAATTTATATGAATGTACTGAAACCACGAAAAAATATTATTGGACATGTAATTTAGTAAATACCGAAAAATGAATACAAACTACACAATCTTGTGGCAAGGGAGTATTTTATTATTTAATTCAGTAAGTTTTTTGTGCATATCACAGTAAATATTGATGGGAACGTTGACTGGATTTAAAGTTAAATTAAAAATAAATACAGGGTGAGTCAAAAATGCCAAATATAAATATCTATACAAATCATTAACCACCAAAAACACCAATTGGGAAATATTTAAAGAGGTTATAGATGAAGCAATATATTTGAAAAATATCATAAAAACATCTGCAGATATCAATTTGGCAGTGATTAATTTCACAAATAACATACAGAAAGCTATCTGGGCAGCAACTACAAATTGCAGTCATTATTAAAAGTAAACTTTCTCCCATCACTAAAAAAATCTGGGGAAAGAAAGTTAAGAAAACATTGTAAACAAAACAGAACAACGAGCAACAAATATAAACTTAATATAGCAATAAAAAACTAAAAACATACTTAATGTAAAAAACCAATCCGTACTATTAGAAGAACTAACATCAATAGAAGTCACGAACAACTCGTTATGGAAGCTACAAGAAAACTAAAAAGTACTCAAGTATCAATACCACGGATAAAGAAAGAGACTCGGCAAGAAATATTTTATAAAATGCATACATCTTCCATGACCATCTCTCATAATCATAATTCTTTTTCATTTTGATAACAAAACTATTTCTACGGAATTCAAGGTATTTCTTTGAATATGTTCCAACCTTACTTGGAAATAGGATGTAATCAGCAAAATAACAGCAAAAGATATATTGACTCTAGTCTCAAAAACTTTATATGTGGGGTTCAACAAGGTTCAGTATTGGGTCTTCTACTTTTCCTTATCTTTATAAATGACTTATAAATATTACTTATTTAAAAATCGATTTAAATTTTTTTCTTTTTGCTCATGATACGAGTATCGCTTGGAGCAACTCAAATATTGCAACTCTTCATGTAACTATAACTTCTGATCTACTTATAATAAAGACCTGTACCTTAAAATAAACATTAATTTTTGGTGCTACGCGCAGGACAGCGGTGTTCTATTCACACAAGTTGATTTCCACCAAAATTTCTTCCAATCTTTATCTAATATATTATTTTCTTACACTATATTTTGTTGTATTTTAATATTTTAATTCCACAAAAATCAAAATAGTTTGATTATTGTTTGTGAAATATTCTTTAAACAGTTGCATATGTTTAAAAATAATAAACTTTTATTCTCTATTTTAAAATATATGAACAAAGAAAGTTTTTGCCAAAAAAAGTGTTATTTCAAAGGACAGAGCATATGTTTTTATTTTGCAATAAACAAATTTATTTATTTATATCGAAATGTACTAAAAATTAAAATTTGTCAATCATTATCAAAGGTCATTGGAATGCCCAATCAGAGCAAACTATCCGCTGTCCTGCGCGTAGCACCAAAAAAATGTGTATTTAAAAAAATTCCTGACGCCATAGTGGTTAACCGATTTTTATTTTGCAAATTGAAAATAAAAGGTACAGTATTCTTCTATATGTAAAACAAATTAAACTTGCTGTCTGCATTATATTCAGTCCTGCCAGATTTTGAAAAAATTAATTTTTTTGCGAAAGCTGGATTGCAAAATTTATTTTGCAAAATCTATTCAACCGATCTTAATGAAATTCACAGTAATGTTTTCTTATATCATAAAATTTTTCTTGGTAAAATATGAAGGTCCTATGTGTAGCATAAATGGCTGAAAAACGTAAAATGCGAATACTTGTTTTTTTTATCGTTTTTCGCAAGTATTGCTATTTTGCAACAAGGGTGACAATTTTTAAAGTTTTTAACGAATTCTATTTTGTAGGAAATTTAATTGCGCAACCTGTATGTCATTACAACTTTTCTCAGAAATGAATACTTTCAAAGTTATAATCAAAAAACGAAAAAAACACGAATTTTTCCTTCATTTTTTGACATTCTGATTATTTAAACAATGTTCCGGACCTTTTTGAGTGGGAGGATAACTCAAATATTATTATATGAGTTATTTTCAAGCAATTTCTGCAAAACATATGAGTCACCTCTCAACGTCCAAATGTACTAATATTTTTACAGATGCGCCTTGGTCTACTATGCAATTTGCAAGTTATTTAAATTTTGCAATATATTGTTTTTGTTTTATTTTTATTATCTTTTATTTTGTAATATTGACGATTTATGTAATTTCAGTTAATTGTATTTGTTATTGATACTTTGGGATTCATTGTAAGCTTTGCCTATAAAATTGTAAAATCAGTGACAATAAAACATATTCCTATTCTAAAAAAACCAAACAACCTGATATGTATAAATGCATTTTAGAATGAAAATTCATAATTGTTATTATTAAACGTATATATTTTAGAATTTTAAATATTTACACTAACCTATTATTGGTGTAAGTAGTGCTTTTGAGCTGATCTGAGGAATGTCAGAATGCTTAGCAGATCCCTCCTGAATCCGAAGAATTTCATCTATTTTGTTTCTTAGCTGCCTAAGCTGATGAGTTGATAACTGCAAAACTGCTTCGTGGTCAAGTTTAACCTCATCGGGTAGTTCTTTGGCTTCGGGTTCAATTTTGGGATGTTCTTTAACTTTAGGGGCATCCTCTTTTGGTCTTAGGTTGGCAATAGCAATTTGCAGCTTTTTGAGTTCTTCGCGAATGGAGTCTGTCGGTTTTTCTTGTTGTTTTCTGGAAAATATAAATTAAAATAATTCACTTACATTTATAATACTAGTCCCCCATTTATAATATTATATTATAATTATAATATAATATTAAAAATAATATTATTTTTATTATAATTATATGTAAATTTGGATCTACCTTTTTTTGTAAAATAAAACAATATGACATAAAATACATATAATCTAAGAATTTATCTAATAAAATATTTTGTTTGCATTTTAGAAATACATGAAAAATAAAATTGTTTCATGTATATTATCATGGAATTGTTAAATAATTATACTGCGGACACATTTGTTTAATTTGGCTTAAAATTAAATAATGTTGAATAAAATTGCTTATTCATCACTTTATAAATTAATAAACAATTAATTGATTTCAGCTAAATATGAATTCTATTTTATACTGGATGCATATTTGTACATTTATAAGTAAAATAAATTTAAATTATCACTAATTAATATTGTAATAATAAACACAAATAGTGGTGGGAATGCTGACAGTATAAAAACTTTGGAAGAAGGGCTTGTAAACAATCTTTTATGTTGAGAATATTATTCAACTTCACTGAAGCTCAAAGTAGGTACATTTAAAATAATTATACTTATTTGATTCCTCGTTTTGATTTTTTATTCATTTTCTTAGTTATTTATTTGCTTTAATTTGCAATTAAAAATGTAATCAATAGGAGTTACGTGTACAATCAAATTAAACCTATGTACAGTTACGGTCATTGAATGCAGTGGCGTAACTAGTCTAACCTGCGCCCCAATGCAAGTATTCCTCGTGCGCCCCTATTCCCAGACTTATTTCCGAAAACGACATTTCTCCAGAGAAAGATTATATCGTCACCTGATTGACTTTTAGAAGTATCAGCAAAATCCTGTTTTTTTAAAAACATGTCAATCTTTGGTAGTTTTTTCACTTTTTCATCTTCTTGTTTTTTCCTTTTTCGGAACTCAGCCCCACTAGGTCTTTTTCTTTTATTTCCGTTCATTTTGTTCACACTAAATCCACTAAAACTCACAAATATACGGTCCACTTATTTCAATTGTATAACAAATACACCGACAAAATTTGTTTTGTATTTTTATGTAACAAATAAAGCTACTGAACCGTACGATCTTACAACAAGGACTGACACATGACAGGGACACGTTGTCCTAGTTACTAAAATAATACTAAAATATTTTACCTGAATATCTTTGTAGCTACCAACGATAAATAAAGAAAAGCAGTTGTGATGAGAAAGCCATAAACACAGATGTGCATCGTCGCGCCGAGGAGATAAGATAACGATAATAGTAAACAAAAGAGTCACCAACATTCTGTTGTGACTGAACGGAATAAAATACCACGAATATTTTTTTTACATTTTTACTTGATCGTACTACATACGTAGTATGAGTATAATAGATAAAGTTATAGGATCGTGAAAAAAAATTTTTTCAGATTTCACTTTTTTCGACGTTTTGAGTCCCCCTGAGTCTAAAAAGCAAATAAAAAAACATGTCGGAAGCATGTACGTACGTATGTACTTTCGTATGTACGTATGTCGCCACCGCCCAGCAAAAACTACTGGACCGATTTCGATGAAATTCGGTATGAGTAAGTTTAAGAGAATTTTGTCGAGAAACTAAGCTTTTGAAAAAAATCTCTCAAAGGGGGGCTTAAATAGGGGGGTTATTTGGGGCCCATTTTTGCAAATTTTGACCGAAACGAATGAAATTTAACTTAAAGTTAGCTCATCGATAGGTAAATAGAAATACGGAATTTGACATTTCCAAATCCAAAATGGCGGCCAGCATGGCTGACCGCCCACCCGACACATTTCCCTACCAATCTAAAAACTTGTTTAAGATAAATTTAATTTGAAAAAATATTTATATAGCCTAAAGATGGGGCTATAACAAGAATATTATCGTTTTTCAGAAAAAGTTATGGGTTGCCTATAATTAAGGGGTCAAAATTTGACATAACTTTGAACTAGATTTTCTCAAAAATGGCTCCAAGGAATTTGTTTATTTTTTGATATATTTTTGATATCCTATCGGTAAATTGAATAACATTAGTCAGATTTCTTAACTCCTCATAGGAGGGGAGTTATGAATTTTTTATAAAACAATATTCGAGTGCCCGTAACTTCCTCTGTAATAGAAACTAAAATTTGAAATTTGGCAGACATATTTAGTACTTTATTATCTATTATCACAATAAATTTTACCCACAATATGGCTTCCGGTTAAACCAGAAATGAAATCTTAATCATTAATTTGGTTGGATCAGGGAGAGCAGCATATGTGCCTCCTGATGAGAGACTAATAAGTTTCGAAACCGGTAGAGGTGCTTGCAGCACTCTCTGATTGGACTGGAATATGGTTCGGCTGTATTTTCGTTTTGCAACGAAATTGAAAATGGTTATTCATTTTTGATTTACATTTACTCTGTGTGGAGTATGAAGGGAACCAGTCTCGTTGGAACTTTACCGCGCTGAGCAGGTGTGACGTGAATTGTAAATTGTAGAATTCCCTCATCTTCCTTAGTCTCAGCATCCGTATGGCTTGCAAATTGTAGAAGCCTCGGAGGTGTAACCAGAGAAGGTTCCCATTGTTTTCATTCTGGTGGGATATGTTATATGCCATTAGAGTGAAAACTTAGTCTTTTGCTAGCAGTTGCCGCTAGGGCATCTATGCCATTTCGTTCGTTGCAATTCGGGACTGCACGCTGGGGTTTGTCTTGGTTGGATCAGGGAGAGCAGCATATGTGCCTCCTGATGAGAGACTAATAAGTTTCGAAACCGGTAGAGGTGCTTGCAGCACTCTCTGATTGGACTGGAATATGGTTCGGCTGTATTTTCGTTTTGCAACGAAATTGAAAATGGTTATTCATTTTTGATTTACATTTACTCTGTGTGGAGTATGAAGGGAACCAGTCTCGTTGGAACTTTACCGCGCTGAGCAGATGTGACGTGAATTGTAAATTGTAGAATTCCCTCATCTTCCTTAGTCTCAGCATCCGTATGGCTTGCAAATTGTAGAAGCCTCGGAGGTGTAACCAGAGAAGGTTCCCATTGTTTTCATTCTGGTGGGATATGTTATATGCCATTAGAGTGAAAACTTAGTCTTTTGCTAGCAGTTGCCGCTAGGGCATCTATGCCATTTCGTTCGTTGCAATTCGGGACTGCACGCTGGGGTTTGTTTTGGTTGGATCAGGGAGAGCAGCATATGTGCCTCCTGATGAGAGACTAATAAGTTTCGAAACCGGTAGAGGTGCTTGCAGCACTCTCTGATTGGACTGGAATATGGTTCGGCTGTATTTTCGTTTTGCAACGAAATTGAAAATGGTTATTCATTTTTGAAATCTTAATCTTTTAGATACGCCTTATATATTTTTACATATTTTGAAAGAATGTAAAATTACCTTTCCAATGACATAAAACTCGTTGCTGTAACTCAAAAACTCGAAAAGTTACAGAAAATAGAAATTTTGCTAGAATCTTGTGTGTGTCCTCTCTCACGCGATCATAGCAGAGCATTATTATAGGGCAATCAATGAGAGTATTTGGCTCCGAATTCCATCCTACTACATCGATGTACTTGATATTTTCACAGTAAGTAGGGAATAGCTCAAGAAACAAAATATACCCTATATACTATGGAGCTTTTTTCTTGGGGCAATTCCCACCCCTTCAAGGGGGTGGAAAATTTGTTTGTCAAAATAAGCATGGAAGTGGCTAGACAACCTATTTTTAAGTAAAAATTGATCTATACTTTTTTTTGAGAACTCAATACTTTTTGAGTTATGCGTAGTTGAAAATTGGCCATTTTCATTTAAAAATGAAACGTTTTCGGACGGTTTTTTGTGAATGCCTTAAAAACTATGCATCAAACTAAAAACACTATATAAAATTTTTTTTAGATTATAAATAACAAAGAGATTCGTTCCTTCGTAAATTTTCTATTTACATATAATACAAAAATAGATATGGTAGGTAAAAAGAGTTTGTTTTTTGGTGCATGCTCAACGTGCTCATGCTTTTGTAGTGTTTGAAAAGGCCTTTAAAACGAGCACCGTTAAATGCCGGTTACATTCAAACTAAGCGAGATATGGTGCAAAAAAATATATGACTAATGTACTTTAAGGAAAAATGAGAAGTACATACATTTAACCCCTCATCCACCAGAATTTAAATGCATTGTTTTTCTTTTGCAATACCTCTTAATATAGTGTTATTTCTACTTTCAAAAAATTGGACGGGTTTAAAATGAAAGGTTTTTGAAAAAAATAAGAACAAATTATAGAGCGCATTTTTAAATTTTCTTAAAATTTTTCCTTTTTCTCCATGCAATTCGAAAATAAAAATGTTCTATCCACGAGAAGTGGTGGGAACCGCCCCCATGATAAAAGCGCCATAGTATATAGTATATAGGATAGACTTTGAATTAGGAGATTGGGCTACTCCCAAAATTTCATTAAAATCCATGCAGTAAAATGCAAATATTGTAAACTATTAATTTCTCAGAAAAATGAACTAATTTGAAATGAAAGTATGACTAATATTCTATTGATTTATGTAATAATCTATAGTGTGTCCCCGAAATATGGCATCGAACATTTTCTCAAATGCAGGAATTAATGATGCGTAGAACCATAAAATATTTTCAGGTATACAAGGTGTTTCTAAAATATCAAAATAACGAGTAACTTTGTTATTTTTATAGAATGCCAGTATCTAGTACGATAACGATAATAGATCGGTACGATAAAGTTCTTGGGCGGCCCTTCCGTCCAGCGTTTTTATTTTCGGGAAGCTACCGGGAGTTTTGCTTCAACATATTTTTTTGCTAAAATTCTTCCAAAATATCAGTTTTTTTGCGCCCCCCTAAGGCCTGCGCCCCAATGCACCGCATTGGTTGCATTGGCGTTAGTTACGCCACTGATTGAATGGTTTACAGGCTTAGATATCCAGGAGCCTATTTTTTTTAATTTTAAACTCGTTTAAACGCACCTTTTACGTCAAAGTGACGTTACCGGTGCTACCAATGGTGTATTTAGAATAGGTTGATTAAAATTAAAAAATAAAAATAATATAAATATATTTTACAAAATTTAACAAAATGGAAAGTATAGAAAGAAGTTTCTTTGAATAAAATGGATTAAGGTGTTAATAACGAAAATAAGGAAGTCTGGTTTTAAAATATCCATTTTATTTTAAATCTATTTTATACTAAATAATGATAAACAATGATAAATAATTAACAATACTTAATATTCATCATCATCATCATCATTTGGCTCTACAACTCTATGTGAGTCTTGGCCGCGTTTACTATTTCCCTCCATTGTTGTCGGTGCTGAGCAGCTATTTCCCATTGCTGTACTCCCATTTTGCGTAGATCACTGGCTACTGCGTCCTTTCACCTCTTTCTTGAGCGACCAACTGACCTATTTCCATCGGGCCTTTCCCAGAATGTGGCGTTCAGAAGTCTTTCGTCACTTGTACTTAGCACGTGACCCGCCCATCGTATTCTGTTTGTTTTAATGTAGCGTACTATGTTTTCATCTCCATATATTGTCTGGAATTCATCATTGTGTCTTCTTGTCCATTCTCCTGTTGTCTCTTCTCTGCAAGGCCCATAGATAGTCCGCAGTATTTTTCTTTCAAGTACCAGTAATTTTGTCGTTTCCCGCTGACTCAGAGTCCGTGTATCGCTTCCATACGTTATTGTGGGACGAATTATTGTCTTATATACTCTTATTTTTGCTAGTCTTAAGAGTATTTTTGATTTAAGTAGGGTACTTAATGAGTAATATGCCCTGTTTCCTGCAATGATCCTGGCTGCCACGTCCTTTTCATATTTATTTTCAGATGTTATGATCGCTCCCAGGTACTTGGAATTCTTTGACGACTTCAAAGTTGAATTCATTAATTGTTACGTTTTGTCTAACCCTTGGTCTTGAGTTCTTCGTAACAACCATGTACTTAGTATTGTCCTCGTGACCTTAAGACCAACTTCCTTGGCTCCGTTCTCGAATAGGGTGAAAACTTCTTTTGCATCTCTGGTGGATTGTGCAATTGTGTCCACGTCATCCGCAAAGGCTAATAGTATTTTTGATCCTTGGGCGGCAAATTCGTTTGTCAGTTGTGGCTGAGCTTTCCTTACTGCATGTTCCAGTGTGAAGTTAAACAGCAGGGGGGCGAGAGGATCTCCCATAGTCTTCCACAATGCTTCTCTGCTAACAGAATCGTAAGCTTGTTTGAAGTCCACGAAGATTTGGTAAATATCGCTGTTGAATTCCCAGATTTTTTCCAACACCTGGCGTAGGACGAAGATCTGGTCTATGGTCGACCTTCCCGGTCTGTTCTCGGTCTAATAATTAATATTCTTGTTCCCTGTCTAATAATTAATATTATTGACAGTTAATTACAGAATTAATATTGTTTTTTAGAAGACAGTTGTCATCTTAACACTGTCATGTGAGGCCCTACCTTTAAATATTCCAACCAATATGGTTGATGGTATGTAATGCCGGGAGTTAATCTGGGAATATTTTTAACATCCCTTAAACAGGTTGTACAGAAGGATCCTGAAGATGCCATGGACATACAAAGTCACCAATGAAGAAGTACTACGGAGGATGAACACAACCGCAGATTTAGTCAACATCGTGAAGGGCCGTAAGCTGCAATATTTGGGGCATATAATGAGAAATTAAGGCAGATACGAGCTACTCCAGTGCATTTTACAAGGTAAAATTGAAGGAAAAAGGGCCCCAGGATAAAGAAGAATATCCTGGCTTGCTAACCTGAGAGCATGGTAAAAAAAACCTCAACACAACTATTCCGTATAGCAACTAACAAAGTCATCATAGCCAGAATGATCGCCAACGTTCGGAACGGACAGGCACCCTAAGAAGAAGATCCCTTAAAATTTTATAATGTAATGAAACCTTCACAATTAACAACTTAAGGGTTTTTCTTCTTCTTCTTATGGTACCTATCCGTTACGGATGTTGGACACTAACATGGCTATTCTGACTTTGTTGACTGCTGCCCTGAAAAGTCCGGTAGTGGTTAAGTTAAACCAATTTCGCAGGTTATGCAGCCAGGATATTCTTCTTCGTCCTGGACCTCTTTTCCCATGCACTTTACCTTGAAGTATGGTCCGAAGTAGGTCATATCGTTGTTCATTGCGCATTACATGACCCAGGTATTCCAGTTTGCGACGTTTTATGGTTACGACTAGTTCGCGCTCTTTACCCATTCTATATAGAACTTCTTCGTTGGTAACTCTGTCTATCCAGGAAATCCTCAACATGCGTCTATAGCACCACATCTCAAATGCTTCGAGTCTCTTCAGTGATGCTTCAGTTAAGGTCCATGACTCCACGCCATATAAAAGAACGGAGAATACGTAGCACTTTAGTAAAGGAATTTTTATTTCCAATTTTATATCGTGGCTGTTAAAGATTTTTTTCATTTTGACGAAGGCTGAACTTGCCTTCTCGATCCTTATCTTAATTTCCGTCGATTGGTCCCACTTTTCATTTAAGTTTGCACCCAAATAACAAAATTTGGTGATTTGTGTTATAGGTTGTTGGTTAACTAGTAATTGACCAGGTGGTATCCTATTTTTGCTTATAACCATGTATTTGGTTTTTTTGATGTTAAAATTAAGCCCAAACCTGCTACTTACTTCTGCCACCCTGGAGACAAGTGTCTGCAGACCTTCAAGACTGTCTGCAAACATGACAGTATCATCAGCGTATCTTATGTTGTTCAGTCGTTCTCCGTTTATAAGTATTCCCTCGTAAGGGTTTTTACCCGTATATATTAGTGGCTTAAAATATGTAATGTGACCTGTGATAACACTGATGATGGAATATTGATTCCGAAAACGTTCTGTTGTGATATAACCCTTTTTAGAAATTTTAAATATACCTTTCACAAGATAACATTTTTATTTTTTTTTAATTAATATTCGGTGGAAGCCCCATTATTGTCAATACAACTTTGCAGTCTTCTGTTCATAGATAGCACCAATCCCCTCATATTATAGTCAACAAGCTCTTCACATGCCTGCTGAATTGCTTCCCATAATTCAATTCTACTCCGTGGTCTAAGGTTTCTTTCATTTAGTTTCTTTGTTAACTCTGCCCACACATTTTCGACGGGGCTAAAGTCTGCACTCCAGGATGGCCACGGGAGAACATTAACGTGAGTTTCTTCCAGCCATTCTCGAACAACTCTACTCGTATGCACCGGGGAATTGCCGTGTTGGAAGATGAAGTCGTTTTTGGGGAATCTTTGGATCGCCGATGACAACATTGTGTTCTCAAGAATATGTTTGCAATGTAATCCTGTTAATTTTTCTTCTATATGATAACACACGCTCGGGCCTTCAGCACTTATCCATCCCCATGCGTTGACCGAGAATCCTCCATTATTTCTCAAATGATGTGTATATTGTTTATCATACCTATGATTTCTCGGAAGTTCTCTTCACGATTTATAAACTCGTCTCCTCTTTTGATCCTCAATCAAAAAAAGTTTCCTTGAAGCTGCACAATTTATCAGTCCACTTGCTTTAATTCTTCAACGTGCAGTGCAAATACTGCCCGGAAACGCTGTCTCTTCTCTAGCTTTTTGAGCTGTGGCAAAAGGAGATTCTCTGAAATAATCTACTAACGTCTCATCCTGTTGATCTGTGGAGATCTTTTGCCCTCTTGAATCGCCCAACCGTGCTATGCTATAGAGTGAAAATTATCCCATCTTTGTTTGATTTTCCATATGCACATATGGGTCCCGTTAAAATCTGCAGTAACTTGTCTTTGTGACCAACCTTCTTCGAGTTTGGCGATTGCTATTGCTTTTTGCGCATCATTTGCGCAGTCTCGCGAAATTTTTGACAAGCATTGCCCTTTTGAAATTTTTTGACTTTGACATTTATCAAATCCGTACGACACTGCAATTTTACAGTATTACAATATAAAAATTAAGGTGTACTGTTCATAGTCCAGTCGGGTTAGAGTGGTTCCCAAAGGGGGCGGTACCGCCCACCGGTGGGCGTTGAAGAGAGATAAGGGGGCTTTTTGGGTCCAAGGAAAATTTGGGGGGCGTTGAGGAACAGCTGCCGCCCCCCTAAAGTAACTCATTGCTTCTTTGCTTCTAACAACTTTGCTTTTCGCTTCTCACACAGAAATAGAGAAGGTGAATCCGAAAATATAAACTAAATGCACAAAATGCATTTTGGTTATGCACCGTGCAATTTTTTATTTATCACTCAGTCCAACACTGCAACAATTTTGACGTTGCAGTCGAACGTTTCAGTCTGGTTAGTATAATTCCACTTCCAGTAGAACCTTTCTGCTTTAAGTGAATTTTGGCTCCTCCTTCGCGCAGCGGCATGGTCAGGCATAACTTAATCATTCGAGATTGTTTCGCTAAAGCAGGGTGGTGAATTTTCTGTGTGTTATTTGCAGAAAGTTGCAGTGCATTTATTAGAAATATATTTTATTGTAATACATATTTGTCACAAAGGTAAGTATCTACGTGGCATTTATATCACTTACTATAATTCTTTATTATTTTTCCCTATCGTAATTTACGAGGTATTTGTAAAAATGTAATAAATCTAAATTTGTTTCCTTATATGTATAGTTATTGTAAAATATTCAAAAAGTACCAACTTGCACAAACTGGATCAAAGTAAAAAGTTAATTAGGACCTACCTACACTGAGAGAAGAATTGGGGAAAAAGTACAAAAAATCTTAATAAAATTTACTATACTGAATAGTAATCTGATCATAGACTGCCAAAAATAAACTATTTACTGAATATAAAGTTATTTTTATAATATGTGTACAGTATGGTAATTTTTAATAAGTTGTTTTGTAATTTTTCCTCAAATTCTTCTCTCAGTGTATATTTATTTACTTGTGGCATGTTTTAAATTTTTCGACTACTTGCTTGGATATTCCGCCACTCTGAAATATTGATTTTGCTAACTAAAAAAATATTTAAAAGTTTATTATTTAAAATTATCAAAGCGGTGGCTACAGCATATTTATTTTTACAGATATACCTACAGTATGTCCGATCCAAAGAAAAAGTGCAGACAATACAATGTCGAATATTTGAAGTATGGTTTTATTCAGTCGCCTTCTAATAAGGCATTACTAATGTGTTTAATTTGCCAGAGAGTTTTCTCAAATGAAGCCATGAAACCTTCACGATTACAAGAACATTTGACCAAAATACATCCCGACAGAAAAGACAGAAATTTATCATATTTTGAAATGCTCAAAAAACAACATTTCAAACGTCCAACTTTAGCTAGTATCTTTTCAGCAGCATCAAAGCAAGACGATGATGGGCTACGTGCTTCTTATAACATTTCCTTACTTAAGCTAAATCAGGAAAACCCCATATTATTGGCGAAGAATTAATACTGCCAGCTGTAAGTGAAGTTTTGCGGACTGTACTGCACCAGCCGGCATCTGATATTATTAAAAAATTCCAATAAGCAATAATACGGTACAGAGACGAATTGACGAAATGTCTGAGGATGTGGAGCGTTCTCTAACTGATTATTTAAATAAAATCAATGGAAAAATCCCAATAGTTGGCTGTATACCATAGTTTAAAAACCTATACAGAAGTAAAAACTTCAAATTGTATTTTGGTATAAAATAGTTTATTTAAAACTTCTAAAAGTCATCCACATGGATTGCAAAACGTTTTCGTTCTGAACAGAACATCTTCAGTGCATTCCGCAAAGTAGTTGTAACTAGCACACCAATGAAGGTGGTAACTTCAAAATATATGGCTTACATTATACCTTATGATAAAATATTATGACTACAAGTCGATGTTACTAGATTAAAATATGTATGTGCCTAAAGAGCAACATGCTTCCCTGCTCGAAAAAACTAGGTACTTGCCATTTGAATTAGCACAGACCAACTCTTGGTTGGTCTGTGCTAATTCAAATGGCAAGTACCTAGTTTTTTCGAGCAGGGAAGCATGTTGCTCTTTAGGCACATACATATTTTAATCTAGTAACATCGACTTGTAGTCATAATATTTTATCATAAGGTATAATGTAAGCCATATATTTTGAAGTTACCACCTTCATTGGTGTGCTAGTTACAACTACTTTGCGGAATGCACTGAAGATGTTCTGTTCAGAACGAAAACGTTTTGCAATCCATGTGGATGACTTTTAGAAGTTTTAAATAAACTATTTTATACCAAAATACAATTTGAAGTTTTTACTTCTGTATAGGTGATTATTTAAAGACTACTGAGTTTTCTTTACAGCTTGATGAATCAACTCTGCCAAACAATGAGTCTTTACTTCTTGCGTACGTTCGCTTCATAAAAAGTGAAAAAATCTGTCAAGAACTGTTATTTCTAAGAACACTGGAAACAGATACTAAAGGCAAATCGATATTTGATGTTCTGGAACACTATTTTACAGATAAAGGTATACCTCTGGAAAATGTCATAACTGTTGCTACAGATGGTGCTCCAGCAATGGCTGGACGACACCGCGGACTGATAGCATATTTGAAAAAAGTGGTACCAAATATACTCGCCGTGCATTGTGTAATTCACAGACAGCATTTAGTTGCAAAAAATCTTAGTGATCGCCTTCATTGTTCACTACAATATGTAATTACTGCAGTTAACAAGATCAGAAGCAGTGCTCTCAATGATAGATTGTTTAGAAAACTGTGTGATGAAAACGACGAGAATTTTAATCGTTTATTGTTGCACACAGAAGTTCGATGGCTTTCGAAGGGTACCTGTCTAAAAAGATTTTATGATCTCTTTGACTCAGTTTTAGAGTTTTTTGAAAGCAAAGATGATTCTTTGAGAGACAATTTATTAAAATTTAAGAGCGATATTGCTTATTTAACTGATTTATACGATAAATTTAATGAAACAAACCTACAGCTACAAGGTGATAATTTGAATTTGATCAAAGCAAAAGGAACTATTTCCTCGTTCGTGTCAAAACTTAATTTGTATAGGCAAAATTTGGGTCGGAGACAATTTCATCAGTTTCAAAATCTTTCCTCTGTGGAGACAAATGATGAAGACATTCTGGTATATTGCCAGCACTTGGAAGCACTTCAAGAAGATTTTAGGAATAGATTTCAGGATATCCTTGGTCTGATTATTTCAGATTGGGTGCTAGAACCGTTCTCAAGTTTAGAAACAGCAGAATTATCACTACAGGAGGAACTGATAGAATTGTCAACAAATGAAGAGTTAAAAGTGAAATTTAAAAATGGATATCAAGAATTTTGGCTGCAATGTCAAATTTCAGTATTATATCCAGCTTTATGGGCTGCATCAAAGAAGTTTGTCATTGCCTTTCCTTCATCGTATTTAGCCGAAAGAGGATTTAGCATAGTCAGCAATTTATTAACAAAGAAGAGAAATAGACTTTCCATAGTGGAGCGCGGTGATTTAAGATTGCTGATGACAAGTATGGAACCAAATATTGACAGATTACTATTATTACATCAAGCTTAGCCTTCTCATTAAAAATGTTATATTATTATTATATTGTTTTTTATGATATGTATTTAAGTTAAAGTTTGATCAATACATGAATACTGTATTTTTGAATAGAACATTTTTTTTTAATTTGTTGTTGCTTGGATTAGTTAAGGGGCCGTCGAATCATATTTAAGGTAGCCTTTGACCCAGAAAAGGTAAAACAATTGTGAATGAAAGTGCGTTACTAATTTTAAGAATGGAAGAGTTTTTAAGGGGGGCGTTAAGTATTTTGTTTTTGGAAAAATGGGCGGTAGGCCGAAAAAGGTTGGGAACCACTGGGTTAGACGAATAACAGACCTAACCTTGCATTAGGAGCTGCCCCAAATTTTATTTTTCTAATCTTTAGGGAGGGTCAATATTAGTATAAATTTAAAATCTCGACTGAATTACACCGTTGCGTTAGCCGTCATCTTGATTTTAAACGAGAACCGTTTTTGCTCAATATCTCCGCCATTTTCAATTTTTTGACAAAAAGTGTACAAACTGAAATTGTTGAAAATCAATTTTCTATAATTTCATTAATTATAATTTTTTTCGTGCGGTCGATATTTTCCGAGTTATGAGGGGAAAATAGTGAGAGTTGGAGCATAATTATTGAATTATTGAATTATCTCGTTTATTATTAGTTTTACAACAAATATGTATCTATACAAAAATGAAGAGAATTAAATTATACACAATTTTGATCTCTTTCATTTTTTTGCTAAAATTAATATTTAAGGTAGTACGTATGCTGTAATGACGCGAGCGTAAGACCGGATTGATTTTATAGCAATTGTTTTTGTTCAATATCTACGCCAGTTTCAAATAAAATTGTTCAAAATAAAATTTCCTACAATTTCTTTTTAACAAATTTTTTCATGCGGTTCATATTTTCCGAGTTACATGGGAAAATAGTAAAAAGTGGTGGGGGAAGCATAATTATTGAATTGAATTTTGTTTCCGAGCTGCCCCAAATTTTATAATTCTATCCTTTAGCAGAGATCAATAGTAGTGTAAATTTAAAATTTCGACTGAATTGCGCGGTTGCATTAGCCGCCATATTGATTTAAAATGAGAACTGTTGTTGCTTAATATCTCCGCCATTTTCAACTTTTCAACCTAAATTGTGGGAAAGAAAATTGTTGGAAATGCAATTTCCTACAATTTCTTTGGCACAATTTTTTTATACGATCAATATTCTCCGAGTTAAGGGGGAAATAATGGAAGCGGAGGGGAAGCATAATTATTGAATTGTCTCATTTATTATTAACTTTACGACATAATTGTACATAAACAAAAATAAAGAGAATTATATTTTATACAATTTTTGAAACTTCCAATGAAACATCAACCAAACTAAGTATATAAAAGACATAAAAAGACATTATATGCATTAAGTTCACTTAATTTTATTAACTAGCGGGTTTGATTGGTTGAATTTGTCTGTAGATATTTTAAGTTTAATGTCAGCTAATATATCGTGATGTTTCAACATTTTTTTTTTAATTTTGGACCCTGTTGGGGGGAATTTTCCCATCCCCCCCCCCCCCTTGTAGACCCGCCACTGGTTCTCTCGAAAAATTGTAGTAAATCGTAATTGCAACAATTTCAGTTCTTACACTTTTTGTCGAAAAGTTGAAAATGGCGGAGATATTGAACAAAAACAATTGCTACAAAATCAATCAGGTCTTACGCTCGCACCTTTACCACATACGTACTACCTTAAATATTGATTTTATCAAAAAAATGTACGGCATCAAAATTGTACAAAATTTAATTCTCTTCCTTTTTGTATATGTATATATTTGTTGTAAAACTAATAATAAACGAGATAATTCAATAATTTAATAATTATGCTACAACTGTCACTATTTTCCCCTCATAACTCGGAAAATATCGACAGCACGAAAAAAATTATAATAAATGAAACTATAGAAAATCGTATTTTCAACAATTTCAGTTTCTACACTTTTTGTCAAAAAATTGATAATGGCGGAGATATTGAGCAAAAACGGTTCTCGTTTAAAATCAAGATGGCGGCTAACGCAACGGCGAAATTCAGTCGAGATTTTAAATTTATACTAATATTGACCCTCCCTAAAGATTAGAAAAATAAAATTTGGGGCAGCTCCTAATGCAAGGTCAAATGCTATCCCGACTGGGCTATCAGTGATAATAACTGTACATACAGCGCGGCTATTGAATAGCTTATTGCTTACATATCTAATAGGCAATATTTTTTGAATTTTTGCCTGATAGTCTAAGATCCGAATAGGAGGACGAAATGTACTCATCTGCTTGTGGCATAAAACATTTTTTTATTAAATTTCATACCTAGACAAACGACCAGCATCGGTTGCCTATCAAAATCGTGTCATAGGTCTCCTTAAGGAGGAGCCGCAGCGGTTGAAATCAACATTTTAAGCACATTTTTGTGAATTTTGTTTTGAAAGTATGATAAAATTATTTTATTTTTAAATTAAATAAGCGTATTCAGTATAATTCAAAGAATACTAAAAAAAATTCAAGGAAAAATATTAAAAAATAAGCCAACGGTGGCATATTTTTAAAGACACCTCGAAAAAAAAAATGGATTTTGCGTTGGACATCCGAAATTATCAGTGGATCATGGTAAGCAAAAAATTCGAAAATATTTTATTAGCTTATATGTTTATCGAGATAACTCTGTCATGTTTTTGAAGATATTCTTCTTAAGCGGCGAATCGATTGAGGGTAAAATTTGATTGATCCGCGCGCATGCGCACACCGACAGTATGGTATTAGTCATTATACGGGCTCTGATTGGGTGTTGAAATTTTGAAATGATCTGTCAATAATTGTTCAATATGGAGGTTATCGGTAAACAAAAATATTGTATAATATTAGTTTTTATTGATGTGTGGACACAAAAAAATCAAATTTATAATTATAGTGACTTTTTAAATAGTTTTGAAAAGCCGCAGGTACGTAATTCTAAATGTTTCAGTTGGAAATACCTAATAGTTTCAATACCTATCTATTTGGAAAATGTAAACAAAATAATGTAGTTACCTATTAGTAGGCAATGCTTTAATTTACATAATCTGATTACGAACAAACTTTCTACAAATCTTCATCTCATATATCGTTTTCTTACTCTATATTTTGTTGTATTTTATTTCGACAAAAATCAAACTAATAATTTTATTAAATTCATATAAATTTATGGCGTAAACGTTTAGTTTGTGTATATTCCCACATGACGTATACGAGAGATTGGTGCAGTTTGAAATGGCGTCAACTTTCGTACGGCGCGGTAGACGTGAAGTGGGTTCAATCCCCAAGCAAGTTATTATTTTTTTATTTTTTTTTATAGATTTTATGATGTAAGTATATTATTATATAATTTTTGAAGATATTCTTCTTTTTTGAAAGTGGTAGATAAGAAAGTTAGTTTGATTTTTAAATAAAATAAGTACAAAGAACCTTTTAAGTATATTTACTTCGTTTAAATTACCTATTATATAATAGAAGAATATCTTCTTACGTGCGTACAAAGTACACACACATTCTTTTTTTTTAGTTATAACGATTTTTGACTTTTTGGTAGGGTAAAACGCCAGTTATTGGACACGAGACAGTTATTGGACATTACAGTGTTAACTTACGATTATAAGATTTCTGCAAGTGCTAACAAGAGTATATTTCACTAGGTGGCACTACTCGCTTCTATATTACGTACATTCTTATGTCTATGTTCTGCCTTTAACGGGTTCTGTGATTTTGGCGGTAAATATTTTTAGGTTATGTGAGTGAAGTGACATTTAAGCATTGTGTTAAGCATCTGCTCTGACTTTTTTTTCAAAACTACGTGTTATTTTTAAGGTAAGATTGTATTTTTATTTAAAAGCGTGTAGTTAAGACACTTATAGTCCCTAAGGTAGATCGCGTACAGTAATAGGGATTTTAATTTGGATTTAATTACGCCTGTCCAATAACTAAACTAGAAAACTTGCTGAATTCTATTATGGGACACCTGTCCAATCACTAGATAACTATACTTACCACATATTTCTACAATTTTCAACGTGTTTATGTATAATTAACTGGAGATAGCAGTAAAATTAATTTAGTAATCGATTTGACAGTTATTGGACAGCTGTCCAATAACTAAATTTGACCGTCCAATCACTAAATTGATTTTTTAGGATTGTAGTAAAATGCCTAAACTTAGAAAATACGATAAGAATAAACTTATAGAAGCTGCTAAGGATGTCCAAAATGGCACTGAATCGTATAGAACAGCTGAAAAAAAATATGGAATTCCGAAGTCCACTATAGAATTTAAATTAAAACATCCTGAACATAAAGATACACTTGGACCGTCTCCTATTTTAACTTGCGAGGAGGAGAATACTCTGTTTAGGTACGTTCATTAAATTTATCTTAATCCATAGCATTATTTGATTTTACATTCAATATTCCAGATGGATACAAGAAACCGCTTCAAAAGGTTTCCCCAAAAAGGCTAACGATTTAAAAAGCAGCGTGCAAAAATTTTTAACCGAAAATCCTCGCCCCAATAACTTTAAAGATAATCGACCTGGAGATGGATGGTTAAAAGTCAGTCGCCAAAAAAATGTATTTTAATCGGTATTTATCGTTTGATTTTTTTAGGGATTTTTGAAGCGACATCCAGAGGTTTCTAAAAGGACAAGTGAAGGTGTAACGGCAGCTAGCGCTTGTGTATCTGAACGAGACATCAAAAACTGGTTTAAAAATATTGAAACCTATGTCAAAGAAAAACATCTAGAAGAAGTTCTAACTGATCCATCAAGAATTTTTAATGGAGATGAGTCAGGATTTCAAATATGTCCATCTACTGGAAAAGTATTTGCTATGAAAGGTTCAAAAAATGTTTATAATGTTGAAAAAAGCTGTTCAAAAGAAAACGTCACTGTGATGTTTACGTTTTCAGCAGACGGTAAAATTTGCGTGCCTATGGTTATTTATCCTTATCAACGTACTCCAAAAAAAGTTGCTAAAGGCATTAATCCTAAGTGGGGTGTGGGCAGAAGCGATAATGGTTGGATGACGGCAGAGACATTCTATCAGTATATTGCGAATGTTTTTTACCCCCACCTAATTGAAAATAATATTAAGCTTCCAGTTATTCTTTTTGTAGATGGGCACAAGAGTCACTTAAGTTACCAATTAAGTCTATTGTGTAATGAACTGCAAATTGAAGTAATTGCACTTTATCCTAACGCCACAAGGATTTTACAACCATGTGACGTCTCTATTTTCCGTCCACTAAAAGAAGCTTGGCGGCAGTCAGTAAGAGAATGGGAAGAACAGCATCCAGGAGGGGTAGTCAATAAGGTTGTATTTGCTTCTATATTGGAGCAAGCTACAAAAAAAAGTTGTAAAACTGAAACAGTAGTAAATGGTTTCAAGGTTTGCGGATTGTTTCCATTTAAAGCAGATGCTATTGACTACACAAAATGTTTAGGTAAAGAAGTAGTAAAAAATTTAATCATTTCGGATCATCAAAAGAAACCCAAGATGGACTATAATACTTTCGTAAATATCTTAGGTCCTGAAAAAGTTCATAGCTTAGAGAATTTAAAAGAAAATCAAAAGAATAATCTACCTAGCGACGATAATTTGAATTTGTTGTTCAAAATCTGGAATTTTTTTGAACATGATCCAAAACATTCTGATAACCAAATGGTTCTAAAAAATAGAGACACAAACATTAATATTATTCAAAATATAGCTATCACATCTCCGGTTAAAAATACTGAAATAAAAACATTAGAAAAAAGTGGTATTGAAAATGTAAATATTTCTGAGAGTAATATTACCAGTGATATCCATATTCAACAATATAAAACTAATGTTTATGACTTACCCTCTACAAGTAAAATTATTGTTAAACACGAATTGTTGGGCAATTTTTTAACTTCTCCTACTGTACCGGAAAGAAAAAATAAACGTAACACGGAAAGACTTCCTTTTGCTATTACATCTGCACGATATCAAGAAATGTTACGAAAAAAGGAGGAGTTAAAAGAAGAGCAGGAAAAACAAAAACAAGAAAGGAAACGGAAAAGAGAAGAAAAATTAACCAAAAACCAGTGTAGCAACAAAAAGAATTCAAAAAAAGTCAAATGTTCTATTTGTTCAAATGATATTCAATCGAATAAATTAAAATGCGATGACTGTAGTCTTTATTATCACGAATGTTGTATTCCTGTTAAGCATAGACAGCACATACCTAACGATGGTGATCTATTTATATGTCACAACTGCTTCAATCTGCAGGATAGTGATTCCGATGCTAATAACAGTAACCAAGACAGTGAGGATGAAGATATTGACGAACTTTTCACTCAATACAAAGAAGCACAGAAGCAATTATAAAATTTAATTGTGTCAACAACTGTACATAATAGGTACCCCATACCGCACAGAAATTTTGGTTTTTCTTGTAATTTTCATTTATTTTTAGGTTTGTATTGTGTTAAAGCAGTTGTCCAATAACTAATTTTGAGTGTCCTGTAACTAAATAAACTGTCCAATAACTATAATTTTTGTAACTATTTTTAATAAATATATATTGACAGAAAAGATTTAACCCTTTCTTTAAATCCTTTTAGCCATATTGTAATAAACTGTTTAGACTACGTTTTGTATAAATTTCAATTCAATCTGCAGAGAACAATGTGAATTACGAATTTTTAAAGTTGAAATTTTCTTAAGTGTCCAATAACTGTATGGTTTACCCTATCACTCAGAAATCAAAACAACGAAATTTTTTGCACAAAAAAGGGCGAAAATTAACATATTTGTTATTGTTAAATAAAAAATAAGCATAAACCACAAAATATACCGACAGCGTTAAGTCAAAGAATGTCTAAAGAAAATATATACAAAATTTCAGGTGGGTCGGTCACGTGGTTTTTGAGTTACAATGTCTACAGCCTTTGAAAAAAGCAATTTTGAGGGAAAAGCGTTTAAAGTATTGTCTTTATTTTCAATTTCTGTTTTAATATCAGTTTGTCTGTCAAATCGTAAAATGATGCACACCGGAATATCTTTTTGAATCGCGGAGTAATTTACAAAAGAAAATGAGAACAGCTGTTGACCGTTGTTCATTAGGTTCAAGCATACTGACGCAAACCTGCTGCAAAGCGAGTCGAAGATAGGGATATTCAACACTGTCTCCCTACCTTCGACTCACTTTTCTACATCTTCGCGCTAGCGCGCTTGATAGTGAGAAACGGTCAACAGCTTTTCTCATTTTCTTTTGTAAATTGCATCACTTTACGATTTGACAGACAAAAAAAAATTGAAAATTAAAGGTGACAATACTTTAAAAGCGTTTTTCTCAAAATTGCTTTTTTCAAAGCCTGTAGATATTGTAACTCAAAAACTACTTGACCAACTCACCTGGAATTTTGTTTTTTTAGACATTCCTTGAGGTAACACTGTCGAGATATTTTTTGATTTATGCTTATATTTTGTTTAACAATAATAAATATGTTGATTTTCACCCTTTTTTCTCTAAAAAATTTCATTGTTTTGACTTCTGAGTGATACTAAGTCAAAGATCATTAAAACTAAAAGAAACTTGACAGCGTTACCTCGAAACACTCATAAACTAATAAAATCTTTTTGAATTTTTTGTCTACCATGACCCAATGATAAATTCTAATGCCCACTGCAAAATTCACTGTTTATTTGAGGTGTCTTTAAAAATTTGCCACCGTTGGCTTATTTTTCAATAATTTTTCTTGATTTTTTTTTGGAATATTATTTGAATTATACTTAATATGCTTATTTATTTAAAAAAATAAAATTATTCTCTCATACGTTCAAAAAAAATCACAAAAATGTGCTTAAAATGTTGATTTCAACCCCTACGGCCTCCCTTAGGGATAGCTATGACACGATTTTGATAGGTAACCCATGCTGGTCGTGTTTGTCTATGTATGAAATTTAATAAAAAAAATGTTTCATCCGGCAAGCAGATGGGTACATTTCGACCTCCTATTTGGATCCCGTACTTATAAGATCCGAATAGGAGTTCGAAATGTACCCATCTGCTTGCCGGATGAAACATTTTTTTTATTAAATTTCATACATAGACAAACAGGACCATCATGGGTTACCTATCAAAATCGTGTCATAGCTATCCTTAAGGGGGGGGGGACGAAGGGACTGAAATCAATATTCCAAACACATTTTTCTTTTGAAAGTATCGTAGAATTATTTTGTTTTTAAATTAAATAGGCATATTTAGTACAATTCATAAATTACTTAAGAAAAAATTTAAGGAAAAATTCAGAAAAATATGCTAACAGTAGCAAATCTTTAAAAGACACCTCAAAATATAATGAATTTTGCAGTGGACATCAGAACTCATCATTGGATCATGGTAAACAAAAAATTCAAAAAGATTTTATTAGCTTATGAGTTTCTCGAGGTAACGCTGTTGAGTTTTATCTAATTTTGACTTTTTGATATCACTCAGAAGTCTAAACAAAGAATTTTTGCAAAAAAGAGTGAAAATCAACATATTTATTATTGCTAAACAAATAATAAGCATAAATCAAAAAATATCTTAACAGCGTTACCTCAAGGAATGTCTGGAATTCCTCACCTTCTGGAAACTCACCTGGAATTCAAAATTCCAGGTGAGTTAGTCAAGTAGTTTTTGAGTTACAATGTCTACAACCTGAAAAAAGCAGTTTTGAGAAAAACGGGTTTAAAGTATTGTCAACTTTTATTTTCAATTTGTTTTTTGTCTGTCAAATGGTAAAGTGATGTACACCGGAATATGTTTTTAAATCGCGGAGTAATTTACAAAAGAAAATAAGAACAAAATAGAATAGAATAGAAATATGCTTTATTGTCATGAAAAATTGTACAATTTTATCGACAAAGCTTATAAAAAGTCAAGAAAACAAAACAATAACAATCCAATTTACTAAAATTACATAAATCGTCAATATATTTACAATAATAACAATAATAATGAAGTTAAACAGAAGTAATCAATTGCAAAATTTAAGTAAATTGCAAATGCATAGTCTACCTAGTAATTAATAAGTTTAAAAGTTAAGCTGCTGCATATGACACCCAAATATAGACAAAAAAATGATAATAAAAATACTATTTGTGCAAAGGATACTGTAATTTCTTAGTTATTGATTAAGAAAATCTTCTACTGAATAATATGGTCTTTCAGATAGGTAGGCTTTTGTCAGTTTACGGAATTTGAGGAAAGATGCTGCAGATTTAAGTTGTAGAGGGAGATGGTTGTGAATTTTTTTTGCGGAATATAATATAGATTTCTTTACTAACTCAGAGGACGGGGTCGGCATATAGACGTCAAACGTAGAATTTCTCGTGAAGTAGTCATGATTAGGTCTTGGTGGAAAGACATGTAGATGTTTACGAATTAAGCAAACAGTTTCTAAAATATACAAAGATGGAAGGGTTAAAATTCTGTGATCTTTGAAGTAACTTCTGCAATGTGTTGTTCTTCTGAGGCCAAACAGATATCTAATTGCTCTTTTTTGTAATTTGAAAATAACATCGAATTGGGCAGCTGTACCAGAACCCCAAAAAGGAAGACCATAACGAAAATGTGACTCGAACAAAGAAAAATATGTTATTTTGGAAGATGCTAAATTGAGTTCATTCGAAACAGATCTTATAGCATAGCTGAGGATAGTTTCTTCTTTAACAAATCGATATGGTGGGACCATTTAAGGTTGCTGTCTAAAAAAAATACCAAGAAATTTTACAGAATCAACAGTACTGATCTGGCTGTTATTAAGAGGTAAGGGTTGAAGGACTCCTTTATAAGACAATGCTACTGTTTTATCTACGTTAAACGAGAGTAAATTAGAGTCAGACCAGGTTTTTATTGTAAGTAGATCAGAAGTTATAGTAGCATGAAGAGTTGCAATATTTGAGTTGTTCCAAGTGATACTGGTATCATCAGCAAAAAGAAAGACTTTTCCATCGATTTTTAAACTAGTGATGTCATTAATAAAGATAAGGAAAAGTAGAGGACCCAATACTGAACCTTGAGGTACCCCACATACAATGTTTTTGAGACTAGAGTCTGTATCATTTGCTCTAACCAGTTGTTTCCTATCATCCAAGTAAGATTGGAACCAATCTAAAGAAATACCTCGAATTCCGTAGAAATTTAGTTTTCTTATCAAAATGTTATGATTTACACAATCAAAAGCTTTGGCGTAGTCACAAAAAACGGTGGCAGTGTGAAGATTATTGTTCAGTGCTTGATAAACCTCATGTAGTACAGAAAAGATGGCATCAGTGGTGCATTTATTATTTAAAAAGCCGAACTGATTTTGTGATAAAATGTTGTTTTCAACTAGAAAGGACATAAGTCGGGCTTTTACGAGTCTTTCAATAATTTTGGAGAGTACCGGTAGTAGTGCAATAGGTCTATAATTGCAGGTATTAGATATTTCACCACCCTTATAAAGAGGAATAATGATGGCTGTCTTCAGGCACTCTGGAAATTTACCTTTCTCAAAGGAATCATTAATTAGTGAGATGAGGACTTCTAACACATTTTCTGGGAGATTAGAAAAAATTTTTATCGATAGACCATCAGTACTACAGGAGGATTTGCTTTTGATACTATTGATTGTTTGGATCAGTTCAGATTTATCGACTGGTTTTATAAAGAATGAATTCGAGACCTTTCTTGAATTAGGGAGATAAAAAATGGGATCTTGTTGTGGCAAAATAGTTGATGTAATATTTTTACTCACATTAACAAAGTATTCATTTAGATTTTCAGGGTCTGGAAGTTTCTTTTGCAACACTTTTTGAGCTTCCCAAACGGTTATGGTAGTAGTCTTTTTTAGCTGATTTTATAAGTTTAAGATAGGTTGCCCTGTACTTGGTGATATATTCAGTGATAGAGACGTTGGTAGTAAATTTCCTGATATAGAGAAGAGAACGCATATTCTTGGAAGATATTATAACAGCTGTTGACCTTTTCTCACTACGCTCAAGCGCGCTGGCACGAACTTGCTGCAAAGCGAGTCGAAGGAAGGGAGGTAGGGAGATAGTGTTGAATAGCCCTACCTTCGACTAACGTAGTGAGCAAAGGTCAACAGCTGTACTAATTTTCTTTAGTAAATTACTCCGCGATTCAAAAAGATATTCCGATGTGCATCATTTTACGATTTGAAAGACAAAAAAGAAATTGAAAATAAAAGTTGACCATACTTTAAACGCGTTTCCCTCAAAACTGCTTTTTTTAAAGGCTGTAGACATTGTAACTCAAAAACTACTTAACCGATCCACCTGGAATCTTGTATACATTCCTTAAGGTAAACGCTATGAGGTCGAGATATTTTTTGTTGTATGCTAATTTTTGATTAACAATAATAAATATGTTAATTTTCACCCTTTTTTACAAAAAAAATTCGTTGTTTTGACTTGACTTCTGAGTAATAACAAAAAGTCAAAATTAGATAAAACTAAAAAAACTCGAGAGCATTACCTCGAAAAACTCATAAGCTAATAAAATCTTTTTGAATTTTTTGTTTACCATGATCCAATGATGCGTTCTGATGTCCACCGCAAAATTCATTATATTTTGAGGTGTTTTTTTTTTAAATTTGCCACCGTTGGCTTAGTCTTCAGTATTATTCCTTGATTTTTTTCTTGAGTAATCTATGAAGTGTACTGAATATGGCTATTTAATTTAAAAATAAAATAATTCTACCATACTTTCAAAAAAATGTACTTGAAACATTGATTTCAACCCCTACGGCCCCCCTTTAAGGATAGCTATGACACGATGTTGATAGGCAACCCATGCTGGTAGTGTTTGTCTATGTATGAAATATAATAAAAAAAAAATTTCATCCGGCAAGCAGATGGGTACATTTCGACCCCGTATTCGGATCCCGTACTACATATAACTGTCAACTCCGATAAATAATTTGCAAATTGTCATTCTTTTTCAATGACAATGATAAGCATTTAACAAAAAAAATATCTTGTAAACTGTTGCGGAATTAGAGGTATTTCGTATCGACATGCGATTGAAATGTTCAATGAAAAATATCCAGATGTACTCGTTACGCGTAATGGATTGAAGAAACGCATAAATAAATTCAATGAGACAAGATCTGTTGAAAACAGAAAAATATCTAAAACGACGTACCTATGGGGTTTTAGAACAAGCAAAATATTAATTTATCAAAAATGACAGATCACAAGATCTTTGATTGATCACAAGAAATTGTTTCTTGAACGTTTAACATTACCGAAAAAAAAATGAAAATTCACAATGAAAATTTATCGGAGTTGACAGTTACATACTAATCGACATTGTAGCTTAGCAATATAGTCCTGTCGCCAGGGGGGGTACAACGGCCTCCTTTATTCAGATGGACTTACCCAAGTTTTTTTCATGTATTTTGACCCGTCGAATACGAATTTTTTAGGTAACAGTTGATCCGGATGTCGATAAGATTGCTATTGACCAAGAACTTGAGGAATTACATAACAGAGGTTTCTCACAAAACAAAACATTTTTTTGTATTTTTTGGGTCATTCTAAGTAAAAAATGTTCTAACAAGTTTTCCCGTAGGATGCTCAGTTTTCGAGATAAACGCGGTTAAACTTTCAAAAAATCGAAAAACTGCAATTTTTAAACCCGAATAACTTTTGACTAAAAAATAAAATAGCAATTCTGCTTAGCGCCTTTGAAAGTTCAAGTCAAATTATATCGGTTTTGATTATTTGCATTGCTAAAAATTTATTGTGTTATTGTTAAACAAAGCTACAAACACCTAGTGCGTGAGTGATGTTTTCTATGATTTCTCATTTAAAATCTAACGAGTAGGTAGAATAGGTACTAGTGCAATCGAGGCTATTTCTACGTAGCATGCGTTAAAATGCATGTAAAGGCACGGGAAACACTATGTGTTTATAGCTTTGTTAAACAATAAAAAAATAAATTTTTAGCAATGCAAATAATTAAAACCTATATAATTTGACTTAAACTTTCAAATGCGGTAAGCAGACTGGCTATTTTATTTTTTAATCAAAAGTTATTCGGGTTCAAAAATTGCAATTTTTCGATTTTTTGAAAGTTCAACCGCGGTTATCTCGAAAACTAGCCATCCTACGAAAAAAATTGTAGAAACATGTTTTGCTTAGAATGACCCAAAAAATACCAAAAAATGTTTTGTTTTGCGAGAGATCGCGGTTATGTAATTCCTCAAGTTCTTGGTCAATAACAATCTTATCGACATCCGGATCAACTGTTACCCAAAAAATTCGTATTCTACGGGTCAAAATACATGAAAAATAAAGGGTAAATACTTGGGTAAGTCCATCTGAATAAAGGAGGCCGTTGTACCCCCCCTGGCGACAGGACTAATACTACACATATAGATTATTGTTACGACTTCGAACTTAGTGCAAAAATGTATAGGAATTTACATAAGATTGGCTATAAAATTAAGAAGGTTTTGAAATTTGAAACTTGAATTTTATTTCGTTTTATGGGGTTGTAGAACAAGCAAAACATTTTATCGTGGACACACTGTATATACAGTTTTGACAGAGTGGAAGAGTTTACCTACCTTGGTGTGAAAGTAAAGGAAAATGGACATGAAGATAAGGAAATAGAATCCAGAATTACAAAAGGCAGCCAGAAATACGGAATGCTGCGATCCCTAATGAAGTCTAAGTTTGTTTCAAGAAAAACAAAAGAAAGAATTTACAAGACAGTGATTAGAGCTACGGTTGTATATGGAGCTGAATTATGGGTTTTGAGAAAGGCAGATGAACAAAGATTAGAAAGATGGGAGAGGAAAATTCTCCGATCAATTTACGGAGGCATAAATACACAAATGAGGTGGAGAAGAAGGACAAACAAAGAGTTGTAAGAGCTGTATACGGAACTAAAAATCACAGCAAAATTAATAAAAGCGCATAGAATAAGATGGCTGGGACATTTGCAAAGATTGGAAAATCATAGAATGACCAGAATGATATTGAACAGGAAACCAGTCGGGAAAAAAGGAAAGAAAGACCACGTAAAAAATGGTTTGACAGCGTCCAAGCAGATTTCCGTGAATTAAACATAGATAACTGGAGAAACAAGGTATTAGACAGAAGAGAATGGACAGGAGTGGTAAGAAGAGCGCAAGAGAAATTGTAACACAAGAATGTGCCATGAACTGTAAAATGATAGCTATATATATTTATTTCTATAATGTATTTTTAATGTAATGTATGTACAGTGCGGTGGAATAAGTGTTGCCCCCCCTGTTAACTTGTTTATTTTAAGAATATAAGCAAAACGCTCGGAGAGGTCGTTTTTTAAACTAACAATAGTATATTGCAGCATCAACGTTTCGAACTTTACGCGATCCCTCTTCAGGTGACAGGCATAACTTTGATTTTTTTAAATGGTAAAGTACATCATGTGACACCTTATTTAATAGCTTTTAAAATACTGACTTCAAAAATGTATAATACTTTAATGCTTTTTGAGATAGCAGGCTTAAAATTTGGGTCGAACTCTTTTTAAACGCATTAATTTTTTTCGAATTCTGAGAAAACTAATAAGTATTTTTGAAAAATTTAAACGCAGAATGAAAGATTAGAGTATTACCGAGGGCTGACAGTCCCTTAGAATAAACAAAAGGTTTATTTTGAATGATATATTTGAAATTAAAAATCACACTAAATTTTCTCTTTTTTCTACCACTGTGACTTATTAAAATAAACATTATAGAAGTTGTCAGGGACTTTGGACCATCGAGAATATTGCAATATGTCATTCTGCGTTTAAATTTTTCAAAAATATTTATTGGTTTTTTCAGGATTCGAAAAAAATGATTGCATTTAGAAAGAATTCGACCGAAATTTTTCGCCTACGCTCTCAAACAGGATTAAAGTATTATACATTTTTGAACTCAGTATTTTAAGAGCTTTTAAATGAGGTGTCACATGATGTACTTTCCCATTTAAAAAAATCAAAGTTATAGCTGTCACCTGAAGAGGGATCGCGTAAAGTTCGAAACGTTGATGCTATAATATACTATGGTTAGTTTAAAAATCGACCTGTCCAAGCGCTTTGCTAATATTCTTTAAATAAACAAGTTAACAGGGGGGGGGGCAACACTTATTCCACCGCACTGTATAATAAAAAAAATGTAATTCATGCCCAGGTTCTACATGACCTGTTGAGCAAAATAAATAAAAGATCGCGTTCAACTTCAGACCGCTGTAAAACCAAGAAAAAAATACTGAAATTAAACAAATTTGTAGTGGAAATTATTCGTTGAAAAACCCTCTCTGATATCATTTTAGACCCAAAGAAATCTGTTCTTTTTTTATTTTTTTTTCAAAACTTTTTTATGTTACATTTAACGATAGAAAGTAATAGCAATAAAGTTGTAGACAATTTAATTTGCTACAAATAATGTTCAATAAAATTTTCGGTAGGGTTGCTAGTTTACGAGATAGAGCGCGAAAATCCTTTGCACCCCTTTTTCCAAGATGTCGGCAGGGGGACAAGAGTCGCATCCCCTCAAACTTAAACTTAAGCTTATACTTAGCATTCCAATACATCAAAAAAATAAAAATGCATCCTCTCAAAAATGCAGAAAAAATCTAAAATCTAAAAAATAAGGCATTAAAAGTTAAGGCATAAATTTTATTGGACTAAATTGATCTAAGATGAAAAGATCATTAGGAAGACAATTTTATTATAAGAATTAAATTTATATATTAGATATTGTGTGAAAAACAACTAAATATTCGGTAACGCATATGTTACATCTTCTGTAAGAATAAACAGTATGTCCTTCTACACGAGGAAGACATTATCTGAAGATAAAAAAAAATAAAGTATTTTAAAAATACATACTTATACTCAATAAAAATCAGTCATCACAAAAATGGAATATATTATTATTTAATATTGATTAACTATTTAATTGTGTAATTTAATTTTATTTAATTTAATTTTATTTATAATAAAATTATTTTTTCAATTTAATTGTGGCTTATTTCCCATCTCAATAGTTAATCATAAAAATGCCACAAGGAAATATCTTCAGAACAATATTTAATATTATTAATAAAACAATCTAATAGAAAATAAACATACAGGGCGTTAGTAAACAAGTATGAAAATTTTTAAGCGCTAATTCTACATGAAAAATTAATGCCGGTTTGCTCTATAAACATATGTCCGCAAATGCTTCGTTTCCGTGATACAGGGTGTTGAAATTTTTATTTCAAACTGCCAATTTATTTATTGCTCTAAGACCAGTTGAGCTATGAAAATGAAATTTGATGAGTTTTAGTAGGTAGTTACTACGCATTTTTTGAAATACAATTAAGAATTTTGTATTCATCATTGGCGCGCCTACGGGTAATGGTCTGAATTTTTTTTAAGAAAAAAATAGTACGCCACTAATATATTTCGAATTAAAAATTATTTTTAAATTCCTCTTTTAATTTATCATAAAAATCCTTTCTTGCCTTTTTTTATATGGTGCACCGTTTTTATGCATAAAAATAAAACATCTTGACGCGTATTTTTCATTTTTTTTAATAAATTATCAAGAAATATTCAATTTAATAATACTAAACTGGAACAATAACAGAAAATATTACTAATAAGATTTTAACTAGGTGCACAGCTACAACAAAAATGTTAAAGCTCCTTTAGAGGTTATAGAAGAATTTTATATTCATCATTGGCGCGCGTACGGGTAAAGGTCTGAATTTTTTAAGAGAAAAATAGTACGCCACTGAGATATGTCAAATTAAAAATCATTTTTAAATTTCTGGTTCAATTTACGACAAAAAACATTTCTTGCCTTTTTTCATATGCGGCGCCGTTTCTATGCAAAAAAATAAAACATCTCAACGTTTACAAAGTATTTGAACTAAACTACCTCAAATACTTTGTTAGCGTTAAGATGTTTTATTGTTTTGTATAAAAACGGCGCCTCGTATGAAAAAAGGCAGGAAAGATTTTTGTCGTAAATTAAACGAGGAATTCAAAAATGATTTTTGGTTTGACATATATCAGTGGCGTACTATTTTTTTCTTAAAAAAATTCAGACCTTTACCCGTACGCGCGCCAATGATGAATATAAAATTCTTCTGTTACCCGCAAAGGAGATCATTTTAAACATTTCTTGCAGCTTTGCATCTAGTTGAAATCTTATTAGTAATATTGTCTGTTATTGTTTCTATTTACTATTATTATATTGGATAGTTTTTGATGATGTATTAAGAAATGAAAAATACGGGCCAAGATCTTTTATTTTTCTGCGTAAAAAGTGTGCATCATATAAAAAAAGACAAGAAAGGTTTTTTATTAAAAATTAAACGTGGAATTTAAAAATAATTTTTAGTTTAAAATGTATCAGTGGCGTACTATTTTTTTCTTTAAAAAAATTCAGACTATTACCCGTATGCGCGCCAATGATGAATAAAAAATTCTCAATTGTATGTCAAAAAATGCACAATAACTACCTCCTAAAACTCACCAAATTTTATTTTCATAGCTCAACTGGTCATAGAGCAATAAATAAATTGGTAGTTTAAAATAAGAATTTCAACACCCCGTATCTTACAAACGAAGCATTTGCGGACATATGTTTATAGAACAAATCGGCATTATTTTTTTATGTAGAATTAGCCCTTAAAATTTTTTATACTTATTTACTAACACCCTGTATAAATAAAGAAAAACTAAATACAGCATTCAATGACTTACAGAAAAACATATGCTTACATCATCTCGAACACACAAGTATAATTGAGACATAAACCAATGATTAGAAAATAAAGTAGAAGAAATTTAGTAAAAAATAAATTATAATATAAAAAAAATCAAAAATTTAAAAGAAGAGTAGCCAAAGCTAATAAAAGTTATACAATTAAAAGAATTAGAAAAAAGGGGAATGAAAGGATAGAGACAAAGAAAAAACAGAAGAAAAGACAGAAAACTATGCCTATAATAATTATTATTAAAAGACAACATTTACTTACATATCTGTTGCTCGTGATTTCATTAGCTTCTCTAACCTTGTTAAAAATTCAATTTGATCTTCATTTTGGGCCAGTGGCTTTGATCCAGTGTTTTCGTCTTCATTACCTTTACCTAAAAGTTTACGTAGTCGTGCTAGTTCTCTTTTGATTTTTTCTTCTCTACTTTGTTTTATAAATTTCTCTTCCAACTCTTTAAGCTGTTCCTCCAAATCGGGCTTTTTGTTCCCATCAATTTCGTCCAAAAACTGTGAAACATCACTTTCAAAAGATCTAGCTCTGGCTTCTGATTTTCCTGAGGGTAAGGTGGGTTCTTCGTAATGCGTAGATTTTTCATTTGATTTAGTTAAGGATAATTTTGAGTCACCGTATGGAATAGATTTAACGTTACTTTTTTCATTGGTTGCTTTGTTATCAACATTTGTTGTTTGCGTTCTAGTTTTCTCTTGATCTTTATTTTCCCCTGGCGGATTTTTCTGGTTAAAAAATTGTTCTCTGTCTTTATTCTCCACATTTTCTTTCATATTGCTCTCCCTTTCTCTGGTGGGTGTTTTGTTTCCTAACGGTTGTAGAAATAGGGATACACCTAAGATATCATCTTCAGATTCTCTTTTTTCTTCACTAGATTTGTCTTCTTCACTGCTTGTAGAATTATTACTTGTTATTACTTTTTTATTCTTCTTTTTATCCTTTTTAAGTTTCTTATGCAAACTATCTTGTTTCTCCAATATTTGTTCTACCAAATCTTTTAGCATCTCAATTTCTTCTTTTTGTTGTTTAATTTCTAATTCCAGTTTTAATTCCTTATCCTTTTCATTATCTTTTCCTTTGCTAGTTTTATTTAAAGCCTCTATTGCTTCTTGTATATCGACTTTCAAATGTTTTAATTCCTTACTGTTTTCTTTGGTAGGTTTTAAAATCCTTCTTTGGTCTTCCAATTGTTCTAACAGATGAATCATATCTTGAGGATTGGATTGTAGATTATCATTTAAAAACTTCCCTTTTTCTCCAAGCAAAGCTAAAATATTCTGCTGTTCCTTTAACATAACTGTCAGATCGGTTAATTTTTTTAATTCTTGTTTTAGGCCATCTACGCTGTGATCTACGACATTTGATTCCTGATGAACTTCAGGTTTTTCCCCAGCCGCTATAATACTACCTTCTGATTGAATATCATCTATCGAACGTTTTATCCTTTCTTCTTCTGTGTAATCTTCTATAACATTAACAGTAGCTGATGTTGTAGCTTCTTCCTTTATTATGTTATTTTCGACTGTTGGATTTTCTTCTGTTAATTCATCGTATTCGTTATTAATGAAGGAATCAGCTTTTTTAGCAACTTCTTTTGCAATGTCATAAATAAAATTCTCGACGTCCGTGCCTATTTTGTCTATGCTGGTTTTATATTTCAATAAACCACTCTCACTATTAGTAGCCACTATTAGTTGAAATATGTTAAACACAAAAAATAGTTTTATCACTATAAAAATCATTGTGCTAAAAAACTAGTACACTTCCCGACATTAACACAGATTAAATTAATGTGATATTTTATTAATTAAATTTTCGACATGGTTTTTCTAGTGTTTGCGTAACGCAAATATTTGTAGTCAGCATTTTTAAATGTTTTTTATAATTGTAAACATATACAATATACAATTATAATAATATCAACACTTCAGCTAATTAGGTTAGTTGGACATATTCTTTGATAAATTTCTAAATATTTTTATAAACTTAAACAAATTAATTGTACTGTATGATCTATTTTTTTTCTACTATCTATATTATGGTCGAAATGTTTCAGTATGAGTTTTAATATACATAATACTGTATGTAATTGTTTTAAATATTCTTTTTAAATTTTTCCTTTTTTGGAATTAGGAACCTATTGACTATTTAGTGATTAGGCTTACTTCATCTACATTAGGCTTAATGGTATCTAAATATCGACTTTTACAGTTGATTAGATAAGGCAAAGTTGATGACAAAAGAGGCCTGGATGTAGACTTATATCCTGGCCAGCCTTACTTACTTTTTCGTGTCTGGATCCGACTTACCTCTACACCCCTTGTATTTGCGAGCCATAAATCATCGAGGGTGCACTGTGATGGGCAAAGTCTGCATACTCTCAGATGCTCCACGTTCTTTATTTCCCCACATTCAAAAAGTGCGTCGTTATCTGTCTTGATGCCCCATTTAATGAGGTTCTGTTTTACAGGGGCAACACCTGTGCGTATGTGGTTGAGAGTCCGCAAGGTTCTCCAGTCCAGGTTCATTCCATTAGGTCATTTTGGATATGGGGGAAACAGTTCGGGTGGTTCGACGCTGACATTTCTCATAAACCTTTTCCTTGATTTAAGTCGGCTGGTTCCTGGCGGTTCGTCAAATCCGTATAATTGGTGCCTTTCGTCTAAAGTTTGCCTGAACTTCTCCACATATTTTGAGGCGCATCTACGGTCGTCTGGTGATGCAAATCCAGCTGCTCGGTACAGTAATGGTAGACGGGTAGGCTTCATACAACCGGTAGTTATTCTACATGTTTCATTTAACGCCGTGGTGACTTGTTGGGCGTGTCTAGATCTACCCCAGACGGGTCAAGCATATTCCCCTGTTGAGAAACATAATGCCCCAGCTGTTGACTATAAGACCTGGGGGTTTGCACCCCACTTGTTCCCTACAAGTTTTCGGAGAAGGTTGTTTCTCGTAGAAACCTTTTGTCTTGTGCTATGACAGTGGAATTTATATGTTAGTGACAGGTCTAGTATCACTAAAAGATATTTGGGCCTATCAGTATGTTCCATGCGTTGTCCCTCCCAAGAAACATTCAGTTTTACATGAGCCAGATGGTTGTTGAGATGGAATGCACATAGTTGGGTTTTAGTAGGGTTTGGCTTTAATGAGTTTTGTTTGTAGTAAGTTGACATCATGTTTAAAGATTCTTCCATTGTCGACTCTACTTGTGTGAGTGTTTCCCCTTTACGGCGATACCAAGGTCGTCAGCGTAAACAAAACTCTCCGCCTATTTTAGAGTGTTTTCAAATTCGTAACACACTAGTATTTAATAGTCTTTAATAAGTCTTTGAAATATTTTAAATATCGTAGCTTGTGTTATTAGTCCAGGGCGCATCTGTAAAAATATGAGTACATTTGGATGTTGAGAGGTGACTCATATTTTTTTTGCAGAAATTGCTTGGAAATAACTCATATAATAATAATTGAGTTATTCTCCTACTCAAAAAGATCCGGAATATTGTTTAAATAATCAAAATGTCAAAAAATGAGAAGAAAATTCGATTTTTTTTCTTTTTTTTTTGATTATAACTTTAAAAGTATTCATTTCCGAGAAAAGTTGTAATGACATAAAAGTTGCAAAATTAAATTTCCTACAAGATAGGATTAGTTAAAATTTCAAAAATTGTCGCCCTTGTTGCAAAATAGCAATCATTGCGAAAAAAACCATAAAAAACAAGTATTCGCATTTTACTCTTTTCAACCATTTTTGCTAAACCTTGGACCTTCATGTTTCACCCAGAAAAATTTTATGAGATGATAAAACAACTGTGTAAATTTAATCAAGATCGGTTCAATATATTTTGCAAAAAAAATTTGCAATCCAGCTTTCGCAAAAAAAGCATTTTTTCAAAATTTTGCAGGTCTGAAAATAAAGCAAATAGCAAATTGAAATTTGTTTTACGTAACGAAGAACAACGTACCTTTCATTTGCAATTTGCAAAATTAAAATCGAATTATCACGGCTTCAGGATTTTTTTTTTAAATAAACAATATTTTTTTTGATTATAACCAAATAAAACTTCTTTTAAACTACGCAATCAAATTAAATTTATAAAAGCTCATTGGAAAGATCTTTAAGAACGATTCTTTTAAAAAATGGTAGGTTATAAAATGTATAAAAAATAATAAAAAATTAAAATTTGCATTGGTGATCGAACTCGTGTTTATTAGGTTATGAGTCAAGCACGTTAAAATGTACCCACTTAGACATGCGAACTGAACGCTTTAAAGTTTTTGACAGTTGGTCAAAATATTTGCTTATTGTCTGAATTAGTCAAATTAGTTTGATTTTTATGGAATTAAAATATTAAAATACAATAAAATATAGAGTAAGGAAATAATATATTAGATAAAGATTGGTAGAAACTTTGTTGGAAATCAAATTGTGTAAATCGAACATTTTACATTTTCCAAATAGAATATATAATTTTTCATTACAATACTAAAATATTTACACTTAAGTGCCTCTTGCTTTTAAAAACTATTTAAGAAGTCACTACAAGTATAAACTTACTTTTGTCTCTGTTCTCAAAACAATAAAAACTAAACAACCTAACAATTATTAACAACAACACATTTGTTTGTCCACAGCCGAAATATTCGATCATTTTTGACAGGTCATTGGAATGCCCAATCAGAGCAACCGTATCCGCTGTCCTGCGCGTAGCACCAAAAATTAATGTTTATTAAAGAAATTCCTGACGCCGTGGTAATCAACCAATTTTAATTCTGCAAATTGAAAATGAAAGGTAAACTATTCTTCTATATGTAAAATAAATTTCAACTTGCTATCTGATTTATTTTCAGTCCTGTAAATTTTGAAATTTTGAAAAATTGAATATTTTTTGCGAAAGATGGATTGCAAATTTTTTTTTCTGCAAAATCTATTAAACCAACCTTAGTGAAATTTACAGTATTATTTTATTATATCATATTGTTTTTCTGAGTGAAATATGAAGGTCCTAAGTGTAACATAAATGGTTGAAAATATTAAAATGCGAATACTTGTTTTTTTAAGCTTTTTTTTCGAAATTATTGCTATTTATTATTATTTATCGCAGTAATGAATCCTATACTGTAGGAAATTTAATTACGCAACTTTTATGTTATAACAACTTTTCTCGGAAATTAATACTTTTAAACTTATAATCGAAAAACTAAGAAAAAGATCGAATTTTTTCTTCATTTTTTGACATTTTGATTATTTAAACAATGTTCCGGACCTTTTTGAGTGGGAGGATAACTCAATTATTATTATATGAGTTATTTCCAAGCAATTTCTGCAAAAAAATGTGAGTCACCTCTCAACATCCATCTCAAAACAGATACGCCCTGGACTATATCTGTTTTCCTGGTTTCGCGATCATAATGATCTCTGCGTAGTTCCATTGGACTGTGAAGTAACAAAGGTGAAATACACCGTTAAATGTCAATAGTACTTTTTGAAGACTGTTGTTTAACAGAATAAAATATGTCAAATCGGTTTCTGGGACTTAAAGCTGATTCAACTGTTTAATAATACCTCGTACCTCTGTAGGCGAGAAAGGTCTTATTGGGAATGATAGTTGACATGCGGCATCTACGTAAGATTTAATTTTGTAGTCCATATTATTCCTCAAATGTAGGGAAAATTTGAGATGGCTTGAAGTTTTCATGGCTAGCTTACTCGTATATCGGTCTTTCTATGTGGTTGTATGTCCAATATGAACAAGAATTTATAAATCCAAAATACCAATAATGTGATCTGTATACCAAGATCCGACATACCCAAGTAGCACCATAAAAACATTTTAGGTTTATTTAAGGTTTAAAAAGGTTTTATTGTGGCAAATAAGAAGATTATGGTTTTAAAGTTACCTTGTAGATACACTGCCAGAACTTAAAAACTGACAAACTAGTTTGTCACTAGTTTTTAAGTATCTAATAAGATTATCAAATAAGACTAATTAATCTTAATAGATAATTCTTCTTATTGGTTTTAAATTGGTTTATTCCCAGTTCACTTTAAAACTACTCAGTTTTATTAAGAACTTTCGGACTGTTGGGTTTTATTATATTCTAGTTTGTGACGTTGTAGTTTTTTTGCAGTTTTAAAGAATCTCATAATATGAATAATAAAACCCGTTATTAAATCTGCTTGATCTCAAGACTATTACGTTAAACCGATTTTTTAGATTTCTTTAAAATTGATTTCTTAAATGCAATCAGTATGCTATATTAAAACCGAACGCTCTTAACTGAATCAATTTGGTTATCGTCAAGACTAAAATATGCTTCTTGTTAGAAATAATAAAACTAAACTCATCGCCTCTTCTGTCATGTCCAAAACAGTGGGCCATTTGTTTAGAGTGAAACAATGGTGTAGTGTAGTGGTAGTGTGTTGTAAAAACTGGTACAGTTAGTATGGAAGAAATAAGTCACAAGTGCTTAAAATATAAACGAACTGGACATTTTAAAAGAAAAGTAGAGGCCAAAGCAATTCTCTGTCGATAGACTAAATGATTTTATTTTATTTTCGGCCATTTTGCTTTCTGGAGATGCAGGTAGCCATGATAGATTAACAATATGAGGCTCACATAAATATTATAATTAAAGACATAAACTCGATATATTTTAACATTAAAACATTAAAATTATTAATACAATTATTTTCCTTTCAAATTCAAATGTTTTACATTTAAAAAAGTTTTTATTATTATTTTTTAATTCCCAAAAGTCAGAAATTTTAAGGGGCGCGGGCGTGAGTTTTTAGGCCTATTTTTGTTAACATTATCGATAAAGTTGGATGCGCAAGTATTTTTCTACCTTGAGTGTCCGAAATAGCCAAGTACTTTTTATTATTTTATAGTTACAAATACCTATAACAAATGTAAAAGTTTGTTGGCCTATATGGAGTGCCTATATGGTTTTAAAAATAATTTTAATTTAGAGTTTATAATTATTATAATAAGGTAAATATTGTCTTTAAAAGTCTCCATTTACTAAACATTTTAAAGTTTGCTATAAAACTAAGTGCACTTAAAAGTGTATTTTAACATGGTTTTAAAAGTACTTCCACGATATCTTGACAAACAGTTGCTTAAGAAAACAAAGTTTTAAGGTTAAGTGGGCCCTTTTATGCTGAAAGCGGGTTTTAAAAACCAAATGGTTTTAATTTTAGTTTTATTTTACACTTTTAACGCCTCCTTAAAATACTTAATAAACCCATTTTGTGCTACTTGGGAATTCACATTAAAAACCAATTGAAAACGATAGAGTTGGGACTACTGAGAAGAATTAGGGGAAATGCGCAAACCGAAAAAATTTAACATACAGAGTATACACGAGTGGATACTAATCAGAAACAGAATGGAATAGTCATATAAGAAGAATGGATGGATCAGAGATCATAGCCAGAGCTGAATCACCAAATGGTAAAGGCTGACTGCACAAAAGATAAAAGAAAAGATAAAAAGAAGAAGAAGAATATTTTAATACTTTAGTTTATGTTATGTTGATAGTTTATATCTTTAATGTTAGTGTTTTTTAAATTTTTTCTATAGTCATTGTATTTGTTTTTTCGATGTTTACTTTTAGTTTTCTTTGTCTTATTTTATTGATTGTTTTTTTACGTTGTAATTTTTTCTCGTTTTTGACATGTATAACCAGATCATCTGCGAATTTACATTCTGATTTTATTTGTTGTCCCCTGATTCTTAATCATGAGTAGAAAATCGATTCCGAGAAATTTTTTCTAATCCATTTAATATTGATTTAATCTCAAACAAGGAAAAATTCCAGAAATTTAAAGTTGCGGATGAATCCTTAAGTACATTTTAGACATTTTAAGTGGCTGATTTTATTAAACAAATATACAGTGAGGACGTTTAGGTTGGAATAAATTCATTTTCTCGAGAATGGGCGATTTTAGAAATAAATCCCGAAATAAGTCGATTTTTATTTTTGAATTATATTCTTTTGGCATATATACCATACTACTGACGTCATTCATCTGGGCGTCATGACCTAATCGATGATTTTTTTAAATGAGACTAGGGGTCGTGTGATAGCTCATTAGGAACGTTATTTATTCTCTGTTCAGTAATATAAACAATAACATAATTATTTACACAGGGTGTCCAAGAAACACTTTTTTGAATTAAATTAATTGAGACGAAAAAGAAGAACGTATTTAATTTATTTAATTCAAAATACATTTTACTGCCGTAAGCAAACAGAAAAATTGTGTATTAGACTAATAAGCATTGCTTTTCGCTTAAATTAGATGTTCAAACTGCTAAGAGGCAGCTTTCATATTGAATTTAAGCGAAAAACAATATTTATTTGTCAAATAAACATTTTTTCTGTTTTCTGACAGCAGTAAAATGTATTTTGAATGAAATAAATTACATACATTGTTATTTTTGTCTCAATTAATTTAATCCAAACAATTTTTTGGACACGCTGTATAAATAATTATGTTAATATTTATAGTACTGAATAGATAGGTACATAAATAACCTTTCAAATGAGCTATCCCTACTCTCATTAAAAAAACATCGATTACGTCAGATGGATGGCGTCACTAGTATGTTGTATATGCCAAAAAATCACAATTTAAAAATAAAAATCGGAATTTCTCTCATAAATCGCCCATTCTCAAGAAAATGAATGTATTCCAACCTAAACGTCCTCACTGTATGAAAGAAGTTACTTTGATGACAGGTTCATAAAACAGAAGTTATTCGTATAATTCAAACGAACATCCGCTGGGGCTCTCTTTACCGAAATGTTCATAATTATTCCTTTTCTTCCCGAGCCTTGCTACGCCTATCGAACTCCTCCAACATCTGTAAGATCATAATGTTCGACGATATTAAGATATTTCGCGTAACGTGAGATTTAGCTAGGCCTATTAGTACGGGTAACATTCATTCGTTTCCAAATTTATGGCATTGTTATAGTGGTTTCAGTCTATGGAACACTGAGGAATATATAATGAGGTTCTATTTTAAATTACATGACTGCCGAGAATAAATCTCAGAAATGTCACAGGCAAACATTCGCCTCATGCGGGAATACACAACAGTTCGGCCAGGGTTGGGTTGACTTTTCCATTTATTAGGTCAATTAATTAGTGTTTACAGTTGCGTATCTCATCAAATATCATCGTCGTTATGTCTAGAATTTTAAAATGCAATGTCAACTTCATGATATTATTTGTGTTAATATCGATTCTTTTTCGCTTACATTATAATTTACTTAAAAATTTGTAACTGTTTATAGTAGGGGAGCCCAAGCGAGGATTTTTGCAGTTACTCGAGAGCGTCAGATTATCACATGGGGAGAAACCTTGTACCCTGTAAATGTACCTCTACCACATATTGGCTCTTAATACAGAGGAATTTGTTAAGGTGGGTCCGAAAAAAAAAATTTATCCTAAGAAAAACTCAAAATAGTCAGATTAAGATAAGGTAAGTTAAGTACATGCAAAAGAGTGTATATTTCAAAAATCTGACGATTTGAGCTGGGCGTAAGGAAATGGGCGAGTCACAAAGTTTCATAAAAAAAGCGAATGTCAGATTAAAAAACTAAAAAATACGTGTTCAATATTTTTCAAATAATACCAAACACCAACCCCCGGAGAGGGGTGGGGGTAAATTTAAAATTTTAAACACGAACTCAGCGTAATTTCGCGAAATGAACATCAGATCGAAAAACTGAAAAATACACGTATTCAATATTTTTGAAAAATCTATCGAATGACAACAAACACGACTCCTTACGGAGGTGGGGTAAAATAAGTAACTTTTAGTCGAGACATTTGTTCGAATTATGGATAGATGGCGCTATAATTGGAAAAAACTATTGTTGGAAATGAAAAAATTAAATTAAAAAATGGAAAATCCATCACTTTATGGATAACTTAACTTTTAATTGTAGGGCCTACTCTTCACAACCCGATAAGTCTCCATAACGCTCGAGTAACTGCAAATTTAGCATACTTAAAAGTAGAAAAACGATAATAGAACTGGCCAAATATGCCATAAACCTACATAATTATAATTTTGTATTTTAGTTTTTATTTCATGAAATTCCAGACTAGTCTTGAATCCCGCGTACCAAAAAAATTTGATTAATAGCAAGCTGAAAATTTGTTAATAGCTTAACGGTGTCTAGTCGGACAAGATTTGATGAAGGGGAACACTGCAAGAGGGGAAGTTTTAATTGTGGAACAGGTTACAGGTTCAGAACGTCAGACTACGAAAACATCCCATGTATTTTGTCGGACAGAACTTCCAATTGATTTGTTACCCTTTTATTAAACTCTCATGCAAAAATCAGTCACCGACACAAAACTCCGCCACTCTAAATTTTTGATTAAGTTTGAGAATCTATAACTTTCTTATTTGTACTCCGATTTTCAAGATTCTTTTATCGGTTTGTAGGTACATGTATTGTCATTTGGTAGGTACATGTCGTTTGCTATTATTCCGGTAACAAAAATTTTTTGCTTAGATGGCATTATACGGGGGTGAATGGAAGCGTTGTATTTTCTCCTAACTTTAAAAAATTCTGCGGCAAAATTGGAGGGCTGATTTTGTTTCATGTTCCTTTTGTATTATCCTGGAGGTATCACTAGGGTTTTGTTTTTTGAATTATCCAAATATCGCTTTTCTTGTAAGAGCTGTAAATGAAAACACTGCTTTTAAGGTTTTTTTTAATTAAAAGTATCAAACGCACCAAAATTAACAAAGTAATACAAAATTAACAACAAATCAAAACATTCAATAGCGGTTAAGTTCACCTCTTGCAGTAACGACTGCTAGCAATCTGTTTGGCATCGAATGAAGATCTGTTATCCTAGCCTGGAGAATACCTGGGGAATTCCCCTACCAGCGTCATAACTGTACCAAATTTTCTGGAGGCCTAGGATGACGCCAAACAGCTTTTTTTAATTTATCGCCTAAATTCTCAATATGATTGAGGTCTGGGCTGCATGTGGGCCATTATAATCTTATCAATCCAACATCTGTTTTATGTGTCCATCAGTGCTTTTATTTACAAAAAATGGTAAAGCTCTTACAAGAAAAGAGATCTTCGGATAATTCAAAAAAGCTCAAAGCTCTTCCATTTTTCACAGAATGTTTTAAAGTTAGGAGGAAATACAATGTTTCCATTCACCCCTGTATAATGCCCTGCAAGCAAAATTTTTGTATTGCCAGAATAATACAAAACGATGTCAATACATGTACCTACAAACTGGTGCAAGAATCTTGAAAATCGGAGCACAAATAATAAAGTTATAAATTGTCAAACTTAATCAAAAACTTTGGGTGGCGGAATTTTGTGCCGGTGAGTGTATAAAGTTTGCTATTGAATAAACTTAAATACAACATGCTAGTTTTCACAATCGTAAACTTGTCAGGATGGCACGTTCCACAATTAAAATCACGTTCCACAATTAAAACTTCCCTGATCCAGGCTTCCCATACATCAAAGTTGGTCCGATTAGACACCGTTAAGCTGTTTATAAAATTTTCAGCTTGCTATTAATCAACTTTTTTTTTGGTACGCGGGATCCAGGCCTATAGAGTTTGGATAGTCTAGAACGTTTAGGTTGGAATAAATTAATTTTCTCGAGAATGACTGATTTTGGAGATAAATCCCAAAACAGGTCGATTTTTATTTTTGAATTATAATTTTTTGGCATATATATCATACTAGTGAGGTCATCTTCCTGAACATGATGACGTAATCGATGATTTTTTAAACGATAGTAGGGGTCGTGTGCTAGCTCATTTAAAAGGTTATTCAATTCTATATTCAATAAAATAAACATTAACATAATAGTTTATACAGGGCGTTAAAAAAATAATTTTTTTGCTACTGCTACTTCCTTTCGGCATTTCCATACTACTCTAGAGTTCACCTTAGGGTTTATAAGAACTCCTATGACTGGTTGACTATTTGTGCATATATTGATCAGCTTCAGTTCGAAAGCCTTTATGTTAATTTCTCTTGCATACTGCACAAATGCAAAAACCTCTGCCTCAAATGCGGACGTATATTCTCCTATTGAATAACCTTTCTAAAATATCGCATTTTTATCATTGGTTAGCTTTAACAACTCGCTGATTATTTGGACCATATCTTTGGATTTTTTTTTATTTCATGAATAATCTCTGCTATATTAAGCTCTGAAACTATAATAATAATAAACTATGTTTTCAATCTAATAGCACATAAAACAACATCCAAAAATGTTATTATACATCCTACCAGACTGAAAACAATGGGAAACTTCTCTGGTAACACCTCCGAGGCTTTACAATTTGCAAGCCATAACGGATGCTGAGACTAAGGAAGATGAGGGAATTTTACAATTTATAATTCACGTCCCATCTGCTCAACGCGGTAAAGTTCCAACGAGAATGGTTCCCATCGTACTCCAATCGGAGTAAACATGTAAATCAAAAATGAATAACCATTTTCAATTTCGTTGCAACACGAAACTACAGCCGCATCACTATTCCAGTCCAATCAGAGAGTGAAGCAAGCACCTCTACCGGTTTCAAAACTTATTAATCTCTCATCAGGAGGCACACATGCTGCTCTCTCTGACCCAACTAGGACAAAACCCGGCGTGCAATCACGGATTGCAACGAATGAAATGGCAGGGATGCCCTAGCGGCAACTGCTATCAAAAAACTAAGCTTTCAATCTAATAGCACATAAAACAACATGCAAAATTGTTAATCTACATCCTACCAGACTGAAAACAATGGGAAACTTTTCTGGTAACACCTCCGAGGCTTCTACAATTTGCAAGCCATAACGGATGCTGAGACTAAGGAAGATGAGTGAATTTTACAATTTATAATTCACGTCCCATCTGATCAGCGCGGTAAAGTTCCAACGAGAATGGTTCCCTTCGTACTCCAATCGGAGTAAACATGTAAATCAAAAAAGAATAACCATTTTCAATTTCGTTGCAACACGAAACTACAGCCGCATCACTATTCCTGTCCAATCAGAGAGTGCAGCAAGCACCTCTACCGGTTTCAAAACTTATTAGTCTCTTATCAGGAGGCACATATGCTGCTCTCTCTGACCCAACTGGGACAAAACCCGGCGTGCAGTCACGGATTGCAACGAACGAAATGGCAGGGATGACCTAGCGGCAACTGCTATCAAAAAACAGTCTGATTGGACTGGAATAGTGATGCGGCTGTAGTTTCGTGTTGCAACGAAATTGAAAATGGTTATTCATTTTTGATTTACATGTTTACTCCGATTGGAGTACGAAGGGAACCATTCTCGTTGGAACTTTACCGCGCTGAGCAGATGGGACGTGAACTATAAATTGTAAAATTCCCTCATCTTCCTTAGTCTCAGCATCCGTTATGGCTTGTAGAAGCCTCGGAGGTGTTATCAGAGAAGTTTCCCATTGTTTTCAGTCTGGTAGGATGTAGAATAACATTTTTGGATGTTGTTTTATGAGCTATGAGATTTAAAACTTAGTTTTTTGATAGCAGTTGCCGCTAGGGCATCCCTGTCATTTCGTTCGTTGCAATCCGTGACTGCATGCCGGGTTTTGTCCCAGTTGGGTCAGAGAGAGCAGCATATGTGCCTCCTGATAAGAGACTAATAAATTTTGAAACCGGTAGAGGTGCTTGCTGCACTCTCTGATTGGACTGGAATAGTGATGCGGCTGTAGTTTCGTGTTGCAACGAAATTAACAATGGTTATTCATTTTTAATATAATAATAATGTTATTCTGCTTTAAAATAAATTTATTTAACACCAACTTATTTACAACACTTTAAACAACTATATACAGGGTGTTTCATTAATAATTGTCCATATAGTAACTGGAGAAACCTTAGCACAAAATACGAAGATTTAACCTAAAACACTTTAATAAAATGTGGTTCCTTACTGAGTTACAGGGTGTTTTATCTTAAAATTTAAAAATTATTTTTGTTCAGCATGTTAAAAATATTCGACGTATCCTTTTCATACTTGGTAGAAAGTATAGGTACTGTGCAAACTACTAAATTATGTCAAACAAACGTTTGTGGCTATTACCAGAGGCGTACGACGGGGGAAAGTGAATAGTTGACGCTTTCCAAATTCTACGCCACTGGCGAAATTGCTATTTTAGTTCAATTTTTGGATTCTCCAATACTTTCTATGAAAATAATATACTCTTCATTCGTAACGATAAAGTCATTAGTTTTCGAGATATTTTAAGTTAAAAATGAAACGACACGGTTATTTTGATTAATGTATTGTGTGGCTTCATTTTTATTTTCAAATATCTCGAAAACTAATCATTTTATCGTTACGAATGAATAGTATATTATTTACATAAAAAGTATTTCAAAATAAAAAAATTGCACTAAAATAGCAATTTTGTCAGTGGCGTCGAAATTATGAAGGGTCAACCAGCCACTATCCCCTGTCGTACGCCTTTGGTAGTAGCTAGAAACGTTTATTTATCTTAATTTAGTAGGATGTACAGTACCTACACTTTCTGCCAAGTATGATAAGGATACGCCAAATAGTTTTAAAGTACTGGGTACAAATAATTTTTAAATTTTAATCATATGAATTATATCATAAATTAATCAAAATAACTGTGCCGTTTCATATTTAAGTTCAGATATCTCGAAAACTAATGACTTTATCGTTACCAATGAAGAGTATGTTATTTACGTATAAAGTATTGGATAATCTAAAAATGGTACTAAAATAGTAATTCCTCCAGTGGTGTAGAATTTGAGAAGGGTCAACCCTCACCATCCCCTGTCGTACGCCTCTGGTAGTAGCTAGAAACGTTTGTTTATCATAATTTAGTAGGGTGTCTAGTAGTCGCACTTTCTGCCAAGTATGAAAAGGATACGTCGAATAGTTTTAAAATGCTGAGCAAAAATAATTTTTAATATTTTAGATAAAACACCCTGTAACTCAGTAAGGAACTACATTTTATTTAAGTGTTTTAGGTTAAATCTTCGTATTTTGTGCTAAGGTTTCTCCAGTCACTATATGGACAATTATTAATGAAACACCCTGTATACATGACAACTATATAGCATAGACTAACTTCAAAAACTGAATTACAACTGTTCACTGTCAAATATCTATGTTAGTACATTTTCTGACGTTCCAAACTTCAGTAGACATTTCGGGATTTTTCGATGACATCTCGAATATTCTTGAACTTTAATACTGCTTCTATTTCGTCAAGGGACTTTTTCTACATGATAACTGTCGTATGAATAATGATATGGTCGAAGTCAAACAATAAGACTCACATGAAATTTTTCCCCTGCTGCCATATTTTAAATTTGAAAAAATATATAGGGAATAATCAGATTTTTTTGACATGCCGTTCCTATTACAGCGAGCATTGCATTGGCTAGAATTAGTCACGAGTAGATATGACGTCATTATTATATTTGGTGAGATGGTAAATGGTAACTGACTTTTGTCATAATATTGGAGGTTAAATATAATGTCAAATTATTGTTTTCAAATTATATTTTTGTAGTTTTGGAATTTTTTCAAATTATTTATTTAGTTTATATTTTCTCGACAGTTTATTTTTTAACCAACTTCACTTTACCTTCCCTACCCTTGATTGGTCGATTAGGTTTGTAGTAGTCTTGTTGTATGGTAGGTTTAGTTAGGCGTTAATTTTAAAAAAATGTTGCTGGCTAAATGGGCACAGCTCGCAAAAGCCTTAAAAGAAGAAGAAAAAAAAAATAAACAAACAAAAATCTTACATAACCTTCTACAGGACAACATGGCTTTAACACTTATGTTACAGATAGTTGTCTTTGTTACACACTCTTAAAGACAAAGAAAAACAGTGTAACCGGTATCTGCTGTGGTAAATACATAATGTTTTTTATCTGGCAACAGCTCTTTCCTACTAAACTTGACGGTAGCGAAAAAACTAATATATTATGAGGAAAAATTGGTTGAATTTGTTTGCCGTCAAGTTTGTATCGGTGGGCCCTCACGGTCCCGGTCAAATTTTATGATGTCATTAAATCTACGACGTGCATGCCTAATTGTTTGACTTTTAACATATACATTAGACTATAATACATTCAACTCTCACAGAACACTGGAAGCACGTTGCCACTAGCGCCTCTGCCGGCTTTTTTTCTTTTTTTTCTCCCCGGAAGCCGTCTGTTGTGAACCGGTTATACTGCAGCCATTTGGCTTATTGTACATCTTCCATTCGTTTATGAAACCCATTCCAGATTCTGGAACCCTGTACCAGCTTGTACAGGTCTAGTGGGTGGGTGCCATATAAATTTGGAGTCACTTCGATGTCTCCGAAAAGTGTTTGCCGCCTCCGATCCAATGTCTCACAGTCATGCAAAATATGGTTGACTGTTTCAGGTTCTCTGTTACAGAGTCTGCAGCTCAAGTCTCCATGAAACAGCCCCATTGTATGCAGGTGACCCTTAACTGGCGCATGTCCAGTGAGGAAACCTGTTATGACTCTGAGCTGATTCCTGCTTGTTTTCAGCAGTAACTCAGCCCTACTAGCACATGTCCGTCCGATATACATCTTGCCATGTGTTTGACCGGGTACACTCTCCCAGTGTGAGTTGTGTAGGCTTCGGATTCAGGCTTTTTTTCGTTCACGGACGGTGCTCTTGGCACTCCCACGGCCAGCTCTGGACCCAGGTATTTTGTAGCTGATGCTCTCTTAGCAAGTGCATCAGCTCTTTCATTGCCGTATATGCCCCGATGATGACCTGGAACCCATACCAGTATAACACTGTTATGTTGTGCCAGTCTGTTAAATTCTTGTCGACATTCACACCAGCCTAGAGTTCACTTTAGGGCTTACAAGAGCCTCAATGGCTGCTTGGCTATCTGTGCATATGTTAACCCGCTGCAGTTCGAATGCCCTCAGGTTGTTTTCTCTTGCACACTGCAAGATTGCAAAATCTCTGCCTGAAATACGGAAGTATATTCTCCCAGTGGAACAGAGATGTTGAAATTTCCACCACTACAGAATATTCCTGCGCCCGAGCCGTCTGCAGTTTTAGACCCGTCCGTATACCAGGTGCAACCCTGCAGTCTTGGTCGAGAGTTTCCTCTGTCCCATTCGTCTCGTGGGCAAATGTCCACTTGAAAATGTACTTCAGGCTTGTATCTTGATGTCATATGGTCAGAAATCATCATCCATTCGGTATCATTAGTTTCATTCGTTATTCTACGATGTCCTGATTTAACTGGTACGTTACTCAGGTTTTCTCGCAGTCTATAATATCCCATTCTCGCCTCACCTCTTATTGTTATATGTAAAGGAGGGAGATCCAGTAGTGCCTCCATAGCTGCCGTAGGTGTGCCCCTCATAGCCCCCGTGATCCCGAGACCTCTGGCGGCTTGAGTTGAACTACGTTTTCTCAACGTAAACATACAATTTTGTTAATTTTTGGGTAATTAATTAGCTAATCTTGGTAAATTGTGTTTTATTTGTATTTTTACACAAAATGTATTATAAACTAGGTTCGGTAAAATGGATTCTCAGCAAATACCTAGGATGGCAACAAAATTAACTAAAAAGTGTATTACTTTGCCTTCATTCACCCCGATGAGAGGGTGTTTAGCTGCAATTTCTTTTTACAAGAAGCTAACCCCAGACTGTATAGAAAATATATTTTCTATTATTAGGGCTAAGGATACACCTGATAGTGTAAAATTTATGTGTAACTTATAAAGGGAGCTTCAAATAAAATTACTGATACCTATATTTAAAAGGTATTTTCAAAATTATATACAAGAGAGTGTTGACAATGTTAAATATCATTTAAAATTAAAATGTTACTTACAAGAAACTCTCCAAAATGTATGTACCTACAAATTGTCACAAAACTTTTTAATATTTTGATGTTTTAATAAAAGCGTATGTAACAGTGGCAACGCGTGACTTTTTCTGAAGTGTTACCAAAACCAGATGCAAAAAATCTTATTTAAAAAAATGAAGATATGGCTAAATGTATATATACACTCACCGGCACAAAATTTCGGCACCCAAAATTTTTGATTAAGTTTGACAATCTATAACTTTATTATTTGTACTTCGATTTTCAAGATTCTTGCACGAGTTTATAGGTACATGTATTGATGTCAATTGCTATTATTCCGGTAACAAAATTTTTTTGCTTAGATGGCATTATACCGGAGTGAATGTAAGCGTTGTTTTTTCTCCTAACTTTAAATAATTCTGTGGAAAAATTGGAGGGCTGATTTTGTATTATCCTGGAGGTATCACTAAGGTCTTGTTTTTTGAATTATCTGAATATCTCTTTTCTTGTAAGAGCTGTAATTAAAAACACTGCTTTGAAGGTTTATTTAATTAAAAATATCAAACGCACTAAAATTAACAAAACAAAACAAATTTAACAAGAAAAGAAAACAATTCAATAGCGGTTATGTCCACCTCTTGCAGCAACGACTGCTCGCAATCTGCTTAGCATCTAATAAAGATGTGTTTTCCTTGCTTGGGGAATAGCCCGATATTCCTCTACAAGGGCCATAAATGTACCAACTTTTCTGGAGGCCTAGGATGACGGCAGATAGCTTTTTTTATTCATCCCATAAATGCTCAATATGATTGAGATCTGGGCTGCATGCGGGCCATTCTAATCTTATCAATCCAACCTCAATTTTATGAGTCAATCAGTGTTTTTATTTACACAAAATGGTACAGCTCTTACAAGAAAAAAGATATTCGGATAATTCAAAAAACAAAATGTTGGTGATGCCTCCGGGCAAATATGACAGGACTATGAAATAAAATCAGCTATTCCATTTTCCACAGAATTTTTTAAAATTAGGAGAAAATACAACGCTTCCTTTCACCCCTGTACAATGACATGCAAGCAAAAATTTTTGTTACCGGAATAATACCAAACAATATGAATACATGTACCTACAAACTGGTGCAAGAATCTTGAAAATAGGAGCACAACTAATAAAGTTATAAATTGTCAAACTTAATCAAAAATTTTGGGTGGCGGAATTTTGTGCCGGTGAATGTAGCTTCAATAATATCATTTTGTATATGACTTAAAACTCTCGAAAAAACAGATGTTTCTTCTTCTTCTTGTAGTGCCTATCCGTTTCGGATGTTGGCGACCATCATGGCAATCTGCACTTTGCACACTGCTGCTCTGCAGATGTTTCTAGATGTTGACAAAATTTTTGATCTTTTTTGGCAATTAATGTTAACAATTCCCCGTAATTGCCTCGATTGTCAGAGTCGTCGCACTCAAAATGATCACGAAACGCTAGTTCTTGTTTGGCCCAAAAACATACAGTATCTCTTATAAGTGTGCTAAGGATATACCATATACCTATCTATTTTTGAACAAACTCATTATGTTTAGCAATATTTGCTTACAAAGCTTGGTTAAGAGAACTTTTGATTTTTGTTTTGCCAAACTGAATCAAATTGGGTATACATCTTACATGTAGGTAACGGAGAAATTTCATGTCTCCTTTTTAAAAATTTAACACCATTTAAATCATGAACCTGGTCCACCCATTTTCTGTAGAAACCGGAAGACATGCCCAACAATACAGTATATTTTTCTTGCAACGATAATATAACCAAGGATTTTCACTGTACCAACTAAATTTAAAATATCGAACTACTTTTTTTTATTCCTTTTTTATATTGTTTAAAATAGGTCTTTAATTTTTAATAATCTCATTTTTTTCTTCAAAATTATACAAGGAGAATTACTTTTCAAGTAGTTGACCGATTAAGAAGCGACACTCATCTATGGTTAACTGCACGCACATTTTTTATAGGTACTGTCACCAATTTTAAATTTGGTAACAGCCCTACTGATACACAGCGCGCTTATGCCGTCGCTTCTTCAAAATTTTCAGTCACTACCCGGTCCCGAGCGCCAGCGTGCGTATATAACCATTGTCACCAGAAATGAGTCTGGTAACAGAGTATAATAAAGTGCAACGGAGTCACATAAACTCGCCAATATTTTCGTGTCTACGAGTAGTTGGCTATTTAGTGAGATATTTACTGAGTTAGATACTATTACCACATAATATAATAATATATTTCTATTGGTAAAAATATTGGTAAATAGAATTATTCATCGTCATAAAATATTTATTTGCAAGATTTTTAACTGTTACCAATGGTAACAGTGGTTACATGGACGCTTCGCCAGTGGTATGTAAATAAAATTAACGATAGTAAAAAGTAAAAATTATGTAAATTAAAAAGTAAGAATATAAAATTGAAGAGAATAGCTCGCAAGTAAATTTGTATTTTGATTTAATCCTATAAAAATACCTTTCTTTTAAATGCATAGTTTGTGGTTATAACTCATACGTACCTTTTTTTTTTTTGGATTGAGGGGAACGCTCATAGCAGACTAGGGAAGGTGTCCCTAGTACTGTTGGACTCGGACAGGAGAGGAGAACACGCTAGGATACGCCAACCACGTGTGGTCAAGGCATCCCGCATGCACCCCATAACCAGCCGCCTACCAACTAAAACCACCCCTTCTTCCGACCCGGGATGTCCCTGGACGTGTTCTGTAGAGAACTATACATGGGGACATTCCGCGCTGTCTGTAGTAAAGTGTTCTTGAACATGGCCTATATCCTCCCCCTACCTAGAAACGGTAGGGGGAGAGTTGGAGTGTCTGTCCCTACAAGGAGGGGTTTCCTAGACTCCTATCGGGAACGATAGGGCCGTAATTGAGGTACTTGATCCCTATTTGAGATCGGAAAAGACGATTGGGACAATTCAAGAGCCGTTCCCTAGCGGCCGCTCTGACCGCCGGCAGATGGCCGTTTCCTGACTCATAGAGTGTTGTTCGCTCTCTGGCAAGCAGGTGTATGGGAGGGGCACCCGCGATGACCTGTAGGGCCGTGGTTGATGCAGTACGATATGCACTGCATACGTTTAACAGAGGCTTCCTCTGCGCTTTAATCAAGACATCCCTATACTTTTTGTGCCTTAGAGCCTCGATCCAGACCGGGGCCCCGTAGAGAAGGGTAGACTGTACAGTATGTAGGTACAGTCTCCGTTTAGCGCTACCAGGCCCTCCGATGTTTGGTGTTAATCTTCGGAGGGCTGCGGTTTGCGCCTCGGCCTTCTCTACCACCCTTGCGAGGTGCTTGGAGAACCCCAGTCCCCGTTCGAGGTCTATGCCCAGGTATCTAGCGCAGGAGGACGGTTTCACCTCGCTGGCTCCGAAGCGGAAAACCAGGTCAGGCCCGGCTCTCGGTGCCTTGAGGATCACCACCTCTGTCTTTGCGCTTGCAAGTTCCAGGTCCTTTCCCGACATCCAGGCGTTCACGCGACGAAAACACCTTTCAGCCTTATGCACCACCTCCCAGTAGGAATCGTAGGTGATAAGGATCGCGAGATCGTCGGCGTACGCGACCGCGTTGCACATGCGCCCGAAGTTAATGCGTAACACGCCGTCGTATAGAATATTCCATAGGGTCGGTCCGAGGACCGACCCCTGGGGGACGCCCGCCGAGAGTTTCGCGTTTTCACCCTTATTTATCGTTAAATGTCTCTCGGTCAGATAGCTCTTAATTATATTTATGAGATAAGTAGGCAGTCTGAGGGCCTCCATCGTATTGATGATGTGCCCCCATCCCGCAGTGTTAAAGGCATTCTTAACGTCAAACATGACCAGCACTGCCCACTTCTTTCTGCAGTCCTTCACGCTCCTCGTGACGTACCTGACAGCGTCCACCGCCGATCTAGCCTTCCTAAAGCCGTATTGCCTATCGGAGATGGCGTTTGCGGCATCTAATCCCGCTTCCAAGCGGTTCTTAACTATATTTTCATATAGTTTGCCTAGGCAATCTAGGAGGCAGATGGCTCGGTAGGAGCTGGCCTCTTCCGGGTTCTTACCCCGTTTGGGTATCAACGTGAGGCGTGCCAGTTTCAGGTCGTCAGGAAAAGCCTGGGACACAAGAAGCCGGGACAGCACTGATCTAAACAATTCTGGTTGCGCTGCAACCGCGATCTTAACGGCCTCCGGCGGCACCCGATCAGGTCCCGGCGACCTCCCTGTCTTTATCGCGTCTACCGCCCTGGAGAGTTCCATGGGAGTAACGGCTTCCGGGAGCTCACACATGGTGGGCTCGAACAGCATCTCTGGCCTCCTGGGGAAGAGGACGCCCGCGATGTCCCGCCTCCTGCCCCCAGTAAGTCTGTATGGGGTTTCAACTCTCAAGGTTCTAACCACTAACCTGTAGGCCTCACCCCATACATCTTCCTCAAGCGCATCGCACAGATTGGTCCAGCACGTGCGCTTGGACCTCCTTATGACCTTATTAAGGTCCTTCTTTGCGTTTTTGTATTCTTCTCTCGCCATAGGCGTTCTTACCCTCTGTGCGATGCGCCTCAGTCTGAGGCACCGGGCGCGGGCATTCTGAACGTCATCGTTCCACCAATACGGTACCGTATACGATACCAAATTGCTATTCGTGCTCTCCCTGTGCGCGCGTATTATGGCATTTCTAAGGCCAGGGAAGTCGGTGGCCCCCTCGCAGAAGCCATCCAACCTCTCCCTAAAGGCCGCCCTATTGAATGCCATAACCTTTCTGCCGCTACCGGTGGTCCCCGCGGTACCGATCTCGTAGGAGATGTATTTATGGAATGTGAATAGATTCTCATCCATCACATCCCACTTAGTGACTTTACTGGAATACTTGTCATTCACCAGTGTTACGTCGATATGGGTGCGTGAGTCGCCCCTCTCAAAGGTGTGCTTGCCGTTATTTACGACCATTACATTGAGAGAGGAGATCCACTCACTCCATACCTCTCCTCTACTATCGTTCCTCGGGGATCCCCATAGGACGGATTTTGCGTTAATGTCGCCCGCAATGATGAAGTTTTTCTCCGCCAGGGCCATATTCGTGATGCCCTCCATCTTGTCAAGATACACCGTCATGTTGACGTTTGGAGAGATGTAGCAGGCTATAATAGCCACATCAACAAGGTTGATTTTTACTACACCCTCCTTCCTCGTAATTTTTCGATTCTTAAGTTTCTATTGACAAGATGGATAGCGACATCGAAACGCGTATCCGATATCCAGCCAAACCTCCCTGCAATATTTTTGTTTGGCTCAGGCACTATTATCAGATCCGCCCCGATGTCCAGGGCCTTCGCATGGACCAAATCGTGGGCCGCCTTGGCCCGTCCGACGTTAATCTGTAACACTCTCAAACTCTTTTTACTCATTTGATGTTATATTAATTAAATTACAATTTACGTATGAGCTACCCAACCGAGAGCACCTAGGGGTCTGGAGGGGCAGAGTCGCAGGGTGCTTCCCTCCGGCTTTCTTCCAGGACCATGTTTGTTGCATCCATATTGTTCTCCTCGTCGTCCTTCAGCGGTTGGTCGGTGTCCCCGTCCCCGTGTTTAGGTGTTGAGGTTGAGGTTGAGGGGACCTGGGCGCTGGGTTTTGACTGCTCCTTACTGTGTATTGGGGGGAAACGCGGCGAAGGAGCCCCGGGCACCGTGCCCCGATCCGCCGCTCTCGCCCTTTGTAGGGCTTCTCTGAATGCGGCGCATCTGCCGCTACCGTGTCTATGCGGCTCGTCGCACAGCACACAGTGCTCCTCCCCCTCGCACCCGTCCATGTTATGGCCTGGTTTGCCGCATTTAAGGCAGTGCCCCGTGCGGTCTGGTCCTTTGCACTTATTGATATCATGGGTGAAACTCCAGCACCTCTGGCACCTCTTGACTATATGCCGCTTCTCAACCTCACACCTAGCCAGTCCGATTTTAATGTATCCTGCATCCAGGAGCTTCTTGGCGGCCGAGGAGCTAAGTACCAATGTCGCGGCTTTGGTATCCCCACGCATAGGACGAATCTGTTTTATTTCGAAGCATGGCTCCCATGCTCCGACCTCCCTGCGTACAGCCTCTTGAATTTGTCGTTCCGCTGTATTTGCGGTCATACCCCTGACGTGTATGACCGCTTGTCTTTCCGAGCCCACCAATTTAGCGGTGAGCCCGCTCTCCCTCTGAGTTATGGCGTCTTTCAGTGCAGATGCTGCAGTCTGATCTTTGTCCAGTTTTATCAGTAACCCTCCGTCCTTAGTGCTTCGGAGGCTTTGTATAGCCCCCCTGGCCTCAGTGCCCCCGACCGCCTTTTCAACTCCTTCTAGGAGTTGGGCATACGTGGCGTCCTTTTTTTTCACGATGAACCCGTAGGTCGGTCTTTCCCTACGGGTGGCTGTCGTATATACCTTGACCTTGCTTGTCTTTGAGTTGTGGAAGACGGCTTCTGCCATCTTCCTCATCTCCTCTGCTGGCATGTAGCTTGTATGGTGGAGAGCCACCGAGTCCTCTTCATTAAGCTCATCCCTCACCCTAGACAGGGCGTCCCATAGCTGTTCTGGGGTATGGCTTTTAGTCTTTATAATCGTTTCACTGGTGGTGACTCTCGCACCATTCTCCCTGACTGTGTAGGTCATCTCGAGGTCCTCATACTCCCCCTTCATCGTTATCAGATTGGGGTATCTGTCTCTATAGAGCCTTTGGACTGAGAAGTTCATCCCTGGATCATTTGGCTCCGTCACTACTATTTTCACGTTTACCCTGGCCTCCACGGGGTTACCGACCTCTACCACTGCTTTTTTGAATATCTTTTCCGGCCAGTCAAGGCGGGCGTGCCTCTGGAAATCCTCGAAGGTCTTTACTCCTTCGAGGCTCGCCACCTTAACCGCCCCGGAGGGTCCATGCCATGCATCGGTCTGTGTTCCCATTTCCGCTGTTTTCGGCTTTGTCTTCACTTCCTGGGTGTTATCGAGTTCCGTGTCCGTAGCCGTAGATGTATTCCGGCTCCTCAGATTCAGACTCGATTTATTCCCCTTATATACCTCCACTAGCAAATTCACCACCTTGTGCTTCAGTGTACCCTCGACCGGCCCTGTCCTGGACAATATTTCCAGGGCTTCTCTTAACATCCTGAGGTCTCTTTCCCCGTCCGTCTCGTCTAGTACCTCCCTCTTGTCCTTCTTGTTTCTGGTTTCCAGCTCCGGGCTCTCCGCCTTCCTCTTCTTCGATGACGGATAGTCGTCATCTCCGAAGAGTATGTCTTTCAGCGCGCTGTCCGCCCATAATTCTACTTCCCGTTCTTCTTGTTCCTGTTCTGGTTCTTCTTTGTCCTCGAGTATTAATGTCGAGTGCTTCGCTGGTCCCGATGACCTATTCAGCGAAATTCTGTTTTCTTTGCTTTTTTTCAGGAGTTCTTCCTCGAATTCCCTCTGTTCTCTTTGTTCCCTTTGGTCTTGTGTTTCCTGTTTGTCTTCATACATATCTAACTGAGTCTTATCGTCGTCCTGGTTCCGTTGCCTGTGGTCGTCTTCGTTTTCTTCTTTCCATTCTTTATTCTTTCTTTTATCCATATAGATCCCACGAGTAGGGACGTCCTTTACGTCGGACGCGACAGTGCGCCCTTGCCGCGCCAAGGCTAAATACTTCGGGAGGTCGCCAGGTATCCCGAAGGGATCGTTCGCGATGCTCTGACCCTCGCATCTCGCATACCTTTGGCACGATGCCTTCCACCGTAGTATTGGGGATTTTTTCTTGAGGTTTACTCCTCTTGGGTAGACGGGGGGGGGGGGGGTGATCGGCCACCCTCAGAAGGAGAGGGTTTCCCTTTCAGGTGATGAGAGAAAAGGGGGTTCTTGTAGGGGTGGGCGACGTGATTTGGGTTTAGGGTGGCCGTGGGAACGGGGAAAGGTGCTTGTAAAGTTAGCTGAAGGCGAAGGCGCAGCAACTGTTCGCCTCAGTTGCTCCGCCTTTTAGCGTCCAGTGGCGGTGTCCGGCGCTGACCCGGTGCACAGGCACTGGACGCTGAGACTGTGTTTGGTTTCACTGGTCGTGCTCCCCTCACAAAATAAGGGACCAAGACCAATTACTCAGCCCTCCCACCAGCGGCAAGGAAAAATTACAGTCTCGAGGAGAGAACTCATACGTACCTAGGTACCACTAGTTGGCGCTATTTTGTTTGCTTCCACAAAATTAATGGGAAATGTCAAGAGTTGTATTAGGGGAGTGCGATTAGAACGAAAATATGCATTGTTTCGGAAAAATTCAAACAAGCTTATATTTTTCTTAAACTTTTTTTGTTAGTTTATATACATGTTAAAGTAAAAAGATCTACTCGCATATTTGGCAGCTAATTGTTTATTAATTGTTTAAACAATAACAATTGTTTTGTATAAATAATTTTAAAAATATGGTTATTCATCATTTTACTTTGATAAAATATGTTTCTATTTTGTTTTTGATTATGCTGAATCCGAATATGGCATTGCAATTTGAAAATTCTTATACAGAAGCTCTTATACAGTATGTCTGCGTAGCTAGGAACCACATGGAAAACTTTTTATTATCAATTTTACGAAAAAAAATTATTCTTCATAAAATGCTCTGGACAGTCAAAAATCTAAAACTCAACAATCAGATATTAAATTTTATCAATTTTATACGAGTTATGTCAAAAATATGAATTTCGTTTAAGAGTAAAGTAGGTACCTTAAAATTCCAGAATATCAAAAAATGCTATTATGAAAAGTTGTTTGAAATTAAAAACTATGTTTAAATATACAATTACATCATTCTAATCGAAAAAAAAAATTCAATTTTTTTCTCAAATTACGGATACTCATCATCATTTTATTACAATTATGATAACTATTTTATTATCACTTTTACGAAAAAAAGGTATTCTTCATAAAATGCTCCCCTGGTCTAAAATCTAAGATACAACCATCAGATATCAAACTTTTTTAATTTTATACGAGGTATGTAAAAAATATGAATTTTTCTTAAGGGTTAAGGGCCTTTATTATTCACAATATTTTAATTAGAAGGATGTAATTGAACATTAAAACAAATTTTTAAATTCCAAACAACTTTTCTTAATAACAATTTTCGATATCGTGAAATATAACGGTACTTTACTTTTGAGTGAACTTTATATTTTTTGACATACCTCATATAAAATTAATTAAATGTGATATTTGATGATTGCATCTTAGATTATATACGATGCAGAGTATTTTATAAAGAATAACTTTTTTTTTGTAAAATTGATAATAAAAAAGTTATCAATAGGTTCCAAGTTACGCAGATATACTGTATAAGAGCTAAAAAAACTTGTTTTTGCTGAACATTTATTATTGTTAAAGCTTATTATTAAATGTATTTTAGGTAAGTTTTACAGAAAAAAGTGTTGATCACTTTGTATAAACATTTTTTTAGCAGGTAATTTTCGGTTTTTGTATTACATTTTTGTTATCTTTCTTAATTTTCTCAAAAATAAATAGTCTAGTTAATTTCATTTCTAAAGTAAAATAATTTAGTGCATTTTAAAGATTACATCTTAAGCTTTAAAAAATCACTTATAAAACTGTAATAGATCTGTTCAAACTTAAGTAATACCGTCTTAAAATGATGGTAATTCTATAAAACTACGAAAATTTAAAAAATTACATTTTTTGAGATTTTTTGAGAATTCATTTGAATTAAATTTTTGAGATTTTTTTTGAATAAAACATCATATATTAAGATGCTTGAAAGGTAAGTTGTTTCCTTGAAAGGAAGTGTAAGTTTTATAAGAAAAATTGTATTAGTTACACATTTTTAAATAATTTTTAAACAAAATTCATGTAAGGCTCATTTTCCGCCCCCACCGTACTTATGCCCATACATTTTATTTCTTTTTATTATAACCATAAGATAGCTTAATTATTCTTCTTTCATGTTCAACTTGTAAAATTTGATTTGATCCATTAATTAAAGAATTACATTAAAATAACTCAGCCGTGCACTTCGCCGTAACCTAGTTTACAGTGCGCCAATGTTTGTGAGAAGGGTGACTTTAGCGTTATAAATAAAAAATTATAGAAAATACAGATTTAATTTTAGAAAATTCTTTATACAAGGTTTTTTTTGGAAACTTTTCTAAATTTTTCAATGGTCAAGTCAGTTTTTTTCTAAAATTTATATTTTCGGAGTTATTTAAAAAAAAAACATCTAATTTCGTAGTTCATTTGTTTAATAAAAAATGAAGCACCCACTTCTCGAGTAGAACTTTTTAATATGTTGTTTATTAAACATTTCTTAATGAAATTATAAAAAGTTCTATCTTGTTTGATTTTTTCCGAAGTGAAAATCTATATGCACTCCCCTATATCCTATATGTATTATAATCTAATGCATTTACTTTTAGTTTAATAATGACATTTCCCTCTCTGTCGGTCAATATGTTTGTTCTGTAGTATTTCTCTTTGTTTTATTTTTATAATTTTGAAGAATTTTCTAGTTTCTGTTGTTTAGTTCAATTTTTCTAGTTCAGGAAGATCCCTTTATATGTTTTCTACGTTTTTACTTCGTCATTGTAACTTTGCTTCGTCGTAAATAAAAACCAAGGGATGATCTGCTGACTTTAAACGCGGTCGTACCTACAAACACAAATGATAGTAAACGCACTATACTAAATGTACAATCAAGATGCAGTAGAAATAAACACAAAACCAAGATACAAATGCTACTAGTAGGAGTACTCCCAAATCATAATTTACAATGTATATACATTGCAAATCCCAAATCATGATTTCCAAAGCTTATACATTGTAAATTATGATTCGGTAGTGCTCCTAGTGGCATTTAACGTGTCTTGGTTTGTTTATTTCTACTGCATCTTGATTGTAAATTTAGTATAGTTGCCAAAATTCAGTAGTTGCATGAGATAATAGAGAAACTGCAAATGCAGAATCCAGCGTATTCACCATTTTATTCAACATAGACTCTGTTAAAGTGAGTTCAAAATTATTCATGTACTAAGAATAAATCTAAAGAAAAAAATGCATGGACGGTCCAGAGCGTCCTTTACATCATCATTATCTTTGCCTTATCACTATGCGGGGTCGGCTTCCCTAATTGCATTTCTCCACACAACTATATCTTGGGTCATATCAATGTCAATCCCCTTTACCAACATGTTCTGCCTTATCGTCTCCCCCCAGGTCTTCTTTGGTCTTCCTCTCCTACTCCTTCCAGGAATCTGCACTTCAGCTATTCTTCGTATTGGGTGATTAACGTCTCGACGATGAACATGACCAAACCATCTTAACCTATGCTCTCTCATTTTGGCATCAATTGGTGCCACACCTAGACTTCCCCTAATATACTCATTTCTAATTTTATCCTTCTTTGTCACTCCACTCATCCATCTAAGCATTCTCATTTCCGCCACATGCATTCGTTGTTCCTCTTTATTTATCACTGCCCAACATTCAGTTCCGTACATCATAGCCGGTCTTATGGCTGTTTTATAGAATTTTCCCTTCAGCTTCATTGGCATTTTTCTGTCACACAACACACCACTCGCTTCTTTCCACTTCATCCATCCAGCCGTAATTCTACTGCATGCATCTCCATTTATTTCTCCATTACTCTGTAATACCGATCCTAGGTACTTAAAACTATTGCTTTTCACAATCATTTCACCATCCAAAGATACCATTTTATTTGTAGTAACTCCATCTTTAAATGAACATTCCAACTACTCTGTTTTTGTCCTACTAAGTTTTAAACCTTTTTCCTCCAGAGCTTGTCTCCACTGTTCCAGTTTTTGTTCTAAGTCTCTTTCACTATTTCCTACTAACACGACATCATCTGTAGGGAGCGGATTTTATGCTAAATGCATATTGCATGCATATTTCGCATATTTGAGAACTTTACTAAATTTTGCATATTTTAAAAAAAACATGCATATTTTGTGCCTATTTAAAAACATTTAAGTCCAAAAAAAAATTTAAATTGCACAGGCTGTCGTATCTATTAATTCGAGAACTACCTGAAGAGAGACGGCTCATTCACTGCCTTTCATTTTTTCTTAGAAAATACCCGATCTTTACACAAAGTAGTTATAGTGCTTATAGTACGCCGTTATAAAATTATTGTAGGATGTTAAAGTGATGAAGGATGGTTTACCCGGAAATCCGAATTTTATTTACTTTTATTCTATTTAGTAGGTACCTATAATTCTGGTGATTCTTTTAAATCCTCTATTGTTAAGAGAATTTACACCTTTAACCATAGTTTTACGATTTTCTAACGGAAATTAATAAGTTATTTTAAATACGCCCCAATTACTTCTATTGATGTTGAAAGGAGTTTTTCAAGTTATAAAAATATTTTATCTGATCAAAGAATATGTTTCCTCTTAAAGAATTTAGAAAAACACATTGTAGTGAATTATAATCAAAGATATATTTACGCCCGGTTTCATAATCAACTTAAACTGAACATTAACTAAAGTTCACTTTAACGTTGACATTTACCCATATGAATTGCATTGATAAAGGTACCAACTTAAAATTTAAAGTCCACATTAACTGATTATGAAACCGAGTGTTATAGTGATATTGTTGTTTTATTTTAAATAGGTAACTATTTGTAGCAGTTTTTGTAAAAACTGAATAAATTGCATATATAAAAAAATGATTTTATTTGAAAGATAATAAATAAGATTGCCGCCCCCCCTATAGAAGAACCCCCTAGAATAGAATAAAACAGAAAATTTGTGGTTTCTCGAAATGCGCATTTTTTGAATTTTTGTGCATATCTCGCGCATATTTCGTAATTTGTTACCGCATATATATGCACATATTTCATCAAAATTGATCGCATATAAATCCGCTCCCTAATCATCAGCATACATTAAGCACCATGGAATGTTACCCTGTAGTTTCGCTGTTATCTTGTCCAAGACTAATGAGAATAAATACGGACTAAGCACACAGCCTTGGTGCAATCCTACTTTCACATGAAATTTATCAGCCTCTCCCACACCTGTCCTAACACTAGTCGTTACTCCCTCATACATATCCCTCACAATCTTTACATATTCACCAGGGACTCCTTTCTTATTGAGTGCCCACCACAGAATCTCTCGAGTAACTCTATTATATGCTTTCTCAAGATCAATGAATACCATATGAGCGTTTGTTTCTTTACTCCTGTATTTTTCCATCAACTGCCTTATAATGAAAGTTGCATCTGTTGTTGATCTACCCTGCATAAAGCCAAATTGATTCTCGGATATTTCGGTCTCTTCACGTATCCGTCTATCAATTACTCTTTCCCATATTTTCATGGTGTGGCTAAGCAGTTTTATAGCCCTGTAGTTTGTACATTGTTGTATATCTCCCTTGTTTTTGTAAACAGGTACCAGTATACTGATTCTCCATTCGTCTGGCATTTGTCCAACTTCCATAATTCTATTAATAGACCTGCTAGCCACCTTTTCCTGTCTCTCCCAATGCTCTCCATACTTCCCCAGGAATATCATCTGGTCCTACCGCTTTTCCTTTCTTTATTTTTTGAAGCGCTTGAGCCACTTCCTCGTTTGTTATTTTGGTGACCATTGCTGCTACTGTCTCCGTTGACTCTACAGGCTGTCTGTCAAATTCTTCATTTAATAAGCTGTCAAAGTATTTTCTCCATCTCTTTTTGGCATCTCTTTCGTGAACTAGTATTTTATTATTTTCATCTCGGATACATCTAATCTGATTAAAATCTTTTGCTTTCTTTGCTCTCTGTTTGGCTATTTTATATATCTTCGTTTCGCCTTCCCTGGTATCAAGTTGATCGTATACCTGGTTTGAATACGCTTCTGCTTTGGCTTTTGCTACTGCTACGTTCGCTTCCTTTGTCGCCACCATATAGTTTTGAAGATCTGTGTCGGATCTGGTTTCTTGCCACTTTTTATATAATTTTCTCTTCTCTTTTATTTTTTCTTATACTTCGTTTGACCACCACCAGAGCGTCCTTTACAATTTAGACAAATTATTGAAGTTTAGCATCACTTAAGGTATTAAGCAATCACATTAATACATTTGGCGCAATAAAATTTATAGGTAAAATAATATCCATTCTTTATGAAACTCTCTGTACTTATTATTAAAAAATAATGAACTTTTTTCATGATTTAATAAGGACAGATACTCAGTCATTACAACGTTGAAGTTTAACAAGTTGATATAGCTACAATCTGTTACGGTTAGGGCCTCAGAGCCGTTCCTGTAAAAATTATTGGATTACTGAGTGTGTTTCCAGGAAACGATTTATTAATATTCAGGAAATTAAATTCGCTCGCCGATATAACGTAGTGGAGTGGAGTACGCAGTTTCTCCTTTTTGGATTTGCAGAGAGAAGTAAATGTTGGAATTCGGAATTGGGTTAAATGGACGTAACTGAGAATTGAGGATAATACCACTTGAAGTGTTCTAAACTGGTTATGAACTATGTACTGTAATGAGTAGAGAATCGTAAAGCTGCACAAACATCCTATATATAATGAATGTTTTCTCAGTGCATACCTCGGAGATGTTGAAACATCATTTTTGGCAGTAAATCTTAACTAAACAAGTCTTACATAAGGATTTCATGTACTTACCTTAGGTAATAAGTGTATGCTGCACAGTAAGAGTAATTCTAGCAAATATCTAGTTTGTATGTCACACTTATTGTTCGTATTTTATAATATTACCGACGATAAAGCTCAGAACGCAGTAAAGGTATTTAAATACACATACACATACATAGCTTCAAAAGTTATAGACTGGGAGGTAGTGTCAAAATTTTACGGTGATTTAGCATGGATTTTATAAATTTATTTTGGTAGATAACCCTAGAACTTATATATGTCAAATATTTATCTCCGTGCGTTACATCCATATAATATAATATAGTCTAGTGGATAAGATACTTGGCTTTCACACACTTTCACCCAGGCGAGTCGGGTTCGATTCCCGGAGTCGGAAATCTTTTTTGTTTTTAAAAATTATTATTTCGATTTCGAAAAATAATTATTTTTATAATACCACGTGTTTATTATTTATACGACACAATATAAAAAAGTATTATAAAACAATTATTTTTCAAATCAAAATGTCAATTAAAAAAAAAGGATTTCCGACGTCGGGGGAATCAAACCAGACTCGCCTGGGTGAAAGACAGGAGCCAGGTATTCTAACCACTAGGCCATTATGGATGTAAGGAACGGAGATAAATATTTGACATATAAGTTGTAGGGTTTTTCCATCTACTTTTAGTATGATACGATTGATCCAAAAGATGGCATAACCCAGACATCAAAAATAAAAGTTTTCCTCCAACACCAAATTGTTCTATATGGTCCACATATAGTTCAGTAAAAAGTTACACCATTTTGAGCGTCCGGTTTGGGGGGGGGGAGATGGGGGAGAAGTCGGTAAATTAGTAGTTTTTTTTTACGCTTTTCATCAATATTTCTAAAACTATGCTTTAGCGTAAACAATATTCTATACAAAAATGTTCCTAATAAAATTTAAAACAAAAAAGGTCCTATACATAATTGTTATAAACTCAGTGGTTCCAGAGTTACGGATGGTAAAAAGTGGAGGTTTTCATACTTTTTATATTTTTTGGGCAATTGATGATGATTTTGGGTGGTAAGGTTGACGTTTCTTCAAGGGCTTATCACTAACATACCATCGGCCACTGAAATAGCAAATTTGATTTATAAAATCCAATCCTTGTTAAAGAAAATCTGTAGGAAATTTCCCAAAAAATATAAAAAGTATCGAAAACCTCCACTTTTCACCCTCAGTAACTCTGGAACCGTTGATTTTATAACAATTATGTATAGGATCTTTTTTGTTTTAAATTTTATGTAGAACATTTTTGTATAGAAAATTGTTTACGCTAAGGCATAGTTTTAAAAATATTGACGAAAAACGTAAAAAAACTACTAATTTACCGACTTCTCCCCCATCTCCCCCCCCAAACCGGACGCTCAAAATGGTATAAGTTTTTACCGAACAGTATGTGGACCATATAAAACAATTTGGTGTTGGAGGAAAACTTTTACTTTGGATGTTTAGGTTAGGCCTTTTTTTGGACCAATTATACTATACTACCTCCGTAACTTTGAAACCGTTTATTTTAGAAGGATTACGCATCGGACCTTTTTTATTTCAAATTTAATGTAGAACATTTTTGTATAGAAGGTTGTTTAAGCTAAATCGTATAGTTTTAGAAAGATTGACAAAAAACATAAAAAACTATGAATTTACCGATTTCTCCCCCTCTCCCCCCAAACCCGACGCTCAAAATGGTGTGACTTTTTTCTGAACATTATGTGGACCATATAGAACAATTTGGTGTTGGAGGATAACTTTCACTTTGGATGTCTGGGTTTGGGTCTAGTTATACCATACTATTTCATATTTTATCTTTTTTTGCCTAAAAGCCCTGGTTTTGGGCCAGCTGACACACCATTTGTTTAGCTTTGGAACACCTAACTAAATAAAAAAAACAGCCATGCTAAAATGCTCCGATCAAATTTGACACTACCTCCCGGGCTATTATGCATCTCCCAAAATTTTCGGTATTATTAACTATTTTCAGAATCTACTATGAGGTATAGATCATTTATAAAAAAAATATCATAACGTACACAGATATTTTTTGTTTTAAAAGAGATACTGTTTTCAACACTCAAATCTTCTTCTTTCTCATAACTCTTAGTGCCCTTCATGGCGTCGGATGTAGGGTTCCTCCTCTTATCCATTTCTTCCATGCGCCTCTATTGGTGGCCAGGTTCTTCATATTCCTTATATTCATGTATCTTCTTTCACCTCTATCATGAATCTGGTCCAACCATGTCTTCCTCGACCTTCCCTTTTTTCATTTGTTTCCCATTTTGGCTTCATGTACCTTCTTGGTTATTCTCCTCTGCTCCATTCGTTCTATGTGGCCCAACCAGTTCAATTGTTTGTTTTCGATCTTCCGCATTATCGGTTCTTGTTCCAGCTGTCTCCTTATATCTTCATTTAAAAATCTTTTAAACTTCGTAATTCTAGCTATTCTTCTCATGTGTTAATACTTAAATAAAAAATTAAAAACTAAAAAATTTATTTCTAATCAAAATGTATTTGACAATTTTAATATCTGTATTTCCATCACGGGCATCGATGGAAGCCTGTATTCGAGCTCTCATACTGCTAACAAGTCAGTACAGTTTGAACAAATTCACTTTGTATTTGAGATTTGGATGCGCACTGGTGTTGATGTTCGGTTTTCCAAATTTTCTGAATTTTATTTTGGTAACGTCTCGCCAAGTAAAATACCTGCACGGTACCAAAATAAAATTCAAGAAAATGTGGAAAACCCGAACGTCAACAACAGTGTGCATCAATCTTAAATTCAAAGTGAATTTGATCGGACTGTACATAATTTCCTGTGACAGATTCTCCCATTTTTTTCTAGAGGCAATTGTAAATTCATAATGGCTTATAAGAGGGACTTCGGACATGGACAGCTCTGGAAAACACATCCCATGCACGTTCAATGGGATTCATGTCTGGAGACATCGCAGGCCACTCCAAACGGCGCATACCTCCTGTCTCAAGATAGATAATTAACCGCTTGTGTCCCATGTGGTGGGTTATTATCGACGGATGGGCTTCATCATCGATAAATACAAAATTTTCACCCATAGCTCCTCGCCATAATCTCACATGAGGTTCTACAATCCCTGTGATGTACTTTTGGCCTGTTAGAGTACCGTAAATAACTAACAAATTCCCTGTGTCCACCTCCCATAATACCCGTCCAAAACATAACACTGCCACCAGCGAAAGAAAGCATGGAACGGGCATGTGCTACTTGTGCAATTCTTGTTGGTTTTCAAGAAACACGAATTTGTCGGCTATCACTATTTAAAGAGATTCTGGTCTCGTCTGAAAAAGCACAAAATTCCAAAACAGATTCTCCTTTTTGGATTTATAGAGAGACGTAGAGGTTGGAATTCCGAATTGGGTTAAATGGCCTTAACTGAGAATTGAGGATAATACCACTTGAAGTGTTCTAAACTGGTTATATTGTGCACTACCGGCGCTAGGGTATAAGGCGCTCGCCTGCAAAACTAGCATAAGCGCCCTTCGGTTTCTTTTAAATTAGTATTTTGTAGAGTACCAGCAGAAAAATGCTCATTTTGGCGCCCCCAAACAGGGGCGCCCGCCTGCAGTGCATCCCTTGCAGGCCCGTTATCGCCGGCCCTGAATATTATGAACTATGTACAATAATGAGTAGAGAATCGTAAAGCTGCACAAAATATCCTATAATGAATATTTTCACAGTTCATACTTCGGCGATGTTAAAACATCATTTTTGGCAGTAAATCTTAACTAAACAAGTCTTACATAAAGATTTCATGTACTTACCTAAGGTAATAAGTGTATGCTGCACAGTAAAATTCATTCTAGCAAATGTCTGGTTTGTAACTAAACGTATATCTATAGTTTGTAAACGCTGTAAAGATATTTAATAGTTATTAAGGTACCAAGGGTATTATAAGGATAATAACGATTGAGGTATATACGTTGACCTAAAGCGTTATTATCTATAATACCCGTGGTGCCTTCAACGTTTAATGTCCGACTAAATTCTTCTTTATATGCAAAAAATTTGAATGAATTTTGAATGAATTAGTTTTCAAATAAGTACATTTAGCAGCAATAGTCGTAACGTAATTGTGGTAACCATAGTTTTACTTAGGTTTTTATTTGTCAACTTGACAGTATTTAACTAGTTATTTAAATTTAACGCCAAGAGCATTATTTTTCAAAATAACGCCCTAGGGCATTATATCATATTTAACTGACTTCGAAATCATGTCATTATTTGTCAAATAATATACCAGTCGGATATTAATAGTATTAACAATATTATATACAGGGACTGCAATTAACAATTTAAATTGTTAGAATTAGAAGTATTTGATGGATTCGACCGTTACGGAAATATTTGATGGATTCGACCGTCGAAATTAGTCTATCCACCACCACAGAAAGAACCCAGTACCTTCTGCTCTATCACATATACTGGCAAGATAACAACAAATATAGCCAGATACATAAAAAAGAAAGGAACAGCACCAGCTTTCAGAACTAACAACCACTTAAGCAAATATATTAAGAACAATAAGAGCCGAAAGAGAAAACAACTACAGAGTGGTGTCTACAAACTAACTTGTGGTAACTGTCCGAAAACTTACATCGGTCAAACTGGCAGAACCTTTGACAAACGGATAGCAGAACATAAAAGGGCTTTCAACAATAGAAAAACAGACACTTCTACATACGCACTTCACCTTCTAGATCATAATCATTCTTCTAATGAAGAGTTTAAAATTCTGCATATTCAAAATAAAGGCCTTAAGCTATCTTTATTAGCATCTATGGAAATTAATAAATTAAAAAATACAGATATAATTCTGAATGACCAACTCGAGACAAACAGCTCCCCACTCCTCAACCTCTTCAGTTAAAGACTTTAAAAAGGCAATTCCATAGTAAACTAAATCACTTGAGAAAGGCACTCTGCCAAAACAGCTGTAGTCACATAGTTATAATAAATTTTGTGGAAGTATAGAAAACAAACGTTTTCAGTGTTTTATTGTTAAGGCTATGGGTACATAATTCGCAAATATTTTACGTGTATCCCTACTTTTTCTGTCTTTACACGGCAAATTACGTCTAGTAAAATTCACACTGGTATGAATATGTAAACATTACTAGAATGTGATTCTACTTGAAAATGTCATCATTAATTTAAAGAGATGGCTTTTGAATGTTCTTGGATAACTGTTATTTTTATAATAGCAAATTATTAATTTAGTTAATAAATGTGATAATTTTTTCACTAACTATGTATTCAGTGATTGTAATAATTTATTTGTACAACCAAAACTAATACTTAATCGAGAAAAGAGAAAAAGTGTTAAAGTGATTTTTTAATAATATATTGTTATGGAACGCTTACAATTTTGAACATCTTTAACAACAAAATACTTGGATCACAGAATATATTATCCTGATGTATTCTCTACTTGGATCTTCCACAAATAATACACAATAAATAACTTTTTATTAAGTTCACGTCTTAAATAAATTATTTATCAAATACACTATATTATATCAATAATGCTTAATCAATACCTCAAAATATTCCCGATGCAATGTCAAATATTTAAAATTGTCACTCATTGTCAGTGTCTGACTGACAATATATGCTGACAATATTATATTCGGCTGAGTGCGTTGTAAGACAAAGATAGATTTGGAAAATATTACCACGGCATTGTGTTAATTTTTTTCGAATTCTGAAAAAACCAATAAATATTTTTGAAAAATTTAAACGCAGAATGAAAGATTAAATTATTACCGAGGGCCGAAAGTCCCTTAGAATAAATAAAAAGTTTATTTTGAATGAGATATTTGAAATTAAAAATCACACTAAATTTTCTCTTAGTTTTTCACCCCTGTAACTTATTAAAATAAATATTATAGAAGTTCTCAGGGACTTTCGGCCCTCGCTAATAACGTAATCTTTCATTCTGCGTTTAAATTTTTCAGAAATACTTATTAGTTTTCTCAGGATTTGAAAAAAATGAATCCCCATTTGAATAGCATTGCAGCCGAAAATACGTACCGATCCTCTTAAATTAGAAATATGCTTTATTATCACTGAAAATTATACAATTTTATGAAAAAGTTTACAAAAAGTCAGTAAATAACCATAACAATTACAATTTACTGAAATTACGTAATTCGTCAATACTTATTACGAAATAAAAGATAATGAAATAAACAAAACAATATATTGTAAAAATTTAAATAAACTACAAATTGCATAATACAACCTTAGGAACTAATAATAGCCCGATCAAAGAAAACAAAACTTTACGAAAACCTCAAAAAACAAAGAAAAAAAGAATGTGTGTGTACTTTGTACGCACGTAAGAAGATATTCTTCTATTATATAATAGGTAATTTAAACGAAGTAAGTATACTTAAAAGGTTATTTGTACTTATTTTATTTAAAAATCAAACTAACTTTCTTATCTACCACTTTCAAAAAAGAAGAATATCTTCAAAAATTATATAATAATATACTTACAATAATAAAATCTATAAAAAAAAAATAAAAAAATAATAATTTGCTTGGGGCTCGAACACCCTGCACGTCAACCGCGCCGTACGAAAGCTGACGGCATTTCAAACTACACCACATTCGCGTGTACGTCATGTGGGAATATACACAAACTAAACGTTTACACCATAAATTTATATGAATTTAATAAAATTATTAGTTTGATTTTTGTCGAAATAAAATACAACAAAATATAGAGTAATAAAACAATATATGAGATGAAGATTTGTAGAAAGTTTGTTCGTAATTAGATTATGTAAATTAAAGCATTGCCTACTAATAGGTAACTACATTATTTTGTTTACATTTTCCAAATAGATAGGTATTGAAACTATTAGGTATTTCCAACTGAAACATTTAGAATTACGTACCTGCGGCTTTTCAAAACTATTTAAAAAGTCACTATAATTATAAATTTGATTTTATTTCTGTCCACACATCAATAAAAACTAATATTATACAATATTTTTGTTTACCGATAATCTCCATATTGAACAATTATTGACAGATCATTTCAAAATTTCAACACCCAATCAGAGCCCGTATAACTACTAATACTATACTGTCGGTGTGCGCATGCGCGGGGATCAATCAAATTTTACCCACAATCGATTCGCCGCTAAAGAAGAATATCTTCAAAAATGAAAATTTGTGAATACGTAGTTGAAAGTATCTGTTATTATATAAGAAAAAGTTTACACTACTATATCCCCTCCATTTTACAAAAAAATGGGAAATACCCCCTTCTCGGGGATGAAAAAATATACGAAAGCCTCGGAGGTGTAACCAGAGAAGGTTCCCCTTGTTTTCATTCTAATGAGGTGTAGAGTAGCATTATGTTGCTTTATATGCCATTAGACTGAAAACTTAGACTTTTGATAGCAGTTGCCGCTAGGGCATCTATGCCATTTCGTTCGTTGCGATCCGTGACTGCACGCCGGGGTTTGTTTTGGTTGGATCGGGGAGAGCAGCATATGTGCCTCCTGATGAGAGACTAATAAGTTTCGAAACCGGTAGAGGTGCTTGCGCACTCTCTGATTGGACTAGAATATCGCGCGGCTGTAGTTTCGTGTTGCAACGACATTGAAAATGGTTATTCATTTTTGATTTACTTTACTCTGTTTGGAGTACAAAGGGAACTATTCTCGTTGGAACTTTACCGCGCTGAGCAGATGGGACGTGAATTATATATTGTAAAATTCCCTCATCTTCCTTAGTCTCCGCATCCGTATAACTTGCAAATTGTAGAAGCCTCGGAGGTGTAACCAGAGAAGGTTCCCATTGTTTTCATTCTGGTGGGGTGTAGAGTAGCATTATGTTGCTTTATATGCCATTAGACTAAAAACTTAGAATTTGATAGCAGTTGCCGCTAGGGCATCTATGCCATTTCGTTCGTTGCGATCCGTGACTGCACGCCGGGGTTTGTTTTGGTTGGATCGGGGAGAGCACCATATGTGCCTCCTGATGAGAGACTAATAAGTTTCGAAACCGGTAGAGGTGCTTGCGGCACTCTCTGATTGGACTAGAATATCGCGCGGCTGTAGTTTCGTGTTGCAACGACATTGAAAATGGTTATTCATTTTTGAAAAAATATACATTCAAAATAAGTCCGGAGTTGTATAAAATGACTAATTCTAAGCAACTTTTGTTCTATAGAGGTTTTTCACTAAGTCAATACTTTTCGAGTTATTTGCGAGGGAATATGTTCATTTTTAACAAAAAAAAAACATGTCTTGGACGGTTTTTCGCAAATAACTCAAAAAGTAAGTATTTTATCCAAAAAAATATTCTTAGCAAAAATATAGCTTATAAAAAAGTGAAAAAAATGGTGTATGTACGAAGTCTGTAGACCCAGTAGAAGCAGAGTTTTTAACTAATGAAAAGTAGGTTCTTATTCGTCAAGTTCCAAATCGAATGTTTCAACGTGAAATAACCAAAAAACGGAGCAATTTTCGGGGAAAATTTTCATCGGTTCAAAGTGCTCATTTTTGAAAATATTTGGTTTTAAAGTATTTTTTTTTTTATTTTGAAAATAATTCCTTTTTTTTTCAAAATAACTTAAAAATTATTAGTAATACCAAAAATCTCAAACAGTAATAAAATGTACGTTTTGCTTTTCTGAATATTTTGGATTTTTTGTTTTCCTGTTGGACAAAAATTGGGTATAATATGACTGTACAAAAGGCTGTAACTACAGCCTTTTCAAAAATAAGCACTTTGAACCGATGAAACCTACAGATCATATAAAATATATATAAGCAAAGTAATTTGTGAAGCGGTAATGATTAATTTTATTTGGGTGCTAATTAGGGGGCGATTTTCGCGATTTAGCAAAAAATAAAAGGGACCAACAATATTTTGAGCGTAAATCACTTACTTTTAATGTTAGAAGTTTATTATAAAAATTATAAAAAGTTATAAAAATAAAGGGCCGGCGTAGCCGAGTGGTAGTGTGCTAGGAGTTCAAATCCTACCGCCGGCAAGAACAACTAGACATTTTTAAAATGTTTATAGGCCCCAGCTCGACTCAGCCTGAATAAAATGAGTACCTTGGGTAAAACCAGGGGTAATAATAGGCGGTTGAAGCGTAGCACTGGCCCTGTTACCTTCCTTGTATACCGTAGGCCCCAGATATAGCAGATATATACTACCCTGCTATACTCCCAAAGCCACGTGAGCGGTATAAAACGGGAGACTATTTTTACATAAAAATAAACCTTTTTTTAAACACTTTAAATAAATTTTAATGAGTTTTCTCCGAAAAGTGTTCCGTTTTTTTGGTAATTTCACGTTAAAATATTCGATTTGGAATTTGACGAATAAGAATCTACTTTTCATTAGCTACAACTCTGTTTCTACTTGGTCTACAGACGTCGTACATAACATTTACTTTTTTGTAAGCTATATTTTTGCTAAGAATATTTCTTTCGATAAAATACTTACTTTTTGAGTTATTTGCCAAAAACCGTCCAAAACATGTTTTTTTTGTTAAAAATGAACATATTCACTCGAAAATAACTCAAAAAGTATTGACTTAGTGAAACGAGTTGCTTAGTTGACAAAAGATGCTTAGTTGACAATTTTTTCACCCCCGAGAAGGGGGCATTTTTCAATTTTTGTAAAATGGAGAGGATGTAGAATTGTAAACTTTTGCTTATATAATAATAGACAATTTTAGCTACCGATTCCCAAATTTTCATCCTTTCTTTATTTTTTTTGGGGTCAGATTGTTCTTTGATTGGGTTTTAAAGCTGCTGCATATGATACCCAAATATAGATAAAAATTCTTTAGTTATTTGTATATAAAGATGCTTTAATTTCTTAGTTATTCATTAAGAAACTCTTCTACTGAATTATATGATCTTTCAGATAGATAAGCATTTGTAATTTTACGGAACTTTGGGAAAGATTTGCAGATTTAATTTGTAAAGGGAGATGGTTGTATAGTTTCTTTGCAGAATATAGAATATTATTTCTTTACCAACTCAGTGGACGGGATGGTAAATTAATATAAAAGTTTGAATTTCTGGTGGAGTAGTCATGATTATGTCTTGCTGAAAAAACAAGCTAGTGCATGTGGGATTAATGATGAATTAATACACAAAATAATATATTAAAAGATGGAATGCAATCGTAGATACGTATTTCTGACTCGTTGGTCGTCATCAGTATGGTGTAGCTAAGTTATAAAAAGGAGCAAATTAATTTGGTAAAGGATCACTGCAGGAGAAATGTACCCAATTGCGGCAATAATGTCAGAGGACTCTGCATTACAAGTCAGAGCTACAACTAACACCGACACACAGGGGCTACAGCTACCTGAGGAAAGGAACGCCAGGATGTTTTAAACACAAAAAGGATGTTAATTAATGACAGTGCACAGTATAGGTATAGATAAGGAAAACATTATTGGCAAAGCTGCCAATGTGGATGAATGAATATATAAGAAAAGATATTAAAATATGGAATGAAACCGTAGATACGTATTTCTGAATCGTTGGTCGTCATCAGTACGGTGTAGCCAAGTTAGAAAAAGGAGCAAATTAACTTGGGAAAGGATCGGGGAGTGCATATAGATTTTCACTTCGGAAAAAATCAAACAAGATAGAACTTTTTGTAATTTCATTAAGAAATGTTTAATAAACAACATATCAAAAAGTTCTACTCGAGAAGTGGGTGCTTCATTTTTTATTAAACAAATGAACTACGAAATTAGATGTTTCTTTAAATAACTCCGAAAATATAAATTTTCGAAAAAAACTGACTTGACCATTGAAAAATTCAGAAAATTTTACAAAAAAAAACTTATATAAAGAATTTTCTAAAATTAAATCTGTATCTTCTATAATTTTTTATTTATAACGCTAAAGTCACCCTTCTCACATTCATTGGCGCACTGTAAACTAACGTACGGCGAAGTGCACGGTTGAGTTATTTTAATGTAATTCTTTAACTAATGGATCAAATAAAATTTTAGAAATTGAACATGAAAGAACAATGATTAAGCTATCTTATGCTTATAATAGAAAGAAATAAAATGTATGGGCATAAGTACGGTGTGGGCGGAAAATGAGCCTTACATGAATTTTGTTTAAAAATGATTTAAAAATGTGTAACTAATACAATTTTTCTTATAAAACTCTCAATTTTGCACAACTTACCATTCAAGCATCTTACTGAATGATGTTTCATTCAATAAAAATCTCAAAAATTTAATTCAAATGATATGACGTCTCAAAAAATGTAATTTTTTAAATCTTCGTAGTTTTATAGAATTACCACCATTTTAAGACGGTATTATTCAAGTTTGAACAGATCTATTACAGTTTTATAAATGCTTTTTTAAATCTTAGGATGTAGTCTTTAAAATACACTACATTATTTTACTTTAAAGATGAAATAAACTATTTCTTCTTAAGAAAATTAAGAAAGATAACAAAAATGTAATACAAAAACCGAAAATTACCATCTAAAAAAATGTTTATACAAAGTGATCAAAACTTTTTTCTGTAAAACTTACCTAAAATACATTTAAAATAAGCTTCAACAATAATAAATGTTCGGCAAAAAATTTTTTTTAGCTCTTATACAGTATGTCTGCGTAACTTAAAACCTATTGATAACTTTTTTATTATCAGTTTTACGAAAAAAAGTTATTCTTTATAAAATACTCCTCATCGTATATAATCTAAGATGCAATCATCAAATATCAAATTTAATTAATGTTAGACGAGGTATGTCAAAAAATATGAATTTTACTCAAGAGTAAAGTACCTTTACATTTCACAATATCGAAAATTGTTATTAAGAAAAGTTGTTTGGAATTAAAAAAATTGTTTTAGTGTTCAATTATATCTTTCTAATTAATATATTGTGAATAATAAAGGCACTTAACTCTTGAGTAAAATTCATATTTTTTACATACCTCGTATATAATTAAAAAAGTTTGATATCTGATGGTTGTATCTTAGATTTTAGACCAGGGAGAGCATTTTATGAAGAATAACTTTTGTTCGTTAAAGTGATAATAAAATAGTTATCATAATTGTAATAAAATGATGATGAGTATCCGTAATTTGAGAAAAAATTGAATTTTTTTTTTCGATTAGAATGATGTAATTGTATATTTAGACATAGTTTCTAATTTCAAACAACTTTTTATAATAGCATTTTTTGATATTCTGGAATATAAAGGTACTATACTCTTTAACGAAATTCATATTTTTGACATAACTCGTATAAAATTGATAAAATTGGATATCTGATGGTTCAGTTTTAGATTTTTGACTATCCAGAGCATTTTATTAAGAATAACTTTTTTTCGTAAAATTTATAATAAAAAAGTTTTCCATGTGGTTCCTAGCTATGCAGACACACTGTAAAGAGCTTCTGTATAAGAATTTTCAAATTGCAATGCCATATTCGGATTCAGCATAATCAAAAACAAAATAGAAACATATTTGATCAATGTAAAATGATGAATTTATCAATATTTTTAAAATTATTTATACAAAACAATTGTTATTGTTTAAACAATTAATAAACAATTAGCGGCCAAATCTGCGAGTAGAACATTTTACTTTAACATGTATATAAACTAACAAAAAAGTTTTAGAAAAATATAAGCTTGTTTGAGTTTTTCCGAAACAATGCATATTTTCGTTCTAATTGCACTCCCCTATTTTGAGAAACATATCTCTTACTATTTAATTAAGATACAACGTTTAATGTGAGACCCAGTTACTACTTACAACCTTAATAATATATTTATCTCTGTAAATTTTTATTTTATAGGCAACTACCGGCATCTTATCACCTACATTATCTCTCATAATAATTACTAGATCCTTTGTGAAATGTGAAATCAGAACTCGTTCTGTGCTAAATCACAAAATTGGGAACCGCCCCTATGCCATATCCCATTACCCACAACGTGTTTGTTTTCACCTGTTTGTATGCATGAAAGTAAAACACGAAACTCATTACATTGTTTGAATCCATAACTGTCGCGTCTCTTTTCATGAATTAGCAACATTGTGGTGGTCAGTGGCACCCAACCGTTTAATTTACAATTCCATTAGTTAATGGGTATGTGTATGTATATAAAAATGCAGAATACTTAGCGCAGAAATATCGCTTGATTTGGCTACCCTACACATAATCTCTGATTACCATCACACGAATACAAGCTAAATAAGCTTGAGAATGTATTGTGACTTTCTAAAAAGACATAAAAAATAAAATATAACTCTATGTACACTGTACACACTGTTTCCCCTTTTCAGAAAGGACGCTTATAGCTAAGGCCTTCATACTCCAGGAAAATAAGGCAAACATATACCATGTTCCGGACACTTGACCAGCCAGGTTACAAATGAATTTTTTGGGTACTATATTTATATAAAATGATACATTATAAATACCAAAATGCCCACCACAGTTCGGACGAGAATTTTAGTTATTAACAAATAAGTGTCAAAAATGGCAATTAAATAGCTACAGGTAAAAACAAGGTAATTAAATATACAATTTAGAGAATTCATACTTTAGTAGAAAATTACACTCACCCATTTGTCTACTCGACAATTATTATCGCTTGATTACAGTGATTATTTCATTCATAGGAGATTCTGACCAATAGAAAGCTACAGAAATCTGAATTAAATCGATAATTTTTGATAATTTCCCGTCGTTAAGTATATTACGTCAGATGCCCTTCGTTGCTACGAAAAAATACATTCAGTGACATTAATGACAATTAATGTTTTAAAAATTATAAAAGTGATGACTTTCAATCGTCAAATATTTATAAAAACTGTGTGTTTAATGGTACTTACATAAATAAATTACAATCAAATTTTGGTTTTGAACAGTTTTATTCATGAAATAATCGCAACAAATTGCACTCGACCTCTGAAATTAATATAGAATTTTTGCTCTCGTGACACTTTGACATAATTTCACTCGCCTTCGGCTCGTGAAATTAAAACGGTCAAAGTGACACTTTGAAATAATTTCACTCGCCTTCGGCTCGTGAAATTAAAACTGTCAAAGTGTCACTCGGGAAAAATTCAATAATTTCAGAGCTCTTGTGCAATTACTACTGATAATTTTTGTTAATATCCCGTCGTCAAATATATTACGCCAGATGCCCTTCGTTGCTACAAAAAAATACATTCAGTGACATTAATGACAATTAATATTTTAAAATTATAAAAGTGATGACTTTCAACCGTTAAATATTTATAACAACTGTGTATTTAATTGTAGGTATTGCTGTTACAAAATCTCGTGAACCTAATTCATTCATTTGCTGACGTCAATATACGAACGAAACGATTGAATCCGACATTACTGAAAATATCAGGGTGCAGATGGGACCCAGTCGCGCAATTCGCAGCAAATAAAATAGTCGTATGTTTTTGGCTTCATTTTATTTCGGTTATACATACGCATTTTCAAGGTTCACGAGGTTTTGTACCAACTCTACTAATTTGTACTTACATAAATAAATTGCAATAAAATTTTGGTTTTGAACAGTTTTAATCATGAAATAATCGCAGCAAATTGCCCTCGTGACACTTTGACATAATTTCACTCCCCTTCGGGTCGTGAAATTAAAGCTGTCAAAGTGTCACCCGGGAAAAATTCGATAATTTTAGAGCTCTTGTGCAATTACAACTGATAATAGTTCATGTTTCTGTTGTTTAGAAATTTAGAATACAGACTGATTTTTATGAGATCCAAAAAAAACTCGTCCTCAGCAAGCCATGAAAGAAGAACATTTTGTTCTGTTTTTGTTTTGTTGAACAATTTGTATGTTTATTTGTTTTTAATGTATACTTTGTTGTTTAGTCTGCATGGTCCTCTTGCATTTGAATGTGAGAATTTTTAAAAATATCTTATACCATTTTTTTAATATTAATGAAATTCAAATTTTTTTTGGACATCTTTCTAATTTTTTAGGATGTTACATTTACCTGAATAATATCTTTTAATTCTTACGATATTTGTATACCGGGGAATTCCTGCTTTCCTAATCATTTTACATGAAAAGTCATGAGAAATTATTTATAGAGAACTGAAATCTCTATTAAAAATAAATGTTGATTTGTTCTACGAATTAAACACATTCCAAAATGTTGCAGTCATGAGAATGAAATTGCTATTGCTATTTTGCTATTTTTATAAGAATAAAAAAAACACCAAAACATTTTATACAGGAAATTACCGAGGAAAAATTCAATGTAGAATCACTGTGGAACGATTCTACAAGAGAAATGTACCAAAGGAGGCTAGTACAGAAGATACAGCTGAAACAAATAGACGACATCGAAGATATAAACGCGAGCCGGGAGAAAATTAAAAACAACATTAAAGATGCAGTAACAGAAGCTCTAGGAAAACGCAAAGTCATACTGAACAAAAGAAACAACAACAATACACCATGGTTCAGAAAAGAAATACAAGAGAAATGTAAAGAGAAGCGAGAGGCCTACATGAAGTATAAAACATCAAACACTCCAGAATCCAGAGACACCTATAGAAGAATACGAAATAAAACAGAGCAGTTGGTAAGAAGAACAAAAAATGAACACTGGGAACAGTTTACAAAAAGGATGGAAAGCGATTTTCATAAAGTTTTCAGGAAGTAGAGATAGCCATAAATTTACTCAAAAACAGAAAGTCACCAGGACCACACGGAATAACCAACGAGCTTCTAAAACACGGAGGAGAAAGTATAACCCTAGAGATGACAAAACTTATACAAAAACTAATATTGCACTGCAAGATACCAGACATATGGAGAAACAGCAAAATGATACCAATGTTCAAGAAAGGAGACAAAGAAGACCCCAACAATTATAGAGGTATAAATCTACTGAACACCGCACTTAAGCTAACCACAAAAGTCCTAACCAACAAAATCAATAAACTAACAACTTTATCAAATGAACAACAAGGATTCAGATCCGGAAGATCCTGCGTAGACGCCGTATTTGTACTGAAGCAAATCACAGAAAAGACCATTGATTACAATAAACCAGCATCTCTATGTTTTATAGACCTGACAAAGGCTTTCGATCGCATCCAAGTCGAAGACGTCTTACATTTACTGTATAGAAGAAACATACCAATCAATATTTAATTAAACAAACCATCGAAAACATCTATTTTCATAATCGAATACAAGCAAAAATAAATGGAAAACTAACGCAGTTTATACCAGTACAAAGCGGAGTCAGACAAGGTGACTCGTTCAGCCCACTGCTCTTTAATATAATAATAGACGAAATAATAAAAGCAGTACGTAAAGGTCATTGTTACAGAGTGGAGAACAAAGAAATCCAAATATTATGTTATGCAGATGACGCCGCAATAATCGCCGAGACAGAAAACGATCTCTAAAGATTAACACACATCTTCAATACAACAGCCAAGAAATACAATATGATAATATCAGCAGAAGAAACCAAATGTACGACAACATCTAAATACCCACTATGATGTAAATTCGAAGTTGATGGGAAAATATTAAAGCAGGAAGCAAGGTTTAGATATCTGGAAATATATATAACCAGTTACGGAGATGGTGAAGAGGAAGTACGACAACAAAGCTTAAAAGCAAGTAAAGCGGCAGGATTCCTAAATGACACAATCTGGAAGAACAAACACCTAAGACAAGACACAAAAGCAAGATTCTATTAAGCAGCAATTAGACCTATATTGACATACTCGGCAGAGACAAGACCTGACACATCTAAAACGAGACGACTACTAGAAACAACAGAGATGAAAATACTCCGACGAATATCAGGGAAAAGTCTGTTGGATAGGAAGAGAAGCGAAAACATAAGAAGATCATGCAATGTAGAAGATATAAATGGATGGGTGACAAAACGGAAACAGGAGTGGAACGAACACATTAGTAGAATGGCAGAGGATAGGATAGTACGAATAGTACGAGACAAGTCACCAAATCGACGAAGAAGTATTGGCAGACCAAGAAAAAGATGGTGCGATAATTTAAACAATTTAGGAGACTAATATTGAAGAAGAAACAATCTTAAGGTCTACATACAAGAAGGAACAAGAAGAAGGAGAAAATTTTGCAAACATATAATACATTTTCCGGAGTATTATTAGTTCAATCACGGGAGATTTGACCTCTAAAAATCATACGATCAAGCTACATTTTGCTGATAATGTCAATTTTGGGACCCCAAAAGATGCAAAAAAGTTTGCTACTTCTACTCCCGGGCTTCTCCCTAAAACTCCCCATAAGAATTGTAAAAACGGCAAAAATAGCGCAATTTTTATTTATTTAACAGCTGTAAAGAAACTGACTTTATTTGCGACAAAATGCAAAAATTGGATACGAAAGCTGCCTTTTTCACTTTTAAAACGCATTTCAAAAGTCAATACACAATAAACTGCTCGTCAAAAGTTAGGGACATAGAAAATTATGCTGTTTTTCATTGTTGATTTTTTCGCGAACTGACGAATTCCGCTATTTTTTTTATTTTAGATTTTTCTTTAGTATTTACACAATTGTGAAAAGGTTTACTCAAACTTATTTTTTGTACTTATACCGGGTGGAAGAAAAGAAATGTTTTTCTTATGTTAAGTTTGAGACACCCTGTACGGAGAACGAGGTACAAATGTGAGTATACATCAGAATCGTATTGTAGTCTTATGTTGTGTGAACATGTTGTTGTTTGAATGTCCCTGATATCTTTAGAAACAAAAAAATAGACGGTTTTGTAACTTAATATGTGTTTTAACCGAAACAAAAGTTTGAGACACCTTGTGGGGAGAAAAAGGTACAAAGGTGAGTATACCGCGATATTATGTTGTAGTCTCGTATTTTTTTAATATTTTATTTTTTTTAATTTCTCTGATATATTTAATAACAAAGAAACTAGACGGTATTACTCTTTAATATGTGTTTCTATGTTTCACATGTGTGATGTGATGCATTCTTCTTCTTCTTTGAGTGCCTCTCCTATCGGAGATTGGATATCATTAGGGCGATTCTAATTTTAGTGATGCATGTCGTCAGTTAAAACACATATTAAAGAGTAATACCGTCTAGTTTCTTTATTATTGAAGATATTAGAGAAATAAAAAAAAATAAAATATTCACAAATTATGAGACTACAACATAATATCGAGGTATATTCACCTTTGTGCCTTTCTCTCCCTACAAGGTATCTCAAACTTTTGTTTCGGTTAAAACACATGTTAAATTACAAAACCGTCAATTTTTTTTGTTTCTGAAGATATCAGGGACATTCAAAAAACAAAATGTTCATAAAACATAAGACTACAATACGATTTCGATGTATACTCACATTTGTACCTCGTCCTCCCTACAGGGCGTCTCAAACTTAACATAAGAAAAACATTTCTTTTCTTCCACCTGGTATAAGTACAAAAAAAAAGTTTGAGTAAACCTTTGCATAACTGTGTAAATACTAAAGAAAAATCTAAAATAATAAAAAAAAAATTAGCGGAATCCGTTAATCTGTTCACGAGAAAATCTGCTATGAAGATTCAGCAGAATTCTCTATATCCCTAACTTTTGACGAGCAGTTTAGGTATATCGAATTTTTACCGTTGAGTTGATACACATTTTATTTAAAAAAGTTTCAGAGAGAGTGGTATTTTCTACACAAAAAGGGCTAATATACATTTTTGGTCAAAATTATCTCAGCTACATTTCTTGTTTGAAACATTTTTTTCCACCTACCTTTACCGAAAGTATACTTTTCCGGACCTGATTGTAGGGAGCAAAGTTGTACTTTTCCTCCCTAGGGAGGAAACCTAAAAGTGTCGTCATGGTATTACATTCATGAAATAAGTATAACTTATTGACGCCCTGTACAATATCTATTTTCTATTACGTCAGTATCTATACATTTTAACGTTTATTTATAAAACACCCTGTATTTTGCAGAATGGCAAAAAACAGTAAATTGTTATTTTGATTTAACAATGTTTACATTAATAATTTGACTTATATTTGACAGTTGACAGTTATATTGTACGTAAATGGTAAGTACATACCTATTTGTTAGTTTTAGTTCTAATAAATTTTGTTGGTTAGTTACATAAATAAATTAAGTAAAAATTAAAAAATAACTTGTTATTTGAGGAAGGTGGAAAAACCATATATGTATAACATGGGAGTAAAGTGCCTTTTCCTTCCTTGAATTACTATTGCCTTCCGCTACGCGTCGGGCAGTAAACTTCATTCTCGGGAGGAAAAGTAACACTTTCCTCCCTTGTTATACAAATAGCTATTTCTACGGCATGCAGATTATTGCTAAATCGATGTTTTCGCCCCCCCCCTTCGAGGGGATTTTAGGGAGAAGGCCGGGGGTAGGAGTGGCAAATTTTTTTGCATCTTTTTGGGGTCCCAACATTTATATTCTCAGCAAATGCAGCTTGTTCGTATGATTTTTAGAGATCAAATCTCTCACGATTGGACTAATAATACTCTGGCAAATGTATTATATTTTTGCAAAATCTTGGAATGTGTTTAATTCGTAGAACAGTTTTAACATTTTTTTTAATACAGATTTCAGTCCTCTGCAAGTAGTTTCTCATTACGTTTGATGTAAAATAATTAGGGAAGCAGAAAGTCAACAATTTAGAATTTCCCATTAATCCACAAGGAAAAAAGGCATCTGACATATTTCACGATTTCCGTTACTATCATCAGTTGCCATCCACCGTTCAAGATATGAGGTGATTGAACCTCTGAAGATGTTCATCTTAAGGCCATCGGTACATAATTCGCAAATATTTTACGGCTATCCCTACTTTTTCTGTCTTTACACGGCAAATTACGTGTAGTAAAATTCACACTGGTATGGATATGTAAACATTACTAGAATGTCATTCTACTTGACAATGTCATGATTAACTTTAAAGAGATGGCTTTTGAATGTTCTTGGATAACTGTTATTTGTATAAACAAAGATAGATTTGGAAAATATTACCACGGATATTGTGTTCATTTTTTTCGAATCCTGAAAAAACCAATAGATATTTTTGAAAAATTTAAACGCAGAATGAAAGACTAAATTATTTCCGAGGGCCGAAAGTTCCTTAGAATAAATAAAAAGTTTATTTTGAATGAGATATTTGAAATTAAATATTACACTACATTTTCTCTTAGTTTTTCACCCCTGTAACTTATTAAAATAAACATTATAGAAGTTCTCAGGGACTTTCGGTCCTCGCTAATAACATAATCTTTCATTCTGCTTTTAAATTTTTCAAAAATACTTATTATAGTACTGTCGCCAGGGGGGGTACAACGGCCTCCTTTATTCAGATGGACTTACCCAAGTTTTTTTCATGTATTTTGACCCGTAGAATACGAATTTTTTGGGTAACAGTTGATCCGGATGTCGATAAGATTGTTATTGACCAAGAACTTGAGGACTTACATAACCGCGATCTCTCGCAAAACAAAACATTTTTTGGTATTTTTTGGGTCATTCTAAACAAAACATGTTTCTACAATTTTTTCGTAGGATGGCTAGTTTTCGAGATAACCGCGGTTGAACTTTAAAAAAATCGAAAAATTGCAATTTTTGAACCCGAATAACTTTTGATTAAAAAATAAAATAGCCAGTCTGCTTACCGCATTTGAAAGTTTAAGTCAAATTATATCGGTTTTAATTATTTGCATTGCTAAAAATTTATTTTTTTATTGTTTAACAAAGCTATAAACACATAGTGTTTCCCGTGCCTTTACATGCATTTTAACGCATGCTACGTAGAAATAGCCTCGATTGCACTAGTACCTATTCTACCTACTCGTTAGATTTTAAATGAGAAATCATAGAAAACATCACTAACGCACTAGGTGTTTGTAGCTTTGTTTAACAATAACACAATAAATTTTTAGCAATGCAAATAATCAAAACCGATATAATTTGACTTGATCTTTCAAAGGCGCTAAGCAGAATTGCCATTTTATTTTTTAATCAAAAGTTATTCGGGTTTAAAAATTGCAGTTTTTCGATTTTTTGAAAGTTCAACCGCGTTTATCTCGAAAACTGAGCATCCTACGGGAAAACTTGTTAGAATATTTTTTACTTAGAATGACCCAAAAAATACAAAAAAATGTTTTGTTTTGTGAGAAACCTCTGTTATGTAATTCCTCAAGTTCTTGGTCAATAACAATCTTATCGACATCCTGATCAACTGTTACCCAAAAAATTCGTATTCTACGGGTCAAAATACACGAAAAAAACTTGGGTAAGTCCATCTGAATAAAGGAGGCCGTTGTACCTCCCCTGGCGACAGGACTATTAGTTTTCTCGGGATTCGAAAAAAATTAATCCCCATTTGAATAGCATTGTAGCCGAAAATACGTACCCATCTCCTTAAGTGAGGGTCAAATGGTGCCCTGGGCCCAATCATGTAATATTTACAACATCTATGTTACTTATACAGGGTGTCTAGAAACTCTACCGACAAACGAAGACAGGAAATTCCTCAGATAATTTTAAGACAATTTAACCAAATTCACTAAGTCCGAAAATGCTTCCTAGAGCTTTTTGAAGATGGAGTCTTGTAATTAGTTTTTCTTAAATATTTCCAGAACACTTCTTGTTAGAAAAACGAAAATTGGTACACGTATTTATCTTCCAGAGATAAATTGATTCCATCCATTGTGAATTCCTAGTACCAGTCATAGGCGTCCGTTTTGGGTGGGGCAACGGTTATTTTGTCTCATAACTTTTTTGTCTTTAACGTTTAAGCATTTCTGACACTAGATTATTAAATTGTAAGGTATTCTAGTACTAAAAGGTACTCTTGCTTTAAGCTGGTAGGACACACCGTTTTCTAAAAAAATCGATTTGAAAATATTTCGTTTCCTGCATTTGAAAAAAAGTTGAAAAAAAAAATTTCAAAAATAATGGTGTAGTTTACAAACTTAAAGCAAGAGTAACTTTTAGTACTAGATTACCTCATAATTTAATAATCTAGTGTTAAAAATTATTAAAATTAAAGACCAAAAAGTTATGCGATAAAATAACCGTTGATCTAGCCAAAACGGACGCATATGACCGGTACAAAAAATTTTTAATTAGTGAAATTGATTCATCTCTTGAATATTAATAAACGTATCAGTTTTCGTTTTTGTAAATAGTGTTTTTTATTATTTTTTTGATATTCAAAAAACGAAAAATTTTCAAATCGATTTTGACCGCCTATGACCGGTACTAGAAATTTGCAATGGATGGAATCGATTTATCTCTGGAAGATAAATATGTGTACCAATTGTTGTTTTTCTAAATAGAAGCGTTCTGGAGATATTTAAGAAAAACTAATTACCAGACGCCATCTTTAAATAGCTCTAGCTCCCTTAGGAAGCATTTTCGGACTTAGTGAATTTGATTAAATTGTCTTAAAATTATCTGAGGAATCTTCTGTCTTCGTTTGTCGGTAGAGTTTCTGGACACCCTGTATACTACTTCCACTCTCTCTTTTCCCATTCACGAAATTATTCACTAACTACTTTTTACACTAGGTCTCTTTTAACTCACAGAAACTAGTATCGCAAAATTAAGCCTGTTTTCCATAGAAATCACAATAAGTTAAACAACGACTTTTGACGTTTATAGCTTTCAATGACAGTGAGAATTTTTTTATTTATTTGCTTTTATTGTTTATTTGGTTTTATAAATCAATAGAGTTTTATTTATTTATCAATACAGTTTATTTGGTTTTATATTTATAAAAAATAAATATAACATTTCAGTTAAATAAAGGTAGAATTGCAATACTGACTTTTGGGTCCCCAGACAAAGACGAGTATTAGTAATAGGGCTTTTGATCGATTGTCATTTGTTTCGAGCTTCTGTCATATGTTGTATAATCTGTATATAATATTAATATACACGGATTGTACGACATATGACAGAAGCTCGAAACAAATGACTGTGAATGAAAAGACCGATATCGTAGTATTGATTATTTCATTCATAGAAGATTTTGACCAATAGAAAGCTACAGAAATAAAAATTAAAGTGATAATATTTGATAATATCCTGTCGTTCAAAAATGAACATTCAGGGCCGGTTGTTCGAACGCTAATCAAGAAGTTGATTTATAATCAAGTTCCCTTAACAACCATCAAATAACAAAATCCGTTGTTCGTACGCCAATCAGTTGATTTTAATCAGCTGTGTTAATTACCATTATGATAATTAACATAATTGATTGATTAATTAATTATTAATTACCATAACAATTATCAACATAATTGATTAACTAATCAAATAATTGTAATCAATTATGTTTTCAGTACGCCAATCAAAGTTGACATTGACAGTAAGTAAATATGACGTTGACAGTAATTAAATATTTGATAATGATCAGTTGATTTCATTTTTGATTAGCGTTCGAACAACCGGCCTTAGTGATATTAATGACAATAATAATTAATGTTTTACAACTTGTCACAGAGAACTCTAAGAAATACGTTTAGCAAATATTCAGGTGAAGATATGAACAAGATATTAGTTAAAATGATTTAAAAAGACTGTTTTATTCATGAAATAATCTCAGCGAATTACCCTCGATCTCTAAAATTATTATCGACTTGTTCCCTCGTGCCACTTTGACATAATTTCACTTCCCTTCGGATCGTGAAATTAAAACTGTCAAAGTGTCACTCGGGATACAAATCGATAATTTTAGAGCTCTCGTGCAATTATTACTGATAACTCAATTTGTGAAAAATTTGCATTTGTACTACCGTTTCCCCAAAGGTTTGATATATTAAAAATATTAATTGTTTTTTATGTAATTCACTCGAGAGATGTTAACTTTAGGCAGTATTAATCTTCTTAATAATAGTAACTTTGTTGTTGTTTACGACTTTTTTTATTTATTTATTACCGTTCTATATTTATCTTTATATTCGTAATAGTCTGTATGGTGTTCCAGCTGTTTAATGTTGAGTCCAACAATCTCCTCACTAGTGAAAAAAGATTAAACACTTCAATAAATTAACTTTATAAAATACGTTCACGGGATAATAGCCATTTCCTAATTATTACCACTGACACTCTGACAGTACGTATCAATAGGGCTTTTCAACGATTCTCATTTGTTTCGAGCTTCTGTCATATATCGTATAATCCATGTATAATATTAATACACACAGATTATACAACATAATATGACAGAAGCTCGAAACAAATGAAAATCGTTGAAAAGCCCTATACGACACATCGACGTACGTTTCACTTTATTTTTTGATTCAAATTGTTTGAAAATGAATCGTGATGCATGGGAGAAGTTAGAGTGGAAGAACTATAACAATTCTAGTCAATGTTTCCATGACTGTATAATTTTAAAGGGTTATTATTCAAATATTTTCAATTTTGGTGGCTTAGTATGTAAGGATATAGAATGTAAGATAGAGAAAGCAAGATCTGCATTTCAAAAAATGCCTAAGTTATTCAAATGTCATGTTTTATCATTGCCCATAAAAGTCAGGTTACTGCCATGTTATATCTTTCCTATACTGTTGTACGGAGTTGAGTCGTGGACTCTCACAGAAGCCACCTGCAAGAAAATTGTGGGTTTTGAGATGTGGCTTTATCGTCGAATCCTGAAGGTGTCTTATATTGACCACGTTACTAATGAGGGTGTTTTGCTGAGAATGCAAAAAGAAAAAGAGCTGTTAACCACAATAAAAGCATCCAAAATCGAATACCTCGGTCACATCATGAGAAACAGCGAAATATATGGACTACTGCAACTAATCTTGCAAGGAAAAGTGGAGGGAAAACGAGGACCAGGAAGGCGAAGGATTCTTCCTGGCTGAAGAATCTACGCACACGGTTTAACACGACAACCACAAGTCTTTTTTGGAGCACCAGTGTGCAAAGTACAGATTGCCATGATGGTCGCCAACATCCGAAACGGATAGGCACTACAAGAAGAAGAAGTATGTAAGCATCCTCTTAGTATAACCTAAACCTTTTTTTCAATCTTAGTCAACATTTAAACCTTTAACGTATTAGGTTATACTTATTTTAGGTTCAGCACTGATGATGATCTGTAATCAGATCGAAAACGTTCTGATTATGTGATGTAGCCCTTTTTAGGGAATTTTATAGCTTTTATAAATGATTTTACTTAATTTTCCCATTAAGTTTCCTCTGGCCTGTTTGACAATTCACCACCCGGTATATGCCCGTTTATCATAAAATTTTAAAAATTGGGATATAAATAAATTACATGTGAAATATTCTCCTGGGTATATTTTAAGCCTTGTTTTAATAACATCCGTTAGAGAGCATTTAGTATATTAAAAACCGCAACATTAAACATTTTGTAAAAGGCAAAAAGCATAATAACAACATTTTAAAATGCAATCGCAACTGAATTATTAAAACCAGACATCCTGCGAAGGGGCGGCAATCTCCCCTATCGAGTCGTTGAACCCCCCACCTCTTCATCGACGAGGCGCACGTCGATAATAAGACTATAGGGGTTGTATATGTATGTCGCGCAACACTAACACTAGGCAGCCTATTTGTACTTTTTCTTTAACAATATAGGGGTAAAAACAATATTTTATTAGTTTATCGACAATCGTAGTGTGCAACAAAGACTAATATTATGTGTGTGAGAGTAAAATCCGCAGGAATCTGCAGTGGTGCGAATCAGGAATCTTGTGAAATCGTAAAATGACAGCCAGAAATTCTCCTTGTCGGGATACTCTATTTTTGTTGTAAATAAGAGCACCTTCAAACGAGGATTATCGTTCGAGATCTAGTGTACCGTTTAATTTTTGTGAAAATATTCGTTCGAGTGGGATTTTCAAGTGTCGGAAGTTGTGTTTAGTGTTCCCGTTTTCACCACTGTACGCCATTTTGCAATTTCCTTTAGGCGTATACAGTTTATGTTGATGTCGGGTTTAGGCTGGAATTTGGTGGTACTTTTTCGGAATGTTGAGGTGGATTGATGCTGTTTAAGTTTCTTCAAAAGGTATTTATACCACATTTCTTTTATTTTTAACGAGTTTGTGTTCAAGACGTGCTATATTTGGCGGACAGATGTTTTTGACATAATATGCGCAGATTTTATATGCTAAGAATTTCCTTTCTATAACCTTGTATAGATTGTTGCTAAAACGTTTAAATAAAACTGAAATGCAGATATTTTATACCAAAAAGATCATGACTATATATTAGTAAACATAAATAGTAGCCTTTTTTGTTTGGATACATTTGCGTTTGCACATTATGACGATATGTACTAACGTCAAGTGAAACATCAGCCTGGTAATTGATTATTTGTATGCAAATTTGCTGTGTATAATTTTATGTTTTGCGAATAAGCAGCGAGTCAAAACTGCTGTATAAAAACACCAAATGTAAATATGAAACATTGATTTATTCTAAATAACTGCATTTTCAAGCTTGGGATATATTAATCAATAAACCGTGGGCAGATTTAAACACTTTTAAAATTTATAGTAAAAATTGTTGTACTAGATTGCTTCTAGGCGTGTGTGCCACAATTAAGTTGAGGCTCTTATCTGAAAAAGACCTTTGGACCAAATATTGGCATTAAACTTGAGATGAGATCTGAACTTTATTTGAGTCCTGATTAGAATGAAATCTTTTTAACCAGTTGAGTAATTTTCAGTTTACTTTAAATTATCAAAAAATGCTTATTTAGCATTTTCCCGTTTAGTTTTACATTTGTTTCAGGATTTTTGCAGGTTTTTTCTTCAAACTGGATTTTTAATCTCAATGTTTTACCTTCTATTCTTATTTGATTTGATTTGTTTTATCAGTATTATTTTAAATTATTATTTAAACGTTTTGCTTCGAAATTTATGGATTCAACCAATACTAAAAAGTCATTTTATAGATATATTGAAGATATTGTAGATATATTAAAGACTAACTTTTTTAGTTATTTCAAAACTTATTGATTTATTTATTTATACAAGACTTCTAGTCGAGGAAATGAAACTGAAAAAATGGCAAAACCTCGCAATTTTTTCGTCCAGCATCGATTTGTACAAAAATTTGGGATTAGGGTCATTTCATCCTCTAGTTCATTTTCTAAATAACAAAATGTCTGGCTAATTGGCTCGGCCAGGGCCATCAAATTCACAAAAAAAAAAAGTTCATTTTCTATATTGAGCCGTTGTACGCTTTTGGTTTTTTAAGCGTGAAAACTCTCCCTAATTGTAAAAAATGATAAAATAACATTTTAAACTTTAATATTCTCAACATTCGGTTCTTATTAGTTACATAATAATTGTTTTATGCTTTAAGATATAATATCATAATATTTCAACCCTTACAACCACCCTTGTTGGAGCTATATATAAAAAATTGACTTATCCCAAAAGAATAATTTCGGCTTGCATCGATTTACATAAAAATTTGAGATTAGGATTATCTCACCCTGTACTTTATATTCTATATCATGCTCAAGGGCGTTGATTATTTTTAGGGGTGTAAACTACCCTTTATTATCAAAAATTATATACAAACATTGTAAACTTTAATATGGGTAAACTTTAGTTTTGATTGGTTAAATAATGATTGTTTTATGCTAAAGGATATAATATCATATTTAAACCCATAAAAACTACCCTTAATAACATTACAATTTTTATAAGTAGATAATTTAATAGATTTATGCAAAAAAAAGTAGAATTAAAAAATTACAAAAACATTTATTTACACAAAAATACGAATTTGCAAATATGTACAAATGCAAATACAAATAGTTTTTTAGTCATCTTCCAGTATACGAACCAGTTCTGTGGTATTATATATGGTTGAAAATGCTCTATAAGCGGACTATTCGAATTTTTCGAAAAAAAAATCGTTTTATAAACATAGCTCCTTTATTTTTGGCAATAAAAAGTTTTTTCAAAAATGATTTTGTAGGACTTTTGAAGATGTATAAGATTATGTAAATTAAATTCCGTAAGATACGTTAGTTTTTAATTGGGGTGGGTTTAAAGGGCTCGATAAGGGGGTGTTTGCTCGTAAATAGAGCACAATAGAGCTCGTAAATATGTAGAAGGAAATTTTAGTTATGAAAACAGCTACAATTTAGTAGACTATCATTTTTTCGTATCTTTAGTATTTTCGGAGATATTTTGAAAAAAATGGTGAAAAATACGAAATGTAAAAAACATTTTTTTCTTAGAATTACTTTTTACATCCATTTACATAGTTAAAATGTAATAAAAATTTCCCACCCCCGAGATGGGGTGGCAACCACCCCCAAGGATTTAGCGTACAGCGGCATGATAAGAAAATGATCCTTAGACTTTTCCCTACCTTTTGTAAATATTTCAAGTAAATCCATGCTGGACGAACAAATTTCGAGCCAAAATGCTTCATTTCCTCGACTATTCGGGCATTTTTATAAAACACAGTCATAATTCTAATACTAAGAACTAATTAAAATTATTTTAAACAAAAGTAAAAGTATATACAAAATGCTCAACTACTCTGGAGGACCGGATAAGCAATATTTTTCCATTCACTTCAATTTTGTGCTTTTCTTTTCCAATCCCTCATCTTCACGTGGTTAAGGTCTTTCTCGACTTTATAAATCTACCTCGTTCTTGATCTAACTCTTCTTTTTTACCCGTTCTGTCTACATGTCCCAACCATCTGATTCTTTGTAACTTGACAAACCTGGTGATGGTAGGTCCTTTGTACAAAACCATTAATTCGTTGTTGGTTCTTCTCTCCCAACCGTCTTCTGTCATCTGTCCTCCGAACACGCGTCTCAATATTTTCCTTTCCCATCTTTCCAGAGTATCCTCTTCCTTCTTATTTATTGTCCATGTCTCGCAGGCATATGTTACTATGAATCTAATTACTGTTTTATATATTCGGAGTTTGCCTTGTCTAGAAACGTAGTTTGAGTTCATTAGGGCTCTTAAATTACATCATCATCAATGGCGCTACAACTCTTCGTGAGTCTTTGCCGCGTTTACTATTGCCTTCCATGTTTGTCGGTCCTGTGTCACTAATTCCCATTGTCGCACTCCCATTTTCTTTAGATCTTCTTTGACTGCATCTTTCCACCTTTTTCTAGGCCGCCCTACACACCTTCTTCCATCTGGCCTTTCCCAGAACACATTGTTTATAAGGCAATTGTCGTTACTGCGTATCACATGCCCTGCCCATCTGAGTCTATTGGCCTGTATATATCTGACTAGATTTTCTTTTACGAACAGAGACTTTAGCTCGTTATTGTATTTGCGCCTCCATTCGTTTGTCACGCTGTCTCTGCAAGGGCCATATAGCATTCGAATGATTTTACGTTCCCACACCAGCAATTTATTTACTTCTTTTTTATTAGCGTCCATGTTTCGTTTCCATACGCGACTGCTGGTCGTATTATGGTCTTATATATCTGGATTTTTGCACCTCGTGAAAGAAGTTTTGACTTCATTAGATGTTGCATTGCAAAGAAAGATCTGTTTCCTGCCATTATTCTCGTTTCAACTTCTTGTTCTAATTTGTTGTCATTTGTGATTGTTGCTCCTAGATATTTTAATTCTTTAACCACTTCGAAGTTGTGATCGTTTATAGCAGTGGTTCCCAACCTTTTTTGTCTGGCGACCAACCTTCTGATGTTTTCTCATATTCGCGGCCCATCCCTCACCCATGATGATACGCTATTCTATAGTCTGTACGTCACTCAGCTACTGTAAGAGCCACACCGCGACCCGTCTGAAATCTGCCCGCGACCCACTAGTGCACCGGTTGGGAAACGCTGGTTTATAGTAATGTTTTGCGTTATTCGCCGTCGTTCTTGTTTTGAGACAACCATGTATTTTGTTTTGTGTTCATTTATTTTTAGACCGATGTTTAATACACCTTCTTCAAAGCTCGAGAAAATATTATCCTTAATTTCTAATGTTGATTGTGCTACTGCGTCTACGTCATCGGCAAAGGCGAGTATGATTTTTGCTCCTCGAGCAGTTATGTCTGGTTTGATTTTGTGATACATTTTCCGCATGGCATATTCTAAGGCCAGGTTAAACAACAATGGGGACAACGGATCTCCCTGTCTCAGTCTAGAATTTACGGAGAAAGCATTTGATATTTTCCCCCCTATTCTAACTTGTGCAAAGGAGTTACTTACACACATTTGTGTTACCGCAGCTAGTTTCTTGGGTACGCCGAGCTCGATCATTGCCTTCCATAATGTTGCACGATTAATTGAATCATAAGCCTGTTTGAAGTCTATAAAGATCATTATATTCCCAATACTTTTCAAGCATTTGTCTTATTGTAAATATTTGATCAATAGTCGATCTGCCAGGCCTGAAACCACACTGGTAGTCACCAACTATTTTTATACGTAGTGTTGATTAGTGAGATTCCTCTGTAATTCACGCATGATTCCTTTTTTCCTTTCTTGTCTATGGGTACAATAATACTACCACACCATTCTTTCGGCATTATTTCTTGTTGCCAGGCCTTTTCTATTAATTGATGGATTTTACTTATGAGTTCATGACCGCCTGTTTTATTAGCTCGGCATCAATATTGTACAGACCAGGGGATTTATCGTTTTTAAGCGTTTTTATGGCATGCGTAATTTCTTCCATGCTTGGTGGGGGTATTTCTAATTCGGCCGTTTGATACTCATGTTCTCCGTTGTTTCCACCATTTTCATTTTTTCATCAGTGAAGTTTTGGATATTCAGGAGCCTTCAAAATATTCAGCCCATCTTTCTATTATTTTGTTTTCGGCAGCCAGCATTTCTCCATTTTTATCTCTTACGGAGTCGGGTGTCCTTATATACGGCCTTTCTTATGTTGTCTTACCTCTCTGTAGAAATTTGGACTTTGATTGCGTCTGTGTTCTCCTTCTACTTTTTCAATTTGTTGTTGCAGATATTGGCTCTTAAATTACCTAATTTTTTATTCCTCTTTGCTATTCTGGCATCGAGATCCCAGTTTTCTTTTCCATTTTCATCGAATATTGCACCCAAGTGTTCAAAATTATCCAACCCTTTAAAAATATAGCTTTTACAATTTACAGACCTCACACTAGACATGATACACACACATGCTCATATATTATTTGGTTTTGTTTTCATTTAGGTCCAATCCAAATTTCTGTGCTTCTTCAATAATTTTCTTCAAAACTCTTCTTAACCTTCCGATGACCAACCTTTTTTTGTTACACGGATGACCAACGGGTGTAAAAAATCACTCCAGGTCAAAAATGACCTGGAATGAATGTTTTCAGCATTTAAACCTTCATCTAACAATACATCCTCGTTTTCTGATACTATTTCATCTTTTATATCGTCATAAAAATCGCTAGCAGTAACAATTTCTTGTAACTCAGCTTCAGTAAAATATTTGCGGGTCATATCTTATATGTACACAAAATACTAAGAAACTATAATAATATACGCCAGGAAATAATAATAATGACTAACTGTAGGAGACAGGAATGTCATGATTCGTACATAACAGGCACCACAATCTAAAAATAGATTTTGATAACGCGCAGTGTAAAACTACTTGGATTTCCACATAATAGACGGTATTTTACTAAACAACAACTTCAGAATATATTTTTTATTCGTAAAGTATAGGGGATTTTTTTATTTCAAAATATTAGAACATCTAGAATGATATTAAAGTCAAATAAAAAAATAATTAGTTAATAATTGAAAATACTTTAGAATTTATTAAAGAAAAATATACGCTGGGGTCCAAATTTACCCCCTTGGTCATCCGAAGGTTAATTCATTCGCGGGTTCTTACTAGGATCGTTAGATCATCAGCAAATGCCAAGCACTGGTCGTCGGCTTAGTGACACAGAAATGTAACTACATTTTGTCTCGTTTTGAGATATCTATACCACTGAACTTACCTTAATGAGTTCTTTTGAGTGACACCTCTTTCTGGATACCTAAAACCCCAGTGAGGAGTTACGAAAACTCCTCTCTACGAAACTCACCAAGGTAAGTTCAATTTCGTAGATTGAACTTCAAAATGTGAAATGTAGTTAGATTTTTGTGTCTCTAAGTCGACGTGGTGTTCGTTTTTTATGATTGTTTCTGCCAACTTCATGCAGCATTTTCTAATTTTATAGTTGCTAACACTAAGTTGAATAATGTAGTGGATAAAGGATCTCTCTGTCTCAAGCCTTTTGCAACCGTAAATTGACCTAAAATATTACCCTGCCAAGCTATTTCACATCACTTTAACTAGCCTGATCAGTTTTTTTGATTTTGTTTTGCACATTATGAAGATATGTAATTTGTATGTGAGTTTGCCGTGTATAATTTTATGTTTTGCGAATATGCAGCGAGTCAAAACTGCTGTATAAAAACACCAAATGTAAATATGAAACATTAATTTATTCTAAATTATACCTGCATCTTCAAGCTTGGGATATATTAATCAATACACCGTGGGCAGATTTAAACCCTTTTAAAATTTGATTTAATAGTTATTTATGATATAAGTGTTAAAAGTACACGTTTAAGGCACGCATGTGAAAGTTTGCAGAATGAGCGAAAGCGAGTTCTGTAATTCACATGAGTGCCTTAAAAATGTACTTTTAAACACGCATATCATACAAATTTTTTTCTACAAACGTAATTACAGGACAATATCTACAAAAACTTTTACTTGAACTTGACTGACATTCCAATTTTATATTTTTTTGACATTACATCAAAATTGCATATACGGTCAATACGAACTGCAGTGCCTTAAAGATATTTTAAAGCACTAGTGCCTTAAAGTAGCATTTTTAACGCTCGTATGGAGTGCTAAAAATTGCATTTTTAACACGGTTGTAGAAAAAAATTGTTAAGGATATGTAAAGGATATGTTAAGGATATGTAAAGGATATGTTAAGGATATGTAAAGGATATGTTAAGTAACAAACTTGCCTCAGCTTGCTATGCAATAAGATCTGATTTGAAGGAAATAAATTTAGTATCTTCCAAAATATCATATACTGAAATCACAATAAAGATGCACTACAAATAAACAAACCATGACACAGTGTATATACATTGTGAATTATGATTTGAGAGTGCTCCTCGTAACATTCAACGTATCTTTGTTTGTTTATTTCTAGTGCATCTTTATTGTGATTCTAGTATAGGTATATTTCTTTGTTCGAGTCTCATCTTCGATATAGCCTTCATTTTTGGGGTTCTAGTACAGCTGCCCAATCCAATGTTATTTTTAAATAACAAAAAAGAGCAGTACGGTATCTGTTTTCTCTCGGAATAACACACATTGCAGAAGCTACTTCAAAGATTACGGAATTTTAACACTTCCTTCTTTATATATTTTACTGGTTGCTTAATTCGTAAACACCTACATGGCTTTCCATCAAGACCTAATCATGACTATTCCACCAGAAATTCAACCTGTTATATATATTTACCAATCCCGTCCACTGAGATCTATTTTATATTCTGCAAAAAACTATACAACCATCTCTCTTTACAACTTAAATATGCAACATATTTCCCCAAGTTCCGCAAAATGACTTTTCAAGTTCAAAAAAAATTGTTTAAAAAATTTTTGACCTATTTTTGACCCTGACAACATGCAAATTTATTAACAGGGAACCCTTTCAAACAAGATGGTGAAAAAAATTGAATCAGAATAGTTTCCCGCACATACAGAGTGAGTCTGTAATTTGGAATAAATTCAATAGATCAAATACTAATTGTTTTTTTGAAAAATACTCAGACATGTTGATTGATATTTCAAATCGAAATTTTTTACATATAATAATAATGTATACAGGGTGTCTCAGTTTAGAGATATGACGTCATCGTTGATTTTCTTAAATGGCAACACTCTAATTTTGATAGCTATTTTGATAGGGTGTGTAAAGTTATATATAACTGCAAAATATAAAATTTTTATTCCCTACCATTTACAGGATAATATAAAATAACAAAGGTATATCTGTAATTTGGAATAAATTCAATAGTTCAAATACTAATTGTTTTTTGAAAAATGCTCATACCTGTCGATTAGTATCTCTAATCAAAATATTTTCCATACAATAATATTGTATACAAGGTGTCCCAATTTAGAGATATGACGTAATCGTTGATTTTCTTAAATGCAACACAATAAAAATTTGATATTTTGCAGTTTATAACTTTATACACCGTATCAAAATAGCTATCAAAATCACAGTGTTGCCATTTAAGAAAATCAACGATGAGGTCATATCTCTAAATTGGGACACCCTGTATACATTATTATTTTATGTGAAAAATTTTGATTTGAAATACTAAGCGAAAAGTCATTTTTGAAAAAAAAACAAATAGTATTTGAACTATTGAATATATTCTAAATTATAGACATAACTTGGTTATTTTTTATTATCTTGTAAAAAGAATGGAATAAAAATTTGATATTTTGCAGTTATGTATAACTTTACACATCCTATCAAAATAGCTATCAAAATAACAGTATTGCCATTTAAGAAAATCAACGATGACGTCATATCTCTAAACCTGTGTACAATATTATTGTATGCAAAAAATTTTGATTTGAAATATTAATCGACAAGTCTGAGTATTTTTCAGAAAAACAATTAGTATTTGAACTATTGAATTTATACCAAATTACAGACTCACTCTGTATATTTACGCATATTACATATACATCCAACGGTTGAAAATAGTGTCGCGCCCGCTTGATTATCAATTAAAAAACAAAAAGATTTTCGATATTGTATTCCAAAAAACTCATCGGGATTTCATCAATCGATGTTTAAACAATATCTACCTACCTTGGCAATAATGAAATTTTCAGTTTTTCACATAGTTTTTGAGGGATAAAAATGGCCGATTTCGCAATTTTTAAATTTTTAATCGCTATCAACTTTAGAGAAAAGTCACTAAAGAGCTTTTCTGTTTGGAATGATCGAAAAAACCTAAAAAAAACTTTGTTCGATGCAAAAAAAAACAATTTTAGGAAAAAAAAAACAAAAAAAAATATTAAAACATTTTTACCACTTTTTGACCCTGGCAACATGCAAATCTGTTAATAGGGAACCTTTTCAAGCAAGATGGTGAAAAAAATTGAATACGAATATTTTTCCGAATAAATGCGAAGTTACAATCTGGGCTAATTGTGTTTGTTTTATTTCCTTATCTTTTATTTTGTAACAAGTGATTTTGATATTGATGAGCTCTCACTTCCCTTTTTCGAGAATTCCTATACTAAAATCACAATAAAGATGCACTAGAAATGAACAAACCAATACACGTTGAATGCTATGAGGAGCACTCCCAAATCATGATTTACAAAGTTTATACATTGTAAATCATGATTCTGGAGTGCTCCCCATAACATTAGACCTGTCCATACAGTGTCCATAAAGTGACGCATACATTCATTATTAGAATATTCTAATCAATAACAATAAACAAAATTATTAGAAATTTTCGAAACAGGTCAATTTTTGATCTTAATTTATGATTTTTTGGCGTATATATACATAATACCAGTGACGTCATCCGTCTAGACGTGATGACGTAATCGATGACTTTTTTAAATGAGAATAGGGGTCGTGTGCTAGCTCATTTGAAAGTTAATTCAATTATCTCTTCAGTAATACAAACATTAACATAATTATGTATACAGTGTGTCCAAAAAAAATTATTTAAGTGAATTAATTGACACATGAAGGAGAATGTGCGTAATTAAATTTATTTAATTCAAAATACATTTTACTGCTGTCAGAGAATAGAAATAAAATTTTTATTTGACAAAGAAGTTTTTTGTTGAAAAATAAACATTTTCACTCGCAAATAACTCGAAAAGTATTGAGTTAGTTTAGAACAAAAGTTGCTTAGAATTAGTCAGTTTATCCATTTCCGGACTTATTTTAAACGTATGTTTTTCACCCCCGAGAAGGGTAACTTTCACCTCCCAAGTAAAAGCAACAAGCAGCACAAATTCAACTTTGAAGTGGAGGGTAAATGGAACCTAAATCCAAATTTTCATGTAATTCGGAGTTGACCCTGAAAATTACATGGTATTGCCGTATTTCACGTTCATTTACTGGGTCATAGGTGATTTTTAATAATAACGCACACCACTGGTGAAATAGCCTTACAATTAAAAATAAAGTGACACATAAAAGCGATTACCGATTTTTAGGAATTAAAATTGTTGATACAAGTGATGACATGTATCCTGCCCCTTTTGAAATAAATACTATAATTTTACTGTGTTCGTAATATGAGTAAACATATTACTCTGCAATTATAACTGTCTAAAAGCTTTCATACGATATTGAAGCGTGGACTCCCAAGAGACAAAATGAACCAATCGTTTTAAAATGTATGTATTGTATAACTCCGTTATCATTATTGGATAATTTTCTTTGATTTAAAATGACACTCGGTTATTATATACGGCGATGTCAGGTGTAGAATACATTTAGGGGAACCCAAGCGGGGATTTTTGCAGTTACTCGAGCGCGTCAGATTATCACATGGGAGAAACCTTGTACCCTGTAAATGTACCTCTACCATATATTGGCTCTTAATACAGGGAAGTTCGTTACGGGAGGTCCGAAAAAAAATCTGTCCTTAAAAAAACTCTAAATTGTCAGATTAAGATAAGGTAAGTTAAGTACATGCAAAACAGTGTATATTTCAAGAAACTCACGTTTTGAGCGGGGCGTAAGGAAATGGGTGAGTCACAAATTTTCACAAAAAAAGCGAATATTTCGCGAAATGAACGTCAGATCGAAAAACTTAAAAATACGTGTTCTAAATATATCGAATGCTACCAAACACCACCCCCACAGAGAGGGGTGGGGGGTAAATTTAAAATTTTAAATACGAACCCCGCGATATTTCGCGAAATGAACATCAGATTGAAAAACTGCAAATTACACGTATTTAATATTTTTGAAAATTCTATCGAATGGCACCAAACACGACCCTCACAGAGATGGGGTGGGGTGTTACTTAAAAATCTAAAATAGGAGCCCAATTTTTTATTGCAGATTTGTAGTCTTTACGTAAAATAAGTAACTTCTATTCGAGACATTTTTTGAATTACGGATAGATGGCTACATAATCGGAAAAACGATTGTTGGAAATGGAAAATTAACTTAAAAAATGGAAAGTGTCCCACTTTATGGAAAAATTAACTTATCTTTTTTTGGATTTTGGACCTAATCTTCACAACCCAATTGGTCCCCATAACGCTCGAGTAACTGCAAATTTAGCATACTTTCCTCCCCTACTATTAAATCTGTGACTTGGTTCTAAGAGGGACAATGTCAAAATTTCACTTTTTTGTACAGCTTTATTTACAATTTAATATTGACAAAACGAAACGCAAGAAATTGACATTGGCCATTTTAACACAAAGTTACATACTGTGGCTCCCCCAAACATCCCCAAAAAATGCTTATTTCTCGAGATACTGACCACGGTGGGCGAATGATTAATTTTAGTCATACTATAAGTTTTTGATGGTGCTGAAAATGAAAATGAAGTTTATTTTTAATTGTATGTGGGGGGGACATTGTCAAAATCGCAATTTTACCCTAAAAATAAAAAAAAATAAAATCACGTTTTTTTTGCGTTAACCTCGCTACAACTCTGTTCCATTTTAATATTTTTTTTTTGAAATTTTTACAAAATATAATTCTTACCTTTCCGAAGACAATGGTACCTGTTTCAAGTTTTAAGTCTCATTCTAATAAAAGTTATCAACTTTTTAAAGAAAAGGTGCAGATTTCTGAATTGCAATGTTTAATCGCAAAAGTTGAGTGACGAAATTTAAAATTTAGCTTTTGAATCACGTTGGTGATAAAATATAAAGTACAAAGAAGTTTTCTGAAAAGTTTTAGTACAAAACGTTTTATAAAAAAAAATGGTGCAACTTTTAATATCGACGTTATAAATCCCCAAAATAACGCTTATTTTTCGAGATACTGACCATGGGTGGTGAATGGCTAATTTTAGTCATACTTTATGTTTTTGATGGTGCTGAAAACGAAAATGAAGTTTATTTTGAATTTTAGGTGGGGGAATATTGTCAAAATTGCAATTTTACCCTAAAAATAAAATAAAATGAAATCACGTTTCAAGCTTTGAGTTGTATTATAATAAAAGTTATGAATTTTTAAAGTAAAAGTTGCAGATTCGCGAATTACAAAGTTTAATCCCAAAAGTTGAGTGACAGAATTTGAAATTTAACTTTTTGATCACGTTCCTCTTAAAATATAGATTACAAGGAGGTTTTCTGGAAAGCCTTAGATCAAAATGTGTTATAGAAAAAAAACATGGTGCAACTTTTGCGATTAAACTTTGCAATTCACGAATCTTCACCTTTTACTTTAAAAAATTCATAGAATAAACTGAAAGCTTAAAACAGGTTCCATTGTCTTCAGAAAAGTGAGAGCTATATACTCTAAAAATTTCAGGAAAAAATAAAGTGGAGCAGAGTTGTAGCCAGGTAAACGCAAAAAACGTGATTTTATTTTTTTTTTATTTTTAGGGCGAAATTGCGATTTTGACAATGTTCCCCCAAATAAAATTCAAAATAAACCTAATTTTCGTTTTCAGCAACATCAAAAACATAAAGTATGACTAAAATTAGCCATTCACCTCACCGTGGTCAGTACCTGGTCATTTTAGGGGCGCCTGCCGCTCGCCTATAGCAATAAGTTCTCCGTATCGCACCCAAATATAGATAAAATTACTTTAGTTACTTGTACATAGGGATAAACTGCACTTTCTTAGTTATTCATTAAGGTGATACAGTAGCGATCAACAGGTAGCCAAAACGCGTTCCAAGATTGCGGCTGTAATTTTGAATATTTTTTCGAGATATTTGGCACACGTATTCGTAATATAATAAAGAATGGCGGTACAGAACCCAATTTAAAAAATATATTAATATGTGGAAATTACTCTCTAATTAAATACAATATTAAAAAAACGAGCCTGTACCACCATTAAGAAGAACAAAAAAATACACTTTTTTCAAATAAACTTTTTTATCCGATGCCTAGATTTTGTGTCATTTTGGAACTAATAATGAAATAAAAAATTTTAGTAGTTCCAAAATGACACAAAATCTAGGCATCGGATAAAAAAGTTTATTTGAAGAAAGTGTATTTTTTTGTTCTTCTTAATGGCGGTACAGGCTCGTTTTTTTAATATTGTATTTAATTACAGAGTAATTTCCACATATTAATATATTTTTCAAATTGGGCTCTGTACCGCCATTCTTTATTATATTACGAATACGTGTGCCAAATATCTCGAAAAAATATTCAAAATTACAGCCGCAATCTTGGAACGCGTTTTCGCTACCTGTTGATCGCTACTGTTTCCTCTTAAGAAACTCTTCTAAGGAATATAATAATAAATAAATATAAGTGCTTCGTATCACACCCAAATATAGATAAAAATACTTTAGTTACTTGTATGTACATACATAGTACATACATACATAGTACAACATACATAGTACAACATAGTTACATACATAGTACAACTGTATTTTCTTAGTTGTAAGAAACTCTTCTAGGGAATCATATGGTCTTTCAGATCATAGACTTTTGTCATTTTACGGAATTTGGGAAAAGATGTTGCATATTTAAGTTGTTAATGGAGATGGTTGTATTAGACGAAGCAACGAAGCATTAAACCTAGGAATTTTGTGCAGTAAGATGAATCGTCATGCAACTTCTTGCATTCGATTTGTGAGAGTGTCAGGCAATTTTGTGAACTAAATTCATCTAGGGCAAAAATTTTTGTTCATAAGAAAATGCATTTTAAAAGTGCATCTCGAAGAGGTGAAAATGAAAAATTTAGAACTCGGGCAATATTGATGGAAATGAGTTGAATTTTTATAATCGGAGGTTTTGGGGATCGCTGAGTACGAATTTCATATCGGCGATGGCCTCCAAGGTACCTGGTGCCCACGGTGGAACTCGTCGCCCAGAGTTTTATATTATAATCATTAAAAATCAGTCAATATCCATTACTCGGGGGGTTTTTGGGGTCGCCGGCCACGAATTTAGTGTTGGCGATGGTCTCCAAGATACCTGGTGCCCAGGGTGGAGCTCGTCGTCTGGAGTATTATGTTATAATTATTCCAAATCATTTAAAACCATTACGCGGGGGGTTTTGGGGGTCGTTGAGCACGAATTTCATGAGGGCGATGGTCTCCTGTGTACCTGGTTCCCAGGGTGGAACTCGTCGCCTGGAGTTTTATGTTATAATCATTCAAAATCAGTCAATAACCATTACTCTGAGGATTTTGGGGGTCGCTGAACAATAATTTCATGTGTTCGATGGTCTTCAAGGTACCTGGTGCCCAAAGTGGAACTCGTCGTCTAGAGTTTTATGTTATAATTATTACAAATCATTTAAAACCATTACTCGGGGAGTTTTTGGGGTCGCTGAACATGAATTTCATGACGGTGATGGTCTCCAAGGTACCTGGTGCCCAGGGTGGAACTAGTCGGCTGGAGTTTTATGGCATAATCATACAAAATCAGTCAATAACCATTACTATGAAGGTTTTAGGGGTCGTTGGGCATCAATTTCATGTTGGCGATGGTCTTCAAGGTAGGTATACAATAATCTAAAAAATACGTGTTAAATTAAATGTTAGTGCACGTATTCATAATAAATTTATTTGTATAATATAATTTTTTTTTTATCTGCCGGAAGGGCATTAGGCGTTTGCTTTGACAAATGTGAGATTTACATGTAGAGTATCACTCCAGTGAGTGATCTCCTTTAAAAAACTAGCTAAATTTAAATTTCGTTTTTTTTTTGACAATGAGAGTATAATATAATGAAAAAATTAATAAAAAAGTGAAATAAAATAAAAAATTTATTCACTTACTTGAAGTTACACAAATTTCTCTCTTCCGCAATTTCGAAAACCAAAATTATAAAACAGCGCAGCTATAGACTGTAGATAATGAAAATTCCTTTAATACCAATCTTAAACAGCTTGATATTATAATATTATTATTTATTCTTTAATTAACAAAACTAATAACTATAAAATATATGACTTTTTCAAAACACCAACATTAAAAACTTACTTTGCTTTAAATACGGTATCACTTTTTAAATATTTTTTTATAATTAATTAAAAATTTTTAAAAGAACAGAACTACATAAAAGTGTAGCTTGGAGGTATTCACATATATACTATGCTTTGTTTTTAAACCAGGAGCAGTAAAATAAAAAGACAGATTCACACCCAAGAAAGTCGATAGAAAAATCACCACATACATCTTCTTTTTTGGTTGATCATATCGGCCTTCGACGGTAATCCATCAACATTATATTATACTAATACGTCGCTAAAGAGTTCTAAAAACCACTGTTTTTTATATAAAAGCAGACTAGAAATCTAAAAATTAAAATAATACCGCAGAAAACACAAAAAATCGCTGATATAACTTAATTACCCTTGAAATGCCAATTATGTCAAAATTTCATAAATGTCATTAGTGTCAAAATTTAACGACAACTGCTTTAAAAGCGGCAAAATTTTAAAATAATTTTTAAATAGGTAATTTTTTAGGATATAATATAAAAGTGTTTTAAGAAAAATTATTAATGAAAAATATATTTACCGACCCCCAAAACACCGAAGTAATGGATATTGACTGATTTTGAATGAATATAACATAATACTGCAGGCGACGAGTTCCACCCTAGGCACCAGTCGGCGATGGTCTCCAATACTTTGGAGACCATCGCCGACATGTAATTCGTACTCAGAGACCCCAAAAACCCCCGAGTAATGGTTATTGACTGGTTTTGAATGGTTCCAACATAAAACTCCGGGCGACGAGTTTCACCCTGGGCACCAGGTAACTTAGAAACTATCGCCGACATGAAATTCGTACTAAGCGAGCCCCAAAACCCCCAGATTAATGGTTTTTCACTAATTTTGAATAATTATGACATAAAACTCCAGGCGACGAGTTGCACCCTGGGAACCAGGTACCTTGGAGACCACCGCCAACATGAAATTGTGTTTATCGACTCCAAAAACCCCCCGAGTAATGGTTATTGACTGAGTTTTAATGGTTATAACATAAAACGCTAGGCAACGAGTTCCAACCCTTGGCACCAGGTACTTTGGGCACCATCGCCGACATGAAATTCGTACTCAGGGACCCTCAAAACCACCAGGGTAATAGTTTTTGACTAATTTTGAATAATTATAACTAAAAACTTCTGGCGACGAGTTTCACTTTAGGCACCAGGTATCTTGGAGACCACCGCCAACATTAAATTCTTGGTCAACGACCCCAAAAACCGCCGTGTAATGGATATTGGCTGATTTTTAATTATTATAACATAAAACTCCAGGCGACGAATTCCACACTGGGCACCAGGTACCTTGGAGACCATCGCCGACATGAAATTCGTACTCAGCGACCCCCAAAAACCCCAGTCTAATAGTTTTTGGCTGATTTTGGATAATTATAACTAAAAACTCTAGGCGACGAGTTTCACCCTGGGCACCAGGTATCTTGGATGCCATCTCCAACATTAAATTCGTGGCCGGCGACCCCAAAAACCCCCCGACTAATGGATATTGACTGATTTTTAATGATTATAACATAAAACTCTAGGCCATGAGTTCCACCTTGGGAACCAGGTACCTTGGAGACCATCGCCGATATGAAATTCGTGCTCAGCGATCCTCAAAATCTCCGAGTATAAAAATTCAACTCATTTCCGTCAATATTTCCCAAGTTCTAAATTTTTCATTTTCACCTCTTCGAGATGCACTTTTAAAATGCATTTTCTTATGCACAAAAATTTTTGCCCTAGATGAATTTAGTTCACAAAGTTGTCTGACACTCTCTCTAATCGAATGCAAAAAGTTCCATGACGATTCATCTTACTGCACAAAATTCCTACGTTTTGGGCTTTTTAGTGTTTCGTTGCTTTGTCTGTATGTTTTTTTTTGCAGAATATATTATATATTTCTTTAATAAATCAGTGGACGGGATCGGTAAATAGAGATCGAAGGTTGAATTTCTGGTGGAGTAGTCATGATTAGGCCTTGCTGGAAAGACATGTAGGTAGGTGTTTACAAATTAAGCAAAACGTTGTTTCTATAGAAGGAAGTGTTAAAATTCGGTTATCTTTCAAGTAGCTTCTGCAATGTGTTGTTCTTTTGAGGCAAGACAGATACTTTATTGCTCTTATTTGTAATTTAAAAATATTATCCCAATATATAAAAAATAATATGCCAATTTGGCATTATACATTATACAGTGTCTTACACACAGTCAACTGCGAATGGATAATGGACAATAAGAAGTAGCTTGAAAAGCAAAAAACTCTGTTGTTATGGAATAACGGCGAGCGGCGGAAAATAGGTATACATAGGTACTTACATACAATTTATAATAAGATAGACAAAAAATCCATTACACGAAAATCTCGATATTCAAACAATACACACTGTTTCAAAGCGTTCTAATAGTGAAATTGTAAAATATTTTGTTAAATTTTTTTTAAATGGAACTTTTGTTTCGACATACCCCGCCGGGGCCTCTGAATGTCGGGGGGGGGGCATACAATTGATAAGGCTGATACGGCGGTAGCTACGCCTCTGGATCTAATATAGCACCGAAAGAAGAAGAAGAACTATCGAAGTCCCTTTTAACATTGCATAGACTGCTCGAATTACGATAATAATAATTGTGTGGTTAGGTATAATATGTTTTTGTTATATTTATATACTACCTTACAACTTGTGAATTGAGTGTGTTAATTTCAAACCGACATTGTTAATTGATTTCGAATACCTTTGTTGGTATTGTGAGATAAAGCCATCGTTGTAATTATCGGGATAATTAGGGTAATAATTAGGTTAACCCAGTGTTTACATTGTCTATAGACTAAGGTAGGAGTATGCAATAAAATGAAGATTTGTAGGATTGTATGTTTTACATGTAACAAAAGTTTAAAAATAATTAAAAGTAACCGCCAAAATCAAAAATAAAAATCAACTTGAAAACTAAAAGTGGAGACAAACTTTTACAAACATTTATGGATCGAAATTGAATACAGTAAGTATATAGCTATACAGGGTGAGGCAAATAAAGGGCCTATTAGAAATATCTCGAGAAATAAAGGCAACAGAATCATGAAAATTGGAATAAAGGAGTTTTGAAGGATGATCTATTAAATGAAAATATTTTCATCTCTTTCATATTTTCTCTCCTTCATCATTTTGGTTATACCGGAAGTTGCTTATAACTTCGTTTTTTTAAATGGGACACCCTGTATATTTTTACATTTTTGGATTCTCTTTGATGTCTTCTTTCTTAAAATATGAGGTTTTGTAATATTATACAGGGTATTTTAAAAGATATTTACGTGTTTTTATTAATTTCGTAGCAAAATTAACACCCTGTAGAATTGTAGTAGTTTGACATCTAAAACTCTACTTACGTTCAAATGATTTTTAATATGCTCTACTATTGTTAAGAATCATTAGTATAGCTAAATTTTTAATATTACTATACAGGGTTGGTCAAAACTCGGGATTAGTATTTTCTGAGTTTTCTTAAATGGAACACCCTGTATTTTAGTATTGTAATGAAATGATATTTTATGGTACTTTTTTATTTCTTAAGCATTCCCTATACCTAACTGCTTTAGTTTGTGCTTAATTGTTAATCGCACCAACAATCTTAACTACGTAGATATTTTGATAGCTAAACCATTATTGGTAATTTTAAGGACCAGTCTGGATTAATATGTATTGATTTCTGAAAAATTATTTGGGATTGAGTATTTTCACGGCCAACCTTATAAAATTTTACGTAATTTTTGTTGCAATTAATATTTAGCTTGAATCACCAATAACTCACAAATTAAAGCAGTTAGGTATAGGGAATGCTTAAGAAATAAAAAAGTACTATAAAATATCATTTCACTACAATACAAAAATACAGGGTGTTCCATTTAAGAAAAATCAGAAAATACTCATTCCAAGTTTCGACCAACGCTGTATACTAAAATTAAAAATTTAGCTATACTAATGATTCTTAACAATAGTAGAGTATATTAAAAATCATTTGAGCGTAAGTAGAGTTTTAGATGTCAAACTACTACAATTCTACAGGGTGTGAATATTGCTACGAAATTATTAAAAAAACGTAATTATCTTTTAAAATACCCTGTATAATATTACAAAATCTCATATTTTAAGAAAGAAGACATCGAAGAGAATCCAAAAATGTAAAAATATACAGGGTGTCCCACTTAAAAAAACGAAGTTATAAGCAACTTCCGGTATAACCGGAAGTTGCAAAGAGATAAAAATATTTTCATTTAATAGATCATCCTTCAAAACCCCTTTATTCCAATTTTCATGATTCTGTTGCCTTTAGTTCTCGAGATATGTCTAATAGGCCAGTTATCTGCCTCACCCTATATACTTGAGAAGGATTTCATCACCTAAGTAAAATATTACAGATCAGTTATTATTATTTTTGTACAAAATTAAACTATGCAGTTTTCACTTTCTCTAAAAAATTCAGCATTATTATTATTCTCCTTGTTAAAGTGCCCTCTCCTTAATGGTGGTTGGCTACTACAATTGCAAACTCTTCTTTGTCTTCAGCTGTTCTGATTAGTTGTTCAAAATTTATCCCTCTCCATTGTCTGGTTATACTTAGTAACGATAGTCTTTTCGTTCCTAGTCCACTCTTTCCCTCAATCTTTCCTTTCACTATTAGTTGAGCATATCGGTACTTTTTATTTCTCATTATGTGACCTAGGCATGGTGTTTTTCAAACTTTCACTGTGTTGAAAAGTTCTCGTCCCTTGCCTATTCTATGCAGCACTTTTTCGTTTGAGGTATGCGATGTCCATTAAATTTTGAGGATTCTTCGGTAGCTCCACGTTTCAAAGGTCTCCAATTTATTTACGGTTGAAGTTTTAATTGTCCACGTTTCAACTACACAGAGAAGAGTCGACCAGACGTAGCATTTTGATAAACGTGGTCGAGTTTCGAGTTTTATTCGAGAATCACATAGCAATCTTTTGATTTTTTCCAAAGATTTTCTGGCCTGTTCTAGGCTGCTATCTATCGAAAATCCCAAGTACTTCAATTTATTGACCTGTTAGTCCAGGAACCGAAGCTTTTTACCTTGCCATTTTTACAGCATGGATAGATTTGCTTGAAAATTCTACACCTGTAATTTTGAACCAATCAAAATACGTTATTTTGACAGATCACCATGGCAACGGAGGTATTTTATCGGAAATTTTTTGCTCGTGGGGTACCCAACAGCGAATTATAGTGGAAATTTTTTGACGTTTACAATAACAGAACATTTTTGACAGACTGGTTTTTATTTGTTTACATAATTTAGTTTTGATTCATTTTAGTTACAAAGCTAAGATGTTTTCTATATTCTTCGGACACCTCCTCTCTTCTTAATGGCGAAAATGCAGGACTTTGAATGTTTTCAATTAAGTTTCTATGTCTAATAAAATATATATAATATTTAGACACTAATTTATTTACCTTTTTCCCATTCAGTACTTTCAATTTTGCGTAGTTTAGTCGCAAATATTCGTGGACAATTTGGAACAGATTTTCTTTCTTTAAGTTGAAGCCACAATCCTCTATTAATTCAAATAAATAAGCCATGGTACGATGATTGATCTTTACATCAGATAATTTCACGCATATTTTGCATATTGTATGATTTTCAAATCGATTCATTTTTTAAACAAAGAATTTTATTGGTTTTACTGACTGTGCAATATTATTTATTGTAACAAAACGCGAGTTTTTTTTTGATGTTTTGAAGTGTCAAAATATAATGATCACAGCCTCCTATGATTGATGCTTGCTGACGCTGGTTATGAATTCCATACCATTAAAACGCGCATAACGCACGTTAAGAAAAACGCCAAAAAATAATTTTCTATCACTTGTAGTTACTCAAAACTTATGTAAAATTGAAGAATATACTATTTTCTATCTTGAAATGGTATTCCCATGCAACTACAATGAGTAGAAATTACGAATTTGAAAGCCTAAATAATTGCTGACAAAGCTATGGCGCGCTATTAATCTGTTCATGCAGCTTCCCGAAAAACCTCTAAAATTATAATTTTCTACCACTTCTTCTAAGCTCAAGTAACTATAAAATAAAATAATATATTATATTTTTTCATAAATATAAAGCGAAACATTTTTTTACGTCGTGCTACTTGACAGCTTCAAAAGTAAAATAATAATTTCGTGGTTAGGTTCTCACTTAGTTACCATAGCAACTCAACAATCAAGTCGACCACACATTTTATGTTTCACTGGTGACTTGATGAAGAAAATAATTTGCATTGTTGAAATAAATTTTAAAAATATTTGATTTCCCACCACAATTTGGTGTGGAATTTTCTGACCGAATACCACGCGAAGTCAAATTAATATCCGGAAATTTTTTTTTGATCATGAATATTTTTAGAAAATTTCCCTCGTCTGCGACTCGGGAAATTTTCAAAATATTCATGATCTCAAAAAAATTTCCGGAAATAATTTGACCTCTAGTGGTATTACTAGTGAAAATTTGAAAATAAGTAGTGGATAGTCCAAGGATCAAAATCTATATGAGCTGAAAGGCGCTTTTGCCATGGGGGTGGTTGCCACCTCATCTTGTAGGTGGAAATTTTTGAAGTTATACTTGTTTAGGCACGATTGAGAGTAAAATTTCATAATACTTCGCGCATGCGCACACAGTATGGCGTTTAGTTGCTAAATCTTTCTAGTTATGTATAAATATATAAGTGCAAGAAAAGGTGTGAAAAGAATATATTAGTGTTTTTAGTAAATATATTTATTATAATTTTTGTGTCTTTTGATTTGTCTTCCTCAGGAGTAAGATGAGTATTATTAAAACATTTTATTGTATATTTATTATACATCACCTTGTCTGTTTGTTACCGTGAATTGTCATTAGGTACGTTCGAACCGATACAGACACAGTCTTCGTGGCGTTGTTGGTATAGCATTCGGCCAGAGATCGAGAGGTCTTGAGTTCGAATCCAGTGCAATCCTATACTTTTTTTTAAGCGGTAAGAACAAAATTAATTTGGTGTTTAAAAAAAATTAAAACAAACTGTTTAAAGTATATTTATTTTTAAGAAATCATATAATAGAAGTATAACTTCTTACGTGCGTACAAAGTACACACACATTCTTTTTATTATATTTTGACCGCAAAAGTTGATAAAAACATTTATTCTAAGCAAAAAATGTTCTATACATTTTTTTGATAAAATTAATATTTTTCGATTTATTCGCTATCGAAATTGTTAGTTTTATATCGAAAAAATCAATGTTTTTCGATATTATACTCATTTACGATTCACTCAATTTTTGCCGTAGAAAAATTTTTTTCAAATCAAGTTCTTGGGAATTAAATAACCTACAATTTCATATTGAAACATTTTTTTGTATCTCTGGTAATCTTTCTATTCTGAAGAAAATGGCATTTTTTACCAAACTACAAAAATTCATTATTCGCTTTTAACTCCAGTTTTTTAAAAACTAATCATTCTAAGCCAGACTTTTTGGAATCTATTACTAATACATAAATAAATAAGTATGGATAAAGCCAATGACTAAAAACACCGCAAAACTTACATTATTAAGCTTCCAATTGGATTTCTCTTTTTTTTTTCAAAAAAATATATTGATTTTTTTAACCGTAACTTATTTATTCTTTATCCTAGAAAGTTTAGTAAAAAATAATTTTGTAGGTTTCTACAAGATTTATAAGGCTATTAATATTAAATCATTTTAGAATCCTCAGTCGCAAAAAGAGGTGACTGTAAAAGGGTTGGTATGGGTGGTTTTTGCATGTTATTACAAGTTTTAATTGTCAATAGCTCACTCAGTTTTTCCCATAGAAAAAAATTTTTGCTAACCAGGTTCTTGGGAATTAAATAAGCGACAATTTTAGATTGACATATTTTTTCATATCTCTGATGCTAATCTTTCTATTCTGAAGAGAAGGGCATTTTTTACCAAACTATAAAAATTCGTTATTCGCTTTTAACTCCATTTTTTTTTAAACTAATCATTCTAACCGGTGAAACCTCTACAACCTATTAACAATACATAAATATAGAAAACCAAATAAGGTCAATGAATAATTTTAATCAGGGTGAGAATTAGGGGGAAGTTTCCGATCACTTTTCGCTGAAAAAATAGGGACTGACATTCTTTTCATAATAACTCACTTAATTTTTGAGCTAGTGACTTGTTTTTATTTCCGTAGATATATATTTTTAAATACTTTAAATTAGTTTGAACAAGTTATCCTCGAAAAATTCACAGTTTTCCCGTCTTTTCAGTTTGAAACTACAATATTTAGCATTTGACGAAGAAGAGCTAACATATAATAAAGTATAGCTCGACTACTATTGGTCTTAAAGAAAATAAAAAAAGTGTTTTGTTTATTTTTTCAAACGGTACATCTTTGTTTAGCAAAGTTGTTTTAATAAAACGAAAACTTTTTGAGTTATTAGCAAAAAACTGATTAAAAACATTGATTTTTTCGATATAAAACTAACACTTTCGATAGCGAATAAATCGAAAACTATTAATTTTATCAAAAAAATGTATAGAACGTTTTTTGCTTATAATGAATGTTTCTACCAACTTTTGTGGTCAAAATAAAATAAAAAATTTCCACTCCCGAGATGGCGTGGCAACCACCCCATGGTAAAAGCGCCTTTCGGCCTCATATAGATTTTGATCCTTGGACTATCCACTACTTATTTTCAAATTTTCAAGCAAATCGATTCATTCTGTAAAAATTGCGAGGTTTTGTCCTATTTTAAGCTTCATTACTTGGACTATGTTAGTTCTAAGATGTGTCCTGGAGAGAGAGTGTCCTGGATACCTGATGAACGTGGTAGCGGAATATCTGTCTGAAAGAAGAATTATGGTGGAGAAAGGCACGATCGTGGATGTGACGGCAGGTGTTCCCCAGGGATCTGTCTTGGGCCCGACGCTATGGAATCTAGCATATGACGGGATTCTGAACTGTGAATATGGAGAGGGTACGTCTCCCTTCGCATTTGCAGACGATCTCGCTGTGCTGGTAGTGGCGCGGGACGAGCCAGATCTTAAATACCGGGTACGGAAAGCAGGCGGCGTCGTGAAGAAATGGATGACACAGCATGGACTGAAACTCGCGGCAGAGAAGACCGAGGCCATCATTCTGAAGGGGAAAAGGAACAGGCAAAGTATGGAGCTACAATGTGCAGGAGCGTGTCTAACACCCAAGAAACACGTAAAGTACCTAGGAGTGACGTTGCACCAGAATGGAAAATGGGGGGAGCACGTGCAGGTGGTGACCAGGAAGGCTGCAAACAGTGCGGCTTCGTTGGGAAGGGTGATGCATAACATTGGAGGACCCAAATCCGAAAGGAGGAGGGCCTTGCACGGTGTTGTGCAGTCGATCGTCCTCTATGCAGCCCCAGTCTGGAGTGAGGCGGTAGGGATACGGGCTTACAGGGGGCTCATTACACGAGTGGACAGAACAAGTCTGCTGCGAGTGGCATGCGCCTACAGGACTGTGTCTGCCGCAGCCTTGTGGGCCATCACTGGATGTGTTCCGCTGCATGTGTTGGTAGTAGAAAGAAAAGAACTGTATGAGAGAAGAGACCTTGAGCTTACTATGGCCGAGAGAAGACAGGAAAGAGAAAGGTCAATTGAAAGATGGCAGCAAGAATGGAACAACATGGAGCATGTGTCACAGTGGACAAAGATGTTGCTTCCTAACTTAAAAGATTGGATGGACTGTGGTCACAGGCGACTGGACTATTTCCTGACGCAGGTGCTCACAGGACAAGGGTGTTTTAGAGCCTACCTCTTTAGGTTTGGAAAGGCTGACACTGACGAATGTCTATACTGCAGACACCCGGACACTGTTACACATACCATGCTAGAGTGCAACAGATGGATAGTAGAAATAAATAGAATGGAAAGAGAGACAGGTGTGAATTTTTTGACAGTGCGAGAAATGATTGAGAGAATGATTGAAAATAAAACTCGTTGGACTAGCATACACAACTATATCCGTGTAGTGATCAAGAAGAAAGAAGAGGAGGAAAAACAGCTGTACCAACGATAGGGGTGAGAGGGAAATATATGGCTAGTAGAAGGCAGAGGGAATAAGTTTTGACGAGAGGCGAATAAGTGAGATATATTGTATGAGACAGACTGTGGGAAAGAAGCTCTAATAAAAAAAAAAAAAACCAATCTTGGGACCAAAAAAAGGGGGAACGGGGAAAATGAAGGGCCTCCTTGCTTACAGTCTGTGGATAAATGAAGGTAAAGTGCTTCGGAAGCGATGTCGACCTTGCAGCGGCCATTCCGTTTTCGGAGCGCTGGATGACAGAGGAGGGTCTGGTTTAGCAGGTAGGCATTCGGCGTAGCCTCGGCGACGAGAGAGCGTTTTAAAGCACCTCGGGAACTATCGCTGGTACTACGAAGAATGAATCATGCACTAAGGTCAGTCAGGCGGCGTTCTGGACTGAGGTGTCTTTTGAAGATTTCAGACCCCCCTCTTTAAAGACGAAAAAAAAAAGTTCTAAGATGTGTCCGTTTATTGTGCAAGGTTGATGTATATTTTGTTTTTTTTTTCGGATTGACATCACTTTGGTTTTCTTAATGTTTTTTTTTTTCAAACCTAATTGCTCACAGACCGAGTTGGTTCTCTCGATGAGTCATTGTAGGCTCAAGTCGGAATCCGCAATCAATACCGTATCCGTAACACCGAAAAATGAGCTACTTTGGTCACATACTAAGAAATGAAAAATATGAAAAAAAAAACAGTAAAATCCTGTATGAAAAGTATATTTAAAAACCCTTAAAAGGGCCACATCAAAATCACATAACTGGTTTTCGACTGGTTTACCAGTCATCATCAGTGCTTACAAGCAATGTACATGCTAACCACCAAGATAGTATTTAACAAAAATATTAGGGTCAAAGCCCAGTAAAAGAAGTCCGTCAAGGAAACTTTAGTTTAAAAAGCTACATAAAGTATGGATGTTTAAAATATTTAGCTAATCTGCCCCAGGTAACCTCTGAGATGTGGATTTGACTTGTTTACATGTTGAATGTATGACGGCAAGTGAGGAAAAGGAAAAATATGAGTTGATACGATCGAGTTGGATAATAGGACCGGGAAGACGACGCACATCCTGATTAAAACATTTAATGCAGTGGAGTGGAAAAATAACAATAGAACTCTAGGACCGCTACAGATAGAGTAAAATGGGCCCTGATGATCGTCATTGTCCTAAAAGGTTGAGGCACATAAAGAAGAAGGAGAATAAATTAATAAAAAAAGAAGATTGCAATTATAAAAAGAAAATGTAAGCTTACCTTCAGCAGTAATTCTGAAATTCTCTTTGGTTCTCTCATGAACGACAGCATCATAAACTGGTGGAAATAAAGAACATAAAGAACTTTTATTGGTTAGGTGTTAAAGAACTTTTTCTAAACTAAAGAGTTAAGAAAGCAAAATTTATTTTATAGTACGTACTATCTTCTTTTAATAAAAAAAATATCTGATAAATCTAAAGTATAATAATTACTCCAAAATTTTGAGGCGCAATAGCATGGGTATCATCCGTTCACGTGATTTTACTCGAGCGATGGAATCGCTGCAATCGAGGATGCAAAAACTATTGATATACATTCATACTACAGCTTATCTATAGCGCTTTTTATACACATGCACGCGTAATAGTTAATAACAAAAAATTTAGCCGCCTTTAAGCTTCACATTACAAAATTAGTTAGAATGTTACAGGATGTTCGATAACACAGTGGCAGACCAAACTTACGTTTTTTTAAATGGAACACCCTATATTTTATTTTATATTCGAAATCCTGTTAACTTCTTCATCATAAAAATATAAAAATTTGTTACGTTACACAGGGCATTTACAAAGTTATAACCAATTTTGTATGAAAATCCAAAAAAACAAGTTCAACTCCGTGTATAAATAAAAATAAGCACAACATCAATGGTTTATTCATTCAATATTTTTTTATTTGTTGTCAAAATTTTCAAGAACTATTTACATTGCTAATTTTATTTATATCAAATATAGGTTGAGTCAAAACGCAGGTACATTATTTTCTCAGTAATGTTTAATGTAACACCCTGTATTTTATATCATTATTGAAAAGTAACATTACCGTACTTTAATTTTTATATAACATTTCCTATGTCCAAATTTATTAGTTTTCGAGATATTTTCATTTTTCAGAGCAAATTATTTTATTTGTTTAAATTTATCTAAATTTTAAGTAAGCCATGACTGAATTGACAATTGACGATTACTCATTATCAATCCGGTAATCAATGTAACAATGTAGCAAATAAAGAAATAAAAATAATGTATTAGTAATACATTTTACAAAAAAAACACAACCATAACATGCAACATTTTTAAAACAATTAAAATCTACTTTTTTATGTAAATGCAACAGATAAAGAAAGAAAATTAGTAATAAATTTTACAAAAAAAAACACACAAACACAAAATTCAACATTTTGTGAAGACAATTAAACACTACTTTTGTATGTAAATGTAACAATGTAACAAATAAAGAACTAAAAATAATTGATCAGTAATACATTTTGCAAAAAAAACATGTTTTAAAAAATTAGAAGCTACTTTTAATAAAATATTTTTAATATTTAATTACACAACGTGTTCAAAATTACCTCCTAACATATTTATGCGCCCCTAAAAACGATCATTGAATGAGCTACTTACTCTACGAAGCATTTGTAAATTAACACATCGAAATACACTTTGTATTCTATTTTTCATCTCATCCCTTGTTGTTGGATGTATTTTATAAACTTCATTATTAACGTAACCCCAAAAAAATCAGTCCAGTTTATTAAATTCTGCTGATTTGGGTGGCCACGCTACTGGTACATTGAAAAATGAAAATATCTCGAAAACTAATAAATTTAGACATAGGGAATGTTATCTAAAAATAAAAGTACGGTAATGGTACTTTTCAATAGTGATATAAAATACTGGGTGTTCCATTTAAAATTACTGAGAAAATAATGTACTTGCGTTTTGACTCACCCTGTATTTGATATAAAGAAAAACATTAGCAATATCAATCATTCTTGAAAATTTTGAAAATACGTAAAAAAATATGGCATTAATAAATCATTGCTGTTTTGTTTATTTTTATTTATACAGGGAGTTGAACTTGTTACGATTTTCATATAAAAATGGTTTAACTTTGTAAATACCCTGTATAACATAACAAACCATTATATTTTTGTGATGGAGAAGTTAACAGGATTTCGAATATAAAATAAAATATAGGATGTTCCATTTAAAAAAACATAAGTTTGGTCTGCAACTGTGTTATCGAACACCCTGTAACATTCTAACTAATTTTGCAATGTGAAGCTCAAAGGTGGCTAAAATTTTTGTTATTAACTTTTATTGCTATCTATTACTATGGCAAATCTATTGAGCTTTACCCCACTAATCAATCACCCTGTAGATTCAGATGCAACTCTCTGAAGTTCAGATGCACCCCCTGAAAATAATCCTGGGGGCACCCATGCAAGCAATTTGCAGAATTAAAGTCCCTTGCAAATCGCCAGGCTTGTTTATTTTCTGTACTTTTGAATATTTAAATTTACTTTAAAGTTGCCTCAAAGATATTTTTTGTGATAAAAATTTTTCCACGTTTTTTTAAATTAAGTGGTTAATTTTAGGGGTAAATGACCGCTACCCTCCAGCCAGACCTGCTTTTTTCATGAGCCTAGTATGGAAGAGTTACCTAAAAATTTTTTCAGATTGCCTCAAATACATACCCCAAAATGTCTACCAGCTCTCAGACCATGAAGTTTCTCTTAGGCTAAGGCCACACGGGCGATAATTTACGGCGCCGTAAGAGCAGTAAACCTGACGAGGCATTGGTTGACTAACTCCTATTTCATCTACAATTGGTGGAGGAGTTAGTCAACCAATGGGTTTACTGCTCTTACGGCGCCGTAAGTTATCGCTCGTGTGGCCTTTCGCTTACCCCAGATTTTTGGATAGAAGGATACACAATACGTAGTTTTTTTTACTCTTATCAGTTCATTTTTTCGATTTATTTACGTCGGTTTCGAAAGCAGCAATACACTTTCAGAAATAGCAGTATATAGGGGAGTCAATATAGAACGAAAATATGCATTGTTTCGGAAAAATTCAAACAAGCTTATATTTTTCTAAAACTTTTTTTGTTCGTTTATATATATGTTAAAGTAAAAAGTTCTACTCACAGATTTTGCCTCTAATTGTTTATTAATTTTTTAAACAATAACAATTGTTTTGTATAAATAATTTTAAAAAATATTTTTGAATTTATAATTTTACTTTCATCAAATATGTTTCTATTTTGTTTTTGTTGTTGTTGTTTCTATTATGCTGAATCCGAATATGGCATTACAATTTGAAAATTCTTATTCAGAAGGTCTTATACAGTATGTCTGAGTAGCTAGGAACCATATGGGAAACTTTTTTTTATAATCAATTTTACGAAAAAAAGTTATTCTTCTTAAAATGCTCTGCATAGTATAAAATCTAAAACTCAACCATCAGATATCAAATTTTATTAATTTTATACGAGGTATGTCAAAATACAAAAGGGTACAAAATACAAAAAAATACAAAAAGGGTTTTATACGAGGTATGTCAAGGTACAAAAATATGAATTTCGTTAAAGAGTAAAGTGTATCTATATTCCAGAATGCCAAGCATTGTTATTATGAAAAGTTGTTTGGAATTAAAAATTATGTTTTAATATATAATTACATCCTTCTAACTGAAGAAAAAATTTTTCAATTTTTTCTCAAATTACGGATACTGATCATAATTTTATTACAATTATGATAACTATTTTATTATCAATTTTACTAAAAAAAGTTATTCTTTATAAAATGCTCTACCTGGTCTAAAATCTAAGTCAAACTTTTTCAATTTTATACGAAATATGTAAAAAATATGAATTCCTCTTTTAACAGTTTAGTGCCTTTATAGTTCACAATGTTTCAATTAGAAGGATGTAACTCAACATTGAAACATAGTTTTTAATTCCAAACAACTTTTCTTAATAACAATTTTCGATATTGTGAAATATAAAGGTACCTTACTCTTGAGTGAAATTCATATTTTTTGACATACCTCGTATAAACTTAATAAAATTTGATATCTGATGATGCATTTTAGATTTTATACGATGCAGAGTATTGTATAAAAAATAACTTTTTTTTGTAAAACTGATAATAAAAAAGTTATCAATAGGTTCCCAGTTACGCAGACAGACTGTATAAGAGCTCAAAAAAATTTTTGTTTTAGAGAAAAAGGTTTTGATCATTTTGTTTAAACATTTTTTTAGCTGGTAATTTTCGGTTTTTGTATTACATTTTTTATCTTTCAATATTCTCAAAAAGAAATTGTTTATTTAATTTCGAAAGTAAAATAATTTAGTGCATTTTAAAGACTACGTTCTAAGCTTAAAAAAAAACCTATAAAACTGTAATAATCTGTTGAAACTTTAGTAATACCGTCTTAAAGTGGTAGTAATTCTGTAAAACTACGAAGTTTTCAAAAATTACATTTTTGTCGCGAGGGAAAAGGGCCCCGCGACAAACTTTGATATGGAGTCCCCGTGGGGCTAGCTACGCCACTTGATCCATTAGTTAAAGAATTATTTTAAAATAACTCAACCGTGCACTTCGCCGAACGGTAGTTTACACTGCGCCAATGTTTGTGAGAAGGGTGATTGTAGCGTTGTATATAAAAAATTATAGAAGCTATAGTTTAATTTTAGAAAAATCTTTATGTAAGGTTTTTTTTGTAATATTTTCTGAGGTTTTCAATGGGTAAGTCAGTCTTTTTCTAAGATTTATATTTTCGGAGTAATTTAAAAAAACAAATAATTTCGCAGTTCATTTGTTTAATAAAAAATGAAGCACCCACTTCTGGAGTAGAACTTTTTGTAATGTTGTTTATTAAACATTTATTAATCAAATTACAAAAAGTTCTATCTTGTTTGATTATTTCCGATGTCAAAATCTCTATTGACTCTCCTAGTAGTAATAAATGAATCAAAACAATTCGTGGGTTTTTTAAATTTATTCCGAGTTAAATAAAAAAAACTTTCCCAAATTTTTAAAACAGCATGTAACTACGACATGGAATTCAATACAATGTTAATTAGTATTTTCAAAATGTATGTACATACGTGCAGAAAGTTAGAATATACCTGCTAATTTGAAATGATCCAAATTGACGGTTGGAAAACAATAACCGCCACACAACTTGCCAAAATAACAGCTCATTATTGTAAAATAATCTTTTTTAAAACGATTTTCGAAGTGGAAATCGTGGTCAAATTTTTGAAGAGGAAATCGTGATTTTCATTACAATTAATTTTGGCTAAAGGGGATAGGCGCAAAATTTCGGCTCCAATGCTATTTAAATGCATAAATTTTTTTCTAATCCGGAGAAAACGGCATTTTTGAAAAATTTAAACACATAATGAAAGATTACGTTATTACCGAGGGTCGAAAGTCCGTGAAAATTTCTATAATGTTTATTTTAATAAGTTACAGGATTGAAAAAAAGAGGAAAATTAATGGGATTTTTAATTTCAAATATTACATTCAAAATAAAGTTATTGTTTATTCTAAGGGACTTTCGGCTTTCGGTAACAATGCAATAATTCATTCTGCGTTTAAATTTTTCAAAAATATTTATTAATTTTTCCAGGATTCGAAAAAATTAACACCATGTCTGTGATGATATTTTCCAAATCGAACATTCGCTATCTTTGTCATACAAAGCACTCAGTCGAACAGAATCTGGTAACAAGACAGGACAAACAAGGCTACTAAATATTTGACACGGGTTCAAGAATATTTTGAGTTGTTTATTAAATAATATTGATAGTGTATTTAAGAGCAAACAGTAGCGATCAACAGGTAGCAACAAACGCGTTCCAAGATTGCGGCTCTAATTTTGAATATTTTGTTGAGATATTTGGCACACATATTCGTAATATAAGAAAGAATTGCGGTGCAGAGCCCAATTTCAGAAATATGTTAGTATGTGGAAATTACTCTATAACTAAATAAAATATTGAAAAAAGGAGCCTATACCGCCAATAAGAAAGACAAAAAAATACACTTCCTTCAAATAAACATTTTTATCCCGTGTCTAGGTTTTTGTGTCAAATTGGAACTACTAAAAATCGATTTTTTTATAACAAGAAATCGAACGTCACTGACTTGGCAACATTTCGCGCCTGTGTATAAAAATGATTGTTTTTGATGGTATAAACGTCACTGTCAGTGTCGAATTACCGACGCACTGTTGCCTCACTTTTGAAAGTTCGCAGAACTTTCGCAATCTTGGACCGCGTTTGTTACTACCTGTTGATTGCTACTGTGTGCTCTTAATAAATAATTGATTTAAGACGGGAAATTAATAAAAAGTTATTTATTTGAAGTAAAGAAACACATACTTACTCACAATCATTTAATAATACTTCGACGACCGGTTTCGATCTCTACACTATTCAGATCATCTTCAGGTCGGCGTTACAAGTAGTTAAATGCTACAATTAAAGAAAGCCAGAGTTAGAACATTGTCTGGTTGTATCAAAATGCAAATAGAAAGCCTGAAATTTTGAAAGGTATGTGTTGACATTTCAGAACAACAAACTGGTACATACGTATGCACACATATGAGAAACAGATACTCATAAGCACGCATACGCACATAGATGCATGCGGTTTATGACTATTTGTTGAATTAAGTTAAATTTTAAAATTATTAATAACTTTTTTCCAAGAAACTAAAAAACTAAAAAACTATATAATTTTGATCCACTTACATGCCGTTACAAGGGATACTTTGTAAGTTCATCGATAACATGTTTAAACGTCCAAATTATGCTATGCTTATTTATTGTTTATTATTTATGGAAGATCTAAGCAGAGAATATACCAGGATATATTCTGTGATCCAAGTATTTTGTTGTTAAAGATGTTCAAAATGTATATAAGCGTTCCATAATAACAGTATATTATTAAAAAAATCACTTTATCACTTTTCCTCTTTTCTCGATTATCGATTAAGTATTAGTTTTTTATAGTATATAAAATAGTGTAATAACTGAATACCTAGTTAATGAAAAAATAATCATATTAATTAAGTGAATCAATAATTTAAGGGATTGTACAAGTAACGGTTATCCAAGAACATTCAAAACCCATATCTAAGTTAATGATGACAATGTCATTGTCAAATAATGTTTACAGTTCCATACCAGTGAGAAGTTTACTACACGTAATTTGCAGTGCAAAGAAAGAAAAAGTAGGGATAGCCGTAAAATATTTGTGCCTACGCTCTTAACGCCGTCATTAATGTTGCGCAACGTCAAACTACTGTCAAAGTGTAAAGACGCATTTCAAAGTTCCTCTCGAAAATTTAAATTTATTAGCAGTTTTTATTAGTTAAATCCGTTAAATTTTCTTTTTTAGTTTCGTTAATTTAGTTATAGTTTAAGTTTTATATAAATATAAGTCAGTTTTAGCGTTCGAAGCGATTAAATCTTGATGAGCGGACACGGTGACGGTGACCCTCCCGATCCCGGAGAGAACGAATTTTACAAGTTTAGAGAAGAACAGAATAATAATATGGAAATAACAGCGGTTTCAGGTATCGATAATATTAATAAAAATGTCAATAGCAGCTCAAACTTAAGTAATAATCAACTTCATATTTCGTCAAACTCGTCCCAAATAAATACAAATGACATTAGAACTACCTATAAATATTTACAAACTGACACAGGTCCTTTTGAAGTAATAATTGAAAATAAAAGTGATTTACGTCTAAATGCGATTAGGGTTGGTGATATAATACTAAAAAATTGGCCGGAACTGGATAATAAAATAAAAAGAATTGATTTGGCAGGAAAACATCGAGTAAAAGTAGTTTTAGGAGAGTCAAAATGGGCCAATTTTTTAGTAGATCAAAATAAATCAAAAAGGTTTACTGAAAATAAACTTGAGGCTTATGTACCTAAATTTATGATTCATCGTCAGGGTATTTTAAGGAATATTGATAGAGACATTTCAGATGAGGAGTTAAAAAATAAAATTAAAGCCTATGACTACCACTGTAAATTTACAGTAGTAGAAGTCAAAAGATTAAAAACGAAAATTGTTGAGAATAATACTACGGTATATGTTCCAACTAAAAGTATTATTGTGACTTTTAGGGCACAAAGTTTACCTAAGCATGTAGTTATTAATAAGGTATTAATTCCGGTCGAACTATTTGTACAGAAAGTAATTTTGTGTTTCAATTGCCATCGTTACGGGCACGTGGGTGGACAGTGTCGGGGTAAGTCTAGATGTTTCAAATGTCACGGTGAACATTTATCCTCCAAATGCACGGAAAACCCAAACAATAAATGTCTTCAGTGCAACGGAGATCATTTAACTACAAATTTTCAGCTGTGTCCTGAATATCTGAGGCAAAAAACTATTAAAGATATTATGTCTCAAAAAAATTTAACATACAATGACGCAATTAAATTAATCCCCAATAGAACATATGCAAATGCAACTACTAGTGAAAATAAAACATTAAATCCTCAATTTCCCATAGAATTAGCGTCTCAAAAAGCTTTTCCACTCCTTCCAAGTCAAGCTGCTCTTCCATATTCTTCAGGTTTTTCGCAGTCTAGCCCCATAGATTCCCATAAATACACTATCTATAGAAATCCAACGAAAAGGGCCAGGCCTCAAACACCTGATCCTTGTATTAATGAAGAAATCAAAATAACTAAACCAATTGAAATCGCTAGGTTACAAGGGGGTATTTTGAGTCAAGAATCTTACCGAAAGAATATTATTAAAACGAATGAAATGTCAGAAACAGAAACGATAACATTAGTATTTGAATTAGTTATGGATATATTAAAGTCTTTAAATAGGGATAATATTTTAAATGTTCAACAGTTTGAAGTGGTTAATATTATTAAGGACAGACTCAATAAACAGGGATTAAGCTCGCAGACATGAACAAAACCTTTTCTATTACACAATGGAACTGCCGATCGGCAGTTTCAAATAAATGTAATTTGGAGTATTTACTTCATGAATATAAAATCAACATAGGTCTTCTTTCGGAGACTTGGTTTAAACCAAATATTTATTATAATTTCGTAGGTTATAATTGTTCACGTTTAGATAGAGAAGATGGAAAAGCTGGTGTAGCAATTTTAATTAAGGATGAAATTAGTTTTTCTGAGATAGATTTACCTCAAATGGAAAAGATTATGGCTAGGTGTGTGTGTGTGTTCGGATTGGTCAATTTAAGGAAGTTTATCTTGTTTCAGTTTACATAAAACCTTTGAGTAGAGTTACACTGACACAATTTCTTAATTTTTTTAATAGCATACCAAAACCATGTATAATTGGTGGGGATTTTAATTCGCATCATTCGGCTTTTGGATCAGATCTAGAAGATTTTGAAGGAAGAAACCTGTTAGAAGCAATAAACTCATTAAATCTAGTATTTTTAAATACAGGGGAACCAACCCTTGTTACTAGACCAGGCCAAAGAAAAGTGCTATTGATATTACTATATGCTCTCAAAATATCAGTCAATTATTCCAGTGGGAGGTACTTCAAGATCCCCATGGCTATAACCATTTGCCAATACTCATGAAATGTCAACTTAGAGGAAAGCCACCACCAACAAAAAGTCATAAAATATGGAAAATTAACAAGGCAGACTGGAGAAAATTTAGCACTTTGTTATATGAAAAATCATTGAATGTTATTGACGATAGTTATGACAAATTATTAGAAGATATGAACGAAGCAGCTACCGTAGCTATACCAAAAAAGAGTACAAATAAACGAAATACTTGGGAAAAATGCAAACCATGGTGGAATAATGACTGCCAAGATGCAGTAACGAAACGAAAGCAGTTATTTAGTAAATATAAAGAGAATCCAAATTTGGATAATCTTAATAAGTATCAAAATCAAGATGCGATCGTTAAAAGAATTACAAATGAAGCAAAAAGAGCTAGTTGGAAATCCTATTGTGAAAGTTTGAACAAAAATACTCCAATGAAAGATGTTTGGGCTAAATTAAACAGATTCAAAAACAGGAAACAAGCAAATAGACATCAAATAGAGTGGGGAGACTGGACAGAATATTTTCATAGTAAAATCTGTCCGAATTGGGTTAACGAAAAACCAAGAGAGTTCAAAAATAATTATACAAATGATCACATGCTAAATAAACCTTTCACAATGAATGAATTACAACAAGCTTGTAAGAAAAGAAATAATACGTCTCCCGGAATAGACAACATCCATTACCCAATGATTGCTGAGATTCCATTTATAACTAAGCAGCGCTTATTAGGCATTTATAACAGTATATATACAAACAAGTCGAACATACCAGACGATTGGAAAAAATATTTAATAGTACCTATTCTTAAACCTAATAAACCTAGAGATTCTGCAGACTCCTACAGACCTATTGCATTGGGGTCTTGTATAATGAAAACGTACGAACGACTTATTAAAAACAGGTTAGAACACTGGCTGGAGAAAAATCAATTATTATCAGCAGTCCAATATGCATTCAGAAGAGGACGTTCAACTCAAGAAGTTACAACATCATTTGTTACTGATGTACAATTAGCATTTACTCGTAACAACTCAATATCCTGCCTATTTTTAGACATTAAGGGAGCATATGATGTAGTTAATCTAGACATATTGACAGATAAATTATACGCCATAGGAATTCCAGAAGGGGTTATTGCGAACTTAATGAAGTTATACCGTGATAGAAAAGTGTATTTAAATATAAATGGAGTGATAGGTACGCCCAAATCAACATCAATTGGATTGCCTCAAGGAAGTATTTTAAGTCCATTATTGTTTATTCTGTACACTGCTGATGTTACTAGTTCTATTACCGAAGAAACTAGAATACTTCAGTACGCAGACGACTTTTGCATTTATACGGAAAAGAAGTCGATCGAAGCTTCAATCAATGCATTAGAAAACGCCACAGAAAGAATTGCCGAATGGACACAAAGAAATGGATTCAGCATCTCTCAAGATAAATCAGTCATGTGTTCGTTCATTTACGAGAAGACGTTATCAATCACCAAACCAAATTAATATAGGACCTTTCACATTCCCATATAAAACATCTGTTAAATACCTTGGCATAATTTTAAATCAAAAGCTCTCTTGGAAAGAACATATTCATCATTTGTCAAAAAAATGTGAAAACGCAATAAATATACTAAGAGCTTTTAGCCACACAAAGTGGGGAGCCGATCCAAATATATCACTAATCTTCTATAGAGCACTAATAGGTTCAGTGATTAACTATGGTTGTATTTTATATGGAAATGCAAATTTAACTCAATTGGAGATATTGGAAAAAATAAAAAATAAGTGTTTACGACTTTGTCTTGGATGTATACAAAGCACACCAACCACATATTTTAGAAATTGAAGCAGCAGAGCCTCCTTTGCATCTTAGACGGCAATTTTTGTGTGATGTTTTTATGTCAAAACTCCTAGCACAGAAAAGATCTGAGAAAATACAAAACCTCAATTCAAAAATAGATAGTCCCTTCTGGCTACGTAAAATTCATCCCAAAGTAATAAGCAGTTATCAGCTATTAATCCAATTTAATAGCGAGGTTTACAGAAATGACATCTTTCCCTTTTATAATTGTGATTATAACCTATTAGAAGTACAAATTCCTTATTATTATCTTAATATTGAACCACACGTTAATCAATTTAACATAAATACGTTTGTTGAGAAAACAATTCTGAAAAGATGGCTGGAGTCCGATTGTATTTATACAGATGGATCCAAATTCGCTGAGTCAACTGGATGCGCCTTTTACCATTCAAATGAAAATCTATCCAAAAAATTTAAACTTTCAAATCAAATGTCTAGTTATACTGCTGAGCTCATCGCAATTCTTCAAGCTTTGAGGTATATTAATATCCATCACAAGAATAAGTTTGTTATATTAACAGATAGCAAAAGTTCGGTAGACACAATAGTACAAACTAAATTATCAAGCACTTCATCAGTAGTAATTATAAAAATTTTAGAAACAATCCAGTTACTTACGAATACAGGTAAACAAATTTCTTTGGTTTGGATTAAGGCTCATTATGGAATTAACGGAAATGAAATAGTGGATAGACTTGCCAAGGATGCTACTACAACAGGGGAAACGATAGAAGAACCATTAATGCCAGTCACTGATCTACGACAATGGTTTAAGAAAAAACAAATGGAGCAATGGCAACTGGAATATGATATATCAGTAGTATAGCAGACGGGGTTCTAACTCACTTTGGTAACCTGTCCATCAGGGTCTCCGAAGCTGATGGACAGAAGAGCCTCCTTTGACCTTGGGGGTGTACAAGAATTACAAGAAGTGATCGTCAATGACCAGAGGGTTGTAAGAAGTGGTCGCTTATCTCTACATCTCTTCTTCTTTCCCGAAGAATTGTCACCTTGTCACCTGTCTCACCTGTATTTTCTTTGTCTTAAATGTTATGAAGAAGTAAAAGAAGCGGTCGGCAATGACCAGAGGGCTGTGTATTTGACCACCTTGTATATCGAGTGCAAAACTCATCGCTTATCGCTTCATCTCCTCTTCTTTTAGTTAAATTTGTACAGGGTGATCGAAATTTGAGACTTTAAAATTGTTTTTGTAGGTGTTGGTGAGTAAAAAAAAGAACTTGTGTGACTTGCTTAGTCGTATCCAACCCAGCCTAGCCTAGCCTAGCCAGATAGAAATGTTTTAAATTTGGAACTTAAAGAAAAAGCAACGTACCAAATCTAAAAGTTTATTATACAAGATCGATCAATTTACATTTTTTTTTTTGAGGAACTGAAAGAAAAAACAACGTACCAAATCTAAAAGTTTATTATACAAGATCGATCAATTTACATTTTTTTTTTTTGAGGAACTGAAAGAAAAAACAACGTACCAAATCTAAAAGTTTATTATACAAGATAGTTTAATTCATAATAGTGATACACAGCTATGTCGTTCCATAAGGTTGTTTTAATATCCATCCAATACGACCACGTCACCTGATCAATGTACCGGGCCCAAATTAAGTCGTCTCTGTGTAGTGGATGGTCATCTGGTATTTGGGCATTGTAATTTTTTCTATAATTAAAATCTTCATCGGACAAAATCTCTTCTTTAATTTTAAGTACACCCACACCAGAAGCTGGTAATGGTCGATGGATTAAGGGCTGAAATAATAAAAAAAATTAATCACTAATAGATGAATATTTCGTACTAGTGTACCTTTTTATGAATCAGGCATAGTTTCATAACAATACATATTAGTGTCCTTGTGAATTTCTAAGGATCTGTCACAAAAACAAAAAAATCTCTTACAATCAAAACATGGTATTGTTCCATATGTTTTTGTATCCCAGAAGATTGTAGGTAGAGTTTGAGGTATTATGGTTTTTTCAGTCTTAAATTTTAATTTTACAAATCGTTTTTGGTCTATGAAAACTGCCTCCCATTTATTTAATTGAGACTAAAATAAAAAGGAGCTTTATTTAAAAACATATTTTATTCAATGTATAAATACCGTACCAGCTGAGCTTCGTGTTGAGTGGCTGTAGATTAATTAAAAAACGATTTACAAAATTTTATAAAATAATAATAATAAATTATTTATCATTGAAACCCCATGGAAGAGTGTCAGGGGATAAATAATTTATTATTCTCTTATCATCGTATGGACTGAGTGCTACCTTTATTTGAGACATTGTATAAACATCATGCTTTTTCGAAATGATTGAATTTTGGTAAATTTCCACTATTACTTTATTAAATAAACTTGCATAATAATCATCATATGACAGTTCTTTTAATGCAGATTTTTTGATTCCTTTAGCCTTTTTTATTTCCGCTTGCTGATTTAAAATTTTCATAGTGTACATTTTCGAACGTAATCCTATGAAGTGTGTCATCAATTCCCCTTGGTTCTCATCTTTCATGAGACCTAATACTTTTTTATTCCGTAATGGAATACTATATACATTATCCTCTTTGTAGTCTGATGTGTCAAATTTGTCAATATCTTCTTTAATATGTTTATATAAATCATCAACAAAAAACTGATATATTAAACTATCTGTATCGGTATATAACAATTTTGCTTGATCTTTAAATTTTTTTATGACATAATTATAATGAAAGTCATATAAAATGGTTTTGGAAATATCCAAAATACACATCCCTATATATATTGGTTTATTAAAATTGACTTTTTGTTTTGTCATTTCAATTATTACAGTCTGTTCATCGAAAATAGTACAACTATGAAAATTAGGTTGTGAGATATAGAAATTTGCTCCATATCTTCCATTATATTTGTTAACAATTTTTATTTCTCTATGTTTTCTTACATTTTCAATACTTTTTCCGTAAGGGGCATTGATAAAAAGTTTAAATAAGTTTTTTTCAAATTCATTTTTGCTTTTCTTTCGCAAGTCAATGTTTAGATCAATATATTTTTTTAACCAAGGGGATTGTTTAAATTTCAAACATCGATGAATTTTTATTATTTTCAAACCTAAGCTAACAATCTGTTTCAAATATATATAATGAATAACATATTTTTTTTTATCGTACAATGTGGTTAATAATTTAGGAATTGTTGAATTAGAAGATGGTGGGATTATGTGTTCAGGACAAAGAGGCAAATCTTTATGTAAATTAAAAAGTTCTTTTGGATATTCGATGTCTATCTCAAGTATGTATCCATATTCTCCATCATTGGGACAATCTAATATGTTTTCCTTATAAATATCAGTCAAATTAATCCATTCAAAGCCTGCATATGGCAACGCGTAACTCATCGCTGTACCATAAAGATTATTAAAATCCCAATATATTAGATAAGAGACTTCTTTATCAGGATTGTATTTATCTTTCATATATTTATTATTAGCTTCTCCATATCTATTACTACATTGTGAAACTCCTCCTCGTTTTGCTTTTTCAAAAAACAAAACCATCTCACTCTCTCTTAATAATTCCAATTCGATATTGGTTACTTTTAACATAGCATCAAAGGCTAATCCTGGTAAAGTATAATAATGAAGACTATCCAATCCATAAGTTTTTAAACACATAGATCGAAAATTCTCAAAAATATCAGTCAAAAGTAGTACGTCTGTTTTTAAATACAATTCTGCATATTCCTGCAGGTTTTTTATCTGAAATCTAGTCCAAACGTTGCAGGCATGTTGATAGTCCTCTTTAGTAATTCCCTCGTTATTGACTTTACTATAAAAATCGTCAATAGATGGAAGACAAGTGACCTGTAACTTCTCCCAACTGTCTAAATACTCATAAGGGAAAATACCCTTTCTTTTAACCAAATTAAACTTCGAATCATCATTAAAATATCTGCGTGTAATATTTTTTTGGTTATCATCTAGATATGAGGAAAGTTGATCTAATGAACAAGACATAAATCTAAAGGAATCAATAAATCTAAAACTAATATTAGTGCCATGGATAAATTTGGTAAATGATATATACCTCTCTTTGTTTATCGGTAATAGTGATAGATGTCCTTTTATATCAGAGTTAAGACTTTTAATTAAAAAATGGGCGTCGTAGCCAGAGAGATTATGAAATGTGACAGGAATTGTGTACGAAGTCCTATAATTACTGGAATTAAAATCTTTCTGTTCTTTATCAGTTAATGTTATAACTTTTTGAAATTTTTGAAATAAATTTTCTCTATATATTTTCCAAGCAATCTCTTCCAGTTCTTTTACAAACCATGTTTGACAATCACGACCCGTATATATTTTAAAATAGGATAAAGAATCATCATAAGAACATTTAAAATAATAAGCTATACTGAAAGCTTCATGCTTTTCAGTGAAACAAGTTTTCAAATTAATATTATTATTACATTTGGTAAGAATACTTTCAAGATCTGCATATATAACGAACGGAACACGTTCTTTGTGATTAAAATTTTTAAATTTCATTATATAATTTTTTTCGGTAGGTAAAACCATTTTAACAGAATTTAGCTTAAAACAATCGTCTAAATGATTTTGTAAATATGTCTCACTACTAAAATGATTAAAACATCGCTCACAAAACCATTTTTTATTTCGAATGTTCCCAATGTTTTTACCACATAATCTTGAAAAATGTTTAATATAAGCAAAATGAAATACCCTCTGTTTTATGTCCTCCTCCTCATCATTATCATCACTTACACTATTCTCCATGGCATTTAATACAAGTAGATTTATACGAGGAGAAAAATTTGTCTGGCTAAATATCAAAGGTAGAATTTCGTTTCTTGTTCCTAATGTAAAGACATTTATAGCAAGTTTATTTAATTTTTCAAATTTTGGAATATCTTTAAGATCAATGGGAAAACTGATGTTATTAAAGTTTAATATTTTACTAAAGTGAGGATAGGATGATGTTCGGTCAACATTTTTTGTGGCAGGATGTAAGGCAGCAACAACGGACCAAAGAAAACAATAAGGATCAGAATTCCTAACATTAATTACACTTCTAGTATTTTTTATAGACTTAGGTAGCTCAACGTATGTTGAAATACCACCAAGTAATGGATCATATTTGTTTATATTAACTTTTAAGTTTAAAATGTGAGATAGTGCCCATCCACTGTCTTTTTCTTGAAAATCTTCAAACTTTCTTAAAACTCGATCTATACAATTGATTTTATACCAATCCTTTATGTTTGTATTTTGATCAATTATTTCATTTTTCGTGGAAAAATGTTTAACAGACGTTTCCCCATCTTGAGGTTTGATGAAAAGTCCATAAAAAATTACATTAACTTTTAACATACATGAAACTAAATTTTTCTTAATTTGAACTGAAAAACTTTTAAAAGCCTTTTCCATAAATAGTTTGGGGTCTTTATATTTTAAATTTATAATAACGCCTGTCTTAACTCTGCTATTAAAACAAGATTCCAAATCCTGCCACAATAACCCTCTATTACTATTTTTTCTAACATGTAATCTGTTTTTAAAATTTTCTACATAGGTTTTAAGGATGGACATGTTCGCCTCTACACAATGAAAATTTCTAATACAGGTAGCCCTATTTTTTATACATTTTTTTAAAAGTAAAATTTGTTTTTTCAAATATTTTATATATTTTTGTAAATCAGTTTTAGTTTTAATTAATCTACTTACTGTTTCAATCTTCTTCACCATTTCAGTGGAAATTTCATCGATCACTTTAGCACTCATGTTGACCAAAACGTTATACAGACCAAACCGTTATACCAATAAAATCCTGTATTTATGCATTTCAGAAAAAAAAAATACAGTGACGCATTTCTACAACACGCTATTCAACGTGATTATATTATCGAAAACACATTGAAGGTTAACGCTGACGTTAATACATTTTTAAGTCAAATAGTTCACGAAAATACATTATATGCAGATAAGCACATTTTATTCAAAATAAGCAAAGTTTGTAATAATAAACGTTTTAATGATAAACATGTTTTCTGCATTTCAATAAAGATCAAATAGGTCAATTTCTTACTACTTAAACTCGTGTAATTTTAAATGAATCCATCAGTTAGTCAGTAAACGAATAACTAAACACTAGCAAAATGACCGGAGTACCTTGTCAATTAGTGATTATTTCCGAGGATCCAGATAACTTACCAATAAAGGACGCCTTTGTTATTGTAAAGCAGTTATTTATGTAAGTATTTTACTTATTTAATTTTTTATTTGTTCTACATGATTTTATTTCGTCTGACTGTTTAATTTTTTTTTATTATGAATATTTTATTGGAGCATTATAAGTTATTCCAGATCATTACATTTGTAAATTTTATGTTCTGATTTGATTTCTGATTTTCTTTGAAAGACTGTTGGTTGATTCTGTTTTTTTTTTATTTCAGATATGGTGTAGAGGATGTGTCACTTAAGGGAGATAAAATATTTGTCAAACTATCGTACTCACCTAATAATAAGACATTAAAAAAGAAGTTTGGATACCTTCCAATAAGGTATATGAGAATTAAAATAGACAACGAGGAGGAGTTCCATGTACTGGAAGATATCTGCAAAAGATACCGCTTCAACCTTCTGGACGATGAGGTGGAGGAATTTGAAAGGTACCAAGAAAAAAAACAGCTGGTGGGTATAAAGCGACCATTTCTTTCTCCTCCTCCTCCTCGTCCTCCTTCTCATTTTGGTCACTCTTCTCTTCTACCAATGACTTCATCTTCTACACCAACGAATTCAACTGCTCCACCAACGAATTGGGCAACAACATCAGCAGAATCACCAGCAAAAAAACAAAAACGAAAAATGACGAGGACGACGACATCACAAAACCCAGAGGAGGTACTAGATCTTGACGAACTTAATATAGATCATTTCCTGAGTCAGAAATAGAAAAATTGGGAAAAAGTATGTAGATTTATTAAATAAAATGCGTTTTTAATTATTATCTCTTTTATTTCTCATTTACACCTTTTACTTGATTAAAAAATAGTGATCAATCTTTTTGCGATATCGACCATCATTTATGTCGCTATCTTTGAAAATGGATAAGAATCCGTAATTTTCATTCCAACATATTGAACATATTTTTTTTTAAATCTTCAAAAGTCATATCTGTTCCAACGTGATCGTTGTAAATGTGTTTTAGATTTAAATCGTCTTGTTTAAATACAATTAAAATATTTGCATTGTCTCTTATAAGATGCTTAGGTATTTTTGCATAACTCTGACTCAAATAAAATGGATCCACCTGAGAATGTCGAGACATGCTAAAATATTCCCGAATAACATCTTGGTTGTCACACGCAACATCATCAAAGATAAAAATGGAATTGGGCTTCGCTTCAGATGGGTGCATTATATCAGTACTTCCACTGTAAGTATAATATCCTATTCCTTTAATTGGTTCTAATAAAGTTTCTAAATATTTGTACTTTGGTTGCATTAATGATTTTGAGTAAATATACACATTTTCAAATTTTACTCCATTAGCATGTTCCAATAAACTTATCATCACATTGGTCTTACCACAATTTGAAGGACCAACTATAAGACATCTAATAGTTGAAGGAAACAAAACTCCATGCTTTTTAAATTTATTCTCAATTGGCTCCAATAAATTATTCTCCACATCAAGCGTAGTCTTTTGTTTTACAAGCTTCATGTCTGGTATCAATTTGAAAATAAATGTGTTGTGCATCTATTAATAAAAGACCATTTTTAATTTTTATTATTTATTATCAACATTTTCTACAATATTTATACCAATAATGAATATTAAATACATTGTTTAGAGCACATTGCAAATTTTCATTGGTATGTTGAAAACACGTATGAGCTTTAAAAATATGTTTCATAGTTTCATCTGAAAGTATATTAGGTTCATCTTCTACACAATCAATGCGGTTTTCCATGAATTGTTCCAAATATTTCTTTGTTTCATGATTTCTCACCAATATTGTTTCATCCAGTATGTTGTCGTGTAAAAATTTTGAGATGTCTTCATATTTTAGATGAGTATCACAATGCCACGATTGCCAACTTAAACCATGGTTTTGAACAAATTGTTGTTCGATACATTTCATATACGATTTATTTACCATAGCTTCTGTTACTGGTAACACAACCATTCTGTGTATCATCTTTTCTGTAGTAGGATCTAAAATAGCAATTTCCCTGCAAAGAAAGACATCTTCCGCAGGAAAAGAGAAACCTTGGATATCTACAATGAACATGTTTTCACTCTCGATATTCTTTAACAACCAACAAAATCTTGCAAGTGGAATGTCTTTTAAATATTTTTCTATTATCCCCACTTCTTATATTACATCACTTTTATTTATCCAAGAGTTGTGAGAATCGTCAAAACCTAGCCACTTGACAAAAACTTTGTTTCCTTTTTTCTTCAATATTTTTTCTACTAAATAACTATCTTTGTGTTTAACTTTCTGCAATTGCTCTTTATAAAATCCTCCTAGAATTTCTTCACCTCTATAATCTTTTAACAAGTATGTAATAGGGTTCCCAAGTTTTATTTTATAAACAATGAAAATTTCATTAGACCAATTTGGATTGTATTTCTTGTCAAAAACTCCTCGATATTTTGAAATGCGTACATGATCACCGATATGAAATTTTTGACTTTCCAAATCAACCATTTTAATGTGATTGTATACAGTATTCAACAATAATTTTTCATGTTTCTTTTTAACATCAACCGGTTTCATGCCTATTGTTGTGTGAACTTTGTTATTATATTCATTAACAACTTGATGTAAATTATTAATCCATTTGTAGTTACCATTGAAACTAAACTGTTTCCAAATCTTTGATTTAATCGTGCGAATAACTCGCTCAGCAATCGCAGCCTTTTTCTCACTGTATACATTGTAATGATTAATGTTATATTTTTTCAACAATGTTTTCATATATGGATTAAAAAATTCCGTTCCCATATCTGTTTGAAGATTATTTGGTGTTTGTTCTTTAAACACATGCTCCATACATTTAGCTACTTCGACACCTGATTTATTTTTCAGAGGTAAAGCCCATAAAAATTTTGAGAAACAATTTATTACAACCAAGATATATTTGAAATCTCTGTTTGTATTTGAATACTTTTGCATATCAATCAAGTCAGCTTGGAATAAATCATTAAGAGATTTTATAATAATTCTTCGTCTTTTAAAGTTAATTCTTGCAGGTTTGTGTAACTCATTAACAATATCTCTTTTAACAGACATGATATTTATTCTATAATGTTTGCCTCTTTTAGTTCTTCAATAATTGAATTTATTTCATTTGTATGTCCTGTATGCCCAGCTAACTGTGATGATAGTAATAACCTCAATCTAGCTACAAGTTCGTTTGGATCATCCCAGTGGACGTAATCTATTTTATTGTTGTTTACTTCCATAAGTAGTCCTTTACCTTCTGTTATTGGTGCAATTATTTTTTTATATTTTTTTAATTTACTACCATCTATCTGTTTACTTGATAAATAATGTCTTCTGTGAGCATTCGTAGCTACAACTATTTTTGCATAGTTATTTACATCTTGATCTGTAAAATTAGCTGGGTGTTTCTTAAACAAAAGCTCATATAATCCAGACGTACCTTTATATCTTTTGTTTTTTAAAAGAACATCAGCACCATCTATGTTGATTTCGGAATTCCCAATCAGCAGCTTTTCAGATGTTTCATCAAATCTAACTCCATATTTATGATCAAATTCTTTATTTAAAAAATCAGCCTGCATCTCTGTAATATATTTCCTAGGTAATGGATCATACTGATCCAAAAAAAGTGTACGTTCCTGGTTAGCTTCAAATCGAGTTTCAGAGTTTTTATCATTTTTAATCTGTTCTTTTATATCATCCACTTCAATGTTTTCTAATATAGAGTTTTTAATATCACTTGTTTCATAAATTTCATCATCATCCACTTCAATGTTGTCTCCTTCTGCTTCATCAATTTCATCATCCACTTCAATGTTGTCTTCTTTGATTTCATCATCCACTTCAATGTTGTCTTCTTTGATTTCATCATCCACTTCAATGTTGTCTTCTTTGATGTCATCATCATTTTTAATGTACCTTAAAGGTTCATATTTGGTTGTTTCATTTTCAGAACCTGAATTCTTATTCAACTTGGTCTCAATATTTTTTAAGTGTTTTGTAATTGGATTAAATAAATCTTCTTGGATTATTTGTCCTTGCTTTAGTTGTCTCAATTTACTTTGAATGTTTTTTCGTTTAGTTATAAGTTGTCTCTTTATATCCTTATTCATTGTAGGGCTCGCAACCTCTGAACAGCTTTGAATCAGGTCTCGAACAGGTCTCGATCAGGTCTCGAACAGGTCTCGATCAGGTCTCGATCAGGTCTTGAACAGCTTTGATCAGGTCTCGATCAGGTCTTGAACAGCTTTGATCAGGTTTTGATCAGGTCTTGATCAGGTCTTGAACAGGTTTGATCAGGTTTTGATCAGGTCTTGAACAGGTTTGAACAGGTTTGAACAGGTTTCAAACTGGTCTAAATATATTTGTTCGATATCAGAACAGTTATGAAATTATTTATTGTGTACATGGTGTTAAATAAGTATTACAAAAAAAAAAAAAAAAAAGTAAATATTTTTATTGAGAAACAATTATTTATACAAATGAATACATTTTTAATGCCCTATAACGGATCCTTGAGATTCCATAAGAATGATGATGATGATTAGGAACGTAGGTAAAGTTTAGTTTATGTTGGGGTTTAACCGTTCCATTTTTATAAAGATATTCTATAGCACTTATATCATCGTTGCTCAGTTCTTGAGGACGGCGTTCTAGATATAATTTATTCATTATCGAATTGTAGTTTCGGTTATCGGTTAGCCCTAAATAGTGACCAATTTGGTGCGTTAAAACCAATTGCAAATTAAAACCTGGTGTCTCAAAGTCGTTTAGTTTTAAGTTCCATAAAACATTTTTTAATATATGTATTTCCCCACATGGAATTTGATTATTCAACGTAGGAACTATTGTATGGGCTATTTCATTTCTAACATTTTGAATGTCAAAAAATAACTTACATTCCTCGGCTGGTAAACATAAACCTGTTATTCTATGGGTATGCGTATCAAATAAAATTGATAGCTTTGGTGCTTCTTCTGCTGTACAATTAACTTGCTTAAACTTAATTCCACTTGCATTGCTCCATGTATTGATAGCTTTATGGACTACTCTAGTAATTGAAGAGTCTGCATTTAAAGTACACCATGTTATTCGTTGCCTATTAATAATAAATGGTTCTCTAAAAACGTTAAACGCAAAACACACATTTAACAATGCGACGAACCAAAATATTTTGTGTAGTAACATCTTTGATGGATTTTATTCATTTAACTGTTTATGAGATTGTTACCGGCTTTTATATCATAAAATTGTAGTGTCAGCAAAAAAAACAATATTTTTTTTTTTAAACTTTTTATTTAAAAAATTACATATTTATTTCACAATAGATAAAATACAGTTAAAACATTTGAACTACATTAGTTAGCGGATTATAATTAACAATACGGTCATGTATAATTATACAATAAGCTGCTGTATTAACTGGTATATTCTTATTGGTTTCAATTTCTATTCTCATATCAACACTTCCCGACTTAACTGATTCATTTTGTCTGCTGCAGTCAATAACAAATATGGGGGCAAAAGAACCAAATTGCTCCAAACTAAGACATGGATCTCCAACTTTATAATAGTACGACTGTTGAAATTGTGCATACATTTCATATGCAATGGCATACTGTTTCTTATCAAAGTTCAAGTTCAAATTGTCATACGGGTACATTTCAGAATTTAGAAATAGTTTTAAGTTTGTAATATTACAATGATCGAAATGGCTCGCATCTTCTTTTATGGCATTCTTTTTGGCAGTCTGTAAAGCAAACAAAACAAATCGTGGTCTTTCTAGTAGACTAGTAGTTTTTACGTTCCAGTTAAATTTCATTGTTTGTGGTAGTAGCGGAATTTCATGATATTCCCAACTTCTGTATGCAAGTTCTAAATTAGATCCATTTTCAATAAATTTGTATAAACGTAACTTTTCCGAATCTGACACTTGAATATGCGGCATTTTCCATATAAATTTAAATATTTCAATTTTTGGTTTTGCATTTTCCATTGTAGACGTCACTGCATTTAAATCTGTTGAACTTCTTATCAATACAAGTTCCTGGCGGATGTTAACCAGGATTCGAGTATAATCTTCTGAAAAACCAAGTAACAGTTTGAGTGGAATACACGCACTAAAATTTCCTTTTGCGTCAGTTGTTATTGATGATGGTTTTTCATAGTTCCAGCCTATACTTTTGTATCGGTTAGATTCACTTTGCGTAAACGAAACATAGTTTTTTATTGTCGTTGTTATACCTAAATTTCTCACTCTATCTATTACACAGCCTCCAATTTCATATCGTATCTCATCAAATAAATACATCAAACCATTATTAACAAAACGCAAAGTAGTGCTTTCTTTCCCATCATCCGTTAGACGCCCTTCAATATACAGATAACTCTCAGAAGGTAAGGTGTATATATCTTGAGTCTGAATAGGTATCCTTATTTCATCACAATGGTTAAAAGTTGCGTTGGCATAGGGTAAATGACTATGCATTTCTCGACTCACAACTGAGTTATCAACCAATACATGACCTCCAATATTCAAAATGTTAAAACTCATATTCGCTCTTTTTACAAGTACACCTCAAGAAAATCCTAAGTATTCTAGTATTTATAAAAAATCTAATTCTGCACCAAGTATTTCTTATGCTTTTCTTTTTTCCTGACGTTGTTGTTGTTGTTTTTTATTCTAAATCCCAGTGAGGTTAAAAATACTTTGTTTTCAGTTGTCAACTGTTTGAGCGTCTGCTTATCACTAATATTATTGTCAAAACTTTTAGTATTATATACACTGTTCACACCTGGATTAGAGTTATAAATTACAACCATTATTATATTTTTTTTAAATGTAGTCTTAACGTAATAACTTCTCGTGTGAAATTAACAAGATTACCATCCTGGTCAACTATTTTAATGAAAATTTCATCAATATATCTATTTGTGACAGGTAGATAAATTACTTTTTTTGGAATTTCAACAATTTTGTATCCCGGTAAGACATTTGGATAAAACATGTGAATGATATGACCTTGATTTTCATTGACGTATGAATTAGTGATTAGATTACATTCCACACAAATAGAATTAACCTTTGTGATATGCACAGGATTCTCGGCTACGTGAGTCTTTGAAGGTGAAAGCCGTTTTGATGTAAATCCCAATAAGGAGGCAATTGTATGTGGTTTTTCAAAATGAATTACTTTGTTGCTTTTTATTTCACATTTGAGTGTATTGTTATTAATTCTCATTTCCAGACTTGTAGGTTGTTCACTATGATGATGTTTTTTAGCCACACTTTTTACTACGTTTCCTTGCAGTGGTTTCTGTATTATATTTTTATCAATTTCTGTATCATCTTTACCTGGTGTTTGATCTAATTTTAATTCTAATTCAGTTATTTTTTCAGTTAAATATTTTGAAAGATCATCAACTTCATAAGCACCATGTGGAATCGTTATATCGTGACCATTTATATAAAACTTGTTGTTTGTTTGGTCTATATTTGGAATTGTATTGTATGTCATAAAATCAATTAAACCCAGTACATACTGTTCATTTTCGTTTAAAATAATTGGTGGATAAATTTTTGTTGATAACACCGATTCTCTTCCAGATAACACAAAAGTGAACGACATGTTCAAACGGAGATCATACAGTAAATAAAAATTATTCTTTTAAAACAGGTATTTATTTAAAAAATCTAAACACAATTGTCCACAATTTACAGTGTTATAAGATTGATAAATTTTATGATTATATACAATGTGACAATAGCCATTTGAATTAAAGTATGATATAGCTTCCATAGGCGGTCTCAAGTTTCCAAAACTATCAAAATACACAACTTTAGATTTGTTCTTCTTGTACGCTGTCCAATGAGTTCCAGGACCGTCTTTATTATCTAAATTAATAATTCCACTCTCATGTTGCCAAATTTTTTTCGGAAACGCGTTTCTCATAAATACACCTCTGAAATATGGAATTTTCATTAATTTTGCGTATTTTTAGAACCTTTTTTCTTAGAGACCTTCCTTTTAGAGGTCTTTCTTGTCTTTTTCTTACTAGCATTCATGTTAACAGTTTCTAATGAACTAACTGTATTGTGCATTTGATCTGATTTTATATTCAAATTTCATGTTACTGTCCTACGGGTATATAATAAGCGTATTCAGCGACATTTTGTCAGTCAGTAATTAATATGTGTCTCGAGGTGTACACGCTTAACCCGGAAGATTTCTATTCAAGACTTTCAACTTTTAACAATTGGAAGGGGAAGAAATCAGAAGTAGAGTTAGCTGCTTGTGGATTTTACTTTCTTCAAGTAGAAGATATAGTTAAGTGTTTCAAATGTGGTGTAGAAATATACAAATGGGAATCAAATGACAATATAATCGGAGATCACAAAAAATTCAGTCCTGATTGTACTTTTGTAAAAAGAGTGTATCCTATTTTTCTTAAAATCAACAACAATAAAGAAAATTTTGAGTGAGGCCTGTACCTGTAAAACATAAAATTATGCCTGTACCTGTGAAGTATAAATGTCCAAAGTGTGGAGGAGAGACTGATATACCTAATTTAAATTGTATAAATTGTGAGTACATAAAATTATTGAAATCGAAATCTGGTGCTAAGAATATACCAAGTAGTATGTTTGGGGAAATGTGAGGTTATTTGTTTAAAGAATAGAAAAAATATATATATAAACACTTATCTTAGACTATTTATTTACTAATTTGTAAGTCGTTGATGAAGATGTTAAACGCTGCCATTAATAAACTACCTTTTGAGCTGCACATCCCTGGTGGATATAGGTTTTGTGGACCAGGAACCAAATTGCATAAACGATTAGCAAGAGGAGATAGGGGAATAAATGGGTTAGATGAAGCGTGTCGTGAACATGATATTGCATACTCTCAAAATAAAGAGTTATCAAAACGACATGAAGCTGATAAGATTCTAGCTGAAAAAGCTCTTGAACAGTTTCGATCAAAAAATACAGCATTTTCTGAAAAGTTGGCAGCACTTGGTGTAGCTGGAGCAATGAAAGCAAAAGTGAAATTAGGTATGGGTCTTAGTTCTGTTAATTATAAAGCTGTAACAAAAAGTTGTACTAAAGAATTAAATAAATCTAAAGATATGTTAGAAAAACTAGCTGCAAGTATAAACCACTGTACCTTATTACTACAGGGATTAACTATTTCAAAATCAAGAAAACGCACACAAAATGTCAAGCATAGAAATAAGCAGAAAATACAACAAAAGCTATTAAATCACAAAAGAGCAAAACAACAAATTTTAGATGATATGAATGTAGACATTTCAAATGAGTTCGCTAATGACTCTATAAACAGAGGAGACACAAGAGAAAAACGAAAAATAAATGATGAAAATATCGTTATTGATGCTAAAAAACAAAAAACAAACGAAATATTGAACAATACCCCTAAACGAAAACGTGATGATAATGATACTACGTATAACCAACCAAATAAAAAAATAAAATACAATGTATAGTTTGATACCAACTCATTTATTAGTAGCATCATGTCTTTGAGTGAGTATAGACATAAAGTTGCACAGTTTCAAGAGAAAGTCATTGAGTTACAAAAAGATATTAAAGTATATCAGGATTTAAGAAAAATTATTAAACAATTAGAGAACCTACATATTAGTGATAGAACATATCCACTAGGACATATTCAACCATGGACGATAACAAAACCACCAGCGGAAACATAGTTCACCTTTTTGACCTGTAAAAATGTAAATTTTATAAACAATGAAAACTTATTTACATCAAAGTTCACCTTTTTGACCTGGAAAAATGCATACTTATTTACATCAGTTGTTCACCTTTTTGACCCGTAAAAATGCAGTTATCATTTATATTGACGTCAATCAGTAAAACAAGATGATTTTGAAAATTATAATTAGCTACATTTTGCAGAATAAAAATCTATTTACGTACGACTTAACCTTTTTGATATAAAAATGCAGTTACACTATATAAATTGAATCCGATGTGTGAATTGCATTATATCTACCACAACTGAACATAATGGGTCTTGAAAACGTTGTAGTACAGTTCCACCATCAGCAGCAGGTTAATGCCGCTGACCGATTAAACGAGGAGGAACGGAGCAGGTATGCAGGTGTCGTTCCTACAGTTCAACCACCACAGGGGCGTCGCCGGATAATAGAGTTGCACAACGACAGAGACTTTCCAATTGGGACAAGAGAGCGGCAGTTACCTTTTCCGTTGGTGGAGCTGCATAGGGTTAATTTTAGTTAAGTATATTGTATAGTTTGTATTGTTTCTAATTAATAAATATTTATAGTTATTTTTTGTTTTTCTTTTCTACCATTAACTTCCCTCAAACTTTTAGATTTGGTACGTTGCTTTTTCTTTCAGTTCCTCAAAAAAAAAAATGTAAATTGATCGATCTTGTATAATAAACTTTTAGATTTGGTACGTTGCTTTTTCTTTAAGTTCCAAATTTAAAACATTTCTATCTGGCTAGGCTAGGCTAGGCTGGGTTGGATACGACTAAGCAAGTCACACAAGTTCTTTTTTTTACTCACCAACACCTACAAAAACAATTTTAAAGTCTCAAATTTCGATCACCCTGTACAAATTTAACTAAAAGAAGAGGAGATGAAGCGATAAGCGATGAGTTTTGCACTCGATATACAAGGTGGTCAAATACACAGCCCTCTGGTCATTGCCGACCGCTTCTTTTACTTCTTCATAACATTTAAGACAAAGAAAATACAGGTGAGACAGGTGACAAGGTGACAATTCTTCGGGAAAGAAGAAGAGATGTAGAGATAAGCGACCACTTCTTACAACCCTCTGGTCATTGACGATCACTTCTTGTAATTCTTGTACACCCCCAAGGTCAAAGGAGGCTCTTCTGTCCATCAGCTTCGGAGACCCTGATGGACAGGTTACCAAAGTGAGTTAGAACCCCGTCTGCTATACTACTTATATCTCTTAAAGGTGTACGATTTCATGATATCCAACCAAAAATTTATAGAAAACCGTGGTTTAACGACATTACAAATCGGCACTTCATTAAAACCTTAAATAGAGCAAGGAACAAACATGGTTTATATCCAGTTCACAAAAATAAACTAGGGTTGGCCACTTCTCAAAACTGCACATGCGGGGAGTTGGGTACTTTAGAGCATGTGATTTTCGATTGCGCAAACTTCCAGATGCTGAATCAACAGTTATATAAGAATCTACAAACAGTAGGAGTTACTCTCCCCACCAATTTAAATTCCATTTTATGTACACGAAATATAAATTTGTATAAAATTGTTTATAACCACTTAAAAAATATGAAAATTGATATTTAAAAAAAATATATATATAAAAAAAAATAAAAAAAAAATATATATATAAAAAAAAAGAAAAAAAAATAATAATAAAAAAAAATAAATAAATATTAAAAAACAATAAAAAAACAAAATAAAAAAAAAACAAAAAAAAACAAAAAAACAAAAAAAAACAAAAAAAAAACAAAAAAATCACAAAGAAGGCCTAAACCTCCGCGAGGATGAATCGGGTTTAGGTCTTAGCGCGAAAGAAAAAAAAAAGAAAAAAAAATTAATATCAATTAGTGGTTTAGTATAAGTATTTAGTAATAGTGTTTTATTAGTATGTATTTTTAATGTAATGTATGTAATATATGTTTGTGATTATTAAAATATAATGTATATCAGTTAAAATTAGGAAATTGTGTCGTATGAAAATAAAAAAAAAATTTGAGCTGGCCAATTGGTTCAAACCAAGGTCATAAATCTAAACACACACACACACACACACACACACACACACACACACACACACACACACACACACACACACACACACACACACACACACACACACACACACACACACATTAATGTTGCGCAATCTCCCGTACTATAACGACTTATTACCTAAACAATGACTTAGATTATACAGGATTATAATGCATTTATCGGTTTCTGTAATATGCCACAGTATAATACATTTCATTAAGAAATGCTAAGCGCTCCCGCACATGAGATCCAATATCCAAAGGTAATCTCGTTTAGTCTATTGTTTGATACCGCCGTTATGTGGCGCCTACGAATAATATTAGCTCTCGTTAATATATGCGTATTTAATAATCGATAACCTAATAATCTTTGTGCACGTGATGATGGTTGATTGCTATTATTTCGACGTCGTAATCGCACTTTGAACTTTTAGGCCTGGATCCCGCGTACCAAAAAAGTTTATTAATATCAGGCTGAAAATTTGTTAATAGCTTAACGGTGTCTACTCGGACAAACTTTGATGTATTGGAACACTGGAACAGGGGAAGTTTTAATTGTGGAACAGGTTACAGGTTTCGAACGACAAACTACGAAAACGTTCCATGTATTTTGTCCAACAAAACTTCCAATTGATTTTGTTACCCTTTCATTAAGCTCTCATGCAAAAATCAGACTGCTATTTATCACTAACCTAATTCTTGTCATTTGACATGTTCTACGTATCGGACTTATTAAAATGCCCAACATATTTGCCGGACAAACATTTTTTCATATATTATATAAAGTTTACTATTAAATAAACTTGCCAGGATGACACGTTCCGCAACTAAAATTACGTTCCATAATTAAACCTGTTCCCCTGTTCCAGTCTTCCCATGCATCAAAATTTGTCCGACTAGACACCATTAAGCTATTAACAAATTTTCAGCTTGCTATTAATATACTTTTTTTTGGTACGCGGGATTGAGGCCTATTAATGAAACGCTTTATTGTATCGGTTGTAGTAGGTACTGTTTCACCCATCTTGAAAGAAATGTGAAAATCTTGAATTATCCATGTCTGTCTGTCCGTCTGTAAACACAACTCCTCCGTCATTAGACAAGATATAATGACAAATGATAAATGAGGTGTCGAATGAAAGCTTTTGACCCAATCATGGTATTACAGGTGAAAAATTTGACCTCGGACTTCCGCTATTAGGGTGAAAACCGAAAGAACTGTTATACTCTTTCTCACAGGCATCTTTCAGTACGTCACAGTTTTTAGATTTCTTTCTAACGTATTAAGTTGGAAGTGACAGAAAAAAAAGGTAAGTCCGTGATCACAGTCATTTATAACATTTATTCTAGTTGTTGATATAGATGTAGATGGCACTATAATCGAACAAAAAATGATTTACGAATTATATATACGCCTATAATCTGTAGAATTTATAAGACTATACAAATCAAAGGAAATACCATTTTATAAATGCAATAAACACAATTTGATTTGTTTTTATACCAAATTGCAAATAATAGGGTTATACTGCAATACCCTTTTCATATTTGGCTGATTACGAATTAACTTGTTGTTTGTTTGGGTTTATATGACTGCGGACACTAAATCCATTCGCCAATTTTACTATTTTTTATTTTATTAGTCATTTTTTCGTACGAATTAACTTAAATGCCATGTTAGAATAAATGTTATAAATGTGTATTATCACAGACTTACCTTTTTTCGGTCACTTGTGACATACTGAAAACTGCCTCTGAGAAGGACCATACAAGTAAGATTATAATAAAATATAATTATATTAAAGAGCGGGTAACTAAGAAACGGACACGTAGGGCAACAAACAAGTATTGTAAAATGTATTTTGTGAAATACAAGGTAGATCGCAAGGTCATTATATAAATGAGATATTATAGGACTAAAACATTGCAAATAAAATGTATTTATAATCTTATATTTCAAAATCAATTGCTGTTCGTTAGTCTCGCTAAAACTCAGAAATTGCTGGACCGATTTGGCCAATTTTGATGTTGCATTATTTGTGAAGGTTCAGGGAAGGTTTATACGGTTTTATATAGTCATTTTAGCAGCCACCAAAATATTTACATCTATATGTATAAAATTCTCTTTTCACAGTGTTAGTTGCCGTATTCCTCCGAAACGGTTTGATCGATTTTTATGAAAATTTCCAAGTGAAGAGTATAGGGGAAAAACAAGGAATGTCACATTTTATACATATCGAGATAAACACCAATAAAGGTTTAATTCCTATGATATCTAAAAACTACTTAGGAGATTGTTAGCAGAATTCTAGCAATTATTAGTCTATTATCTTAATATAATATTAATCTATATCAACTTCTTAATTTAATAATGTACCAAAAAACTGCTAACATTCCTTATTTTTGTCCAGTGGCGTGCGGACAATCCTGGTCCTTCACCTGGATACAAATTCTTAAAAAAATTATATAGACTGATCTTTCTGGTTATTGTTCTGAATCGATAGTCTAGTCGATAGTACTCAGTTTTTGCTACCACATGGCGAGAAAAGCCAAAATTCATGAAAAGTGACATTTCTTGTTTTTCCCATGTACTCTTCAAGTGTATTCGGCAGGACTGAGAATAGGTTGTTATGTTTATTGTATAATGTGAAAGGCAAAGGTAAATACAACTTTAAATTTTCACTTTTCTATCTTCAGCCGTTATTTTTTAATAGCCAACTAAATTTTTACATATTAATAATCAATTGCTGTTCGTTAGTCTCGCTAAAACTCAGAAATACCTGGACCGATTTGGCTAATTTTGATGTTGAATTATTTGTGAAAGTTCAGGGAAGATTTATACGGTTTTATATAGTCATTTTAGTAGGCACCAAAATATTTACATCTATATGTATAAAATTCTCTTTTCACAGTGTTAGTTGCCGTATTCCTCCGAAACGGTTTGACCAATTTTTAAGAAATTTTTAAAGTATATTCGGCAGGCCTGAGAATAGGTTGTTATTTATTTTTTCATATCCGTAGGTCATAAGGCGGTTTGCCCATGACACCGTAACTCTCACAATAATGACGTGAAAAATACGAAATTAAGCAAGTATAATCCCAGCTGAATTCTGAACAAAACTGTACTAAAATTTTTTCTCTAGCGTAATCGGTATCCAAAATAACGAACAGTTTAACTTTGGGACTCAAATTGTGCAAAATATGAATTTTTTAATTTTGAGGAATTTCCAAAAAATTGATATCTAAAAACAGAATTTTTTTCTCACGAATCATAAGCCTTATAAAAATTATGAGCACACCTGTAGAACTTGCGGTAAATTTCATGAAAGAAAAGTGCATTATTTTAACTTTTATACTTAAATTGGACAAAATATGAATTTTTTAATTTTTCTAAATTTGCAAAAAATATCTCTATCGGAACTTTTCTGACGAATCGCAAGCAGGAGAAAAATTCTGAGCACACAAAAATAACAAGCAGCAAATTATAAAAATTTGTTTAATTTTAATTCATTGTAATTAATTTTATTTAATTAAAGTTATCAAAAAAAAAATACTTTTAATAATTTCAAATATATTAAAAACAAATTTAAGATTATAACTCTTACACTACAAACTTTATTGTGTTACTTCTAACTAGACTATATTACGTCAAACATCATGTGTAAATTAATTGATAATAATAATAAAACTTCATTCATATCTAGCAATTTTTGTTTAGTAATTATGAATTTCTTTTGTTTATTTCAAATTTATTGTATACAAAAGTTTAGCTTTTTTTATCTACTGAGGCAGTACGAAGTCTGCCGGGTCAGCTAGTATTATAAATATAAAAGTTGTAGGAAAATACAAGCAATTTAAGTTGTAATAAATTTATTATTAAGTGCTATACTCTGTTTTTAAACCAGTAGGAGCAATTCAAATTTACCTGCTTGTTTGTAATTGATCCAACCTCAGGCAAGTTTACTCAACCGTTATGAAATTTTGACACTATTGACATTTCATAGGTTAATTAAGTTATATCAGTGACTTTTTGTATTTTCTGCGGTATTTCTTTAATTTTTAGATTTCCAGTCTGCTTTTATATAACAAAAAACAGTTGTTTTTAGAACTCTTTATGAATGGGACCCTATGGCAAGTGATATCTCGTTTGAAAGGTATTGAAAATATCTATCCAATCTAGACAAGGCGAAAACGGCGGGTTCTTTGGAGAAAATATTCCCATGAGATTTTTTTGCGTAATCACATTCGTGAGACATTCCAGAATACGATTTAAGAAGTCGCCCACGCGAAAAGTAGTCCAAATTTTTTTAACAATTTTTTTTTATTCAAATTGCGAAAATCAATATTTTTGGCCGGAACAATTTTTTTAGGGTTATTGGACCATTCTGCATAAAAAAGGTCTCGTATAATTTTTCTCTTATGTTAATCGTTTTCGAGGTAAAAGCATTTTAAAATTGAAAAAATCGAAAAATGGCGATTTTCAAGGCTTAATAACTCGGTTAAATGTTATTACTATGAAAGTCAGAAAGTAACTAAATCAAAGTTTAAAGCCCCCCTACAAGATGCTGAAGAAATTTTTGTCATTATTTGATTTTTAAGCTGTTATTTTTAAGTAAAAATAATGAGCGCCATGCACGTATTAGGTGGCCGTCCATGATGAGTGCGAAAGAGATGCCATTCAGGCAGTCCAATGGCGCATCTCACTCGCACTCACATTTACAGCCGCGTCAATATGATCTTACCACTCATTATTAATAATTAACAATAACAGCTTAGTAATAAATTAATGACACAAATTTCTTCAGGATCATGAAGGGAGGGCTTTAAATTTGATTTAGTCACTTTCTAGTTATTAAGTCTTAAAAATGGACATTTTCGCGTTTTTCAAATTTTAAATTGCTCGAATAACGATCAACTTATTTAGATAGAACAAGAGAAAAATTATAAGAGACCTTTTCTGCCTGGAATGGTCCAAGAAATCTAAAAAAAAAATCTCCGAGCCGAAAATATTGATTTGTGCAATTTGATTAAAAAAAATTGTTAAAAAAATTGGACCACTTTTCGCGTGGACGACTTCTTGAACCTTATTCTGGGGTGTCTCACGAATGTGATTATGCAAAAAAATCTCATGGGAATATTTTTTCCAACGAATCCGCCGTTTTCGACTTGTCTAATCATACTAATTTTGTTTGGGTTTGAGTTGATTTTGATGAATAAATTAAATAAATAAGTAGAATATTGTCGATTCCCATTTAATTAATAAAATTTCAAACGTCCGCCTATGGTTACTCATGTCAAAAAAATTTGACGTTTTTCAATTTTCTAGTTGTTTTTACCTCAATGTCAAACGTCAACGTCAACGTTTTTTTGACAAATAACCATAGACGGACGTTTGAATCTTTATTAATTAAATGCGAAACTACAATTTTATATTTATTTAATTTATTCTTCAAAATCAACTTAAACTCAAACAAGATTAGTACGATTGAATAGTTATTTTCAATACTTTTCAAATGAGATGTCACTTGCCGTAAGGTCCCATTTAAAATTATCGGTCAAAGTGGCTCTGTAACGTAATCTGCCACTATTACATCACCTGCTATACTATTTGAGAAGCCTATGTCCGTTTATTTCCTCCTTCCATATTGCACTATTATCACTATAACCGTTCAAAAGATACAAGGATGATGGAGAGGAAAGAACTTTTGACTAGCACCAGTGGCGTAACAAACTCCGTCGCCCCCCTCCCGCAGAATTTGAAATGGGCCCCCTTTAAAAAAATTACTAAATGCGACATGTGTAACAAAAACTATGTGTTATATAGGTCAGTAAATGAACGTCAAATACGGCGATACCGTGTAATTTTCAATGTCACCACCGATGTGGTCAAGTCAATACTTTTTGAGTTATTTACGATTGAAAATGTTCAACATTGTTCAACAAATGAAACCACGTTTTCAGGCAGTTTTTCGAAAATAACTCAAAATATTCGTAAGTAATTAGCAAAAATATAGCTTACACAAAAATGAAGTCTATTGACCCAGTAAATGCAAATTTGTAGCTCATGAAAAATTGTTCTTATTCGCCAAATTCCAAATCGAATATTTCAACGTGAAATAATAAAAAAAAAAGTTTTACCTTTTATAAAAATTTCTATCATCAAAACTAAGCGGGTTACGCTTAAAACACAGTTACAGCCTTTTTTGCTAAAAAAAGTTGTGAAAATCTCCCAATATTTAGCACTCCAAATGAAACTAATCATAACCGCTTTACAAATTAAAGTCGATTCGTTTTTCTGAGGCACAACTGTCTAGTGACGTTAGTATTTTTTTTTTGTAAGTTCAGTTGCTAGACGTGACTGGAAATTATTACACAACCAAACATACCTGCTCTTAGCCAATATTATTTATAGTAAAGAGATATAAATAACATAAACCTTACGCCAATCAAATAGTTATTTGTATAACAAGGGAGGAAAGTGCTACTTTTCCTCCCGAGAATGAAGTTCACTGTAATCATTCAAGGAAGGAAAAGGTACTTTACTTAGCTTACTATAAAATGCTATAAAAAAATAAAAATAAAGCTCTTTTTTAAACATTAAAAAACTTTTCAATAAGTTTTCCCCGAAAAGTGCTTTATTGGTTATTGCACGTTGAAATACTCGATTTGAAATTGAACGAATAAGAACAATTTTTCATGAGCTACAACTTTCCTTTTACTGTGTCGATGGACTTCATGAACAGGTACACCATTTTTGTTTGTTGTTATAAACTACATTTTTGCTAAAAATATTTTTTCGATAATTTTTCGATAATATTTAATTTGATAAAATACTTATTTCCTGAGATATTTGCGAAAAAACCGCCTGAAGATGTGGCGGTTTTGTTAAAAAATAAATATTTTCCCTTGCAAGTCACTGGAAAAATATTGGCTTAGATAAAGAAGCTCTATAGAACAAAAGTTGCTTACAATTAGTCAATTTATCCATTTCAGGACTTATTTTAAACGCATGTTTTTCCACCGAGAAAGGGTGACTTTCACCCCCAAGTAAAAGTAACCAACGACACAACTCCAACTTTGAAGTGGAGGATAAGTAGAATCTAAATCCAAATTACCAAGCAAATACGTCGTGACGCTGATAATTACACTCCAAAACTGTCATTTAGGTACTGGGTTATTAGTGTATTTATGCACTGTTTATGACAACTTACATTTTTCATCTTTATTGGTATAAAATAAAATAGAAAGAAAATTAATAAACGACTACATTATAACATAGTATTATTCTATTAGATGAACAACTTTAATCGTGAACTACTATAAGCGAATATATCTACAATTTTATTGATACATACAATATATATTAATTTGTACCTACGATACATTGTATCTATATGATGGGCAACTTCATTTTCAATACTGCATTGCTTAAAAAACGTTGCGTATGTATGCGCAAATTAATATAACATTAACACATTTTTACATATTATATTAGACGACAAGATGGGGCCCCTTGCATATTGACCCCCCGCAAGCTTCATGCTGCGAGGGCCTCTGTTACGCCCCTGACAAGCACTGTATAATATAATTATGATTATATTATAATTATACCAGTTCTACTTTCTGCAACAATGGGTGAAATCCTAGTACCTGCTTACGAAATCTAATTGCTTGTTTTTAATTACTTACATAAAATAAAAAGACATTTATTTGATTGATTGTCTTCCCGGCCCATATATTTTAATTTAGATAAAACCTTTTAATATTTCTTGACATTTTCGACATAATGGAAACACGACTGAAAACATTTTAAGTGGGTGCTTGTTAAAGCAAAAAGAGCTGTATGTGAAAATTGACTCTGATTTCAGAGCAAAGTAAAAAAGTTATAGCGACAATCAACAAGATATGTGAGAGAAAAGTGAAGCAATTGCAAAAAAGAATTCTAATTTAAAGACAAATAAGCAGAGATAAGATATTATATTATACACACAGGTTGGAGTCTAGAAAGGGTGAGAGATTTAAAAAAAAAACTAAAGTTTGTATGTGAATCGTCCACATATTTGTAAAAACTTCTTTCTATGCAAGAACACTATCAAAACACTTCTTAAAGCTTCGCGAGTAGCATAAATACAAAATTATTAAAGGGGCGAAAATCTTTATTTTCAAGTAAAAGTTGCTTTCAACTGCTTTCAACATTATTGTTCTATTTTTTAGTTACCATTACCCAAGTTTTTTTGTAATTCAATTTTTAAAGGATTTTGTAAGAAACTCCACCATTTTTTAATATTATACATGCGTTCATAATTTTCTTGAAAAAATAAAGTTTATGTTATTTGGAGTAGTATTTTATTCTACAGTGTGAAGAATCATTCCGTAGTTGATGTAAAAAACAAATACAGTGATATAAGACAAATTCATGTTGAAAACAAAGGAGAATAGGCAACGGTATGACATACCGCATGTCAGAGTCACGACATCTGAAACATCCACGTCAGTAGTTAATGGTTTTAACTGGGTAATAAACCAAAAAAAGAATGTGTGTGTACTTTGTACGCACGTAAGAAGTTACGCTTCTATTATAGATTCCAACGAAATTAATATGTACTTTAAACAGTTTATTTACATTTTATTTCAATATTAAACTAATTTTAATACTTACTACTTTCCAAAATTTTTTATTAAAATAATACCAAAAATTAAAAAAATAAAAGAATAAAACACACACAAACACATTGAAAAATGCCACATAGAAATGATTTCTGAACAATAATTGTTGGCAAAAAGATTAACTAAATACGCATTTTCTGAAAAAAAAATATAACAAATATACTTACAATCATAAAATGTATAAAAAAATAAAAACTTGCATTGGGATTCGAACCCGCGTTTATTCGGGTGCTTACGATTTGAAGTCGAAGCCTTTACTCATTTTGTCACCTACACGTACCTGTCATGTGCGAAGATAGGCCAACTGAACGTTTTACTGTTTGACGGTCCTGAATTTAATCAAATTCATGAAACAATATATTAGATGAAGATTGGTAGAAATTATGTTGGTAATCAATTTATGTAAATCAAAGCATTACCTACTAGATAGGTACATACATTTTCCAAATAGGTAAGTACCTATGTAATTTTTTATTACAATACTGAAACATTTACAATAATTACGTACCTGTTGCTTTTAAAAACTATTTAAAAAGTCACTACAATTATAAACTTGCTTTTTTCTCTGTCCTCACAACAATAAAAACTAATATACACAACATTTATTTGTTTTCCCATAACCGACATATTGAACAATTGTTGACAGGTCATTGTAATTACCCAATCAGAGGACGTATAACGTTTAAGCTGCGGCTACGACCAAGACTTTTGATGAATTCGCGCACATATAAATTTACTCCCAACGCGCCTAAAGAAGTATAACTTCAAAAATAAGTAAGCTTAATGTACTGGGTTTTATACATAGAAATGACAAACATATAGCAAGAAGAATTGTTAATCTCTGAACCACAAAAATACAAAACAAAAATACATAAAACTTCATAAAGAATGTCAAAATCAAATGTTTTTGCTTAACAAATAAAGACTGAACCAAATGCGCAGTTTGTTGTTACTAATTAATTTGATTAAAGCTGTATTTTTGATGGTTTGTTTTGATAGCTAATTAGATTTTGTTCAGTATATATGCAATTGGAGAACATTATGGGCTGCAATAATACATTTCGTTCGTTGCTTTCGACTAGTGAATCAACATTATTAGTATTCGTTTGTAGTTTAATGCTCTATTATTTAATTGAGAAAAATTAACTTCGGGTTTGAAGCTAATTACTGTAAATCGGTATAATGCACTTTAGACTTCGTACATCGCAGTCAATGATGGTTTAACCCAGTGGTCAGCAAACTTATTAGCCAAACAGCCAAATATGCTTGTTCAGTGAACTTTTATTACACGAAATAAGTAGTACACTAACTAAAACTATAGGGCAGGGGTGGGCAAATAGTTTTAAGTGCGGGGCAAAATGAAATTTTCAAAAATGTCTCCCGGGCCGGAGGACATACCGCGACAAACGCTATGCACTTGCGATTGTTTTTGGTGGAGGTTTTTCCCTGCCAAGAAATTTTTTGAACAAAAATACTATAATTATCATTTTATAACACTTATAGACAAAGATATTTGATTGTTAATAATAGATAATAGTAACAATTTGTGCCCAGTAAAATAAATATGGTCCAGTATTTAAGTCATAACAAATATCCAGATAAAAAATGAAGATATTGAACAAGTGGACAAAATGAAATACTTACTTAGGAGTCTGGTTTACGGAAGGTCTAAATCCGAATTCAGAAATTCAATCAAGTATTTTTTACAAAAGTTTTTTGAAATTTTAATATGTAGAACCGTAAAGGGAAAGAACATCAAACTCGAGCTTTTTCAGCTGATCGTAAGAATCAGGAATACTATTCCAAGAGTTAAAAATGATCATGTCTTCCATCTCCAAGATCATATTACAAATATAATAGAGAGAGAGAGAAAAAAATAACGAACACTTACATATAAACAAAGAAAACTCCATGGTTTAGAAAGGAAGTGAAGACAAAATGTGTAGAAAAAAAGAAAGCCTTTTTTACAATACAGAACACAACAAGCACAACAGGAATGCAACCACTATAAACGAATCTGAAATGAAATAAATACTTTAGTCAGACCAATAAAAATTGAACACTGGTAGAGCTTTTCATAATAGAAGGTGCACGACTTCTACGGAACACAAAAAGAAATATGGAGAGTGATCACAGGACAAAGAAAAGAGATGAATGAACTAATAAAAACCACATTCAGAATGAATGAATGAATAATGAACCACCAACACCAGACGTGACAAACCTGTCTAGGACGTTTCATCGCCGGCAGATTCATCGCCGGCCAATTCATCGCCGCGCCAGTCAATTAATCGCTAACTGATTTATTTCCGAATTTCCGACCAATTTTCGACAGTTACATTTATTATTTATTTTTAATATTAATTAGGAATTCTAGGAAATGACCTAACACTACATACATTTGAACATATTATATACATACGTTATTAGCGCGCTCATCACTGTATTATTTCTACAAAGGCCATTTAACACTACAAATTTAGTACTATTTAGTATAAAATTTAGGGGAAGTAAAAATAGAACAGTAAATATAATAATATTTTTTATCTGTTTAATTAACATAAGTTTTGAACTGAATTTAATGTCGTGTCGAGTTATCTCCCATAATACAAAATCAACTGACTAACTGGCGATTAAACGGACGGCGATGAAACGAACGGCGATGAAATGGACTGGCGATGAATCGGCGGCATCGAAATGGCAGCGATGAACCGGCGCCGATGAAACGTCCCATTCCGGTGACAAACGAAGGAATAAACATTGATATTGACATAAACATCTTCTGACGTATTCTGCGCAAGTTCAAAATATCGACAAGGTCCGAAAGTCTAGTAGAATCTTATTGGCAGCTTCCTCAGCTGCCTGATTAGTTACTCTTGTTATTGATGCCGTCCCATCGTTCTCTTCGTCTTGACTCTTATGTTTGGATGGATCAGTTTAAAAGGTTCTTTTATTTTCATGTGTTCGTCAAAAATCTACTCTTGCTTAGCACACATTGGCTTGGTTGGAAAGTTTTTCATCGAGTTGTTTGAAAACTCGACCCTTTCAATGATTTCCTTGCAGATATATTTTTCAAAGAGTCAGACATATATGAAACTTTGTAGAATTCTGTATTGTTTTCTTGCCAACTTCATAGATTCGTGATAATAATGCAACACTTTTACCTTTCCACTTTTGTTTGAAATCTGTTTGTTCGATCGTTAAAGCATTTCTCTTAAGTTTACCACTAGTGCACTAGTTATTGCCATTTTGAAAAAAAAACACACGTTTTAAGAATATAGCTATATATAGAGTAGCGACTCTTTTTTAGCGCGCAACTAAATCTCACACATAATAATAATAATAATATAATAATAATGGAAGTTACATAAGAAACAACCTTATGCTAGAGACTAGACGCAATACGATCAAAGTCGAACGGGAGATTAATAACCAAGAGCTAGTTTTAGATCAAGTCCCTAATGAAATCCTTGATGAGTAGATTCCTGAGATTCCCATACCAGAAACTCAACCTGACAATAAACAGCAGGAAAACAAAGAGTTGCGCGATAGTCTAGCAAACAAAATGGCTCGTGCTGTAAAGAGTTTAATGGAACAAATCCACTTAGCAGACCACCGCTACCACGAATAAACTCTTGTAAGAAACTAGGTGCGCTGTTACCAATTGTGAACACTGAAGTCCTCCCAATTATGTCGTAGAAGCCCACACATTGGAATATCTGCATATTCTAATCTACTGTGCAGCAACAGCAATTGCTAATTTTATGGGCGTTAAGATCAGAACACGACGGGGTACTAATAACGGAAAGACTGGTAACAGAATTGCACCCTGGGAAAAAAGACTTCTCCGAAAAATTGAATTACTGCGTAGGGATATTGGTCAAGTCACAGAATATATAAGAGGTGGAACAAGTAGAAAAGTCATTAAGAGAGCTGAAGAAATAATGCGGAGCACTGCAAGACACTCGAGATACGATTCAGAAAATAACACAGCCCAACAGTGTCTGGATACATTAAAACAAAAACTCTCCGTCTATTCAGGACGATTAAGAAGGTATAAAGTTAGTAACAACCTAAAATGTGACAATGCACTTTTTGAGAACCCTGAGAAGGCGTTCTACCGAAAACTTAATTCCACCGTAGAAAGTGTCGACAAGTTCTTACCCAAGCCAAGAAGAGATTCATGAGTTTTGGGGAAATCAACTTTCTACACCAGCTGCTCTTAACAACAATGCTAGCTGGATAGAAGATACGACTCACAACTATCACCACTACGTTACAGCTAACTACAAACCGTTCACTACTGAAGAGGTCTCAAATATCATCAAAGAGCTTCATAACTGGAAATCTCCTGGACCAGACGGAGTTCAGAACTTCTGGCTTAACAAGTTTTGGAGTATTCATGAGTGCTTATCAACATTAATTAATCATGTTATTTCTAACTCGCAGGAAATACCATCATTTCTAACTCAGCGAACCACTTATTTAATACCGAAGGATCAAAATAACACCCAAGATCCAGCCAAATACCGCCCAATTACTTGTCTTCCAACTTTGTATAAATTGGTCACATCCTGTGTAGCCCGGCGTATCTACCAACACTGTGCACTGAACAATATCATAGAGCCTCAACAGAAAGGATGCGCTAAGGGTTCCATGGGTTGCAAAGAACAACTTATCATCGACTCAGTAATTTCTAATCAAGCATATTCCAAAAAGAGGAACCTATTTACATAAGGTGACCAACTATTTTTTGTTCAAAAAGAGTACACTTTGCAAGTATTTCATAGGTGAAAAAAAAACAGAAGAAAAAATGATAAAAGCTTTGTTTTTTTTTTAAACATATTTTTCTTGGGAAAATATTCGTCTAATAATGTAGTCACATCCGAACAACTTTTATTTGGCATATTCAACTTGACTGTTACGGCAGATAATGTTTTTACAGAATATTGCGACTTCTCACTGCCCCAATAATCATTCCCTAGTGAAAATACGCTTTCAACAGCAGCATTAGTGCCTGGACAACATAAGGAAATTTCCGTTAAAACTTTTAAATTTTCATGTGGGATATGAAACTCTAAAATGCCGAATGATTTCTACCCATCTTTGTCAAGTTCTATTTTCTCATCGTTCCATTTCTTCAATTTTTGTTCATTTAAATATAAATTTACTTTTCGAATTTCTTCAAAGAAACTACAATGAACGGAAACTCTTTTTACCTCCCTGGCGTGCCGGAAAAGGCAAGCAATATGGGCCTGTGAAATTCAAATCACTGTCAAAATAATTTTAAATATTTAATTAATAAAATTGAAATAAAATAATCTATCTAAAATATCTAACCTTTTAGAAATACAAATGAGTATAAAATTATATAAATTTATTTATTTATTTTTTATTTATTTATTTATTTAGTACCCAAATAACAGTACTGGACCAATTACAATCTGGGTTAGTGTATTAAGCGTATTAGTAAATTTACCGTTTACAGATCATAAACATAACAACAAAACAGTATAAAATACATAGACTACATAAACGCCGTTTATATGTAAGTGTGTGAAAAAACTCAAAAGAGAAAAACACACTCACATACGAACAACGACGAACAAAAACTTATAAAGTAATTAAAGAAAAACAGAAAATACATAGTATGTAAAACAATTAAATACAAAAATACAGAATAAATATATAATATAACAGCAAGATGCTAAAAAGTGACTGGTTGCAACCTAATATCGTTAGCAGTATTCTTAATGATGCGTAAATTAGAATTGAAGATGTCAAAGAGATCAGAGTTCGCATTAAATGAGTACTTTCAGAGTACAGGATTTGAAAAGAATACGGTTTGCGAAAAAAGAGTACAAAACTCAGTAAATGAGTACAGTTGGTCACTTTATATTTACTGTTTTCATTGATTACAAGAAGGCCTTTGATTCAGTTCCCCATGAATGGCTTATAGATATATTGAGAATATATAAAATCGATGATAATATAGTGACCTTTTTACAGCATATAATGACAGAGTGGAAGACTAGAATTCACCTTCAGATACCTGGTGAAAATAACATCGAAACTGAAAATATCGCAATCAGCCGGGGCCTTTTCCAAGGAGATTCGTTAAGTCCACTCTGGTTCTGTCTAGCTATGAACCCACTATCTCAGCTATTGAACTCCACTGACGCAGGTTTTAGCATCAAAAATAACAACAATGTGGTGGCGAAGCTTAATCATCTGTTGTATATGGATGATTTGAAATTAATGGCTTCCACTCGAAACCAACTAGATGAAATGCTAAGAACTGTAGAATCCTTTTCAAATGATGTTAGTATGCACTTCGGACTAGACAAGTGCCGTGTTTTAAATATAGTTAGAGGAAAAGTACAGCCCGGAGGATTCGATATGCAAAATGGCCAGAGCATCGAGGCCATGGGTGAAAACGATATGTATAAATATTTTGTAGTAAAGCAAGCGCGGAAAATTGACCATAAGCAAATGAAAACTGAGATAACTACGGAGTTTATACGAAGGGTAAAACAGCTGCTTCGTTCACACCTTAACAGTAGACATTTGTTTAAGGCACTAAACACCTACGCACGTTCCACGCTTAGCTATTCGTTTGGCATTGTTAAGTGGACAAAAACGGACATAGAAAATCTTCAGCGAAAAATAAGAACATACCTCACAAAGGCTCAAAAACACCATCCTAAAAGTGCAGTAGAAAGAACAACATTACCACGGAATCTAAGAGAAAGAGGACTTATGGATATAGGTGAGCAATTAGATAAACACATTGCTAATTTAAGAACTTATTTTCAGATGCAAGCTGAGACATCTACTCTACATCGCGCTATTTGCGCAGTAGATGACACAACACCGATCAAACTGAGGGAACCAGAAATGCCATAAACCACCTCACTAAAAAAAATGCGCACCTGAATGGGTAAATCTCTGCACGGGCGACATTCCAATGAGGTCAGCCAAGACTATGTCGACAATACTCGAACTATTGGTTGACATCAGGAAAGATGTTCCCTGAAACGGAGGGTTCATTACTGGCCATTCAGGATCAGGTTATACCAACCAAAAATTACCTGAAATATATCATCAAAGACCCTCAGGTCCAAAACGACAAATGCCGATATGGATGTCAAACCCAAGAAACCATCCAACATCTTACAGGGGGCTGCCAGGCATTTGCTGCAACTGAATACAAGGAACGGCATGACGCAGTGGGAAAATCCTTCATCAAGAGATAGCTATCAAGCTGGGACTTCTCCAAAAGGACCATCTTCCATATTATCAATACGTCCCTGAGAGTATGCTTGAGGATGGCAACTACAAGCTAAACTGGGACCGCACTGTGCTCACAGACCAAACAGTGGCACATAATAGACCAAATCTTGTACTAGTCAATAAATTAACAAGACAAACAACACTAATTGATGTGGCGATACCTAACAACAATAATCTACGTAGTTTTACTGAAAAGATCGCCCAGTACGGAGATCTGGAAATTCAAATACGAAGACAATGGAGAATGCAAAGTACCCAGACGATACCTATTATTATGTCTACCACTGGAGTCGTTCCGAAGAACCTCCTTGAAAGCATAAAAAAGCTGGGGCTAAATGAACATCTTTACAAGACCATGCAGAAAGCTGTACGACTCGCATCGGCCAGATGTGTACGAAAATTTTTGGGAGATACACCTGCATACCAAGTCACTTAGAGGGCTTTATAACACGGAAAGAGTCCCACCAGAGCTCAATCCTTTTGATACCGTAGGTATCTGGGATGAGTCAATTTTCCCCTTAGGGGGAGTGTGAGCCTTATGGCTAAATCTGGAAGGAGTTTATTTGTAGCAAATAATTGCACATAATATAAATAAACTCAGTTTCTTACAGAAGTTGTACGTACAACTTGTACGTGAGGGTTAGATTTTGATTATATTACAACACTAATTGATTTTAAAATTTACAAAAAGGAATCAAATATCAAATATAGTCTTTTTCGCTCATCTGTCTCCAAATTTGGGCTCCTCTTCTCACTAATTCAGTTATTGTTAAATGTTGTTTATCGGACCTACAAAAATCTCTCATAAAATTTAAGAAAGGATTGCGAAACATTTCCGATGGGACTCTTCTGGCGGGACTTTGTTTTCTATGAGAATTGTACACACTTTTTGAATGTGTTTTATCCATTTTTACAATAATTTTCACAATTTAAACACTTATAAGTGACATTTCAAATAAATCATTTTTGATATATTCGTCATAACACTTGGATAATCCACGGCTCGGATAATCCTCGCGCGGATAATCGGTGTCCTACGTTCTACTGGTTGTAATGGTACTCTTTCAAAGAAGATTGTGCAAAAAAGTCGAATGAGAATATTTTTTCTAGCCAGTGCTCCCATACTATCTGGACTAATAGAGAAAATAAGTTACAGCAATATCATTCAATGATAGACATAACGTTTCGCAAAACATGATTATGTAATTTTAATTTACTTTGTAAATAATATTTGTTCTGTTTTGTTAATAGCTGCTCGTATTTCAATATGTAAAATATGATAAAATTAGCCATTTATACTGAGTAAGGATAAATGAATCACATCTATCTTTTAATAAACTTTATGTCTATCACATATTATGTGTATAAGCGTATTTAATAGTCAGTTTCCGGGTAGGGGCTTAGAACCTTCGTCAAAGGAATCCAAAAATTGTGTGTGACTTCTATAAGACAAAATACGATTCGGGATGCCATGTACAATATGTCAAATGAAAATAAACTAAAGAAGAAGAAGAAGAAGAAGAAGAACAATGTAACTCAAGAATACCTAGATCTGAGATTTACACTGCCAGAGTTGGGGTCTACCCCAAAATCCCGACAGCCAAAATCAAATGGATACTATGTATTGTAGTTTTGAAAATCTGATAGGATTTTTAATTTGTCGGGATTCTGGCCTGTCGGGATTTTGTCGTGTCGGGATTCTCTTTTCGGGATTCTGTCCTGTCGGGATTCTGGCGTGTCGGGATTTTGGCTGTCTGGATTTTGGGCGGCACCGCCTGAGTTGATTATTAACCGAGGTAATCGAGTTGTTATATTGTAGATCCGTTTTAGTCCTGTCGCCAGGGGGGGTACAACGGCCTCGTTAATTCAGATGGACTTACTCAAGTTTTTTTTATGTATTTTGACCCGAAGAACACGAATTTTTTGGGTAACAGTTGATCCGGATGTCGATAAGATTGTTATAGACCAAGAACTTGAGGAATCAAATAACAGCGATTTTTGGCAAAACAAAACAATATTTTGTATTTTTTGGGCCATTTTAAGTAAAAAATATTTCTACAAGTTTTTTCGTAGGATGCACAGTTTTCGAGATAAACGCGGTTGAACTTTAAAAAAATCGAAAAATTGCAATTTTTGAACCCGAATAACTTTTGATTAAAAAATAAAATAGCAAGTCTGCTTACCGCATTTGAAAGTTTAAGTCAAATTATATCGGTTTTGATTATTTGCATTGGTAAAAATTTATTTTTTTATTGTTTAACAAAGCTATAAACACGTAGGGTTTCCCGTGCTTTTACATGCGTTTTAACGCATGTAACATAGAAATAGTCTTGATTGCACTAGTACCTATTCTACCTACTCGTTCGATTTTAAATGAGAAATCATAGAAACATCACTCACGCACTAGTTGTTTGTAGCTTTGTTTAACAATAACACAATAAATTTTTAGCAATGCAAATAATCAAAACCGACATAATTTGACTTGAACTTTCAAAGGCGCTAAGCAGAATTGCTATTTTATTTTTTAATCAAAAGTTATTCGGGTTTAAAAATTGCAGTTTTTCGATTTTTTGAAAGTTCAACCGCGTTTATCTCGAAAACTGTGCATCCTACTAAAAAACTTGTAGAAATATTTTTTGCTTAAAATGACCCAAAAAATACAAAATATTGTTTTGTTTTGCCAAAAATCGCTGTTATTTGATTCCTCAAGTTCTTGGTCTATAACAATCTTATCGACATCCGGATCAACTGTTACCCAAAAAATTCGTGTTCTACGGGTCAAAATACATAAAAAAAACTTGGGTAAGTCCATCTGAATTAACGAGGCCGTTGTACCCCCCCTGGCGACAGGACTATTTCATTTTCACCTCAAAAGTTTCATTATTAATAGTCCAGGGCATTTAGCACTAAAAACACCCGAATAAATCGATTCTTAGATACAGCACCTAGAGACTTGCAGTGTTTTGCCTTGTGTTCAGGATGACGTCTGGAAAAAGTCTACTATTCAAAAATGGGTGGGAATGTATAATTGCACTTTAAAGTGCATAAAATGCATCCAAAGGTGCATAAATATAAGAATAAAGTCAAAATCAGTATACTAAGGACCACAATTTATTATTCGGGGGTTTTTGGGGTCACTGAACACGATTACGCCATCAGAACTGACCCCCGGATCACCTGGTGCCCAAGGTCCCTGCAAGAGAAGTAATCTTCTGGAGTTTCGATGGTTTTCGGCATAAAATTGATGCAAACGGATTACCCACGGGTTTTTGGGGTCACTAAACACGAATATGCCATGAGAATTGACCTCTGGAGTACCTGGTGCCCAGGGTAGCTACTAAGGCACCTCATCTTCTGAAGTTTCGAGTGATTTCGGCACTAAATTGATGCAACTGGACTACTCAGGGGGTGTTTGAGGCCGTTAAATACGAATATGCCATCAGAACATACCACTGGATCACCTTGTGCCCAAGGTCACTGCAAGGGACGTCATCTTCTGGAGTTTCGAAGGCTTTCGGTATTATATTGATGCAAACGGATTACTTACATGTTTTTGAAGTCGCTAAATACGAATATGCCATCAAAACTGAATTCCGGAGTACCTGGTGCTCAGGATCGCTACTAAGGCACGTCATCTTCTGGAGTTTAGAGGGTTCTCGGCACTAAATGGATGCAAATGGATTACTAGGAGAGTTTTTGGGGTCGCTAAACACGAATATGCCATCAGAATTGACCTCCGGAGTACCTCGTGCCCAGGGTCACTACTAAAAAACGTCATCTTCTAGAGTTTCGAGCGATTTCGGCACTTAATTGATGCAGATGGACTACTCAGTGGGTTTTTGAGGTCGTTAAACACGAATATGCCATCAGAACAAACCACTAAATCACCTGGTGGACATCATCTTCTGGAGTTTCGAGGGCTTTCGTTATTATATTGATGCAAATGGATTACATACGCGTTTTTGGAGTCAGTAAACACAAATATGCGATCAGAATTGAACTCCGGGACACCCTGTGCCCAGGATCGCTACTAAGGCACGTCATCTTCTGGGGCTTTGAGGGTTTTCGGAATAAAATGGATGCAAATGGATTACTAGGGGGATTTTTGAGGTCGTTAAACACGAATATGCCATTAGAACAGACCCACGGAGAACATGGTGGCCAACGCCACTGCAAGGAACGTCATTGGTTAAAGTTTCGAGGGTTTTCGGCATTAAATTGATGCAAATAGATTACTGGAGGGTTCTTGAAATCGATAAATACGAATATGTCATCAGAACCTACTCCCGGAGAACTTGGTGCCCAGGGTTATTGCAAGAGGCGTCATCTTCTGGAGTTTCGCTCTGAGATCTCTGGAGTCTTTGGTACTAAATTGATGCAAACAGATTACTCATAAGATTTTGGGGTTGCTAAACGCTAATATGCCATCAGATCTAACCCACGGAGCACCTGGTGCCTAAGGCAGGTCATCTTCTGAAGTTTTGAGTTTTTTCGGCATTAAATTGATGCAAACGGATTACTCATAGGTTTTTGGGGTTGTTGAACACGAATGCGCCATTAGAAAAGACATCAGGGCACCTGGTGCCTAGGGCACGTCATCTTCTTGAGTTTCGAGAGTTTTCGGCACTAAGTTGATGTAAACAGTTTACTCACGGGCTTTTGGGGTTGCTTAATATAAATACACCATCAGAAGGGATACCGGAGCACCTGGGCCTAAGGCACGTTATTTTCTGGAGTTTCGAGGGTTTTCGGCATTAAATAGGTTGAAACGGATTATTTATGTGTTTTAGGAGTTGCTGAAGACGAATATGCCATCAGAACAAACACCGGAGCACCTGATGCCTAAGGTATAACATCTTATGGAGTTTCGAGATATTTCTGTACTAAATTGATACAAACGAATTGCTCATGGGTTTTTAACAAAAATCAGAACTGGCCCTCGAAGTTCCTAATGCCCAGAGTGACTGATATGCACGTCATGTTTTAGAGTTTTCAGGCTTTTCGACACTAAATTGGTACACACCGTGTACTCGGAGATTGTTGAGTACGAATATGACCTAGATGAAGGCCTCTGGGTTATCTGGTATCTGGTATCCAGGGCTGATCCAGGTATCTGGTATCCAGGCCATGAGTAATCCGTTTGCATCAATTTAGTACCAAAAACATTAGAAACTCCAGAAGATGACGCGTCCTAGGCACCAGCTGGTCCGGTGTCTCTTCTGATGGCATGTTAGTGTTCAGCAACCCCAAAAATCCACAAGTAATCAGTTTGCATCAATTGAGTACCGAAAACTTTCGAAAATCCACAAGATGACGTGCCTTAGGCACCAGGTGTTCCGGTGTTTGTTATGAAGGGGTATTCGTGTTCAACATACCCAAAAACCTATAAGTAATCTGTTAGCATCAATATAGTGCCGAAAAACCTCGCCCAGAGGATGACGCCCCTTGCAGTGACCCCGGGCATCAGGTGCTACGATGGTCTGTTTTGATGGCATGCTCGTGTTTAATGACCTCAAAAACTGCCGAGTAATCCATTTTTATCAGTTTAATGCCGAAATCCCTCAAAACTTTATAAGATGACGTCCATTGTAGTGACCTTGGGCACCAGGTGCACAAGGGGATCGGTTCGTATAGCATATTCGTGTTAAGCGACCTCAAAAATCGTCCAGTAATCCATTTGCATCAATTAAATGCCGAAAATCCTCGAAACCCCAGAAGATGACGTGCCCTAGTAGCGACCTTGGCCACCAGGTACACTGAGTTCAATTCTGATGGCATATTCGTGTTTAGCGCGACCCCAGAAAATCCGTGAGTAAGCCGTTAGCATCAATTTAATGCCGAAAACACTCGAAACTCCAGAAGATGACGTGCCTTAGTAGCAATCCTGAACACCAGGTACTCCGGAGGTCAATTCTAATGGCATATTCGTGTCTAGCGACCACAAAAACCCATGAGTAATCCATTTACATCAATTTAGTGCCAAAAACCTTCGAAACTCCAAAAGATGACGTCCCTTGCAGTGTCCTTGGGCACCAGGTAATCCGGGGGTCTGTTCTGATGGCATATTCATATTTAACGACCTCAAAAACCCCCCGAGTAATCCATTCCCGTCAATTTCATACCGAAATCGCTCAAAACTCCAGAAGAGGGCGTCCCTTGCGTAGACCATGGGCTCCACGTGCACAGGGGGTCGGTTCTGATGGCATATTCGTGTTTAGCGACCACAAAAACCCTCCAGTAATCCATTTGCATCAATTAAATGCCGAAAACCCTCGAAACCGCAGAAGATGACGAGTCTTAGTAGCGACCCTGGTCACCAGGTACTCCGGAGGTCAATTCTGATGGCATATTCGTGTCTAGCGACCCCAAAAACGCATGAGTAATCCATTTGCATCAATTTAGTGCCAAAAACCCTCGAAATCAATATTTCATTATAATCTAAACTCTAAACGATTGCCAAATGTGGAACATGATTATGATCCATTATTACCAAATAGTCCAAGAGATGGGAGCGGATTTTACTCGTGATAAGTAATACGGACAAACTATACGGGGATATGTTGAATTAGTTGTGTACATGACTTTCTCCTACGGGCGGAAACCAGAATGAGGGACGAGGGTAGCTATAAGGGGTCAAAGTCGCGGTTTTATTATTTTTTTTTGTGACGCTCATGATCGAGATGGTGCACCAAAATTTGAAAATCAGTAGATCATGACGTAAATAAGCAAAATCTCCAGGGCTAGAAAGCTGCGTGGTGACAAAGGGGTAGAGAGCAGGGGTGAATATAAAACTTATGAGTTTTTTCGTTTTTTTGTCACGTTCGTGATCGAGATTGTGCACCAAAATTTGGGAATAAGTACCTAGATCATGACGTAACTAAGCAAAATCTCCAGGTCCAAATTTGAAATAAATTAATTGACACAAAAGAAGAATGTATGTAATTTATGTAATTCACAATACATTTGACTGATGTCAGAAAACATAAAAAAATATGTTTAGTTGACAAATAAGTATTGCTTTACGCTTAGATTCAATGTTCAAGCTGCCACCCACCTGGCTCTTGGTAGTTTGAACATTTAATTTAAGCGAAAAGCAATGTTATTAAACATTTATTCCCGTTTTCTGACAGCAGTAAAATGTATTTTGAATTACATAAATTAGATACATTCTTCTTTTTGTCTTAATTAATTTAATTAACAAACTTTTTTGAACACCCTGTATACATAATTATGTTAATGTTTATATTACTGAATAGAGAATTGAATAACCTTTCAATTGAGCTATCACAAGACCCCTATTCTAATTTTAAAAAACCATCGATTACGTCATCACGCCCAGATGGATGACGACACTAGTATGACCATGTCAAATGATGTCAAAAATCATAATTTAAAAATAAAAATCGGCCGGTTTCGGGATTTATCACCAAAATCGCTCATTCATGAAAAAATTAATTTATTCCAATCTTTACGTGCTCATTGTATAATAATATATATCCGGAAGAAAAGTAATTTCATAAAGACCGATAGTTTGTTACCATTTTTTCCGGTACAGAAAAAAGAATTATTGTTTACACATATTTTTGTATTATTTATTAACATGAAAAAAAATAAAAAAGGTTTCCTTCGAGCCGGATTTGAACCAGCGACCTATGGATTTCTATAAGTTTCATACCACTACAGTCCACCGCTCTACCAACTGAGCTATCGAAGGTTGAAATCTGGTTTTCAGAAATAACTTTTACTGATATTACCTACTCTATGTTCATAAGCTACCTATATAAAAGTATGAGATTTTGTAGGAAAAAATTAAAATCCAGTGCATAAAATAGAAAAAATAAAATAAACAAAATAAATGGTGCCGGTTTGTAAATATACAGAGAGAGTGTGTAATTTGGAATAAATTTAATATCTCAAATACCAATTGTTTTTTTGAAAAATGCTCAGACCCGTCGATTATTATTTCGAATTGTCCTTTTTAACATACAATAATAATGTATACAGGGTGTCCCAATTTAGAGATATGACGTCATCGTTGATTTTCTTAAATGGCAACACTGTCATTTTGATAGCTGTTTTGATAGGGTGTGTAAAGTTATACACAACTGCAAAATTTCAAATTTTTATTCCTTACCATTTACAAGATAATAAAAAATAACAAAGTTATTTCTGTAATTTGTGAAAAACAAGTAATCAAACAATAATTGAATTTAATTATTTCAATTAAGTAAATGCTCATAACGTTGCCCATTGACAATTTGACAATAATTGAGGGCAACATTATGAGTATTTGCTTAATTGAAATTAAGTGAAAATTTGCTTAATTGAAAATTAAATTTAATTATTATATTATTTGATTACTTGTTTTTCATAACTTTTTTATTATCTTGTAAATGGTAGAGAATAAAAATTTGATATTGCAGTTGTGTATAACTTTACACACACTATCAAAATAGCTATCAAAATGACAGTGTTGCCATTTAAGAAAATCAACGATGACGTCATATCACTAAATTGGTACACCCGGTATACATTATCATTGTATGTCAAAAAGGACAATCTGAAATACTAATCGACGGGTCTGAGCATTTTTCAAAAAAACCATTAGTATTTGAGATATTGAATTTATTCCAAATTACAGACTCTCTGTATTAACCATTATAGTATCGATGATATTGATAATATTGGACCAAATATAATATTTATATACCTATTTATATTTTGTATAGTATTTGTAGGATATACCGGGTGTCCACTTATATTTTCCCCCATTTTAACTGCCTATAACTTCTTAACGGTTCAAGATAGAAATATGCGGTTTTCGCTGAAATGTTTTATTTTAGTAAAAGTTTTGTTTGAATCGATTGAATTTTTTATATTCGCTTTCAAATACGAAAAAAAAAAAGGCGGATTTTAAAAAAAAACGTTGTTGACTTTTTTTTAATGGAACACCCAGTATATTTTTTTGAAAATTGAAAGAAAGGACATTGCCTATCCAGCGATATAAAGTTTTTCAAAATCGGTTGTCAAATCACTGGGTAATTAATTTTTAAAATGAGAGGTGCAACGTGGATATCACATACCTAAATAACATTATAAGCAAATAATTATATTATGTTATGTGATTTCCCATTGCATCTCTCATTTTAAAAATTAATTGCTCAGCCATTTGATAACCGATTTTAAAAAATATTATATCGCTGGATAGGTAAATTACCATTTTTTTCAAGTTACGAAAAAATATACTGGGTGTTTTAATAAAAAAAGTCAACAACGTTTTTTTTTAATCCGCAATTTTGTATTTAAAAGCGATATAAAAAATGGTCATTTACTTAAAAAACTTGAAAAAACGTTCATTTACCTATCCAGCGATATAAAAAATTTTAAAATCGGTTGTCAAATGACTGAGCAATTCATTTTTAAAATAAGAGATGCAATGTGGAAATCACATAACATAATTATGTTATTATTAAATATGTATCAATTTGCTTAGTTATGTTATTTAGGTATGTGATATCCATGTTGCACCTCTCATTTTAAAAATTAATTACTCAGTGATTTGACAACCAATTTTGAAAAACTTTATATCGCTGGATAGGTGAATGACCTTTCTTTCAATTTACAAAAAAATATACTGGGTGTTCCATTAAAAAAAGTCAACAACGCTTTTTAAAAAATCCGCCATTTTGTTTTACGTATTTGAAAGCGATATAAAAAATTCAATCAATTCAGACAAAACTTTTACTAAAATAAAACATTTCAGCGAAAACCGCATATTTCTATCTTGAGCCGTTTAGAAGTTAGAGGCAGTTAAAATGGGGGAAAATATAAGTGGACACCCGGTATATAGAGTGAGGCAGATAACTGGCCTATTAGAAATATTTAGAGAACTAAAGGCAACAGAATCATGAAAATTGGAATGGAGGGGTTTTGAAGGGTGATCTATTTAATGAAAATATTTTCATCAATTTGCTACTTCCGGTTATACCGGAAGTTGCTTAAAACTTCGTGTTTTTAAATAGGACACCCTGTATATTTTTACATTTTTAGATTCTACTCGATGTATTTTTTCTTAAAATATGCAGTTTGGTAATGTTATACAGGGTAGTTTAAAAGCTAATTACGGTTTTATATTAATTTCGTAGCAACTTTCACACCCTGTAGAATTGTAGTAGTTGGATATCAAAAACTATATTTATGTTAAAAGGATTTTCAATATAGTCTACTATTATTAAAAATTATTAGTATAGCTAAATGTTAAATTTTAGTATACAGGGTTGGTCGAAACTGGGAATGAGGATTTTCTGAATTTTCTTAAATGGAACACCCTGTATTTTAGTATTGAAATGAAAAGACATTTTATGTTACTTTTTTATTTCTTAACCATTCCCTATACCTAGATGCTTTAATTTGTGCTTAATTGTTAATCGCGTCAAGAATGTTAACTACATAGGTATTTTGATAGCTCAACCATTATTGACAATTTTAAAGATCAGTCTAGATTAATATGTATTTATTTCCGAAAAATTATTTGTGATTGAATATTTTCACGGCCAACCTAATAAAATTTCACGTATTTTTTGTTGAAATTAATGTTTGACTTGAATCACCAATAACTCACAAATTAAAGCAGTTAGGTATAGGGAATGCTTAAGATAATTACACTTTTATAAAAAAGAACTTTTTTTATAATAAAACCTTTTTATTATTTATAGGAAAGAATATAAAATAATTTAACGATAAACGATTTAACGATAAAATGCTTAAAATTCCAAAAATTATACTCTAATAAAAAAGTACTTTTTATAATATCACGGTTTTATTATTGTTTATATATAGGACACAACATGTTTGGAAAGAATAATTAACTTATAAAATATGAATTTTTAGTAGATGTATTAACTGTTATTTATAATTATGATTCCAAAAATTACCTAGTATAAAATAGTATTTTTTATAATACCACGGTTGTTTAAAATGGTATATATAATTTTAAGTGCATATATAAACTTTTAATTATTTATTAAAACAATTAAAAAAAGATACGCAACAGCCGGGTTCCAACTGGGAACCATCTGCAGTCTAATGCCACTGAGGCACCATCAATTTGTAGATATCGATTTATTCTTCTTCAGGTGCCGTCCTCGTTCCGAAGTTTGGCTATCATCAAGGCTATGCGTATTTTTGATACCGTAGATCTAAATAATTGGCAGCTGCTGCACTTGTACCAATCTCTTAAATTCTTCAACCATGAATGTTTTCTTCTGCCAATGGATCTTTTACCTATTATTTTTCCCTGAATAATTAATTGTAGTAGCTGGTACTTTTGTCCCCTCATTATATGTCCCAAGTATTGCAGTTTGCGCTTTTTAATAGTAAGCGCAAGTTCTTTTTCTTTCTGCATCCTTCGCAACACTTCCATGTTTGTCACTCTCTCTGTCCACGATATTCTCAGTATCTGCGGTACATCCACATCTCGAATGCTTCTATTTTCCTTGTATCAATCTTTTTCAGTGTCCAAGCTTCCATTCCATAGAAAAGAACTGACAGCACGTAACATCTCATCAGGCGAATTTTAAGATTTAAACTTAGCTCTCTTCCGCATAAAACTGTTTTCATTTTGGTAAAAGTAGCTCTAGCCTTTTCTATTCTGATCTTGATTTCTTCAGAGTTGTCGTTGTTTTCATTAATCACAGTTCCCAGGTAATTATATTTTCTAACACGCTCAATTCTTTGATCATGTACGGTTATGTCAGAAAAATTTTGTGGAAATTTCGACACCATCATTATTTTTGTTTTTTTGATGTTAAGTGATAAACCGAACTTTTCGCTGCACTCTACTATTCTGTTTATCAGTGTTTGGAGATCTTCCGGGGTTTCTGCTATTAATACTGTGTCATCAGCGTATCTCAAATTGTTTATTAAAGTGCCATTTATTTTAACTCCTATATCTTGGACAGCAAGGGCTCTGTTTATAATATCTTCTGAATATAAGTTAAACAAGGTTGGTGAAAGTATGCATCCCTGCCTTACGCCTTTTTTGATCTCGAGTTCCTCGGTTGTTTCCCGTTCTACTCTAATATTCGCCTTCTGGTTATAGTAAATATTGAAAATAATTCTGAGGTCCCTTTTATCCAAGTTTTTCTCTACCAACAGTCTCATCAGGTGTTCGTGGCGAACTTTATCGAACGCCTTGTTGTAGTCAATAAAGCACATATATATATCCTGGTTAACATCCAGGCATCTTTGGCACATGATATTAAGTGCAAATAGTGCTTCCCTTGTTCCAAGCCCGTTTCGAAACCCGAACTGAGTATCACTGATGTCAGCGTCTAGTTTTTTGTGAATTCTTGTATGTATCACTTTAAGAAATACTTTTAGTGTGTGTCCCATTAAGCTTATTGTGCGATGGTCGGTGCACAGTTTTGCGTTTGTTTTCTTTGGAATAGTCACAAAAGTTGACAGAAGCCATTCCTTAGGTATTTCTCCCGTTTTATAAATGCAGTTAAAGAGGTCAACCAAAACATTTACTGTTTCATCTTCCACAAGCTTAAGAAGTTCCGATGGAAGTCCATCTGGACCCGGTGATTTGCCATTTTTCATTGTTTTTATAGCATATAGCATTTCTTCTTTAGAGATTTTTGGTCCTTCCTCAACTTGTATGTTACCAATATCATGATCCTCTCTTTCATCGGCAAAGAGTTCTTCTATATAATTCTTCCAGGTCGTAAGCTTTTCTTGTAGGTCAGTTATTATTTGTCCATTTGCGTTGTATAGCACATTGGGATGCTTCCTTTTTTGTATACCTGCCAATTCTTTTACCTTTTTATGTAGGTTAAACGTATCATGTTTTAATTGCAGTTCTTCAATTTCTTCACATTTTTTTTTGTAAAAGTTTTCTTTCGCTGACCTTATTTCATCTCTAATTTGCTTGTGTATCTCGTTGTATTTTTGTTTGCATTTTCCCTTAAACTGTCTTCGTTCCTCCATGAGACTTAAAATTTTCTCTGTCATCCATTCTTGTCTTTTTGTCGTATTTCCTCTGCTAAGGATATTCTGAGCGGGTTTTATTAGGGCTTCTTTTAAGTCTTGCCACTTGTTTTCCACGTGCGTGTTTGGTTCCTTTGTAGACAACATTCTTAGGTTACCATTTATCTGTTTATCGATTTATTAACGTACTTTAAAATATCATTGCATTAGTCACATTTTTAAAATAGTTTGACATTTAAAAAAATCGATTTATCCATACAGTGTGATTGGTCAGTGGGGTAAAGCTTTGTATATCCGTTATAAGTAATAGATAGTAATAACAGTTAATAACAAAAATTGTAGCCAACTTTGATTACAGATTGATAATCAGTAATCGCAAATTGTAAGTTTTAGACAATTATTTAGTCATGGCTTACCTAAAATTTGGAAAGATTTAGACCCGTAATTATTAATAATTTTGTTCTGAAAAATGAAAATATCTCGAAAACTAATAAATTTACACATAGGGTATGTTATACAAAATTTATAGTATGGTAATGGTACTTTTCGATAATGATATAAAATACAGGGTGTTCTATTTAAAATTACTGAGAAAATAATGTACTTGCGTTTTGACTCACCCTGTATTCAATATAAAGAAAATTAGCAAAACAACCATTTACGAAAATTTTGACAATAAATAAAAAAATATAACATTAATAAACCATTGACCTTGTGCTTGCTTTTATTTATACAGGTAGTTAAACTTGTTACGATTTTCATATAAAATTGGTTATAACTTTGTAAATACCCCGTATAACATACCAAACCTTTATATTTTTGTAATCGAAAAGTTACGAAGATTTCGAATATAAAATAAAATACAGGGTGTTCTATTTAAAAAAAAACAAGTTTGGTCTGCCACTATGTTATCGAACACCCTGTAACATTCTAACTAATTTTGTAATGTGAAGCTCATAGTTTGCTACAATTTTTGTTATTAAGTTTTATCGCTATACATTACTATAACGGATCTACGGAGCTTCACCCCACTAATTAATCACCCTATATAATAGCAGTTAAATATTGCATTATTAGCTAGTTCTAAGCTATCCTGAAAATTTCAGGTGTCTAGGTAGCCTAGAACTATTTTTAAAATGGATTGCAAAATTTGCGGAGTCCATGACACCAACCAAGCCAAGTATATAAAAAGGTTTTAATAAAAAAGTAGTATAAAATATCATTTCATTAAAATAATAAAATATAGGGTGTTCCATTTAAGAAAACTCAGAAAATACTCTTTCCGAGTTTCGACCAACCCTGTATAGTACAATTCAACATTTAGCTATACTAACAATTTTTAACAATAGTAGACTATATTAAAAATCATTTGAACATAAATAGAGTTTTTGATTTCAAACTACTACAATTCTACAGGATGTGAATATTGCTAGGAAATTAAGAAAAAAACGTAACTATCTTTTAAACTACCCTGTATAACATTACAAAACCTAATATTTTAAGAAAGAAGACATCCAGGAGAATCCAAAAATGTAAAAATATAGAGGATGTTCCATTTAAAAAAACGAAGTTATAAGCCACTTCCGGTATAACCGGAAGTAGCAAGTCAATGAAAATATTTTCAATAAATAGATCACTCTTCCAAACCCCTTCATTCCAATTTTCATGATTCTGTTTCCTTTAGTTCTCGAGATATGTCTAATAGGACTTTTATCTGCCTCACCCTGAATATAGGTATAATACAATTTAAACACTATAAAATAGTGCAGTCAGTGAGGGTATTTGGCTTCGAATTCCATCCTACTGCATGGATTTTAATGAAATTTGGGGAATAAGCTCTAATTATCTCCTAATTCAAAGTCTACCCTATGTCGATGTGCGCTTTTATTTTGGGGGTGGTTTCCACTTCCACCCTTTCTCGGGGGCGGAAAATTTTTGGTCAAAATAACCACGGAAGTGGCTAGAGAACCTAATTTTAAGCAAAAACTATTCTCTACTTTTTTTTTTGAAAACTTAATGCTTTTTGAATTATTCGTGGTTGAAAATTTGCCATTTTCATTGAAATTGAAAAATGTCACCTTTCCGGACGGTTTTTTTTTGCTAAAACCTTAAAGATTATGCATCTACGAAAAATAAGATATAAAACATTTTTATATCTTATGAAAAATCAAATAGATTCTTTTCCTCATAAATCTTCTAGTTATAAGTACCTAATACAAGAAGAGATATGGTAGGTGAAACGAGATTTTTTTTGGTGCATGCTCAAATCAGTGTGTTTAACTTATTCAAAAACTACGCGTACTCTTCTTTCTTCTCTCCTACAGATATTATTGTACCAAATTATAGTGATTATTTAATTCATAGGATATTCTGACCAATAGAAAGCTACAGAGATGCAAATTAAGGTGATAATTTTTGATAATCTCCCGTGGTTAAGCATATTACGTCAGGTGCCCTTCGTTGCTATGAAAAAATACATTCAGTGACATTAATGACAATTAATGTTTTAAAAATTATAAAAGTGATGGCTTTCAATCGTCAAATATTTATAAAAACTGTGCGTTTAATGGTAGTTACATAAATAAGTTACAATAAAATTTTGGTTTTGAACAGTTTTATTCATGAAATAATCGCAACAAATTGCACTCGACCTCTGAAATTAATATAGAATTTTTGCTCTCATGACACTTTGACATAATTTCACTCGCCTTCGGCTCGTGAAATTAAAACTGTCAAAATGTCACTCGGGAAAAATTCAATAATTTCAGAGCTCTTGTGCAATTACTACTGAAAACATATATTTAAATAAAAATATTCTTCTATCATAAAGAACAATTACAATGAGTCAATAGCTCTATATACAGATGCGTCTAAATTTTCAGATGGAACTGGATGCGCCTTTTTTATACCACCGGGACACATAAAAAAGAAATTCAAACTGAAACCGGAGACATCGATTTATACAGCAGAGGCTATTGCAATATACTTTAGCTTTACTATATGTAGCTGAATTTGATTTCGCCCATATTATAATTTGGTCTGGCTCCTTAGCAGTATTGAAATCTATTGGTAAATATGGACCCCAAAACATCCAAGACTGCCCATACATTTATAGAATTAAACATATTAAACAAATTCTTTTAACCAAAGGGATTAATGTACATTTTATCTGGATTAAAGCACACGCAGGATTTGAATATAATGAGTATGTCGACTTATTAGCCAAAGAAAGCGTTTCAGCCGATACCAGTATTCTACATAAAATAACACTGACTGATAGTATAATCTCTTTCAAGTTAACACTGCATCGGGAGTGGAGCTACCAGTGGAAAGAATACTCTTTTGTGAATCAAAATAGATACTCGTTAATTCAGCCCGATATTCCCAAATTTCCTTGGTACAAGTCTTGTAGAGCTTCTAGAAAGTACATAACTTCTATTATTAGAGTACGATTCGGGCACGCGTGTTATTCAAAGCGGTACCCCGTCAAAATAGCCCCGTCGAAAAAGCTCCGACAAAATAGCCCCGACATAATATCCCGCACACAAAATAGCTCCGACAAAATAGCCTGCAGACAAAATAGCCGCGGAATAATAGCCCGCCGACAAAATAGCCCCGACAAAATAGCCCAGACAAAAAAGCTCCCTTCAGAATTCATCATTAAATAAACCCTTTATCCTCTATTCAGATGTTTATCTTAACCACATTAAATAAAAATGGTCTTTTCAGAGAATTCGAGTCCTGTCTTCTCTGCCTCTTGGAAGACTGAATATTTAATTTAAGCGAAATTCAATGTTTTTTTGTGATATAAACATTTTTTTCTGTTTTCGGGCAACAGTAAAATGCATTTTAAATTAAATAAATTGCATACATTCTTCTTTTTTTGTCAAATAATTTAAATTAAAAAAAGTTGTTGGACACCTTGTATAAATAATTATGTAATTGTTTATATTACTAAATAGAGAATTAAATAACCTTTCAAATGACCTAGCACACGGCCCCTATTCTCATTTAAAAAAATCATCGATTACGTCATTACGCCCAGATGGATGACGTCACTAGTATGACATATATAACGGAATATCGTAATTTAAAAATAAAAATCGATCTCTTTTAGGATTTTTCCTTAAAGTCGCGGGCTTACGAAATAACGAATTTATTCCTTCCATTTGCACCATACTGTACGTCTGAATTGTCGATATGAATGAGTCAGATTAAATTAAATTATTAGAAGAATTTTTTTACTGAGCAACAACATTTTTGTTTAATTTATTAATATTTTGTATTATGACAACGACGTCCGAAGTGGAAGTCGAAACGTTAATAAAATAATTTTTTTAAGAAAATTGTGGCTTATTTCCAAATTAGAATAGCAATTTAAAATAAATGGTACTCCGTTAAAAGGTAAAACTTTTTATTGGAGGTGTTTTCTAAGAGGCTTTTTAGCCGGGGCTATTTTAGCCGGGGCTGTTTTGACCGGGGCTATTTTGTGTGCGATCTATTTTGTCGGGGCTATTTTGTTTGCGGGCTATTTTGTCGAGGCTATTTTGTGTCCGGGCTATTTTCACGGGGCTGTTTTGACCGGGCTATTTTGACGGGTCACGATCCAAAGCATTTATTTAAAATACAGGTATTGGATAATGATAAATGTGAGCATTGTGAAGAGGAAAGTGATTTAGATCATATATTTTTTGCTTGTTCTAAAAATACAATTTACTCATCTAAATTAATAAATGATTTATATTAAAATGTAAGGTAGCAACTCCTTGGAATATACTATATTTATTATCACTTGGCTCTGTAGATGTATACAACTTTTTAATTAACTTTTTAAAAGACAGCAAATTATCAGTAGTAATTGCACAAGAGCTCTGAAATTATTGAATTTTTCCCGAGTGACACTTTGACAGTTTTAAGTTCACGAGCCGAAGGCGAGTGAAATTATGTCAAAGTGTCACGAGAGCAAAAATTCTATATTAATTTCAGAGGTCGAGTGCAATTTGTTGCGATTATTTCATGAATAAAACTGTTCAAAACCAAAATTTTATTGTAATTTATTTATGTAAGTACCATTAAACACACAGTTTTTATAAATATTTGACGATTGAAAGTCATCACTTTTATAACTTTTAAAACATTAATTGTCATTAATGTCACTGAATGTATTTTTTCATAGCAACGAAGGTCATCTGACGTAATATACTTAACGACGGGAGATTATCAAAAATTATCGATTTAATTCAGATTTCTGTAGCTTTCTATTGGTCAGAATCTCATATGAATGAAATAATCGTATATAATATCACAAGAGAGAAAATTTTGCCGGCAATATTTTCGACTGGTATGAAAGTTTGTTGCCTGGCAATTTTCGCGAATTAAATTTTGACTTAAATCACGAGACGTCAGTCGAGATGGTTAGAGATATCGAAATGCCGTTTTCAGATTTGGATTCTGAAGACAAAACTACATGAGTATCCATCGGTAAATCCGCTCTAAGTATTGCAGGAGCGGCGACGCACGAACGAACGAACAGACTCTGCGAATTTATAAACAAAAAGTTTTCGTTGATAAAAATTTGTTTTAAATACGTATCTATTTAAAATCATATTGTTCGATTTAATCTAATCGCGCGACTGATAACGTGACAGAACAGACCGCGACTGTACCCGAAATTCTGATAGGAAAACTTGTATTGTAGTTGACTTTATACAAACTGTGATAATTACGACTTTGTAAATGCTTCTGATCTAATTTCTTCAATATATATTATTTAAATCATGGGGTTAAGAATTGATAGCCATAAATCAAGTGATTTAGGATAAGTGCTTCGTTTATCATTTTTAATATTTTTGGGTCACAGGCGTCACAGCCCCCACCACATTCCGCATAAGGCACGCATTGACGCATTACACTGAATACTTTGCCTAGTTTGACTTCTAGATGACTAATAGAATAGGTATGGGCGTTCCATTTTAGATTCTTCAGTAAAACAATCCCTGTGTAACATAAAGAATAAATAATAATCAAGCAATAACCAAGAAGGTTCAGACCTCAGAAGTGACAATAGAAAGAATGCTACTACATAAACCCAAGTTAAATCAATTTAATGGCAACTAACACACACAAAAGTTGGGCTGTTGATGTATCTAGATCTCCCTATTAATCATCGTAACTTCCAATATGTGGGAATCTTTATATATCTGGAAATAAATGACGTATCATACTGACATGAAGGTCTTCTTCTAATTTTAGTTTTATGGCCTCCACCTCTTAGGTACTTGGCCAGTCCTCGTATTTAGACTGTAATTGGAAGGGAATCCTCTTTATAAAGGGTCTCAGGCGCGGATCCAAGGGGGATCAATGGAGTCAATTGCCCCCTCCTTTAGACCTCACCTGATGTCTACTGACACTGTTTTTAAGAAAGAGATTATGATTGAACATAAAATAGTGAATTTTGTGTCCTGTTGATAACTGAATAAATGAAACATCAATATGGCAGAATTCCTTGGAATCGAAAATTATTAAAAGTCTTTGGAACATAATAAATGAAAAAGTCCCACAATAAATCTATTCAATTGCCATATATTCAATTCAATGTCAGAGACCAGATAAAAATAGTAATTGCCGGTGCTATGTTATGGTAATTTGATCATTTAATAAAACCCCCCGAATAAGAGCCGCTTTTAGAAGGATGTCCAAAGTATTATGAAACAGAGACCTAAAATTGGCCTTAATGATCCGACTAATTCTGCTGCTACGTGTTCTCGGTCTTACTGTATGGTGTCGAGTCTTGGAATGTGAATAAAATCGAACTAAATCGCCTTGAGGCTCTCGAAATGTGGTGCAAGAGAAGAATTTTAAGAGTTTATTGGATGGAGAAGATTCGAAACTACACAATACTAGAATGTCTCAGCAAGACTACTGCGATTAAAAAAAGCATCAAGAAGAGATAGCTGGATTATTTCTGACATTTAATGAGAGGTCCCAAATATAGGTTGCTAAGAAATATTATTCAAGTGAAAATAGCAGGCAAACGCAGTCCAGGACCAAGAAGAACTTCATGGTTGATTTAGGGTGGCAATAAATAAAATTAAGATACCTATGATGGTAATCAACGTTCTAAAGGGACATGGTACATGAAGAATGAGAAAATAACAGCCCATCCCGAAAAATAATTCTGCGTACGTCAGTCACGAGAAAAATTTTATTTCATTGCCCCCACCTTGCAAGGTTGCTGGATCCGCCGTTGAAGGGTCTGGATTTTTCCATATTCCCTTCTTTAAATTCATTGTGATATGATTTTCAAAAAATTATTTTATATTTTAATTTGAAATATTGTTAAAAATTGATTGATCTTTCTTTGGGTTTGGTCATTAATATTATGTAGGAGATTTTGTATTGAAATGGGGGTTGGACTTCCTATATTAACAAGTTCATAATACAGGTCAAATTGATTTGTTTTATTAATTGGGCATTCAAGTAACATATGAGTTATACTTCATATTTGTCCATATTCACGAAAAGGATTATCACTACAATTGATTTTAAACAAATGTCTGGTGTGAGGCAATTGCCCGTTCGCATTCTAATAATAATTGATGTCAAGTGCCTTCGATCCACAAATGTGAATTTGTGGAACCAAGGGTTTATAGAAAAAAATGACTTTGGCATTGTTGATACTATTTCCCTTTAGTTTTAAACTGTTTTGTCCATTCAACTTTAATCTCATTTACAATTTTTTGTTTAATAAAAGGCAAAAAGTCAAATTTATCTATTTTAATGTCTGCAGGAACATTTAAAGTCTGGCCTATATTTGCCAATTTACCAGCCTCTGTATTTCCCTTTACTCCAGTATGGCCTGGGATCCAAGCTAAGATTATATTAAATCCTGCTTCCATTGACTCAATAATGAGTCTTTTAGTTAGGTTTACAATATGGTTGTTTGTTCCCCAGGTGGTGTTATGTAATTTTTGGATAGCACTTTTAACATCTGAAAAAATTATTGCTTCTTTAATATTTTTTTCAATACAAACAGATACTGCCTTATTAATTGCAATAATTTCTGCAGTGCATATTTGAGTGTGCTCATGTAATCTGGATGCATAGTTATAATTGATTGAAGGTATGTTTACCCCAAAACCTACTGTCCTCGACTTGGGATCTAAAGAACCATCTGTAAATACCTATGTATAATTTCCATATGAAGCTGAAAATTCATTTAAGAAATTCCTGATGAGTATAGGTTTCCAATTTTTTGTGGGTTGAGAAAATTGTCTGAATTGTTCCCGTAAGATAATTCAGTTCGATCTGAAAGCAGGATTTAATGTTCTCTTTATATAGATTAATGAGGTATTTGTCAAAATTATTTTTGATTTCAATTAGATATGGTGGCTCTTGTGATTTCCAAAATCCTATTTTATAATTTACTTTGGTTCCCAACTCTGACAGGATGTCGTTCAGTGGATTTTTCAGATCAGCTAGGATTTTCAGATAGAATTTAGCGCAAAGTACAGTTGAGTCCGGGAATCTTTACCCGTGTGTCATCATTTAAAGCATACGAAATAAGTCGATAATAAGTCGAAAATTGAAATTTACTAATCGCAACAGCAAGTCACTTACTGTCACTTTGCTGTTGCGTTTAGTAAATTTCAATTTCCGACTTATTATCGACTTATTTCGTATGCTTTAAATGATGACGCACGGGTAAAGATTCGCGGACTCAACTGTATTTTTCTTCTTGCATAGAAATATATGCTATAAAAATACCTACATAACAAATGTCAAAATCTCAATCTAAATTTTAGCTATCTATGTCAATAAACACTAATAATACTTTCCAGAATCTTTAGTCTCGGTTCTCACATATTGATTAAAAGGATGGAGAAATCTTTCGAGCCATTTATGAAAAGGGAACAAAGAGGCGCAGAAACAACTCTGATCTACATAAAGAATACAAACAAAAGTGCAGCGAAACTGCGAAACAATATTATTACTATAAACAGCTCGTGTACAATGGTCAGGTCAGGGAATGTTCTTGAACAGTAAAAACAAATATAAAATCATTAAAAAATGCGCAACTGCTAGTTACGGAAAAACTGGACAGAGTATAGTTCAGGTGGATAGTCAGGATGTCATGGTAGGGGAGCAAAGTATGCTAAATGTGCAGTCACTCCAGCGCTTTGGGGACCTATTGGGTTGTAAAGAGTAGGCCCTAAGACGAAAAAAAGTTAAGTACAGTTTTTTTATTTTAGTGGGGACTTTCCATTTTTAATTTAATTTTCCATTTCCAACAATCGTTTTTTAGATTATAGCGCCATCTATCCATAATTCGAAAAAATGTCTGGAATAAAAGTTACTTATTTTTTCGTAAGGAATCCAAATCAGCAATAAAAATGGGGGCTCTCATTTAAGATTTTAAAGTAAACCCCCATTCCACCTCCGTGGGGGTCGTGTTTGGTGCCATTCGATATTCGATAGATTTTTCAAATATATTGAAAACGTGTATTTTTCAGTTTTTCGATCTGATGTTCATTTCGTGAAATATCGCGGGATTCGTATTCAAAATATTAAATTTATCCCCCACCCCTCTCCGTGGGAAGTCGTGTTTGGTATCATTCGATAGATTTTTGAAAAATATTGAGTACGTATTTTTTAGTGTTCGGTCTGTCATTCATTTCTCGAAATATTCGCATTTTTTCTAGTGAAAGTTTGGGACTCACCCATTTCCTTACGCCCAGCTCAAATCGTCAGATTTTTGAAATATACACTGTTTTGCATGTAATTAACTTACCTTATCTTAATCTGACGATTTCAAGTTTTTCTAAGGATAGATTTTTTTTTCGGCTCCCCCTTAACGAACTCCTCTGCACTAAGTGCCAATATATGGTAGAGGTACATTTTCAGGGTACAAGGTTTCTCCCCATGTAATAATCTGACGCGCTCGAGTAACTGCAAAAATCCCCGCTTGGGCTCCCCTACCATCACAAGATGCCGAGAAAAGCGTATTTTCATCTGAAAAGTCAGCTGTACGTAGGAAACTTGAGACGGTCGATACATTCTAAGGACTTTAGTAACACTGATGGTTGACGCATAATGATTTTATTCTATTTGTTATTATTTGTCTCTTGGTTTTCACCTAATTTCCATTTAACTCGTCCTACACAGTTTTATGTCCACACAGTATTTTCATTCTTATTTTGCCAGTCGACTTTTCTTTAATTAGGTCTGTAAAATTCCCAAAATATGTAAATTAAATAATTATATTACTTCTTTCATATTTGGTTAAGTTATAAACGTAAATATCTTTTTTGTAACATCCAGAAAATAATTATCTGAAGAATTTTACAATATTTGATATTAGGTATTGTCTTCAAGGAGTAATTAAACCATTTGATATTACGTAAAAATTCGACAGAGACAAAACTTAAGCAAGAATGTTTTCTTTTTAAACTCTAAATCAATACATTCTTCAATCCCAGATGGAAAGATTGCAACCTTGCTACAATAAACTATTCCAGATGTTGGCTGATAGCCAATATAAGTCCAGACATCAACTACACATTATTTACTGTCCTATGGTTTTTATTGATATGTTCTATCCGCTGTGAGCTCGTAGCTGCAATAAGAGTTGCGTATAATTTTTATTAAATGGCTCACGAAAGTTGTTGTATTAAAGAGTGTCAAAATACTGGTTACAATTAATAGTAACTGTGTATTCTACAGATTTCCTGTCCTAAGCATAAAGTTACATTATTTGTGAGAGCCGAAAATTTTTTGAAAGAGATATTTGAAATTTAAAATCACATTCAATTTTCTCGTCTTTTTCACCCCTATATTGAAATAAACATTATAGAAGTTATCAGGGAATTTGGCCCTCGGTAGTAATGTAATCTTTCATTCTGCGTTTAAATTTTTCAAAAATACTTATAGACGGAGAGCTAGAGCCGAAAAATCATCGTGATAAGTAATATGGAGTTTTTCCTGTGAAATGTGTAAATTTAATATTGACAATTATGACCCCTTTCAGGCTGATACCTCAGTGGAGACAGGAAGTAGAAATAAGGGATGAAAGGGGAAAGTCAGTGCAGTCATTAAAGGTTTTCACCTCCTATTTTGTTAAACCTATATCGATTTACATGAAAATTGGTGACTAGTTAGAGCATATCTCAAGAAACAAAACTGATTTGGTGCTACCTCGCACTTTTACCCTGGTGGTGGATACCACCCCTTCCTGGGGTTGCAAACTATTTTATTAAAAATAACCCCACAAATCGATAGAGGGACGAATTCTAAGTAAAATTTGTGATATCATGTTATTAAAATAAATCAATACTTTTTGAGTAATTAAAGATCAAAGATTTGTCTATTTAAGAGCACATGCGTGAAGTTACGGATGATAAAAAGAACATATTAATTAATTGTATGTTAGTAAAATATTATTTTTATATTATTTCGATATTTGATTGAATTTTTTCTATCAATATAAACTTATTTTCAGAAACTGGCAGTGTTTAATAATGGGTACATTTGACATATTCGGATATAGTGCGGCCGATATGTGAAACAATTGCACATTTAATGATACAAGCATATAATTTGCACCACATATACTACACATATAAAGGTTCAAATTTAGATATGAGGCGATATTTAGAAATCTCAGATTTTGTCTTTTACAAAAATGGCGGGCGTTCAAAATGGCGGCTATACTTATATGTTTAATAGTACCATAACTTTTGAACGAAAAGTCCGATTTCAACCAAATTTGGTATATAGGTTTTCTTTTTGATTTACAAGAGGGATATGGTGAACCGGAAGAATCGGTTTACCAGAAGTTGTGTTTTTACTGGTTGTTTATGTAAAAATATGTTTTTTTTTCAATTTTTTCCCTCTGTATATATTAATTTTTCAAAAAGGTAATACCGCAATTGAAAAGAGCGTAAAAATATTTTGTAGAAAATATTTTGAACTTTTTAGTTATGTTAATTATCATTTAATAAATGCATAACGTATCATCACAAGTACCTATGTGTGGCAAATTCGTGCAAACATTATAAGAATTATTGTGCATTTAATGGTAGAAGCATATAATTTGGACCACATATACTACACACATCAAGGTTCAAATTTAGATATAAGGCCATCTCAGATTTTACCTTTTACAAAAATGGCGGGCATGCAAAATGGCGACTATACATATGTGACTTATAGAACGATAACTTTTGAACGAAAAGTCCGATTTCAACCAAATTTGTTATATAGATTCTTATTTTGATGTGTTAGACCAAGGTCTTGAACCGGAAGAATCGATTTACCAGAAGTTGTGCTTTTCCTGATTTTTATGTAAAACTATGTTGTTTTTTTACCAATTCTTTCACCCTGTATATATTAATTTTTCAAAAAGTTAATACCGACGTTGAAAAGAGCGTAAAAATATTTTCTAGGAAATATTTTGAACTCTTTAGTTATATTAATTACCAATTAATAAATGCATAACGTATCTTAACATGTACCTATGAACCTATGTGCGGCGCATTCGTGCAAATAATATAAGAATTATTGTACATTTAATGGTAAAAGCATATAATTTGGACCACACACACTACACATATAAAGATTCAAATTTAGATATGAGGCCATCTGAGAATTGAAAAAAACAACAACATATTTTTACATAAAAAACAGTAAAAACACAACTTCTGGTAAACCGATTCTTCCGGTTCAAGACCTCGATCTTATTCATCAAAAAAAGAAACTTGGTACCAAATTTGGCTAAAATCGGACTTTTCGTTCAAAAGTTATCGTGCTATTAGTCATATGTATAGCCTCCATTTTGAATGCTCGCCATTTTTGTAAAAGCAAAATCTGAGATGGCCTCATATCTAAATTTGAACTTTTGTATGTGTAGTATATGTTGTCCAAATTATATGACTCTACCATTAAATGTACAATAATTCTTATAATATTTGCACGAATCTGCCACATATAGGTACATGTGAAGATACGTTATGCATTTATTAAATGGTAATTATAATTAACATAACTACAAAGTTCAAAATATTTCCTAAAACATATTCTTACGCTCTTTTCAATAGTGGTATTACCATTTTGAAAAATTAATATATACAGGGTGAAAAAATTGAAAATAAATTATTTACATAATATAAAATAGTTTTACATAAAAAACCAGGAAAAACAAAACTTCTGGTAAAACGATTCTTCCAGTTTATGGCATCGATCTTGTAAATCACAAAACGAACCTACGTACCAAATTTGGTTGAAATCGGACTTTTCATTCAAAAGATATCGTGCTATTAGTCATATACGCTCTGAGCTTCGCTGGTGTCGCTCCTAGCGGACTACTAATTCAACTTTCACTGGTAATTTTTAAATTTATTATTTAATTGTTATCGCTGAATATTTACAACGCAAAAAATAATTAAATTGTAATCGATTTTTTTAAGATTTTGCTAATCATTTTGACGTTCTATTGATAAAATATGAATTTCTTACTTCGGATACTTTCACAATTATCGTGTAGATGGCGCTAGATTAATTTATAATTACATATTACGGAACATTAAAAAAACTTAAATTCAGTATTTAAAACGTAAGTATATTTAAGGTAAAAATATATACCACAGCTTTGACCAACTAATATTTTTTATAATTAATGTTTTTAATTTTAATTTTAAATTAATCACTTTGACACTTATGTCAAATTTCCGGTAAACGTTTACAGACTTGCCACTACTGGCGCTCGCGAATTTGTAAATATCCCCTCTACGTACGAGCTCACAGCGTATATGTATAGTCGCCCATTTTGAATGACCGCCATTTTTGTAAAAGCAAAATCTGAGATGGCCTCATATCTAAATTTGAATCTTTATTTGTGCAGTATATGTGGACCAAATTATACGCTTGTATCATTAAATGTGCAATTCTTATAATATATTGCACGAATCTGCCGCACTAATACACTTTTGCTTAATTTATAATATCGAAATAATATAAAAATAATATTTTAGTAACATGCAATTAATTAATATGCTCTATATAGTATGCTCTATCTAATCACCAATTTTCATGTAAATCGATGGAGGTTTAACAAAATAGGAGGTGAAAACCTTTAATGACTACACTAACTTTCCCCTTTCATCCCTTATTGCTACTTCCTGTATCCACTGATGTGTCAGCCTGAAAGGGGTCATAATTATCAATATACAATAGACACATTTCATATGCCAAACTCCATATTACTTATGACGATGATTTTTCGGCTCTAGCTCTTAGACTATTATTAGTTTTCTCAGGATTCGAAAAAAATTAATGCATTTAAAAAACGTTGGACCGCAATTTTATGCTTACGCTCTTAATTAATTATTTATTTAAGTATAATAAATGCATAATTTAATTAAGTATTATTAGTGTACTAAGTATTATTTTCTTCTTTGTTCTTTGAGTGCCGTGCTTGTTTTCAAATGTTGTCTATCGTCGTATTAACAAGCTGATGCAATATTTCTCGGTCGGCAGCCATATGAAACAATTCCTCGACCGTTCGACCTGTCCATTGTCATTGTCTAATGGTATGCAGCCAGGACAATTGTTTTCTTCCAACTCAGCGTTTTCCTTCAATTTTGCCCTGAATGATCAACCGGAGTAAGCGATATATAGGTATGTACTCTCATTATATGACCAAGGTATTGAACCTTTCTAATTTAATGACGTTGATGAATTAATTCTCACTCTTTGTGCATGGTCTCCAGAATATGTTCGTTGGATATGTGTGCTGTCCATGGGATTCTGAGCATGCAACGGTAACACCACAACTCGAACGCTTCTACTTTGTTGAGATTCTTCACTTTTGTCGTCCAAGTTTCACATCCATAGAACAAAACGGACCAGACGTAGCACTTTAATACTCTTAGACATGTGGTCAGTGACAGACTTCTACTGCACAATACAGAATGCCAGCTAATAAAGCTTTTTCGTGCAAGTTTAACCCAGTTTTCTATTCAACCCTGCAGTCAATCCAGCTACCCAGATATCTAAAGTGTTCCATTCTTTTCAAGATGATGTTATCTAATTTTAGTACTGAGTCTTCGATATTAATTTTTCCGACCACCATCCATTTTGTTTTCTTTGCGTTGATTGTTAAGCTCTTTGCAATACATTTGTTAAGTGTTATACTATAATTATATTAATTTATTATACTTTTTTGCAAAATAATTTTTTTCTAATATTAGCTGTCAACATACCTTCAAAACGATAAGCAAAATCTTAAAAATAATCTTAATGAATAATAAATTCTGTACTTACTGATATTAATTTTCGATAACAATCCAGTTACTTCTTTGCGTTGTAAATATTACACGATAAGAATTAAATAATAAGTTTGAAACAGTTTATTTGCTTTTCTCCTCTTCTCTTTAAATTTCCAACCGAAGTTATACTAGTAATCCGCTAGGTGGCGATACCAGCGAAGCTCACAGAGGATAGGCAATACTTTTCTCTTTAAATTTCCAACCGAAGTGATACATACCAGTAATCCGCGAGGTGGCGATACCAGCGAAGCTCGTAGCGAATACGCCTCATGCGCAAACCCAAGTTGCATGTCAGCGTCTAAAAATATTCGATATAAATTAAACTAATATGTTTTTTCTCATGAGGATCTTTCAGTGCGTCACAGTTTTTCGATTTCTTTCTAACGCATTAAATTGCATGTGACAGAAAAAAACGCACGTCGGTGATTACATTTCGTCGGTGACATTTATAACATTTATTCTAGTTGTCAATAGATGGAGCTATAATCGAAAAAAAATATTTACGAATTATATAATATATCTACGAATATAATCTGTTCAATTTATAAGACTATACAAATCAAAGAAAATACCATTTTATAAATGCGCAATAAACACAATTGATTTGATTTTATGCCAAATTGCAAATAAAATGTGACAACTGTCAGATTTAACTAAAATGTCATGTCACTAAAATGTATATTATCACGGACTTACCTTTTTTTCTATTATTTGTGACGCACTGAAAAATGCTCATGAAAAGAAGCATAGTTACTGTTTTATTAGTTTAGAACTTATCTTTGTTTATATCAAATGGTATAAACAAATTAAATGGTCCAAACATTTAGACAAACATCTAAACCCCCTTTCTATGAAAGACTTAACAGATACATGACCAGTAATAATATTGTCTTCCCTACGTTATACCAAACCGACCTCTTTACCACTCCTCCTTGGATTGTCAGAAAACCCTTTTTAGACATGAGTTTAACAAAGACTAGTAATCAACTGAATGCGTCCTCTTTGGTTAAACAATTTTATAGTAACATTGACAAGTATCAGAATTATCAATATATTATATACAGGGTGTCCCGAAAAGATTGGTCATAAATTATACAACAGATCCTGGGGTCAAAAATAGGTTGATTGAATCTCACTCACCTATATACAATAGTGCACACAAAAAAAGTTACAGCCCTTTGAAGTTACAAAATGAAAATCGATTTTTTTTCATATATCGAAAACTCTTAGAGATTTTTTATTGAAAATGAACATGTGGAATTCTTATGGTAGCAACATCTTAAAAAAAAAATTAAAGTGAAATTTGAGCATCCCATAAAAATTTTATGGGGGTTCTGTTCCCTTAAACCCCCCCCCCCCCCAAACTTTTGTGTGCGTTCCAATTTAATTAATATTGTGGCACCATTCGTTAAACACAATGTTTTTAAAACTTTTTTGCCTCTAAGTACTTTTTCGATAAGCCAGTTTTTATCAAGATATTTTGAATATTTGTCGAATCCACCACATATTTGTATTTAGTGATGTAACGAATATTCGCATTCGCATTCGCGAATATCCGCATCTTTTTGCATATTCGCATTCGCCTTCGATGTTTTGCGAATATGAATATCAGAGAAAAAATAATTTGAAAATAACGTGAGATTAATAAAATCAAAATCTATTCTCTTTCTCACTTTTTTTTATTAAAAAAAGGTAACAACCTCGTATAATCAGATTATCAGGCTTCACGTTGTTTTATTATTTGGTATAATGTAATAAAGCTTAAAATTCAGATGGATTTACACTAAATATCAATTAACTTCTCATTATAAATTTAGAAAACATTTCAAAAATAGAAACAAATTAAAAAAAAATGAACATTCGCATTCGCATCCGCATTCGCGAATGTCGTTATTAGATATTCGCATTCGCATTCGTATTCGCGAATGTTCAAAAACAACATTCGTTACATCACTAAATTTGTATATGGTTAAGTACGATTATAGAGACCTGTTGTAATCTGAAAATTTATTTATAATGTACATTTTTGGGTATATTTTTAAATAGAAGCCACATCTCGATAAAAAGTGACATCAAAAAAAGACTAGAAGGCAAAAAAGTTTTAAAAACACTGTGTTTAACTAATGGTACCATAATAATAGTTTAATTGGAACGTTCACAAACATTTGGGGGGTTTAAAGGAACAAAACCCCCATAAAATTTGTATGTAAATATATTAAAAAAGAAGCCGCATCTCGATAAAAACTCGCTTATAGAAAAAATGCTAAGAGGCAAAAAAGTTTTAGAAACGTTGTGTTTAACTAATGGTGCCACAATAATGAATTAATTGGAACGTACACAAAAGTTTGGGGGGTTTAAGTGAACAAAACCCCCATAAAATGTGTATGGGGTGGACAAATCTCACTATAATTTTGTTTTAAGATATTCCTCCTGTGAGGATGATACAAGTCCATTTTCAATAAAAAATCTCTGATAGTTTTCGATATATTGAAAAAAATCGATTTTCATTTTATAACTTCAAAGGGCTGTAACTTTTTTTATGAGCACATTTGTACTAAGGTAAGTTAGGTACTAAAAATAGTTCAATAGAACTATTTTTGACTCCAGAATGTCTGGTATAATTTATGACCAATCTTTTCGGGACACCCTGTATACTGATGCATCCAAATCAGAAAAAGGAGTTGGATGTGCTTTCGTACACAATTACTATACTGCTTCATACAAAATCTCAAATTTTAGCACAATATACACAGGAGAACTATTCGCAATCTACAAAGCATTAGAATATATTATAAATGCTAACATAGACAGATGCCTAATAATAACAGATTCTTTAAGTTCTATTAGAAACTTAGGCACCATTTACCCAACCCATCCTTTGTTGCGATTGATAAAGAACCATTTATACCAACTTCAGCAAAATAATGCCATAGTAAAGTTTATGTGGATTCCGTCGCATATAGGTATACATGGTAATGAAAGAGTAGATGCTGTAGCCAAATCTTCAGTTAACAACGAAGAGTTAACAGACACTACATACAAGAAAGATTTTCATCACTGGATAAACTACACACTAGTGAACGGTGGCTTCAAACCTGGAACCAGTCTCAACAAAAGTTGCGTGACATAAAAACAACAGTTACAAGATGGAAGAGTAAGGGCCGGTTGTTCGAAAGCTAATCAAAAATGATCATTATTAAATATTTAATTACTGTCACAACTGTCAATGTCAACTTTGATTGGGTTGCTGAAAACATAATTATTGATTACAATTATGAAATTAGTTAATCAATTATGTTAATAATTGTTATGTTAATTGATTAACTAATCTCATAATTATAAATCAATTACGTTTTCAGCAACCCAAGTAAAGTTGACATTGACAGTTGTGACAGTAATTAAATATTTGATAGTGATCATTGTTGATTAGCGTTCGAACAACCGGCCCTAATTGATTATAATTACGAGATTAGTTAATCAATTAACATAACAATTATTAACATAATTGATTAACTAATTTCATAATTGTAATCAATAATTATGTTTTCAGCAACCCAATCAAAGTTGACATTGACAGTTGTGACAGTAATTAAATATTTGATAATGATCATTTTTGATTAGCGTTCGAACAACCGGCCCTTAGTGTACCAACAGGAAAGAGCAGACTATATTAAACAGACTGAGATTAGGACATACACGCCTAACACATGAATACCATATTACTGGAAGTGTTAATCCAATGTGCGGTAAGTGCGGTAACAGCTTAAGTGTAAAACATGTATTCCTTGAATGCCCGGCATATGCAAATAACCGGAAAAAGTGTAAACTGCCGATAACGCTACGTGAGTGCTTCGAAGAGGACTGTGACTTTTCGGTCAGTTTTAAGTTTTTTGAAATCAATAGGGATCTACAACCAAATATAAACATCAACACTGTAAAAATCAATGTATATGTATTACTGTTAATTTATGTATCTATCTATATATCAACAAATTGTAAACATAAACTTTGTAATACCGAGCGGCGCTAATAACCATATAGGTTGATGCGCCTTAAATTTAAATAAAAAAAATTTATTGAACGATCGGGCCCATCTTTAGCATACAGAGTAACTACTTACAAACTGACTTTGTAAACTTACTTACTTACTTAAGCCGTCCTCTTGTACCTTACGGTGTCGAGGTAAGTGGAGAAATCAGACGTCTCCATGCCTTTCGGTCAGTAGCTATTCTTGCTGCTTCTCTCCACCCAATATTTCTTTTTACTCAAGCCTTTCCAATATTTGCGTTCCACGTTCTTGCTGGCCTGCCTCTTCGTCGTTTGTTGTCAGATGGCGCTTTCCATACCATCTTTACAGTTCAACCTTCACTCATTCTCGTCATATGTCCGAACCACGATAACTGTTTCGTTTCAAGTCTGTCTAAGGTCCTTCCAACACCGCACCTTTCACGTATGTCTTCATTTCTTGTACGATCACGTCTGGTCACCTAGGACACCGCACGTAAATATCGCATTTCGCATGCTTGAATTTTACTACGGATGTTGTCGCTCACTGTCCACGTTTCACTACCGTCGAGTAGCACCGGCTCGTATACAGTTTGAAATACTTTTATTTTTGTTTTCAGGCTTACTTCTTCCTAATAAAACTTTTATTTAGTGAATATTATAATTTTGTTGCACTCATTACCCTGCTGTTTATTTCTGGTTCTATATTTCCTTGCCCATTCATTGTTGATCCTAGATACTTGAAGTCCTCTACTTGTGTAATGGTCTCAATATTCAGCTTTACATTTATATTTTCTTGAGTTCTCGATATTACTAAAGCTTCTGTTTTTTCAATATTTATTTCCATCCCAAATTTCTTAAAGGCTTCATTCCAAACATTCACATTCACTTGTAAATCTTTTTCTGATTTTGCCACAATTACCAGGTCATCGGCATATATCAACTCTGACACGTAAACTTGTTGAAGTTTATACACCCCAACCCTAGTTCTTTTTACCTTAACCCTGACTTTGTAAACTGTGTTTAATTAAATATTTTTATTGTTTATTTTAATACTTTTAAAAACAATTGAAAAAATGCTTACTGTCAAGATTCATTTACAATAACTTTTTTGTTTATACACATTTTAATTTAGAAAATCTCATTTTAAATGGCCAATATTTTCAAAAAAGTTGTCTGTTGGACGTCTAAAATGCGTAGTTTTTTCGTGTTAATGTCAAATATTAATAAAAAATTTATGATGCAGTAAAATGTCGATACCCATATATAAAAATGTCAATACCAACGAGATGGTATGCATTTTCTATTGAGTTCTTCCTGAAAAATATAGGGACCGGAAGAAGCTTTTGCCGGTCACTAACGTTCACTTTCCGATCTTGACCGGCAAAACGGCATTTTCTGGACGAAAAATTACTCAGAAGGTGTGCATTTTCTGGTCGGTCTTCATAAACAAAAATTGTATGACTGAAAATTAATCACGATATGTTTTTGGACGCAATTTTGCAAGCTAATCATGATTCCGTTGTCAAAATATCGCGATGTTAAGTCTAGCGACGATCTCTCGTGGATTTCGGCTGAACTAGCTTTGAGGGTGTTTTCGATGTCAATCGCTCAGCGCACATGCATTGGAAACAAGCACGTAAAATTTATTATTTATTTTTATTTGTTTTAAATTAATTATTGGGCAATATAAAATGATTAACATGGAATCTTCACCTTTCAATAAAAGTTGGCGTCGATGTTGTATATAATATGTATAAAAAACATATAAAAATAAATAATTAATATTACCTACTTTTGAAAACACCCTCGAAGCTAGTTCAGCTGAAATCCACGAGAGGTTGTCGTTGTGACTTAACATCGCGAATTGTCGTTATCGATTTATACTGTTTTTATTCATTTTCTCAAGACCGGAAGTGAGTATTTCCGTTCTGACAATTCTTACCGTAATAACTTTAAGTGCTGAATCGGAACCTGTCTTCAGTTTTTCTCTATTTATTACAGTTTTTTTCAATCTAACTCTGGACAGACGTACGGACGGAAAGACAAACTTAATCTATAGAATCGAAAGTTTTATTTTCGTATTATTATTATTTCGATATAAAATAGATACAATTATATTCATCATCATCATCAATGGCGTTACAACTCTTCGTGAGTCTTTGCCGCGTTTACTTACTATTGCCTTCCATGTTTGTCGGTCCTGTGCCGGCTGTGCCACTAATTCCCATTGTCTCACTCTCATTTTCTCCAGATTATTCCAGAAAGCCACTGCGCATTCGCTAGGAAAAATATTCCCATTTAAATTTTTTGCACAATCTTAATCAAAAACGACCCCTTTTAACAAATTTGCATGTTGCCAGGACCAAAAGTGGGTCAAAAATTTTTTAAACGTTTTTTTTTTGTTCTTTTCCTAAAATATTTTTTTTTGCATGGAACAAAGTTTTTTTAGGTTTTTTGGATCATTCCAAACAGAAAATCTCTTTAGTGACATTTCTCTAAAGTTGATAATTTTTGACATATAAGCGATTAAAAATTGAACAATTGCGAAATTGGCCATTTTTATCCTTCAAAAACTATGTGAAAAATTGAAAATTTGAATGTTGCCAAGGTAGATAGATATTCTTTAAACATCGATTGATGAAATCCCGAAGAGTTTTTTGCAATACAATATTCAAACTCCTTTGTTTTTTAATTGCTAATCAAGCGTGCGCGACACTACTTTCCACCGACAGTATGGTGCAAATGAAAGGAATAAATTCGTTATTTCGTAAACAGGCGACTTAAAGGAAAAATCCCGAAACAGGTCGATTTTTATTTTTAAGTTATGATGTTGTGGCATATATGGTATACTAGTGACGTCATCCATCTGGGTGTGATGACGTAATCGATGATTTTTTTCAAATTAAAATAGGGGTCGTGTGCTAGCTCATTTGAAAGGTTCTTCAATTCTCTATTCAGTAATATAAACATTTATATAATTATTTGTACAGGGTGTCCTTCTACTTCTTTTTTTGTCAAAAAATTTAATTTAATAAATTTTTTTTGGACATCCTGTATAAATAATTATATAAATGTTTACATTACTGAATAGAGAATTGAAGAACCTTTCAAATGAGCTACCACACGACCCCTATTCTCATTAAAAAAATCATCGATTACGTCATCACGCCCAGACGGATGACGTCACTAGTATACCATATATGCCACAATATCATAACTTAAAAATAAAAATCGACCTATTTCGGGTTTTTTCCTTAAAGTCGCCGATTTACGAAATATCGAATTTATTCCTTTCATTTGCACCACACTGTGTATACACAATGTATTACACATGCAACGGTGGAAAATAGTGTCGCGAACGCGTGATTAGAAATTAAAAAACAATGAAGTTTTGAATACTGTATTGCAAAAACCTCTTCGGAATTTCATCAATCGATGTTTAAAGAATATCTATATACCTTGGCAACATTCAAATTTTAAGTTTTTCGCATAGTTTTTAAAGGTTAAAAATGGTCGATTTCGCAATTTTTCAATTTTTAATCGCTTATATGTCAAAAACTATCAACTTTAGAGAAAAGTCAACAAATACCTTTTCTGTTTGGAATGATCCAAAAAACCTAAAAAAACTTTGTTGTATGCAAAAAAAAATATTTTAGGAAAAAAACAAAAAAAAAAACGTTTAAAAAATGTTTGACCCACTTTTGGTCCTGGCAACATGCAAATTTGTTAAAAGGGGTCCTTTTTGAGTAAGATTGTGCAAAAAATCCGAATCGGAATATTTTTCCTAGCGGATGCACAGTGGCTTTCTGGACTAGATATAATTATATTATGGTAGGGGAGCCTAAGCGGGGATTTTTGCAGTTACTCGAGCGCGTCAGATTAGCATATGGGGATAAACATGGTACCCTGCAGATGTACCTCTACCATATATTGGCTCTTAACACAGGGGAGTTCGTTAAGGGGGGCCCAAAAAAAAATCTATCCTTAAAAGTACTCTAAATTGTCAGATTAAGATAAGGTAAGTTAAGTACATGCAAAAGAGTGTATATTTCAAAAATCTAACGATTTGAGCCGGGCGTAAGGAAATGGGTGAGTTCCAAAGTTTCACAAGAAAAAAGCGAATATTTCTCGAAATGAATGACAGATCGAAAAACTAAAAAATACGTAATCAATATTTTTCAAAAATCTGTCGCATGATACCAATCACGACTTTCCACGGAGAGGGGTGGGGGATATATTTAATATTTTAAATACGAATCCCGCGATATTTCGCGAAATGAATCAGATCGAAAAACTGCGAAATACACTTATTCAATATTTTTGAAAAACCTATTGAATGGCACCAAACACGACCCCCCACGGAGGTGGAGTGGGGGCTACTTTAAAATCAAAATGGGAGCCCCATTTTTTATTGCAGATTTGGATTCCTTACGTAAAAATAAGCAACTTTTATTCGAGACATTTTTTCGAATTATGGATAGATTACGCTATAATCTAAAAAAATGATTGTTGGAAATGGAAAAATTAAATTAAAAATGGAAAGTCCCTACTAAAATGGAAAACTTTACTTAACTTTTTTTGGTTTTAGGACCTACTCTTCACAATCCAATAGGTCCCCAAAGCACTCGAGTGACTGCACATTCAGCATACTTTGCTCCCCCACTATTAGCATTTATTTAATAATAAAGAACTATTTAGTAAAAAAAAACATTTCGGTACATTTATAACTATTGTTAAATCTCACTTTAATATGTATATATGTAGATTCTCTCTATAACGAACACGGATATTACGAGGTTTCACTTATAACGACGTACACTAGATGTCCAATAAAATTCCTATTGAACTATAACACCTCTATAACGATGCATATTTGGTTATACCGAGGAAAAATAAAATCGAAGAATATGGTTCTTTACTTGTTTTTAGCGCAGTAATGGCTATAAATAACTACCCCAACTGCCTGTATACAGAAATCCCCAACATATGTGTGGTTATCGAGGCGAGTGCTGTAATAAACTCCACACCGCCTATGATAAACTTCTTGTTTATCTATCGACTGATATTGAATATTGCAGGAAATTTACTATTTATGATGGCGAAGTCTTATTGTTGAGGAAACAATATTTAGCATCTTGTATTGCTCCGAATGGCTTTACTATAAGAAGTTAATATTTTAGAAAACTATACATTCATATGTATGCACAATATTATTGTTTTTACATCTAACGAAATCCGCTTATAACGAAGTAATTAGTATGCCATTTCAGTTCTCGTTATAGAGGGTGTCTACTGTATCATAAATTGTAGATATATTTGAAAAAACCGTGGTGAGAAAATTGCAACAAAAGTTTAAGGTTGTCCAAATAGATGACGCCAAAGTACAAAATAATTATAACTAATTGTTAATAATTATACATACACTGATGGACAAAAATATCGAATATGACAAAAATATCGAAAGTTTTCCAAATGATTTAATAAAATTGTGTTTTCACTAGGAAAGTTTTGGGGTAGTTCTGATTTCTTTCATTATGTATGTAATTTGGGCTGCTGAATCCGAATATGAGGTTTGCGGACAAAATTTCTTGCCGGAACATTGAAAAAATCACGAAAAAACCGAAAAATTTCAGCTTTTTTCCGTTTTTTTGCTCAAATCTCGAAAACTATTAACTTTTAGTAAATGGTCTGTTAACAGAAATTAAATTACTTAAAATTATCTACAAATATCACTATTTACTTTTTTTTTCAGACAAACCGTTCGGCCTAAAGTACAAGTTGAAAATTGTTAATTTTTAACGGTCTCGGCAAAACCCACTTTTTACATTCTAAAACTTTATTTTTTATTAGAATGCTGTCATTTGATAAATTTATCCTAATTTTCTGTACAAATAATAAATGTTAGTTCATAGGTATGGTATGTCTCTTGTGACAGCTTCCATGAGTTTATTTCGTCCTAAGAGGCCGGGAATGTCTCTGCTTTTCCTTTAGAGTTAGAGCCGCAGAAGATCAGGCACAGATGGAGTCACAGTTTTAGTTGGTGTGAACATTTCCTTCGGATTTGTTATCTTGATTTCTGATAAACCTTGAGGTTTTGTCTTTTTAAAATGAATTAGTTGATCAGCTCCCTGACTTCCATAAACCTCAGGCGCGGGTTTCTTTTTTATCCGAGGAATGGATTGCTTAGGAGCTACTGCATGTTTTGGTGCAATACAAGAAATGCCACATGTGACGTGGAAAGTGTGATATTCGTCGATTGTATGTACGTTAAGATCAGGGTTATCGTACACATGCTATGTAAAGCACGGCAGGTCAATTTTCTGCGGATCGCCTGCGAATGCTGACACTTCCAGGCGAACAGCTTCTGTATTGGATGAACAAAACCCCAAAGAGGAAACCACATCAACCTATTTTCTTGAGCCGTACTTTTTGTAGAGTAAACGGCCAACCCTGCAAGGAATGGTGAGACCAACTATCTGGGCCTTACTGCCGCTACAAGACTTTGAGCAAGCGCGTTGCTTATCTGGAAGTGTCAGCAATCGCAGGCGATCCGCAGAAAATTGACCAGCCGTGCTTTACACAACAGGTGTACGAAGACGCTGATTTTAACCCTTTCTATGCCAGACCTTAATTTGCATGTTGGTTCCTCAATCCCAAAGGTTTTTTCATGCTTAGGTATTGCCTTATATATACGTCGCATATAAATAAACAAATAAATGACCCAAACATGTTTTTAATGAGTTTTTTTAAACCAACTTAAACGTTTTCTTTTCAAAAGTACTCGTCAGAGAGCAAAACCAACTTAAAAAAATGTAACTAACTTAAAAAAAATAATGTAATGTAAAATAACATTAAAAGTTTTCTTTTGTGTGGTACTCCTCAAAACATGACACTACGCAAAGGCCGACTCCGCACCTTGCACACATGTATCTCGATTCGCTTCTTTTTTTTTCTGGTCTTTTCTGTTGCTACAAACTCTTCACCTTCTAGCAGCTACCTATAAGCGTTGCCACCAGTGCTACAATATAGCATATATAATATCTAAAATATGTGAACAAATATATACGGCAATGGGTCCGCATGACCTGTCTTAGGTGCCAACATTTTGAGGCTTTGGAAACAATAATCTAAAATTTTCGGACATATTTCTACGGCATTGGGACACCATTGAGTCCAAAATTTGAGTTTTATAAGCAACACATATTTTCGGCTTTGGTACATTGAGACGATAACACCTTGAACGTATATATACGGCGGCTGGGAATACAGACCCACTTTTTCAAAAACATATATATGCAGCGTTGGGACAGAAAGGGTTAGCGTACATACAATCGACGGATACCACACTTTTTACGTCATGGGTGGCATTTCTTGTATTGCATCAAAACATGGGATAGCTCCTAACCAATCCATCCCTCGGCTAAAAACTAAACCCGCACCTGAGGTTAATGGAAGTCAGAGAGCTGTTCAACTAATACATTTTAAAAGGACAAAACCTCAAGGTTTATCAGAAATCAAGATCCGAAGGGAATGTTCACACCAACTGAAACTGTGACTCCATCTGTGCCTGATCTTCTGTGGCTCTAAGGGAAAAGCAGAGACATTCTCGGTACTTTAGGATGGAATGGATTCATGGAAGCTGTGAGAAGAGACATAGCATATTCATATTATGAACTAACATTTATAATTTGTACAGAAAACTAGGAGAAATTTATTAAATGACAGCATTCTAATAAAAGCTAAAGTTTTGGAATTAAAAAGTGGGTTTTGCGGAGACCGTTAAAAATTGGCAATTTTCAACTTGCACTTTAGACCGAATGGTTCGCCTGAAAAAAAAATTTGTAGATAATTTTAAGTACTTTAATTTCTGTTAACAGACCATTTACTAAAAGTTAATAGTTTTCGAGATTTGAGCAAAAAAGCGGAAAAAAGCTGAAATTTTTCGATTTTCTCGCGATTTTTTCAATGTTCCGGCAAGAACCTGAAGTTCATGCTTAGAGTCCCATTGCCTTATATATACGTCGCATAAAAATAAACAAATTAATCACCAAAACATGTTTTTAATGAGTTTTTTTAACCAGCTTAAACGTTTTCTTTTCAAAAGTACTCATCATAGAGCAAAACCAACTTGAAAAAATGTAACTAACTTAAAAAAAATAATGTAATGTAAATTAACATTAAAAGTTAATGTAAGTACACTTTTCAGTAGTAATAACCCAAGGACATTGATAATTGTTCGAAAAAATTTTATAACAGATTTCGAAAGCTTGTTGCTTGGAAACAGACCGACGCCGTAGGCGGAGGTCTGTTGCCTGTAAGCAACAAGCTTGAGAAATTTGTTAAAAAATTTTTGAGCATTTATCAATGTTCGAGGGTTATTCGGATAGAAAATTTTTTGCTGGTTATGAAAAAAAAAATACAGAGCAGAAACAATTTATTTAAAAGTGCAATTAACAAAGGAACAATTAGAAAAATTTAATGAAGATCCAGACATGTTAGTTTCTATAACTGATGAAGATGTATTTCCACTACGCATGCTGTTAATAATTTTATTATGATGTTCTTCGTCAATGTTCAAGTACGGTTTTATTGAGTTGGGATTGTTATGCCCCGTAATTTTTATAAGCTCTTGCTCTTGAACACCACTTTTGGCCAACCAACAGACCGCGGTCGATCTATTGGAGTGATTAGTAATTTTTTTTTCCTTGGTTTTCAAGCCAATCGCTTCGGCAGACGTTTTTGTCCAATTTTGAATCATATTTTTTCCAATGGGCATATTATCATACCAATGATCATTTTCGGTTTTCCAGTAACGATTTGTTCTTAGGAATAATCTATCCGTTTTAATATTTGGGCCCCTTTTTGATAACAATTTTTTAAATAATCTGACAGGACATACGTTACTGTCGTTGTTTTCTATTAAAGATTTGCTGTCAGTACACCTTCTTGAACCACCTTGGCAAGTCTTGCTGAATACAGGGTTATATTGTACTCGATTTGTTACAGAACCATCGTTATTTGTTTCAATACGAAAAAAGTCAATCAAACAAGCAGCAGCTTCCCCACCTCGCCAAGCTAATTCTACGGCGGTTATGTGATAGAATTTCCGTTGTAGCCCTTCAGGGGTGTCTTCGTTCTACGCAAAGGCCGACTCCGCATCTTGCACACATGTATCTCGATTCGCTTCTTTTTTTTCTGGTCTTTTCTGTGGCAACAAACGCTTCACCTTCTAGCAGCTACCTATAAGCGTTGCCACCAGTGCTACAATATAGCATACATATATCTAAAATAGGTGAACAAATATATACGGCAATGGGTCCGCATGACCTGTCTTAGGTGCCAACATTTTGAGGCTTTGGGAACAATAATCTAACATTTTCGGACATAATTCTACGGAATTGGGACACCAATGAGTCTAAAATTTTATAAGCAACGCATATTTTCGGCTTTGGTAAATTGAGACCATAACACCTTGAATGTATATATACGGCGGCTGGGAATACAGACCCACTTTTTCAAAAACATATATATGCAGCGTTGAGACAGAAAGGGTTAACGTACATACAATCGACGGATGCCACACTTTTTACTTCATGGGTGGCATTTCTTGTATTACACCAAAACATGCAATAGCTCCTAACCAATCCGTTCTTCGGCTAAAAACTAAACCCGCACCTGAGGTTTATGGAAGTCAGAGAGCTGTTCAACTAATACATTTTGAAAGGACAAAACCTCAAGATTTATCAGAAATCAAGATCCGAAGGGAATGTTCACACCAACTGAAACTGTGACTCCATCTGTGCCTGATCTTCTGTGACTCTAAGGGAAAAGCAGAGACATTCTCGGTATTTTAGGATGGAATGGATTCATGGAAGCTGTGAGAAGAGACATACCATATTCATATTATGAACTAACATTTATTATTTGTACAGAAAACTATGAGAAATTTATCAAATGACAGCATTCTAATAAAAACTAAAGTTTTGGAATGTAAAAAGTGGGTTTTGCCGAGACCGTTAAAAATTGGCAATTTTCAACTTGCAGTTTAGACCGAAGGGTTCATCTGAAAAAAAAAGTAAATAGTGATATTTGTAGATTAATTTAATTACTTTAATTTCTGTTACCAGACCATTTACTAAAAGTTAATAGTTTTCGAGATTTGAGCAAAAAAGCGGAAAAAAGCTGAAATTTTTCGATTTTCTCGCGATTTTTTCAATGTTCCGGCAAGAAATTTTGTCCGCAAACCTCATATTCGGATTCAGCAGCCCAAAATCCATATATAATAAAATAAATCAGAACTACCCCAAAACTTTCCCACTAGGGGGTTCGTAGAGTACAAATTAACTGAATCAAAAGGCGATGTTTTAAAGAGTCATAAAAATTCTCGATCGGATTTAAATTTGATATGGACTTGCTATATGGTGGCCAATATTATCTTAAATTTAATCTCATCAAGGTAAGTATTCACTATTCTAGCAACATGAGGACGTGCTTTATCGTTCATTAACAGGAATCTGTCATATCTAATTTGGCTGGCAAATGGTAAAACATAATCTTCTAAAATGTTTTCAATGTACATATCAGCTGTCATTTGCCCAATCACTTCCACAAGTTCGGTATGTCCTTTCCAAGCATTGCCGCTCAATAGCACTATGCCGCCACCACCAAAACTAACAGACTCAATGAGATTACAATATTGGCATACCGTTCGCCATATGCAAGCGAAATTAAAGAAACTTGATTGAGCGAGAAGAGCTCTTCATATTTTCAGAAAATATATTCAAACATGCTTTAATATACAGGGTCCTCCATTAAAACAACGCAACTTTGGTTCATTACGTTGTTCTGACTGATCCTGTATAATGTAAAATAATTTTAAAATGTAAACCTTTTTAATACAGGGTGATAAATTAGTAAAGTAAAGCTCAATAGCTCCGCTATAGTAATAGATAGCAATAAAAGTTAATAACAAAAATTTTAGCCTCCTTTGAGCTTCACATTACAAAATTAGTTAGAATGTCACAGAGTGTTCGATAAGACAGTGGCAGACCTACGTTATGTTTTTTAAATAGAACACCCTATATTTTATTTTATATTCGAAATCCTGTTAACTTCTCCATCACAAAAATATAAAGGTTTGTAATGTTACACAGGGTATTTACAAAGTTATAACCAATTTTGTATGAAAATCGTAACAAGTTTAACTCCCTGTATAAATAAAAATAAGCACAACAGCAATGGTTTATTAATGCTATATTTTTTTATTTATTGTCAAAATTTTTAAGAATTATTGATATTGCTAATTTTCTTTATATCAAATACAGGGTGAGTCAAAACGCAAGTACATTATTTTCTCAGTAATGTTAAATAGAACACCCTGTATTTTATATCATTATTAAAAAGTAACATTAACGTACTTTAATTTTTATATAACATTCCCTATGCCCAAATGTATTAGTTTTCGAGATATTTTCATTTTTCAGAGCAAATTATTCTAGGTGTTTAAATTTATCTAAATTTTAAGTAAGCCATGACTGAATTGACAATTGAAGATTACCGATTATCAATCCGGTAATCAATGTAACACTGTAGCAAATAAAGACATAAAAATAATTTATTAGTAATACATTTTACAAACAAAAACACAACCACTACATGCAACATTTTTGAAACAATTAAAAACTATATTTTTATGTAAATGCAACAAATAAACAAAGAAAATTAGTAATAAATTTTACAAAAAAACACACAAACACAAAATACAATATTTTGTGAAGACAATTAAACACTACTTTTGAATGTAAATGTAACAATATAACAAATAAAGAACGAAACATAATTTATCAGTAATACATTTTGGAAAAAAACATGTTTGAAAAAATTAGAAGCTACTTTTAATAAAATATTTTTAATATTTAATTACATAAGGTGTTCAAAATTATCTCCTAACACATTTATGTACGCCTAAAAACGATCATTGAATGAGCTACTTACTCTACGGAGCATTTGTAAATTAACACATCAAAATACACTTTGTATTCTATTTTTCATCTCATCCCTTGTTGTTGGAGGTATTTCATAAACTTCATTATTAACGTAACCTCAAAAAAATCAGTCCAGTTTATTAAATTCTGGTGATTTGTGTGACCACGCTACTGGTCCATGGAAAAATGAAAATATCTCGAAAACTAATAAATTTAGACATAGGGAATGTTATCTAAAAATTAAAGTACGGTAATGGTACTTTTCAATAGTGATATAAAATACAGGGTGTTCCGTTTAAAATAACTGAGAAAATAATGTACTTGCGTTTTGACTTACCCTGTATTTGATATAAAGAAAATTAGCAATATCGACCATTCTTGAAAATTTTGACAATACGTTAAAAAATATGGCATTAATAAAACATTGTTGTTTTGCTTATTATTATTTATACAGGGAGTTGAACTTGTTACGATTTTCATATAAAATTGGTTATAACTTTGTAAATACCCTGTATAACATAACAAACCTTTATATTTTTGTGATGGATAAGTTAACAGGATTTCGAATTTAAAATAAAATATAGGTTGTTCCATTTAATAAAACAAAAGTTTGGTCTGCCACTGTGTTATCGAACACTCTGTAACATTCTAACTAATTTTGTAATATGAAGCTCAAAGGTGGCTAAAATTTTTGTTATTAACTTTTACTGCTATCTATTACTATAGCTGAGCTATTGAGTTTTACCCTACTAATCAATCATCCTGTATATATGAGTTTTGTTGTAAACAGTTTTTTATACTATAGGTACTCCATAGTGCAGTCGTAACAAAAGAAAACCAGGGTTTGGCGCAACTGGATGTGGCGGCTATAATGTTACTTGCTATCTTTAATGGGAATTAACCACAATTTCAGTTAAAAACACGTTTATTTTAATGTTTCGATTTCCACTTCGGAAATCTTCAAAATAAACATATTTTAAATTTATATTGTGGTTAATTCCCATTAAAGGTATTAAATAGTAATAAAATGCCACAAGAAAATAGCTTAGGGGATAAAGTTGTCATAAATATATAGATTAGTGTTCCCCAAAATCAGTCTTGGTCTTGCAGTCTTGGTCTTGTTCTTGCGTTTTCGCAAGACCAAGACCAAGACCAAGACCGCCTAATTTTAGCAAGACCAAGACCAAGACTTACCGTGCAAGACTTGAGCAAGAACAAGACTAAGCCTGCGAGACTCTTGCGTCTTGCAGTTAGAACTGAGGGTCGTTTTAGGGAGTATATAAGTTCGGCTATATTCTTAGATACTCTATGAGAGACAAAAAAAAATTGTAAGAAAAATTTTGAAAATTGGACTTATGCGCATTACGAACAATAGCATAAACATACATAGCGAATTAAAATATCCATTAAAAGAACACTTGGTACATTTGACATGTACTGAGAGTTCATTATTATAATGAAAAAATAAAATTTTTTAGTTATACATTCTTTCTCAGCAGCAGTGGCGTAGCTCACAGGGGCCCCGTATCAAAGATTTTCGCGGGGCCCTTTTCAAGAACTGATATAAGGTAGTGCTAGAAAATGTTCAATGGAACACCGTACTTATGTGAATGTGTACTCTTTTGTATGGTGTCGAAGGTTAGACTTTAACGGATACCCTTCTCAAAAATCTGGTAGCCTTTGAAACCTTGGTGTATCGGAGGATCCTACGAATAAGTTGGGTGGATATACATCGGGGGGGGTGGGGGGGAAGTCATCAGAGCAGTAAAAACTCGCAAACTTGAATATTTTTTTGGCCATGTTATGAGGTGCTATGTGCTATCCGTATTATACTACGGGATGGAAGCGTGGACACTGAAGAAAATTGACGTGAGAAGACCGGAGACATTCGAGATATGGATGTACCGAAGAGTGCTGAAGATCTCATGCGTAAATAGAATAACCAACGTAGAGGTAATCAGACAGACGTATGCATAAGGAAAGAGAAGTACTTCTAACAATTAAGAGAAGAAAACTGAGATATATGGGACATGTGATGGGAGGAGATAAATATCTAATACTCCAGTTCATTATGTAAGGAAAATCCAGCAAAAAGATTTATAGGAAGCTGATAGCTGATTTAACTCATGACTGAAGAATCTTAGGGCATGGTTTGGATGTAGTAACAACGAATTATTTAGAGCCGCACTCTCAAAAGTAAAAATCGCTTTGATGATTGCCAACCTTCGAAGCGGAGACGGCACCTAGAGAAGAATGTGCCACCCAGAGAGTTATAATATACTCCATTTAATAATAAAAGGCAAAGGAGACGGAAGAAAAGGGCCAGGTCGAAGAAAAACGTCATGGCTTAGAAACCTAAGAGAGTGGTTTGAGAAACTCCAGCTTCCATTTTCCGAGCTGCCGCCAACAAAATTACTATAGCCAATTTTGATAGCCAACACTCGATAATCGAGCACGGCACATGAAGTAGAAGACATGTGTGAATAATTTTATTCCACTTTAAAATTCCTGAAATTCAAATACTCATCAGTACGAACTAACCAGCATCTGAAAGAATTACTAAGAAGGACAGTCACCATTTATTCGTTAAGATTTAAAGAATTATCAAAAGAAGTAAAAAAGTTCTGTAAAAAATTTTTCAACACCTCTTTTTGGCATAACTTTTTAATACGCATTTAATGACGGCTTCTAAAAAAAATCAAATTTCTATCAAAAAATATCAAGGACCTTGGCCACCCCTGTTACCGACGACAATTAGATAAGAATTATTGTTTCATTAGTAGATAGAGATCTAGTACCTACTTACCATTGCAATCTAAATCACTTTGAGAATCTGGTTGATGGAAAAATGAAGAAATTTTGGGTATCTTCTTCAGAACTTCTTCCTTTTTTTGTTTCATTTTTCTTTTCATCGCTCCACTCAGCTACTCTCTTTTTATTTCACTCATTTTTTCACTTCACAATATTTTCAGGATTTAAAATTTAAACTTTCTGAGTCGACTGCACAAATTGAACCTAATAAACCTAATAAACTCTAATAAACCAAACTCAAAAAATAGATTTGAAAACAGATTCAGTTTTTTCAACAACACTTGTTCTTGTTATATTATATAAGCCAAGGGTGACTGGACAATGAAAAAATGGGCTAAACAATAAATAGATTAAGTACTCGAAAATATACCCAAAACAATATACACACTTTTCCAAATCGTCAAAGATTAAGCGATAACAAAAATTGCAATTTGGCCATTTTACAGTGTGTCACCGCCAACAGTGAATGAACAATAAAAAGTAACTTTAAACCAAAAACAAAGCTACTTTGTTGTTATGGAATACGGCGGCAAATGTTATAGATAAAGAATCCATTACACGAAAAGGTCGACATCCAAACAATACACTGTTTCAAAGCGTTTTATTAGGGAAATTGTAGAATATTTTGTTCAATTTTTTAAATGGAAGTTTTGTTTCGACATGCAGCGCCGGGTCCCCGTATAATTGATACGGCGCGGCGGTAGCTACGCCTTTGCTCAGCAGCCGACTTCTTTGCTCTGAAATTATTAATTGTCCTGGTTTTGAGAATAGTCGTCCTCTAATCATATTCATATAACACAACATTCCTGCGTTGCGACGCCTACAGTAATATCGAATATCGTATCCAAACTTTTTAAAAATATGTCACCTTAGCACTTATATTTCTCCAAGAAATTAACGCACCACCCATCTTTATTTATACGTCCATGGCACCATACCACCTTAAAAACGGGGCATTTTTAATGTCTCAAATTTCCTAAACCTGTTGTTATTTAACTTTAATTGATTTTTTTTAATATTTGGTCTTATTCTATTCTTTATAAATATCGCAAAAATAATATATATTGTTGGTAGACAGGTCAATTATTGTCAGTGTATACCGGCTGTACCAATCAAACTGTGTTTTTTCTTACTTTATAAATGCTTTGTTTACCAAATAGGGAGGGGTTGAGATTTTTCTTACAAACTGACGATTTATTTATTGCTCTAAAATCGGTTGAGATATGCAAATGAAATTTTGTGGGTTTTAAGAGGTAGTTTTAACTTTAGTTAGTTAGAACATAGACAGCGATCGTTGGTTCAAACTCCATCCGGTGTCAGTTGTTTAGATATTTATTAATTTGGCTAGTCTTTACTATGGCTATGATATTTTGGCTAGTCTTTACTATGACTATGATATTCAAGCTTAAAATGCACCTCTCTGTTACGTTGTTCTAAGATATGCAATAGGCTAATGGGCAACTGCGAGACTTGCAAGACTCTTGCTGCAAGACCAAGACCAAGACCAAGACCGGGAGCGCAATACCAAGACCAAGACCAAGACCAGGTGTACTGGCGCAAGACCAAGACCAAGACTGTCTAAGTCTCGTCTTGTTCTTGCATTTGGGCAACACTAATATATATATAAATACTGATTTTATTTGTGTAATTTCGTTGAATCACTTCATTCGAATTTATTTCAGGGATATAGAGCATTTTATTAAGTGCCCTTAGTATTTAGTGTATAGAAAAGTTCTAGTGCTTTTCTAAGGTGATGATAATAGGATTGTTCTAGCATCAGTTTCAAGCGGTTTGGAATGCCTTTAGGATTTATAGTTTCCGAAATATGATTTATCAAATTTCGCCACTCACAGCATTTTTGGCCATTTTTCCTTATTATTTCGCAAACATTGTTCTCTAACTTTTTCCACGCAGCTTTACATTTAATAGGAAGAGAAGATTAAAATGGTCTATTTTATAAGGTTGTACGACTATTAAGCAAGATATGGTTTTCCAAAATTTTAACAATTTTTGATATTTTTTAAGATTATTTTTAAAATTTTTGATTTTCAACTTTTTTAGATTTCAACTTTGTTTCTGGTACCTTTAGTTGTATACAATAAAAAGAAAGCTTATTTTGTTGACTTTAAAATAGTGTGTTGCAAAAATTTTAGAACTATTTTTAAACAAGATATGCTTTTTGAAAATGTGACATATACACATGCAATACGTTCCACTAAATTGGAACCGTATGAAAAACATTCGTATTATTAATTTTATGAAAAAAATATTCTTCATAAAATGTTCTGCCTGGTCTAAAACCTAAGATGCAATCATTAGATATCAAATTTTATCAATATTAAACCAAGTATGTTAAAAAATATAAATTTCGCTCAAGAGTAAAGTACCTTTATATTTCACAATATCGAAAAGTGTTATTAAGAAAAGTTATTTGGAAATAAAAATTATGTTCTAATATGCAATTATATTTTTCTAATTGAAAAACAATAAATTTCAAAATTTTTCTCACATTACATATACCTTTGGATATCCTACGGATATCTTGTTTAAAAATAGTTCTAGAATTTTTTACAATATAACATTTTAAAGTAAAGAAAATAAGCTTTCTTTTTTATTCCATAATCTATATATTATCTAAATGTACAAGAAAAAAACTTATAATGAGAAATTTAAAGATAATCGTGAAAAATATTAAACATCGTTTAAAGTATAACATTGTGAAAAACCACATCTTGCTTAGAAATAGTCGCAAAACCTTCTACAATAGTTCATTTTAAAGGTAATTGACTTCTCTTCCTACCAATGCATATATATATAAAGCTCTGTAGAGAAAAGTTACAGAACAATGTTTGCGAAATAATGGAAAATGGCCCAAAAATTCTGTGAGTGGCGAAACTTGAAAGATCATATTTCGGAAACTATAAATCGTAAAGACTTCTACCGAACGCCATTTTAAAGAGGAAGGATAGAAGTTTTCTTTTCTGTGAGGCAATGCCTATACCTATATCCCCGTGAAAAAAAGTTATGTATTGTTATGCTCTACCTTTTCTATTTATTTAGATTAATTAGCAAATTCTTAATTTGATTGATTATCCAATTATTTTATTTATTGCCTATGTAAAGACATAACTAAATTCCAATTAAATTTTCCAATCAATTTTATTATCAGGGCCAATTTTTGATACAATACCTGTAATCTGTGGCTTCCAGTATTTCTAGTTGCTTACTTCTTCCAGGCTAGAAACAGGGAAATTGACAACACTCAAATTCATATAAATGTAATCTATTGTTTTTATTAAATGTCGTGTACATATGATTCAAAAATATTAAAATTTAACTTTGTTGCAACAATCTCTAACTTAATAAATTAAAACTCTAACTCTAATATTTCCTTGTTTCGACAAAATTTTTTATTTAATTAATTTCTTATTTACTCATACTAAATTGAATTAATTTTACTTTTCTTCTTTTGAATTGATTTCTCAAATTTGAAATGACCAACTGTGTTACAAAAATATTGTTCAATAAACAAGTAAACAAATATGGTCTTGATATAAATAACTTTTCTCCAATCAGACAAATGATTTGACTAACCTTTTATTCTTCACTCCCTCGTTTTCTGGATTGCGCTGTCCTTGATTCTCTCAACACGTACTCTCTGGTTGTTGCGAAAAGTCCCCCTCGTCAAAACTACTTCCAAGAAAAACACACAGGAATTGCTCTAATATCTTGTGCACAAACGGATAATAATCAGCTACTCGTTCTAGACAAAACAAAGGAATCTCCCTCGGACCAGGAAAATTAGCTCTTCAACCGGTCGACGATTTGGTTTCAACTTGATTCTGCTCGCAAAGGCTGATCACACTAACTCCACACTGATTCTACACTTTTAAAAAACTCGGCTGCCTTCTCTCGATGTTCATTACACACTGACTTTATTTTTCTCTCAAATCCATACTCTCACATCCATTATCCCTTCTCTCGATATTTTTCGTCCAATAAACAACAACCTCTCTCAAACTATTTATTTCTTAAGAAACCCAATATTCTTCCACATAACTTTTTCCAATTTGTCAAATTTCAAGGAAAATCATAATTAGTTATTTTCTACTCTCTACTTTTACAACTAAAAATAACACAGTTTTTATACCACATTAAAATACCTTCCCGGAAGGATCTGAAAAACGTTATTGTCCCGTCAACGCTCTCTCCACTTTCTAATCACCGAAATGTTTTGTTAATGTCCCGTCCATTTCGTCTAATAATTATCACTAATCGTTTTAATTTTTCCGAAACACTTGTTTACTAGTAAAATTAAATTCTAAACAAATTTGGCCATATACAGGGTGATGAAAAACTATCATTTCATGGTCGTTGATATAAATTTAATTTTTTTGAATTTCCTTAAAAAAACAATTCCACAACAGTATGTAGGAAAGTGCATCAATACCTCTATGCACCCTAGTGCATAGAGGTTAATTCACCCCTTTCTGAAAAATGCACCCCTTTAAATGGTAGTACTCCGCGGTCTTTCATCTTTAGAGGTCCATTGACTATTTGAAACAATAAAATTCCTTGAACGTTGTAGTTCCTTTTAGTCCTCTTATTTTGAACATAATCAATAGCCTATAATAATTAATTGTATACCTTTCAATCAAATTTAATCAAAACAGAAGTTGTATGCTCTTATAAAACAATATAGCCAGTGTCCTTAATGTGTGACCTACTGAACTCGGGGAATTGAACTAAACCACATCGTACCACCAAGCAAGAAATTGAGTGTAAAGGATAAGGAACGATAATTTGGCGGTATCATTCGTATATTTGACTTCAGATCGGTTCTCGCCATTATTTGAAAAGTTTTCAACATCTTTAAAACTGTTCCGAGGTTTTAAAGTTTCAAACTTAATGAAAATGCAACCTCCCATTCTTAAATCACTTATTGTAAGTAGTCGTTTAGCTCTTTCTATTGATTTTCCTGCTACCAGAGCTGCGTGTAAGCGTTTAAAATCTGCGACAATCCTGAATCGGATTTTGAGATAAAGCGGAAGATAATTCGGAATTGGTTTTCGGCGTAACCGATAGCCAATTCTGTATTGCATTATCGCTTACATAAACTTATATTGTTTGATAAATTAAAGCGATTACTAAACAGGAGGACGGGTAAGAATAAATAACTAAGAAAAAACGTTTTAACAACTATTGCTTAAGCGCCTACAATAGCGCGTCATCAATATAACTTCGGGAGATAGTATCATACCCTTTTTCGAAAGTTCTGCGAAACTTTGGCAACAGTGGCAATATTTGCATTATCTAAGATCAATATAATAATAAACTCTTTATTACAGAGCCAAAATAAAGAAGTACAAGTACCAAATATAACAATATAGGAAAATAAATCTCTGTAAAAGGGACAAGAGAACAACATAGCACAACACGAATGCCGTGCCTGCTGATCAAAGCTCTGGCCCTTTTTTAACAATTAAAGAACATTTTCTGCTGGCATATATAAATCAAATATATAACAGTTATATTACAGTAATTAAATTTAAATAATAGAAATAAAATAAAAAAGAAACAATACAGGTGATAGGACATGAAAAGTAATGTTTATTATGTGTTGACTCAAGAAGATGTAATTTCATTTTTCTTTTGAATGAGTTAATAGGTAGTTTTTCATTGATTCAGGGAGAGTGGCGGCGCCTGGTGTAAAATATTGGGGGTGCACACGTAATGTTAACATATAAAAAGACCTTGAGACCCTATTTCCGTATTAAAGGGTTTTGAGTGTCTTCAAATTGTAAAAATCAAAGGACCTTATTAAAAATTACAATAAATAATGTATTTTATTGACTTAAAATTATAATTTAGTGTTTAAATGTTACAAGCAAGTTTTGTAACGAAAGTCCGTCGCCTGTTATTTTTTAGATAAATTATTCACAAACAAATTCAGTAAAATTTGGAATTTCTTGAATCATTTTTTTTTTATTGAAAACATTGCGAGTGCAGCTAATCGATCCTGGCCCATAGCTATTCTAAGGAAAGTTTTGATACGTTTCAATGCAGAGAGACATCGTTCTGTTTCTGCAGTTGTCACTGGCATCGTAACAAGTACATAATTGGAGAATTCCAATCGGGAATTCCAACTGGATAGTTAAAATCGTATCTTCTATTTTATTCATTATGCTTCCTCTTCTCCAAATATGTGCTTCACACCTACATAATTTGTAAGTTTTTACACAAATCTCCATTTTAAATAATTATTTATAATCCCGACGTTTGCACTTTGGCACATTCTTAATTAACAAATTTGGTTTCGGCATTTTTAATTTTTCTTCTAAATATAATGAAGAAAATTTAATTGATTTTAAATATTCCACGCTAACATTTACGTCCACAAATCCTTCCATTCTTAATATAGTTCCGAAATTCGAACTTCATGAAAGCAAAATTTAAACATACGTGTGCCGTGCACGTTAAAAACACCAAAGATCATGCCATAAGATCACATCCAACTTGTGATCCTGTGGCCATCTAAACTTGTTGGCTATAGCGGGTAGCGGGGTGGGTGGTGAGTTATATTTTGTCGTATGAAAAGTCATTGGTATAGGAACCACTGTGAGAGCGGTGAACGCGGGGTTCTGTCTAAGGCCTCGCATCCGTGAACTTTCTCCTTTGAAATAGAATAAAAATAATTAAATGTTACCTATTATATAGATACTTATAAACTCCTTGGATCTGTTATTTCGAATTTCAATTACTGTATAGTTAGATTAAAATGTTATTTATAGAATGATAAATATTACATATATGAATGTTGGTGTGAAAATAATTTTGGGGGTTCACGTGGACATGTGCACTTATGGAGAAACCGCCACTATTCAGGGATACTATTATGTCTATTATGTCTAGGGATACTATTATGTAAGTTGTTGTTTTGTACGTGGGTGGAGATATCAAACCTTTGGATCTGACATTAATATTGTGAACGTCTGTCCTGAACTTAATTCTGTCATATAGATATGGCGGACATTTTGTTACTATTATACGATGATAGAGACAAAGAGCATGGAGTTTTCGTCGGTTCGCCATATCAAGCCATTTAGCATCCTTAAGCTTATAGGAGACACTCTTATACTTCCTAATACCGTAAATAAATCTAAGGTATGACTTCTGCACTTTTTGTATTCTATTTATATCAAACTGGTCAAGACAAGGACCATACACGACATCTCCATAATTGAAATGCGATAAGACTAAAGACTCCGTTAGTAATATTTTATGCCTAGAGCTTAACCCATTAACCGCCAAGCAAAGAAATACTGCAATAATATGTAATATATTTGATTAACTAGAGTAAAATAAACATAAACATTCGTAAAAATAGTATATTACATACCTAGCGGGAAAGTACACTCTATTTCAGCCGAGCGGCAAGGTAGTTTACCGAGGTGCGAAGCACCGAGGTAAACTACAGACGCGAGGCTAGAATGAGTTTCCGCGAGGTTTGTATACTATTTTACTCACAATCGGTTAGTAGTTTATGGATTTCTAATACTCACAATCTACCAATAATAATTTCGTTTCAAATATCTGTATCCATTTTCATTATGTGATAAGATGAATTATTTTAAGTAACCTGTGAGATCGTTGCTAGGTAACAAAACAAGTTTGTTGAATCTGACATTTAGGCGATACACGACGCCATTAATTGTACATATAATCAAATTGTGTTTATTTTACAAAAATGTCTAATAGTGAATTTGAATGTACGCCACCAGAACTGCGGGTAGCTGCAGAGAGAGCTACTGAAGGAATAATTCCTGAAAAAAGCAGGGAGAGGTATGAAAACACCTATGAACTATACAATAAATGGTGCGTGGCTAAAGGTGTGCAGCATACCTCTGAGACGGTACTTCTTGCTTATTTTTGTGAAATGAGCAAACGAAGTAAAGCCTCCACATTATGGTCAAGATATTCGATGTTGCGAGCAGTATTAAACTTTAGGCATAATGTTGATATTAGTAAATACGCAAAATTGCGGGCATTTTTGAAAAGGCAGAATGTGGGATATCAAGCTAAAAAGTCAAGTGTTTTTTCTGAAGCAGACATCGATACATTTTTAAACAATGCCCCGATAGAATATCTTCCTCAAAAGGTAATTTTAATTTATTTAGTGCATATTAAATATATGCTATATTAAATTTTTTTAGGTTGCTTTAATTATTGGCATTTCCGGAGCCTGTAGGTGCGATGAACTTTTAAAAATAAAAATAAGTGACCTGGATATTTTAGAAAATCGAATTATAATAGTGATTCCTGTCACAAAAACCTGCTCTTCCCGTACATTTGTAATTACAAAATCGGAATGGATAAAAATAATAAAGCAATACTGTGACCTTCGTAATAACATTGACTCGTGATAGATTTTTTTTACAAATAAGATTTGGTAAAATTACACGACAGCCTTTTGGGCATAATGTTATAGGAAGTTTTCCCAAAAAAAATATCAACTTATTTAAAGTTGGAAAATGTTAACAGGTTTACAGGACATTGTTTTAGACGTACTTCAGCAACATTATTAGCAAATACAGGTGGAGACATCCTACAGTTGAAAAAGTTGGGGGGTTGGAAATCCAACACCGTAGCAGAGGGATATGTGGAGAATTCATTACATGGACAAATAAAAATTGCTAATATGTTGTCTCATGTAGAAAATCCAGAAACGTCGGCATCATCATCTATTTCTGAAACTCATAATTTTGAGCAACACGGTCTTATTTTAACCGTTAATAGTAATCATAATTCCAATGTAACTATTAATATTTATAATTCCAAATAGTTTTCTTTTTGTTATTGTTGTTGTTGTTTCTTAATTAAATAAATGTTGAGTGGATTCTATTCTATCTAAACCATCTTTTAATCAAAAATGACATTGACATTTGCAGGTAGAAAAGTGACAGATGCTAGCCGGGAAAGTACTTTCCCGGCTAACTGGGAAAGTAAAGTAAGTAATAAGTCGCTTCCTGATTACTTTAAAGGTTAGAAATCCATAAATTACTAACCGATTGTGAGTAAAATTGTTTTACACTTTGATCATGGCAGGTGTCACAACAACAAAATGGTTCGTTTTCGAACCTTTGGCGGAAATGAGATATAAAAATTGAAATACACAATTTTATTTTTTGTGAAAAGCCTCAAAACATTTAGAGTGTAAATGGACCTGGAAGTTTTGATGAACAAAAATAGTATGGTTAGAACATTGCCTACACCTTCTTCAGCTTCTTTCTCAAAAACGAAGTCGAACGGTCCTCCCTCTTTTTTAGAAATTATTTTAGATATTTCCAGTTTACACTTTCCAATCCTGTATCCTGTGTGCCAGTTGCATAAATTCGACAAATCGACATATTGTCTACAACACTACACAACCTCCCTTATGTAGCCCCCTCCCCACCCTAGATTATAACAAAACTGAATACCCGAATACCCGTCTTTCTAAAGGTACGTATCTACTACGTTCGTAATATTGGACCACCGAGGCAATGACGCACGGTCGTTGGCGCACTGTTGCACGGTCCGGGAGCGCCAACCATCCACTATGTTCACGAACCTCTTGCACTCCGCGCTCCCTGCAACTGCTCCAACCGATACGGTATGCGTTTCTCTACATATAAACCGACACCAATTGGAACGCCGAGGCGGAGCGCGCACTGTTGCACGGTCCGGGAGTGCCTACCATTCACCATGTTTACAAACCTCTTGCGCTCCGCGCTCCCTCCAACTGCTCCCATCGATACGGCATGCGCTCCTATACATATAAACCGCCACCTATTGGACCACCGAGGCGAAGCGCGCACTTTTGCGGGAACGCCAACCATCCACTATGTTCACAAACCTCTTGCGCTCCGCGCTCCCTGCAACTGCTCCGATCTACATGCCTGCGCTCCTCTACATATAAACCGCCACCTATTGGAGAGTTGAGGCGGAGCGCACACTGTTGCATGGTCCGAAAGCGCCAACCATCCACTATGTTCACGAACTTCTTGCGCTCCGCGCTCCCTGCAACTGCTCCAATCGATACGGTATGCGCTCCCTTACATATAAACCGCCACAGATTGAAGCGCCGAGGCAGAGTGCGTACAATTGCAAAGTCCGGAAGCGCCAAACGTGTCCACTATGTGTAGCAGTTGCAGGAGCTCGGAGCGCAAGCATAGTGGATACGTGTTTTTACACATAATAAAGAAATATTCCAACAAATTACTGCCTGTGCATCACCTTAAACTTATTCCTGATCAGACAGGATTATATGTCGACTTCCGCCAATGGTTCGTTATCGAACCAATATTTTCAAACACGAGATTTGATGACTCAGAATTTTTTTTTGTACTTTTATAACAATTGGTGTACAAATAGGTTAAAAAAATAATGTTTTAATTTATTTGACCACAAAAGTGTTATGCCAATAAACTTACTACAGTAAAAATAAAGTTGTGTCGAAGGATTGAAAATGTCTGACATTTAGAAAATATTTTTGTGATGAAAACATGAGTTTGGAAATTAAACAAAATTAAATTTAGTTACACTTATATCTTCTGGTTGCTTAAAAAATACAAAGATTTAAAAAAAATAACGAACTGTCAAAAAAAATTTCTACAAAAAATGGTGCGTTTTCGCACCTTTGGCGCTAAATGGGTTAAAATATGTCGATGCTGAAATAATATTTTTAATTAACTGTATGCTTTTTGAATACAAGCCGACACTCGACACATGTTTTTTAAATTTAAGATCAGAATCTAGGAATAAACCCAAGCTTTTGGACACATCAGTGCAATTAATTTTATTATTTTGCAACAAAATTTGAATATTTCTCCTAATACTGTCTTTGTTTTTACCGAAAACCATAGCGGATGATTTAATAGGATTTAATTTTAGTTGATGTTTTTCAGATTCAATTACGAGTTTAGATAAATCACTATTAAGCTTTTCTGAAGCACTTGCCAAATCAGTAGGAGAGAATGTATAATACACTTGAGTATCATCAGCATAACAATGAACACTAACATTATCTAAATTGGATGTTAAATTAGAAATATAAATACTAAAAAGAAGTGGCCCAAGGATAGATCCTTGCGGAACACCTCTAGATATATTTAATAAATCAGAAGCTCCACCGTTAGTTTCGACATATTGCTGCCGATTACTAAAATAACTTTTCAATAATTTAATCGCATCTAACGAAAATCAGACATAGTGTAAAATACCAAACAGTAATTCATGAGAAATAGTATCAAATGTCTTAGAAAAATCAAGAAGAATCAATACAGTACATTTATTTAGGTCTGTCCCTTTTAGAATATCTTTCACAATATTTAGCAAAGCAGTGCTACAGCTATAGCCACTGCGAAAGCCAGACTGGAAGGAAGGAAGTATTTTATATTTATCTAAGTGACTTTTGATTTGGAGATACATAATTTTTTCTAAAACTTTTGATAGTACAGGTAACAGACTAATAGGTCTTAATTCACCAAGCTCTTTTACTTCCTTTATTTTAGGAATTGGTAGAACTCTAGCAATTTTCCAAGCATCGGGAAAAACATTATTTGCCAAACAAGTATTAAATATGTCAGTTACATAACGAACAATGAATGGGCAACACATAAGTATCATATCAATAGTGAGTAAGTCAGAACCTGTAGATTTGGATTTTATTTCTAATAGTAATTGATAGACGAATATTTCCCCAACAGTCTCAAACTTAAACAAATTTGAAACATTTTTTCTAACATGAGATGTAGATCCTTGAAACACACTCAGTGATCAAAGGATCCAAGGTTAATGGTTTGACGACCACTCGTACGAAATCAAACAGATGAAATAGAGAATGTGGAAAAATCCCCTTACGAACAATTCACACATCCACCATTTCGGGTTGGGAAAAATTTTTCGAATAGAATCAAAGATCCAAACACCAGTTCTTAGAAATGTGTTTCGCCCTCTTCAACCTCTCTGGGCTTATCAATAAAGATGAGAGGTTGAATATCTTTAGACACATTCCAATCAAAAAACAACATTCGAGACCTAGACATAGAAGGTGCGTAAATCTACGGCAAGTCCGACAATGACAGTCTCAAGTTTTAATTCCCTAATTACTTAAAGTAAGTAAAATCTATGTTTAAAAACATGAGATGTAGATCCTTGAAACACACTCAGTGATCAAAGGATCCAAGGTTAATGGTTTGACGACCACTCGTACGAAATCAAACAGATGAAATAGAGAATGTGGAAAAATCCCCTTACGAACAATTCACACATCCACCATTTCGGGTTGGGAAAAATTTTTCGAATAGAATCAAAGATCCAAACACCAGTTCTTAGAAATGTGTTTCGCCCTCTTCAACCTCTCTGGGCTTATCAATAAAGATGAGAGGTTGAATATCTTTAGACACATTCCAATCAAAAAACAACATTCGAGACCTAGACATAGAAGGTGCGTAAATCTACGGTCAAACCATTAACCTTGGATCCTTTGATCACTGAGTGTGTTTCAAGGATCTACATCTCATGTTTTTAAACATAGATTTTACTTACTTTAAGTAATTAGGGAATTAAAACTTGAGACTGTCATTGTCGGACTTGCCGTAGATTTACGCACCTTCTATGTCTAGGTCTCGAATGTTGTTTTTTGATTGGAATGTGTCTAAAGATATTCAACCTCTCATCTTTATTGATAAGCCCAGAGAGGTTGAAGAGGGCGAAACACATTTCTAAGAACTGGTGTTTGGATCTTTGATTCTATTCGAAAAATTTTTCCCAACCCGAAATGGTGGATGTGTGAATTGTTCGTAAGGGGATTTTTCCACATTCTCTATTTCATCTGTTTGATTTCGTACGAGTGGTCGTCAAACCATTAACCTTGGATCCTTTGATCACTGAGTGTGTTTCAAGGATCTACATCTCATGTTTTTAAACATAGATTTTACTTACTTTAAGTAATTAGGGAATTAAAACTTGAGACTGTCATTGTCGGACTTGCCGTAGATTTACGCACCTTCTATGTCTAGGTCTCGAATGTTGTTTTTTTGATTGGAATGTGTCTAAAGATATTCAACCTCTCATCTTTATTGATAAGCCCAGAGAGGTTGAAGAGGGCGAAACACATTTCTAAGAACTGGTGTTTGGATCTTTGATTCTATTCGAAAAATTTTTCCCAACCCGAAATGGTGGATGTGTGAATTGTTCGTAAGGGGATTTTTCCACATTCTCTATTTCATCTGTTTGATTTTTTCTAACATTATTATTATAAAAGTATAAAATATTTAGATCAAGTGGCATATTTGTTAGAGCATTAGACAAGAAATGAGAATTTGTTTCATTGGGCCTATTCAAAAATTCTGGTAGAATATTGTTTTTCTTTGTACTGTTAATATTTAACTGATTAAATTTTTTCCACATTATTTTACTTGAATTACCCCCCAAGAATTTTACTTCTAAATAAGATTTCTTCTCATTGCGTAACATAATATTGGCTTGGTTCCTTAAAGTTTTATAATAATTCCAATGAGCTAAATTTTTAGTCCTTCTACAACGTGTAAATGCTATATTTCTAAGTGTAATAATTAACTGAATATTGTCTGTGGATACAAAAACAATACCTTTTCGTTAACATCAGGAATATTTAAAATATGAAAAAATGGTGAGTAAAGTAACAAATTTTGAAAATATTCAAGGTCAATATCTTTTAACCTTTAACTACCCGCGCATCAAGTTATAACATAACTACACGCGTGGCGTACTTTATACGCCACAAGGAAATACACTTAAAACAGCGGATGTGTTTATTTTTTTTTTTTGAAAAAATACACTTAGTTGTTTGTTATAAACCTTATTCGGCATCAGTGAATACTTGGGGTTCCTTCTCAGTAAGCCAATTGGGATTTATAACTGGAATCATGGAATACCGGGATTTCATGATAAATAAAATTACTAATAAAAAATTTTTTGAAATGTGATTTTTTACAGGAGAAAACTATTGTTTATAAAGAAAAATATATTTTGTGCCATAATTACTAAAAACAATTGAAATATGTACTTATATTACTACTTATATTAATATAATCGTGGCGTGTATTGTCCACCACCGGAAACAACAAATTAATAAACTGTAAATTACAATCTTCCCAGAACGCCGATTATAACGAAACTAAAACCAAATTGTAAAGCACATTCCAGTGTTAGGTTAGAGAGATAAACAAGGTCAAAAATTAAATTTTTAAATATATTTGCAGTAGAATTCTTATATCTGGCGTACAAAATACGCCAGCGCGTGTAGTTAAAGGTTAAATTTCTTCTGTATGTCATTTGAATTTCAGATTTATTTACAAATTCCTTAAGAGAACAGTAAACAATAAAATGATCAGACTGTTCTTCTGGAATAACTATAGTATCTGCCTCTAATGTTGGAGTATTATCTGTAACCAAAATCAAGTCCAGTAAAGTAGATGTTGTTCTTGTGATGCGAGTAGGTTTATTTATTCATTGTTTCAGATTAAATGAATCAATAGACTCACTAAAGAGAACCGTTTTTCTTTCACTAACATCCAACATGTCAATGTTGAAATCTCCACCCATAACCATATAATCACATTCAGGTATGTAGCTAGAAACAGTGTCTTCAAACGTGTTAAGAAATTCGACAAAATTCTGCTTTGGCGGCCTATAAAAGTTACCAATTAAAAACTTGCTTTTATTAACTTTAATCGTTATCCATATGTGTTCTAAGTGATTTGAAATATTTTTAAATAATTCTACAAACAAAATGTTAAAATTTATATAAAAAGCTACACATCCTCCATTTGTATTTCTGTCACATCGAGTAAAATTATATCCCTGAATCAACAAATTTTCAGACAATAGGTTAGGAGATAAACGAGTTTCCTGAAGACCTACAATATCAAGACGCCTATTCAATAACATAGATTTAAATTCAACAAAATGAATAGTTAATGAACGTACAATAAAAAAAGCAATTGATAAGTTTTTCATATCTTACCACCTATTTGGTTTTATAAAAATAAAAAAGTATTTGTTAATAATAACAAGTAAATAAAACTATGTACTAAATAAGAAAAAGAAAAAAACAAGGCTGTTCACTGTGCACCTGCTGTGTTCGTCTACTTCTTTCTTCACTCCTGCTAAAGACCGGCTAAATCATCTGAACCATTAATTAAGCATCTTTTTCCAGAAAAGAAAGCATAAATCTTCCCCTCTCTGGACCAACATTTTTTTTACGCACTTTGTCTTTGACTTCCCGTAGAAGTTCATAACGTTGTTTCGTTAACTCTTCAACAATAGAGATACCTGTTCCTTTTAGTTTCGTTTTATTGGCATAAATATGATTTCTGGACACCAGTGACGAACATTTTAGAATTACCGGTCTTACTTTTTGTGACATTTCATCTTTTTTACGAAAACCAGTACGGTTTGACATAATACTCATAGACGCGCTAAATGGAAATAATAGAAAACAATTTTATTATTAGTAGGTAAATAAATATTTATAAAAGTAAACCAAAATGGGTGTCAATTTTATGTTAACATAGGTATTTCCACGAAATAAAAATAAGACAATAATAAATAGTCATTTCGTTGTGAAACGAAACAAGAGCCGTCTTATTTTATTTAGTTTATAGAGCGCAAAAATCACTCTAACTAGTTTCAACCCTTTTTTTTAAAACAAGTAATTGCACTTCGTAAGTCCTGTTTTTTCACCCAAACTAATCGAATGTAGAACTGGAAGTCGATATTTGAACTCTGCGTGTAACTTTACGTCGACTGATATTCGATTCTACTAATTTTGTTGAAACATTGTGAAATGAGTAAGGCGATGGGCTACCCCCGCTAATTGAAATAATATTCGAAAATATTACTCAATCATCCAAGATAGCCATCGCTAAACCCTTAGCTTAGCTCAGTCACTCAGGTTGTGTGTTCGTCTTGTCCTAAACTTAGATATGAACTATGAAAATTTAGAATGAAAGCAAACAAAACAGTATTTTTTAACCAATCAGGTTTATTGTTCATAAAGGTATAATAAAAATGTTACTTATTAAGTGCATTAACAAATATAATCAAATTCTTGCCAAAAACCGACAATTCTGGATTATACTTATGGCTTTTGGTAGCTGGTATGTGATGGTACTGGAACTGGATGAGAGCGGCGCAGGATAGATGGGGTTGGAAACGAGGGGAGGAGGCCTATGTTCAGCAGTGGACTTTTGAGGCTGAATGATGATGATGTGATGGTAACTTCTTGATGTCGAATGGTACTGCTGTAGACTTCTTGTAGGCCTGGGCGGATGTTCGGCCCTAGGCCCCTGCAGCTGAAGATGTTCGTTGTTGCAGTCTAGATGGCATGGTCTTCATTTTTTCATTCTTGTCAGCTTAGTTCCATCACCCGTGAGGATACTGGTGTCTCCCGAAGGGAGAAAAGTTATTTGTTCAGAAAAACTATAAGATAAAAACACATATCAAACATCAAGAAGAAAAAAACCAAAAACAAGCCTTTGCCAAACAATCGTAAAAAGTAGTTATTGGCAAAGGAATAATTAAATGGAATTAAGATTGATACTACTAGTTAAAATTTGATTTACACGTGCATATATGAAAATTTAAAAAATATGTTTAAAACTAAAATATCAGAACACATGGAGATTAGATATAAAAATATTAGAAAGACTGTTATAAGAAACTAGGTATGCATGGAATATAATGAGGAATATAATGACTGTAAGAAATTAAATTAAAATGTGATACATAATATTCTTACCCCAAAAGAATGATTGTTGATGGAAAATAGATAGGGTCTTATGGGCCCATCTCTTTAAATAGATTTATTTTTCCCTTCCATTTTGATTTTGTGTCTGCGAGTAGGGATGAAGTGTCACTTTCATGACAGTGCGACGTAGGCAGTGGCGGGCATGTTCCGTATTGAAAAACAGATACTTACAGAGTAAGAATATACAGGGTACGTTCAGTATGATGATTTAGATTTTAGATGAAAAGAGATATATTAAATAGAAGATAATAAAAGAGGATATTAAAAGAGAATAATAAAAGAGGGCGCCAAACAAGTTTTTAACGAAAAAGCAAGTTAAAACGAATAGAATATAATTATTAATGAAATATTAAAGAAAATAAAGTAAAATATTTATTTCAAAAAATAATATCAAAGATGTGACGTTTGCAACGTTACAATTGTTTAAACAGAAATGACTTCAAAACCGAAACTATAGATTCAAACTCAACTTTTCAATACGCTTCGATTGATGTGTTACATGTACTATTTCTGCGACTATAATGGCACTTCTGGTTAGAACTGTTTAACCAGAAATGATATAAAAACCAAAATTTTAAATTTGCTCTCATCTTGCTAAGGCACGTCGAATGATATATCACTTATACGATTTCGGTGACTTTAAAACAGTAGCTACTTACGGTTGCTTCTGGATTTCTCCCTTTAGTCCAGAAAGCCACTGCGCATCCGCTAGGAAAAATATTCTGATTCGGATTTTTTGCACAATCTTACTTAAAAAGGACCTCTTTTAACAAATTAGCATGTTGTCTGGGCCAAAAATGAGTCAAACATTTTTTAACGTTTTTTTTTGTTTTCGTTTAAATTATTTTTTTACATCGAACAAAGTTTTTTTAGGTTTTTTGGATCATTCCAAACAGAAAAGGTCTTTAGTCACTTTTCTCTAAAGTTGATATTTTTGACATATAAGCGATTAAAAATTTAAAAATTGGGAAATCGGCCCTATTTAACCTTCAAAAACTATGTGAAAAACTGAAAATTTGAATGTTGTCAAGGTAGGTAGGTATTCTTTAAACATCGATTGATGAAATCCCGAAAAGTTTTTTGCAATACAATATTGAAAACCGCTTTGTTTTTTAATTGCTAATCAAGCGGGCGCGGCACTATTTTCAACCGTTGCATGTATGTAATATGCGTAAATATATGTGTGTAAAAATATTCTGATTCAATTTTTTTTCACCATCTTGCTTGAAAAGGTCTTCTTTTAAAAAATTTGCATGTTGCCAAGATCAAAAGGCGGTCAAATATTTTCAAACGTTTTTTTTTGTTTTTTTCCTAAAACTAATTTTTTTGCATGGGCCAAATTTTTTTTAGGTGTTTTGGATCATTCCAAATAGAAAAGATCTCAAGTGACTTTTCTCTTAATGTAATAGTTTTCGAGATACAAGCAATTGAAAATTTAAAAATTGCAAAATTGGCTATTTTTAACACTCAAAAACTATGTGAAAAACCGAAAATTTCAATGTTATCAAGGTACGTAGATATTCTATGAGCATCTATTGATGAAATCCCGAAGAGCTTTTTGCAATACAATATCGAAAACTCCTTTGTTTTTTAGTTGCTAATCAAACGGGCGCGACACTTTTTCAACCCTTGCATATAGATATAATTGGAAAACATTTGAAGTTTAAAAAAATTGTTTAAAAAGTTGTTTGACCCATTTTTGACTCTGACAACATGAAAATTTGTTAATAGGGAACCTTTTCAAGCAAGATGGTGAAAAAAAATTGAATCAGAATATTTATCAGCACGTATTATATTTACGCATATATACTCGTACATGCAACGGTTGAAAATAGTGTCGCACCCGCTTGATTAGCAATTAACAAACAAAGAGGTTTTCGATATTTTATTGCAAAAGACTCTTAGATGTTTAACGAATATCCACCTACCTTGGCAACATTGAAATTTTTAGTTTTTCACAGTTTATGAGAGTTAAAAATGGCCAATTTCGAAATTTTTAAATTTTTAATCGCTTATATGTCACAAACTATCAACTTTAGAGAAAAGTCACTAAATACCTTTTCTGTTTGGAATGATCCAAAAAACCTAATAAAAACTTAAAACCTAATTTTCCTAAAAAAATAAATTTGGGAAAAAAAACAAAAAAACGTTTAAATCATTTTTGACCCACTTTTGGACCTAGCAACATTCAAATTTGTTAAAAGGGGTCATTTTTGAGTAAGATTGTGCAAAAAATTCGGATCAGAATATTTTTCCTAACGGATGCGCAGTGGCTTTCTGGACTACTTCTATATATGTCCCATCCATTTGAGTGTCTGTGCCTTGATAAATCTGTCTTCTCCTTTCAAAAGTTATCTTACTTCCTATAGTTCTTAGTTCATCAGTTTTCTAAATTCATTATTACTTAAGTTTAGTGGACCTGCTGTTCTCCGAATGATTTTTGTCTCTAGGATCCTCAATCTTTCTTCATTCTTCTCTGTTAAATACATTACTTCAGAACCATATAGGTATGATTACCGGTCTAATTGCTGCTCTGTAGATTTTGAATTTAGTATTCTGAGTAAGCTTCTTGTCTTTGACGAAGTTGTTATATTTCTAGTAGGTTCTGATGTTTAGGTTCTGATAAACTCACAAGTAGATTAAGAGGAAGAGGTAAAAGTCAGAATAGAAATAGTCGAAAAGAATTTATAAAATACAAGTCAATGTTTACAAATAAGAAATTGAGTATGGCCATTAGATTGAGGTTCGTCGATTGATATGTTTGATCGCAATTACTATATGGCGTAGAAGCTTGGACTCTAAGCCCAATCCGTAAAAAAATTGGAAGCATTCGAAATGTGGCTGTATAGGCGTATTCTGAAAATTCCTTGGACTGCAAAAGTCTCAAACGAAAAAGTGTTAAGACGAATTAGACACGGCGGAAAGCTTATGAACACAATTAAAATAAGAAAAACATCGTATCTGGGCCACATATTTCGTAACGATAAATACTCTCTGCTATACGTCATCATGTAAGAGGGAAAAAAAGGCTTGGGAAAAAAGAAGAAGTCTTGGCTGAGGAATATCAGAGATTGGACTAATCTCCGTGTTGAACAGATATTTCACGTTGCAAAAGATAGAGAAGCGTTTAAAGAAGTGATCGCCAACCTTCATTAGAAGACGAAACAAGAGGAAGAAGTAGGATCTGTTTCCAGCTAGGATTATTTCATCGATTACTATGCTTCTATCATTAGTTCCATTAACTAAGACCCCAAGATATTAAAAGTTCTATGATATACGTTCTACCTTTTCAAACTAATATTCGCCAATATTATTTAACCTTGTCACATTAACTGTATTTTATCTTGAGCAAATTAGATATTTTGTGTTTTATTTTGAGTTATCGTAAAACCTCTTTTGGATGCTTTATTGCGTAGCTACGCAAATTCTTCCTTTACTCACCACAAGTTGCGACGTTTTTGTTATAATTTTGCCTTATATTTCGGCAGCTCTTATTGTTCCTTCTATAGAGTGATATTAAAAATAGTGAAGTTGATAGAGAGTCGCCCTGTCGTACTGCAGTTGCTATGTTTATATTTTTGGAGATGCCGTCATCTGTTATTATTGCTGCCGTCGATTCTTCCGTTGTCATTTTCGTAAGCTTTATGAGTTACATTGTGATATCTAGGGTTTTCATGTCTTCTATTAGGTCGGGTCTTATTACGCTGTTAAATGCTTGGTTGACTGAATCTAAGGATGTGTAGGCAAGTCGATATCATGTTCGTAACACTTGTCAACTGATTGTGTGCCAATGTGAATTGCGTCTATTGTTGACATTCTCCCTCTAAATACCTAATGGTAGTGTCCTATTTTATTTTCAATGTATTTTGAGAGTTACTGAAAAAACACAGAGCAAATTACTGAAAAAACACTGTTAAAAAACGATCACTGTACCTGGCGTTTTTAGATATGAAAAAGGCGTTTGACATGGTCAATAGAAAAAGAATCTGGCAAAGCCTGATAAACAAGGAATTAGATGAAGAACTTGTAAGTGTAATAAAGAGTTTGTATGTCAACACAAAAAATCAGGCCAGGACAAGTAACTTAATCTCAGGCGAATTTTCTAACAACGACGGGGTTAGACAAGGTGGAGTGCTGAGCCCACTGTTATTTATTTCTGTTATGGATGAAGTTATTAAAAAGTGTTGGAAAAAAACTAAAAAATGCGCTATAGGGTATAGACATTTGCAGCAAGTATAAATTGAAGCCTGTGCATTTGCTGATGACATTGTATTAGTTGCAAGAACTGAAAAGGCTCTCGCAGATAACATAAGAATCTGGGCTGAAGAACTAAAAAACTACAACTTAATAATAAATATGGAGAAAACTAAAGTAATGCCAATAGCCAACAAAGAAGCAACTGTAAATATTGAAATCAAAGGGCAAAAAATCGAGCAAGTAGACCTCTTAAGTATTTGGGAATAATGTTAAACAACAAAGGTACACAATAAGATGAAATCGAACACAGAATAAAAGTGGCAACGAGAACTTATTATTCACTGTATAAAAATTTCCTAAACAAAAAAGAAATATCTAGAAAAACCAAAATGACAGTATATAAAACCGTATATATGCCAATTACAATATATGGGGCAGAAAACTGGGTACTTAATGACAGACAAAGAAAAAGATTACAAGCTACAGAAATGAGATACTTAAGAAAAGTGGTGGGAGCAAGAAGATTAGACAAAAGAAGAAACGAAGATATAAGACATGAATTACAGGTAAAATCGCTCAACGAAAAAGTTGAAGAATTGGTAAAAAGGAATTAAAATGGGCTGGACACATGATAATAATGAGTGGTGACAGACAAGTGAAAATAACATGGGAGGCTAAAGCAGTGGGTAAAAGCACGAGGGGCAGACCAAGGAAAAGCTGGAACACTAGTGTAAACGAAATACTTAAGAAAAGAGGAACATCGTGGCAAGAAGCAAAAGTTATATCAGCAGATAGGGAGAAGTGGCGTAAATTAGCAGAGAGTATTATATAAAGAAGGAATCCTCGACACCTAATGGTAAAAGAGGCAACCGATTGTGTATGTATGTATGTATTTTGAGGGTTTGTATCCCATCGATTTCCATTCCGGAAATCGTTCTCAAATAAGACTATTTTAAAAAATTCTGGAAAGATATGTAACCAAGTTATTATTAGGTTTTGTCTTATCAAAATTGACATATACTTGGTCGCGATCTTGTACGCCACAGCGTGTGTATGTTTTAAAAATTTTAAGGTGGTGTTACTACCCTAAGAATTAAAAATTCTGACTATTTTGTGTGTGATTTTGTGTTGTTTGTGTAATCAGTATCGTATAATTTATCGTAATAATTATACACTATCGTAATTATAGTTGTGATTGTGTAACGTAAGTTATGTAATGTATGTGTTTGTCTATTATGTGTCGCATATGCATGAAATTGTGATTTTTCTCAGACTTTCTTTACTCTTCTATTGTTGATAATATATTCTTGTTGTTGATTTCTTCTTTTAGTATTGGCAACCAAAGTCTGCTAAGTCTCCTTCTTTGACTTTTCTCATTTTTATGTCTGTTTTTCTCATAATTTTTGATGTACCTTTTCCTTGTACTCTGTTCTCGTTGTTACATGTATGTTTGCATATCTAGGATTTCTCAAAGTCTCTGCGCTTCTTGATGAATGTTTCATGCTCGTTTATCCTAACACTTAGTGGTCTTGCAGTTTACAGAGTATTTTTTTTATAAATGTAATTTTTGGATCTTTCTTGTACAAAATATCACATGGTCAGCATTTGATATTCCTAGGGTAACATCTCTCTCAGATTTTTTATTATATTATATTAGATTAGGGACAGAATTAGGAGATTATATTAGATTAAGAAAACAAAAATTATACATCAAAGGAAATATTATAGAGACTGTGCGAAGAGAAAATCAGCCGTACACAGTTTGGTTTTAGGAATGCATTAGGTACGAGAGAGGCTCTCTTTAGTATACAAGTGCTATTTCAACGATGTAGAGACGTAAATTGCGATATTTTTGCATGCTTCATTAATTACCATAAAGCGTTCGATACAGTAAAGCACGACAAGCTGATGGATATACTAACCAATATTGGAATAAACACCTGTGATTTAAGAATTATCAGCAATCTGTACTGAAATCAAACATCAACTATCCAAACAGAGGCAGGAGAATCAGACGATATCAAAATCAAACGTGGGGTCCGTCAGGGATGTATATTATCACCACTGCTGTTTAACATCCACTCTGAGCAAATTTTTCAAGAAGCAGTGGATGATGTTGAAGCCGGAATTAGAATTAACGGAGAATGTATCAATAACATGAGATACGCAGACGACACGGTGGTATTCGCTGACAGTTCTAAAGGCCTCCAGGAGTTAATGAACAGAATCACAGAAGTCAGCCAGAGATACGGACTTTCACTAAACACTAAGAAAACAAAATGTATGACGATCTCTAAGAAGGACCAGCAATTTGGACGAATCAGTGTGAACGGTCAACAAATAGAAAGAGTAAAACCATACACCTACCTTGGTACGAACGTCAATGAAAACTGTGACCATTCCATAGAAATTAAATGTAGGATAGAGAAAGTAAGATCTAAAAAATGGAGATGCAATGTTATTCAGATGTTATGATTTATCATTGCCCATAAAAGTTAGGTTACTGCGATGTTATATCTTTCCTATACTGTTGTACTGAGTTGAGTCGTGGACTCTCACAGACGCCACCTGCAAGAAAATTGATGCTTTTGAGATGTGGCTTTATCGTCGAATGCTGAAAGTATCTTATACCGACCACGTTACTAATGAGGGTGTTTTGCTGAGAATGCAAAAAGAAAAAGAGCTGTTAACCACAATAAAAGCAGCCAAAATCGAATATCTCGGTCACATCATAAGAAACAGCGAAAGATATGGACTACTGTAACTAATCTTGCAAGGAAAAGTGGAGGAAAAACGAGGACCAGGAAGGCGAAGGATTTCTTGGTTAAAGAATCTACGCACATGGTTCGACACAACAATCACAAGTCTTTTTAGAGCAGCATTGCGCAAAGTACAGATTGCCATGATGGTTGCCAACATGCGAAACGGATAGGCACTACAAGAAGAAGAGAAAATTAGGGTAACAACCTATAAATAATTTGGTTCATCTTCCTAAAATTTTTTTAAACAATCTTTTTTGAAAATGGTTTTTGGAATGGAAATAGAAACGTCAAATATCAGAGATTTTTTAGTATTTGCAATAGATATAATTATATTATAACCCCATTTCGCTTTCTGTTCGCATTTTATATAAACGTATCATCTAAAAACATCAACATTTAGGGCCGGTTGTTCGAACGCTAATCAACATTGATCACTATCAAATACTTAATTACTGTCACAACTGTCAATGTCAACTTTGGTTGGGTTGCCAAAAACATAATTATTAATGACAGTTATGAAATTAGTTAATCAATTATGTTTAATTGTTATGTTAATTGACTAACTAATCTCATAATTATAATTAACTATGTTTTCAGCAACCCAACCAAAGTTGACATTGACAGTTGTGACAGTAATTAAATATTTGATAGTGATCAATGTTGATTAGCGTTCGAACAACCGGCCCTTAAAGTGTTAATCTCCGAGACCATATATTTTAAACAACAAAAAAAGAAAGAACCTATAACTCAGTTACATTAAGAAGCGTAAATTAGGATTTATGAGTAAAAACTGGGTTAAAACTTTATTTTCACCCTCTGACGAAAGGGTGACTTATGAGCAGCTTGCTTTCGTCGAAATTTTCTTCCAGACCCGAAAAGTAAATTCATATAACTCAATTTAAGTCAAAAGTATGAACAAGAAATTCAGCAATCATCGGTTTGTAACTGACGTTACTAATTAAATGGTCGATTAAGAGGATAATTAGTTTTAATTTAGTATTGTGTTATATAGCTATATACGTACATTATTTACAAGACCTATTATTTTTTTCTCTAAGTAGTTTTTTTATATGTACTTTCTGTTATAATATGTAGGATATAAATATCTTGTTATGATGAATATAATTACTATTCACGTAATGAGTAGGGGAGGTAAGTAAAAAATGACGTAGAGTTTTGCTTTTGTATCCGAAATTTTTATTGGAATTTCACAGTAGATCCATAACGTACATCAATTATATTTCAATAATAAACATAACGCATGGTTTTATGAGATATCTATATAAAAAGATACAAAAAAAATCAACTGATATTAATTATAATAAATTTTGTCCATATGCCTCAGACAAAATGACATATTGCTCATAGACAAATGACATACCTTCTTCTTTATCATTTTCTTCAAATAATTATTTTTGGTGGCTTTGCGTTTTTTCTTTGTTGGGGGGAGTCGTGCACATTTTTATATTGCATTTTTAATAAATTAGGAATACAACTACACTAAAATCAAAATGAGGATGCACTAGAAATAAACAAACTAAGACGCGTTGAATGTTACGAGGAACACTTCCGAATCATGATTTACAATGTATAAACGTTGTAAATCATGATTTGGAATTTACAATCTATATACATTGTAAATCATGATTCGGGAGTGCTCCTCGCAACATTCAGCGTGTCTTGGATTGTTTATTTCTAGTGCATCTTTATTGTGATTTTAGTAGTACATTATAACATTATTCAAGACGACGCACGTTCCTGATAAAACAGATGCTAAAGATGTCCTCTGGCCAGTGGCGGATCTACGGGGAGTGAAAATGGGGAAATCCCCACCCCTAACAAGGTCCAAAATTAAACAAAAAACATTGTTCAAACATGAAAATAAATTAGCTGACATCAAAACGAAACCACAGAAATACAAATTCAACCCAATAAACAAGCTTGTTAGGAAAATTAAGGGAACTTAATGCCTATTAGTTATTATTTATGTCTTTTATTAAACGCTTTTATTTAGTTCAATAGTTTGCGTCAAATCTTTAGACGTTAATTTGACTGCCTTTCTTCAATGCAAATGAATGAAAATTTGCAGACATTTGCATTCGTGGGAACAATACACGAATAGTCAATAATTTTTTTTATGTTTATTAATTGTTTAAATAAAAAAAAAACGATTTTAATAGAAAATGCTTAAATTCTCTTGCTTTTTACAATGTAGAAACTTGAAACTTCTACGGATTGTAGCTAATGATATAACCTATACATAATTTCACTTTTTACGTTAATTGTTTACGTTATGCTTCGTAAATAAACAATAAGGTTTCAAATTTTGAACGCTCATGTTATACATGTTATATTTGTTTATATAAAAATCGGCGCTTATTCGTGTCAAATTTCAATACGATACGAAACAAAACTTCAACCCAAAATCAAATTAAAAAAATTCGGTCGTAGTCTTATAAAAACCACCGGTAGACACGTTTTGTGCTACAATTAACATTAGAATTCGTTTTGGCGTATTAATTAATTAAACGCTTTTCTTTAGTTCAATCGTTTCGGTCAAATCTTTGGACAGTAATTTGACTGCCTTTTCTTCAATGTAAATGACTAAACATTTGCAGACATATGCATTCGCGGGAACAATACAAAAATAATTATTAAAAAAATTTTTATGTTTATTAATTGTTTAAATAAAAACCGATTTTATCGGAAAATGCTTAAATTCTTTTGTTTTTTACAATGAAGAAACTTGAAACCTTTACAGATTGTAACTAAATATATGAACTATACATAATTTGACTTTTTACGTTAATTGTTTACGTTATGCTTCATTAATAAACAATAAAGTTTCAAATTTTTTGCCGATTCCGACTACTTTTCATGTTTGTACATCATATGTTTTATGCATATTTTAATAAACATGACGACATATTTTAATGTTTGAAAAGTGTAAGACTAAAAAGTAAAAAATAAAAAAATATGAAAAAAAATTTTTAAGAAACGCTTTTCTTTAGTTACGAGTGACTTACATTAAAAATATTATAAAAAAATCAACTAAAAAGCCGAAAATAAAAAAAAATGAAGAAATCTAACACATTCGTTAAAGAAAAGCGTGGGGCGAAAAGCGTTTATTCGATGAAGACGCGCCACGCTTTTTTATTATTTCTTCATTTTTTTTTATTTTTAGCTTTTAAGTTGATTTTTTTATAATATTTTTAATATTAGTCACTCCTAACTAAAGAAAAGCGTTTGTTAAAAAAATTTTTCATATTTTTTTATGTAATCTGAGTTTATCTTTTTAGGTTTTTTTGGTTGGTTTTTCATTGAAAGTTCCCCCTAAGGCAAATTTCCCCTCCCAAGGCAAATTTCTAGATCTACCATTGCCTCTGACACGAGAAAATCTTTAATTCTAGTCTGCAATTCCGAAATGGCAGACGGTGGAACTGTCTGACTCCTTCAGCATTCCAAAAATGTACGCATCTGGTGGCGTTAGTTATGGTGAGTGGCAACTCCTAAAATGATCGCGCAGTATTTGAAGAGACTCCCTGGCAGTGTGACAGGTGTCTCGTCCTGCTAAAGCCATTGTTGATTTTAAGGTTGGACCGTTTTCGTGACATTTTCCGTATGAACGAAAGTAGTACTCCACCATAAAAATTTTTTCTGCAAAACTGAGAATCATTCTGAAGCACCTAACATTATCACGACATTCACATACATTATAACGACGTTCGGAAACCACTCAATACGTTTCGGCGCCTGACACATACAAATTTGAGGCATACGAATTTCAGTACTGTTTATTTTGCCGCATACCGTATTAAGTAAACACCATACGAGCTCTGTCAAACTTTTGGCTTACGTTTTTCTTGGTAAAACCTCCTTTTGGCGCCCGAGGAAGCAGCTTAATAGGAACAAGAGTAGGAGACGATGGACGTTGATTGGTTGTGGCATCAGTTAAAACAACTTCTCGACCGGTGTTTGTTGTTGGAACCTGAGATGATTTTCAGCTTGTGGGTCGGTAAGTGCTGTTATTTCGGCTGCATTATTTTCTTCAGATACCGTATCATAGGATCATGACTGAAAGCTGAAAGGGAGGTAACTCAGCAGCCACAGCAACCTCAGACAATCATCTGTTTATTATGAAGGTTGTGGCAAAACCTTTTCAGACTCGACCTCGACAGAGCTCATTACTGTTGCAAGCTGAAGAAGCTGTTTTTTGGAGTTATCTTTCAGCGATATGTTTGTGGTTTCAGCGGACTCGTGCATATAAACCACAAATGTATCACGGTTCGGCGGTAAAATTCCAGTTCTTTTAAATCCGTGACATGCATTTTGCGTGGTAGCTGGTTTGTCATATGCTTCATTGAAGAAGCCGGCGATTTGAAGATGCGTAACAACACGTCCAGGATGTACCTTTAGAAATTTAGTAATTTCTTGGTTAGAGTAGGTCTTCAAAGGCCCAAAAAGGAGACATCACGAGGTTGCATATGGTGATTGCAATACCATTTTATGTTGCACGTTCCAATGTTTAAATGCCTTTATGACTTACATGCCCATCGACAATAATTAGAGCTATGTGTGAGTTGGATAAAACGGGATACCTAGCCTAGAGACCCAACTAGTGCTGCTATCAATCGAACAACGACGAAAACTTGTTCTCAGTCTCCATTTTAACATTCTCATTTCGTTTTACCTCGATGCCATTATTTGATGAAAAGTTGTTGTGTTTAGAATTGTTTGACTCTCTTTTTTTTTGGTACTTTGTACTTTTAAGTGCGTTTTTTTCTACATTATGTTGCCTACATATCTAAACATATAATTCCGGTGACTTCTTCTTCTTCTTCTTCTTCTTCAGCCTGTGTTCGTCCACTGCTGGACATAGGCCTCTTCCATTTGCTTCCATCGATTTCTACTCTTGGCAATTCTCATCCACTGCTTGCCCGCGACTTGTTTGACATCATCTGCCCACCTCTTCTGCGGTCTGCCTACTAATCGCCTGTTCTCTCTTGGTCTCCAGTTTGTTAGTCTCTGTGTCCATTTTTCGGGATTATCTCGGGCAACATGTCCGACCCATTGCCACTTGAGCCTTGCTTACGTTCTGCGACATCAGTAATCTTTGTTCTTTCACGAATGTCGATATTTCGAATTTTGTCTCTCAAACTTATCCCTAGCATGGCCCTCTCCATCGCTCTTTGAGTTGTACTGAGCTGCTCTAAGGTTTTCTTTGTAAAGGCCATGGTCTCCAGTCCATATGTAGTTACAGGCAAGATACATTTGTCATAAACTCTTCGTTTTAGACACATTGGTATATCTCTATTCTTCAAGATAAAGCTTAACTTGCCGAAAGCTACCCAAGACAATTGTATGCGTCTTTTTATTTCGGCTATTTGGTTTTCTTTGCCGATTTTAATGGTATGTCCAAGATATATATAGTGGTCTACATTTTCAAGACTGACGTTGTCAATAACAAGATTAGTTTGTACATTACTCATTATTTTTGTTTTCTGATGATTCATTTTGAGACCTATTTTATTTGACTGCTGGTTTAGTTCCTTCATCATTTGTGGTGACTATTACATTTAATTAAGCACTTATTAACGAATATTCTCATGTGTAGTCTATCTAATTTTAGTTTCTCGTTTAGACAGGAGCCATTTTTATTTTGGAAAATGTCTGAGTTGGACAAAACGGGACACTTATAAGTTGGATAAAATGGGATACAGTTCTTTATGTCCCGTTTTATCCACCTATTTATTTGTTGGCCTATTAATTTTTTAAATAGCGATAAAGCGTGTTCTCATACTGCAGAAAAGAACAACATCTTTATATGTGACTTTGTTGTGATATACGTACCTAGTCCTAAATAAAAGGTATTATTTGTTATTTTGCAATAAAACATAAAAAGGGCCTATTTTTAAGTTTCTGACTACTGAAGATATTGTTTTTTCAAAGGTAAATTTTGCTTTGCAGTCTTATATCTACTTAGATATACTTTTTAGATAATTTTATGCAAAAAATTAAATATTGTGAACCTATCCCGTTTTATCCAACCGTGGTATGCTAAAACGGGTTGTGCAGGACTTAATTAAAAATTTTTTTTTACTATATTCCAGTCAATAAAAATAGCTAAAAATATGTTTTTTGTGTGCTTCAATAAATGTTATACCTATAAAAAATAATAATATGATAATTTCTTTAACATTTTTTCCGTAATAAAAATAAACAAGAATGGTATCCCGTTTTGTCCAACTCTCCCCTACTTTATCATCAATACTTGCCTTTACAAAATTTTGGAAATGTTTTATCCATTTCCGTACCAAGAGTTTTATCATTTATCAGTTCGTTTTCATATTTTTCTAGAAAATATCATCATTGGAGGATGAAAGTTCCAAAAGCATTAACACAACAAACAACAGGTGTTTGCTCCATGCTCCACACTAGTTAAAACTCCGACTTGTTTCCTTCCCGTGATAGCTAAAACTTTTTCAGGTTTTTGTACTGCAATTGACCCAGATTATAAATTATAAATTTATAAATATATTTTAAACTTCTTTTCCTTCAGGTACCGTGCTCGATTATTAAGCGTTGGCTATCAAATTGGCTATAGTAATTTTGTTGACGGCAGCTCGGAAACGGAAATAGTTATTTTCCTAACAAGTGCAGAAAGTCATTCTTTTCCGCACGCGACTGCAATTTGCCGAACGACGCGAAGCGGGAGTTCGGCAAGCAGTCGAGTACGGAAAAGAGACTTTCTGCAAGAGTTAGGAACAATATTTTTTCTAAGAGTCTTTAAAAAATTACCAAATCTTAATCAATTAATTTAATTAATATGAAAATACATACACAAATTAATTCTTTGACAAGGTTGTCAAAACCAAACTTTCAATATAATTAGTTAGCATGACGACGATCTTGGTTTGCATGACGATGATTCAAAACGACTGTTATTGTCTACCGATTTGACTTTCGAATATTATGTCAAAATAATTTTATTTCATCGAATTGTCGCGTTAATTTCATTAAAACAGGAACACAATAAGATATATTTGAAATAAATTAGTAAATAATATCTAAATATTAGTGTATTGCATGTATTATAATTACTTTAAGGCCATATTAACATACCTAAATTAACACGCGTGCGGAAAAGTAAAAACCGCGTGCGGAAAAAAGTAACACGCGTGCGGAAAAGTAACACGCGTGCGGAAAAGTGAAACTTTCTAAACTAAAATGCGTGCGCGAAAGTAGACATTTTTGCACGCTCGCAGAAAAAATAATTATAAACACCCATTATAAGTACAATACATTCTATAGCCAATAGATTCTATTAGAAAGCATTCGTATAAATTATAAAACTTTTTGACTTTTGACCGATTAAAAGCTTAGCTCGAGCTGCTGAAGTGGCTTTTGATTTTCGCAAAGATATATCTTTATTGCGTTTTAGGCGGCGCCTACATTGGATCCCTTTTTCTCCGATCCGATCCGCTCCGACGTCGGATTAAAAAATATGCAAGGCAAGGCAAGGATTAAAAAATAGGCAAGGTATGCCATGAATTTAATTAGGTTTTTCGCACTGTATAGTAAATCTCATGAATCTAGGACCTTTCCTTCAACAGTTAGACCGAAAGCAGTAGACGGAACTCATTAGACCGAAAAGCACTATACCGAAACCTCACTAGACTGAACAGTAGGAGACCGAAAATCAGGAGACCGAAAAGTATTAGGTACATAATACAGGGTGCTCAAACAGGATTGTAATCTTAGCAAGGGTAACATCAACCTTTCTTTACCCTTTATCCAGGCTTACGACTGGCAGCACAAAGTACTGGAGAGTTTAGAGGTTGTTTTTTGCTTTGTTTTTGTTTATTTTTTTGTTTTTATTTGTTTTTGGTTTATTTTTTTATTTAATGTGTACAATTCCAAAAATTAAAGTTATGTGCAATCCCCCTTAAGTAATTAAGTATAAGTCACTCTATCCTTAATTTATTTTTTCCTCCACTAATTTATTTAACGGATCAAAATTATTTCATATCAGACTGTACAGAGTAACAATTTACACAGTCTATATATAAAATAATACAAGGAAATACAATAAACAAAAAGACGGATATACAAAATCTTAGCATAATTTACTGCAATTTTTTAAATTTATGTACCATTTCGGTCTAATGCTTTTCGGTCTAGTGAGGTCTCGGTAAAGGGCTTTTCGGTCCAATGAATTCGGTCTACTGCTTTCGGTCTAATGATTTCGGTCTAATTGTCGTGTACCCAGCCAGACAGTCATGCAAATAGACAACACTATTTAAAGAAGAACCTATCGAGTCCTTAATAACAAAAAAATAATGCAACAATATTATAAACGACAAATGGAATATTTCACTTCCCATACTAAATAAACACAAAGTTGAAATAGAAGTAATTTCCTTGAATAAATATTAGACAACACAGGAACTCTTTTCTAATGCTTTTAATTTTTTCAATTTAGACTATATTTACTCAAGCATTTACATTCGACACGAAGCTAGACTATCTCCAAAGCTGCTAACGAGATACCTTATCGCCTCAAGCACGTACAGTCACTGTTTCACCTAAAACTGTAGGGAAGTCGCACTAAGTTGCTTTTCATGTAAAATTAAAATATTGCAATAGAATAAACTATAATATATGTACATTTCCTTTCATCCTATGAAAAATATCTCCAATGTTAATATTACGTGAATATGCTTCGGTTAACGAAACGAAGTTTTAACGGAAAAACAAACCAGGATATTAAATATCCAAAGCTACGAGAGGTTAATCAAATATGAACCGACCTTTGCTAATAACTTTTATTGAATTATAATTTCAACAGTTAAACAATACTTCATTATTCTATATACATTCCTTCCGTTTGTATGCATTTTTCCCAGCTGCTAGGAAGTTTCTGTATTCCGTTTTCATAAAAAGAATGAGGGCGGGTATCTAACAATCTAACCAATTGCTCACGCATTCCGCAACTTGATTATCATCATCAAAACGCGCTCCGCCTAGTGCATCTTTTAATCGACCGAACCCGTGGTAATCACATGGTGAAAGATCAGGACTGTATGCAGGATGTTCAACGAGAGTCTAATGCATTTCCGCTGTTTTTTCTTGTGTTAGGGCAGCTGTATGCGATCGGGTGTTTTCATGCAAGAGTAACACATCTCGTATAGGACATCCCCGTCTTTTGGACCTATAGGCTGCTCGCACACGGTCCAAAAGACTACAGTAATAAACGTCATTAATGGTTCATTTCTCATGAAGAAAATCCAGCAACAAAACTCCACGAAAATCCCAAAACACTGTCGCTAAAACATTGCCTGCAGAAAAATGAGTTTTCGGCTTTATCGGACAATTTTTGGACGTCATTGACGACTTTTGTTTTGCACGGCATCTCGTTCACAAACTTGTCAATGCCCAAATTTCACTTGCATACTGGACAGTAGGGTGCATCGAAAAAATAAAAGTTGGAAGTGTTATATCTAATAGCGTGAAAAAGTTGCTACTGTTACTTTTCAGCATATTAGTATTTTTAATTTTTTTTCCCCAACCCCTTTGAAATGTCCCGCTTCATGAGTCCGTGCGTGTAATTTTCACTTATGTTCAGTTTGATGCCTTGCTTTGTTATTATTGTTGTTTGTAAATTAAAGATTTTTAAAATAGATAAACCAGGACCATGGGGAATAAAATCAAGATGTGCTATGAACCGCCCCATTTTTGGGCAACCACCAAATATACCTGAAAATGTTTTACCGAAATACAAACAAGCGATGACGTTTTGTGGTTGCAAGAGGATAAAAAACTCAGCAAGAAAAAGCCAGAATTATCTGGTATTGCCGACCAAGTTGCAATTAAATTGGAGGAAATATGAAAAAAGGCTTTAATTCCAATAATTTAACATACAAGAATTATTCAGCTTTTAAAAGCCTATCATGACAAATATATGAAACTTATGAAACCATTCAAGAAAAAGCAAAACAGTGAATTTTACAAAAATAAAATTTAATGCTTTAAGAACAAAAGTAAAACTACACGATTCGATCTTGCAGCATTCAAATGTGACACTCTGATTAATTGTCTTTATAGCAAATCTAAAAAAGTGCCTCTGGGTGAGCGCGAATTTCTATTAAATCAAAGAGGCCCAAAAAAATGGTGGTTAGCTCGATTGATAGGAAAAAAAAACAAATATAATCAGAGAGAACAACGGTAAAAGAAGAAATTTACCGACGCAAAGACAAAACTTTAGCTCAAGTAAAAAAACAGTACCAAGTTTTATGGTCAATCTATCGTGGAAGAACATATAACACTTGTGCATGAGCCAGGGTGCAAATATTTCGGATATGGGTGTTCGCTGTGTGGTATATCAGAAAGAATCAAATCCAGCTATTGCATGTGACGAATCAGTAGTAAATACTGGCGTTAAGGGTGATGAAGGGCGTCAGAAGAACATCTTCTTAAAAAACCGCTTCAGTGGTTTGTATGTCTGCGACATTCAAATGATCTACCCCTTGGACATCAAAAGAAGTTTGCCAGTGATTAAAATCAAGAAACGTTAGGGTCTTCAAACTATCTCCCATAAAAATTTTGATTCAAACGACTACTTTGAGTTAAGCTTGTGACACAATCTTCTCTAGCAGTTTGTGGAGCGTATTCGAGGGATAAACTCGAATTGATTCCAGAAAAACTATGCCTCACTTTAATGCTAAATTGGAAGATATCTACGAATAGAATGCTTTTACCATATTTTTTTTGTAATATTTATATACCTAATTTTGTAATTTGCTTTATATTTATTTTAGTATTAAAAAACTTGGGTGATGTCAGGGAGACGGATAAGTTAGGCTATTTTGTTATGAGCCATTCCACGAACATACGCCTGTTTTGGATTACTTCGACAACGAATATTTTACTGTGCAATATAAGAAGTACGAAAGTAAATGGCGCTAATAATTATTCCAATAAACAACAATGTAATTGGCAATTTACTTTCGTTCTTCATATTTTGCACAGTAAAATATTCGTTGTCGAAGTAATCCAAAACAGGCGTATGTTCGTGGAATGGCCCATATAAAAAGAATGTTTTAGTATATTTATTTTTCTTAAGTAAAATTTTTAATTGCCTTGTGAAACCAGAAAATATTTTCCAATTTAAACCGAATTTCTTTATTCAAGTTTCATAAGGTATTACATTCCCTTACAAAAGAAATTCGCATATTAATGTATTTTTTCTAATTTTTAGTTGCCGTGGGGGACAGAAAATATTTTTTTATTTCAACGCAATTTTACTAAAATACTAAATAGTGTGTTAGGCAACTTTAGTAAGCTATTACATTTTCGTTTCGAAAAAAAAATTTTTTTCGTCTGTTAACATTATTAAAATTTTTAATTGTCTTGGGGGGGGGGGGGGGGCAGAAGATATTTTCCAATTTCGAAAAAATTTTACCAAAATACTTAACAAGTTGATTGGGCAACTTTTGTGAGGTATTACTTTTCCATGGCAAAAAAAAAATTTTTTTCGCCTTTTTCGATGCACCCTACTGGACAGTGTTTATTCACCATATTGATTTTTTAATCTTCGCCAAATTTCTGCGGGAAAAACATTTTATTTTGCAAGGAATCTAATAAAATTGCGTTGTGCAACTGAACATGGCACTACTCTCTCACTCATTTAGGCAATTTATTGAGAATATAACATTTTTTTAATCAACTATTTTCAATGGGACATAAGCCACAATTTCACCAAAAAATAAATGATTTTATTAACGTTTCGAAGCACAAATCGGGTAGTGTTGTCAAAATACAAAATACTACTAAAATAAACAAAAATGTTGCTGCTAAGTAAAAAAATTCTTCTAATAATTTATTTAATCTGACTCATTTATATTGGCAATTTAGACGTATATTATACATTTTAAAATAAAAGACTTTAAAAATAGTTGCGTTCCTGGGACGTCTTTACTAAAAGATAGTTCATTCGATTACATGAAATCAATCCCAACTCAAGAATATCCGTCACAAAAAAATCATAGCATGTGATCTGTCTTTAAAACAACTTTACGACAACCAAATGCAACGATGACAGTAAAATTCTCGCATTAGAGATTCCATAGTAAATCACGAGGGAAAACCAGGAAAAATCCTCGTGAGACTATGCCGACGTCGTAAGTATTTGGTCTTACATTTAATTTAGTTTCAAAAAAATATATATACAAATATAAAAAATACACAACATTTTTTAAACAAATTATCAAATATTGAATTTAATCCAAATAATATTTTAGTAAGTTTTGACATAAACAGTTTATTTACAAATGTGCCATTAGATAAAACTTTAAACATAATTAAAACGAAATTAGAAAATGATAATATATTAACAACTAGGACAAGACTAAATGTATCAGCTGTAATGAAGTTATTGACATTATGTACTAATAATACCTATTTTCAACTAAATAATGAATTCATTCTATAAACAAAATTTTGGTCTAGCAATGGGCTCTTCTTTTTCTCCATTATTGGCTAATATATTTATGGAGGATTTCGAAACTAATATCATTTCTAAACAAAATTTAAAACCCACATTATGGTGGAGATATGTAGATGATGTGCTTTCAATATGGCCTCATAGATCAGAATTGTTGGATACATTCCTGAATATTATAAACGATCAAGAAAAGACAATAAAATTTACAATGGAAAAGGAATACAATAACACTTTGCCTTTCCTCGATGTTTTAGTCTCAAAGAAGGATACTGGATATGAGACTCAAGTGTATAGAAAACCAACACACACCAACAGATATCTCAATTACAAATCAAATCACAACATCAACGTTAAAAAGGAAATCATTAAATCCTTATATGATAGAGCCAAAATTACTTGTTTTAACGCAAATTCATTTTTAGAAGAAAATTGTTAACATCTGTTTTATTAAAAAATAATTATCCTTTATCGTTTATAAACAAGGAATTGTCAAGATTGGATCGAATGGAACAGAACAACAGAACAGTTTTATTAAAAAATGTTTATCCTTTATCGTTTATAAATAAGGAATTGTCAAAATTGGATCGAATGAAACAGAACAACTTAGAACGGGATCCTACAACATTCACAAGAAATAATACGAGGAAAATATCAATACCTTGTATAAAAGGACTATCCGAGAAACTTAAAACAATAGGAAATAAATTCAACATTTCGACAACATTCAAAACAACAAACAGATTGAGATCTATTCTATCTAAAACTAAACCTAACAATGAACAAGAAAGAACAAAGAATTGCATTTATAAAATACCTTGTGAATGCGAACAATTTTATTTAGGTGAAACATCAAGACCATTAAACGTTAGAATAAGTGAACATCAGTCCTATATTAAAAATAGAGAATTTGATATATCTCAAATATGTCAACACGCATGGGATAATGAACATAGAGTTCAGTGGAGAGATTCAAGTATAGTCCTGAAATAATCAGATAGTAAAAAGAGAAAAATCAAAGAAGCGGCTCTAATTATGCTAAATGAAACCAATTGTGTCGCAAATTCCTCGGTAGAATGCAGTAGGATGTGGTGTAGGATGTGGTTACCCATACTGAAAGAATAAGTCTATATATATAATCTTTATCCCTTCTACCCTTAGGTGTAGGGATCTGTTTCTGATTATTTTATTCTTTTTTGTTCTTCGCAAATTTCTTCCATATCTTTCTGTTTTCTGTTAGTTTTTTGGCATCGTTCCAAGTTGTTTCCCTCTTTTCCAAAATATCCCTTATTACTGCATTCCATTGTTTTATTGGTCTACCACGTTTTTTCCTTTCTATATTTCTGCTTTCCCAGATTCTTTTAACAGGTATATTATCACTCATTCTTTGAAGGTGTCCCCACCAACCCAGCTGTCTTTCTTCTATATAAGTTTCTACTGGTTCTATTTCTAATTCTTCTCTTATTTTTATATTCTTAACTCTATCTCTTCTTGTTACTCCCATTACTCTTCTTAGATATTTCATTTCTATTGCCTGCAACTTACTTTTATCCCTTTTTGTCAATATCCACGATTCACATCCATATGTGAGTACAGGTCTGTACACAGTTTTGTATACACTCATTTTCGTTTTTCTTGATATTTCTCGTCTATTTGCAAATCCACTGTTTATTGCATAATACAGTCTATTTGTTTTTTGTATCCTATAATTTATATATATTTCTTGTTTTCCGTTTTCTTCAAATATTACACGTAGGTATTGATATTTACTGACTTGCTCTATTTCTACTCCATCTATTTGCACATTTATCCTTTTCCTATTTCTATCTATTAGCATTGTCTTTGTCTTACTCTTATTCAATTTCATACCGTATTTTGTTAATACCTCATTCCATACTATCAAGCTAGAAAAAGAAAGTCAATAGAAAGAATATACCACGATTAGTAAGCCAATAACATATCGAGTTAGTACCAAAATTTATATTTTAGTATTACATACTTATTGTATATCTATGTATTATTAATATTATTTATAATTTATACATATTAAAGTCAGAATTTGTTTTTAGTTTTTTGAAAGTAAATTAAATGTAATACCAAATACTTACGATGTCGGGATAGTAACACAAGGTTTTTTCCTGGTTTTCCCTCGTGATTTACTATGGAATCTCTAACGCGAGAATTTTACTGTCATCGTTGCATTTTGTTGTCTTTTTAAAGACAGATCACATGCTATGATTTTTTTGTGACGGATATTCTTGAGTTGGGATTGATTTCATTTAATCGAATGAACTATCTTTTAGTAAAGTCGTCCTATGAACGCAACTAATAAATATTGGCGATATCATTTTAAAGTCTTCTACTGTAAAATGTATAATATACGTCTGAATTGCCAATATAAATGAGTCAGATTAAATAAATTATTAGAAGAATTTTTTTACTTAGCACCAACATTTTTGTTTATTTTAGTAGTATTTTGTATTTTGACAACGAAACCCGATTTGGGCTTCGAAACGTTAATAAAATAATTTTTTTGGTAAAATTGTGGCAATATTTCCCATTGAAAATAGTTTATTATAAAAATGCCACAAGGATATGGCTTCAGAACAACTTAACATTTTTTGAAAGTCCTTTTTTCGATTGACACGGCCGATACAAGAATTAACTTTATCTACTCTATGTCATTATGTATAAGTTTTTAGATTGTGAAAACTGTCATTATAGATAGCAGTGCGTGAAGGATTTAAAGTGTGCTTGAAGTAACAATGTATTTTAAATGGGATTTACTTTTTCGCACTGTTTTAACCTTCGCGTTGTCATGGTGACAATCCTTAACTTTCGCGCTGTCATGGTGATGACAATATGAGCAATGAATTACAACAAAAGTTTTGACGGTTTTGTGGTTGTTTGAAAGTAGTTAGAATTTTTAAATGTCAAATTTCTAAAAATTGTAGAATAGAAATGAATTAAAGTGACGAAGAATTACAGCTTTTTTATTTGTTTATCGTAGATAAAATATTGTATGAAACTGTGCGTGAAGTACTTTTTGCGAACTTACGCGATTTATAGCACTCGCTCCGTTGTCGCTCGTGCTCTAAAAATCGCGTGCGTTCGCAAAAAGCATACTTAACGAACTGTTTCATAAATAACTATTTTAGATGGCTGAGAAAAACGGTTTAGCTCGTAAAATTAACATCGAAAACCAAAGTTAGGCCGAGACGGTTAGATGGAGTTCTTATGCCGCACCTACATTGGATCCGTATTTCTCCGACCCAATCCGACCCGATCCAACGTCGCCGTCGCCGTCGCGCGTCGGTTTGAAAACAAACTCATGGTATTAAATGGCTGCACCTACATTGAATCCGTAAATCGCCCGATATCGGGCGATTGATAGGAGAAGCTACAGCAGAGAAGCAGTTCGACACTTCGACGTCAGTCGATATCGGATCGACAGATCCAATGGAGAAAAGGTGCCAGAGCAATTTCAACACTTTCGTTATTGCCCACATCTGTTTAACTCTAATTAGAAATGCTCTAGAAATATTTGACAAAAAGAGATAAAACAAGACTGCATTTACTGACTCTAGAAATGTAAAACAATTTATTTTCTGTTCTATTTTTAACATAAAGTAAATGAAAAACATTTATAAAAATTTTCACTGTTTTTCATTTCATTGTCATGACTTTTCATATCATCTAAAATATTTTATTATCGAAGATAATCTCCCATTTATTAAAATTAATGTAATTAAAGATCACCAGAGAAACAAAAATCACGAAACCGTAACCTTTGCGAAATATATTCCGGCTTTTAAATTATCCAAATAGGTTTCGCAAAAAGGAAACGTCGTGACATAACATGGTTGTTATATTTCATAAAAAGGAAACATTTTTTCTTCGGTTAAAAGAAAATTACAGGAAACCGGAGACAAAAAAGTCGGAGCATCACCTGACGGGTTTCGAGTTCGTTATCTCTCTTGACCTCAAGTTATAATTATTCATTTCTCGTACCTCCAATTTCTAACTTCTGGATTACATTTTGAATTTTCCTGCTCATTTTTAATAACAGTTTTTGCAGACCGGAAAAATTTACTGAATGAAAAATAAATTGCCTGTCGCAAGTAAACTCGCTGTGAATGTATGGGATGTTATCTGTCTATATTGAAAAGTTTTATTCTAATTATTTTTAGTAATCATGAGATGTACTTTTGAAAACTAATTATTTTTCTTTAAAGGGATCGCTCCATAGTTTCGGCTCCAATGCTATTTAAATGGGATTAATTTTTTTCGAATCCTGAGAAAACTAATAAGTATTTTTTAAAAATTTAAACGCAGAATGAATGATTACGTTCTTACCCAGGGGCGAAAGTCCCTAAGAACTTCTATAATGTTTATTTTAATAAGTTACAGGGGTGAAAAACTAAGAGAAAATGTAGTCTGATTTTAAATTCAAATATTTCATTCAAAAGAAACTTTTTATTTATTCTAAGGGACTTTCGGCCCTCGAGAATAATTTAGTCTTTCATACTGCGTTTAAATTTTTTAAAATATTAGTTTTTTCACGATTCGAAAAATATGTACACGTAGGTACTCAGTAAAGAACCTTGATGTAAACCAACCGTTACTGTAAAACTTTCGATCAATCCAACACAAGTCCTTACTTTGGTGTACACTCCCTCCAGACCGTATTCTCAAGATTTCTTCCAAGTGTACCTTTCTTTTCATTTCGCTCTATTTCTCTAGTAACTGTCTCAAAACCAGCAAGGCATCCGTTGTCCTTGTCCTTTATGGTTTAAACCCAAACTGCTCTTCTATCGATGTCACGCTCCTTAACCTACGCTCTAGAGCAGGGGTGGGCAAAAGCCGGCCCGCAGGCCAGATTCGGCCCTTTTGCTTACTTTATCCGGCCCATTGAAAAATCCCGCAAGCATATTTTTATCTCTTTTATGCGATTTTGTTGAAATCAACAGTATTAGTATGCGTAGTATTCATATAAATAATGAAATACATATATAAATAATAGAGAGTATTATGATTTCAAAAACTGTAACCATAGTAAACTTTACTACATAGAATTAAACGTGCACTTGTCTCACTCTTCGAGGCAGTGCTGTTTTGGTTAGTCAGCATATTATTTTTATCAACTGTAATAACTGTAATAACTTATAATCGGGGCCACTTTATCCATTAGGCAATTTAGGCAGTTGCCTAGGGCGGCACATTATGAGAGGGCGGCAAAAACACCGTACAAAAATATTTGTATATAAACATTATGGATTTAAGTTCTGTCATTAAAGAGTATGAAGCTCTATCAAATAACTTTACCGCAAGGAAGCCAAAAAATTGTGCCCAAATAAAACATATAAAGAAATAAGAAAGAGAAATTCAATTTGACGAGGGGGCCGATGATGAACTAAACTTTTCAGCTAGTGATGAGATGGAAATTCACACATTCTATGTTATAATCGACACTCTAAAAAGAGACCTGAATATACGTCTGGAATCTTATCGACTTATTTATCAACGTTTTCGTGTTATTTACAGATTTGCCAAAATTATTAAAGAAGCTGAAAATCTAATACAAAATAAAGAAGACCAAGATACATCATTCATACATGAATGCATTCACTTAAAGGGTCATTTGGATACCACAATAAAATCACCAATTGACATATCTTAATATTTAAAGAAGAGCTAGTGCAGTCACTGAAGGTGGATATGAGCTATTGCCTCCGATTTCGTTGAACCTCAATCGATTTGCATGAAAATTGGTGAGTGGTTAGAGGATATCTCAAGGAATAAAGGTGACATGGTGTCAACTTGAGCTTTTACCCTGGGGATGGATGCCACCTCTTCTCGTGGCTGAAAATTATTTTATTAGAAATATCCCCAGAATTCGATAGAGAGACAAATTCTAAGCATAATTTGTTACATAAAGTTATTAAAATAAATTAATACCTTTTGAATTATTAAAGATCAAAGTTTTTTTTGTCGTGAGAAAAATTCATGTTTTTTATCAATTTTTCATAAATAACTCAAAAACTATTAAGATTTTACAAAAAAGTTATTATTACCAAAATTAAATCTAATAGAAAACGAAATAAACTCCTTACAGGAAAAACCTTTTAATCATACCTATTCTGTAACTCATTTCGATGATAGAAGTCAGTAAAATCGAATAGAAGTGACCAAGTCGAATAGAAATAGTCCAAATCCGTATTCCATAACTACTTCGGAATCTCTACAATCGTAATGTGAATAGAAATCACTTCGACAGCATTTACCCTGTCGAGATGAGATTCCGATTATCGGAATTGTGGTTGACGCAAGCGCATTTTGTTTTGTTTTGACGTTTATATTTTATATATAAAAATAATTAATTACATACTACTTATTTATAATTATTTATAGTATTTGTACCTTTTTTTAGCTGCTTAATTTTTAGTCTGTGGTGTTATTTGTTTAGAGAACTATATATATTTCATTTAGACATGTTGTACGAGTATGAATAATTGGACCTAACCTTATTTATTTGCTACTTGGCGTCTGAATGTTTCCCATTCACATTGTTGCCATATTTTGTTCGTATATTTCTTGTACAATTGCAAGCAATGGTATAATGCCCAAGAATAGCTTGATAAATAAATATTATACCAGTATACTTGTATATTTATCAGTCAACGCTCATAGCCTGAACAAATTATAGAAAAGATGCCATTTTTGGGAAAAGTTGTTTAGCAGTTATTTCAACTGAAATCGAATCTTAAAGATTGCATATTATTAGTAATATCAATTTTAAATAATTTATTAATAATAATGAATTAATAACATCAATTTAAATATCTTTGATTTAAAAGCATTTATACTTCTTATCTTCACTTATCTTTTTTATTTATCAGTTTATCTTCTTTTTTATATCAATTTTAATTAACTTTAATTTAAAACCATTTATCCTCTTTTAAGCTTTTTGCATCCAGTATTTACACGAATATTTTATTTACTTCTCAAAACTTTGAGGATAGTATGAAGAAAGTATGAAAACATTGAGGAAATGGCAACGGTGTCATATCTCAAGTAACAAAATAAGTCACAGAACACAATTTCGCTGGTTACTGCGCGGCTGCCACCTCCTCAGAACCGCGTGAAATAGAAGTCAGAGATTCCGATTACGATATGAGTTACAGAATACCGATCCAAACACAAAAATGACGCGATAGATATCAAACATTCCGATTTTGGGTAATTACGATTCGACTTGGTCATTTCTATTCGATTTGTTAAAAGTTACAGAATAGGGCTGAATGTTAACTAAAAGTGAGTTAGAGGTAGCTGAATGTATATTTTCAGTAGTATTCAAGCTTAAATAACGGGAAAATGATGCATTTTATAACATAACCTTATTAAACATTTGTCAAATTAGGTACTTAGAAATATCTATCAAAAGAGCCCCCGGACAAGTTGATAGCATTAAAATTTATGCACCTAATATTTTTCAAAACTTATCTTTTAAAAATTTTTCCAAACAAGTTATTGTTTTTTTTTTAATAATTCCGTTAGTTGTTACGATATCAGGTTTGCCTAAAAACCATTTGAAAGTTAATTTTAATGGCTATTAAACCACGTTGAATTTAATCTTTTAGACCCCTTCCTTTTTTTTTAAATAAAAAGTTAAATGGCCCGGCCCCGCTTACATGGTTCTCGCAGCAAAATTTAAGCTTTAAACGTTTCTATCTCTCTTATGTTTTACCCTACAGCAATAGTAAAAAGGTAAAATATTTGATACAGAAAAAACTAAAATTTTGTCATACATATATCACTTTTTACGTATATTGAGTATTTTTGAAGTTATTAAAATTACGATAATTTTAAAAATTCTGATTTTTTTAAATTACTTTTTTTCAAAAATATGCATTCTAGACTGGTCAAAATTATTGAAATCATTACTTATGCTAATAAAAAGAAGTTCTTCTAAGGATTCCTATAAATTTTAATTTTTGTGGAAATGGCGTATGTTTTATTTTTCACTTTTTCCTAAAAAGTTCTAAAGGGTTCTCTTATTTTCATCATAACTTGCTTAATTGTGATGCTATTAACTTCTGGCGCTCATTTGATAGATACTCCGAAGTACTTTGACAAGTGCTTAGCAGGTATATTTTATAAAATGCATCGTTTTCCCGTTATTTAAGCTTGAATACATAGATTTGAGTACTCGTCGAAAAAATATACATTCAATTACCCATAACTCACTTTGATTTGACATTAATGTAGTTCTTTAGTGAGTAGTATATTCAGATTTTTATTATCTTCAATTTTGGTAATAATAACTTTTTTGTAAAAGCTTACAGTTTTCGAGTTATACGTGAAAAACAGCTTTGCTTTAAAACATGCATTTTTTACGAAAAAATAAAATCTTTGATCTTTGATAGCTCAAAAAGTATTGATTTATATTAATAACTTTATATAACAAATAAAAAGCGCAAGTTGGCATCATGTCACCTTTGTTCCTTGAGGTATCCTCTAACTACTCAACAATTTTCATGAAAATCGATGGAGGCTCAACGAAATCGGAGGTAAAAACCTTCAGTGACTGCACTAAGTGGATTGAAAGATATTTTCCCTAATTTTGACATTGCTATGCACATTTATTTGTTGCCAACGTGTCCGCTGAAAGGTCATTTTCGAAAATGTCAAGAATAAAAAATAATTTCCCATCAAGAAAATTTCATTGTCAAGAACAAAATTTTTTTTGAAAAGTTTTTTTTGAAAAGAAGTCTAATGTGATCGAACTGGAATGACAATTTTTTCTATTGTATGTAGGTAATCATCGTAGTTTAAATCCATTTTTAGTGTATTCTTATTTAAATAAAAATTTCTGCATTTTTTTTTCGCAAAAATGGTACATGTTTAAAGGACGGCTACTAGAGAATTGCCTAGGGCGTCAATTGACCTAAACGCGGCCCTGCTTATAGTTATCCTTTTTATGTCCCAAATATGGTATCTTTCTCATTATAATGATAGTCAAAATTTCTCTGTCTCAGCCCATTCTGTGCAGGACCATTTCGTTCGCAATATGGTCGATCCATGGTATTTTCAAAATTCCCCTAAAAGGCCACATCTCAAAAGCTTCCAGCTTTCTTATTAAGTCAATAGTCCAGTCCAAGCTTCGGCACCCTACAGAATAGAGTGGATATAACATTTTACCACGCGATATGGGATTTGCAGATTGAGTCTTTGGTTACTCAGAAATTTCCTCATATTCAAAAAGGCTGCTCTTTGTTGCTCTATTCTTGATCCAATTTCTGATTTTGGATTTAGATCTTCCGTAATACACAATCCTTTTATTCACTTTTTCAATATCTTATTTTTTATTTGGATCCTAGTTATGAATAATATAATGGACCATATTTCTTAAAAAAATACGTGACATTTTACATTTTACCTGTTTGTATGTACACCTCAGTAAGATAATCTATTATTAATATTATTTATTATTAACAGTCAAATTTATTTGTCCAAATAGTCCATTAAAATGTTACATTTTTTAGGCCGTACCTTGCATTTCTTAGAGGAGTCAATTTTATTTCTTTAATGTGTAGGGGGGATCAGTAGAAGTTTAAGTTCAAGTTTTTGGGGTCGCCATCCTTGTCTCCCGGTCGCCATCTTGGAAATGGGGTGCAAAGGGGTTTCGCGCTATATCTCGTAAACTACCAACCCTACGGAAAATCTAATTCAACATAAAATGTAGCAAATTAAATTTTCCACAATTTTGTTTCTATTACTTTGTATAGTCAAGTGACCGACAAAAAAGATATAATTTTAATTATTTAGAATGGGAAATAAGCCACAATATTATTAAAAAATGATTTTTATTAACGTTTCGACGCCCAAATCGGGTGCCGTTGTCAAAATACAAAATACTATTAATATAAACAAAAATGTTGTTGCTTAGTAAAAAAATTCTTCTAATAATTTATTTAATTTGACTCATTTATATCGGCAATTCAGATACATATGATACATTTTAAAGTAGAAGACTTTAAAATGATATTGCCAATATTTATGAGTTGCGTTCCTGGGACGACTTTACTGAAAGATAGTTCATTCGATTACATGAAATCAACCAACATTGACAACGGCACCAGATTTGGGCGTCGAAACGTTAATAAAAATCATTTTTTAATAATATTGTGGCTTATTTCCCATTCTAAATAGTTAAAATTGTAAAAATGCCACAAGAAAATAGCTTCAGAACAACATTAAAAAAGATATAATTAAAAATATGTAAATTTTTTTTAACAAGTTTCCTTTTGGATGTTATAACTTTTTTTCAGTTCATTTTAAAATAAAATAACATTATAGCAATTTTGTAGAGGGTTTTTCAGCGAACAATTTCCACTATAAAGTTGTTTAATTCTATTTATTTATATAAGTTTTACAGCGCTCCAAACTCGACCAGATTCTCGAATGCTCATAGGGATACAATAAAAACAAAAGATGACAAAAGTTAGGCTTACTTTTCTATCTATATATATTTTTTATTCATACAATTTATTATGATTTTAACATTCCTATGCTATTATTAATCTGTTTTTGGCCTTTCTTCCCACTATAAAACTTATAACTCTAAGCATATATAGAAAAGGCCCAAGTTGTTTGAGGACAAATTCGCCGCTTCAGAAGAAGAATGACGCAACCGCAAAATGCAAAATTCTTAAGCAGAGCAAAAAAACGATTTTTGATATCAAAATCATAAAGTATGATAAAAATTAGCCATTCACCACACCGTGGTCAGGATCTCGAGATATAAGCGTTTTTTGGGGTGTGCCGCTTGTATATTAAGTAACATAACTTTTTTCCTATTATATATTTTGACTTAAAATTTTCCAAAAAACTTCTTCATGAACTATATTTTATTGTTGTGTTGGTTAAAATTATAAACTAAAAAGTTTGTCACTCAACTTTTTTAAGTAAACATGTAACTAACGAAATATGATGACAAAATGTTAATAAATTAACAACTCCTTTTTTAATGTGTTTAAACATTTTGGACAAATTTCATTGTTATCTACGTACTTCAAAGATGACACAGTAAAATTTTTATAAGGAAATATTTACGGCGACCAAAGATACAGCGAGGTAAATTTGAAAAATCATCAAAATTGATTTTTGGCATTTTTGCATAAATTTTTTTTTAACATGTTCCACCAACTCTAGATAAAAATAAACTTCATATTCGGTTTCAGCGACCTCTAAAACATAAAAATAGACCAAAATTGATCATTCACCTTAAATTGATTTTCGTGGTTGGCATAACGGTTAATGCCGCTCGTCGAATATATAGATAGAAAAGTATTATTTTTCTACGAGAATTCGAGAATCTGGTAAAGTTTGGGGCCCTGTAAAACCTAGATAATAAATAAAATTAAACAACTTTATAATGAAAATTGTTTATTGAAAAATCCTCTACAAAATCGCTATGATGTTATTTTATTGTGAAATGAACGTAAAAAAAGTTATAACCTCCAAAAGGAAATTTCTTACAAAATTTTCTCTTATTTTTGTTTATAACTTTTTTGTTGGTCACTTTACGATAAAAAGTAATAGATATAAAATTGTAGAAAATTTAATTTGCTTCATTATATGTGAAATTAAATTTTCTTTGGGGTAGCTAGTTTACGAGATACAGCGCGAAAGCCCTCTGCACCTCTTTTTCCAAGATGGCGGCCGGGGGGCAAGGGTCTCAACCCCAAAAACTTGAACTTAAGCTTCTACTGAACCCCCCTACACATTAAAAAAATAAAATTGACTCCTCTAAGAAATGCACACTAAATGTAACATTTCAATGGACTATTAAAATGATACTTATAGTATTTTTTCAACGATCGAAAACATCTAACAGAATAAAAGTAAAAGTAGAAGATGAACCTGATCCAATTGAAGCTGGCAATGGGATAAGACAGGAGGATACTCTGCGTCCTTTATTATTCTACCTGATCATGGATGAAATGAAAAAGGATACCAAATGGGAGAAAAACAACTTAAAATAATTTGCTAAGCAGAGGATGCAATACTAATCTCTCAAAGTGAAGATGATTAGCAACGTATGCTGCACCAATTTAATATAACCGCCAGGAAATTTAACATGTTAATTCCCCTCGCCCCCCCCCCTCAAAAAAACAAAATGCATGGTGGTAACAGCAAATCCAATAAGCTGTAAATTGGAACTGGAGGGTCAGATAATAGAACAAGTAATGGAGTTCTAGGCATTAAACTATCTAGCTACGGAAAGTTCGAAACAGAATTGGAAGATCAAGTGGAAAATTCCACCAAAAACATTCGCGTTTGTATAGCGCAGCGTACGTACGGGGTATAGTCCACCGGCCCGTGAAACATTTTGCAAATTTCATTTTGGCCCGAGCTTAAAAATATTTGCCCGCCCCTGCTTTCCTTCAAATCTTCATTGTCTGCTACATTAACTTTATCCCTATATAGTTCTTACAGTCCTGAATGTTTTCTTTATCTTTAAGAACGCTCTTCCTCTATGCATTTTACACAATACATCAAGTCCTTCCTCTCATAAAACCTTCCAAATCTCCACAGTTATTCCCTCAAGTCCTACTTCATTACCATTATCCATCCTATTTAAAGCATTATTAGCCTCATATCTCGTTATCCCCGTTATTACATTCTCATTTGTGGTCCCGTATTCTGTCTCTCCTCTGGTGTTCTTCAGTTAGTACCTTTCTAAAGTACTTATACCATATTTGACTTATTTCAACATCGAGTCTTAGCAGTCTTCCATCCCCACTCTTAATCTGTTACACGTGAGTCAAGTACTTTGATGCCTTTGGTTTAGTAGTGCTGTACAACCTGTGTACATGTGTACATCCCCTTGAATGTTTCGAACTCGTTATACAAGTTTGCAGACGATCTTTCCTTAGCAGTAGTTACTGTGCTCGTTGCTTTCATTTTGCTACCTTATGTATATGTATAGTTTTATTTTTTTTAGAGCTCTCTTCCTCTTTTTCACATATTTCTCTCTTTTATAGCTCTCCTACCTCTTTCTAGCCTCTTCTCCCCAATCTTCTGTTGCAATTCATCGTTCTATCATCCAGTTTCTTTGACCTTAGAAGGCCCTATACCAGATGTTTTTTCTATCGTTTCCTCTCCCACTAGTGCCACAACTGTGTTGTTGGCTTCCGACCAGTCATTTACTGTATCTTTTTTCTCAAACTTTTCCAGAATTCTACTTATGAAGAATTTTGCCACATTTTTTGGTGACATTTGACCTATTTATTCTCTAAAATTTCAAATTCCATAATAAAATTAGTTGTGAAGACAACTGTTTGTGTAATATAAATAACTTCTAAATTCAAAAACAGGACAAAAAAATAACCAAAAATCCAACAAACTGACAGCCACAAGTAAACAAACGAGAAACGTCACAAATTGTACTTAAAATCTGAAAAGGTCCCCAAGCATATTTTTTGTACATATCTCTTTTCGATGTACTGAGTATAGAGCGTTTATAAAAATAATATGTGCTTTTGCTTAATACCAGGCGGTAGCTGGCTTGTCTTTAGTTTCATGCGTGGAAGACAATGATGCTAGATAAAAAAGTATGTGTTTTATCTTTCCAGGTATTAATGGCGCACGGGTAAAGAACCATGGACTCAAATATAACAGTTATCATAACTGCTTCTCTTAATTTCTTCATCTTAATCTTGCTATCATAAGCAAATTTCTTCGAGTGTCTCTCATGAGGTTCTGGACTAAATTCAGATCGATTTTTTTTTTCGTAAATTCTCCGTCTTAATTGTTCTTCACCTTGGGCTTCCCATCCTCCATGATAAGCCTTCCTAGAGTGTAAGCCCAAAAATCCTTTACTGAACGAGCCTGCGGCAAGTTTAGAGGATTCTCGTTTTTGGGAACAAAGTGTATGTGGTGTTGTCGAACCCAGTTTTAGGTAACTTTTGAGTATTCACATTATGTTAGTTGAAATTTGGAAGGTCAGTTATCAAAATAGCTCTGACTATTCAAAGTTTCACCTCTCACTCTTTCCACAAAAAGTTGGGATACACCACTATTGAGATATTATGCACTAGACAAGGATTTTATCTACAAATTTCATTTTATGTTGGTATCTGTCACTGTTAGGACATTCCTATACGTTGTCCTTATAAAATCCATTGTTTATCTTTATTTGAGAATTACTCAAAGTGGAATACTTTTCGTCATGATTTTTTCATTGGCAAAGTGTACTTGCCTCGGTTGGCGACAGCAGCTTGGCATACTAAGGAGTTGCCTTACGTCTCTATTTAATTCCTCCTTAGTTCCAACGATTTCGTACTCTTAGAATATCTGTATTGACGAGCTGACAGACCAGCTGATCTACAGTTGGTCTGTATCACTCGTCGGGCGAACTGCCCCATTTCTAGAGCAGGGAAATCTTCTTCTTCTTCTTCTTCTTCAAGTGCCGTCTCCTAATCGGAGGTTGGATATCATCATCACTATCTTTACTCTATCCACCGCTGCTCTAAAGAGTTCTATAGAACTGCATCTAAACCAGTCCCTTAAATTCTTTAAGCATGACACGCTCCTTCTTCCTATACTCCTTCCGCCTCTTATCTTTCCCTGTATTATCAGTCTTAGCATTTCATATCGCGGTCCCCTCATTACGTGTCCCAGATATTGTAACTTTCTTATTTTTATTGTGTTTATTATTTCGCATTCTTTACCCATTTCTCGCAGTACTTCCGTGTTCGTTTTCCTCTGTGTCCATGCTATTCTAAGCATTCTTCTGTAACACCACATTTCAGATGACTGTAGCTTATTTATGTGTTCTTGCTTTAATGTCCAGCTTTCAAGTCCATATTGTAGTATCGAGAACACGTAGCATCTCAAAGCTCTTGCTCTCAGTTCTAAGCTAAGGTCTTTGTTGCAGAGAACTGTTTTCATTTTTACAAACGCATTTCTTGCTATTTCTATCCTGGTCCTTATTTCTGTTGTTTGATCATTTTTCTCTGAAATCCAGGTTCCTAGGTATTTGTATTTATCAACCCTTTCTATCGGTACATTTCCCAAATATATGCTTGTTTGTATGTTTGTTTTCTTAGTTATTATCATGTATTTGGTCTTTTTTATATTCATTTTTAGTCCATATTCTTTACAGAAATTGTTTGTTTTGTTCAGTAGTAGTTGGAGTTGTTCAGCAGAGCTTGCTATAATCACGGTGTCATCTGCATATCTTATGTTGTTAATAGATCTTCCGTTAATTATTATTCCTTCACTTTAAGATAGCAATGCTTCTTCAAAAATGGCTTCACTATATGCATTAAAGAGTAATGGAGACATAATACATCCCTGCCGAACTCCTCTCCTGATTTCAATTTCTGGACTGGGTTCGTTATCTATTACAATTTGTGCTCTCTGATTCCAGTAAAGGTTTGTTATTATTCGTAAGTCCCTTTTGTCTATGTTTTTTGTCTTTAGAATTTGGACTAATTTTTCATGTCCTACTTTGTCAAAAGCCTTCTCAAAATCAACGTAACAAACATGCACATCCACATTCATGTCCATGCATCTTTGAGCTAACACATTAAAAGCAAATAACGCCTCTCTGGTTCCTAGTCCGTTTCTGAACCCAAACTGACTATCATCTATTCCTTCTTCTAGTTTTTTGTTTATACAACCATGTATTATTTTCAAGAATAATTTGAGAATGTGACTTATTAATGATATTGTTCTGTATTCACTGCAATCTTTAGCGTTTGTATTTTTAGGGATAGCACAAAAGGTTGAGAGTAACCATTGTTTTGGTATGTTTCCTGTTTTGTACACTGTGTTAAACAAGTCTACGATAATGTCTAAGGTTTCATAATTTATACATTTTAAGCTTTCTACTGGGATTTGGTCTGGACCTACTGCTTTACCATTTTTGCTGTTTTTTAATGCCGATTTAATTTCTTCTTTTAATATCTTCAAAACCGTATCATCTTCTACTTCGACTTCCATCTGCTCTGTTCTATTGTCTTTGAACAATTCATTTATGTATTCTGTCCATCTCTTTAATTTTTCGTTAGTACTCAACACAAGTTTCCCATCTGTATCTTTTAGTATTCCCGGTTTTCTTTTTCTGTTGATCTGCGTTAATTCCTTAATTTTTTTATGTGTGTTAAAATTATCATGTCTTTTCTGGTGTTCTTCTATTTCTGCGCATTGTTCTTTTAACCACTGTTCTTTAGCCTGTTTAATTTTGGATTTTATTTGTTTATCCACATTTTTGTACATCTGATTATCTTTGTTTTTATGCTGACGTCTTTCTTCCATTAAATCTAAGATTTCCTCCGTCATCCATTGTTTCTTTTTGTATCTGGTTGGTGTAAGAATTTCTTTTTGACATTTATCTATTTCTGTCTTTATTAATAACCATTTTGTCTCTGTTTCAGTATTTTGTTGGATTTGTTCTTTAACATTCATTAAACGGTTATTAATTTCATCTGTCAGGCGTTGTTTTATGAGTGGGTTTCTTAGTTTACTTGTATCGATTTTTACATCTGTTGTTCTGCGTTTTATTATTTTCATTTTGAGCCTAATTTTGGTCACTACTGGATTGTGATCTGATCCTATGTCGGCACCTGGATAGATTTTTGAAGATATAATTGCGTTCTTGTATCTTTGTCTAATCAATACATAATCTATTTGGTTTCTTACAATTCTCCCTTCTTGATCTGCTGGTGACTTCCAGGTATATAGTCTTCTCTTTGGCATTTTAAACAATATATTAGTTATGACAAAATTATTGTTTTGGCAAAATTCGATAAGCCTGTCACCTCTTTCGTTTCTGTTGCCCAGACCATATCCTCCTGTACATTCTTCTACTTTTTCGTCTCCAACCTTTGCGTTAAAATCTCCCATTATAATTGTAACATCCTGCGTTTTAATGGATTTTAAAATATTGTCTAGGTCTTCGTAGAAAGTTTCAATATCGCTCTTTGGTTTGTCCGCAGTCGGAGCATAAACTTGTATTATGTTTAATTTGGGTTTATTCTGATTTAATTGTAAGAGGATAATTCTGTTGGAGTATGGAATGAAATTTACTACAGCTTTATCCATGTGTTTGTTTAGTATTATCCCGACACCATATCTGTGTGAACCGTCTTGACTTCCTGAATAGTATATTGTTTTATTGTTGATTTTCATCTTTCCTGAGTCGGGCCATTGGACATCGCTGATTCCTAAAATGTCTACATTCAGTCTTTCCATTTCATTAACGGCATTATGTACTTTTCCAGCTTGATGTAGACTTCTAACATTCCACGTCGCTACTTTGCAAGGTTTTCGCATGTTGACGACCGGGGAGGCCTTGCAGTCTTGTGAGTTTCCTCCTCTGCCGGATCTTGTTTTCCGAGTTTCATGATCAGTAGAGTGTTTGGTTATGTTGTTAGTCATGATGATTAACTAGGGATGCTCTATGAGCCTTTAATGCATTGGTTTCCCGTTGCCTTATGCATCTCCACGCCGTTGACCCTGCCTGGTTCGTCCGCCTTTAGAAATGATTTCTCATTTCTAGGACAAGAAGGTGCCCTTCCACTTACCGACTCTTCCACCCGAAGCTGTTGGTCAGGAAGTGGGGGATTGCTTATACCGGCAATCACTCGGACGTCAGCGTCTCGTTTGTTATCTAGCAGGATGTACCGGATGATCATGATCGAGATCATCTCACGGGCAGGTGAGGTTGACATTTGAATAGGAGAGGCTATGTATTGCGCATCACTATCCCTTACATCCCGAAATCTATCTTCCCTTAAATTGAATCTTTTAACATCAACCTAGTGTCATATAAATTTTGCAATTTACTATTTAATTATAGTATATTATTCAACGAGCATGTAATGATGGCTATTACTCACGATGATGAAGTTTGCGACACGAGCCGTTGGCGAGTGTCGTAATTCATCAGAGTGAGTTATAGCCATTACATGCAAGTAGAATACTATACTTTTTCTACGACCTTATTTATTTGGATTAGTAGAAAAATATAATTATCAACTACTAACATTATTTAAAACGAAATATTTTATTTTTCATAAGAAAATATATTTTATATAACTATGGCAACACTGTTAGAATTACACTCGTTGAGCTTACGAAACAATGGAACAGTTGTCATTATGTCATGGAATGGCGGTGGCTTTTAAAAATAAGACATATTTTAAGGCAATTACATGAAAAAGAACGTGTGCTCTCAATTAAAATCTATTGTACAATGAACAGTAAGTAAAACAGAATTCATTGATATGAATTTCATATCCGTAAGTCCTTTTACGAAATTAATACCGATTGTTTATTGTTTACCTTTTAATAACGTCAATCTTAAAATGTCAAATGTTGAATTTTAAACGTAAAAAATATACTAACCCATTGTTAAAGTTAAAAATCCTTTAAACATTTTTCAAATTTAATTGTTCATATAAATTACAATGATTATTTTATTAAATAAACAGTTTAAGTAATTTTATTTGCTAATAGGTATATTAAATGTGCCATGCACCACTTGAATCTAACTTCAACCCGTGAGTAATGACCCACGAGTAACTTCAGCCCGTGAGTAATAAATTATTACTCACGGGTAAAGTAATGGGTGTTATTATCTATTCAAAAATAGCGAATAATGAGTATACAGTACGTCCATAAAGTAAAGCATAAATTCGTTATTTTGTAAACCGGCGACTTCAAGAAAAAATCCCGAAACAGGTCGATTTTTATTTTTAAATTACGATTTTTTGGAATATCTGTCATACTAGTGACGTCATCCGTCTGAACGTGATGACGTAATCGATGATTTTTTTAAATGAGAATAGGGTCAAGTGATAGCTTATTTGAAAGGGTATTTAATTCTCTATTCACTAATGTAAACATTAACATAATTATTTATACAGGGTGTTTAAAAAACATTCTTTTTAATTAAAATAATTAAGACAAAAAGAAGAATGTATGTAGTTTATTTAATTCAAAATGCGTTTTACTACTGTCAGAAAACAGAAAAAAATTTATTTGACAAATAACCATTGATTTTCGCTTAAACGAAATATTTAAACTGGCAAGAGGCAGGTGGGTGGCTTTAACATTGAATTTAAGCGAAAAACAATATTTATTTGTCAAATAAACATTTTTTCCTGTTTTCTGACAACATTAAAACGTATTTTGAATTAGATAAATTACATACCTACATTCTTCTTTTTATCTTAATTATTTTAATTAATAAAATGTTTTTTAAACACCTTGTATAAATAATTATGTTAATCAAAAATGAATAACCATTTTCAATTTCGTTACAAAACGAAAATACAGCCGAACCATATTCCAGTCCAATCAGAGAGTGCTGCAAGCACCTCTACCGGTTTCGAAACTTATTAGACTTTCATCAGGAGGCACATATGCTGCTCTCCCTGATCCAACCAAAACAAACCCCAGCGTGCAGTCCCGAATTGCAACGAACGAAATGGCATAGATGCCCTAGCGGCAACTGCTAGCAAAATACTAAGTTTTCACTCTAATGGCATATAACATATCCCACCAGAATGAAAACAATGGGAACCTTCTCTGGTTACACCTCCGAGGCTTCTACAATTTGCAAGCCATACGGATGCTGAGACTAAGGAAGATGAGGGAATTCTACAATTTACAATTCACGTCACATCTGCTCAGCGCGGTAAAGTTCCAACGAGACTGGTTCCCTTCATACTCCACACAGAGTAAATGTAAATCAAAAATGAATAACCATTTTCAATTTCGTTGCAAAACGAAAATACAGCCGAACCATATTCCAGTCCAATCAGAGAGTGCTGCAAGCACCTCTACCGGTTTCGAAACTTATTAGTCTCTCATCAGGAGGCACATATGCTGCTCTCCCTGATCCAACCAAAACAAACCCCAGCGTGCAGTCCCGAATTGCAACGAACGAAATGGCATAGATGCCCTAGCGGCAACTGCTAGCAAAATACTAAGTTTTCACTCTAATGGCATATAACATATCCCACCAGAATGAAAATGGGAACCTTCTCTGGTTACACCTCCGAGGCTTCTACAATTTGCAAGCCATACGGATGCTGAGACTAAGGAAGATGAGGGAATTCTACAATTTACAATTCACGTCACATCTGCTCAGCGCGGTAAAGTTCCAACGAGACTGGTTCCCTTCATACTCCACACAGAGTAAATGTAAATCAAAAATGAATAACCATTTTCAATTTCGTTGCAAAACGAAAATACAGCCGAACCATATTCCAGTCCAATCAGAGAGTGCTGCAAGCACCTCTACCGGTTTCGAAACTTATTAGTCTCTCATCAGGAGGCACATATGCTGCTCTCCCTGATCCAACCAAAACAAACCCCAGCGTGCAGTCCCGAATTGCAACGAACGAAATGGCATAGATGCCCTAGCGGCAACTGCTAGCAAAATACTAAGTTTTCACTCTAATGGCATATAACATATCCCACCAGAATGAAAACAATGGGAACCTTCTCTGGTTACACCTCCGAGGCTTCTACAATTTGCAAGCCATACGGATGCTGAGACTAAATTGTAGAATTCCCTCATCTTCCTTAGTCTCAGCATCCGTATGGCTTGCAAATTGTAGAAGCGTCGGAGGTGTAACCAGAGAAGGTCTGGTTACACCTCCGACGCTTCTACAATTTGCAAGCCATACGGATGCTGAGACTAAGGAAGATGAGGGAATTCTACAATTTAGTCTCAGCATCCGTATGGCTTGCAAATTGTAGAAGCCTCGGAGGTGTAACCAGAGAAGGTTCCCATTGTTTTCATTCTGGTGGGATATGTTATATGCCATTAGAGTGAAAACTTAGTATTTTGCTAGCAGTTGCCGCTAGGGCATCTATGCCATTTTTTTCGTTGCAATTCGGGACTGCACGCTGGGGTTTGTTTTGGTTGGATCAGGGAGAGCAGCATATGTGCCTCCTGATGAGAGACTAATAAGTTTCGAAACCGGTAGAGGTGCTTGCAGCACTCTCTGATTGGACTGGAATATGGTTCGGCTGTATTTTCGTTTTGCAACGAAATTGAAAATGGTTATTCATTTTTGATTTACATTTACTCTGTGTGGAGTATGAAGGGAACCAGTCTCGTTGGAACTTTACCGCGCTGAGCAGATGTGACGTGAATTGTAAATTGTAGAATTCCCTCATCTTCCTTAGTCTCAGCATCCGTATGGCTTGCAAATTGTAGAAGCGTCGGAGGTGTAACCAGAGAAGGTTCCCATTGTTTTCATTCTGGTGGGATATGTTATATGCCATTAGAGTGAAAATTTAGTATTTTGCTAGCAGTTGCCGCTAGGGCATCTATGCCATTTCGTTCGTTGCAATTCGGGACTACACGCTGGGGTTTGTTTTGGTTGGATCAGGGAGAGCAGCATATGTGCCTCCTGATGAGAGACTAATAAGTTTCGAAACCGGTAGAGGTGCTTGCAGCACTCTCTGATTGGACTGGAATATGGTTCGGCTGTATTTTCGTTTTGCAACGAAATTGAAAATGGTTATTCATTTTTGATTTACATTTACTCTGTGTGGAGTATGAAGGGAACCAGTCTCGTTGGAACTTTACCTCGCTGAGCAGATGTGACGTGAATTGTAAATTGTAGAATTCCCTCATCTTCCTTAGTCTCAGCATCCGTATGGCTTGCAAATTGTAGAAGCCTCGGAGGTGTAACCAGAGAAGGTTCCCATTGTTTTCATTCTGGTGGGATATGTTATATGCCATTAGAGTGAAAACTTAGTATTTTGCTAGCAGTTGCCGCTAGGGCATCTATGCCATTTCGTTCGTTGCAATTCGGGACTGCACGCTGGGGTTTGTTTTGGTTGGATCAGGGAGAGCAGCATATGTGCCTCCTGATGAGAGACTAATAAGTTTCGAAACCGGTAGAGGTGCTTGCAGCACTCTCTGATTGGACTGGAATATGGTTCGGCTGTATTTTCGTTTTGCAACGAAATTGAAAATGGTTATTCATTTTTGATTTACATTTACTCTGTGTGGAGTATGAAGGGAACCAGTCTCGTTGGAACTTTACCGCGCTGAGCAGATGTAACGTGAATTGTAAATTGTAGAATTCCCTCATCTTCCTTAGTCTCAGCATTCGTATGGCTTGCAAATTGTAGAAGCCTCGGAGGTGTAACCAGAGAAGGTTCCCATTGTTTTCATTCTGGTGGGATATATTATATGCCATTAGAGTGAAAACTTAGTATTTTGAATTATGTTAATGTTTATATTATGGAATAGAGAATTTAGAATAGGCTCTTTCAAATGAGCTAGCACATGACCCCTATTCTCATTTAGAAAAATCATCGATTACGTCATCACGCCCAGATGGATGACGTCACTAGTATGATAGATATGCCAAATTAATCGGAAATTAAAAATAAAAATCGACCTGTCTCGGGATTTTTTCTTAAAGTCGCCGGTTTACGAAATAATGAATTTATGCGTTACTTTATGGACGCACTGTATTATTAATCGGTCGTAGAAAAAATTTATTATATTATACTTTATGACTTAAAGGTTTTATTAACCAAATGTGGGCTAGTTTCAACTACAAATAGAATGTTTCACTGATGATGGTCTAACTCGACCGACAACATTCTGAATGAAGCCACTGGAAGCCATGAAATTTAAAACTTTAACATTGTCATATGTCATGTCACTTAGCATTTGTCTGCCAAATAGGTATGAGACAATATTGTAAATAATATCGGTAAAAATATTCTAAATTTATTAATAAATTATTCTTTTCAGCTATTAAAGGTCATCATGTGGTAGGCGGGGCTAGGGGGGTTTACCCCCCTATAGACCTGGCGCCGCCATCACGGATCACCACGGCGACCGACACAGGTGAGCTATTATATTATATACTATATACATATAATAAGTATGTTACATTTGAAGTTTCCGCGGGAGCTATATGGGCTTTCTGTGGTTTTCCGGGTTTGACTCCGAGTTGAATAATTTTGGTTTTTAAAAAAACCATTATTTTGACGCCGTTTCGGCAACATCGCACTTGCCATTATCAAGTCAGGTAGTCCCATTCTCGCTGCTGCTTGAAGTAGACTGAATTTTTATTCACGATACGGTTATTTATATAGTTGATCGTGATGGGTTCCCTCGCCTGCGCGATTTCTGGCTCTTGTTATTGGCCCAGTATAGGCTGGAGGGGCAGGAGGGGTGATATTCGTCGATGTCATTGTCTGTTTTATTTTGGTATTTTTCTTCAGTACCGTTTTCCATATTTTAGGAAGCCGTTGAGCATCATCTCTTTGGTTCAGACTGTTGGGATTTTTTTCTATTTCTATCCGTTATTCTACTTCCGAATATATTTACATCTGTTATGTGGGAAGTCAGACGAACTGAACGTTTTAAACTTTTGACAGTTTTGAATTTAATGAAATTAGTTTGATTTTTGTGGAATTAAAATATTAAAATACAACAAAACATAGAGTAAGAAAATAATATATTAGATGAATATTAGTAGAAATTTTGTTGGTAATCAAATTATGTAAATAAAAGCATTGCGTACTAGGTAGGTACATTTAAACATTTTACATTTTCCAAATAGGTAGGTAAATACCTAAGTAATTTTTTATTACAATACTGAAACATTTACAATTACGTACCTGTTGCTCTTAAAAATTATTTAAAAATTCATTACAATTATAAACTTGCTTTTGTCTTTGTCTTTACAACAATAAAACATACATAATATACACAATATTTGTTTACCCATAACCGACATATTGAACAATTATTGACAGGTCATTGTAATTACCCAATCAGAGCGCGTATAAATTTTCAGCTGCGCCCAGGACCAACACTTTTGATGAATTCGCGCACATATAGGTACATTTACTCCCAAACGCGCCTAAAGAAGTATAACTTCAAAAAACAAGAAAAAAAAAATAAAATCACTGGAAGCGAAACTGGACAATACTGGAGAAATATAGCCACTGGATTCGGAACTGGATATGGAACTGGATAGTATTAGAAAACTGGGCGAACATTAATATTATGTGATTTGCAAAGTTTACCAATTGTATAATATAGAATTTTTTACGATACTGATATTGTTTAAAAACATTAATAATATCGATTTAAAATGTTAATAAATTTTTTATTTGTTATAAGAATCAAAGGAAAATTATGATTAGGCGAATGAAGCCATAGGTTTCGCAGTCAATATCCCAACCACATACACAAGCTCCATTTTAGTTGGAAAATTTTTGTTGTGATATTCTCGACTCTTGTTTTTGATCTTACCCAGTCGTTCCCCTTTTTATCTGAGTACTGAGTACGGAATATATGGTTTGAAAATAAATATACAGAAAACTAAAGTAATGATCATCGATAGAATCAGAAACAACCAAACAGAGATAAAATATTTGGGAGGTTACGAAGTGGTAACAATTTAATTACTTGGGCTCCATCATCACTACAGTGGAGAGTACGAAGACGAGATCCTTCGACGCATTGCAATGGTAAGATCGGTAACATTCAAATTCCCAAAAATATGGAAGAACAATGACATTACAAAATGCACAAAATTACGCCTTGTTGGAGCATTAATATTTCGGAATCGCCACCTACCCTTCAGAAACAGGAACCATAAAAGTAAGCATTGGTAGCCAATAGTTAAAGGAGTGAAGTATTGATGTCAAATGTGCTCAAAAATGCTTGAGATAACATGAAAATTGTTCAGTTTTTGATTATTTTCTAATAGCCTACAGTTTCGTTCTTTTTCTTGCAGTACCGTCTCCTATCAGAGGTTGGCTACCATCACAGCAATCTTAACTTTGTTGGCTGCAGCTCTGAACAACTGTATTGAACTGCACCCGTACCACTTCCTTAAATTTCATAACCGGGAAATCCTCCTACGTCCCACATTTTTCTTTCCCGATATTGTCCCTTGGACTACGAGTCTTAGCAGGGAGTACTTTTCCCCTGTCATTATGTGGCCCAGATATTCCAGTTTTCTCGTTTGTATGGTTTTTATACACCTACAATGTTGGCAAAAAAATGACTGGATGAACCAAGAAATTCTAGACCTGATGGAAGTTCGACGAAAATACAAAAATAGAAATATTATCAAATACAGTGAAATCAACAAACTCATAAAAAGAAAAATTAAACAGGCCAAAGAATCCTGGCTCTAGAATTCATGTAAAGAAATAGAAGACTTCCAAAAAAAGCATTACAGTTTCAACCTTCACAAAAAATAGGTCTGGATCCCGCGTATGAAAAAAAAAGAAAGTGTGTGTACTTTGTACGCACGTAAGAAGTTATACTTCTACTACATATTATGTGATTTTTAAGACAATACCAAAAATTTTAAAAAATAAAAGAATAAAACGTACACAAACACATTGAAAAATGCCACAAAGAAAAAATTATTTCTGAACGATAATAATTGTTGGTAAAAATTTTAAATACGCATTTTCTGAAAAAAAAATTATATAACAAATATACTTACAATCATAAAATGCATAAAAAATAAAAAAATAAAAACTTGCATCGGGAATCGAACCCGTGAATTTCGGGGCGCTTTGATTCATAATCGAAGCCTAGACTCACTCGTCCAATTCCATATTATTTGTCATGTGGAAAAATAGGGTAACTGAACGTTTTACTGTTTGACAGTTGTTTTGAATATAATTAAATTATGTAGTTTAAATTTTGTGGAAGAAAATATTAAAATATAACAAAACAGTAAGAAAACCTTAGATTAACGAAACCGGTAGATATAACATGGACAAGTGCGCAGCCTGTCCGTTTCCCCTAAATCCCCAATCCTTTGTCCTGCCAATTGCCAATCAAAATAGCAGACAGAGTATATCCCCTCCATCACTGTCCGCCGGCAATAATTTGTTCTCTGGTTTAAATTTTTTACGTTCAATCTTCGGTAAATTGTGTGATTTTAAAGGTTAAGATTTCCCTAGCCATATTTGTATCGAGGGGAAGTTGTACTTCAGAATCGGACTTATACATTTTAATACTAGCAAAATACATTTTAAATAAATTAGCGTCGAATTGCATTTCTGATTGTTTCAATACATACTATTATAAATAATAAATTGTATTAAAATTGGGGGTCAATATTCGATTTCGCTTAAAGTCATGATTTTTATACTTCTACGGTTTATTTGATAGTGATATAAATTTAAAAAATTATAAACACTAAAGCTCCGCCGTAATTTACGACTTCAGTGCTTAAACAGGCGTTGTATTTTCGTATATAATATCACAAGAGAGAAAATTTTGCCGGCAATATTTTCGACTGGTATGAAAGTTTGTTGCCTGGCAATTTTCGCGAATTAAATTTTGACTTAAATCACGAGACGTCAGTCGAGTGATTTTGCCAAAATTTCATAAGCGAAAATTACCAAAAGGCAACGAACTTGAATGAAACCACGAGAAAATTTTGCCGGAAATAATTTTCTCTCGAATGATATTCGACAAGATTATTTCACGAGACAATTAATGCACCATATCAACGAAATATAATCTTTATTTCTTTATTTATTTATTTGTCTTTATTTATTATCTGTCATAATTTTGTCGCTGAAAAATCACGTCGCTAAGGAGTTTTTTCAGTAGGAAACGAAGCGTTGCTATGCCGTTTTATCAGTTAAAAACAGTCTAGTGAAATAGTCGACATAACAAATTTGAAATCTACCTTTTTAGATCCTACATCAGGTCGTGAAATTGCAGTATTTTTTTTATCCTTGTAGCTAATAAATTGAGAAAAGAGCACATATAAAAATCAAAAGATGAAAGTAAGATTAGCAACACAACTACTCACCGATTCTGTAGCTGATGCTATTTAATTTTTAAATGAAACTTTGCAAATAGAACAATTTAAAAACTGCGAAGAAACTGTTAAATTTATCCGAGTTATTAACAAATTATTTGATATATTTAATTCTAGAAGCATTTACCAAAAGGGATATAAGCAACCTATTAATGAAGAAAATTACATTCCTATTGTAAACTTTTTAGAGGAGATCTCAGATTATTTGGAATCATTTTCATTTATAAATATGAAACTTGTATGTAAAAGTAGGAAAAAAATGGGCATTATTGGTCTGTTAATTAGATCGAAGGGGGGTAACAACAATAACCCGACAGTCAGACAATTCAAAAGTGCGTATAAAAAATGATGCTGCATCTTGAATGAAGAGATTCATTTATGGGCAATATGAATTATGGATATTTTATTATTCCAAAATTGTCCTGAATACATACCTGTCACTCCTCCCACCCATTTGTCCCAACTTAAAATATTTGGCAGGCTTTGCGCATCTGTTTCTTGCCTGAACGTTATATCTTTCGTTTCGTTAATCTAAGAAGAAAACAATATATTAGATGAAGATTGGTAGAACTTTTGTTGGTAATCAAATTAAGTATGTAAATCAAAGCATTACATACCTACTAGATATATAAATCTACGCCAAAAAATCATAATTTAAAAATAAAAATCGGACCTAATTTGGGATTTCTCTCTAAAATCCCCATTCTTGAGAAAATAAATGTATGTATTCCAACCTAATCCAAATGTATAATTACAATATGATTATAATAAAAAGTACTTACCAAATTAGAATGAGTTTTCCTTGTCCAAAATAGTCCAAAAGTCCAAAAATATAGGTATATGAAAACTATTTAAAAAGGCAGTATAACTATTAACTAACTTTGTTTCTTTTCCCACAAATTTCAAAACGCAACAACCATAAATAATCAAACTACAAACTACGTACAGCTGTGCCACAGCCGCCATGTTGAATAATTTTTGACATGTCATTTGAACATCCAATCAGAACAAAGTTATAATGCGCATGCGCCGGGATCATAGGTTTTAACATATACAAATTCACCCTCATATCGCCGGTAAAGAAGTATAACTTCAAAAAGTTGATTAATAGCAAGCTGAAAATTTGATAATAGCTTAAGGGTGTCTAGTCGGACAAACTTTGATATATGGGAACACTGGAACAGGGGAAGTTTTAATTGTGGAATGTATTTTGTCCGACAGAACAGACTTAAACTCTCCGAACAGAGATTAAACTCTCATGCAAAAATCAGACTGCTATTATCACCAAATGGGCGTTTTACTGAGTGGAACATGTAGAATATGTCAAATGACAGGAATTATGACAGGTGATATATAGCAGTCTGATTTTTGCATGAGAGTTTAATCTCTGTTCGGAGAGTTTAAGTCTGTTCTGTCGGACAAAATAAATGTGCCGTTTTCGTGGTCGGACCGTTCCAAATTTTTAACCTGTTCCACAATTAAAACTGCCCCTGTTCCAGTGTTCCCATATATCAAAGTTTATCCGACTAGACACCCTTAAGCTATTAACAAATTTTCAGCTTGCTATTAATCAACTTTTTTTTCATACGCGGGATCCAGACCTAAAACTTAAATATACCTCCGGAGTTAGAAAACAGAAAAATGCCCACGTACTTAAAACCGCAGACGGAAAAATTTGTGATCACGAACAACAGTGCAAAGAATGGGAGAGACACATCAGTGACATTTTTGACGATGCTTCTCGAGAAAATGCTCCAAATACTACCTGTGACAACCAATTAGACAGAGGTCCCGGTATACAGAAGTCGTAAAAGCAATACAACAAGCCAAAAACAATAAAGCACCTGGACCAGATCAAATCCCTGTTGAGCTACTTAAAATTTTAGATGAGGAAAACATTACCTACTTGACTACTTTCTTTAACAAAATTTACAACGAAGGAAAAGTACCAGATGATTGGTTGGAGTCACTGTTTATAACATTACCAAAGAAAAGCAGGCCCACCAAATGCAGCGATTTTAGACTTATCAGTTTGATGAGTCACACACTTAAGATACTTTTACCTATTATACAAAACCGAGTATTCCTTCTGTGCGAAACTAGAATGGGTAATATGCAATTTGGATTTAGAAATGGTCTAGGAACTAGAGAAGCACTATTTTGTATGCGCGTTCTATTACAAAAAAGTTGTGAATTCCGAAAGAACGTTTATGTTTGTTTCATCGACTTCCAGAAGGCATTAGACCGAGTACAACATGATACACTTTTCGATTGCCTGCAGGCAGCAGGACTTTGACCACAACGATATAAGACTGCTGAAATACTTATATTACAATCAAGTAGCCTCTATCCAAATTGGAGACAGTCGTACTGAAAAACTGCCGATAAAACTTGGAGTACGACAAGGTTGTGTTTTATCACCCACACTTTTTAATCTGTACTCTGAAGAAATCTTTAGGGAGGCTTTGGATTTGGATGACAGACAAGAGGGAGGAATGCGAGGCGGAGAAGTAATCAACAATATTAAATACGCTGACGATACAGCCATTCTTGCTGAAAATTTACAAGATCATCAGACACTACTAAATCTAGTCAGTGAAGCAAGTTATCGGAGATGCCTTAAAATCAACATTTCAAAAACAAAGTGGATGGCAGTTGGAAAGATTAATATAGATCAAGGTCAGCTTTCTCTTGATGGACAGAAGTTAGAACGGGTAAATCATTTCAAGTACCTTGGCAGCTGGTTAAATGTAAATTGTGACTTTGATGAATAGATAATAACTAGGATCGAAATATCACGGAAGGCTTTTATGACCTGGAAACCAGTTTTATGTAACAGAAACCTGTCGATGAATATTCGAAAGAAGGTGCTGAAATGTTTTGTGTGGTCTATCCTATTGTATGGTTGTGAGACATGCACGTTAAAAACCACAATGCTAGACAAAATAGAAGCATTAGAATTGTGGTGCTATCGACGAATACTAAAGATATCGTGGGTTTCGCACACTTCCAATGAAGATGTTCTTCAAATTCTGAATTCAGAACGTCTGCTCATAAGCATCATAAAGAGAAGAAAAACAGAATACTTTGGCCATATAATTAGAGGACCTAAATACCATCTGCTTCGCCTTATAATACAAGGAAAAGTGGAGGGAAAGAGATGGATTGGTCGAAAGAAACTTTCATGGCTGCGTAATATTAGACAATGGTGTGGCTGCACAGTAGAAGAATTATTTCGCGCAGCAGACGATAGAGAGAGATTTCAGAAAATTGTAAACATGATGACGGCTAACGTCTGAATACAGACACGGCACCTAAAGAAGAAGAAGATGGTTTTTATGACTTCGCATTCGTTCCTCATCTTCAGCAAAACATCTTGATTTGTTACTCTCTCTGTCCATGGTATTTTCCACATTCTCCTGTACTGTAGCACCACATCTCGAAAGCCTCAATGTTTTTGCGGTGTTTATCTTTTCCAAGCTTCCATGCCGTACAGCAGAACGGAGAAAACATATCACCTTAACGTTCTCGTTCTTAAGTTTATATTTATGTCCCGGATGTATAGGAACTTTTTCATTTTGATAAATGATTGTCTCGCTATTTCTATTCGCCTCTTAATTTCTCTTGTCTGGTGATTAGTATCAGTGAACCAAACCCCTAAATATAACAGTTTCGTTACGTTTTTACTAATTTTACAAATAATCTTATGATCCAACTTTATGCAAAATATAGGGCAATAATATTGTACCGTAAAATGTTAATAATATTTAAAATATATTGCTCCTATAAATATTGAAAACATTGAAATAATTTTCCGGATCCTGGACATTCATTTCTCCCTCCGGACAAATAAATGTCTAGGATAAAGTATTTTAGTCCTGTCGCCAGGGGGGGTACAACGGCCTCCTTAATTCAGATGGACTTACTCAAGTTTTTTTTATGTATTTTGACCCGTAGAACACGAATTTTTTGGGTAACAGTTGATCCGGATGTCGATAAGATTGTTATAAACAAAGAACTTGAGGAATTACATAACAGCGATTTTTCGTAAAACAAAACATTTTTTTGTATTTTTTGGGTGATTCTCAGCAAAAAATAGTCTTACAAGTTTTTTCGTAGGATGCATAGTTTTCGAGATAAACGCGGTTGAACTTTCAAAAAATCGAAAAAGTGCAATTTTTGAACCGGAATAACTTTTGACTAAAAAATAAAATAGCAATTCTGCTTACTGCATTTGAAAGTTCAAGTCAAATTACATAGGTTTTGATTATTAGCATTGCTAAAAATTAAGTTTTTATTTGTCAAACAAAGCTATAAACAGATAGTGTTTCCCGTGCCAAATGCATGCGTTTTAATGTAGGTAATATACGTAGAAATTCTGTATGCGCGCCTACTCGTTCGATTTCAAATTAGAAATGCATTGAAAACATCATTCAATCACTATGTGTTTATAGCTTTTTTTAACAATAAAAAAATTATTTTTTAGCAATGAAAATAATCAAAACTGATAGAATTTGACTTGAACTTTCAAATGCAGTAAGCAGAATTGCTATTTTATTTTTCAATCAAAAGTTATTCGGGTTTAAAAATTGCAATTTTTCGATTTTTTAAAAGTTCAACCTCGTTTATGTCGAAAACTATGCATCCTACGAAAAAACTTGAAAAAACATTTTTTACTTAGAATGACCCAAAAAATACAAAAAAATGTTTTGTTTTGCGAAAAATCGCTGTTATGTGATTCCTCAAGTTCTTTGTTTATACCAATCTTATCGACATCTGGATCGACTGTTACCCAAAAAATTCGTGTTCTACGGGTCAAAATACATAAAGAAAACTTGGGTAAGTCCATCTGAATTAAGGAGGCCGTTGTACCCCTACTGGCGACAGGACTATTTGGGATAATTGAAAAACGGGCTTAAAGGAGATATCGACAATTACAGGTCCTAAAACATGGTTGAACTTATTTAGGTAAACATATTGGTACTCTAGTTCACTTCACGGATTTTGTCCAATAAGTGAAATTATAATCGAGACATTTAGAGTTACATTTCTGTCAGATACAGGCAAAATAGAATTTAAACGCAAGCTCATGTTTTTAATCAGCGCCTAAAGTTCAGTTTATTTCAAGATGCACTAGAAATAAACAAACCAAGACACGTTGAATGTTACAAGGAGCACTCCCAAATCATGATTTACAAAGCTTATACACTGTAAATCATGATTCGGGAGTGCTTCTCGTAACATTCAACGTGTCTTGGTTTGTTTATTTCTAGTGCACCTTTATTGTGATTTTAGTATAGGCAACTGCATCTAGTTTCACCTGTAATTAGAAAATATTCAATACAGACGTATTTACTTAATAGGCTGTTGATTATGTTCAAAATAAAATAGGTAATAGGTACTACAACGTTAACGGGGTTTTATTGTTTCATATGGTAAATGAACCTCTAAATATGAAAAAACCGCGGAGTGCTACCATTTAAATGGGTCGGTTTTTTTAGAAAGGGGTGAATTAATAGGGTGAATTAGGGTGAGTTCTATGCACTTTTGGTACAAACACGTCTACAGAAAAATTGTTCCAGGTTAAATTCACTATCGAAATATCACATTTTAAAGTCAAAAATATTTTTTTTCAAAAAGATAATAAAGAAAATAAAAAAGAACACGAAAGAACCCATGTTTTGGCCCCATAACTTTTTTCCACGGGGTTATAGGTATGGTCTATTCCACGACTTTTTTGGATTATCGTGACAACGAATATTTTAGTGTCCAATATAAGAAGTACGAAAGTAAATTGCTCTAATACTTGTTCCAATAAACAACAATGTATTTTGCAATTTACTTTCTTTCTTCATATTTTGCATAGTAAAATATTCGTTGTCGCGTTAATCCAAAACAGTCGTATATTCTGGAATGGGGTATATAGACATTTAGACCTTGATAATTATTACAATTTATGAATTATATATTAAGGGCCGGTTGTTCGAAGGCTAATCAAAAATGGAATCAACTGATCATTATCAAATATTTAATTCCTGTCACGCAACTGTCAATGCCAACTTTGTTTGGGTTGCTGAAAACATAATTGATTACAATTATGAGATTTATTAACCAATTATGTTAATAATTGTTATGTTAATTAATAATTAATAATTAATTAATCAATCAATTATGTTAATTACCATAATGATAATTGACATAATTGATTACAATCATCTGATTGACGTACGAATGAGGGGTGTTTTTATTTGATGGTTGTTAAGGGGACTTTTATAATCAACTTCTTGATTAGCGTTCGAACAACCGGCCCATAATCAGTTGGTTGTTGTTTGTTTGTTTATTTTATTATTTGTCTGTCATAAGAAATATAATATAATGTCAGACCAATCAGATACACTGCTCAAAATGATCAAATCTTACTAAGAGTCGTATCAGTTTTTTAGAAACCAGCTGTACATGACGCCCTCTGGGTAAAACATCATTTTTGGTGACCGATTTAGATTTCTCGTCCCAAGAAACCCCCGTTTAAAAAATTTTGTGTTGGTACCCCATACCTATCAGGAAATATTCAAGAATAAATAAAATAAAAGTTTATCTTTGACTTCCTCGAAATTGGATACTTTAAACAATTATTGAGTTTATTCCATTTTATAATAATGTGAAGTATTTTTGAAAATGGTTTTAAATATAGTTACTATTACTATACTGATTTATAAATAATAGGTAACGGTTTTCAAACAAAAGTAGCCATTATATTTTATAACCAAATGAGTATGTTTAATGTACAATAATATACATTGTTAATAATATTTGATTATACTTTTATGGCAGAATCATGTAATTTAAAAACTGATAATATAATTATATCCAATTCTATCCAATATTAATTAACAAATTCTATTAATTTGTACAAACATTTTCCATAATTCAATAATTTAATTTTTTTGGTATATATTTGATTACACAGTATGCCGCAATATGTCGAAATATAATCATAAGAGTTTAAAAGTTTTAATAATACACATTTTTTATATTTATACAGAGTGCGACATTAGTGCGAGGAAGTTCAATTAATCCTTTGTCGTAAGAGATACGAAAAAAAAAATATTTAAGTAAAAGCTGGAGCATGGATAGGACCATAATTTGAAAATATTTTCAAATATACAGGGCGACCGGTATTGACAGGGTGAAACAAACCTCTTTTTTTTAATGGAATACCCTATATATTTTTACATTTTTGGATTCTCCTTTGTGTATTATTTCTTGAAATATAAGGATATAAAATGTTATACGAGGTAGTTTAAAAGATTAGTAGGCTAATTCTCACCGTAAAATCTAAGAATAGACATCGACACAGATTAACATAACATGGATAAGACGAAAAAAACTCTCCTGGTTGAGAAATTTGATACAGTGGACAGGCTTGACAGAAGACCAATTGATATACGTATCTCAAGACGAAGATCAATATATAGTCGGTTCGCTAATCTCAGACACAACTGTCTGAGACTACTAATTTAAGTAATTATTTTTGCGAAGTCACTTAGGTACATTTTGACAGTCTAGACATTAAAAAATTCAAAATATTTCCTAAAAAATATCTTTACGCTCTTTTCAATGGCGGTATACACCTTTTAGAAAAATTAATATATACAGGGCGAAAGAATTGAATACAAAAACAACATATTTTTACAAAAAACCAGGAAAAACACAACTTCTGGTAAACCGATTCTTCCGGTTCAAGACCTCGATCTTATACATAAAAACAAGAACCTATAGACCAAAATTTGGTTGAAATCGGACTTTTCGTTCAAAAGTTATCGTACGATTAGTGCAATATGTATAGTCGCTATTTTGAATGCCCGCCATTTTTGTAAAAGGCAAAATCTGAGATGGCCTCATATCGTTGTGTCAGAACAACAAGGTTCTAACTGCCTCAGGTGCCATTTTTAGTTATGACTGTTTAAAGTTTCTATGTTATGTATTTATTTTACTATTGTCGCCACTTTTATGTGTTAACAATGTAAATTTTTAAAAAAATTAATATATTTTTATTAACAGTAAAAGGTTCCTTCAATAGTTAATACAAAGGAGTTCTGATTTGAGAAATGAATTAAACTTATTTAATCAAGTTCTATTTTCCACACATACCTTTGTTTAACAATTAGTATACAATAAAACAACTTCTAGTTGTTTAATAACGTTGTGTACTTAGTTGACTGTTTTTATGTCAGTTAGAAGCTTGTTAACTTATCAACATTTAAAATTCTCTGAGATAGAACCTTGTAACTTACGTATTTCAGCCACCTGTTAATAGATGTCGGTGCTAGGATCATATTAAGGTAAAGAACATAAAATAGAACCAAGTTACATAAAAATCTCAATTTTAAAAAATTTGCCGATAGAACCTTGTTATTCTGACACAACGATATATAAATTTGAACCTTTACATGTGTAATATATGTCGTCCAAATTATAGAAATCTACCATTAAATTCACAATAATTCTTATAATATTTGCACGAATCTGCCGCACATAGGTACATGTGAAGATACGTTATGTATTCATTAAATGGTAATTAACATAACTAAAAAGTTCAAAATATTTCCTAAAAAATATTTTTATGCTATTTTTAATGGCGGTAAACCTTTTTGAAAAATTAATATATACAGGTGAAAAAATTGAAAAAAAAAACAACATATTTTTATAAAAAAACACCAGCAAAAACACAACTTCTGGTAAAACAATTCTTCCAGTTAAAGACCTCGATCTTACTCGATATACATCAAAAAAAGAACCTATACATCAGATTTGGTTGAAATCGGGCTTTTCCTTCAAAAGTTATCGTGCTATTAGTCACATATGTATAGTCGCCATTTTGAATGCCCGCCATTTTTGTAAAAGACAAAATCTGAGATGGCCTCATATCTACATTTGAACTTTTATGATGTGTGGTATATGTGGACCAAATTATATGCTTGTATTATTAAATGCACAGTTCTTATAATATTTGCACGTATCTGCCGCACTATTACAAAAGAAGCAAAATACACCATCTCAAACGTTATGAAAAAATAGATGTTTTGAAAAAAAAAGAAGTTTGTGCAACCCATTAAACCAGAGACAATTTTTTTTAAGTCAGAGCGCAATCGTTTATAAATATTAAGATATGCATAATTAACATTGTGGAAACTTTTTAAAATTAGTAAACCAAAAGAAAGGTCGCCGAGGCCGCATAGTGGTGGGAATTTCTTTCAGACTCATGAAAACTGAAAACGGTATTTCAAAATATGGAGCGCGCTTGAAAAACTGCAATATCTCTGGTTATACGTAACGTAAAGCCTTATTTTTTGTTGATTTAGGGTAGCTCGTCCAAATAATAAGTTCAAACATATTTTCACCCCTATAAAACCACCACCAATTTTTTAAGAATTTAGTGGTATACTGCTCGAGAGGCATATTCTAAATATTTCGGTCCATGTTTTGTCCAAGTGCTTTTTCGGCTTCGTGTCCTGAAGTATATTATTACAAACTCTTAGAATGGAACTACGCTTCGCAGTACCTTTTTAATCAACGTTTCTTTGGTATTTTTTCCAGTGAAAACTGGCTAGAAAGAGAAACTGCCTTGTAATTTTTGTCCCTATTGCAATTTTTAACAAGTTCTCTATATATTGTCTTTTTATGTTATGTTTATGTATTTTTTATATTTTGTTTTTTATGTTTGTATTTTTTGGTATTTTTGTTCTATTAAAAAATGGTTAGAAAGAACATAAATAGCGATTTATAGTCTAAGATCTGGGAGCTGATTTTGTGCCTGATAAGTAATATGGAAAAACTATACGGAGATATGTTGAATTAGTTGTGTACATGACTTTCCCCAACGGCCGGAAACCAGAGTGGGGGACGAGGGTAGTTATAAGGGGTCAAAGTGGCGGTTTTTTTAATTTTTTTGTGACGCTCATAATCGAGATAGTGCACCAAAATTTGGGAATAAGTAGGTCATGACGTAACTAAGTAAAATCTCTAGGGGCGGAACGCTGCGTGGCCGAAAAAGGAGTGGGGGTAGGGGCAAATATAAAAAATATAAGGGTTTTTTGCGACGTTCGTGATTGAGATAGTGCACCAAAATTTGCGATTAAGTAGACCATGACATAACTAAGTAAAATCCCCAGAGCCGGAAACCAGAGTGGGGGACGAGGGTAGTTATAAGGGGTCAAAGTCGCGGTTTTTATTATTTTTTTTGTGACGCTCATGATCTAGATAGTGCACCAAAACTTGGAAATAAGTAGGTCATGACGTAACTAAGTAAAATCTCTAGTGGCGGAATGCTGCGTGGCCGACAAATGAGTGGGGGTAGGGGTGAATAGAAAAAATATAAGGGTTTTTTGCGACGTTCATGATTGACATAGTGCACCAAAATTTGGGAATAAGTAGATCATGATATTACTCAGTAAAATCCCCAGAGCCGGAAACCAGAGTGGGGGACGAGGGTAGATATAAGGGGTCAAAATCGCGGTTTTTATTATTTTTTTTTGTGACGCTCATGATCGAGATAGTGCACCAAAATTTGGGATTAAGTAGGTCATGACGTAACTAAGTAAAATCTCTAGGGGCGGAACGCTGCGTGGCCGACAAAGGAGTGGGGGTAGGGGTAAATATAAAAAATATAAGGGTTTTTTGCGACGTTCGTGATTGAGATAGTGCACCAAAATTTGCGATTAAGTAGACCATGACATAACTAAGTAAATCCCGAGAGCCGGAAACCAGAGTGGGGGACGAAGATAGTTATAAGGGGTCAAAGTCGCGGTTTTTATTATTTTTTTTGTGACGCTCATGATCTAGATAGTGCACCAAAATTTGGAAATAAGTAGGTCATGACGTAACTAAGTAAAATCTCTAGGGGCGGAATGCTGCGTGGCCGAAAAATGAGTGGGGGTAGGGGTGAATAGAAAAAATATAAGGGTTTTTTGCGACGTTCATGATTGAGATAGTGCACCAAAATTTGGGAATAAGTAGGTCATGACGTGACTAAGTAAAATTTCCAGGGGTGAAACGCTGCGTGGCCGACAAAGGGGCGGGGCAGGGGTGAATATAAAAAATATAAGGGTTTTTTTGCGACGTTCGTGACTGATATTGTGCACCAAAATTTGGGAATAAGTAGATCATGACATTACTCAGTAAAATCTCCATGGGCGGAACGCTGCGTGGGGGACAAATGTTGTGCTGCGTCACAAAAAAAATAATACAAACTGTGACGTTGACCCCTTAAAACTACCCTCATCCTTAAAACATCCCCAACTATGGTTTCCGCCCCTGGAGATTTTGCTTAGTTGCGTCATGATCTACTTGCTCCCAAATTTTGGTTCACTATCTCGATCACGAACGTCACAAAAAATCCCATATAATATTTATATTCACCCCTGCCCCTATGACTTTGTCGGCCACACAGCGTTCCACCCCTGGAGATTGTACTTAGTTACGTCATGATCTACTTATTCCCAAATTTTGGTGCACTATCTCGATCATGAGCGTACAAAAAAATAATAAAAATCGTGAATTTTATCCCTTATAACTATCCTCGTCCCCCACTCTGGTTTCCGGCTCTGGGGATTTTACTTAGCTATGTCATGATCTACTTATTCCAAAATTTTGTTGCACTACCTCAATCACGAACGTAGCAAAAAACCCTTTATATTTTTTATACTTACCCCTACCTGCACCCCTTTGTTGGCCACGCAGCGTTCCGCCCCTAGATATTTTACTTAGTTACGTCATGAACTACTTATTCCCAAATTTTGGTGCACTCGCATGAGCATCTCGTTCATGACCGTCACAAAAAAAAATAATAAAAACCGCGACTTTGACCCCTTATAACTACCCTCGTCCTCCACTCTGGTTTGCGGCCGTTGGGGAAAGTCATGTACACAACTAATTCAACATATCCGCGTATAGTTTTTCCATATTACTTATCACGCACAAAATACGCTTCTATCTTTCCAACTATTAGTTTTTGTCTGTATTTATAAGGTACATGCAGCCAATATGGCCATGCTAATACGTTTTATTTTTTTACATAATAATGTTTTCAGTTTTTCAAAACTTTTGATATGCTATAGTATAAACTACATTATTAGACAGATATTCTAAGTAATTAAAAGTCAACCGTAAGAACTGTTACAAAAATATGAGTAATATAAGATATAATATGAGTTGGCCATATTGCCAACCGGGTGTATGGCAATAAGGCCATACAAAATATTCATTATGTACAGAATTACAAAAAAATGTTATTCGGGAATAATTGAAATAAAAGGTCAAAATAATAACATAAGCTCAAAAATTAATTTATTGACAGGTCAATATAGGGTAACTGCAAAAACAAATTTTTTATTCATAAAAATGAAATTTTTATCCACAATCTGGACACATGAAAATTTCTATGACATCGTCTTTAGTGAGTCCCATGCACTCCTCATGGACGTAAGCCTTGCATTTAACACATAAGCGCATATCTGCTTGTCTATCTTCCCTGCAGAGTTTACAATACCAAGACTCATTTAAAATTTTACATTGTGGTTTTGGTGCTCTAGATATTTTTGATTTTTTTATGATATTCGTACTTGATACTGAAATATCCTTAAGAATTTTGTTTTCTTTAGTGAACAAGTTTCTTGTGACAACTTGGGCTCTACTGTTCAGAGCAGGTTTTCTGGGTTTCTTAGCTTTGGTTAGTACCATATCTGGAGTTGGTAGCATCTCAGTAAACGAATTGTTCTCGTTCAAGGCAGGATCTTGTACAATGTCTTCGTCAGAATAAGAGTTACTAGATTCATCGTGTACACTGAAATGACTGTCTGAATCACTGCTGCTGTCATCATGGGTACAAGTTCTGGCTCTATTACCGTTTTTCTTTTGTGGTCTTACACCAGATGTGGATGGACCAGCTTCTAAAGAAATTGAGCGATCGACATTATTTCCCTTATTCTCTAATAAACTAGATGTATTAGATGGAACTGTTTCTTGAGACATTTGCTGTTGCTGTTGAGGTTCTTGGTCCTGATTTTGACTTGCAGTGCTTGGAGCAAATGCAATCTCTGGAATTGCTTCACGATTTAGAGGATATATCTCTGTTGCTCTGAAGCCTGCTTTAATATTTGACATTGTCATTGTTTTATCCCAAACAGCTGAAAATATGCCTCCAAAACGCATCTTACTAATTGAACGTTCGTCTGGATGCGTGGAAAAATATTTTACTACCTCATCGTCCCAGTAATACTCAAACGCCCTAAATACAGCCTTATCCATTGGCTGGAGTTCGTGAGTCGTATTACTGGGCAAACAATACAACGTTATATCAAATCTGTCAGCGGTTTCCAAAATACTGTAGTCCAAGTGACACTTGGCTCCATCAAAAATAAGCAGACATTGACCTTGAACCTTAAACTTTGCAAAATGCTCTATCCAACGGGAAAATGCTGCTTGTGTCATGCTACCTTTTTAGGTCATATGTACTGAAGTCCCTGCAGGCACTGAATCACTCCATTCTTGTTTCATGCGCTTCCCTTTAAATAAAATTACGGGAGGTATTGCTGTTCCGATAGCATTACCACAGGCTACAATTGAAACATTTTGTGCGTGTTCGTTCGTAACGAGATGTACCCGCCGTGACCCTTTTGCAGCTAACACCTTTTGTTGATGGTGCAAACAGAGCCTGCATCCTTTCTCGTCGATATTATAGATTCTTTCAGGATGTTCCATTATATGTAAAGATCGCAATACTTCTTCTAGCTTGGTGAAATGGTCATTTACAATGAATTTGTTTAGTTTTTGGGCTCTTGCCGGATTTAGATTTTGTGCTTTTCTAACTCGAATTTGAGGGTTTCTTTCCATAAATCCCTTTAGCCAATATCGCCCAGCCTTTTCTTTTTCTTCTCTAAAAGGATTTGGAATATTATTCAACTTGGTATACCGGTAAACACATCGACGAAGTACACTTGCAGTTAGCGGGTAACCTACTTCGGATAACCGAATGATTCTTCGACTTAATTCAGCTTCTTGTTCTTGAGTTAAGATGGGTTTACGACCCATGGCGGCTTTTCCTGTCTTACCTTGCTCGACATAGCGCCCAAGGGTTCTCCTTGGTAGATTATAAGTTGTACTGGCCCTATTTACTGACATACACGCGTTCACAGCTTGAAGCGCTTGGGTTAAGTCTTCTTCACTCCATTGCCCTCTTATGCCTCTAGAGCGAATACGACCCATCGTTATTCCTTAAACAATAGAGAAAACATTACAAAAAAACTGGTATGATACATATAGTCCTGTCGCCAGGGGGGGGTACAACGGCCTCGTTAATTCAGATGGACTTACCCAAATTTTTTTTATGTATTTTGACCCGTAGAACACGAATTTTTTGGGTAACAGTTGATCCGGATGTCGATAAGATTGTTATAGACCAAGAACTTGAGGAATCAAATAACAGCGATTTTTGGCAAAACAAAACAATATTTTGTATTTTTTGGGTCATTTTAAGCAAAAAATATTTCTACAAGTTTTTTAGTAGGATGCACAGTTTTCGAGATAAACGCGGTTGAACTTTCAAAAAATCGAAAAACTGCAATTTTTAAACCCGAATAACTTTTGATTAAAAAATAAAATAGCAATTCTGCTTAGCGCCTTTGAAAGTTCAAGTCAAATTATGTCGGTTTTGATTATTTGCATTGCTAAAAATTTATTGTGTTATTGCTAAACAAAGCTACAAACAACTAGTGCGTGAGTGATGTTTCTATGATTTCTCATTTAAAATCGAACTAGTAGGTAGAATAGGTACTAGTGCAATCAAGACTATTTCTACGTTACATGCGTTAAAACGCATGTAAAAGCACGGGAAACCCTACGTGTTTATAGCTTTGTTAAACAATAAAAAAATAAATTTTTACCAATGCAAATAATCAAAACCGATATAATTTGACTTAAACTTTCAAATGCGGTAAGCAGACTTGCTATTTTATTTTTTAATCAAAAGTTATTCGGGTTCAAAAATTGCAATTTTTCGATTTTTTTAAAGTTCAACCGCGTTTATCTCGAAAACTGTGCATCCTACGAAAAAACTTGTAGAAATATTTTTTACTTAAAATGGCCCAAAAAATACAAAATATTGTTTTGTTTTGCCAAAAATCGCTGTTATTTGATTCCTCAAGTTCTTGGTCTATAACAATCTTATCGACATCCGGATCAACTGTTACCCAAAAAATTCGTGTTCTACGGGTCAAAATACATAAAAAAAACTTGAGTAAGTCCATCTGAATTAACGAGGCCGTTGTACCCCCCCTGGCGACAGGACTAATACGCTATTAGGAAAATGTATGCATAGCAATATGGCCATGGCCATATTGCTGTCTATCGATAATGGCCATATTGCTCACATGAACCAAATCAACTGTTTTTTCAAATATAAGGCACTATCATAAACTTATCCAAAAAATAACTGCACTCATTTATCATCGTACCTTTGCACAATCTAAACGTAATATCTACTTAAAAAATACTTACGTGATTGTTACTGTAAAAAGAGATATAATAAGTTTCACGTTTATAATGACGCACTTACGAGGCACTATTTTCTTCTGTAATGCAGCACACACTCACAATATCGGCTTAAGACTGATTACTCTAGCGGCTGTCGTATTTGGCGAACATACTGTTTATATCTATTGCGCCATCTACTTCAAATTCAAGGTAGTTACCGAGTTATAAGGAAGTGGCCATATTGCCTGCTTGGCCATATTGGCTGCATGTACCTTATTTGTGAAAATTTCGGTCTTATGTATCCGCTCTTAACCTTTGATTAATATAACGTCAATGTCAAAAGCACAGTTGCAAATAATAAACAGCCTCGGAACAAAATCATCGGCTAAGTCCGTTTATCCTAGCATTTAATCACGAATATAATTATTCTCTTCGAAGCTAGTTAATCGGGAAAGTAAATTTCCCATCTTGAATAATGTAGCAGCCCGTATCCCTTTTCTATTACTTACATGCGATTAGGCCCTTTAGTTCGTTCTAAAATTGTGTAAAGTTTAATCCGACCGTCGCCAGCCAACTTTGCATTAGTTTGGTTAATTAGATTAAGGGGTATTCAGACGTAGCTCCGCTAAACCACTGTCGTTTTTCTTCAGACTACAATATTTTACCAGAAGACAAACTGCAGTATAATGTCTACTTGTTGCTTATTTAATAAGCAAGATACTTCCTTAAAATATATAATTGTCTGCAACTTTCCAGGACGTCAGTCATTAGATATGATATGATATCAGGTGTCCAATTTCATACAATAATAGCATTTAATCGATGTACAGTTACGGTCACTGAATAGTTTACACTTTAATTTTTACATTGTAATACTGCAAAAATAGCAGTGTCGTACGGATTTGATAAATGTCAAAGTCAAAAAATTTGAAGAAGTCAATGCTTGTCAAAAATTTCAGAAATGTTGAAAAATAAAATAAAACGATATCAAACTCCTCCAAAATGATTCGAATGCATTTGAGTGATGCTCAAAAAGCAAGAGCAGTTGCCAAACTCGAAGAAGGTGGTCACTAAGGCAAGTTGCTGCAGATTTAAACGTGAGCCATATGTGCATATGGAAAATCAAATAAAGATGTGTTTATTAATATTTCATTTAAAATAGATTTAAAATAAAAGGGTATTTTAAAACCAGACTTCCTTATTTTCGTTATTAATACCATAATCAAGTTTGTTCAAAAAGACTTCTTGCTATACTTTTCATTTTGTTAAATTTTGTAAAATATATTATTTATATTATTTTGATTTTTTAATTTTAATCAACCTATTCTAGGTACACCACTGGTAACGTCACTTTGACGTAAAAGGTGCGTTTACACGGGGTAAAAATTTAAAAAATCGGCTCCTAGATACGTAATCCTGTAAACTATTTAATGACCGCAAGTGTACATATATGTTACAGTTCAAGTTGATTCTCAGTTAGAGTTGACTATTCCTAGTTCGAGTCAACTCCAACTAAAACGAGCAGTAAAAGTTAATTTGAAAAATTTAATTCAACTTTTACTAGTTTGAGTTGCCTGGATCGATTCAGTAAATGTTGATTATACGAGTATAATCTCACGTGCTTTTCTGATGACTGTGCGTTTCTTTGTTTTGACCGTTTCAACTACTTATCATGATTTGAACATATAGGCCAGGAAATGAAGCTGAAAAATGGAAAAACCTCGCAATTTTTTCGTCCAGCATCGATTTGTACAAAAAATTTGGGATTAGGCTCATTTTACCCTCTAGTACATTTTCTATATTGAGCCGTTGTACGCTTTTGGTTTTTGGGGTGATAACTACCCCTAATTATTGTAAAAAATTATAAAATAACATTTTAATATGGTCAACATTTAGTTTTACTAGTTAAATCATCATTGTTTTAAACTTTAGGATATATTATAATATTACAACTCTTAAAACCACCCTTGTTGGAGCTATATAAAAAAATTATTTATCCCAAAAGAATGATTTCGGCTTGCATCGATTTGCATAAAAATTTGGAATTAGGATCATCTCACCCTGTACTTCATATTCTATATCATGCCCAAGGGCGTTGTTTATTTTTAGGGGTGTAAACTACCCCTTATTGTCAAAAATTATATAAAACATTGTAAACCTTAATATGGGTAAAATTTGGTTTTGATTGGTTAAATAATGACTGTATTATGCTTTAGGATATAATATCATAATACTTCAACCCTTAAAAATCACCCTTAATAACATTGCAATTTTTATAAGTGATTTAATAGATTTATACAGAAAAAAAAAGTAGAATTACGTACAAAAACATTTATTTACACAAAAATACGAATTTACAAATACAAAAACAATAATTGTTTAAGTCACGTTCATCGAGATCGATGTCATCTTCGTCTTTTTCTAAACCTGGTGAGCTATCTTATAGCTATTAGAGCTAAATTATATATAAAGACTCTGTAAATTAAATTCCGTAAGATCCCTTAGTTTGTAAGTAGGGTGAGTTTGAAGGGCTCGAATAAGGAGTTGTTTGCGTGTAAATAGAGGTTTTAAGCAGCTATACCTCGCTAAATGTTCACTGTAAAGAAAATCTTTGCAAAGGTTAATTTTAGTTATTAAAAAGATACAATTTAATACATACTTTATAATTTTTTTTGTATCTCTTAATATTTTCGGAGATATTTTGAATAAAAGATAAGAGATATTTTGAATAAGAGATATTTGAAGAAATTTCAAAAAAATTTTATCTCTCTAATCTCCAATTTTATCTCTTTTAACTCCAATTTTTCTAAATTTTAAATAGGTCAAACTTCTTGGGTGTATTGATAATACATATATAAAAAGAATTACAGAAGGCCGAAGATCAATTTGAATTAGGAGGGTAGTTTTCACTGATTTTTTCGTAGAAAAAAGTAGGTACCGACCTTATTTTAATCATAAGTCGCTCAATTTTTATGCTAGAAACTTTTTTAAAGGTCTAATTTTATACTTAAAAAAATATTCTCTAAGCTTTCCTCGAGTTCCTCCGTTATTTGGCTTGGAAGATTTCAAATTATGCATTTGACGAAAAAAGCTAACCTTTAACATGCCGTATCTCAGTTTGTATTGGTTGTAGAAAAATTATAAAAAAAGGATTTTGTTTCCGTTTCTAAAAGATACAATTTTTAAAGCTACAGTTTTTTTATTCACTGTATATTTTTTTAGTTATTCTCAAAAAACCTGTAAAAAATTGATTTTTTTGTTGAAAAACTGTTACTTTCAACCGCGAATACCTCGAAAAATATTATATTAGTTTTACGAAGAAAACGTAAGGAACAATTTTTTTTTAGAAGTGTATTTTCCATCGATTTCCCTGGTTAAAATGTAATGAAAAATTCCCGCCCCCGAGATGGGGTGGCAACCACCTCTAAGGTTTCATCGTACAGCGGCATGATATAGAAAATGATCCTTGGGCTATTCCCTACCTTCTGTGAAGATTTCAAGTAAATCCATGATAAACGAAAAAATTGCGAGCCAAAATGCTTCATTTCCTAAACTAATATCCAGTAACATTTTAATTTCTAAATAGAATCGGTTGTTTGTGTGAATCAACTTTTACTAAATGGCATTGGGAAGAGTATACTTTAACTAGTTGGAGTCTACTTTTACTGGTAAATGTTGAATAAAAATCTTCATTTTATATTTATAATAAACTTTTACTAAAATCAGCCGTTTGAGTTGACTCGAACTAGGAATAGTCAACTCCACCTGGATAATTAACTTGAACTGTAACATATAAGTTTACAAGAACAAGTTGGCTAAGAGGTTTATTTAATAGAATTATGGAAGTGAAACAGATTCCAGACGAATGGAGTCCAAACTGTAGGGTCATAATACTACTTAGTCATACCATGAAAACTAGGCGAGCAGCAGGTACCCCCAATATGACATGGAACTAACCACGGTGTGGTGAATGGCTAATTTTGGTCATACTTTATGGTTAACAGGTTTATTCAATAGAATTATGGATGTGGGACAAATGCCAGGTGGGTGGAGAATCAGTACCTGTTTTCAAAAACGGGGGATATATACGGCAATGCACAAATTACTGGATCATAAAACTACTTAGTCACATCATGCAAATATTAGTCCATTCTTTCACGGTTTTTGCTCTAAATTTTAAAGAACCGCTTGGATTGACATGAAATTTGGCATACATGTACCGTATATGTCAAAGAAAAAAAGTGATATTGTGCCGATGTGTGCTTTTGTCCTGGGGGTGACTTTCACCCTCTCTTGGGGGTGAAAAAATATATGTCCAAACTAAGTCCGGAAAGGGGTAAACTGACTAATTTTAAGTAACTTTTGTTCTATAAAGCTTTTTCGCCAAGTCAACACTTTTCGAGTTATTCGAGTGAATATGTTCATTTTTCAACAAAATAACCACATTTTTAGACGGTTTTTCGCAAATAACTCAAAAAGTAAGTACTTTTTGTCGAAAAAAATGTCCTTAGCAAAAATATAGCCTATAAAAAAGTAAAAAAAAATGGTGTACGCTTGAGGTCTCTGGATCTCGTAGAACCAGAGTTATAGCAAATGAAATATAGATTCATATTCACCAAATTTCAAATATAATATTTCGACGTGAAATATCCAAAAAAATAAAGACCTTTTTGGGGACAACCTATTTTAACTTTTTTAAAGTGTTTAAAAAAAGCTTTATTTCTGTTTTTACAAAAAGTTTCTAGCATTAAATTTAAGCAAGTTACGCTCAAAATAAAGTTAATCTAATTAATTAGCAACTTAAATTAAATTAATAGTTACTGCTCCACAAATTATTTTACTTATGTTGTGTTTATATGATCTGTAAGTTTGATCGATTCAAAGTGCTTATTTTTGAAAAAATTTGGTTTCAAAGTAAAATTTTTGAAAATTTAAATTTTGAAAAATATGCTTTTTTTCAAAATAACTTAAAAATTGTTGGGGATACCAAAAATATCGAAAAACAAAAAAAGTCACATTTGCTTTTCTGAATATTATGTATTTTTTTGTTTTTATGTTAGAAAAAATTGATTAAGATTTGATGTTTCGAAATTTGCATACATTCGTGATCAGTGACTCGTTCAACCCATTTTAACTACAGCCCTTTCAATAATAAGGACTTTGAACCGATGAAACTTACAGATCATATAAACAATATATACACGAGTCAAGAAACTTGTGAAGTCGTAACGATTAAGTTTATTTAAGATATTAATTAGGGGGTAATTTTCTCGATTTTTTTACCAAAACCAAAAGGGACTAACTTTATTTTGAGCGTAACTTGTTTAATTTTGATGCTAGAAATTTTTTTTAAAAAACAAAAATGAAGCTTTTTTTAAATACTTTAAATAAGTTGTAAAGAGTTTTCCCCGAAATGTGCTTCATTTTTGGTTATTTCACGATAAAGTATTCCATTTGGAATTTGACGAATATGAACCTATTTCTCATTAGCTATAACTCTGCTGCTGCTAGGTGTAGAGACGTGATATATACACCATTTTTTAAATTTTTTTAGAGGCTATATTTTTACTAAGAATATTTTTTCGACAAAATACATACTATTTGAGTTATTTGCGAGAAACCGTCTAAAAGCGTGGTTATTTTGTTAAAAAAATGAACATATTCACTGCCAAATAACTCGAAAAGTATTGACTTAGTGAAAAAACTCTATAGAACAAAAGTTACTTAAAATTAGCCAGTTTATCCACTTCCTGACTTTCTTTGGACGAATATTTTTTCACCCCCAAGAGGGGGTGAAAAGCACCCCCAGGGCAAAAGCACATATCGGCACAATATTACTTTTTTACTTTGACTTGTTAGCTATGTGTATGCCAAATTTCATGTCAATCCAAGCGGTTCTTTAAAATTTAGAGGTTTTGCAATATTTTACCGTTAAAGAACGGACTATATAGAGAAACATAGGAGAATGACAGACCGGATTCAGACCAGGACGGTCTACTATTGACCAGCTATTCAACGTAAAATAAATATTATCTGAAGCATGGGAGCGCGACATAGATTTCTACCAAAACTTTGTAGATTTTCGACAAGATTATGATAATATACATAGAGATAAATTATGGGTCTACCCCAAAATCCCGACAGCCACAATCCCGGCGGCCAAAATCCCGACACGCCAGAATCCCGACAGGCCAAAATCCCGACAGGCCAGAATCCCGACAGGTTTGATACGTTTCTTTTTAAGATATACTTAGATTTATTTAAAAAATGCCAAGTTTCTTGTAAAAGGTATATATTAAAATACCCTAAATAAGGGTCAAAATACAAAACGTTTTCAGATTAAGGAATCCATCATCAGTGTTTAAAAGCCAAAATTTGCATGCCTGAGCCACCAAAATGTATAGGGTAAAAACCCTTTAAATGTAAATAATAAAGATGTTTTACATATTTATATAAAATTCATCGGATGTAATAGATAAACCTGGATGTTACCCAGGGCAACACAGGACTCTCCCCACGTGGTTGGAACTTTTTTTTGGTGAAAACCTCACATATTGGATTTCAATGGCCAACAACTGTTGGCCATTGAAACATCCAGGTTTATCTATTACATCCGATGAATTTTATATAAATATGTAAAACATCTTTATTATTTACATTTAAAGGGTTTTTACCCTATACATTTTGGTGGCTCAGGCATGCAAATTTTGGCTTTTAAACACTGATGATGGATTCCTTAATCCGAAAACGTTTTGTATTTTGACCCTTATTTAGGGTATTTTAATATATACCTTTTACAAGAAACTTGGCATTTTTGTGATTTATGGTATACAGCCAGCTACAGGAAGTTTATTTTCCTCGTGGATTTAGATTTATTTCTTGTTTTTTGTTTATGGTCATCTGTTTTGTATTTTTTGTTACTAAACAAAAGTATTTACCATTTAATATGAAATAATATTCTAAATAAAATTTCTAACATGCGTATATGAATTATGACGGCTCATATTACCCGTATGCGCGCCAATGGTGAATATTAAATTCTTATTTGTATGTGAAAACAAGTAATTGGACTTCGTAAGTCCTAGGTTTTCACCCAAAGTAATCGAAGGTAGAACTGGAAGACGATATTTGAATTCTACGTGTAACTTTGCGTGGATTGATATACGAATTTATTAATTTTGAGTCATTCTTACTAAACTTTGACATTTGTCACCTCATTTGTGATTCTACCCGGTATAATGGCGGAGGAGTTATATTGGCGGTCGTACGGACCGACAGAAAGATATCTAGGACTAGGTCAAATATCTCCCCTTTAGTACCATCCTTGGACTATAAGCTTTCATTTGACACCTTATTTATCATTCTAGCTGGTATAATGATGGAGGAGTTATATTCGCGGTCGGACGGACCGACGGACAAACCGCCTAGGTCAAATATCTCACCTTTAGTACCATCCTTGGATTATAAGCTTTCATTTGACACCTCATTTATCATTCAAGCTGGTATAATGATGGAGGAGTTATATTCGCGGTCGTACGGACCGACGGAAAGACAGCCTAGGTCAAATATGTCACATGTAGTACCATTCTTGAATTATAAGCTTTCATTTGACACCTCATTTGTTATTCTACCTTGTATAATGATGGAGGAGTTATATTCGCGGTCAGACCGACGGACAGACCGCCAAGGTCAAATATCTCACCATTAGTACCATCCTTGGATTATCAGCTTTCATTTGACACCTCATTTGTCATTCTACCTGGTATAATGACGGAGGAGTTATATTCCCGGTCGGACAGACCGACGGACAGACCGCCAAGGTCAAATATCTCACCTTTAGTACCATCGTTGGATGATCAGCTTTCATTTGACACCTCATTTGTCATTCTAGCTGGTATATTGACGGAGGAGTTGTGATTACAGACAGACGGACGGACAGACGGACGTGGATAATACAAAGATTTCACATTTTTTCAAAATGGGTGAAAACAAAATGTACAATAACTACGTCTTAAAACCCACCAAATCCCATTTGCATATCTCAACCGGTTTTAAAGCAATAAATAAATCGTCAGTTTGTAAGAAAAATTTCAACACCCTCTATCTGAGAAACGAACCATTGGCGGACATATGTTTATAAAGCAAACTGTCATTATTTGTTCATGTAGAATTACCCCTTGAAGTTTGCCATACTTATGTATTTTAAAACACCCTGTATTGATGAAAAACATGGCTAATTGTTAAAGCACCTAACTTTTTTTACTGTCCAACATAAGCGATTGAATAAAAAAACAGAATGTTGAGAAACATGAGGTTATAGTCGGGTTTTAATTTGAGTATTTTATAAATGCTAGAATATTCCACAGGGTGATGCAAAGTTTGAGAAAAAAGTACAGTCTCATTGGTACACCCGGTATACAACGAAAATTTACCTGTCTAGCAACACAATTATTACAGCGATATTGTTAAAGAATATTGTTATAACATATTAAAAAATCCCTTAAATCGGACAACAGGTTTAGAAAATTCGAGACATCAAAAATGACCCATTTTTAAGGTGTCCGGTTAATTTTGCACCCCAGTGTATAAGACAATATTATTTTTCTTTTTCATTAGTTGTTTTAATTCCAAGTAACACAACATAAAATTACTAAGCATATTCATCGAGTGAGTCACTTTCTTGCTCGCAAGTTGTACTTATATCTAAAAAAAAATCAAACAAAAAATTTCCTACTACGGACATTAATAAATAAGATTTGTATCAAAAATAATGAGCCTCCCATTAAAACGAACTTAGATACTAAACATTGTAGTCACAATTTCTTGAAAAATGTTCCCCTTAAAGTGCACATTATTTTATTCTTTAGTTATAGTTACTTGGCTCATAAAACTTTGATGCTTTTAAGTCTTGGGGATGCGGATTTATAAACTTATTCAACTAAAATAAAGAAAATTGCATAAGCATACAAAACTTCTGAGTAGATGAATAATTTAATGATGAAATAAGTTGCAATACTTTAATAAGAAAAAAGGTAATAAGCTTTAAAAAAGAGTTTTTGCTCACATATAATCTATACTTTATGATTCAATTTGTACTCTCAATTATATAGTGTTGAATAATTGAATATGCTGAAGGATACAACTAAAGATGAGGACGTATTCTGAAAATAATTTAATTTTGAATATTTTGGAAAATATGCAGACGAAGAAATTTGTGTTTTTACTTCTAATGTTTTTTATATCGGGTGGTGAATCGTCAACGGCCATTGGAAACTTAAATTCGAAATTCTAAATTGTTGAATTCCAGCTTTCCTAATTATTTTACATCAAAAGTCATCAGAAACTATTGGTAGAGAACTTAAATCTCCATTTTAAAACAAATGTTAGAGTTGTTCTACGTATTAAACACATTCCAAAATTTTACAAAAATATAATACTTTTGTCAGAGTATTATTAGTCCAAGCGTGAGAGATTTTACCTCTAAAAATCCCAAAAAATTTGCTACTCCTACCCCGGGCTTCCCCCTGAAGCTCCCCATAAAAATATTAAAAAATGGGAAAAATCGCGCAATTTTTATTGGTTTGACAACTGTATAGAAGCTGACTTCCAAAAGGACAAACAAAATTCCATAATTACTGATACTGTTTAATGATTACACACTCTTGAGTTTACATTTAACTTTAGGGAACATTTCAAGCAAAGTTGTTTCAATTTAATGAATAGGTAATATTACCAGCGAAACTACAAAGCTCCTTCAATGGTCAACTATCAAAAGGCGACACGACAACAGGTGGGAACATTAAGCAAATATGAACTATTTGATTCCGACAACTTCAGAAAAAACTACAAGACAGACAGAAAAAGCGAAACATTATGCTTCGACAAGAAACAACAGAAAGTAAAGAAAATTATGCAACTTCACGCCGAGAAACAAGAAAATTAATCAGAGAGAGAAAAAGGCAATACGAACAACAGCGATATGAAGAAATGGAAAGGAATAGACAACAGTCAAAATAGTCGAGCATTTTACAAATCAGTGTCAAACAAAAAGAGAGGCTTCAGACCTAGTTATAGTATATAGTTGGGTGTCTGTACTCAGAAAAAATGATGAATTAATAATCAACGAAGAGGAGCTGCTCCAAACATGGCAAGAATATTTCAACAATTTACTAAACATACATCAAGAGGAAGAATATGGAGAAGATACATATCTTGGGGTGGACCTACCGGTAGAAGACCCAAACATAGACGAAACATTGCAACAGTGGCGTAGCGTGAGTGTCGGCAGTTCGGGGCGGAAGACAATTTTGCCGCCCTCTTATTTAGGTTTTTAATTTAACGTATAGTATACATTACATACATTAATTATAGAGAACTTTTCGGCAAGAACAGTCATCATTAATTTGCATTATACCGGTTGGATTTTAAATAAAAAGTTTATCAAGTTTTACAATCACGTTTATTAATACAAAAATTCATTTACTTTAACCAATTAGATATATTGATATAACTTAGGTACCTATCACTTAAGATTAGGTACACCTTGACGATTGACAAAATTAAATAAAATCAATTTTTAATTAGACCTAGAACGATACTATAATGTTATATTTTTATTGAAAAGTAAAATGAGTAATTTTATTAGAATTAAAAACAAAACCTCCGTCTTCAATTAAAAATTTATACGTCTACTTTTTTTGAGAGCAAAGTCTTTTATTGCACCATCAATGTCTATCGCATCACACACATCTTGCTCAATAGACAAAATAGCCAAATTAGTTAGTCTTAGAGTACTCATTGTCGATCTTAAATAATTTTTAATCATTTTCAATTTTGAAAAACTCCTTTCACAGCTGGCACTGCTTATAGTAACTATGAAAAATATTCGGAACATTATTAAAATATTGGGCAGAGTATCTTCCAGCTTAGATTTAAAAATAAATTTAAATAATTCAAGTGAGCCTGAATTAATCAATTTCGTTGCCTGTAGCAGCAACGAAAGTCCGCAGTTGAAGTTTTTCCAGCTTGAAATCCTGCTCGTCAATTTCGTCAGATGCGTAGTCTAGATTATATTCAGTGTTGTTGCTGTTGAAAATGCTCACGAATTTCTACAATAACTCTATCTAACGAAGAAAACAGCTTTCGTCTCAACTCATTTTTCCGTAATCGAAAAATATGCTTTCTTGTTATGCGCCTCTGAGGTTTTATGGAAATTCCAAGTTCTTCATACATATTTTTGCATAACCTACAGCGCCCTTTGCCCATTCCTCTCTTTTCTCTGTCAATATCATCTGCAAAGCATTTACTTTCTGAGCGCACAATCTTATGTCAAGTCCCCTTGTTTGTAAATATTTTTGTGTATCATTCACTTCATGTAGCACCGGTTGCCAGGCAGAAAAAACAAAGAAAGGAAAATGACTGCATCGAAACTAGTAAAGCACCTTCATCTGTTCTAGTGTTTAAACTTTCATCTGTCTCTGTCAGTTTTTCCAAAGTGACGAGAATGTATTTGTAATGATGCCATGTTACATTTACGGCATAGCCTCTTGCACTCCACCGCGCGTCTTGAATCCTTCTTTTGCCTGTAGCTGCTATCAGAACTTCCCAACAATGCTTCGATGAGAAAAAAAAAAGAATAGCAACGTTCTAAAGTGCAGAAAAAAGTTGTACTGGTGCTGATTGTTAGTCATAAACGGGGAATTCCCACAAGTCAGTATAGACGTTGTTGCCAGTCGCAATAAATATCATTCAAAGAAAAGGAATTCCCCGAATTCGTCACAAAATAAATAATGAAAAATTCCGTACTCCTTTCAATCGGTCCGAATTTGCAGTTGAGATAAAAATATAAAATGGTTTAAATATTTACAAAATATTTTTATCATTTATTGTTAAATTTTGCCGCCCCCTAAAAAGTGCCGCCCAGGGCGCCCCTGCCGCCCCCACTACGCTACGCCACTGCATTGCAAGCAATTAACAAATTAAAGAACGACGCAAAAGTGATCTAATTATAGAGGCATCTCCTTACTTAATACGGCGTATAAAATCTTATCGAACATCCTATTAAGTAGGCTAATACCGTTTGTAGAAGATCTCATAAGGGAATACCAAGCCGGCTTCAGAAAAAATATATTGACCGTAGATCAGATTTTTACTCTAAGACAGCTGCTTGAAAAAGGACGGGAATTCAATAGAACTATCCATAGTCTCTTGATAGATTTCCGATATAAACCGGGAGATATTAACAGAAGTTCAACCACGATTTTCTAAGTCCTGCCCTTTGCAATACTGGAAGGTTAGAGAAGGTACTTACAATTTGTGAAAAAATCCACGGGTTTCCTGTGACATTTTTCTGTGAAAATTAGATTTTCCATGAATAAAAAAATTGGGAGTTGCGATGAATTTTTAAGTCCTGCCATATCCATAGAATAACAGGATATTATCTATTTTATGAAGAAAATTTTTTGGGCAGGACGGTCGCAAAAGTACTTAGGGAGTATACATATATACAAATATGTAATGAACATAATGAAATTTTCATGATTTTCTAAGTCCTGCCAACTTAATAAATTAATTATATTTATTTCAAAATGACCAAAAAAAATATTGGCATGACGTCACCTAATGTTTAACTGCACTTGTTCCTTGGAAAATTTTGTATAAAATTTTCACTCTGGTTCCGTGATTTTCTAAGTCATAAAATAAATTTTGTTACAAAATAAATAATTTCAGTATACATTATGCAAAATGGCAGGATGTTTAGTTACACCTTTTTTACTATATATAGTTAAAAAATTTGTAAGAAAATTCGTGGAAAATTACACGATTTTCTAAGTCATGCCATTTTGCACATATCTCAAGAAGGTTAATATAAATCTATTTTCAAAGAGGCAGGATGGTTGTATAGTTATTTCGTATAAAAAAATTAAATTATCTGTCTGTAAAATTATTTCAGGGTGTTATACAAACATATTCATATCACCACATTTTTCTTGAGTCATACCATGTCGAGTATGCTTAAAAAACACTAATCTAAAACCGTTTACAACTTTACAAATGTCATCAGACCATCTGGTTGGCGGACGACCTCTACTTCGATATGCTTCGTCTAGAAGAAGCATATCGATGTCTTGTAATTAGCTTCTTTAAAATAGCTGCAGAACGCTTTTATTTGGAAAAACGAAAACTGGTACACTTATTTATCTTCCAGAGGTCAATTGTCAAATGTCAATTATCAATTGTCAATTTGTAGTACCGGTCATAGGGGTCCGTTTGGGTACGGAAACGGATATATTATCGAATAACTTTTCTGTCTAACTTTTAAGCATCTCTGACACTGGATTATTGAATTCTGGGATAGTTTTGTACTATAAGGTACTTTTGCTTTAACTCAGAAGAATACGCAGTGTTCTAGAAAAATCAATGTGAAAAATTTTTTGTTTTTTGGTTTTTTGAGTTTAAAAGAATTTAGAAAAATTATATTTAGAAAAACGAAAACTGCTACGTTTATTTCTCTTCCAGAGATGAATCGATTTTTAAATACAGCATCTATCTACTTGCAACTTTTTGCATTGTGTTCAGGATAACATCAGAAAAAGTTGTATAATATAAGAATGGGTGGAAATTGTATTTTAGTGCATAACATGCATCCAAAAGTGCATAAACCTGTCAAAATCGGTGTATGAAGGGCAAAATTTTGTTATTTGGGAGGTTTATGGAGTTACGAATACGCAAGCAGAACCGATCTCTGAATCACCTAGTGCCCAGAGTTGCTGCTAAGGCACGCCATCTGGAGTTTCGTGGGATATCGGCAATAAATTTAAAAAAACAGAATATTTGATGGTTTTTGGGATGGCCGAACACGAATATGACATTACAACCGACCCTCGGAGCACCTGGTGCCCAGGGTGACTGATCTCGAATTTAAGAGAGTTTTTGGAGGTCGATTCTGATGGCGTATTCATGTTCAGCAACCACAAAACTCTTCGAGAAATCTACTTGCATCACTTTAGTGTCTGAAAGCCTCGAAATTTAAGAATACGGCGTGTATATCAGTCACCCCGAGCACTAGGTAAAGATCTGTTCTAATGTGACATTCTTGTTCAGAAACCCCAAAAACCACCTGAGTAATCTGTCTGTATCAATTTACTGCCGAAATTAATATATAAATATGGTATAGAAAATGCTTAGCAAATAAAAAGGTACCATAAAATATCATTTTATTATAATACTAAAATACAGGGTGTCCCATTTAAGAAAACTCAAAAAATACTCATTCCGAGTTTCAAGTTTCAACCAACCCCGTATACTAAAATTAAACATTTTGGTATACTATTAAAAACTGACAATAGTAGACTATATTAAAAATCGTTTAACATAAATTAATAGAAGTTTGGATATCAAATCACTAACAATATGTATAGGGTGTGAATGTTCCTACAAAATTAAAAAAAAACGTAATTATATTTTAAACTGCCTCGTATAATATTTCAAAACACTATATTTTATTAAAGAGAACATCGAGTAGAATCCAAAAATGTAAAAATATACAGGGTATTCCATTTAAAAAAACATAAATTTTTGTCACCCTGTGAAAACGGGTAGCCCTGTATATTAGAAAATACTGTTAAATTATAGTCCTATCTGTGGCACATGTTTTACCTAAATAACTTTTTTCGTATATCTTACGACAAACGAGTAATTGGACTAGCCCACACTAATGCCTCACCCTGTATACAAAATAACCATAAAACCATCCTGCCTCTTTGTATATATACTTATATTAAGATTCTTGAAACATGTGCAAAATGGCATGACTTAAAAATCGTTGACTTTTTCACGAATTTTCTTACAAATCTAGGACTCCTGCCGTCTTACAAGAACCGTTTAATCTTCCTGCCGAGTACCGAAAAGGTATTGATTGTATTTGAGTATTATAACTTTTTAAAGGCAGGACTTAGAAAATCACTGAATCAGGGTGAGAATTTTCCGCAGAATTTTCCAAGGGACAAGTATACTTAAACATTAGGAGACGTCATGCCAATATTTTTTTGATCATTTTGAAATAAATATGTTTAATTTATTAAGTTGGCAGGACTTAGAAAATCATGAAAATTTCATTATTTCCATTACATATTTGTATATATGTATACTCCCTAAGTACTTTTGCGACCGTCCTGCCCAAAAAATTTTCTTCATAAAATCGATAGTATCCTCTTTATCTACGGATATGGCAGGACTTAGAAATTCATCGCAAATCCCTATTTTTATTTTTTGGGAAAATCTAATTTTTACAGGAAAATGTCACAGGAAATTTGTGGATGTTTCCACAGATTGTAATTACATCGTCTACCCTTCCAGTATTGCAAAAGGCAGGACTTAGAAAATCGTGGCAGAACTTCTGTATAATATCTCCCAGTCTAATAAGCGTACGATAGCTTTAAAAGTGATCAGATGTGGAATGCAATGGCAGAACTTTCAGTTCCAAAAAAACTTATCCAGATTGTTAAGATATGTGTAAACGGCTGTAGAGTACGTATAGGTAACAAACTCTCAGAATCATTCAAAATAAGCAGTGGCCTGAAACAAGGAGATGCGCTGTCACCTCTTTTTTTTAATATAATCCTGCAGAAAGTAGCAAGAACAGCACAAATTAGAACAGAATTGCTGACAGTAAATGGACCAAAATTACTATTAGCATACGCGGATGACATTGACATTGACATTGACACAGTCACCAATGTGAAGGAAACTTTCAATAAATTGGAGGTAGAGGCAAAGAAAACTGATTTAAGGGTAAGTGAAGAGAAACCAAATACATGTGCATCAACAGACAGAAGAGACGAGATAGAATAGGGCAAAATGTTACGATAGACTCATATAACTTTGAAAGAGTGAAGAGTTTTAAATACCTCGGAGTAACAATCACTGCGGATAACAATATCACGGAATATTAAAGGAAGAATTCAGGCAGCAAACAGATGTATGTATAGACTCTTACTATTAAATATAAGAGCCTAACACGAGCATCAAAAATCAGAATATATATACAACAGTGATTAGACCGGTGCTCATGTATGGGTGTGAGATGTGGACTCTGGCCAAAGCAATTGAACGAAAACTTAGATGTTTTGAGAGAAAAATCCTCAGAAGAATCTTTGGATCTTATCACATTCCTAATAGCAACCAATACCGAATGAGAACAAATGCTGAGGTCAAGCAGCTGTATAGGGCGAGCGACGTAGTCCAAGAAATTATATCTCAGCTTCTAAGTTGAGCTGGCCATGTTCATAGACTCCCTAATAACCGCCTTGCCAAGCTGACCTGGGAGGAAGCCCCCACAGAAAGAAGGCCCTTTGGACGCCCACTAATGCGATGGAGAGACAATATATGGTCAGATTTAAGAACAATGGTGCTACCCACTGACCCAACTTGACTGTGTCAACCAACAACACTGCGTTGTGCAGTCAGCCAAGACCCAGTCCGGGTTGCAGTGCTACCAGAAGACGAAGAAGAAGGTCTACTTTCGCTTAATGGGCAAGAGATAGAACGGGTAGACCATTTTAAATACAAATTGGCGCCCAACGTGGGGTCCACGGTTAAATGTAAATTAAGGCGCCGAGAACACAAGGGGTGTAAGTGACAATTTTTACTAAATTGGGTTAAATACAAAAATGAACTCCCAAACAATTCTAGTGGCAAATCACTTAACTACTTGGCCAACAGTGTTGAATATTTCAGTTGCCAAGAAGTGTAACTAAACATGTGATTTTGGCACTTAAGGTAAGGCTCATATATCGCCCACTTAAAATATGATGCATACCAGAAGCATGCAGAATTAACAATGATTCTAAAACTAGTTTTATGTTATTAAGACATTAAATGGCTACCTAAAACAACAATTAAAACTGATTAATTTAAGCACGGATTTTTTTTGTTGTCGAAAATACAGAACAGTAAAATTTTTGGAATTGTAAAAAGTTGTTCCTAATATCACCCACGCCACGGAGTTTCCCCAATATCTCCTATGTGAAAAGTATTGGGAAATAATACAAACAATTTACATACAAAAGAATTGTTCAAACACACACCAACGCCTAGTTACAATCTTGGCATACATAAAACTTTTGTTTTTTGGATTTTCTTTTATCACATTTGTCGTGAAACCGCTAGAAACACTTCATGCACTTTAATCAAGTTTCACCGTGTGTCTCACTTGAGTAAAGTCCGTCCAAATTCTACGATGTGGAATTTGTGACGGACAGTGAGTGGTGTGTCCATCTAATATTAAAACGACTATGTCGTCTTTCGTTGGTTTGACATAGGAAATGAAATGAGAAAACCATTTGGTAAAAAGATCAGTTTGTATCCATCCTGAAACATGGCATGCGGCAATGCTCCCAGGTGGAGCTCTGTCCATCAATTCAGGTTTCATCTTCGTGTGGGGAACACTAGCATCGGAGAAACATAGTTCCCTGAGGCTGACATGCAGGCAACGATTGTGATAAGGCGGTCTCTTTCAGCAGATGAGAGTTTACCGACTTCTCTCTTTCCCTTAAATGAGACTACTCTCATGCTTTTGTGCTGGACACTGGTAACCCCAGTCTCATCAACGTTAAACACACGAGTAGGTGAGAACTTTACTCGCTCTAACTCTGATTTTAGAATATCAAAAAACTGTTTAACATTTTCACGTGAAAATCCCTTTATTCTTGCTAATGATAAAGGTCGAGGTTTCCTTAGTGATCAAGCGGGATGCCGCTTAAAGAATAGCCTTAACCATTTCTTCCCGCACTTTTCTTTTCATGTGAAAAAGGGTGGGCTATGTTGTTTCTAATATCTAGTTGAAATTCCATTCGCTTTACATCTCGTGTTGTAAGCCCGTAGAATGATTTTTCCATTACCAAACAGTATTCTACGAGCTCATCTTCTAATTCTAAGGACAAAACAGGTTTTCGCCCTAACGGGACTGTTACCAGTTTTTCAATTTCTTCTTCAGATTTTTTTACGTAGTCTTTTAATGATGACCTTGATACTTGATATATTTTAGAAGCTTTCAATAGGCCTATCTCTTTATTTTGAACAGCAGCAACTGCCGCTTTCATTTTTAATTGATCCCACGTTTCCTCTGCGTCATCTGAAAAGTATAAAAAACCCACTTGTGTTCTTATTATCGCATAATAGCCGATAGTGAGAACACTCTGGTGGGCGATAATAGAAACAACTAAACTATCACACACGGCGTTACTCTGGGTCAGACGTTGTAAACTCTTGAATGAGCTTAAACAGTAGCTCATCCCTCGTATTGTTGTACACGGGTAGTGATATCATCAAATGTTACACATACATTAGCTACTACTAATGATAAAGAAAGTTGTTTTATAACTCACTAGAATATTTTGAAAATTTCACTGCACAACTACGGAACGCACTAACGCCATCAAAGTTTATCAGTCTATTACTGGTGAACCTGTGTTGTGTAGTTCTAGTGATCACAGCATAGGTCGTAGCAACAACCAGTAAAATAACGAGGTGGGCGATATTAGGAATATATACGATATATGGGCCCCCTACCTTACACCCCTTGTGTTCTAGGGGCCTCAATTGTGGTTTTGATGAAGAGATAATAAAACCAGGATCGAAATATTACGTGAGGTTTTTATGACCTGAAAACCAGTTTTATGTACAAAACCTCTCGATTGCCTTTTCGCAAGAATTTTCTGAAATGTGGTCTATCCTATTGTATGGTTGTGAGACATAGACGCTAAAAACCATAATGCTAGAAAATTAGAATAAACAAATTAGAAGCATTCGAATTGTGGTGTTATCGACGGATCCTAAAGATATCATGGGCTTCGCACATTTCCAATAAAGGTGTTAGTAAAATAATGAATTCAGAACGTCTGCTGATAAACATCATAAAGAAGAGAAAAACAGAATACTTCGAGTCTCGATAAAAATAAATTTATCTATTGCTACTCTAGAAATTTGTCAACTTAGCTTTAAGCTATATAACGTTTATAATAAATAACTGAAATATTGTTACCTGTTAATTCCATTCCAGATAGAAATTTTTTTTTAACATTCATACTAGCTTTCAAATCTAAAAGATATAAGGTTTAATCTGTGATATGTATAGTATCCTTTTGTATAAAAAACAAAAACTCAGTACATTCAGCTTTTATGAAACTTTTCGTATAAAACAACTTTAGTTCACTGTTTCAATTCTCAGAGTTGCAGAGAGATGATCAATATCCTTTCGTCCTTTTATCAACATAATGCAATGCACGTCATAAATTTGGTTTTAAAGTTGTGAATACTCGTATACTTTGAAAGTGGAAACTTTCAGTCTTGAATCTGATGTAATGACCTACAGTCGATTTGCTGGTAACTCAGTGTAGTCGACTTCTTCGGGGATAGTTACAGTTTCCTACATTGATAAATTGTTTTCTACTATGAAAATAGGCTAAAACTTTACAAGTTATGTATGTGAGAACAAGTATTAGTTGATGAAGAAACACAAGGGCGACTTAGAAAGTTCATATTATAGTAGAAATTTACGATTTTATATGATTACAAAATAAAAGAAAGATTGAACAATACACGTAGGCTTAAGAACGCAGGCGCAAAATTTCGCGCCAATGTGTTTTAATTGCATTAATTTTTTTTCGAGTCCTGGGAAAACTAATAAATATTTTTGAAAAATTTAAACGCCGAATGAAAGATTACATTATTACCGAGGGCTGAAAGTACCTTAGAATAAACAGAAAGTTTTTTTTAATGAAATATTTGAAAATAAAAATCACACTGAATTTTCTCTTTTCTTATTCACCCCTGTAACGTATTAAAATAAACATTATAGAAGTTTTCAGGGACTTTCGGTCCTCGCTAATAATGCAATATTTCATTCTGCGTTTAAATTTTCCAAAAATACCAATCGGTTTTCTCAGGATTCAAAAAAAATGAATGCATTTAAAAGAAAATTGGCGTAAAAGTTTGCGCCTTTAAATTGTAAGTGAAACAAGAGGATAATATTCATCAAAATGATTTACCGCAGTTGTTGAGTTATTGAAAACATAAAAAAATTCACATTAACAATGTGAATAACAAGTTAACGACAAATAAATAGTAATAATCCTGGATCCCGCGTCCAAAAAAAGTTGATTAATAGCAAGCTCAAAATTTGTTAATAGCTTAACGGTGTCTAGTCGGACAAAGTTTAATGTACGGGAACACTGGAAAAGGGGAAGTTTTAATTGTGGAACAGGTTACAGGTTTGGAACGTCAGACTACGAAAACGTCCCATGTATTTTGTCGGACAGAACTTCCAATTAATTTGTTACCCTTCATTAAACTCTCATGCAAAAATCAGACTGCTATTTACCGCCAATGTAATACCTGTCATTTGACATGTTCTACGTGTCGGACTTATTAAAATATCCAACATATTTGTCGGACAAACATTTTTTCATATAATATATAAAGTTTGCTATTGAATAAACTTAAAAACAATCTGCTAGTTTTCACAATCATAAACTTGTCAGGATGACACGTTCCACAATTAAAACTTCCCATGTTCCAGTGTTCCCATATATCAAAGTTTGTCTTGAATCTGATAATAAGCTATTAACAAATTTTCAGTTATCAGCTTGCTATTAATTAATTTTTTTTGGTACGCGGGATCCAGGCCTATAAAGAGACATTTGAAAAAATCTGAATTTTTAAAAGCCAGTCTAGTTATTTATCACTTAAAATGGCGTAGGCGCAAAATTTCGGCTACAATGCTTTTTAAATGTATTCACTTTTTTCGTATCCTGAGAAAACTAATAAATATTTTTGAAAAATTTAAACGCAGAATGAAAGACAACTTTATTACCGAGGACCGAAAGTTCCTTAGAATAAACAAAAAGTTTCTTTTGAATGAGATATTTGAAATGAACATTAACAAATAACACTAAATTTTCTCTTTTTTTCACCCCTGTAACCTATTAAAATAAATATTACACAAGTTTTCAGGGACTTTCGGCCCTCGCCAATAACGTAATCTTTCATCCTGGGTTTAAATTTTTCAAAAATACATATTCGTTTTCTCAGGATTTCGAAAAAAAAAAATTAATACATTTAAAAAGCATTGGTGCCGAAATTTTGCGCCTACCCCCTTAAAATTCAATATACAGTGTAGCAAAGCCAAATGGAACAAATTCATTATTTCGTGAACGAGCGATTTTGAAAAAAAATCCCGAAACAGGTCTTTTTTTATTTTTAAATTACGATTTTTTGCCGTATATATCATATTGATGACGTCATACATCTGGGCGCGATGACGTAATCGATAATTTTTTTAAATAGAGGGTATGCTAGCTCATTTGAAACGTTATTCAATTAATTCCCTATTCAGTAATATCAACATTAACATAATTATTTATACAGGGTCCAAAAAAATATTTTTCGAATTAAATTAATTGACACAAAAAGTAGAATGTATGTAATTTATTTAATACAAAATACATTTACTACTGAAAACAGAAAAATAGCTATTTGTATAACAAGGGAGGAAAGTGCAACTTTTCCTCCCGAGAATGAAGTTTACTGCCCGACGCGTAGCGGAGGGCAGTAATCATTCAAGGGAGGAAAAGGCACTTTTCTCCCATGTTATACATATGGGTTTTCCACCTTCCTCAAATAACAAGTCATTTTTTCATTTTTACTTAATTTATTTATGTAACTAACCAACAAAATTTATTAGAACTAAAACAACAAGTAGGTACAATATAACTGTCAACTGTCAAATATAAGTCAAATTATTAATGTAAACATTGTTAAATCAAAATAACAATTTACTGTTTTTTACCATTCTGCAAAATACAGGATGATTTATAAGTAAACGTTAAAATGTATAGATACTTCGTAATAGAAAATAGATATTATACAGGGCGTCAATAAGTTATATTTCATAAATGAAATACCATGACGTCACTTTTACTTTTCCTCCCTAGGCAGGAAAAATATTTTCCTCCCTAGGGAGGAAAAGTACAACTTTGCTCCCTACAATCAGGTCCGGAAAAGTATACTTTCGGTAGAGGTAGGTGGAAAAAAATGTATCTTTGACAAATAAACACAACTTTTCGCTTAAATTAAATGTTCCAACTACCAAGAGGAAGGTGAGTGGCAGATTTTTTTATTTAATTTAAAAGTAAAATTTAATAAAAAATTTTGGTCCTTGTAAAAGGTATATTATTTTAAAAAACCCTATAGGGCTACAAACATCGAACAAAACGTTCTCGCTCTAAAAAGAGCATCATCAGTGTTGCCTAAAATAAGTATAACCATATTAATTATCAAAATGTTAAACTTAAAATGATGACCAAGGTAGAAGCAAAGTTTGGTTATACTTACAAGAACATGGTGAGCCAACCAAAAAATACGAAGGTCAAAGCCTTTCAAAAATGAACTAAAAGTCACATCAAAATGCTAACATAGCAAATTCCAAAGGATGGATATAATCCCTAAGGATACGGCCCTAGGATAACATATGACTCCCACACGTTGTAAGTGGGTCAAAGGTAACAAATTAGGTCATTATGTTACAAGAGCTGACAGGCAACTAAGATGTGAGATATCAAAAACGAATCTGTCTGATGTCAAGACAACAATTGTCAATGGAACTTGAAGTATCATGAAAAGTTGGTTACACAGCTACTAAATTTATAGTTGTTTATAGTACAAGCAATGATAACAGCTAACATCAGTGTGTTGGAATTATAAAAATAAAGAGTTAGTGAGAATAGATTATCTAGATGTAAAATAGAAGGGGGAATTTGAGTACCCACAATCATCAATGAAGTGTACGTAAATTGATGAAGAAAGGTAGGCAAAACAACATACAGAGAATGTAATGTATGGTTTGTGTTTTGAAATTAGATAATTTATATTTGTGAACCAACACAAATGATGGCTGAGAGACTGGCTGAAAAATTAGAGACAAAATAGGGGTCGTGATATCAAATGCTGAAAAAGTTGTAAATGCAAAATCTTATTTATCAGTTAATAAAATATAGATGGGTTCATCAACACAAATTTACAAGACTGAAAAGGTTGTATTACAAGCTTAGTCCAAATTTCTTTATTATGTCCTTTTATGTTAAATAACATCTAGGGCAAAGAAAAATTAATAACTTGGATGAAAGTGTCTAAGCTACAACTAAAGTGGGGTCAGATGAAGATAAGTGTTGAGTAAGATTATTGAGTATATGAGAAAATTAAAAATTGTGTTTATTTAATTAAATTGGTAGATAAAACAGAATAAAAAGGGTGGATAGATAGATGAGTTTGTGGTATAAAAAGTAAATTTGACATCACTATTGAGACTAATGAACATTATTGAGAGACTGGGGACTCCAGAGACCAGGCAACCAAACAAACCAAATGATGAATGAAAGGTTGGCTGAATGGAATAACTACTAGATGTGTGAAACTTGAAAGATTTATTGTACAATATTATTGGTTGATTTAGTTTAGAATGAAATAGTTATGATTGGACACTAAACGAAAAACGGTTTGAAAAAGATGATGTGGAGAGAATGGGATAGATATTGAATATATATAGTTGTGTACAAGTTGTGACAAATGGATGTTGTGAATATAGTTGAAATTGCTTTGTTTGGGAGAAGAAAAAATTTTTTTGAAGAAAGGAATAGATGATTATCGAAAATTGAGTGAACATGTGGATGTGAATAAGAAGAGAAAAGAAAGAAATAGAGACAATATTAGTAGTTGCGAATAATTAGGAGAAATAAAGATAATATAAGAAACAGATTTATAATGTAATTTATGAGAAAAGTTGACGATGTAACGGTTGAAAATCACGATTGAAAGACACATGGCGATTAACACAATTTGGACTTCTCTGTTTCTCTTTGACTATTTCAAGGTCCTCGTAGAGGTCCAATCTCAGAAAGTTTTTATCGGGAATGTTATGTATTAGGGATACGTTATCAGGGATATTGAGAGTATGGTTGTTTTGGTTAAATATGTTTTGTTGTTTTATATATAAACAACGTGTGGGAGTCATATGTTATCCTAGGGCCGTATCCTTAGGGATTATATCCATCCTTTGGAATTTGCTATGTTAGCATTTTGATGTGACTTTTAGTCCATTTTTGAAAGGCTTTGACCTTCGTATTTTTTGGTTGGCTCACCATGTTCTTGTAAGTATAACCAAACTTTGCTTCTACCTTGGTCATCATTTTAAGTTTAACATTTTGATAATTAATATGGTTATACTTATTTTAGGCAACACTGATGATGCTCTTTTTAGAGCGAAAACGTTTTGTTCGATGTTTGTAGCCCTATAGGGTTTTTTAAAATAATATACCTTTTACCAGGACCAAAATTTTTTATTCAATTTTACTTGTAATTAATGGTATACAGCCAGCTACAGGAAATTCTTCCTTGTGGAATTTAAAAGTATTTTGCAATCTGTTGAGTTTCAACAATAAACAAAAGTAATGACATTGACTGAGGACAAGAAAGATTTTACCCACTGGTAAAATCAAAGTACATTTTTTATAAAGTTGTGTAGAAAATAATTACATTTTCTAACTACTAACTAATTAGTTTAAAAGTTTACTCTAAATGGTAAGTCCAGTGGTTTGAACCTCTTCAATCTACGCTGTTCTTGGGAATTGTCTAGGAGGTTAAGTGCAAACTGGTTTTCATGATCCTCCAACTTGGCAATGTATGCAGCGCTACGTTTTGTGATGACTTCTTGTACCATATCCATTTTAAGGTATCGATGAATAATTCTGTTGTTGATGTACCAAGGTGTATTAGTGATGGTTCTGAGGGTTTTTGATTGGAAGCGTTGGATGATTTCGATGTTGGAGTGACTGGCTGTTCCCCATAGTTCCAACCCATATGTCCAGATTGGCATAAGTATTGCCATATAGAGCAGCAATCCAGAGATAGTCTTGATGAACGGCCCATTAACCAATACATATTTCTGAATTGGGGGCCTTGTTGCTTTCTCTTGGTCCAGATATGTTTCCTCCATGTGAGACTTCTTTCCAAATGAATACCAAGATATTTTACCTCGTTGGCTGATGGTAATTGGTGATTGTTTAAAGTTACAGGAGGACAAGTTCCTCTTCGTGTTGTAAATGTAACATGAATATATTTTCCTTCATTGACTTTAATTTTCCATTCCAAAAACCAATCTTGTATTCCGTCTAGATACGCTTGAAGGAGATGCGAGGCATAAATAGGGTCAGTGTGTGAGGCTAGGATTGCAGTGGCAGATTGAACATTGAATTTAAGCGAAAAACAATGTTGATTCGTCAAATAAACATTTTTTCTGTTTACTGACAGCAGCAAAATGTATTTTGAATTAAATAAATTACCTACATTCTTCTTTTTGTGTCAATTAATTGAATTCAAAAAATTTTTTTGGACACCCTGTATACATAATTACGTTAATGTTTATATTATTGTTATTTCTTTCAAATGAGCTAGCACACGACCCATATTCTCATATAAAAACCACCGGTTACGTCATCACGCCCAGATAGATGACGTCACTAGTATGATATATAAATAAAAATGGACCTGTTTCGGGATTTTTTCCAATATCGCTAATTCACGAAATAATAAATTGATTCCATTTGGCTTGTATAAAAACAACTGCAAAAAGAAATAAATATAGACAGAGCCTATAAGAACTGTAGACTTGTAGACTTTTACGGCCTGTGTTTTGTGAAGGTATATTATTATTAAATGATGAAAGGGTTGCCAAAGGGAGTCCATTATACTATTGGATATAGAAATTAAGTCAATACTCGCAATATTCAAGTTTGTATTTTTAGTGGTTGTTACAAAATCGTGGGGCAATCGGTTTCGAGGCTTACAATTTCTGCTTCATCATCAGGCCCAGTACAAAAAGTCTTCACAATTATAAACTACAAGCTAGAAATTACAAAAATGCAAAATGTGCATATATGTATAAAAACAACTATGTCTTAATTTAAATTAAAATACATACAATAAAGCAAAACAATTGAAGAGTATTGAATTTAGTAGTTTATAAAATGTATACTGAGACATTTTGCCATTGGGAGTGACATGCTACCATTAATCCTTAAGTGGTTAAGGGTTCATGTAGTCTTGACAAGATGGTCAAAAAAATAATCCACATATTAAGAGCTACTAAACTAGTCTTGTGTTTGATAGGTCTGGTGACATTCATGAATACCTTTGGCTGTTACTGATATGTAAGTACATACCTATTATTAATAACTTTATGTGTATTTTGATCATATACCATCTTGTCAAGACTCCATCAACCCTTAACCACTTAAGGATTGATGGTAGTATATATTCCAAGCAATTCTCATCAGATTGGTCACTCCCAATGGCAAAATGTCTCAGTATACATTCTATAGACTACTAAATTCAATACTCTACAGTTGTTTTGCTTTATTGTATGTATTTTAATTTAAATTAAGACATGGTTGTTTTTATACATATGTACATTTTGTCTTTTTGTGAATTTTAGCTTGTAGTTTGTAATTGTGAAGACTTTATGTATTGGGCCTAATGATGAGGCAGAAATTGTAAGCTTCGAAACCGGTTGCGGTTGCCCCATGATTTTGTAACAACTACCAAAAATACAAACTTTAAGATTGCGAATATTGTCTCAATTTATATATCCAAAGCCATACGAAAAGCTATGTAAGGACAAGAAATGAAAAATCAAAAGTATTCGACAGCAACATTGGATTAAAACAGGGTTGTGTCCTGAGTCCACTACTCTTTAACCTAGTACTAGATGACGTAATAAAAAACTGCAAACACAAATGGAGAAAATATAATGTAGGATATTGGAAGTTGAGAATGATACAAATGACAAAACTATGCTACGCAGACGACCTGGTGATCAGTGGGGAGTCAGAAAAACAATTACAAGAAAATATAAACATATTGTATGAAGAGCTAAAAATCAGAAACATGAAAATAAACAAATAAAAATCAAAAATAAATGATAATTGGAAGACAAAACGGAAAACACAAAATAGAAGTAGATGGCAAGCAACTTGAACAGGTAGACAGATATAAGTATTTGGGGGTAATCATAAGCCGGAATGGAAAATTAGAAGATGAGATAAATGAAAGAATTGGAAAGACTGGTAAGCTGTATTAAGAGTAACTTTTTAAAAAAGAAAGAAATACCTAAGAATATAAAAACCGAAATAGTAAAAAATATTGTGAAACCCACTCTAACCTATGCCGTGAATCTTGGGCATTAACAAAAAGGCAAAAGAATAGACTAATAAGCACAGAAATGAGATTTTTGAGAACAATAGAGGGAAAAACAAGGAAAGATAAAATTAGAAATCAAACCTTTAGACAAAATCTGAAAATACACCCAGTTACAACAACAATCGAACAAGGACAACTTAGATGGCTCGGACATGTACTCAGAAGAGGAGAAGAAAAAATAGTAAGACAGATATATGAAGCGAGAGATATGCGAAGAAAGAAGAGAGGACGACCAAGAAAGACGTGGACAGAAGAAGTGAAGGAAGCGGGCGACAAAAGAGGAACAAAATGGGAGGAAACAAAAGCATTGGCCATGGATAGAAGGAAATGGAAGGAAATGTGGAAGAAGACGACGGAGAACCTAACTCCGTAACAACTCACACCGAAAGGTAGACGAGTTCTGGATTAAGTAAGTAAGTTATATATCCAATAATATTATTATTAGTTCGGGTAATAAATTGTGCATTGCACTATTTTCATTACAACTTTTAGGTTACGTCATTCATGATTTATGATGTCAGAACCCCACAGTGTTGCCAAATCATCAGGATAGCAAATAAATAGGAGTTATTTTCAAAATGTTAACTATTTCAGAATACTATTAGTCCGCAGTACATCGACATTTTTGGAAGATGATTACAAAAGTCTTAAAAATGGTTTTAACTGCTTCGTTTGAGCGACTCTACCACTTACTGAAAAATTTCAGAGTGCAGATTGGACGCGTTTCCGCGTCCCGCGTCATTAACCTATTTACGTTGTCGGACTAACGAAACAAGGCTGTAAATTTGTCTGACAAGAGATCAACAATCTATATCAAATAAATATTTATAAGTACTTTCAATTGAAAATTAAGAGTTTTGTAATAACACAACTACCGCGCTAGAGCGACAAAGATGTCACTCTAGCGCGGTAGTTTTTTTGTTACAAAACTCTTAATTTTTAATTGAAAGTACTTATAGCTAATTAATACAGATTGTCGATCTCTTGTCCGACAAATTTTCAGCCTAGTTTCGTTAGTCCGACAACGTAAATATGTTAATGAAGCGGGACGCGGAAACGCGTCCTACCTGCACTCTGAAATTTTTCAGAAAGTAGTAGACTCGCTCAAACGAAGCAGTTAAAACATTTTTAAGACTTTTATAATCATCTTTCACAATAAATGACGATGTACTGTGGACTATATGCTACATTCATTCTGCGACTACATAGCCAACGAAAATCTGGTACTACACGACAACGACACACCCACCGATAACGTGTCTGAAATTGGCGTCTTAGCTTACCTTGAGAATAAACGTAGTATTGTCAATAACATTTTTAAAATTACGTAAGCAAGTCACATTTCTCTTTGTGATGTTTATCTTTCGTTCATATTTATAAAACGTTGTGGTAATCGTATTAACACCGTGTCATCCGTGTACCTAAGGTTATCAATATTAGGGCCATTAATTTGCTTTATTGAAAGTGATCTCCAAATAGATGTTAAATATTAGTGATGACAAAATTCAACCTATTCTTATTCCTCTTCAATCATTTAAAGCTCTTCAGTTTTTCAGTTCTTTATTATCAATATCTAGCTGCTGAAGAATGGAGTTATTTCAGCATATTTTACTCTATCAATAGGGGAGTGCATATAGATTTTCACTCCGGAAAAAATCAAACAAAAGAAAACTTTTTGTAATTTCATTAAGAAATGTTTAATAAACAACATATCAAAAAGTCCTACTAGAGAAGTGGGTGCTTCATTTTTTATTAAACAAATGAACTACGAAATTAGATGTTTTTTAAATAACTCCGAAAATATAAATTTTAGAAAAAAACTGACTTGATCATTGAAAAATTCAGAAAATTTTACAAAAAACCTTGTATAAAAATTTTTCTAAAATTAAATCTGTATCTTCTATAATTTTTTATTTATAACGCCAAAGTCACCCTTCTCACAAACATTGGCGCATTGTAAACTAGCGTATGGCGAAGTACGGTTGGGTTATTTTAATGTAATTCTTTAACTAATGGATCAAATGAGATTTTACAAATTGGACATGACAGAAGAATAATTAAGCTATCTTATGGTTATAATAAAAAAAAAATTATGGTCATAAGTACGGTGTGGGCGGAAAGTGAGCCTTACATGAATTTTGTTGAAAAATGATTTAAACATGTATAACTAATACAATTCTTCTTAAAAAACTCTCTATTTTGCACAACTTACCTTTCAAGCATCTTGCTTGCTAAAGGATGTTTCATTCAAAAAAAAATCTCAAAAATTTAGTTCAAATGATATGACGTCTCAAAAAATGTAATTTTTGAAATCTTCGTAGTTTTATAGAATTACCACCGCTTTAAGACGGTATTACTCAAGTTTGAACATATTTATTACAGTTTTATAAGTGCTTTTTTAAAGCTTAGGATGTAATCTTTAAATGTACTAAATTAATTTACTTTACAAATGAAGTAAACTATTTCTTTTTGAGAAAATTAAGAAGGATAACAAAAATGCAATACAAAAACCGAAAATTACCAGCTAAAAAAATGTTTATACAAAGTGATCAACACTTTTTTTCTGTAAACTTACCTAAAATACATTTAATAATAAGCTTCAACAATAATAAATGTTCAGCAAAAAAATTTTTTTAGCTCTTATACAGTATGTCTGCGTAACTTGGAACCTATTGATAACTTTTTTGTTATCAGTTTTACGAAAAAAAGTTATTCTTTATAAAATACTCTGCATCGTATATGTTCTAAGCTGCAATCATCAAATATCAAATTTAAATAATTTTATACGAGGTATGTCAAAAAATATGAATTTCACTCAAGAGTAAAGTACCTTTACATTTCAGAATATCGAAAATTGTTATTATAGGTCTGGATCCCGCGTATGAAAAAAAAGTTGATTAATAGCAAGCTGAAAATTTGTTAATAGCTTAAGGGTGTCTAGTCAAATAAACTTTGATATATGGGAACACTGAAACAGGGGTAGTTTTAATTGTGGAACAGGTTAAAAATTTGGAACGGTTACAGCACGAAAACGGCACATTTATTTTGTCCGACAGAACAGACTTAAACTCTCCGAAAAGAGATTAAACTCTCATGAAAAAATCAGACTGCTATTTATTACCTGTCATAATACCTGTCATTTGACATATTCTACATGTTCCACTCATTAAAACGCCCATTTGGTGATAAATAGCAGTCTGATTTTTGCATGAGAGTTTAATCTCTGTTCGAAGAGTTTAAGTCTGTTCTGTCGGACAAAATAAATGTGCCGTTTTCGTGCTGTGACCGTTCCAAATTTTTAACCTGTTCCACAATTAAAACTACCCCTGTTCCAGTGTTCACACATATCAAAGTTTATTCGACTAGACACCCTTAAGCTATTAACAAATTTTCAGCTTGCTATTAATCAACTTTTTTTTCATACGCGGGATCCAGACCTATTATGAAAAGTTGTTTGGAACTAAAAAATTTGTTTTAGTGTTTAATTACATCCTTCTAATTAAAATATTGTGAATAATAAAGGCACTTAACTCTTAAGAAAAATTCATATTTTTTACATACCTCGTATAAAATTAAAAAAGTTTGATGTCTGATGGTTGTATCTTAGATTTTAGACCAGGGAGAGCATTTTATGAAGAATAACTTTTTTTCGTAAAAGTGATAATAAAATAGTTATCATAATTGTAATAAAATGATGATGAGTATCCGTAATTTGAGCAAACATTGAAAAAAATTTTATTGGTTAGAATGATGTAATTGTATATTTAAACATAGTTTTTAATTTCAAACAACTATTCATAATATCATTTTTTGATATTCTGGAATATAAAGGTACTTTTCTCTTTAACGAAATTCATATTTTTGACATAACTCGTATAAAAGTGATAAAATTTGATATCTCATGGTTAAGTTTTAGATTTTTGACTATCCTGAGATTTTATGAGGAATAAATTTTTTCGTAAAATTGATAATGAAAAAGTTTTCCATGTGGTTCCTAGCTACGCAGACATACTGTACAAGAGCTTCTGTATAAGAATTTTCAAATTGAAATGCCATATTCGGATTCAGCATAATCAAAAACAAAATAGAAACATATTTGATCAAAGTAAAATGATGAATTTAACGATATTTGTAAAATTATTTATACAAAACAATTGTTATTGTTTAAACAATTAATAAACAATTAGCTGAAAAATCCGCGAGTATAACTTTTTACTTTTATAAGTATATAAACTAACAAAAAAAGTTTTAGAAAAATATAACCTTGTTTGAATTTTTCCGAAACAATGCATATTTTCGTTCTAATTGCACTCCCCTACAAAGGCTCAATCATATTTGATTTTGATGTCAGCCGCGACAAATATTTAATTTAACCAGCCATCTGGTACTTGTGTATTGTGTGCCACATATCTCATTTAAAAATATCATCTTATATTAATCTCACGGAGATAGTAACCGTCTACATAATCAATTAAAGTTATATTAGCAATATCTCTAAATTTTAAAATATACATATGATCGGTTTACTCAATAATACTTGACAAACGCGCCAGAAACATGACCTGTTACAGAGAGGACAAAAAGAATGCTAGGAACAGCAGAAATTTGAAAAATATATGGTAAGAGACTATGGAACAGAGCTAGAAGTAAAAATATACAGCAGGTGCGGGAGCACGCCAAATAGAATTCTATTTTAGTGACGTCACGTTGCCTAGCAACTGTCGATTCTCCCATTATGAAATTTTATTTTGTGACGTCAGCAAAATAGAATTCTATTTGGCGTGCTCTGCGCCCAGAGATGCAATCTGGATAACATTAATAACTGCGTCAAAAACAAAAGAGTAGCATGAAACGACCACATAAGTCGAATGACAACAAATAGGGCAGTAAGCACTGCGTGAGACGGTTCCCAATAGAAATACGATCAGTGGGAAGACCATTAAAACGATGAAATGACAACTTACTAGAGGCACATTGAAAAAATAACACAGTTATATCCACGCAAAAAGAAGAAGAAGGATCGGTTTACTCAACAACCACGAAATTTTTTTTATAAACTTTTCATGTATTTGTTTTATTAGGTAATTTTCCTGTATATTTTACTTTACTTAGAAGAATGATGTTAAGTAGTTGGAAGATAATATGTTTCTAAAGTATACATTCAGCACAATACACCTGGAATTTATTTACCACAAAAAATTCTGAACACGCTCATGATCGTGCTGTCTGTTACCCCCCAGTGTGTAGTTCTCCTCTTTGATATTTTATATAACGGGCGATGCATGCAATAAATACATTATTAAAACGTTCATATTTCTGTTCAAATATTAAATATGAACAATGTAAGGTATCATTAAAGGAGCAAAACCAACGTTTTGTTCCATTTAGTGCAAAATGACAAAATTCAGCAGGAAAATATTCTTGTAGAAGAGGTTTTTTTATACTTTAAACATCTTTTGTTATATATATTTATATATACAGTATGTCCCTGTAAGTTGTATCCATATGGAAAACTTTTTTATTATTACTAATTTTACGAAAAAAAGTTATTCTTCGTAAAAAGCTCTGCATGGTCCAAAACCATGGTCCGACAATGGACAGGGCTAAATTTTGAACAGCTAATAAGAACAGACAGAGAGGAGTTTGCAATTGTAGTAACCAACCTTCATTAAGGAGACGGTACTTTAAGAAGAAGAAGAAGGTCCAAAACCTAAGATTGAACCATCATATATCAAATTTTTTTAATATTATACGAGGTATGTCAAAATTTTTGAAGTTCACTCAAGAGTAAAGTAGCTTTATTTTTCACAATATTAAAAATTGTTATTATGGAAAGTTTTTTGGAATTAAAAACTATATTATAGTATGCAATTACATCCTTCTAATTGAATTTTTTTTTCTTTTGAAAACTATGGATAACTAACATTATTTTCAGTTATTTCAATTCAGATAACTCTTTTATTATTAATTTTACGAAAAAAGTGATTCTTAATAAAAAAGTTCTGCATGGTCTAAAACCTAAAATTTAACCATCTTATGTCAAATTTTATCAATTTTATATGAGGTATGCCAAAAAATATGAATTTTGCTCAAGAATAAAATACGTTTATTTTTCACAATATCGAAAATTCTTATTATGAAAAGTTATTTAGAATTAAAAACTATGTTTCAGTATATAATTACATCCTTCTAATTGAAATATTCTGAACTATAAAGGTACTTTACTTTTCATCTAAATTTATCTTTTTTGGCATACCTCGTATAAAATTGATAAAATTTTATATAAGATGGTTTTTATTTTAGGTTTTAGACCATCCAGAACTTTTTATTAAGAACCACTTTTTTTCGTAAAATTAATAATAAAAGATTTATCAGAATTGAAATGAATGAACTGAAAATAATGTTAGTTATCCATAATTTTTCAAAATTTTTTTTCAATTAGAATGATGTAATTGCATATAAGAATATAGTTTTTAATTCCAAACAACTTTTCATAATAGCAATTTTCAATATTGTAAAAAATAAAGCTACTTTACTATTGAGTAAAATTCAAACTTTTTGATATACATAAAATCCTTTATAAAAGGTATATACCTTTTATAAAGGATTTTATGTTTTTGTAATGGTATACAGCCAACTACAGGAAATTTTTCCTCGTGGATTTTTGATATACCTCGTATAACATTCATAAAATTTGATATATGATTGTTGAATCTTTGGGTTTGGACCATGCAAAACTTTTTATAAAGAATAACTTTTTTTCGTAAAATTATTAATAAAAAAGTTTTCCATATGGATACAACTTACAGGGACATACTCTATATATATATATATATATATATATATATATATATATATATATATATATATATATATATAATCCTACTATCAATTTGGCATCGATACATTATGCATTTACCATCAATTTGGCATCGTCTTGCAAAGTGGCATCTGTATATCGATGCCACTTTACACTACCTTAATAACTTTTTTCCTGTACTTGTTAGCAGAAGTCTAATCAACTCTGTAGTTAGAGATTTGATTCCTTGATGTTACTTTAATATATCAGCTTTCTTTGTTTATTCCTTACTGACTTATATAAGTTTATTCCATAAAATGTTTGAGTTCAAAATGATGGCACAGTGAAAATATTATATACATTTAGTTCAGTGTTTTACCGTTTTGTCGCTGCCGCTATATACATGAAAACGTATATCCCACTTTCATTATCAATCATTTTGGCATCAGAAATTTGGCATCACTGTTGAATACAATATTATCCACAACGAAAAATAGGCAATTTGAGAATGTATATATTATTTTCATCAACAAATCATTCTGGCATCAAGTTGTTTTCACCCAATTTTGAAAAAATGTGAAAGCTTATAATCCAAGGATGGTACTAAAGGTGAGAAATTTGACCTAAACTATCTGTCCGTCGGTCTGTCCGACCGCGAATATAACTCTTACGTCATTATACCAGGTAGAATGACAAATGAGGTGTCAAATGAAAGCGTATAATCCAAGGATGGTACTAAAGGTGAGATATTTGACTTAAACTTTCTGTCCTTCGGTCTGTCCGACCGCAAATATAACTCCTCCGTCATTATACCAGGTAGAATGACAAATGAGGTGTCAAATGAAAGCTTATAATCCAAGGATGGTACTAAAGGTGAGAAATTTGACTTAGGCTGTCTGTCCGTCGGTCCGACCGACCGCGAATATAGCTCCTCCGTCATTATACCAGGTAGAATGACAAATGAGGTGTCAAATAGAAGCTTATAATCCAAGGATGGTACTAAAGGTGAGACATTTGACTTAGGCTGTCGGTCCGTCCGACCGCGAATATAACTCCTCCGTCATTATACCAGGTAGAATGACAAATGAGGTGTCAAATGAAAGCTTATAACCAAAGATGGTACTAAAGGTGAGAAATTTGACTTAGGCTGTCTGTCCGTCGCGTCGGTCAGTCCGACCCCGAATATAGCTCCTCCGTCATTATACCAGGTAGAATGACAAATGAGATGTCAAATGAAAGCTTATAATCGAAGTATGGTACTAAAGGTGAGACGTCGGTCCGTCCGACCGCGAATATAACTCCTCCGTCATTATACCAGGTAGAATGAAAAATGAGGTGTCAAAAGAAAGCTTATAATCCAAGGATGGTACTAAAAGTGAGAAATTTGACTTAGGCTGTCTGTCCGTCTGTCCGTCCGACCGCGAATATAGCTCCTCCGTCATTATACCAGGTAGAATGACAAATGAGATGTCAAATGAAAGCTTATAATCCAAGGATGGTATTAAAGGTGAGAAATTTAACTTGGGCTGTCTGACCGTCGGTCCGTCCGACCGCGAATATAACTCCTCTACTATACCAGGTAGAATGACAAAAGAGGTGTCAAATGAAAGCTTATAATCCAAGGATGGTACTAAAGGTGAGAAATTTGACTTACGCTGTCTGACCGTCGGTCCGTCCGACCGCGAATATAGCTCCTCCGTCAATATACCAGGTAGAATGACAAATGAGGTGTCAAATGAAAGCTTATAATCCAAAGATGGTACTAAAGGTGAGAAATTTGACTTAGGCTGTCTGTCCGTCGCGTCGGTCAGTCCGACCCCGAATATAGCTCCTCCGTCATTATACCAGGTAGAATGACAAATGAGATGTCAAATGAAAGCTTATAATCGAAGTATGGTACTAAAGGTGAGACGTCGGTCCGTCCGACCGCGAATATAACTCCTCCGTCATTATACCAGGTAGAATGAAAAATGAGGTGTCAAAAGAAAGCTTATAATCCAAGGATGGTACTAAAAGTGAGAAATTTGACTTAGGCTGTCTGTCCGTTTGTCCGTCCGACCGCGAATATAGCTCCTCCGTCATTATACCAGGTAGAATGACAAATGAGATGTCAAATGAAAGCTTATAATCCAAGGATGGTATTAAAGGTGAGAAATTTGACTTGGGCTGTCTGTCCGTCGGTCCGTCCGACCGCGAATATAACTCCTCTACTATACCAGGTAGAATGACAAAAGAGGTGTCAAATGAAAGCTTATAATCCAAGGATGGTACTAAAGGTGAGAAATTTGACTTACGCTGTCTGACCGTCGGTCCGTCCGACCGCGAATATAGCTCCTCCGTCAATATACCAGGTAGAATGACAAATGAGGTGTCAAATGAAAGCTTATAATCCAAGGATGATACTAAAGGTGAAAAATTTGACCTAGGCTGTCTGTCCGTCCATCCCTCCGACCGCGAGTATAAATCCTCCGTCATTATACCAGGTATAATGGCAAATGAGGTGCCAAATGATAGCTTATAGTTCAAGCATGGTATTAAAGATGAAAAATTTTACCTAGGCTGTCTGTCCGTATGTCTGTCCATCCGCGAATACAACTCCTCCGTTATTAATACAGATAGAATGACAAATCGGGTGTCGAATGAAAGCTTTTAACTTAAGGATGGTATTATTAAAGATGAGAAATTTGACGTCGGAGTTCCGGTTTTAGAGTTGCAACCGTAAGTATTTACTATTTTAAAGTTGCCGAAAGAGAATAAGTGATATATTATTCAACGTGGCTTAGCAAGATGAGAACAAATGTAAAATTTTGGTTTTTACGTAATTTCCGCTTAAAAAGTTATAACCGGAAATGCCATTATTCGCGGTGTGCAAGTACTTGGAACGGATACGAGAAACGATCGTGCGCGAATAGCGGAGAAATATTGCAACTTTCTTAAATAATTCATATTGTCCATTGAAATTGTCAAATTGACGTACATTTCATACCTACTGTCATTGAAGAAGAAAAATTATATGTTGCTCTGCAATATTGATATTATATGCAATTATTATATGAAGGCAAATTAAATTAATTGTATTTTGCTTGCAGTACTGCATTTTAATAACTAATTTTATTTACTACATACAATTGTTTACGTTTTAATAACATAACCTGAATCTTATTTTTTCTTCTTATTATTTTTTTGGATTATGGCCTTGACAATTATCCAGTAACCAGGACTAATATAATTGGCCAATATAATTAAAAGTGCGAATAAAGTTGCAGAGCGTAGAAACCAGGTGTCGTTTTGCCGAACTTGCACGGTCCCAATAGACTCAGAAATAGTATACGAACACATAAATCGAAGCGTATTGAAAGGTTTGAATCTTTAGAGTTATTTCTGTGTAGACAGTTTAGTAAAAATGACTCAAAATTAGTAAATTTGTATATCAATCCACGCAAAGTTACACGAAGAATTCAAATATCGACTTCCAATTCTACTTTCGATTACTTTGGGTGAAAACCTAGGACTTACGAAGTCCAATTACTTGTTTTCTTTAAAAATAAGACATGTCATAAATATGCCTTAGGCATCATAGAAGACAATGACACAGAAAAATCAAACAAGCAGCAGGTCAAAAGGGCCTTAGTTATGTATCTTCGGTCCTATTGGTTCAATCGTGACGTACAGCGTCTGAAACGATGGGATTTAACTGGCAGAATACGATGGTGTAGACAAATGAAAATGACGGCATGTAATAACACTTTAAAATTGTAGAAATAAAATGGATTAACGCACATGGTATGACATATTATGTGAGAGTATTTAACAAATAGAATACGATTACATACGTCCAGTTTTTGACAAGCGACTTCTCTACATATGATAAACGCGAAAGGGCCCCAACGTTCACTGTTCGACATAGGCCTCCCGTTCACTGCATATACCCACTGCTTTCTGACGCTGTGACTTAAGAGGATAGGATTTAACGAATAAAACGACAAAGAAGACTAAACAAGGCAGATCACGGGAAAAACACAACTGTCCGTTTTATACTCCACAGGGAAGCATCAAATATTCAACGTAAGGATATATTATAGTATAACGGTATGATAAATCTTTTTCTTTTTTTTTTTTTTTCATTTAGTGCATTCCGTACGTTTTTTAAACATAATCAGGAGAAGTTGTTGAATTTCTGAAGTCTATAAAAGAATTTCTTAACAAACCTTTTTTTAATTGTGTTATGGATTATTTTTAAGAATGTGTTTAAAAGGTAGCTCACAGGCTTATTGTTCAATGGTCTTATCACTTTTAAACGCCTGTCTTTTTTGTAGGACTATTAATTGTGATTTCAAACATTCTAGCGGGACAATGCCTTTTGTGTAACTGAAATAAATATTGTTATCCATTTAATTTTTTTCCTCAATTAATTGAATGCCTCCTACTGGTGTTTGGTCTAAGCTTACCGCTTTTCCCCATTTAAGCTAAACTGCTCGTCAAAAGTTAGGGATATAGAAAATTATTCTCATTTTCATAGCTAATTTTTTCGAGAACAGATTAACGGATTCCACTAATTTTTTTTAATATTTTAGATTTTTCGTTAGTATTTACACAGTTGTGCAAAAGTTTACCCAAACTTTTTTTGTACTTTTACCGAGTGGTATAAGTACAAAAAAGAAGTTTGAGTAAACCTCTTGTTAGGTATTAGTTACGTATCTTCACTCCCATTGGTCCAAACGTGTCGTACGGCGGCTCAAATGATAGGAATCAGTCAACAGAATACAATGACACAGAAAAATCAATTACAGTAAAATATTGAAAGGGCCTTAGTTACGTATATTCGCTGCTATTTTTCCAATCATGACGTACGGTGGCTAAAATGGTAGGAATTAACCAACAGAATACAATGACACCCAAATCCGGTGTCGGAAAGCTGGTCGAGAACACTTCGTCGACGGAAAATTGGTCGACAACAGTTGGTCGACAAACAGTTGGTCGAATGCACAATTCATCGAATGGACAATTCATCGACGAACATTTGATCGAATGGAATTTTCGTCGACAAACTGTTATTTATCTTTAGGATAAAGGGATTAATGGTGACAAACGACGGGTAACTGGAATATTGTATTATATATTTTTTTTTGGGTTTTGTTAATTTTGTACCTAAATCTTACCGGAGGTATTGCGCCTTTTATAAATGTGTAGTTGTGAATTAAGTTTTTGATAATAAAATCAAGAGGGTAAGAATCGCTTTACTTTTAAACTCTTCACTTTTGGCGCATCATGGACGGCTCGTTTTTAAAAGAATCGTTTTAATTTTTTTTTGTATAAACATGCTCTTTCATTCGTTTAAATGTTGCTTTTCAAATTTTCTAATATTTATAAACAAAGCCCCGGTGAATTTTTGAAAAAAGTGGCTAACTCGGGTTTTAAGGGTTGTAGGGCATTAAATTTTTGTTTCAGTTTCTATAAGAATACCAACATGTCGAATAAAAAAAATTAACTTCCTACGTGTTGTTGTTCTGAAGCTATTTTCTTGTGGCATTTTTGGAATTAACTAGTTTTGATGGGAAATAAGCCACAATTTTACTAAAAAAACTGATTTTATTAACGTTTCGACGCTCAAATCGGGTGTCGTTGTCAAAATAAAACCATTTTTTTTAGTAAAATTGTGGCTTATTTCCCATCAAAATTAGTTAATTCCCACATGTTAATGCGGTTGTTATTTTAATTGTTTATTCGCGAACTCAATCGACTATAGGTGGCAGTGCAGTTGCATGAAAATGGCCGATGTAATTGGGATAATGCATTTTGATATAATTAATATTTTTATTGATGTAATTAATTAATATAAATAAATCATTCATTAAATGAACACACCAGACAAGCATTCAATCGACATTGATATATAAGTTAACGGATGTTTTGTTTAAATCTTCATCCCAATTCCTCTAGTTCAAAATAAGCGGCAGCACCCTCGCTTGAGTTCGCGAATAAGCTTAAAATAACACTACTTTTTCAAAATTATTTTATAATTATTTATAATATTTATTATAAACTTTTTATTCAAGACTTGATCTAATTTTATAAATTGAACCTTTCTCTTTGGTTTGATGTCTTTAGAATTTATGTTGACCTAATAGTTTATGCATAATAACGCTGTAGATAGAAGCTTTTTGGGATAAACAATTTCAATTTTGCAATAACTATTAGGTAAAACTTCTTGAAATTTTAACGGCTGAATACTTCTAATATTGTTCCTTTACTTACGCGAAAATAAAGCTTTTAGTGTATTTTTAGAAAAGTTATTAATTATTTTCAAAAAATCGACTTTTAAAGCTATTTTCCCAATAACTAAGCAACAAATTAACAAAAAGAACTTTCCAAACACTCATTTTAAAGAATTTTCTATGCTCTTCAGTAAAATTGTATCACCTTTCCATACAGCATACCGGTCTCCACCTTTAATATTTACAATCAAATAGCGATCTTTAATTGTTTATATATTGTTTATAAGTTAAAAAGTACGTTTGATTTTTTGCATAATTTTTATATTGGATACTGTTGTAACTAAATTTACCCTAATGCCATAAGCAGTTCTTAGATACCTGTATCAACGGATGTCACGAAAGAGGCCATTTATTTGCTAATTTCTCTGGTCTATCACACCCTTTCTTATCTGTGTTTACAATCCAAATCATTAAGCCACATAAAGAGGTAGGGCAATAAACTCACTATAGCTATAGAAATGCTTTTACTACAAAATTTTAAAAGATAAGAGTTATAACGGAACAAGTATGCATACCTGCATTTTAAGACCCAGGTAGATTTTTGGGGATGACACAATGACACTAAAAGATGGCTTTGCCGATGATTGCATTCAATTGAGATGGTAAGTAGGTATGAATCACCTCTAGTTATATTTTAATGGCTTTGTAATTTAACTTCATGGGGTACGAAAGAATTAAGAAACTTTTAAGAATTTGAAAAAACATAGTTTTTGGGGGGTTTAGGTGTTTTACACAATTTTTGAATATCCCTAAAAACTCAGTTATTTCAAATTATATATACGTAACCTATAAAAAACCTTGAGTTAGTCTATTTTGAAGTATATAAAATGGAGAAAATCCCAAAAAACTACCGAAAAAACCAGTTTTCCGGATTTTTGAAGATGGCGCACCTTACGAATAAATCTGAAAAAAGTCAGAAATACAGATTTTGATAAAATTCACAAAACGCAAAAAAATTAGACATGCAGCCATCGCCAAAAAAAGTTATACGTACCTATTAAAAAAACAAAAAACATTGAGGTTATGTACACTCGACCTTCGGGTCCATAAAAATATATGTTTTGTAAAAGCCTCAGCTGTGCGTGTGAATTTTTTGTAATTTATAATTTAATTGCAAACCAACTTAAAAAAAAATAAAATCGAAAAATTGACATTTTTTGATGTGGGGAAAGGGGAAGGGGGTGGTGGGCTAAAATTGCGGTGATTCTTAATTTTTTTAATCACATAGAACGTAAAAAAATAAAAAAAAATATTCAGGCTGTATCGACTTCAAAATAATACAGCATCATGCCAAAAGGGCCTTAGTTATGTATGTTCGGCCCTATTGATCCAATCGTGACGTACGTCGGCTGAAATGATAGGAACTAACCAATAGCATACAATGACATAGAGAAATCAAATACAGCCTCATGTCAAAAAGAATAGAATAAACAAAAATTTCTTTTGAATTAAATATTTGAAATAAAAAATCACACTAAATTTTCTTTTTTTTTCACCCTTTCACTTATCAATATAAACATAAAAGTTTTTAGAGAGTTTCGCCCTCGGTTATAATGTAATCTTTCATTCTGCGTTTAAATTTTTCCAAAATTCTTATTAGTTTTCTCAGGATTCGAATAAACTGAATGCATTTAAATAGCATTGGTCATAATTTTGCGCCTACTCCCTCAAGGCTTAAAAAATGTAACATTTCAAAGGAATGGAGATATTTCAAAGATTCGCTGAGACTATAATTTTTATCTAATATACATATATCTGTAGTCCATCCACTCACGGTAAATATTGCAAAACCTCCGAATTTTAAACAACCGCTTGGATTGACATGAAATTGGGTATGCACATAGCTGACAGGTCAAAGAAAAAGTGATATTGTGCCGACGTGTGCTTTTGCCTTGGGAGTTAGTACAACCACTTTTATAATGTGAAAAGACATACATTCAAAATAAGTCCTAAAGTGGATAAACTGAGTAATTCTAAGCTAGTTTTTGTTCTATAGATTTTTTCTTAACATACTGTTTGAGTTATTTGCAAGTGAATATATTATGTTCGTTTTTCAACAAAAAAGTCACGTTTTTAGACGGTTTTAGAAAAAAACTCAAAAAGTATTTTAACGAAAAATATTCTTAGCAAAAATATAGCGTATAAAAAAGTGAAAACAATGGTGTATGTATGAAGTCTGTAGACCCTGTAAAAGTAGAGTTGTAGTTAAGAGGAAACAGTAGCGATCAACAGGTAGCGAAAACGCGTTCCAAGATTGCGGCTGTAATTTTGAATATTTTTTCGAGATATTTGGCACACGTATTCGTAATATAATAAAGAATGGCGGTACAGAGCCCAATTTGAAAAATATATGAATATGTGGAAATTACTCTGTAATTAAATACAATATTTAAAAAACGAGCCTGTACCGCCATTAAGAAGAACAAAAAAATACACTTTCTTCAAATGAACTTTCTTATCCGATGCCTAGATTTTGTGTCATTTTGGAACTACTAAAATTTTGTATTTCATTAGTAGTTCCAAAATGACACAAAATCTAGGCATCGGATAAAAAGTTTATTTGAAGAAAGTGTATTTTTTTGTTCTTCTTAATGGCGGTACAGGCTCGTTTTTTTAATATTATATTTAATTACAGAGTAATTTCCACATATTAATATATTTTTCAAATTCGGCTCTGTACCGCCATTCTTTATTATATTACGAATACGTGTGCCAAATATCTCGAAAAAATATTCAAAATTACAGCCGCAATCTTGGAACGCGTTTTGGCTACCTGTTGATCGCTACTGTATCACCTTAATGAAAAGCAGGTTCTACTTCGTCAAAATACAAATCGAATATTTTAACATGAAATAACCATAAAACGAAGCACTTTTCGGGAAAAACTCATGACTTACAACTGTTATAAAATGTCTAAAAAGTTTTATTTGTATTTTTATAAACGTTTCTAGCATCAAAAGTTAGTTAGCATCAAAATGAAGTCTCTTTTTTGTTAAAAAAATGTAAAAATCACCGCCTAATTTACTTATGTATTGTTTATGTGATATGTACATTTTTTACTCTTTGAGATATTTAGTATCACTAATGTTTAAGTTATTTTAAACCAAGGCATTTTTTTTCAAAATTAAAATTTTTTTATTTTAAAACCAATTTTTTTTAATAAGCATTTCTTGCCAATAAATCTTATAGATCATATAAACAGTATAATATAAGTAAATTAACTAGGGCGGTAACTATTAATTTCATATGGAATGCTAATTAGGTGGTGATTTTCACGATTTCTTTTAGCAAAAAAAGGGACATATTTTATTTAAAGCGTAACTTACTTTTGATGCTGATGGTGATAGAATAGATACTTTTTAAATAACAAAAATAAAACTTTTTTAAACACTTTAAAAAATTTGTGGCGAGTTTTCCCCGAAAAGTGCGTTATTTTTTGGATATTTTACGTTGAACTAGTCGATTTGGAATTCGACGAATAAGAACCAACTGTTGTTCAGCTCCAACTCTGTTTTTATTGTGTGTCCAGACTTCATACATACATAATTTTTTTTACTGTTTTATAAGCTTTATATTTGCTAAGAATAGTTTTTTCGATCAAATACTTACTTTTTGATTTATTTACGAAAAACCATCTAAAAACAAAAAATACAAGGAATTTAATTAGTTTATCCACTTACGGACATATTTTTACCTATATTTTTTCACACTCGAGAAGGGGGTGGTACTCATCCCCAGAAAAAAGCACACACTGGCACAATATCACTTTTTTCTTTGACATGTTAGCTATGCTTATGTCAAATTTCATGCCAATCCAAGCGATTTTGTAAAATCCAAAAACAGTGAGTAAATTGTCCAATGATATCTTTAAAAAAGACTAGTGCATTTTACAAAAACTTAGGTCAATAAATAATATGAAAACAGCGGAATATCAACCAATGTTGAATGTTTTTACAAAGTATTGTTTATTTTTCGCTACTCGAAGGGGACAACTATTAAACTGGTTTCTTCCACTTCCAGACAATTTTTTAACCGCATATGACATCAAAACCAGAATTAAAAAAATTCGGTTTCGACCTCTTAATACACGTAAATTGATCAAGTATATTTTTCTGTGACTATGTGTGTCACTTCCGGGTACACCATTTTAACCGGAAGTGGTGTAAAACTAAAAAAAGTATTTCTTTGTTCTCATTTTTCTAATGCGCGTCAAATTTCTAATCGCTAGTACCATCTATGGGTTATAATCTTTCATTCAACCTCTGTGATTATATCTGACAGACGGACGGACAGACAGGCATAAAACCGGACAGGCATAAATATTTGTTCTCGTCTTTCTAAGGCGCGTCGAGTAATACATAGTTTGTACTATTTCTGCGAATTTAGAACAATACTTCGGGTTGCAACTCTTTATCCTGAAGTCGGAGGCCAAATTTCTCACCTTTAGTACCATCTTTGGGTTATAAGCTTTCATTCCACATCTAATTTGTCATGTTTTAACCCGGCATCCGACAGGTGAACTTTTTTGCCACTAACAGACAGGTGGGATGTGACAAACCCCAGCATTGAAAGAGTTAAAGAATCTCAAAAAATATCTCTACGTTTAGATTAGTTAACAGAAACAGTAAAGATGCAGTAGAAATAAACAAACCAAGACACGTTAAATGATACTAGGAGCACTCCCGAATCATAATTTACAATGTGTAAACTTTGGAAATCATGACTTGGAATTTACAATGTATATACTGATGTGATCTTGATTATTGATATGAGATAATATTCTTATATGTCACTTAATTTAATCAATGTATTAATACTAATCTAATTAATTAACCAGATCACATATCAATATGTTTTCAATCTCAGGGCGAATTATAAATTAATTACTTACTTTCGTGGCTTCTGAATATTTCTTAATGGTTCCTAATCGGGATAGAAAAGAAAAGAGTAAAAAAAATACAAATATGGGTTACAATTATAATCAAAATATTTTTTATTTTATTCAAAAGGCAATCAATGCTTAATATTTGCTATTTCTTATTATTCTTAAACATAACATTTACAACTGGGAATTTTATTTCCTTTTGGTTTTCTATTGAAAGTTTTTATTAACATTTAACTATTAGGAGTTATTAGGGACAACTCTATTTAAGTTTGATGAAGCTTTTCTGATATTATTGATTATGTTATTCAATTTTTTATGTGGAATTTAATACGAAAAACCCATACATTCATGTCCAAACAAATGAGACTGACCTTTTCCTGGTGAACTGAAAATGTCCTCACACAAAACCCTTTCCTGCTATCCTTGGCTGCGATCAAACCTCGTCCTGGCTTCCAGTGATGTTCTCCTTTGAAAAACTAGCTCGAATAGCTCTCGTTCCTGCTTTTGTCGTGATGCTGTGTTCTACCTTTTTCGAAACTGCTATCAGCTACCGGGACACTCTGGGCTCAAGGAGGTTCTTTTACTCTCGACCTGGCCTACTTCTCGTTCCACGATAGATACTCCACACTCACGGAACTACCGGCTTTCTCACTCCTCGAACACTACCGTCTACTACTCGACTTCACTTCTCGACAGCTCAAAACATTCTGATCCCACTTTGTCATTCATTCACCTACTTTCTCAATATCCCTTCCAGATTCACAAATCAACCTTCCACCACCAACTCTCATTCTCAGTATTCCTCAAAAACCAATTTTTAATCTTTCTAAATATGCTTAATGGATTTCAAAAGAAAATATTTAATTCCCATTCTAAAATCACTTTCTACTATTTACAAATTTTAATGACCTATTCTCTCTTTCAAATGAGTCTTATTTAGCATAGGCTAATGATCGAAACCTTCCGCGAAAAACGATAATGAACTATCATCTATTTCACTGAGTTTTATTTAGCATAGGCTAATGATCGACCTTCCGAGAAGAACGATAATGGTACGCGTCATTCACTTTGTTTATTTTAAGCGCACTGTCCCGAGTTCCGTCTAATCACTTCTTAAAATTAAATATAACAATTTGTTGTATACAGGGTGTTCTAAATTTATATGCCCGTGGTTGAGAAAATTGAAAATATTTTATATTAAATTGAATCCTGTTTACAACCATCAAAATTTAATTTTCATATCAAATAGAAATATAACAATACACTGTAAATAATTATGATTCGGGAGTGCTCCTAGTAGCATTTAACGTGTCTTGGTTTGTTTATTTCTACTGAATCTGGATTTTAAATTTAGTATAAATTTCTACGTATTATGACTGTTTCTTGTTGAGAATAAAGAAAAAACTTCACCAATTATGGTTTCATTTCGAAAACAACGCACACATCTTATGGAAAATATAATGTCACTCAAATTCAATAAAATTTATACGAATAGATCCGTTTTAATTTACCGATCAAATCTTATCATTGCGCCAACTCTCTATTTTCAAAAATAAGAGCAGAAATTGATACAAATAAATCTGAAATCAAATGGGTAGGTACATAAGTTAGAGAGAGAAAAAATATTTTAAACTACCCAGATTTTCGGTACTCCATAAATCAGCGGATTAGTTTCACTAATCCGCTTAGGCCCAGCGGGATTTAAGCTCTTATGAATAGCACTCGGAGCAATAATGATTGTAACTTTAACACTTTTAACACTTTATGGACTCCAAAAATGTGATTTCGATAAACTTTAATTGCAATTTGCGCCGTAATTAATCATAATTAAGAGTTGGCGCAATGATAAGATTTGATCGGTAAATTAAAACGGATCTATTCGTATAAATTTTATTGAATTTGAGTGACATTATATTTTCCATAAGATGTGTGCGTTGTCCATATTATGACTGTTTCTTGTTGAGAATAAAGAAAAAACTTTACCAATTATGGTTTCATTTCGAAAACAACATAAGTCCACAAACTTTAAAACATAATATCAAAAAAATAAGCAACATTTAAACTTTTTTGGTCTTTCAGATATAGGTCTGGATCCCGCGTATGAAAAAAAAGTTGATTAATAGCAAGCTGAAAATTTGTTAATAGCTTAAGGGTGTCTAGTCGGATAAACTTTGATATATGGGAACACTGGAACAGGGGCAGTTTTAATTTTGGAACAGGTTAAAAATTTGAAACGGTCACACCACGAAAACGGCACATGTATTTTGTCCGACAGAACAGACTTAAACTCTTCGAACAGAGATTAAACTCTCATGCAAAAATTAGACTGCTATTTATCACCAAATGGGCCTTTTAATGAGTAGAGCATGTAGAATATGTCAAATGACAGGAATTATGACAGGTGATAAATAGCAGTCTAATTTTTGCATGAGAGTTTAATCTCTATTCGGAGAGTTTAAGTCTGTTATGTCGGACAAAATAAATGTGCCGTTTTCGTGGTGTGACCGTTCCAAATTTTCAACCTGTTTCACAATTAAAACTGCCCCTGTTCCAGTGTTCCCATATATAAAAGTTTATCCGACTAAACACCCTTAAGCTATTAACAAATTTTCAGCTTGCTATTAATCAACTTTTTTTTCATACGCGGGATCCAGACCTAATAGATGCATTTATAACCCATAATACTTATATAAAATATAGTATTACTATCAGAATCTCTAACTACTAATGGAAAGATTTTTACGTTTCCTGAAAAATTTACACATTGTAACATACAGTGCTTCCATAAAGTAACGCATAATTTCATTATTTCGTAAACCGGCGACTTTAAGGAAAATTTTCGAAACAGGTCGATTTTTATTTTTAAATTACAATTTTTTGGCATATTACATATCATACTAGTGATGTCATCCATCTGGGCTTGATAACGTAATCGATGAATTTTTAAAATGAGAATAGGGGTCATGTGATAGCTCATTTGAAAGGGTATTTAATTCTCTATTTACTAATACAAACAATAACATAATTATATATACAGGGTGTCCAAAAAGAATTCTTTAATTAAATTAATTGAGACAAAAAGAAAAATGTATGTAACTTATTTAATTCAAAATTCGTTTTACTTTTGTCAGAAAATTAAATGTTAGAGCTGCCATCCACCTGCCTCTTGGAAGTTTAAGATTACGCTTAAGCGAAAATCAATATTTAGGTTTTAAATAAAACATTTTTATGTTTGCTGGCACCAATAAAATATATTTAGAATTAAACAAATTACATACATTCATCTTTTTATACCAATTAATTTAATTTAAATAACATTTTTTGGACACCCTGTATAAATAATTATATTAACAATTATATTATTGAATAGAGAATTACATACCCTTTCAAATGAGCTATTACATGCCCTTTATTCTTATTTAAAAAAATCAACGATTACGTCATCACGCCCAGATGGATGACGTCACTAGTATGATATGTATGCCAATAAATTGTAATTTAAAAATTTATGCGTTACTTTATGGACGCACTGTATATTGTTTCGCAATGACCCATTAAATTATTATAAATGCAATTAACCATTGAGCATGTCATGAAAATGGCAATATAAAATTAATTTTTCAAATGTCAAACTTTAAAATTTGTTTTTGTTAACAAAAAAATAATTTAAATATCTATTATGAAATTCGTTACAAACAAAATCTGATATTTCAACTAAACGAAACAAAATACACAATAAAAGTGAATTATTAAACTCATTCAGGGCCCCGTTCAGACAAAAGAGCCTACAACTGGTTTTTACCTGAGTGCGAGTGGAAGACTTGTAACGTGAAGCGATCGATATTATGTATCTAACTAGGTACTGTCTTTTCCGTAAAAATGTATATCTTGGCAACATCCTGTTGTTGCCAAAGTGATGTTTAAGCAATGTTTTTGACCTACGGGGGTCAAATTGTCGTTATAGTGTAAGGAATAAAATATATAAATAAATCGGATTACTGAAAATCCGACAACGGTGCCAAGCTTAAAGAAGTGTACTAAGCGAACATTCACGGATTATACCTAGAAAATGATAGCATTTCTAGGTGATGCCAAATGACTGCAACGTGAAAAGATGCCAATTTAATAGCGGGATGTATATATATATATATATATATATATATATATATATATATATATATATATATATATATATAGTTGGATGAGTTTATAATTTCGTTTGGCTGGCTAACCAGCTATAACCGAGTCACTTATGGTGATTGGGAAAGATCGTTCCTCACTTGGTTGTTTTTTTTTTTATTCGAACCATTCCTTGAAAGTTAAATGGTGTTTGTTAACCACCTGTTACTTTCTTTTTAATGTTTCGAACTAACAACAAGTTTTCTTTACAATATTATAATACATCTTTAAAATTACCGCTCAAATGCATTAGCGGTTGGTATTTCGCCTTGTTGCTGTCAATTTTGACTTCAAGGTCACTGTCTTTTACGGGATGGTTCGTTGTTCTTAGAAATGCCCATTTTGCCGAGTGAATTTGAATAGTGTAGAAGCTTTTGTGGTAACTTTTAATACTTTTTTATTAATTTGCAACTTTAAACTTTTACAATCATTTTAATAATGTTACCCAAAGTCAAAATCAAACTAAATTAATATGCTTTTGTTGGAAGGTTGATCTTGGTGATCTTACTAGTTCTCGGCGAATACAAGTTTTTTACATAAAATTTTTTTTATACATGTATGATAACCACATACTTCTTTTGCTGTTCTAAGTCTTTGTTAAATTGTAAACTGTACTTAGTATTATTGATTGTTTCTACACCTAACGATTCAATGGTTCATTGTTTCAAGCTTTTGTTACTTTTTATACCTTTGACTGCTACATGTCTTTTTGAGGTAACACTGTTATATTAACTTCTCTATGGATGTTTGGTTTTTTTTTCATATTGTTCTTTTTAGATGAACTGATGATGCTCTTTGATCAGAGAGCGAAACGTCTTCGAATAAATAGATGAAGTAGCCACCTTCTTTGTCTTATTTCTCCACCTATTGACCGAAAAACCCTCCACTCTTCGAGTGATCCTTAATTTATATATATATATATATATATATATATATATATATATGTATATATATATACTAAATATCAATATACTATATATTCTGAGAACTGGTGTTTGGATCTTTGATTCTATTCAGAAAATTTTTCCCAGCCCGAAATAGTGGATGTGTGAGTTATTCGTAAGGGGATTTTTCCACATTCTCTATTTCATTTGTTTGATTTTGTTACGATTGGTCGGTGAACCAACTTTGTATCTTTTGATCACTGAGTGTGTTCAAAGATTGACTTCTTTTTTTTTTGTTTTTTAAACATATATTTTACTTTAAGTAATTAGGGAATTAAAACTTGAGACTGTCATTGTCAGATGATGCGTAGATATACGCTCCTGTTATGTCTATGTCTCGGATGTTGTTTTTTGATGGAATGTGTCTAAAGATATTCAACCTCTCATCTTTACCGATGAGCCCAGGGAGGTTGAAGAGGGCGAAACACATTTCTGAGAACTGGTGTTTGGATCTTTGATTCTATTCAGAAAATTTTTCCCAGCCCGAAATAGTGGATGTGTGAGTTATTCGTAAGGGGATTTTTCCACATTCTCTATTTCATTTGTTTGATTTTGTTACGATTGGTCGGTGAACCAACTTTGTATCTTTTGATCACTGAGTGTGTTCAAAGATTGACTTCTTATATATATATATATATATATATATATATATATATATATATATATATATATACAAACAAGTGGTTTATTAGGGTTGCAGTCAGAAGTTTGGCCAGGATATCAAAGAAACACTCTTTTGACTTTTTGTCTAGCTTTCGGGGTTATTTGACCCCTTTATCAAGACTCTGTAATATAAAACAAAAATGTAAGTATTTTAAAATATTACATTGTTTTAGTAAGCCTACTAGTCGTTGAGATTATTAAAAAGAAGCTTGATGCTCAACATTTCAAATTAACACAAATATTGAAAACGGAAGACAAAGGACACAATACATTTTAAAATTTTTGAATAATTAGCAGAAATACAATAATGATTCTGTCATGTTGACCTATTGGTAATGTAAGTCAAAAACTCTGAGCAAGAGTTGCAGAAAGAACTGTTGTTAGTGTTAGGTTGATAAAAATACTAGTCATAGTAGAGTCAATGACGTCATTGGTGACAATTTTGAGAAAGAAGACGAAAATTTGATTTAGTTTGAAATAAAAGAGAAGAAAATTAATTCTATGTGCACAACTTATATAGGTACCAAGATAAGATGTATATTAATGTTGTAAAAATAACAAGAGTAATGTTGGTTGCCTATTATTGTGGTTGTAATGGTTATTAACAAATTGAAAATATTTTAATTTAATTTATTGTCTGAATTAGTGAACTAACAATTTGAAATCTAAAAAAGGTTTTACTTCTGTATGATTTAATATATTAGTGTTTTTAGTAAATATATTTATTATATTTTTGGTTTCTTTGGATTTGTCTTCCTCGGGGGGAGTAAGATAATCTACTTCTTTAGGTACCGTGTCCTCTAAGGAGGTTGGTAATCATCACAGCTATTTTCACTTTTGAGATTACAGCTCTGAACAAGTCTACGGAACTGCAATTATACCACTACCAGTAAGATAATATTATTAATAAAACATTTTTATATTTATACTTCACTTGATCTATTTGTTACCGTGATTTGTTATTATGTCCGAGAAATCATGTAAATAGAGCGATTATGGGTCATTGGTATAGCATTCGACTAGAGATCGAGAGGTCCCGGGTTCAAATCCGGACGATTCCTATTCCTTTTTTTTGTATTGTTTTAAAAAAAAATTTAAAAGTGATAGGTATTAAAATAAGTTTAATATTTAAATAAAATACAAATAAACTGTATATTTATTTCGTTGAAATAATATAATAGAAGTTTCTTACGTGCGTGCAAAGTACCGGGTGTCCCAATAAGAATGGCTCTCGGCCATATCTCAGGAACCGTTTATAGTAGAGCTTTGAAATAAAATTTTTTATAACAAAAGTTGCCTCAGGAAAAGCCTGGAAATTATTTTCATAATTGTGGGACCACCGCTAGAGGGCGTAATTGAACATCAAAAATTAAAAAATCTAAATTTTACAAAATTTTCCTAATGAAGGGGTACTGGAAATCCGATCGTCGTATTCTTCATAAAATTCTACGCATATTTGATTTGACAAGTTTAGGTCTACCTTTGGAAATAAGAGGTGGGGGTGAGTGGGAACCTTGTTATGAAAAACTGGCTGTGAGTCCGGTTTTGCTTAATCAAATTTTGCAAACTTGGTCTTGTTGAAGACAGATCTTTTTCATCAACGTAAAAGTTATGATTTCCAACCAACTTACTGAGTAATATGCTAGCTATAAAGCGTTATTTAATTTTTTTCAGAAATTTAGTGTTCCTTGGAAAATATTAAATACAAACATGCATTTTTAATACCATATTACAAAATTAGACAAAATTAGCCACAGAATAGCGAAAACCGCATGTTAATACCTTTTTTCTATCTCGAGATATCTTACAAAACGTGTAAATTTAAAAACATAACTGTTACTGTCACCGGTAAACGAAATTAATTAAAAGTAGTGTGCTATGGAAACAACAAAGAAACATTTTCCAGCTGTCAACGTATATTAGGTCTTTTCAACGCTTCTCATTTGTTTCGAGCCTCGTTCATATCTCGTATATTAATATTATACACGGATTATACGGCATATGACAGAGGCTCGAAACAAATGAGAAGCGTTGAAAAGCCCTATTACAAAGAAATAAAAACAACTATTTAGTGATGACATAAACGTTCAAATTTTTGCCCATCATTTTCGTTGCAAACATTTACTCTTTCAAGAGTATATTGAACAGCAGTCTTAATTTCTGCTCTCGATATGCTTTGAATGGCGTTTAGTATTCTCTGGATAATGTATTCTAGAGTAGTGTATGATGGGCAACAATTTGAATATTTAGGTCGTCACTAAGTAGTTCTTTTTGTTCTGTGTTATATTTAATTTTAATAGTATTGTCTCTCTTTATATTGTTGTTTTAATTAATTATATTTTTATACGTTGACATCTGGAAAATGTTATTTTGTTTTTTTCCACAGCACACTACTTTTCATTAACTTAGCTTACCGGTGATAGTAACAGTTATGTATAAAATTTACACGTTTCTCGAGATATCTTGAGATAGAAAAAAGGTATCGACATGCGGTTTTCGCTATTCTAGTGCTAATTTAATCTAATTGTATAAAGTATGATTAAAAATGCATACTTGTATTTAATATTTTCCAAAGAAAACTAGATTTCTGAAAAAAATTAAATAACGCCTCCCAGCTGGCTTATTACTTATTAGGATGGTTCAAAATTATCACGCTTACATTGAAGAAAAAGATCTGTCTTCAACAAGACCCAGCTTTCAAAATTTGATTTAGCAGAACCGGACTTACAGCCATTTTTTCATAACAAGGTTCCCACTCACCCCCACCTCTTATTTGCAAAGGTATAGTTAAACTTGTTAAATTAAATATGCGCAGCATTTGATGAAGAATACAATCATCGGATTTCCAGTGCCCCTTCATTAGGAAAATTTTGTAAAATTTTGATTTTTTTATTTTTGATATTCAATTACGCCCTCTAGCGGTGGACCCACAATTATGAAAATAATTTCCAGGCTTTTCCTGAGGCAACTTTTGTTATAAAATTTTTTATTTCAAAGCTCTACTATAAACGGTTCCTGAGATATGGCCGAGAGCCATTCTTATTGGGACACCCGGTACACACACATCCTATTTTTTAGTTTTAATTTATTTTTCTTAAAGTTATATGCCAGATAAATTTCTACTTTATTTCTACTAACTTTATTTAATTACGTGTTTAATAGGTTCAATTTTCTCCTTGTGTGTAAAATACAATTTAGAGTTTTCAATATTATCTCGCAATCCGGACGCCTTTGGTAAAACAGCACACAACTGGTCTCTTCTTTCGCTTCAGAAACAAACGGCAACTTTTATTAGTTCCGTAATTAATCCAAAAAACGAGCTCCATAACATCCGATTACTAAGAATGGTTACATTGTTGGCAACAAAAACGTCCCAATTAATTTAAATACTTCAAAAGTTGTCGTGAAGAGTTCATAACTTTAAACTGAGTTGGCACATAGATAAAAACTTGTAAGGAAATAATAATTGAGTTTGAAAATATCTCACTGACTGGCAACTCGTTCTTTGTCTTGATCATAAAACTTAAAACTATGAATTCACTTCAGAAAACAGAATGACAAGCGAAAATAAATTGAGTCTCGGATCCGCTTTTAAAATGTAAAATCTTTGGGCTTATCAATTATTGGTAAGTTAATTAAGTTAAAGGACTTTATAGAACGTGATTTTTTTACTTAAAAAGGTTAAGATACTTAAAGAATTATATTTATGTCAACTTGAATTTAATAATATTCAGTTACCAACTTTTTCTCTAGCTCTAATATAGTACTAAAGTAGTCGCCATTTCTAAGAATATTAAGACATTTTTTCTATATTTGGATTTTTGGCTTACGCCCGGTTCCACCAACGTGATCTAAGTAAAATCTTAGGTAAGTTTTGCTTAGTCAAAAAAAATTACTTAGTTGAAATTTGCGTTCCACCATACAAGTTTTTACTTAACTTAGCCAAGTAAAAACTTAAATCATCAGAGATACCAACTTTGCAAAATTGTCAAAAATTTCTTAACCTCTTGACTCGTTTTTAATGAAAAAAACACCAAAAAAGAAGAATATTTGTGCCATTTTTGACACTAATGTCATTAGATATTAGAAAATGTCATTTCAATATTTATTGTAAATTGTTATATCATTCTTGTCATGTTCTTGTGTATTTTGCGAAATTATTTGCTTATTTAAATAACCTAGTTGAGAATTATTAATTAGTTTAGCATTAATTTAGTTGCTAGCATTAAAATATAACGGTTTAAAAATTTAGAGAGAGTTTTAAAAATTAAGGTATGTAATAGTTTTGATTTGTCAGAGTATGGAAATAGTTTATAAGAATATGGAAAAATTAAAAAAGGAGTAAACTTTTCTTATCAAAATACGAGGAATAATTGGTTTCCTTGGTGTCCAAATACAAGGACATTATTGAAAATAAAAGAACCAATGGTGTGTATACCAAAGATAAAGAGACTACACTACACTATATTATATACTATAAACTATTATACCGGGTGTCCACTTATATTTTCCCCCATTTTAACTGCCTATAACTTCTAAACGGCTCAAGATAGAAATATGCGGTTTTCGCTGAAATGTTTTATTTTAGTAAAAGTTTTGTCTGAATGGACTGAATTTTTTATATCGCTTTCAAATACGAAAATAAAAATGGCGGATTTTTTAAAAAAACGTTGTTGACTTTTTTTTAACGGAACACCCAGTATATTTTTTTGTAAATTGAAAGAAAGGTTATTTACCTATTCAACGATATAAAGTTTTTTAAAATCGGTTGTCAAATCACTGAGTAATTAATTTTTAAAATGAGAGGTGCAACGTGGATATCGCATACCTAAATAACATAAATAAGCAAATTGATATTATGTTATGTGATTTCCACATTGCATCTCTCATTTTAAAAATTAACTGCTCAGACATTTGACCACCGATTTTTAAAAAATTTATATCGTTGGATAGGGAAATGACCGTTTTTTCAAATTTTTAGGCAAATGAATATTTTTTATGTCGATTTTAAATAAAAAATGGCGGATTTTTAAAAAAAAACGTTGTTGACTTATTTTATTGAAACACCCAGTATATTTTTCTGTAGCTTGAAAAAACGGTCATTTACCTATCCAGCGATATTAAATTTTTTTAAATCGGTTGTCAAATGACTGAGCAAATAATTTTTAAAATAAAAGATGCAATGTGGAAATCACATAAATAATATCATTTTGCTTAGTTATGTTGTGATATCCACGTTGCACCGCTCATTTTAAAAATTAATTACTCAGTGATTTGACAACCGATTTTGAAAAACTTTATATAGCTGGATAGGTGAATGACCTTTCTTTCAATTTACAAGAAAATATACTGGGTGTTCCATTAAAAAAAAACAACAACGTTTTTTTTTTAAATCCGCCATTTTTCTTTTCGTATTTGAAAGCGATATAAAAAATTACATCCATTCAGACAAAACTATTGCTAAAATAAAACATTTCATCAAAAACCGCACATTTCTATGTTAAGCCGTTTAGAAGTTATAGGCATTTAAAATGGGGGAAAATATAAGTGGACACCCGGTATACTACTTTATACTATATATTACGGTAGAATTTACAAAAAATAGGAATATATAAATCAAAATAGATCGCGAAAATGCGAGTTATCCTAACGTAATATCAACAGAAGAAATTTAACCTCACTTATTTGTTTATATAAATGACAGAAGATGAATTTCAATGCATGCGTCAAGTTAAAATTTTTACTTAAGTCGTCATAATAGGTGACTTAAGCTTAAGCAAAAATATCTGTTCTTAAGTAAATATTTTTCGTTGGTGGAACGAAACTCAACGGTACTTAAGTAAAAATTGTTTCTTAAGATCAAATTTTCACTTAGTCACGTTGGTGGAACTGGGCGTTAGTCTACTACACCGTCTTTATACACCGTCCGAAGGACACAGAGTCCATTATTAAAATAATAATAGATACTTGTCTTATTAGAACCCCTTTCTCTTAACATACCTAATCTCTGCCTTTTACAATTTATAAGACAGAATGATGATGCAATCATATTCCGCTTTCATTCGTCTAGAAAAAGGTACGAAGAAAGAAGTGAAGTGAAAGACAATTTATGTTTCATTTTGATTTACAGACAGCTGTTTCTGTTTACAACGTATTTAGTGTAGCTGCGTGCCCGCTTTAACGAAACGAAATATCAAACGAAATTTTAATATCAGTTTTATCAGCGATATTTATCTTATTTCATCTTTTCAGCTTCGCTGTCCCCTTATATGTACATATACAGAGTGTCCAGAAACTCTCGTGACAAATAAAGACCGTGTGACGATAATATAATTTTATCGTCTAGAGTACGCCAATGAATTAAGTAAATCACGTTTTTGCACTGTTTCGAACGATATAAAAATCGGATCGAAAAGCATAGTTGATTATTATTCTTGGAGCGTTGATCGAAGAATAATAGACAACAGCGAGGTACAAGAGGTGAGTTTATGTAGGTAGTATTTCCCGATTATTTTTCGCTGTCATTTTGGCGAGCTGAGCGAATCCGACAGTTTTCTCCTTACCTATCCATTTACCTATCCTATGAGCGGTGATAGTATATCCTTTATATGTCTTTTCATCCGGCGAGTGAGCGGGATCTCCTTTCTCCACTTTCCTTATACATTCATGTCGTATTGGTAAAAGCAATTCCTATTTCGCGCGATCGTCAAAATCATTCATTCATGTACATAAATATCGTCACATCGGCCGGAACAGTAAGCTCGATGCGTAGAAATTATAAATATATTTTATTAACGAACTTAACGAGTAATTAAGGCTAATTATCTTGTCTTCTGTATGTTTTGATCCCAAATAAAAATGTTTTAAAAAGCGAACTCTTTTTCTTCGACTGATAGTTACCTGGAGCAACGACAACGCAATGACCTCGTTACAACCGGAGATTGATTTTTTCATTTCTGATGTTGTTTTATCATATGCTGGCTTTATTTTTAAGCGGTTGTATTACTATTGCGAACTCCATCGTGGTTATGTTTTCTCTTAATTATTATTGGCATTGTTTGTCTCGTTTTGTGCTGTTCATAACTAACTCATAGTCACACGTAGATTCGTTCTTCGTTTTCATCATTCACTACCTCGTCTTGTATATTTTATATTTTTCTCACTCTGTTCTAATAGTAGATCTTAAAAGTATTCCACATATCAATTATTCATTATTAATTATCAAACAAATAATTAGTTTTACAGATTTAACACATACAAAACCGCTTTGAGAAAATATTTGAGAGGCTTAGATATATTAACCCATGGTTATTTGGAAGCCAAAACAAATAGACACAAAGGACGGATGATGCTGATTTTTCATTTTTATTTGGAAACAGGGATGATTGAGTAGACTAAATGTTTCTGATTTCATATTCATTAATTGATTCATTGATTCTAATTCAGCTAAAAGACGTTTATTTTAATATACACAAATCCAAATTTGTTGAATAATTGTTGTATTCTAACATTTATAGGACTCTTAAAACTATGAGTTTTGTATCAAGAAGAAAATAACGAAATTTAGAGAATGACAATGTGCAAAGAAATAATGCACTATTCTCCATGCCGGATTAGGCATTAACTCATTTTGTGTGAAATTCATGCAGGCACACAGATGGAAATAAATACATTACCGTCATGCACGATATAAAAGAAGGGATTTTATTCGTGTAGAGCATTTTCATGGTGAGAACCAGATGGATTTATGAGAGAAGAAAAATGATTCTCAATTTATTCGCAGTTTTCCGGAAGTACGGACACGTTTCTGAAGTTTGTGTTGACCTTAACTCGGTTCGCGAGGTTTGTTTTACATAATAGTCTTTTGTGTGGTGAAAGTATCGATAAGTTGCAAAAGATATGAAAAATAACTAAACTCTTTTGGAATAATAACACAAAACTATATTGAATAGATTGACTAGAATATGATAATATCAGTTAAACCTATACGATATAAAACACGTATATAATTTGAGTATATAACTTAACAAGAAAATTATTTCTTACAATTATTTCTTACAATTTGGAAATCTTACAAAAACTTAAACCCGCCTTTTCCCCAAAGCTGCTAACCATATGACCAAATGGGTTTTATTATTGTTTTGTACATCAGCAGCTTGTTGTCAATCGATAGGTAAAAGCTTTTTCCCAACATCCAGTAACGTTTTCTGTATAAAATTTTCAGTTTTCAAAAGTCTTTTACTCACAATCGGTTAGTAATTTATGGATTTCTAACCTTTGAAGTAATCAGGAAGCGACTTATTACTTACTTTACTTTCCCAGCTAGCCGGGAAAGTACTTTCCCGGCTAGCATTTGTCACTTTTCTACCTGCAAACAACACGCACCATTTACTGTATAGTTCATAGGTGTTTTCATACCTCTCCCTGCTTTTTTCAGGAATTATTCCTTCAGTAGCTCTCTCTGCAGCTACCCGCAGTTCTGGTGGCGTACATTCAAATTCACTATCAGACATTTTTGTAAAATAAACACAATTTGATTATATGTACAATTAATGGCGTCGTGTATCGCCTAAATGTCAGATTCAACAAACTTGTTTTGTTACCTAGCAACGATCTCACAGGTTACTTAAAATAATTCATCTTATCACATAATGAAAATGGATACAGATATTTGAAACGAAATTATTATTGGTAGATTGTGAGTATTAGAAATCCATAAACTACTAACCGAGAGTAAAATAGTATACAAACCTCGCGGGAACTCATTCTAGCCTCGCGTCTGTAGTTTACCTCGGTGCTTCGCACCTCGGTAAACTACCTTGCCGCTCGGCTGAAATAGAGTACTTTCCCGCTAGGTATGTAATATACTATTAGTCTATATACGTGTGGTTCAAGATAGTGGTTTGTCAAGGTGAATGCTTAGATATTTTACGTCATCTTTTGGGGTAAAGGACTTCCATCGAGGTTAACACGTACCTCTTCTTAGAGTGAATGTAATGTGTGTGGATTTTAAGAGGTTTACTCTAATTCTCTATTCTGATAGTATTATTGGATTACCATGAGAGGTCAGGAAAGCAGTATCATCTGCAAATATTGCAAGAGTTAGATAAGTCATCGCATATATCAGGTACAGGATCTGTCCGAGCACACTACCCTGAGGCAAACCAGATAGGATGGGATAGAGTTTTGTATAGGCTTCACTATATTCTACTAAATATCTCCTTTCTGTAAGGTACGATTGAAGCAGATTAAAGTAAGGGTAAGGTAGGTTTTTTTTATTTTTTACAGAAGTCCACTGTGCCATATCTTGTCAAAACCTTGAGAGGTATCTGAAAAGGCTGCAATACAGTATTGCTTGTTTTCGAGACTAGTTCTTATTGTTGTATATAGTCTGTGAACTTGTTCTATTGTACCATGTTGGTTACGAAATCCAAATTAATGGTCAGGTATAAGACCCTTTTCGTTCAATGTTGGTTTGATTTTTCTTAACAAACGCTTCTCAAACACCTTAGAGATGACTGGGAGTAGACTAAGCGGTCGGTATGAGTTGACCTCTTTTAGATCTTTACCAGGTTTTTGCATGAGTATAATCTGTGCCATTTTCCATTGCAAAAGGAAGTAATTTAGACTACTACATAGCATTGAAGATCATAGTGTTTATTCTGTATCAATCATTGGTTAGTTCCTGAAGCACCGTCATGAGGTCGACTCCCGTCGCCTTATTATGTTGTATCTTATTCTTTATTATATGTTTTACTTCCTTAACATTAAACTTGGAGATTAGCAGTTCCATTTGATATGGAGCCTTAAGAAAAGAATGAAATGGTTCTCCTTGTTCTAAAGGCACTCCTCTAGTAAATGGAGTAACTACTGTCGAAAGATGTACTGCGAATGTCTCGGATTTCTGTGTCTGTTCTTGCCCATTTAGCTTTCGCATTTTTTAAAGGAGGCATGGCGTTTTGTGGGCCTTTCACTTTTCTCGTCGCCTTTCATAGAGAATAATTAATATCTTTGAATAGAGTCAGATTGTCTAAGTAAGTTTGGATCCACTGTTTTTTGTTCTTTTAATAGATTTTTAAGTCTTCTGGTAATTCTGTTTAGATTTGCTTTATCAGTATGTGTCAATTTGTAAAAGAAGGGATTTTATTTGTCAGGTATAAGACCATTTTCGTTCAATATTGGTTTGATCTTTCTTAACAAACGCTTTTCAAACACCTTAGAGATGACTGGGTGTAGACTAATCGGTCGGTATGACTTGACCTCTTTTAGATCTTTACCAGGTTTTTGAATGAGTATAATCTGTGCCATTTTCCATTGCAAAAGGAAGTAATGCAGACTACTAAATAGCATTGAAGATCACAGTGTTTATTCTGTATCAATTATTGGTTAGTTCCTGAAGGACCGTCATGAGGTCGATGCCCGTCGCCTTATTATGTTGTATCTTATTCTTTATTATCTGTTTGACTTCCTTAATATTAAACTTGGAGATTAGCAGTTTCATTTGATATGGAGCCTTAAGAAAAGAATGAAATGGTTCTCCTTGTTCTGAAAACACTCCTCTGGTAAATGGAGTAAATACTGTCTAAAGATATGCTGCGCATGTCTCGAATTTCTCTGTCTGTTCTTTTCTCATTTACCATTCGCATCTTTTAAAGGAGGTATGGCGTTTTGTGGCCCTTTTATTTTTATCGTCGCCTTTCATAGAGAATAATTAATATCTTTAAATGAAGTCAGATTATCTAAGTAAGTTTTCATTCAGTTTTCCCTGCAAAATTCATTAAAGTTTATTACATAAACCAAACTATTAAGATTAACATGCTTACTTACTTACTCCGTGGCGTTAAAACTCGACAACATGCCTCCACTGTTCTCTATCTTGAGCAACCTCTATCCAATTCTCCAAGCCCATAGCTTTCAGGTCTCCTGCTATATTATCTCACACATGGCGTCCGCGTGGTCTTCCTCCAGTTTCTTCTTCTTCTTCCAGTGGGACTTCCTCCCACACTAGCCTTACTGTTCTTTGGTCAGAATGTCTTCTGAGGTGTCCTGCCCATTGAAGTCTTCTGGACTTTATTTCTTTTATGACGTTGGCGTCTGCGTAAAGTTATTCGAGGTTTTGGTTAGTTCTTATCCTATACTGTCCTGATGCTTCATCCAGCACAGGCCCAAAGATCTTCCTTAGGATTTTTCTTTCTAAAAAACGTAGTCTCTCTCTTCGTTTGCCTTTGTTATCGTCCACGTTTCGTTTCCATACATCACAACGGGTCGAATGATTGTTTATACACTTGTATCTTCGTACGTCGATTAATGATGTGGAAGAAGACCTAAAGATTCTAGAGGTCTGAAGATGGAGGGAAGTTGCCAGGAATCGACAGGAGTGGCGACTTCTTTACGAGCAGGCCAAAGTCCACAACGTTATCAGTTGTTTCGATTTTATAAGGTTTTGGAGGGCAAAAAGATATCTGTTGCCGGCCTGTGTCCTATTGTTTATTTCGTGTGATCGGTTATTGTCTTCAGTTATTCTTGTTCCAAGATACTTAAATTCTCTTACGCGCTCAAAGTTAAAGTCATCGATGGTGATGTTCTGACTGATTCTGTCTCTAATTTGCTTATTGCGTCTCATATACATATATTTCGTCTTATTTTCGTTGATTAGGAGCCCCATCTTCTCTGCTTCCTTCTCGAACCTCACGAAGGTCTCCTTCATCCTTAATCGGGTCTTTCCTATTAAGTCGATATCGTCTGCAAATGCCAATAGTAAGTTTGATCCTTCTCAATGAAATACTGTAGTCGGTTTTTAGATTCTTGCACTTCCGATTATGTGTTTTAGAGCTAAGTTGAAGAGTTGAGGTGAAAGTGCATCCCCCTGTTTTAGTCCATTGTTCATTTCGACTGTCTCCGAGTATTGTTGTCCAACTCTCACCTTACATCGTAACCGTTCCATACACATCCGTATCATATTTCTTTCTGTTATGGATTTCAGGCAATCATCATCGAATATTTTTTTTGTTGTTTTCTTTTTGTGTCCTAGTATTTCATCTGATACGCTTATCAGAGCGAATTTTATATTTCTCCAAGCTGAGTCTATATTGTTATAGTCCTCTGTCTGTGTTAGAGCTATTTCTATAGCCTTTTGAAATTTCTGTTCTGTCTCATTATCACATAGAACTTCGGTATTCCATAATGGTGTTGGTATATTCTTGTGGATTTTTTTGGGACGCTATTATGGTTTTATCTTCGTTTTTACCAGAAAATGATCCGTGTCTATACCAACTCCTCTTAGGCTTCTTACGTCTAGGCAGTTACTACCCCTCCTGGCATCTACTAGAACATGATCGATCTGATTTCTTGTGAAAACATGCTTACCGATATAATTATTAAAAACAAAAGTAAAATCATAAAAAATAATAATAATAAATAAAACTTAAAAAACTGCACCTATTTATTGATTACTGTTAAAAATGGATATACTGACAACATAAAATAATTAGTATTTAAATAAATTGCGGTCACGTGATTAGAAAAAAGTTGGCAATTTTTCAACAAACGAAATTAATCATTATTTAAAATTTAAAAAATGAGAAATGAGGAGTATGATGCACCACAATTTTTCGACCGAAAACGCTTTTTGGTTAGTAAATTATACACGTAATATACTCAACATTTATGGTAGTAGGTATGTAACTTCATAATAAACGAAATAAATGAAAATTTAACACAATGTAATTTATAGTTTTGGAAACCTACTTACAACCAATATTTAATTAACCATTGTTGAAAATGTCATTATTGATGATAGTTTTCAAATGCTATACGCTATACGTACAAAAGCAATGTGAAACATTTACAAGACATTACAGTTTAACTACTTATAAGGTAGAATTAAATAATGCAAGGAAAAATAGAAGGAAAACGGAATCCAGGCCGTAGAAGAATGTCGTGGATGCGGAATTTGAGAGGGTGATTTGGCTGCACCGCTAATGAACTTTTTAGGTCAGCTGTAAACAGAGTCAGGGTAGCCTTGATGATTTCCAATCTCCGATAGGAGTGGCAGAAGAAGAAGAAGAAGGTAGAATTTAAACGAGGACAATATATATTATAAACACAACTTGATCTTATCCCAACATCTGATGCTACGACATTATTAAAACTTTCCAAAGAGAGGTCATAGAGAAAACACCAAAAAATCAGACTCGTAAAAGTAATGATTGATCGTTCAACTCTTAGCGCATAGGGGGACATCCATAGACTACATCGTTGAGAAGAGGGAGGGGGGGCTTGCTTACTTCGACGAAATACGACAGGGGGGGTGGGGGTATGAGTGCACATTCGACGTCGTTTAATATATTGGTATATTTAAATTCGTCGCTATTGCCTCTATAAATATAATTTTTTACTAGCTTTTACCAGCATTAAAATATCAGATATTCATATAAAAACGTATTGTTTTTGAAATGAAATTGAAAATAAAACAAAACGTTTACGAATAAATACACCTTTGTTAAAATTAAAAAGATTTCTCTTTTAGTCGGTTCGCCAAACTCAGACACAACTGGTTAGTGATTTTAGTCTGTAATTTTTTTGTTTTTTGCCAATTTTGCCAAAATTGGCAAAATTACAAACTATTTGGTAATTATTAACTATTTCGTAATTATTTTGTTGCCAATTTTACCAAATTGGCAAAATTATTTACTAAAATCACTAGCCAATTGTGTCTGAGTTTAGCGAACCGACTATATATATATATATATATATATATATATATATATATATATATATATATATATATACTTTTATCGCATACATTTCGTTTTTATCAGTCACAGGCTTAAAATAATATTAGGTAGCACTTTTGTAAAGGACAACAAACAATAAGACATTGTTCTTTGGTTCTATAAGTATATAAGCGCTTCTATATATATGTATACAGAAAGCAACGTCTGGAAGCAAACAATATTAAATTGTTAGTTCATTTATGTGCTGCATACTGCATACTGTGTGTGAAAAAATAGTTCTGAAAGAATGAATGGAAATAAAATATTGTGTTCTATTTAGTTAGTAAGCCGTATTTATACTTAGAGAAGATTTATAGGCAAAATCTTGGTTCAATGCTATTTAAATGCATTCATTTTTTTCGAATACTCACAAAAATAATAAAAATTTTTGAAAAATTTAAATGCAGATTGAGAGATTACATTATTACCGAGGGCCAAAAGCTTCTGAAAACATCTATAATGTTTATTTTAATAAGTTACAGGGATAAAAAAGAGAATATTTAGTCTGATTTTTAAGTTCAAAAATTTCATTCAAAAGAAACCTTTTGTTTATTCTAAGGAACTTTCAGCTCTCGGTAATAATGTAACCTTTCATTCAGCGTTTATATTTTTTAAATATATTTATTAGTTTTCTTAGGTTTCGAAAAAAAAATGCATTTAAATAGCGTTGGACCAATATTTTGCGCCTACCCCCTTAATTGTTCTTGTTATGATACATTCGCAAATAAAGTTTCAAGCTATGACGACGATAGAACTGCTATGAGGACGTCGACATGGGGGGGGGGGGTTTGTCTGTAAACGACGAATTACGAAATTACGACGGAGGGGTGGGGGAGGGGTATTAAAAAGTCCAAATTTTTACGACGTAGTTTATGGATGCCCCCTAGGTACTTAGAATACAATTACAAAAGAAACAAGTAATTTCCTAATAACGAATTTATTCCATTATTCTTCAAGAGATTATACTGACCCTCGAAGAAGTTTAACACAAGCAGGAATTGACCAGAAAAAAATATAAAAATACGTGCACACTAACGGCATGGGTATGTAGATGGTGATAGTTAAATAAAACTAGTCTATTACAGTTGACTTTTCAACGAATAAAAACCGGAATTATAAGGGAAGAAAAATTATTCTCAATTTAGTCGCACGGAATTAACAAAAGGTTCGTGAAGTGGAACTGACCTCAGTTGCATTTCTCTTGGTTTGTTTAACATAATAATATACAGTATGGTGCAAATGAAAGGAATAAATTTCGATATTTCGTAAACCGGCGACTTTAAGAGAATATCCCAAAACTGGTCGATTTTTATTTTTAAATTATGATATTTTGGCATATATGTGTTACTAGTGACGTCATCCATCTGTTGAGGTTGAGTTGAAGTTGAGTCCGTTAGTGGTATGCCCATATTCGTACATTTTTTCTTCCATTTGCTGAGTGCTGCTTCGAGGTATATTTTGAATAGTGTTGGTGAGATACAGCATCCTTGCCTTAGTCCTTTAGTTACTGTGAATCCAGGTGTTATGAGATTTCCCGTTTTAATTCTTGTTGTTTGTTGGTAGTACAACGTTTTTACGGCTTCAACCAATTCTATATTTACATTTGTTTTCTCCAGTGCCTCCCATAATTTAACCAGCGGGACACTATCATACGCTTTTCTAAGGTCTACAAACATCAGATGGACTTCTTGGCCACGAGCAACTTTCTTTTCAATTATCTGAGTAATGGAGAAAACATGATCTATTGTAGATCGACCTGCGCGAAAACCAGCCTGTTCTTCGGCTTCCATATTTTGGTGTTCTTCTTCTATTCGATTTTTAATAAGTTTTCCATATATTCTGCTGATACTACTAGTGACTGCAATTCCTCTATAGTTTTCAGGTTTTGATTTATCTCCCTTTTTGTGGATAGTGCTCAGATGTGACTCTTTCCATTCTTTAGGTATTTCATGGTTATTCAAGCATTGCTGGAAAAGTTGTCTTAGCCGCTTAATTAAAACTTTAGGTCCATATTTGATGAGTTCCGGAGCTATATTTCCTGGACCCGGTGATTTGCCATTCTTCAACTGTTTACATATGGTTTCGACTTCTCTCTCATTTATTCTGATTGGTGATCCTATCAACCTGACGCTTTGTATACCGTATATAATACTCGTAATACCGAGAAGAATGTATATAATTTATTTAATTCACAATACATTTTACTCATGTCAGAAATCAGACAAAAATGTTTATATCACAAATAAACATTGCTATTCGCTTAAATTAAAGCGCTGGCTGAACATTGAATTTAATCGAAAAGCAATGTTTATTTCTGAAATAATAGTATATTACTTTATGAGGCGGAGAAGCATGACTTTTCTTGACGCGCCCGATATTACGCGCCGAACGAAGTGAGGCCCGTAATAGAGGGCAAGTCAAGAAAAGTCGCTTCTTTGCCGAATAAAGTATACTATTTTTTCTTCAAACGTAGCAATTTTCAACCATAAATAGTACAATTCATACGCTATTTTTACTCGAAATTAACTGTGACAACTATCAAAGTCGTCTAGATGTTAGAAATTAAAATAATTGATGGAGGCGGAAATCTAGAATGCCTCAAACGACATGGGGGCTGGAAATCAAGCACGGTTGCCGAAGGATATATAGAGGATTCAATAAGAAATAAGAACGATAATGCTCAAAAAATTTTAAACCCTCATGATTCGCCAACATCGGGAATGATTGCTGAAAGTTGTGCTCGACCATCAGTATCATCAACAATTACCAATGCGTATCAAGAGTCGGGAACATTTTTGCACGGTTTCAATTTTGAAAATGCCTCATTAACTAATTGTACTTTTAATATTACTATAAATAAAAATGATGTTTAATTGTTGTTAATGACATTTGTATTGTTGCTTTGTGACATGTTTCATATTGTTGCCATGACAACATTTTTCCCTCCGCCGTAAAGAAATGGAAAAAAAACTGCTGCCGGCGGAGACATCAAACTTTGACAGGATCAAGTTAGATAAGTAATGTCATCATTATTTGACGTTTGAAGAAAAACATTTCTTTTCTGTTTTCTGGAAACAGTAAAATGTATTTTGAGTTAAATAAATTACATACATTCTTCTTTTTTTTGTCAAACAATTTATTTAAAAGAATTCTTTTGGACACCCTGTACAAATAGTTATGTAAATGTTTATATTACTGAATGGAGAATTGAGTGACCTCTCAAATGAGCTAGCACACGACCCCTATTCCCATTTAAAAAAATCATCGATCACGCCCAGATGGATGACGTCACTAGTATGACATATATGCCAAATTATAAAAATTTAAAAATAAAAATCGATCTCTTTCGGGATTTTTCCTTAAAGTTACCGGTTTACGAAATAACGAATTTGTTCCTTTCATTTGCACCATACTGTAGGTACCGGGTGTCCAATTATATTTTCCCCCATTTTAACTGCCCCTAACTTCTAAATGGCTCAAGATAGAAATATGTGGTTTTCGCTGAAATGTTTTATTTTTGTTAAAAGTTTTGTCTGAATGGATTAAATTTTTTATATCGCGTTCAAATACGAAAAAAATGGCTAATTTTTGAAAAGAAACGTTGTTGACTTTTTTTTAATGGAACACCCAGTATATTTTTTTGTAAATTGAGAGAAAAGTCATTCACCTATCCAGCGATATAAAGTTTTTTCAAAATGGGTTGTCTGACTGAGCAATTAATTTTTAAAATGAGAGGTGCAAAGTGCATATCACATGTATGTGATTTCCACATTGCATCTCTCATTTTGAAAATTAATTGCTCAGTCATTTGACAACTGATTTTAAAATTTTTTATATCGCTGGATAGATAAATGACCGTTTTATGAAGTTTTTAGGTAAATGACCATTTTTTATATCGCTTTTAAATAAAAAATGGCGGATTTTGAAAAAAAAAACGTTGTTGAATTTTTTTATTAAAACACCCAGTATATTTTTTTGTAACTTGATACGGTTATTTACCTATCCAGCGATATAAAACTTTTTAAAATCGGTTGTCAAATGACTGAGCAATTAATTTTTAAAATGAGAGATGCAATGTGGAAATCACATAACATAATATCAATTTGCTTAGTTATGTTATTTAGGTATGTGATACCCACGTTGCATCCTTCATTTTAAAAATTAATTACTCAGTGATTTGACAACTGATTTTGAAAAACTTTATATCGCTGGATAGGTGAATGATCTTTCTTTCAATTTACAAAAAATACTGGGTGTTCCATTAAAAAAAAAGTCAACGTTTTTTTTTTTCAAAAATTCGCCATTTTTTTTTTCGTACAGTGGAACCCCGTTAACTCGGATTAATCGGGACCGCGGCCGATCCGGGTTATCGAAAATTCGGGTTAGCCGGAGAAAATGGTAAAAATTATTAAAATATGGTATGGCTTACAGATAAACTCCGTTATAATTGGCACACAGACACTTGTAAACCACGTTCGCGTTCCACACATACAAAGCGTCGTCGAGAGTCTCATTTTTAGCTTTCTTAGCTTTGCACCGATTGTCCAAACTGTCTTTTGTTATCATTTTGAAACAAAAACAACATTTTAAGTTTTATTGCCATTACGTAGACGCAAACACAAAATACAGAACGGAACGAACAATGCGACTTTACTACACACACACAATACCGTCTCGCAACGAGAACGAACTTATGTTATTTAATAAGAGTGAAGGCTAAGACCATTGTTTGAAAAATAATTTTTAATAGTCTTTTCTAAACAATGCTAGACAGTTTCAAGTAAATAAAGGATACTACAGATGCCTGTTGGTTTCGAAAACACGACAAAGAGCGTTGTCTGCCATGCCAGTCATTTTTACTAAGGTATATTATGTATCAAATTACACAAATACGCATTATCTCTCATTGTATAATGTGTTTGACATTGAAAATTGAAACGAATGAACTACATATAGGAATTCGCTAAAGCGACAAATTTTACGAAGAAAGTTTATTATGATAAATAAAATTAGCCTGAAAAATATAAGATATTATAGTATTCCAACAATATGTTTATAAGGAAAGATAAAAGAAAATATTTTAAGATGTTGAAAAGAAATTGGAAAATCCAGCATAAAGGACATACATTTTTATTGTTGTAATGTTTGTCTGATAAAAATCGGTCCGGGTTAGCCGGACTTCCGGGTTATCGGGGGCCGACTTATCGGGGTTCCACTGTATTTAAACGCGATATAAAAAATTCAATCCATTCAGACAAAACTTTTACTAAAATAAATCATTTCAGGAAAAACTGCATATTTCTATCTTGAACCGTTTAGAAGTTATAGGCAGCTAAAATGTGGGAAAACATAATTGGACACCCGGTATAAGTATTTATCTACTGAAATATTAAAACGCTTCTAAAATAATGACATGGAAATAGAGTGGTAAATCAAATCAATAAGAACCTTAATAGTAAAAGATATTGTTCTGCAGCTTTCCTCGATACATTTCTTTCTTTCGAGAAGTTGTGGCATGAAGGATTGCAAGTTAAACTAAAGAAGCTATTGCCCCATCCCCACTTTCAACTTCTAAAATCATGTCTTGAAGATAGTGTACAGTACAGAGTTGCATCTAATAAACTCAGGAGTTTCACAAGGTAGCGTGCTTGGACTGATCCTGTGCGTATTGTCTACTGTAGACGTGCCATCAACACGACTTACCACTATTGCGACATTTGCTGATTATTCAGCCATTTTGGTCTCTAGGAAACTGTAAACTTGTCTGAACAAGGTCCAAAACTGGATAAAAAGATAGCACATTAAAGCAAAGCAAACGGATTGAAATCAACACAAGTTACGTTTACCCTTGACAGAGAAAGACTCCAATAGGCAGGACACTTCAAACAACATTTTGATGAAAGAACAGTAATGCAGCCAGCGCACTGAATCGGCATGGATCTACGAAAAAAGGTCGCCAACAATTGGTCGAGCGAAAAAATGTCGCGTACATTTGAGCGCGTATCAAAAGGTCTCCGGCGAAAAAACAGCGCCGACGAAATAAGGTCGCGTGCAATTGATCGCGCGAAAAAAGATCGCGTCAGAAAATATGTTTTCATTTGCATACTTTAACTTTCCTTCACACTTAATCCAGGCTTAGATCAGATTTAGATGATGCAATAGAACTAAAGGATTGCTGTTAAATAATGACCCAAACAGTTAAATATTTTCTTATTAGTCATTTTAACCTATTGGTAAAAAATATTTCGTTAACCCAATATTGACTTCTAAATGACTTTAGTTTTATTTTCCACTTTAAATAATAGGAAAATAATTGGAAGTAAATAATCCTATTTGAAATTGATCATGTAAAATGTTCGACCAATTTAATGGTCGAATTAAGGTAATTTTAACTGTAAATGTTGTAGGGAAAGTACCTAGAGGTATTATTTCACGACTTGGCAGTGTCGCAAAATTTACCCTTGGTTATTTAAGAGTAAGTTTTAATATAAGCTTAATATATTTTACAGGGTATATACTACATATAGATAGGGTAGGTTAAGGGCTACCATCTTTATTAAAATAAAATTTCCCAAATAAAATAATGATATTGTGGTTAAAAATTATATAACAGGCACAATTTCATTAATACATTGTCACTGGTGAGTACTTATTGAAGATATCATAGTTAAAGAATACATTTATATTAATAACAGATTTGCATACTTTAACTTTCCTTCACACTTTATCCAGGCTTAGGACTGGCAGTTAGTAACTGGCGTGTTTAAAAGTTTTTTTAATTTTAATTTTTTTATTTTTTTCTAATTTTTATTTATTTTTTTTTTATTTTTATTTTTTTGTGTTTTTTTAATTTTTATTTTTTTTTTGTTTTTTTTTAAATTTTTTTTTAATTGTTTTTTAGTTTTTTATACTTGCAGTTGAAAATTTTGGGCAATTCCTCTTAAATATTCTAGATTTGGCCGGTTCCCGTATTGCAAACAAATCGTTTTTATTCGCCGCGCTGTATCTTTATAAATTTTTTTTTGAGGTTGTTGGTTTCCAGCTATGTATTGCTCCACTTTTAATCGATTTAAACTCTCTTCTTTCTTTAGCCCCGTAATAAACTTCCATAGATTTGGGTGTGCTGCATTTAATATCGAGGAGAAGCTGTTGTGCCAACCTTCGACAGCATTATTAGTACGCGGTAGATCTTCCTCTATAAATTCGAAGCAATTCCAAAGATTCCTTGGAAACATTGGCGGTCTTCTTTGTTGTCGTCGATCCAATCTGCCTATCCATACATCCTCAAAGTAGTTTATTAAAGGTGTTAGTAAATTTTCATTTTGAGTGTAAAACTCGCTGTCCAGTAGCTCTCCGAATGTTGCAACAACATCTACTTCAGGTACGAAGGCTAGGGCTGCCAATTGTCGCAGATGTAGAGCAAAATTCGCGTCTTCTGTATAAACTTGTTGCAGTCCTGTACCTTGCATGTTTCTCCACAAACATTGTGTGAAATGAAAGAAACATCCACGGATTCTGACTTCAGGAAACTCTTGTTGTAAAGCATTAATTGCTGCTTTTTCATAATCCACCATTATTGTTGTAGGACGTAAACCTGGTCGTAACGTTTTTAATTCATGGAAGAGTCGAGTGTATGTTGCCTGAGTTTTATTAGGAAGTAGAGCAAAAACAGTTGGAATAACGTTGCTATACTGTACGCCATGTATTGTATACAGCTGACCAAACAATAGAGGAGTACATGTGAATGTTCCATCGGCATACCAGTGTTCACAGCTCGCCATCAAAGTTAAATTTCTTTCAGTGGAAAATATTAAAATTCTCTGTTCGTTTGGACCACTGTCAAATAAAAGAAACGGTTCGCCGTTATTGTTTCTGGTGTATTCTTCCGGAATAATAAGCTCTGTTAAGCTTCTTGGATTTGCCGGAATAGCTTCCACTCTTTGGCGTGTGTTCTGAATAGTTCGCTTTAGGGATGAAATAGAAGGTAGCTGCCCAGTTGCACCCACAGACACTTCTTGTGAAACGGTAGCTATGATTCCTTGTGTTGTTAGTTCAACTTGATGAGCCAGTTCTTTCATTCTGTTACAAGCCTTTTTTGCTTCTAATATTGACGCATCGGCAACGTGGTTGTGACTTGTACTTTTCACTACTTCATCTCCCACTGTGTGAACTCTCCCGGTACATTTATGCTTATTGTACTGAGCGCACTTCCAAATTGTCTTTTGATCAATCGTTTTTTCCTTTCTATGGATATATCCATTATACACCAACATATTGGCACCTTTTTGACTCTTTACGTATAAATCATCTTGGAGGAGACTACTAACTCAGTGAGAGCTTTATTAGTGGACTGTTTAGCATAGGGTGAATTTAAAATAGAATAAAAAAAATAACAGTAAAAAAACCAGACCTTAAAGTAAATTGTAATAAAAATATTTCCTACCTTGTCATTTCTCGTTGCACAAGCTGGAGCAGGCCTGCTATTTTTCGTACTGCTATTGCTGAGTAGTATACATCACTCGCGAGGACTATATTGAGTTTCTATACACTTTTCGGAATAATTGTAAGTGACTGTTAACCAAGAGAGTTGGTTGGCGAATTGTCTTTTTAAAATGAGGCGAGTAGGCAGGTAATTACATACAAAAAACTTTAAGGTTTTTACTTGAAAATAATGATAAAAATTAATACATACTCACTGAATTAGGTATTGGCCTACTCGTATATACGGGGTGTCCCATAATATTGAAAAGAAAATGAATTAAAATATTCTTTACAAAAACAAGAAAATTAAAAATTGTTATTCCTACTTATGTGGACGAACCACAACCGCCCACCACAATACGCAGTATTGTTACGACTCAAAAGGCAAAGGACATAATTTTACTATAGAGCGTTTATATATACCACTATTAGTTTTCACGGTGGCCACTCTAACTATACCATCAGATCCAGGATGAACCTCAATTATACGGCCCAAAGGCCATTGTAGCGGGGGAATATTATTTTGGCGGATTACCACTAAGGTACCTAGTTGGACGTTTGGAGACGGAGAATTCCATTTAGCCCTTTGATGAAGAGTTTGAGAGGTACTCCTTAGACCACCGTTCCCAAATCTGTTGGTGCAACTTATTTAATAATTGCCAACGATTCAACCGATTGTGCGGAACATCGAGCAACGTTTCTTCGGGCGGAGCACTCAAAGGCTCCATGGTCAAAAAATGTCCTGGAGTTAACGCACTAAGATCGTTTGGGTCTGAACTTAACGGGCATATTGGCCTCGAATTCATGATGGCCTCAATTTGAGAAAAAATAGTATATAACTCTTCAAAAGTTAGTACTTGTTCTCCAATTGTGCGAATTAAATGACCCTTTACCGACTTAATATTAGATTCCCATAAACCTCCAAAGTGTGGAGAAGAAGGGGGAATGAGATGCCATTGAATAGATTCATGAGAAGCAGCTTGTGATGCCAATCTGTTAAGTTCTGCTCTGGCTCCAACAAAGTTAGTGCCATTGTCACTATAAACATGTTGACATCGGCCTCTACGACTGACAAATCGCTTAAACGCAGCTAAAAACGCGTCAGTGGATAAATCAGATACGAGCTCTAAATGAAGAGCTTTTGTTGAGAAACAAATAAAAAGCGACAAATACGCTTTAAGAGTTTGAGACTTTCGAAGTTTGGAAGCTCTTATAGGAAAAGGGCCCGCAAAATCAACTCCAACATTACTGAAAGGTTTTAGTTGAGATATTCGAGCTAGCGGTAGATTTCCCATTAACGGAACTGGAGACAAAGGATTCACCTTAAAACATTTAACACATTTAGACAGTACTCTACGAATGGCTCGTTTGGAAGATATAATCCAAAAACGCTGAGAAATTAGGTATTGAACAGTTTGAAGCCCGGCGTGTAGATATTGCAGATGAGTAGATTCAATAATCATATCAGTTAATTTACAACTGTTAGGAAGTAATGCCGGAAATTTGCGATCATACGAAATGGGCGCATTAGCTAGGCGACTACCTACACGTAGAATTCCCTTTGCATCGATAAAAGGTGAAAGCTTTCTTAAATTTTTTGGAAGCAGCTGTTTATCTTGGATAAAATTTATTAAAGTATTAAAAAAGATCTGCTGTGTTCGTTTAACAAAAACCAGTAAGGAGTTATGTTGCTCCAATAAACTTAAACAACCTATTTCCAGATTACCATATCGGTTTTTGGTTACATAATGGAAAAAACGAATAATGTAACACAAACATCGAACACACCTATTTAAAGACGAATGACGATCCAATAAAATATCTAAAAAATTATTGGGAATTTCAGCAATCAATGCGACAGTCCGCACTTCCAAATTTACATTAGTAGACTCCTTTGAATTAAGTTCAAAGAACGTTAGCGGATCAGATTGTAAGAAGGTTGGCCCCACCCACCATTTGGAACAGTTAATTAACTCAGAGGGTAAGCAACCCCTTGAACCAATGTCAGCAGGATTTTCTTCAGAAGGAACATAGTGCCAACATGAAGAAGTTACTCGTTCCTGCACATAAGCTACTCTATTGCTCACAAAAGTTTTCCACTGATGAGGGGAAGATTGTAACCAACGTAATGTAACAGCAGAATCAGAATAACAGTATATTTCCTTGATTTCTACTTTATCTTTAATAACAGAAGAAACAAAGGAGACTAGTCGAGCCACTAAAACCGCAGCAGACAATTCTAATCTGGGAATAGTAAGTCCCTTATTAATGGGTGCGACCTTAGATTTAGCTATAACAAAAGAAACAAAAGGTTGGCCTGAAGGTGATAAGCATCGAAAGTACAAAACAGCGCAGTAACCTTTCTCGCTAGCGTCACCAAAACAGTGAACTTCTAAGCGTAAAATATCGTCAATTAATAAACGACGAGGTAAATTTAATTTACTTAAATATGCTACATCATCAATGTATTTTTTCCACAAACGGATAATTTCTTTTGATGGAGCATCATCCCAACCAATCTTTTGAGTCCATATTCTTTGAATAAGGTGTTTAATTAGAAATGTTATTGGAGATAAAAATCCAAGAGGATCAAATATTTTTGCTAAATTGGACAAAAGATGACGTTTTGTACAAGAAGAGTCTAAAACTTGAACTTTAAAAGCAAATGTATCCGAAGAAGCGTCCCATTCCAACCCTAATACTTTAAGTGTTTTGGACGAAATATCATCATTAAATGTAAGAGGTTTTATTGCTAAATCTGATACAGCTAATCCTTTCAATAAATCGGGTACATTACTGGACCATTTTTTCAACTCAAAACCTCCTTTGGCAAGTAAGGCAATAAGTTCGTCTCTTAGTGCTAAGGCATTTTCGAAACTAGGACAGGAAGAAACGATATCATCAACGTAGGTTCCAGTTTTAAGTGCCTCGGCTGCTAGAGGAAAAGAATCCCCGTCATCATTAGCCAACTGATGTAGACATCTAATAGCAAGATAAGGAGAACAAGAGAGACCATAAACAACTCTGTTGATACGAAGATCTCGAACAGGTTCAGAATTATTAGAACGCCAAAGTACTCTTTGATAATCTGTTTGAGTAGGATTAATTAAAATTTGCCTATACATTTTAGAAATATCGGCCGTAATTACATAACCATGCAATCGAAAATTAATCAAAATTGTACAGATGTCAGTCTGAAGCTTAGGACCAGTGAATAATTTGTCATTGAGTGAGGGTTGATTTGGAAGATGCCCGGAACCATTAAAAACGACCCTTAATTTACTTGTTAGACTTTCAGGTCTTAAAACACAATGATGCGATAAATAGTAAACATAAGGTGAATCGAAGTTATTCAATGGGACAGGTTCCATGTGACCGAGCTCAACAAATTCCTTCATAAAGGTGCGGTATTGGTCATAAAGTTCAGGAGATTTTTGAAGCCTTCTTTCTAATGAATAAAACCTACTAAGAGCAAGTGATCTAATATTAGGAAAGACAGGATTTTCTTCCTTAAAAGGTAGATCTACTACAAAGCGTCCTGAATGTTCACGCGTATAAGTATTCATAAACATATTTTCCACTTTAGCGTCATCAGGAGCTAAGCAAAAAACTTCAGGGACTGCTTCTAATTCCCAGAATTTCTTTATTTGCTGATCCAAAGAAACCGTATCTTCAACTTGGCAAAATAAAGACGTAAGAGTAGGTGCCTTTGAAATATTTACTTTTCCCATAAGCACATAGCCAAATATAGTATTAATTGCATCAGGTTCATCTTGATTGCCGTAAATACGTCCATCCAAAAGAATTGTAGAGAATACATCAGCTCCTAAAAGAATGTCTATGGATCCTCTACGAAAGAAGTTATCATCTGCTAACTTTAAATTAGCAATATGGGGCCAAGTATTAACTTCTAAATTACATAAAGGCTGATCCTCACATATTTTTGTCAAGACTAACGCATCGGTTGTCAAAATAGGAGAAGATTTACGTACTGGTTTAAAAGAAATGGTAACCCCACCTAAATTAGTGTTCGACTGCATAGAACCTAATCCTTGGATGTTAGCTGAAGTTTTCATGGGACGTAAACCTAAACGCCTAAGGGTCTTTTGACAGATGAAGGACGTCATGCTTCCCGAATCTAACAGACACCTAACAGGTTGGTAGTTACCGTGACAATCAAGCACCTCAATACATGCAGTGGAAAGCAAAGTACTTTTATCAGCGGAAGAAAAACACACAGAAACGGATGATCCAGTCGTTGAATTTAAAGTGGATGCCGCCGAATCTTGAACATTCTCTTCTTTCTTAGAAGAGGAGAAGCAAAGTAGTGTATGATGTTTTTTATGGCACGAGTGACAAGTCCATGTAGATTTGCATAGGCTAGAACGATGTGATCCAAGACAGTTAATACACATCTTGTTCTTTTTTATTAATTGAAATCGATCTACAGGAGATTTTGCCAAAAAAACGGAGCATTTATAAATGGCATGGGTATCATTAGTTTTACAGATAGAACATTTTGGTTCAGGTTCTGTTTGAGCAAGCAATGATGTAGATTTGGAAGAATTAGGTTTTTTAGAAAAGTTAGATTTTGGTTTAGTGTGAAAATCAATATTATCTAAAGCGAGACAACTTTGATTTAAAAAATCAATCAGTTTTTTATAGCTTGGGATGGTTGAATTATTATGAAAAAGCTCAAAACGTGTTACTAAAGAAACAGTTAATCGTTTTAAAATCATTTGAACAAGTATAAAATCCCAATGTACTGTGGGTAGTCCTAGCTTATTTAGAGATGCCACATTTTTCGAAAATGTATCTAACAACTTGCGTAGTTCTTTTGGATCTTCTGAAGTCAGTTGTGGTGAACTTTCAAGGTTATTCCATAAATTGGCAGCGATTACCCTAACATTATTAAACCTTTCACAAAGCAGATCATAGGCAATTGGATAATTGTTTGCTGTGATGTCAATATGATCCACAGCATCGCGCGCTGCACCCTTTAAACACGATAGTAACAAATTAAATTTGTCAATTGGTTGTAAGTAAGTAAGAGTATGAACGCGAGCATCAAACTGATCTATAAAACTTCTAAATTCAGTTATTTTTCCACTGAAAGATGGCAATTCCGGTTTCGGTAAATTAAAATAATTTATAGGTAAAGGATTTTGAGACTGTGAAGTTGATGTAGTTTGCTGACTTGATGTTGAAGATTTTCTAAAGGCTTGCACGTATGTTAATTTAATTTTATAATATAATTTGTCAAAATTACTACGGCAATCATCTTCGACTTTAAATAGCGCGTCCTCATTATCTTGCTCAGAAACTAACATAATTATTTTATTATGAAGATCATAAAAATTGTCACGAATTTTTTCCAATCCTTCATACATAACTTCCAAAACCGGGTAAAAATTCTTATCGTCAGCAGCTACCTTTAAAACAACAGCATGAATTTCAGTCATTTGTTGCACTTCAACTTGTCTTAAAGATTGATATTTTTTAATTTTATCTGCCATTTTGTAAATTTAAATGTAGAATTAATAAATTTAGAAAAATATGAAATTAGCGTTAGGAAATAAAATAGGTTCACCACACGAAAATTAATAAAATACCACCGAACTTTGTGCTAATAAAATAGAAAACTATGTCCTCTGCTATTTGAATATTTATAGACAAAAAATAATTATAAAACATAAACCCTTTAAATAAAAATTACTGTGTAAAATAAACACACAGTTTCATCTATAATAGAGTCAAACTGTATAATAATTATTATAACAAAATTTGTCTATTGGCCGACGTTGACAATTTAATAATAATTACTTTTACATTAATGTGTTCCTTTTTTACTTAAAAAACAACATTAACTGAGGTATAGGTACCACTAACGATCGGCACAAACAAAAAACCAATTTACTAATTGATACGTGATTTTAATTTTGTAAAGAATATTTTATCGCCTTATGTTAAAGAATAACAAAAAAATAAAGTCAAAGGAAATGCGGTTAAATAACCTGAATTTGATTCTGATCTTTGTAAATTAGCAAAGTATGACAATAAAATCAAACAATTCAGGTTTAAAAGAAACTTTCCCCGACTATATTACCCTCTTAGAAAAATGAAAAATGCAAGAAAAAAATATAGAAAATGGATCTATCAGGCTCGTAACGGATCAATAAATCATCTTGGAGGAGACTACTAACTCAGTGAGAGCTTTATTAGTGGACTGTTTAGCATAGGGTGAATTTAAAATAGAATAAAAAAAATAACAGTAAAAAACCAGACCTTAAAGTAAATTGTAATAAAAATATTTCCTACCTTGTCATTTCTCGTTGCACAAGCTGGAGCAAGCCTGCTATTTTTCGTACTGCTATTGCTGAGTAGTATACATCACTCGCGAGGACTATATTGAGTTTCTATACACTTTTCGGAATAATTGTAAGTGACTGTTAACCAAGAGAGTTGGTTGGCGAATTGTCTTTTTAAAATGAGGCGAGTAGGCAGGTAATTACATACAAAAAACTTTAAGGTTTTTACTTGAAAATAATGATAAAAATTAATACATACTCACTGAATTAGGTATTGGCCTACTCGTATATACGGGGTGTCCCATAATATTGAAAAGAAAATGAATTAAAATATTCTTTACAAAAACAAGAAAATTAAAAATTGTTATTCCTACTTATGTGGACGAACCAACGTAAGTTAAGACCATCTTGACAAATCGACAAGCTAATGAATAATGAGATATACGATATTTTTCCCATCTTCTTATACATCCAAAATACATTAAAAAGTAATAAAAGTACGTTTCACGAATATGGAATAATAATTACCACATTAGTGAATAACGCACAATTAGACAAAGAACTTTTGTACAATATTTATTTTAGCATTTCCAATAATGTCTTATCGTAATGACTTCATGGAATTCCTAATAAATACCTACACAATAAGGTGCCCTTATCTAAACTACTTATTCTTCACTAATCTGCATAACGACTTTCTACTAAGAACCAATTATGCTAATTACCGGTCTCTGAAAATACCAAAAATAGGTAAACTGGTACCTGGTATTCGTTTGTATGTAATATATACTGTAAATAGAACTATTATTACTGTACATTTTTAACGATATCCGATTAGGAAGAGCAAACACTTTTAAACACGCCAGTTTTTTGCTGACAGTCCTAAGCCTGTAAAAAGTGTGAAGGAAAGTACCTTTCTGAATTTAGATCCATATATTAAAATTATTCACGTAGAACAAAAAAAATACTTTCTTCATGTTAAAAATTGTTCAATTTTCAAGTATATTCACTTGAATAACCTGAAAATACCATATGAAATAATTTCCCATTCTCCTATATTTCCCATCTTCCTACACATCCAAAATACATTAAAAAGTATTTAGATATACGTTATTTTTCCCATCTTCTTATACATCCAAAATACATTAAAAAGTAATTAGATGGAATTCCAAGACTAATCGGCTCATAATGCATAAAGTTAAAGTATGCAAATAGAATTTCTTTAGAACCTTTTTGAAAACCAATTGAATGGTTTTAATAATGTAAAACATGACGCGATCTTTTTTCGCGCGATCAATTGCACGCGACCTTATTTCGTCGGCGCTGTTTTTTCGCCGGCGACCTTTTGATACGCGCTCAAATGTGCGCGACATTTTTTCGCTCGACCAATTGTTGGCGACCTTTTTTCGCGACACCAATCGGCATAGAGCGATCGGCTCGGACCGGTCGGCTCGGAACGCTACGATTGGCGGACTGTACCCGCGCACTGACTCGGTCACCTCGGCGACCTCGGCATCGGCAGTTTCGCACGTTTATTTTAATAAGTTACAGAGATAAGAACGAAGAGAAAATTTAGTATGATTTTTAATTTCAAATATATTATACATTTTTGTGATCAGTATTTCAAAAGCTTTTAAATGAGGTGTCACATGATATACTTTACTATTTAAAAAAATCAAAGTTATGACTGTCACCTGAAGAAGAATCGAGTAAAGTTCGAAACATTGATGCTATAATATACTATGATCATTTTAAAAATCGACCTGTCCGAGCGTTTTGCTTATGTGCTAAAAATAAATAAGTTCATATAAATAAATAACACTTATTCCAGCGCACTGTATAAGTACAATAAAATTGGCACATTTTCAATTAATCAATTTTGAAGTATTAATAGATAAATATATGTATCTAGTACTAAGGGAACATCCATAAACTGGAAAAAGGGGGAGGGGTACTATTACGTCTGTGTACGTCGTATATTTTTATTATTTGTGGTATTGTTTGGTATATTTAAATTTAATTTAATTTAAAAGTTCACGAATATAATTATACCCTATTTTAGAATAAAAAAGAATTTGTATTATGCATGTATTTGTATTTGTATTTGCATTACTTTTATCGCATACTTTTCATTGCGTTTCATATTTCCTTTTTATCAGTCACAGTCATAATGTTAGCATATTCGCGGTGTGCAAGTAATTGGAAGGGAATTGAGAAACGATCGTGCGCGAATAGCGGAGAAATATTGCAACTTTCTTATAATTCATATTGTCAATTGAAATTGTCAAATTGACGTATATTTCATATCTACTGTCATTGAAGAAGAAAAATTATATGTTGCTCCACAATATTGATATGATATGCAATTATTATATAAAGGTAAATTTAATTAATTGTATTTTGCTTGCAATACTGCATTTTAATAACTAATTTTATTTACTACATACAATTGTTTACGTTTTAATAACATAACCTGAATCTTATTTTTTCTTCTTATTATTTTTTTTGGACTATGGCCTTGACAATTATCCAGTAACCAGGACTAATATAATTGGCCAATATAATTAAAAGTGCGAATAAAGTTGCAGAGCGTAGAAATAGGTGTCGCTTCTCAAGAAACAATAAAATATTGTTCCTTGAGTTTAAACAAATAAAACGGTTCTATATAGAAAAACGTCTGGCATCAATAAATATTAAACTGTTATCCATGTCCATTTATTTACTGAATATTCTGTGTGAAAGAATTTAAAAAAAAAGTATAGAAATAAAATATTCTATTCTATTTAGTTAGTACATTGTTTTATACTTATGAAAGAAATGGCATTGAAATCAAAACAACATAAGCATCGAGATTTAAATTATGCAGTTAATAAAGCATAGGAATTCCGATAATAAAAAAGTGTTGTCTTTTGTCCAAATAAAGTTAAATAGTTGTGCAGTGAATTAGGAAAAAAATTACGCGGATATTAATGAGTTACATAATAATACTGATTTGAACACCTTCTTAATTAAAGTTTGAAAGTTAACTTTAAAATTAAAAAATCCAGAAATAACGTGAAATTTAAAAAGAAAACACTTAGGACGGGAGGGAGGGAGTTTATAAAAAACTACAACATTTTTACGACGCCGACGCAGTTTATGGATGTTCCCTAAGCATAATATTAAAATTAAGGAAATATATTTTAAACTTAAAATAATATTAGGATAAATATGTGGTGAAATAAATATTTATTATTTACCGGAGAGTCCTGTTTTTCGCTATCTCACCCCAAGCGTTTTCTTTTCTATTGGTGTCATGATAATATCTATTTTGGGGATCATAATATAATATTATATATTCCCGCACACTTTCTATCAGAAGTTCGTCAGCCATAGTGCGTTCCTTAAAAATTATACACGTGTTCCTTGCAATGCATAAAATACTACTAAAAACATACACAACGGCGCCAACGGCATCGGATCATTCGGCGGGTTTTGCCTCTGCTATCATTCTCCGCCGAAGCCGAAGCGATCTGACCGTTCCGAGTCGAACGTTCGTAAGCGGTGCGCGGTGGTTCATTTATTTCCATGTATAGCAAAATCTGCCGATTGCTCTTAGCCGACCCGATCGCTCTATGCCGATTCGGTGCGCAGCCTGCTTAAGGCTGGTATGGGAAGAAGTCCCAACGGGAAGAAGATCACGTAGGCGCCCTCGACTACTGCGGCGAGATAATATAGCAGGAGACCTGAAAGCTGTGGGCTAGCGTGGAGAACTGGACAGAGATTGCTCAAGACAGAAGAGTGGAGGCCTGTTGTCGAGTCGGCTAAAACTCACGAAGGGTTGCAACGCCACAGAGTAAAGTAAAGTAAAGAAACGAGCCTTCCTGTTCAGTGTATTAATTGCCAACTTTCACAATCTGATACCACCAAATACCTCGGCATGCACCTGGATCGACGACTAACTTGGACAAAACAAAAAATGTTAACTATTTAGATGGAAAATAAGCCAAATTAAATTGAAAAAATAATTTTATTAACGTTTCGAAGCCCACATCGGGTTTCGTTGTCAAAATACATTTTTGACAACGAAACCCGATGTGGGCTTCGAAACATTAATAAAATTATTTTTTTAATTTAATTGTGGCTTATTTCCCATCTAAATAGTTAATCATAAAAATGCCACAAGGAAATAGCTTCAGAACAACATTAAAACACATATTCACTAAGCGCAAGCAACTTGGCCACAAACTAAGAAACATTTATTGGCTCATCGGTCGCAGATCAAAACTCTCATTAAAAAACAAAGTATTATTACCCAAATAATCCTAAAACCTGTGTGGACCTACGGCATCCAGCTGTGGTGAATTCTGCATATCCATCTCACAGAGCTTTCAAAATAAAGTACTGCGAGCTATTGTTAATGATCCCTACTACGTCAATAACGAAATCATTCAGCATGATATCCCTTTAGAATCCATCAAAGAGCATCAACATATCGTTTTAGTGTCAACTAGAGTGAAAGACTTTTAGTGCACCCAATAGTTGCCAATGCCAATGCAGTCCGTAATCTAAAATGCCTACTGCCATCTGACCACACATACTTTAGTTTAGATTTTAAGGTAAATGTTTATAAATTCACACAAACAATGTTTAACTTAGGTTTAGATAACTTTAAAAGAGATTATTCATTGGAATGGTACTTACTCTACATGTCCACCAGCTTCATTGACAGAAAAAAAACGCTTATTGCCTACTAGGCAGATTGCAGATCTCTCTAGGAGATAATAATAATAAAAAAATATGGTTGTAATGAAATAAAACTAGTCTATTAGAGTTAAACTTTCAAGAAATAAAAACCGGAATTATAAGGGAAGACAAATGATTCTCAATTTATTCGCATGGAAGTAACGACACGCTCGTGAAGTGGAACTGACCTCAGTTGCATTTCTCTTGGTTTGTTTAATATAAATGAGTAGATATTTATGTACTGAAATATCAAAACGCTTTTAAAATAAAAACGTGGAAATAAAGTGAATAAATTTATGAGAAAATTTTTATGAATAATACAGTAGTCAACAACCAAGTAGTTACACATAAATTATACGAAATTTAATAGTTATTTATGAAATAAGTGTTATACGTACAATAATTTTAAGGCACGCATGTGAAGGTTTTCGCTTCGCTCATTCTGCAATTCACATGAGTGCCTTAAAAATGTACTTTTAACACGTATATCATACAATATTTTTCTACAAACGTGTTAAAAATGCAATAATACAGTTTAAATTAAATTTTAAAACACCTTTTAACAATCTACACACTTTTAAACACTACCTGTATCATAATGAACTTCATTATGATACAGATTTTCATTAAGATACAGATTTTTAACCAATAGAATCGTGATATGGCATTCGCGATAAAGGTGGTACACGCGCAGTGACCAATGACGAGTCAAATACATACGCTTTGACAGTTCTCAATATGTAAACAAACTGTCAAACTGACAAACTACTTAATTTGTTTGCGTTACAAAATTAATAAATTTGAATATATTTTTTTGTTGTGAATGATCATAGAAAAAATAGTGTATACAACTTGCATTTAATTATCATTATGAAGCTCGTACTCTATACGAAACTCGACGCATACGGCTCGTTTCGTAACCTTTATACTCTCTTCATAATGACCATCATTAAATGCTCGTTGCCTAATATACTATAAAGCACCCAGTAAAAGTGACATTTTTAAGGCTCCTATGGAGTGCTAAAAACTGCATTTTTAACACGTTTGTAGAAAATAGTTATTTATGAAACAGTTCGTGAAGTATGCTTTTTGCGAACTCACGCGATGTTTAGAGCACGAGCGACAGCGGAGCGAGTGCTATACATCGCGTTAGTTCGCAAAAATTACTTTACGCACAGTTTCATACAATATTTTATCTACGATAAACAAATAAAAAAACTGTAACTCTTCGTCACTGGAATTCATTTCTATTCTACAATTTTTAGAACTTTGACATTTAAAAATTCTAACTTCCTTCAAACCACAAAACTGTCAAAACTTTGTTTGTCAAAAGTTAAGGATATTTGATTATAAATATGAAAGTGTGCCAAAAAACAGTACGAAAAAGTAAATCCCATTTAAAATACATTGTTACTTCACGCACACTTTAAATCCTTCACGCTTCAAATCCTATCTATAATGACAGTTTTCACAAACTAAAAACTTATTCATAATATGAGATAGAGTAGATAAAAAAATAAAATAACAATTTTATTTTTAATTCAGTTGCAATGCGAAGGCAAAACAATCTTACTTTTCAATTAGAATACGGAGCGCAGTCCAGTCCTCTGAATCGCGATTTTCGGCTCTTATTGGAGCCTCATCGGAGAGAACGTAGGCACTGTTCTCCATACCCCAATTGACCAGCACCGAGAGCTTTTCCCACCCATTGCAACTGAAGTGAAGGTACTAGGTGACTAGCGTCATCTGGCAATTAAAAGATTAAGTTTTCGATCCTAATAGCATTATTAATAATATTTAGAAAATATTAAAATATTACTAAAAGATTTTTAAATTGAAAACTTATTGGTCCATTTCCTTGGTAACACCTCCAAGGCTTCTAAAATTTGCAAGCCAAATGGATGCTGAAGCGAAGAAGACAAGAGGGAATTCAAAAATCTTACAATTCACGACCCCGTCTGTTCAGCTGGTAAATTCCAACAGAAATGGACGGAGCCTCATCGGAGAAAACGTAGGCTTGTTCTCCATACCCCAATTGATCAGCACTGAGAGGTTTTCCCACCCATTGCAACTGAAAACTTCATCTTTTAATTGCCAGATGACGCTAGTCAAATAATATTTTCACTTCAGTTGCAATAAGTGGGAAAACCTCTCAGTGTTGATCAATTGAGGTATGGAGAACAAGCCTACGTTCTCTCCGATGAGGCTCCAATAAGAGCCGGAAATCGCGATTCAGAAGACCGGACTGCGCTCCGTATTCTAATTGAAAAGTAAGATTGTTTTGCCTTCGCATTACAACTGAATTAAAAATAAAAATTTTATTTTATTTTTATATTGGTCTTTACTCCTTCGAGTAACTAGGTCCATTTTCTGTTGGAATTTACCAGCTGAACTGACGGGGTCGTGAATTGTAAGTTTTTTGAATTTCCTCTTGTCTTCTTCGCTTCAGCATCCATTTGGCTTGCAAATTTTAGAAGCCTTGGAAGTGTTACCAAGGAAATGGACCAATAAGTTTTCAATTTAAAAATCTTTTAGTAATATTTTAATATTTTCTAAATATTATTAATAATGCTATTAGGATCGAAAACTTCATCTTTTTCTTTATCATCTTTTAGATAAAAGAACTTTACTACACTTAAATAATTGCTAATAATAAAATAAAATTAGGCTAAATTATATTAACGAAGTACACAACTCTAATAAAATAAACCACAATAAAGAAAGTAAGTCATCAATCGAAGTAGCACAGAAAACGACAATAAATATCGTTCCCATACCACCAGATTGACAGGTGGAATACTTTCTTTGGTTACAACCTCCCGAGATTTTCAAAAATTATAAATCATACAGGATGGCGAGGAAATTAAGATGAGAGAATTTTAAATAATTCACAACCCATCTGCTCAACGTGGTAAAGTTCCAACAAGAGAGATTCCTTAGTACTCAACAAAAGAGTAAATGAATTAAAATGTATAAACATTTTCAATTTCTTTGCAACACGAAAATGCAGCAGCTGCATAATACTCTGGTTAAATCGGAGAGTGCAGGAAGAGTCTATACCAGTTTCGGAGATTTTTTCCTCCTCATCAGTAAATCCATATCCTCTCTTCTCTCCGATTTCCCCATACATCATACTTTGGGCCTTTCCGAATTGCAAAGAACGAATTGGAAAGGCCCAAAGTATGATGCCTGGGGAAATCGCAGGAAGAGGATATGGGACTACTGATGAGGAGGAAAAACCTCCGAAACCGGTATAGACTCTTCCTGCACTCTCCGATTTAACCAGAGTATTATGAAGCTGCTCCATTTTCGTGTTGCAAAGAAATTAAAAATGTTTATACATTTTAAACCACAATCATTTTATTAAAACACTTAAAAGTTAATATATTGGACGCATTTCGGCTTAACACGAGCCATAATATGCAATTATAGAACACAAACTGACCTATAATATATTGCCTTATTATTAAAATAAGTAAAACAACATGGAGAGAAAACGCCCACATCAGAAGCTTACCAACAGGAAAGAGGAAGAATCGATTAGGCTCAATCAGAAAAAATCCACATACAGAAACACATTAAAATTGAGTTAAAAATGTTTTAATGGTTTACATTTTGTGATTCTGGAAAAACAGTTGGTAGAGAAATACTTTAAGAACCTGGGCCCAGAGCACGCCAAACAGAATTCTATTTTATTGACATCACAAAATCGAATTTCACAATGCGAGAATCGACGGTTGCTAGGCAACGTGACGTCATTAAAATAGAATTCTATATGGCGTGCTCTCACACCTGCTATTCTGGAGGATCCATGTTGTGAACATATCAGTATGTGCAGTGTCAGATTACTGTCAAAGATGACATGGGGTACTATAAGAAGAAATGTCATTTAATGCTGAAAAAAATTATTGTAATTAATCTAAATTTCAATAAGACATGTAATGCATGTAAACAACGATTTTAGTTGTTAAAGGTGTTCAAAATGTATCTACTTGTTCCATAGTAACAGTATATTATGTATAAAAATTACTTTATCACTTCTGCTGTTTTCTCTATTATTAGTGTTTATTGTATAGTATATAAATTATTGTAATCACTGAATACATAGATAGTGAAAAAATAATTGTTAGTGTTAATTTCCGTCAGTCATTTATCCAATGCGTTTGGTCCGTGAGGCCAAATGGAAAACACATCGTCTACATATCTCCATCATACTGTGGGTTGTTTGTGTACAATGTTCTGGTCGAAATTTGGATGAGATGAGGATGAGCCCATAGATAATCCGAAGTTTTGCTTATAGAAATCATTATTGGAAGTAGGTGTTGTCTGTGCATAGTGTTATAGCTCCATGATAGCTGATACATTCAGTTTGGTTCTGGTTATTAATTTATTGTCCCTCTCTAGTTTAACTCTTATTATTTTTAGAGTTTTTTCCAATGGTACATTGGTAAAACTGCTGGTGATATCAAACGGACTAGAACTAGAATATTGTTGTAATTATAATTTATTTCTGCTAGTTTTTGCAAGAATTTTGTGAGTTGTTAATGTATGTTTTTATGTTGTGTGCTAGGGGTTTCATTATGTCCAGAACGAGCTTAGACAGTTTGCTGAAAGGTGAACCCATGCTACTACAAATTGATCTCAAGGGCACATTGTTTTTATAAATTTTTGGGACTCCGTAGGTGCGGTGTCCTACTGTAGTGGGGTGTTAATATTCTTCTTTAATAGTCTTGTCAGTTATTGTTTCTTGATTTTTTGCAGATTTTTGTAAATTTTGTTTTGTTTATTATATTTATTTAAAAATCCCCATCAGATTAAGGGGTCTTTTGACTGATTGGCATCTCGACCGTCTCTGACGGCTTTCGTTCGGAATTTCTTGGCCTAATAAGTCAAATTATTGTTATCCTAATGAAAAAAAGTCCTTAGTATTGACGTTTTATGTTTTGGGAGTTAGAAGATAAAAATCTCTTTAAACGGTGAATTAAAGTCGATGACATGCTACCGATCACTTAAATCTTCCATCATTAAAAGTTTTTATTGGAACTGCTTGAATTGGATAAGAGACAATTGCCATTAGCTTTTATAAACTTAACTGGGGGAATTTACTAAGTAAGATATTAGCATCATTAAAAATATGTATTAGAATCTAACCGCGAACGTTAACATTGGAAATAGCCAGACCAACTATCAAGACTATCTATCAAGAAAAGGTACAAATTTAAATTCAGGTCAAATAAACATATTGAACATTGAAGTGGTTATAAGCACTTTTATTCTGTGGTCTCTTCTGTGGTATCTTCTACAAGATACTCGAGACTACTGTTATAGAATGTAAAGTCCAGTAACTGGCTTTTGGCCCTTCCATATTTCTTCAGTTCCTTCTGTTTTTTAGTTTGGCCAATTTTGTAGCATTCTCTCATATGTCTATTTCCTTTTCTATAATTTCAGTGACTGTACTCTTCGGTGTACGATGATCATCAAGAAAACGGACATGAAAATGACAAAAATAAAAAAATTGCCGTCATCCTTCTCAATGAAGAAAAATGTGTAGCAAACCCATCAGCAGAATGCGACAGACTTTGGTTGCCAATACTTAAAGAAGAAATGAACAACAAAAGCATACCAATAATAGAGGACAGGGAAACCTGAAGCACATATCTCCAGCATTAAGTACACCTATGCAACACACAATACATTAAACTAACTTACCCCAAGAAACTTATTATTACGAACACTAAACTTATAAACACAGAATCATATAACGCACAGAATTATTGCCCAAATACCTACACAAAATAATTAGAATTTAATGTACTACACGGCATAAAAACATCCACCATGATTTTCCAGCCATAGCTGGCTGTTGCCTACCATCATAGGCAAAGTACAATTTTTTGTTGACAGGAATATGACACAACCTCAAAAAAGAATGTGAAGTTGAATAGAAGTTATACTTGTATTATGTGATTTCAACGGATTTAATATACTTTAAACAGTTTATTTATATTTTATATAAATATTAAACTCATAAAATGTATAAATAAAAGAAAAATTTGCATCGGGGATCGAACCCGCGTATTTTAGGGTGCTTTGGTTTAAAATCAAAGCTCCTTAGCATTAAGCCACGCCTGTCATATGGGAAAATAGGCCAACTAAGCGTTTTAAACTTTTTGACAGTTCTGAATTTAATCAAATTAATTTGATTTTTTTCATTTAATTGGACCGTAATTGACACCGTATGACCATTCCGCTTCCTGACACCGTACACTTCAGATGGTAGGGTTTCTTGACCTTCCATGATCAAATTTCGTTATAGGTAATGTAATTTTTATGTGAAAGTCCTTTGTGCTCGTATTGGATGTTTTTAACTTTTCCGGCTACAAAAACAAACAGCAAAATTGAGCAATTTTTTCAACAGACAGACAAGGTTTTTTTCCATCATTAAAAAACTGCATAAGAAATAGAAGTATGTATTTTTATATCGTACATGGGATTCATCTCTCTTCATAGTGGTATTTTGAACTTTTTGACCATAGCTCTGAAGATGGCTTTATAAGCCGAAAGCGCTCAGCTAGGAATTATTTATTTTACACACTTAAAAGTACACTTCTCCCTGTTTACCTGAAGTTAAGAACAGCAAAACAAAATAGGTAGTTATAGCAATTCTTGATAATAAAAATACTTTTTTCTACGACCGTTTAATAATATACTTATTATTCGCTATTTTTGAATAGATAATAATACCCATTACTTTACCCGTGAGTAATAATTCATTACTCACGGGCTGAAGTTACTCGCGGGTCATTACTCACGGGTTGAAGTTAGATTCAAGTGGTGCATGGCACTTTTAATATACCTATTACCAAATAAAATTACTTAAACTTGTTTATTTAATAAAATATTCATTGTAATTTATATGAACAATTAAATTTGAAAAATGTTTAAAGGATTTTTAACTTTAACAATGGGTTAGTATATTTTTTACGTTTAAATTTCAACATTGGACATTTTAAGATTGACGTTATAAAAAGGTAAACAAATATCCAAATAAAAAAAGGTGGTAGAAAAAGTATAGTATTCTACTTGCATGTAATGGCTATTACTCACTCTGATGAATTACGACACTCGCCAATGGCTCGTGCCGCAAACTTCATCATCGTGAGTAATAGCCATCATTACATGCTCGTTGAATAATATACTATTAATACAGCAAATTGAGCCATCATATTTGACAGAATGACATGGCTGTACCTAATTATCTAATATATAAACATTATTTGTGATTATCTATTAAGCAGAAAATAAGACTATATATATATATATATATATATATATATATATACAAGCTGTACGCTCCCGAGGAAGCTGAAGCTGTTTTCACTTGAAGATCCTTTTTGTGGGGGATCATCCCATTCTGACTTTGGTTTTACAATTGCTGGTGTGACTTCGCTGTTTCCACTACCTTTCTCCATTCTTCTCTCTCTCTGATTTTGCTTCCTATATTTCTAATTTCCATACTTCTTTAGTCTTCTTCCACTTGTTGTCTCCATCTGAGTTTAGGCCTGCCTCTGGTTCTTGTACCTGGTGGTATCCATTCGGTTATAACTCTTAACGGATTGTTCTTCTCTCTTCTCATTATGTGTCCATACCATCTAATTGTCTGTGCTTTTGTTGCTCTTACTATGTTCTCTTGACCCATCCATTCTTGTATTTCGTGGTTCATCCATTGCCTTGCATCCTCTTCGTTTTCCCTCTTTGGTCCCAGAATTTTTCTCATAATTTTTCTCTCAAAAATTTTCAGCTGCTCTTCTTCTCTTGCTGTTAATGTGAATGTCTCCAAAGCATATAGCACTATTGGTCTTATGGTCGTTTTGTAGATTTTCATTTTTGTATTTCGGCTTATCTTCTTATCTTTGAAAATTTTTTTATTTCTGTAGAATGCTTTGTTTCCTGCTTGAATTCTTCTTTTCATATCTACACTTTCATTTCTTCTGTTGACTAATACTCCCAAATATTTGAATGTTTCAACCTCTTCGAAGCTGTGTGCGTCTATTGTCATTTCTGTCAGTTGCGTCTTCTTTTTTTACTTACATTCATGTATTTTGTTTTATTTTCATTTATTTCCAGTCCTCTTAGTTTGGATTCGTTTTCTATTTCTTGAAAGGTTTTCTTTAATGCCTTTTTATCTGTTGCTACTATGGTTATATCGTCCGCATATCCAATTATTTGTACTGTATTTTTATTTATAGTTCCTGCGTTTGACAACTTTTTTATTATCTTATCTAATGATAGAATAAATAGTACAGTTGAGAGCGCATCTCCTTGTCTTACTCCATTTTTAATTTTTATTATTTCTGTTCTCTCTCTTCCGGTGTCTATTGTTGCTTGGGAATCTCGCATTGTCATTTCTATCATTCTTATAATTTTATTTGGTATTTTGCTCTCTTGTAAGTCTTGGATCATTTTTCTTCTACTTAGTTTGTCAAAAGCCTGTTTAAAGTCTAGAAAAAGTATATGTGCTTCTCCGTCGTACTCGTATGTTTTCTCTATCGCTTGTTTTAGTGTATGGATAGCATCTATCGTGGATCTTCCTTTTCTGAAACCGTACTGGTAGTCTCCTATGCTTTGTTCTGTGTATATTGTTAGTCTTTTTTTTACATATCCTGTGGTCTCCTTGTTTTGGGATTGTCACAATAATTCCTTTCTTCCATTCTTCGGGCATTGTTTCCTTATTCCATATATTCTGAGGCAAGAAATTAAAGAAGATATTCTGGAAAGCAAAACAGAGATTAAAGATGAAATCAAGGATATGAAAAACGAACTGGAGGATATTAAGCAGAAGCTTAAGCAAAACAAAGCAGAAACAGAAAATTTAAAAAGAGAAGTAGAAAAAAAAGAACAAAAATGGGAGAAAGAAAACGAAGAACTCAAAAAAGCGTTAACACTCATGGAGAATAGATTAGAGAAGATCGATAAAGAAAAAATACGCAATAAATTAATCATAACAGGAATTCAGGTAGATCTGGAAGATGAAGTTAGACTAAGAGAAAACATACAAAAAATGATGGAAACAGAGCTGCAACTGAAAGTAGAAGTTAAAAGTGCGTTTAAGATAGGATACAAGAAATGTATAATAGAAACGAAGAGCTGGGAAGACAAACAGAAAATACTGCAAGAAAAAGGTAAACTCAAATACACAAAAGACTGTAGAGAAATATACATAGATGCAGCGCTGACGTTCAAGGAAGCAAAGATACAAAAAGAAATCAGAGACATAGCAAAACAACAGAGAAGCAAAGGAGCAAAAGTAAAAATCAGATACCAGAAATTAGAAATAAATGACAAAGTGCTAAAATGGAATGCAAGAGAAAATAAACTTATAGAAATTGAAAATGTTCCAAAAAACTAGACAAAAGAGAACGGATGGATGAAAAGGAAACAGACAATGCAAACGAAGAGGTAAATGAGTCACGGTATATTCAAAATAATAAGAAAAATACAAAAAAAAGGATGAGAATTAAAAAAATGACAAAAAAAATTGGAACATGGAACGTCAGGACACTGCTAGAAGAAGGAAAAATGGAAGAGCTAGCGACACAGTTGAAACAATACAATATAGATATTGCAGGAATTCAAGAAACCAGGTGGGGGGGACATGGAAAAATCGAAAAAGAAAATTATACAGTATGGTATGCTGGAGAAGAAAAACAAGGATATGGAGGAACTGCTTTTATTGTGTTAGGGGAAATGAGGCATAAAGTTATGGGATTTAAACCCATAAGTCAAAGATTATCATACATAAGAGTAAACAGCAAACCGAACAAGTTGTCCATAATAAATGTCTATGCACCCACAGAAAACAGTGATGACTTAATAAAACAACAGTTCTATGAAACACTAGAAGAAAATGCCGAAAAAATCCCGGGAGAAGATATATTAATTATTATAGGCGATTTCAACGCACAAATAGGTAAAGAAAAATGCTTTAGGGAGGTTGCAGGGGAAAACTCATTACATAGCACAACAAACAATAATGGAGAAAGATTATGTAATTTAGCAGCGGCATTAAACATGGACATAAGTAGCACGAGATATAAACACAAAAACATACACAAGATAACATGGATGAGACCAGGCAGTCTGGAGGGGAATCAAATAGACCATGTACTTATTAAAAAGTCACACAAACAGTCGATAAATGACGTGAGATCTCACAGAGGGGCAAACATCGATTCGGACCATATGCTAGTGATTGCAAAATGTAAAATAAAAACAACAAAGAATGAAAGACGAAAAGCACAGGGAAGATGGGACGTAGATAAATTGAAAGATAAAGGAGTAAAAAGAAGATTTGTAAAAGAAGTAAATGTAGAGATGCAGTTCAAGGAGGAACAAGAAATGGAGGAGCAGTGGAAAAAAATCAAACAAGGAATAAACACTGCAGCAGAGAAAGTAGTTGGAAAAATGCAAAAAGAAAGAAGAAACAATTGGTTTGACGAAGAGTGCAAACTAGCAGTGGACGAAAATAATAAAACAAGATTGAAATGGCTAAGCACAGGTAAAGAAGAGGAACGAGAAAAATACCAAGATCAAAGGAAAAAGACAAAGAAATTGTTTAAATCAAAGAAAAATAAAAAAGTAGACGAAATTATGAACGAGATCGAAACAGAAAATAAGAGACACAATTCAAAACCACTGTACCAATACTTAAAGCTAGGTAGTAGAAAACGGACAGCTAATGTAGCCATAGAAGCAGAAACATGGCAGAAGTATTTCGAAGAAATGTATCAAGAAACGGATGTAGAAGAAGAAAGAGAAACAATAATGAACCCGGAACAAGGTGAAGAAGAAGAATTGACCTATACAGAAGTAAAAGATACAATATGCAAACTGAAAAACGGGAAAACAGCGGGAGACGACGGAATATGTGCAGAACTTATAAAATACGGGGGTGAAGCACTATACAGAAAGATTTATGAGAAAATAAGACTAACCAATCAAAAATAGTTATCTACAATATCGGAGGTTCTACAAGGAACGGTGGTAGGACAAATATTGTGGAACATCATGTACAAAGGCGTATTACAACTAAAGCTTGGAGAAGGGTAAAGACAGTCGCTCTTTCAGATGATCTAGCGATCGTTATGGAAGATAATAAGAATTGAAAGATTATAGAAAAGGGAAACAAAGCTGTGAACGCGGTATCCATATGGGTTAAAAAAACTAATTGCTTGTAGTGACGTAGAAGACAGACGTGTTTATACTTAAAGGAAAAAGAAAGAAGGAATATATGAAGATCAACTTGGAAGGGGTTGAAAAAATACCGAAAAAAAGACGAGGTATCTGGGAGTTAACTCGGTGACAGATTGAATTTTACACAACATATAGAGAGAGTTGTCAAGAGAGCTATGAAGAAGACTGCCGTTTTAGTAAAGATAATGGGCCAAATATAGAACTGGAGACCCAGTTCATGGAGAAGGAATATGTATCCAAAAACAATACTAGAATAAATGATAACAGTTGCAAAAAAAAACCACTACTAAAGATGGCAAGCGTTCAACAATTGCTATAAAAGTGATAGTAGGATTGTATCAATTAAACTAGTGGTAAATTAGAGGATGACATGTTCAAGGAATGAAAATGGGATGCAAATGAGATCGAGGAGCACAACAGCAGAAATAGTGGGACACAGTAGCGGAGAGAGTAGTTCGAAGAAAGAACTAAAGCAAATTGGACGAGGATGATCATTTCCGACAAGGAACCTGAATAAACTGAAAACTTTTCATCAATTTTTCAAGTTCATGAAAAGTGATTTCATCGAAGATATCAACTTTTTTTTCATACATTTTTAATATGCCGTGGGTCCTTTAGGACCTATAATTATCAAATTAAAAAAGATAAATGACTATTTATGCGTACTGTGTATGGTCAAGGATGACGAAGAACTTGCGTTTTGAAATGCAGTCCAATCAGCAAGGAAAGGGAAGAGCTGATAAATAGAAGATGGAAGGATCACTTGAAAAACATAATAAAGGAAGCTGTTTATAAAAAAGAAAATAGAAATAGAGAATAGAAAGAACAGAACGAACTGAACAAATATGGCAGGATCAAAAGCCATATACTGGACTTTACATTCTATAACAGTAGTCTCGAGTATGCTGTAGAAGACAGACCAGAGAATAAAAGTGGTTCTAATCACTTCAATGTTTAATATGTTTATTTGACCTGAATATAAATTTTGGAGATAGTTTTTTGTCCTTCACAGTAGCTTGGCTTAATAGTTGGTCTGACTATTTCCAATGTTCGCGATTGGATTCTATACCCCATTCCACGAATATACGACCCTCTATGAAGAACGAAATAAATTGCAAATTGTCGAGGAAATGAAGCATTTCGGCTCGCAATTTTTTCGTCCAGCATGGATTTACTTGAAATTTTCATAGAAGGTAGGGAATGGTGCAAGGATCATTTTCTATATCATGCCGCTGTACGCTAAAACCTTGGGGGTGGTTGCCACCCCATCTCGGGGCAGGAATTTTTTCTAAGAAAAAAATGTTTTTTACATTTTCTTCGTAAAACTAATATTTTTCGAGTTATTCGCGCTTAAAGAGTAACAGTTTTTCGATGAAGAAATCTACTTTTTTAGAGGGTTTTTTGAGAATACCTCAAAAAATATGCGTTTCATCAAAAAAACTGTACATATCAAAATTGTATCTTTTAGTTACACAAACCAAATTCATTTTCTGTAATATTTTTAAGACCAATACAAACCGAGATACGGTATGTTGTAAAATTAGATTTTTTCGTCAAATGCATAATTTGAAATATTCAAAGTAAAATAACGGAACAACTTTGCATTTTTTCGAGGAAAACTTAAGTAACCTTTTTTCAAGTATACGGTTAGGCCTTTCAAAAAATAATAATAAAAAGTTTCTAGCCTGAAAATTAAGCAACTTATAATCAAAAAAAGGTCGGTACCTGCTTTTCTCTACGAAAAAATCAGTGAAAACAACCCCCTAACTACCCTCCTAATTAAAAATTGGTCTTCACTTTTCTGTAATTCCTTTTATATCTGTATTATTAATACATCCAAGAAATTTGACCTATTTAAAAGGTCTAAGTTTAGAAAAATTGGAGTTTAAATTAAAATTAATTTTTTGTAATTTCCCATTTTTTACCTTTTACTTCAAAATATCTCCGAAAATACTGGAGATACGAAAAAAATGATAAACTACTAACTTGTAGCTTTTTTAATATCTAACATTACCTTATGCATAGATTTTCATTACAATGGACAGTCAGCGAGATATAGCTGTTTAAAACCTCTATTTACTAGCAA